>NC_136057.1:322538619-323738619 GCF_964261635.1 Lissotriton helveticus
ATATGGCGCGTCTGAAAACAACATGGTTCTAATATTGCCCTGGACCATTTTACGGGATGATGATGATGACTTCTTCGACCCAGTTACGCTCGCTGATGAACTTTTTCGCATTGGTGTCTCACTCTCTCCCACACTCTTAGTGTGGCTCATAGATCTGCTGCTGACAGGGGTACTAGGTGTAAGTGAAGAAATGTTTGACGCTTCTTCTTCCTCCTCGTCATCAGCAGATGAAACATCAACGGATACTATTTGTTGACTTGCAATTCGGGCATCCTTGATCTCCCTTAGGTGCGCCAGCCATTTGACAGTGTGCTGTCTCTCAAGATGACCTCTCTGGCCTCCGGTACCATAGTTGGTACCAAGCTTACCACGACTAACTCAAACCTTACAAATGGTACAAATGGCTATGTTTTCCCTTGTTGGGCTAACAGTAAAGAAGTCCCAAACTGCGCACTTGAAATGTCTGTGGGGAGCAGAGGAGGCAATACTGGGAATGCTGCTAATGCCAGATGAACTGGAGGATGTGTGTTGCCGAAATTTAGTACGTTGTGCACTTACAGCACCACTAATTGAGGACATGGAGGTCGAGGTGGATGAAGGTCCCTTCCGGCGAGAAAATATGGAAGCTGTAGGTGGTGGTGTTGCTGTACTAGTTAACTGCATTCCTGGTGGTCCCATTCCCACGCCGCCATTATCATCATCACGCTCAGCAGCATTTCAGGCTAGGGTGAAAATGTCTGTGTGCTGCATGTCCGCTGAGGCTGGAGTGACGCCTATGATGACTGCGTCGTCGTCATGAGAGTCTTCATCAGCAGGAGCAGTATACGCCCCTTCTTGTTCAGCGTCATCATCACACTCCATGACTCTGAGACTTTCGGGGACCTTCCTTTTACGCTTAGCTACCTTTGTCAGATCATGGTGCGCCTCACTCTCAGACGGCCGTGGTGGTTCCCAAGTTTGATCCATATCATCAGAAGGAAGGGGGCTTGAAGAAGAAGTAGACACCATCCTTGATCTTTTCCTTGCTGGGGATCTGGAAGACAATGAATCATCAGGAGGAGTGGCTTCCTCATGTGATACCTCGGCTTGAATGTCGATTTCCTGATGTGCCCCTACTTCGGGAGGAACAACTATTGTGGGAACTTGCGCCGCTCCATGCACCTCTGCTTGCTCCTCTCCTTGCACTGCCTCTCCTTCCACATATACTTGGGCTTGTACTTGCACATGTGGTTGTTGTTGCGGCTGTGGTTGTTCAACACTCGTCAGATGAGTTACAACAACCTGTGTTGATTGAGGGATGCTGCTACTTTCTTGCGATGAGCCAACATCACTGGTCGATGGTGATTGAACAACTATACTGGCTGCCTCTGCAGCACTCAAGGGCTTGGACCTAAGTTGGCATGGTGGTGGTGGCACTGAGCCCAATGGAGCGGAGGTGCTGCTCCCAGCTTGGTCCCCAGCAGACCCCAATGCTGCAGGCGTACTTTTTTTTATCCCAAAAAATGTGGCGGTCGTCACACCAGTCTCCTTGGTAAGTGGCGCCACTTGCTTCTTCTGCTCCTTACTGGCAACTTTCTTGCTAGAGGAGCTACGGGCAACTTTTTTGGGGCCATCTTCTTCAGATGTCACTCAGAACAGCAGGCCGCAGTTGCACAAGTTGCAGAGTTGTCTGTGGCCACACGTGACGTTGTGCTGCACACACCGCAGCAGGACTTCTTCCTGGCACTGGTGGTTCTCTTGTGCACCTAAAAGCAATGGAAGACAGAGGAACATCAGTTATACACCCAAAAAAATAAAAATAAAATAAAAAATTCAGCACAATCCCAGGCCATCCATGCCCTCAATGATGTTGAAATTCAAGAAGACACCCCACAGAAAGACTAGGCCCATGCACCACTCACTACCCCTGGGCATAATGGATGAAAGCTAGGCAAAATGGGTGCAGGCCTCAGACACTGCCTGTCTTCAAAATGGCCCCTTGCACCCCAAGCACATGTGCAGGGCCTGCCTGTACCAGCACTCAAGATGGCCACCACCACCCACATGGCCAGTCCACATCAACAGTACACCCCAAAAAAATGAAAAACACACAAAAATCACCACAATCCAATGCCATCCAGGATGTTTACATTAAAGAGACCCCACAGGCAGACTCAGCCCATGCACCACTCACTACCCCTGGGCAAAAGGCCCCAACAGCAGCCCAAAAAAATCGAAAAACCCCACAAAATTCAGCACAATCCCAGGCCATCCATGCCCTCAATGATGTTTAAATTCAACAAAACAGTTGTATCATGCACCCATAACTAACCCTGGTCCTACTGGATACTGTGGCTACCCACAATATATTTTATTTAATGTTCTGAAAAAGTTCCAAAATTGCAGTTGCAGCAACTGTAATGCCCCAAACAAACTTACTTGTGAAAGTTGATTTCTAATCCAAAAGTGATCCAAAGAAAGTCAAAAAGGCCTCAAATCCAAATATCCAGCAGCATCCACAAAAAGTAATCCTTCCAGGTCAAGATCCAAATGAAAGTGACCAGCACATGAAGAAAGCACTGGGAGGAGCCTGCTGGACAGGAACAGGAAGTTGAGGACTGTGGGGCACTTCCTTCCTCACCCCCCCCCCCCCAAATGGACTCCTTGCAAAAAAAAGTGCAGGCAAATGTCAACCTGAGGAGTTATTCTGATAAAAATCATCATTTCCAGAAGGTTTATGCTTCTTGCTGGTGGATTTCTTGAGCAGAATTGCAAATTTTGCAATTTCGCGAGTGCGAGATTGTTGCTGCCCGCCGCATCTACGTGTTCGCAATTGCGAACTTTCGCGATGCGTGCTGTGCAAGGCGGCAAGCCGCGATGACGTAATCGCGGTCGCCAAACTCCCGCGGGATCCCGCAGCAAGATCCAAAATGGCGCAGCACACGCAAAATATGGAGAAAAACAACTCTGCAAACGCTGAATGACGGTAAGTGAACGCCGCTCGCCGCAAAATTGTATCACCAAGCAAAAAAAATCCGCCGCATGCGAATTTTCGTATTTCCAGCAAATTCGCGAGAGTTCACGGATTGCGAATTTGCCGAAAATCCGCAAATTCCGCGAGCGGAACGGATTTTACGCCCATGCTTAGCCAAGAGCCCTAGGGGCGTACCTTAGTCTGACATACCAGCACCGGTCTTAGCTGGGAGATCACAGCCCTACAGCCTATAGGTACCTGAGCGAAGTCAAGGGCAAGCTTTCCTTCTGGAATGCAAGTTATATCGGGTAGAAGTAGGATTAGTATGGTCAGGGAATAATTTTTCCTGATGCTGAGCAGAGTGAGGGGAGTGTTCCACATTTCCCTTTAGTATACTGTCACTCTCTGCTTCCGTACATGTGAATTGTAATCTTGCGTTGCTGAATGGAACAAATGTCGGGACCATTTCTGTCTCTGAGTCTCCTCGTCCTTCTCTCACCCACTGATCATAGGGGACAGGCAGAGGCACTTGTCTACAGTGCGTCACGTGGATCCAGTTCTTCCGACCTTCAACTTTCACGGCAGTGCGGGTGGCCAGTAACACTTGACGGGGCTGTGTCCAGCAGAGCTCGAGGCTCTTAATACGTTGAAAGTTGTGAATCAGAACCCAGTCGCCAGGTTGGATAACGTGTCCTGGGCCCTCGCTTTTATCAGGTATGGTCTCATGCACCTGGTGGTAAAGAGTACGAAAGGTGTTAGTCAAACTGTACAGATAATTAGTCAACACAGGGTATTCAACATCAGACAGTTTCTGGGGCCGTGGAACACCCCACACATTGGCAGGCTTCCCAAACACAATTTCATGGGGAGACAGTCCTATCCTGGTATGGGCCGTTGTCCTGACAGACAGCAGAGCCAGGGGCAGAGCATCAACCCAAGTGACACCTGTCTCGGCTACAATCTTGTCCATTTTAGTCTTTAGGTTGCTGATGTACACCTCCACTAGACCTGCTGACTGGGGGTGGTTAGCTGCATGAAATTCTTGTTTCATACACAGAGCTGAACAGACATACTCCATTATTTGAGCCGTAAAGTGTGTCCTGTTGTCACTCCAGACCAAACAGGTTCAACCAAATCGTGGGAAGTATTCTTTCAATAGTATTTTGGCGGTAGTGATAGCGGTGCAGTCTTTGACAGGGTAGGCCTCCACCCATCGGCTGAAGGTACAGACCACCACAAGGACGTATTTTAAATTGTTTCATCTGTCCATCTGGATATAATCTATCTGGAGTGCATCGAAAGGAAAGGTAGGGGGAGGGAATCCTCCTCCAGGGGTCATTGTACCTTTTCCCGGGTTGTACATAAGGCAAATCATGAATGTTTTGACCATCCTCTCAGCATATGCTGGTATCTTTGAGTTATGCCAGGTGGGTACCAGCAACTTACATATCCCTTTTGCACTAATGTAAGCAGTGCCATGGGTCATCGTTACAACCGGTAGCACATGACTGTCGGGCAACATCCATTGTCTCTCCATAGTAATACGGGCCCAACAATCATCTATTCCCTTTACCGCTAAATGCTCCGTCCACATCCTCAGCTCCTCAGGGATAGCATGGGACTGAATATCAATCACACTCTGTACTGTATCTTCAACCATGCCCACCTCTGCCACCCACCTGGCAGTACCTCCCACATACATTCCTTCCTTTTTCTTAAGAGCTGTCTGTCTGGCTATCTGGTCAGCCAGGGCATTGCCTTTTTCAACATCATCCGTCACTTTCTTATGTGCTTTCCATTTTATATTAGCTACCTTTCTGGGAAATGTTAGGGAGTCTAATAATCGGTAAATTAGGGGGCCATGTTGAATTTTCCCTTTACCGCTAAATGCTCCGTCCACATCCTCAGCTCCTCAGGGATAGCATGGGACTGAATATCAATCACACTCTGTACTGTATCTTCAACCATGCCCCCCTCTGCCACCCACCTGGCGGTACCTCCCACATACATTCCTTCCTTTTTCTTAAGAGCTGTCTGTCTGGCTGTCTGGTCAGCCAGGGCATTGGCTTTTTCAACATCATCCGTCACTTTCTTATGCGCTTTACATTTTATATTAGCTACCTTTCTGGGAAATGTTAGGGAGTCTAATAATCGGTAAATTAGGGGCCATGTTGAATTTTCGGCCCATGAGAGGTAAGGAAAATCCTTTCTTTCCACAGTCTCCCAAAGTTGTGAGCCCCCCCAAAGGCATACTGACTGTCAGTGTAGATATTAACCATTATTCCTTTGCTTAACTCACAGGCTCTAGTGAGGGCCACAAATTCTGCAGCCTGAGCAGAACACTGTGGAATCTGAGCTCTTTCTACTACTTGCTCCAATGTCGTGAGGGTGTAGGCGGCTGATGTGTTACCATCTGGCCTTCTGAGACATGATCCGTCCACATACAGTGTACCTTCAGGGTCTGCTATCGGGGTATCCTGTAAGTCAACCCGTACCTTCGTCTCCTCCTCTGTCCTCAATATACAGTCATGTGGATCTAAACAGGCATCCTGAGTATCCAGTGGGAGTAAGGGTCGGGATTCATTACAGTGCATCTCTTGAAGTTAATGTGGCTGGAAAAGAGTGTCAATACATATCCTGTGAGTCATGCGCTAGTGAGGTACTGTGTCTTGGTGTTATTAAGGAGGGTATCCACAGAATGGGGAACCATCAGAGTCAAAGGGGAGTTCATGACGATCCCCGCACTCTGAAGGACCATGAGTGCGGCCACAGCTGTCGCCCGTAGGCATCCTGGGAGAGCTCTCGCAACAGGATCTAAGGTGGCTGAAAAATAGGCACATGGCCGATGGTGACCTCCGAATATCTGGGTCAAGACAGTGCATGCACAGCCGTCTGTCTCATGTACAAAAAGAAAAAAAATGTTTGTTATAATCAGGAGAACCGAGGACTGGAGCAGTACACAGAGCTCTTTTAAATCCTGGAAGGCCTGCACATGCTCTCTAGTCCATGGAAAGGAACTGTCTGATATGTCTTTAGTGGTGAGGGCAAGAAGAGGTTTGACTATGGCCGAAAAATTGGAACTCCACTGTCTGCAGTATGAGGTTAGACCTATGAAGGCTTGCACCTGCTTTTGTGTCTGTGGGACCGCCATAGCATTGATAACGGCTACATGATCAGCAGTGACCTGCTTCCCTTCTTCGAGAGGTGATGACCTAAATAGGTCACCTTCTCTTGACAAAATTGAAGCTTTTTTAAAGAGACCTTGTGGTTATGGAGGGCAAGGTGGCGTAACAAACAGAGGATAGCCTCTTTACATGTCGCTGCGGGATTTGCAGTAATGAGGAGGTCATCAACATACTGCAGCAATGTGCAATTATCAGGGAGTTCCAAGGACTCTAGTTGACTTTTGAGAGCTTGAATATAGTTACTGGGGCTCTTTGTGACGCCTTGAGGGGCGCGGCAAAATCTAAAGCTCCGCCCACCAAGGGAGAAACCAAAAAAATGTCTACTGTCAGGATGTATAGGAATACTGAAAAAGGCATTCTTCAGGTCTATGACAGAAAAGTGCGTGGCAGTGGTAGGGACCGTCGTCAAGAGGGCTGTAATGTCCGGGACAACAGGGTATTGGGAGATCGTTATTTTGTTAAGGGCTTTCAGATCAATCACAAATCTGTATATTTTAGGGGAGAGAGCATCTCCATTGGTCTTTTTAAGAACCGGAATAACGGTACTGTTACAGATATTACCACGTGTCTCCTCCACTACGCCCTTGTCCATCAATTCAGATATTATTGTTAAAAGGGCCGTTTCTCCTTCTGCCGGCAGTCGATACTGTCGAAGTCGGGGAAGGATGGCGCCGGGCTGAATACGTACCTCATGAGGGGGTATATTTAGACAACCGCAACTCTGGTGGGAGGGGACCCGACAGATACATATAGGAGGCTGTGGTGGGGGAAATTGTTAGGGATACTCCTTGGGGACTACTTGATATGGTCGCATACAGAGCTTTCAGTAAATCCAGGCCTAATAAGTTTTCACTGCAACCTATAGTGAGGACCAAGGGAGCGTCAACATGTGCGGGCCAATATCAAGAGGGAGGGGGTCAGAGACAGGGCTGGTCACGGGAGGTTCTGCAAAACCCACGGAGACATTCATGTTGCCAGAAAGGGGTGCCTCCGGGACTGACAGACGTGCAATAGAAGACCTGGTGGCCCCAGTATCCAGAACAAAATTCTGATCGTTCCCCACAACTGACATTTGAACAGACGGGCCCCTTTGATCCACTGGAATTTGCACTCTAGTAATACCCCTGGCTGTCCTATGCTTGATAGAACCCTGTCTCATCAACTTCATCATAATCATCATTGTAATAAGTGCTTGTTGCTTCGTATCCATCAAACCTATTGGCCGGGCATTGCCGGACAGGGGCGTCATCCCTGGATCTATGCTTTTTTTCCTGCGGATGGGGCGGGCCATGGTCCCTAGTTGGCCTCCCCTCCCTGGGAGCACGAGGCCTAGTCTTCCCTGTTCGGATGTTTCAGCTAATACGGGACACTCATCTATACAATGGCTGTACCGTTTACAATAAGCACACTGATCTGTTTGGAGGGCCCCCGTGCGTTGAGGGCCTGAGGTGGTAGACTGGCGAGCCCTCGGAGGGGGTTGGGGCTCTGGTCTGAAATTCCCGCGAACATCGGGACCCCGGGGAGGGTAAGCCTGCTGTAGAAGTACCTTAGTCTTAAGATCCCTTGCCCTCTTACTTTCCTTTTCTCTGTCTTCATTATCCCTATTCTCATGATATTTTGCCATAGCCAAGATACCTATAATAGTCTGGGCAGACCATATACTCTCAACATTCTTGAGCCTGGCGGAAATCTCAGGAAGCAAGTTGCTGACAAACCTATCGACAAATACTGGGCTAGACCCTGGGATCCGGGGGTCCAAGCAACTATGTCCCTTGTATTCTGTTTCAAAATGGGTAAAGAAGTCAGCCACACTTTCATCTTTTCATTGCCTACAGGCATTTATCTTATCTCAGTTATTACTGTTTCTGGCAAAAATGTTTTCATAACTGTTATTATTTTACAGGGAAAAGTCAGTGTGGCAGCTTCTGGCTTTGTCCCCCCTGCCCTTGCGTCTTCCATAGCTTCCAGATTAGCCCATTTACCTCACAGCTTTACTTCATGGTCAGTATGTCGAATTTTATCCCAAATTTCAGTAGGAACGACCGTATCAAAGAGCCAGTCGATGTCTTCAAGAATAAGTGTACCAGCAGTTATTATCTGGCCTAATTCTTTGTAAAAGGCAGCCAGATGTTTTCGAGGATCTGTTAACTGCCCCTTCAACTGCATTACCTCTGACCTTTTCCGAGGGACATGAACCCATAGCCTACGCCAGTGGGCTCCAACAGGTCCTCGTCATTATTTTGGGCATCGGTGAGGGTGTTAACAAAGACAGGGCCGCCTCTCTCATTGGTATAGCTGTCTCTAGAGGGGGTTTGGGGAAGGCGGTCATATCACGGTAAGCTATCAAAGCGGACATAGTACCAAACATCCCCTCTCCCTGCACATCGCCTCTTTTTATTTGTGACCTGAGGTCCACTAATCCGGTGGGTATCTGCATAAATGAATTCTCGAATCTCTGCATAACCAAGGTATACATGTATTCAGCCCAGGTGGTCTGTTCCATAACTGTCCACTGGGAAAAGGTGGGCTATATTTCTTTAAATGGATAAATATTACCGCTATTTATCCAACATTCACACTGTTGCTTTTTCAGGTCATCCTTTCAAAGGGACGAAAAGCTGACTGCAGGGCGCAAGGAAGCCAGTCGGGGGGAATTCAATAATCTGTATAAATCCTGCTTAACCGTAGACCTCGGGGAAGAAGGGAAGGGGCGGGTAGGGGTAAAGCTGCAGGGATTGGGCGGGTGGGGACTCGTTGTCATTGCCGTGGCGAGGACAGGGGTAGAGTGCGCAGTCGGTGTCATGGGCGTCAAAATAGGGGGGGTCGGTGTGACGGGGGGAACAGTGGAGGGGCAGTGGGGGCAGGAGTGTGCAGCACAGCTGGGGCAGCTGTATGCGGGGCAGGGTGTGTCAGTGCAGGGTACATGGGGGCATAAGCAGGAGGACTTTCCAACATGGTATCGAGCAGGGAATCACCCTCTTCTCCCCCTTCCATAAAGCCTGTTCCCTTTCAGCTATCTCTACAGATTTTTCCATTCGATCCTGTAAGTGCTCCCTAGCATGGTCAGCCATTAACATCCGCTCCCACTTCCTTTCTAGTGCCTTTTCCTTCTTTGCTCTCTGCTTTTTTTTTGCAGAGTTTTATATAGCGCGAACTAGAACCAAACCGAATCAGTTATCAGAGCGCTTTACATAGCACCAGTTATGTTACATGAGGACACACTTTCATTTTTTTAGGCACGGGAGATTAAGTGATTTGCCCAGAATCACAGGGGGTTTTTGGCGTCGTTACCGAGACTCGAACCAAGTTCCCCAGGTCCGAAGTCGAGCGCCTTAGCCGTTAGGCCAACCCCTCTCGCCTGCTTAATTTCTTTCCTCCACAACCTTACAGACTCAAACATCGAGGGACGAATCTTCCATTTTAATAGCTTATTTGCCAGAACTTGCGGGACAAAAGACCCATAAGGCGGCCATTGTAATTCTGAGTTACTATGTTTAGTGTATTAGGTCCAAAAAGGGGAAAACATTATAGCAGAAGGACCATGTTTAGTATACATGGTGTGACCAGGGGTCCCCTCTGGAGGACAGGCCGCCTCCAGTTCGGAGTCCTGCGCACACATACAACATAATTTCTTAAACTTACTACTGGCCGGCATGCTTGTTAACAGATAACAGACAACATCGGTTTAAAAAAACTCACCTCGCTGGCTTGGCTTTTGCAAAAGTCAATAACAGCAGAATCATACAGACCTGGTGGGTGATCAGTCCACCCTTACCTGACAGGGGTAGTTCACTTCTGCAGATGAAGGGCTGTGTCCTGTTCCAGAAATCACTTTGTTAGGGGACTCCAGCGAGGACTGGGTCATGTGGCCCAGACTGGGTGGGGAGGAACAGTGGGCAAGTCGTTCGGCTACCGGACTGCAAGAATCCCTCGGGAGGTTACCTCCATCGGAGTCCCTCCGTGCACCTCCTCACATCCACCAGGCCTGACCTTCGTGCTCGTGGAGTCCCTGTTCAGGCGCCATTTGAAGAACTGGTTATACCCACTTACTGGGTCTCGGCGGCGGGGGAACCGCCCAAGTCTTTCATACCCTCCTTATATAGAAAAAGGAGACACAGGAGCCTTCATCTGCAGGAGGAACCAAGTATTATTTGAATAGCCTGGGCTATGGAACAGAGTCCCAAGCTCGTCGGAGACAAGACAGGGGAGGCTGATGCCTAACTCTGCAGCTTACAGGCCTTATATACACATTTCCCACCTTAAGAAACCAGTTTGGGTGGGGGCCTGGTACCCCGAGTCAAAATGCAGTTACACCATTCTTTGTTCAGGCAGGACTGGGGCTGCAACAGATGGTACAAAAGATTATGAACAGGTATTGCAAAACAGGATATGTACGTGAGAGAACAAACAGATCTTGAACAACAGGATATGTGAAAGAAACAAGTTCGGGGACGGTGGCATGACCAAGTCTTGCGGAACAGGATGGATGTGTGCAGGAGTTCAGTCCAAGGGTGGTGAGGCCAATTCTTTGTTCCTTTTTTTAAAATTGGCTCACCCACAAGGAGCAGGAAGGGCAGGGTGGTTGTGACAGTTAGAATTTCATCAGACATCAGCAGAAACGACCAGGAGGGTCGTGCAGAGGTGTTTGACACGAAATGGCAATGCAAAAATAATGTCCTGACACAAAATAAATGCCAACAAGAAGGACACTTTTCCTCACACAGATCAGCGGTTGATCGTGACACCCCTGAATCCTCTTCACATCTTAAAAACTGATCTATAGGTCTAATCACCAATCATGTTCATTAAGTCGCACGCCATGGTGGGTGGAATGAATGTGGAGAAGATCACACATTGTGGTCAATCAAAGGTGTAGCCAAGGTGATAACAATGACAGAAGCACACTATACAAAAGGAGTATGTGTGCCCCTTGTGATAGTGCTGATGCCACCTTGTCATAATTAAGGCTACCATTTTTCTATTTTACTGACAGGTACTCATGAATACAGATGGGAAACTATCTCCTTGTTTGTATTAATATTCAAAAACAGGAATGTACAGATATGCTATCGTCTTTTGAATGTCTTTCAATGCTGTCGGTTTTATATGGAAGTCCAGTAGATGTATATAATGAAAGTATATGGCACTAAGAATTTTTAAAAAAACTTAAATAGCTTCAATTATGCAAATGTGGTGATACCACAATACTAATGTTTTCATGGATGTGTATTTTCCATTGTATATTACCACTCAGAGCACTAAAACACTACTGATATTGAAGTGTGAGTCTATATTTATCAGTTAAACGAGTGTGAAAAAAAACTAGCTTGACAGACCGAAAAATAAATATAGATATATAGCAGTAGCAGGCAAAAACATAAAAATGGGCAAATAAAACTAATTGAGAAAAAATAAGTATCATGTCATGAGTGATGTAATGTGTGAGGTTATGAGCAGTGTATGGCATTCGAAATGTATTGCTTGTAGTTTATCTTTTTAATGCAAGCTAAGAGCTTACCATACCTATCTATAATGTGACTGGATTGTATTTTTAAGGGCATTTCTGAGGGCTTTGTTTTAATCATCTTCAAACTTACGGATGCACCCCTTTGGGCAACTTGCAGGCAACATCACCTCTCTGCATGTCCTTCACTGCTGCTCAAACCCCGTCCTAGTAGCTGCCCAAACCCGAGTTGTGCACAGCCTTTGTACATGCACAGCAGGGGTGGCTGCAGGGCTTGGCCTCTGAACACGCACAAAAAAACACACTTTCTGGACCAAGATCTAGCTTTCTGCCAAATTTGGTGTAATTCCTTCAGCCATTTTAGCAATAATCCTTTTCAAGATCCCTATGGAAACTGCAGACCTAAGTATAACTAACCAGTGGCGACCGATAATATTCAGATTGCAGAATTTTTTAAACTGCACAAAACGTGTCTGAGTGAAAATAATTGCAAAAAATGTTTCTGCAGAATAGTTCGGGGCAAAAATATTTTTGGATATAATTCTCACACTGAAAGTGGAAATTATTGTCTGCTAAACTACTTTAAGAGTCTCTTGTTCTCACAATTTTTTAACCAACTAAAACCATTCCATTTTCATGAAGTTTAAAAAAATCTTTCCAAAGTTTGCAGAGGGAAAACTTTGCGCCTTCACCCATCCCGTTTAATAAATATATGAACGTACCGCATTTTAAGTCCCTATTTCCTAGGGAAATGCATTATCATTGCTGCATGCGGCCATTTGTGCAAGCAGTTAAATCTGCTAATGGGGACTAATTACAACAGGTGATGTGTAATGACATCAGAGGACATGATATCACAAGCAGTGATGTCACATTCCAATCATATCCCTCAATTTAATGAAATGGGTCTATGTTACTGCGAAAGTTCAGAAATATAGTTTGTTATATTGGATGAATGTAAATATTAATACAAAATACATGTACTGAAGCCACACATAGATATATTTCTTCTCTGTGAATAAAAGCATTGATTGTTTTTGGTAATGCACAAAACTGCATTTAGCCAAACATTTCATCTTTTCTTTATTATGACATAATAAACAAATATACATTCACACTATACAATTAAACATACAAATTAACGCACTCTTAAAATTGTCAATTATGGCTTGAACTAGTAAAGCGAAGTCAAAGGCAATTATTTATTTTTATTAACCTTAATTTTAGTTTTTATACGAGGTATTGATCCACTACACAGTGGTGGCAGTCTTTGTAGTTGCCTTTTAGCACAACACATATTGGACACTGTGTTAGCTTACGCATTCTGCATCAACAGTGTTGTTATGTTATGGCTATTTGTAGAGCGCACATCTCATGCGGGAGGGTATCCAGGCACTAGCTATAATTTGCATACTCATTTTTTCTATAGTCCCTGTGGTTCTTTGTTATGGACCTGGTTATTTTGTGTTGTGAGTATCAGTTTGTTATAGTTGGAACCTCTCTGGGGCAATATGGTGAGGGGAGAAGTATCCGAGGCTTCATTATAAAATATCAAATCTTGATTTCAGTCTTTACCGGGCAGGACCGGGCTCTGTCCCATCTCATCGCCACTCTGCGCTTGGCATGAAAGACCTAGAGCTGTGAATCTCCTGACTGGGTGGGGGATGTCTTTCACTTATCCAAAGAGAGCAATATCTTATCATTTTGACGGGAATACACCTGTAGTGATTGTTTGGAGATACTTTCCTTAAATGAGTGCTGCAAAATGTTTATTGTTCTTCTAAAATCAGGCGGACTATGTTCCTTGCCAATGCTTCTTGTGCTCTGCTGAGTGCCAGTGAATACAAGGGTATCATTTCCCATCAAACTAGTTGTGGTTCTTGTCATGTTTATATCTAAAACTGCCACTTTAATCTCTTGATTGTTCTCCCCTCCCACACTGCTCTCCCAGTTGATAGTAGATATGCCCTCCCTGCCCCCGTTTACTCTCTCTCAACTATTTACCTTGGCTGACACTCAGAGGCCAAGCTGTGAGGGCCTTCCTCTAACTACCAATTTGCAATGGTGGCTGCTATGACCAACTTTAAAGTCATGCTTAGGTTCTCTATGTACCATAGTGCAGTCATTTCACATGCATTTTCTGCTGATATTTTTTACTCTATGTTTGACAATTTAGATTTGGTGGATAGTGACATCATAAATGTACCCTCTCCACCAACAGACATTCACAGTCAAGTGGATCATCATCTTTTCAACAGCGGCGACCCCATCAGGCTCTGCCATTGGTAAGGATACTCCGACAGCCCAATGAAATAGGAGCAATCTGATTATGGACATCAGACCACTCACTCTATTTACAGCGGGTGGTTTGAGGTGTTTTTCCTGTCTATCACTTGTCAGTACTAATTAGGAAAAAAAAATACATTCAATCAGAAAACTCCCAGATTGTGTGGGTCATTAAGCATTTTTGTTTTTCAATAACAAATTACCTCTTTGGGAGTTGTTTTTTTTAAAATAAAAGTTTAGTGCACAGCTACCTGAAAGCTAGTGTGTTGTCATGTGAGTTCAGGATAGCTAACATTTAACTTTATCACAGTTGGCTGTAGTGAATCTTCTAGAGATTCAGTCGTTATCTTCCATGTCCCCCCTTAAACATTTTGCATGTTCTGTGTTTGCCAGAGGGTTGTTGCAGCAGGAGTTCTTTCAGATAGGTTTCATTGTTTGCTGTGATCTGATATGATATACAGTTTCCCATTCAGTTTGAATCTCAGGTCTGCAGAGTATAGGATGCTCATCAAACATTGAAATGTTCATTGATTGAAGCATCTTTTTTAATGAGGTAAAGGAGCATTTTGCCTCCTGAACTGTAATGTGAAATCCAGAATTATTGAGGTTGACCACCCAGCATATTTGGGTTCACATGTTTTTTTAGACCAGCCTTTCTAGCAGCCTTACAGTCTCCAGCTTAGCAGTCTAGCAATTAGAAGGGGAGGTGCACCAGGCTAGTCATAAAGGCAAAGCTCTGTGTGCTCTCTTCACTATAAATGCTGATGAAAAAGAGGTCCATAAGTTGTGCTCCACAAATTGTTTCATGTTCTGGGTGTCTGTGGTTTCAGAAATTCCTTATCAGACTTACATTGTTGTGCCTTGATCTTTCTTCCAAGTCTTCATCTTGAATTTAACATTCTCAAGTGCAGTGAGGTCAGGCTTGTTCCTTTATGCTTTCCATTATTTGATTCACCATTCTCGACAATGTGATTGCTTTGCAACCAGTAGACTGGAGCCTGCATTGTATTTTTTATCGAATACGTCAGTTATCTTTGTTATTTTCTTGCAGTGATTTGGTAGCCTGTTGTTGGTCACCCCAATCTACCATGCTGTCTTTTTTTCCGAGGGCTTAGATGTCCTTGGTACAAAATAACCTTTGTTTGCTTGTTATCTAGTTTACCCATATTGCAACTCAGTGTGTATTTTATCTTCAATCTTTGAATTCAAAGTTGGGTGGGAGTTTATGCATCAGCATCATAGAAGGAGTATTCTTTTTAATCTCTGGGGCAAATTGGCTTTGACTGTTATTTTCCTATATTTTCTGCCCCTGTGAGCTGTGGATAAAATCTGTTGATTAGCGTTGGAAACAATCCCTCCAATCTTTTAGTAATGACCCTCATTAAGATGCTCACATTTAAATTGAGGAAGGACATAAGAAGGTAAGAGAAGCCACTCCATTCTTCTCTGCCTCTTTTTAGTGTACTCATTGAAAGAAATGCATTGGGGCAATTGGGCAAGTGTTGAATTAAATCACAAAGGCCTGTTGTCCCATAAAATATTAATTAACAATAGTTTATGTCAGGGTTGCGTATTGGCACCCACTCTACTTGCCCTTTATATATCAGAGTTACCCCATATTTTGGCAAATGTGAGAGCATGTTCTCCTATAATGGGTGGTTGTCCTATTCCTTGTTTGTTATATGCAGACGATTTGGTAAATATGAATGTTACTCTGATTGGGCTATAAAGGAAATTGAGGCATTTGCTGAGTATTGTGATAAGAAATGTTTGACAATAAATATGGACATAACCAAGACGTTGGTGTTTGATCATCAAAAGAGTAAGTATCAATGGATCATTAATTGGGAAAGGGTTGAGGAAGTGACTTTCTATAGATATCTCAGCCTTCTTTTTGAGTCAAATGTTACAAATTTTGATTGGAAATCCCATCTGAACACTGTTAAAGCATGTGCACTTCCCTGTAGTTTGGGGTTATGCAAGTCTAATGAAGCTTATAGAGGCTGTGATATGACTCCAGTTTTAAATGCATTTA
The DNA here is from genome assembly GCF_964261635.1 of Lissotriton helveticus. Lineage (NCBI taxonomy): Eukaryota > Metazoa > Chordata > Amphibia > Caudata > Salamandridae > Lissotriton > Lissotriton helveticus. Next base: position 322,554,543 of record NC_136057.1, read on the forward strand.
AGGAGAAAGTGCAAAAACATTTCTTTATTGCACAGAGATCTTGTGCATGAGAGGATAATATGATTGGAACAAGTTGGATTGTCAACGCCTCAAACAATTTCTGAGCCTTCCTCAATAGTCTATGGCCCATGTATTAAGGTTAGAACTCAAAGTTATGTCTTGCCATTATCATTTTTTAATAATTTGACTAAGAGTTTGGATACTATTGAATGGAAAGGATAAAATTTCTCACTTTTGTAAAAAGGTGCTTTTAAATAGTGACTTGTCATGGGCTGCGAGTGTTAGGAAGTGTTTAAATAAATTATATACCTTACTTTCTCTACAATCTCCCACATTAGGATTGCTCCGAAAAATGCCACAGATGGACGTAAATATGAAAGTGGAAATTTTATCTAGAGTAGATGATCATAGTTATCTGGTAAAAAAACAGCGGTTGTCAATTTATTGGAATCATGGGGTAATGAGGATGTTATTCATATATACTATAGGTTTGTCAGATCCAGTCTTGTGAAACATTATATTGAAATATAGATTGGGCATTAATCCGATATTGTATGGTATGAAATTACCGAATGAGAATCTTAGAGTTGGTGAATTTTTTAACTGTGGTAGAAATATGAACTGTACTAGTGTGCACATTTTATTCAGTTGGTGGTTTTATATTGGGGAAAGATGTACATTTTTAAAGTATATTTTAATCAAATATGGTATTAGCTTTTGGTATGTAGCCTTAAGGCTTCTATGTGCTTTGAGTTCAACTGAATAATTGCAGTTGGGAAATCTTTACAAGCAATTGTAAATGGAAATAGGGGGTATAAATACATTTTCTGATTTTAAATACTTATTGCTTGCCATAGGTTTATCAATTCGAGTATTTTGTATTTTCATTGTTGTGTTATAGAGTCTTGCTTATGATACGTGTATGGAATAGTTTAATGGACCATGGTCACACTAAATGTATTTATTTTTACTAGTATTAATGTTACTAATGTAATCATCAGAAAGGCCTCTTTCATCATGGTTTGCCTCCAAGACTCTGTCCCCTCAGCATGAGGTTAGGACGGCTCTACACTGCTGATAGAATTTAGCTATTATCTCCTCTTAAAGTGGGGATATGCCTTGTGACTTTTCTGTAATAGCTCTATAATCTTTGTAATGTTCTGGAGCAGTAGCGACTGGCAGGGAACTGGGGTGGCGGGGTAAGGGGGTAGATGGGAGCAAAAAATAATAAACAGTAAACACTTACTCCGTCCTCTCTGCCGATGGACGCCGTCTCTTCTCGTTGCTTCGACCAGACCAATGAAGCGCCCAGGCTCCCCTAACCCAATCACAACGTTGCAATGCAGCATTGTTATTGGTCTGAGCACCATGATTCGGCGCTCAGATGGGGACAGGGAGCCTGGGCATTTTCTCCATCAGGCTGTTTAATGGGGCCTGGTGGGGAACATGCTAAGTGTGCATGACTGTTTGGCCTGTCCCAGACAGACAGCCAAGCAGTCATGTGCACTTAGTGTGCCCAAACCACTCCTTCCCCTGTGCCACCAGCCCCGTCCTGCCTTAACCCAGCCCCGAACCTACAAAAAACAAAATGATAATAACAAAGTTATTATCATTTTATTTTTCCTGCTCTGAGAGCAGTGGGGCAACGCTCTTCCACCTAAGCAAAAGCGCGGCCCCTGTTCTGGAGACTTAATGGGGCTTGGTGGGTTGGTCTTTCTCTCCTATGTCTTCACCTGAAAGGCAGGAAAGTGCATATTTTGTTCGATACTTCTTCATCTCCATAGACTCAGTACTCCTTCCCAAGCATGCAAGGCCTTGTAGTTCCTCCCAAACTACTCTACAATCTCCCTAACCCTAATGATAACATCAGCAGACCCTCATAGTTTAATGGCTGTTTTCTCTTCCTGTTGTTCCTTAAGTCAAACACCTGGCATACTTGTTACCTTTTTCATTCCAGTTGTGCTCTTGTATGAAATTAACTTTTTTCTCTGCATCTCCTAACAGAACAGACCAGAGCTCCGCCCTGAAATATTGTATATCACACTATGGTCGGTGAGGGTCAGCCTTCTCTTTTTTTAATCTCTAATTTCCTAAACAAGTTTCTTAAGGTTGTTTCCATAGGACTTCTAACACTTTGGGGCCAATTCGGAGCTTGTAAGGTAGGGCTCTGAATGGGATCTGCAGCGTTCAAGTCCAATTCGGAGCCCATGTTTCCGACCAAATCGTCCCCAAGTACGAATCGAAGATCGCGTCCGCGCTGACCGACTCGTTTCCGAACGCGAAGCTATCCATCCGACTCATACAGAGCCAAATCATGGTTCACAATGGAGCTGGATTCTGAACGAGTGAGTACGATCCACGATTCGGACAGCAGCATCGACTCGGTCTCAGCAACACGAAGCAGCTGTCGGAATCTGACTTCGGGGGGCCAGAGCAGGTCCCCCTTCACCCGGAGCCCACCAAATCGGACACAGGGGTGGCGCATGGGTTCCCCAGATCCAAGTATGCACAGTGTGGCGGGCAAAGTGGGGTGCCTGCGACGGTGTCTATGATTTTCCACACCCACCCTTTTTTGCTATGAGAGCCTGTGTACACGTCCGTACAGAAGCTCCCATAGAGTGCAATGGGAGTCCGGCCGAATCGAGTTTGTAACCGTGCGGTTGCATCGTACTCGCTCGGACGGACTCGCACAGCGCGGCTCGCTAGGAAAACCTTCCGGGTCCAATTCGTACGGAGGGCTTTCTTAGCAAAATCAGAATTGGGCCCTTTATCTTTAAACTAGTTTCTCACTCAAAGAGTCCCGACATAAGGTCCAGACTATCTTGGTGTGTACCTCATTCCTTCTATTAAAGCTGATCATTTCTTTTCTACACCTCTTAAACTAAGACCACATCCCACCAGAGAGGGATACTACATCTTACACTAGTTTTGTTTTGTCCATCTCTGTGAAGATCCCATTGTGATCCAATCATTTGCCACATTAAGTGTGTTTGTGCAAAGATATAGCCAATAAATGGAAATTATAGCATTTCTCAACTTTGCACTTGCAGAAGACTCACATAAATCCTTCTCTTAAGCATATGTAAGTGACAATGTGTCCACAATCAAGTTGATAATGAAATCCTCTCCCAATAGAAGTTCCTCTACAACACGTGTTACATGTAAATCTAACACTTAAAAAGAGATATTCTAGTTTGCCTACATTTGCACCTTACACAGTCATTCAACCTTTCAAGAACACACTTCACCCATCCTGGTCTCTCTTGATCACTTTCCATATAAAGCCCTCTTCCTTAACCAATAGGTCTCTTGTCTCCCAAGAACTACCATACCACTGCAGTTAAGCTATGTACATCAAAGCCAGAGGTTATGAGGAATGCCAATCGACCTATTGGTGCGTCCATGCATCTCACTGACAAATGGCCATTGTTTCACCATCGCTATTCCATCCATGAAAATATGCCTTTTGTAAGCACCCATATTATATGTGTGTCTTACCCCTTGGAAATAGAAGCAGACAGACGGATTCTCCTTGCTTACACTGCTTTCTCCCCAGTACTGATCTATAAGTGCCAAATGTGATCCACAATTTCTTACTATTTTTCTCAGAAGAGTCAGTTGTATAAATCTACTCTTTCTCTGAATGCGGGCTTTGTCTTATGTACAATACAAAAAATAGGGTGTCAAAGAGCACTGGTGTATTTTAACAGCTCTTGGTCAAAGCGACCGGTGCCAACGCACCAGGTGCTGACTTCGGGGGTGCTGTGTTTGCAAGTTTGTTATGGTTTTAAAAACACCTGCTACCCGTTCATGGACTCTAGCAATTTCCAAGCAACAATGAAAATGGCAAGATACCTCTGGTGATTTATGTTCTTCCTGGAGAGAGATTGGAGTTTGTTCTAGTGGAGTTTTTAACTCATCATAAAGTAGTGCAGAGGGTTAATATGCCAGCTGCAAAGAATGTGTACCATGCAGATCACAAAGTGCATATAATGTAACTAGGTCAGTGGGTTATTGCTTTTGTAAGAGACATCCTTTTGTTACTTGCATTTTATAAGTTAAAATGGATCACTGACAAAATATCGACCAAGAAAATATCGACCTACAGGAATATCGATGCAGATATATCGAAGGCAAGAATATCGACATCCTATCTACAACATGGTAAGTACAAATATATCGGAAAAAATATATAGATGTTAAAAATATCGATGTTAAAAATATCGTTTTTTTCTGTAAAAATATAAATGTAAAATAAAGTAAATAACACTAATAAATAAAATAAACATAGTTAAAATATCTAATAATGTTTAAAATTAATAACTAATACATATATAATAATAATATATTAATTAAGCATATACAGAAAATATATAATATATACATACTTAATAAGTTGTAATAATTATTTTAATAATTTATAAATTAATACAAAATATTATAAATTTCAAATACATTTACAAACATAAAACAAAAAAAATAAAAAAATAAAGAATTATGTTTAATAAATAAAAAAAATGTACTTTCAATATTTTTAAAATTAATTATATACTACATTTTCTAAATGTATACAAAAAAAATTAAATAGCTAAATAAATAAAAATACTATTCAAAATCCATAAGTTAAAAAAATACAGTAATAAAAATGTTGGATAGCATAGAACTTAAAATTACCATTCCCACTCCACAGAGCGCAACAGTATAGAAACCGTTGGATAGCGTAAGGGTAAAAATTACTATTCCAACTCCAGAGAGTGCAACAGTAGGAAAAACGTTGCATAGCGTAGAAGTAAAAATTACTATTCCAACTCCAAAAAGTGCAACAGTAAGGAAAGCGTTGGATAGCGTAGGGGTAAAAATTACTATTCCAACTCCAGAGAGTGCAACAGTAGGGAAAACGTTGGATAGCGTAGGGGTAAAAATTACTATTCCAACTCCAAACAGTGCAACAGTAGGGAAAGCGTTGGATAGCGTAGGGGTAAAAAATACTATTCCAACTCCAGAGAGTGCAACAGTAGGGAAAGCGTTTGATAGCATAGGGGTAAAAATAACCATTCCCACTCCAGAGAGTGCAACGGTAAGGAAAGCGTTGGATAGCGTAGGGGTAAAATTTACTATTCCCAGTCCAGAGAGTGAAACAGTAGGGAAAGCGTTGGATCGCGTAGGGGTGAAAATTACTATTCCCACTCCAGAGAGTACAACAGTAGGGAAAGCGTTGGATAGCGTAGGGGTAAAAATTACTATTCCCACTCCAGAGAGTGCAACAGTAGGGAAAGCGTTGGATAGTGTAGGGGTAAAAATTACTATTCCCACTCCAGAGAGTGCAACAGTAGGGAAAGCATTGGATAGCGGGAGGGTAAAAATTACTATTCCCAATTCCAGAGAGTGCAACAGTAGGGAAAGCGTTGGATAGCGTAGAGGTAAAAATTACTATTCCCACTCCAGAGAGTGCAAAAGTAGGGAAAGCGTTGGATAGCGTAGGGGTAAAAATTACTATTCCCACTCCAGAGAGTGCAACAGTAGGGAAAGCATTGGATAGTGTAGAAGTTAAATATAACATACTTATAAATAATTGTTGTAAATAAAATAATTAAAAATTTTATTTTTATATAACTCTACATCATTTGCAAATACCCATTAATAATTACTAAACACATAATTACAATTGCATAATTAATTAACAATAAAATTACAATAAATACCAATAAATATTAATTAATAAATATAAATTACCAAATAATTAACTATTAAAAATATCAATTACCAATTTTAAAAAAATTATTACCAATCAAAAAAATTACTAAGTAAAAAATGTAATTGCCAATTACAAACCTTAATTACCAATTAAAATAATTAATCACCCAATTCCCCTATAAACCCACAACCCGCTACAGAACTTAAACGCACAAATTAATTAAAATTAATTTACAATTACTAAAAATTAATAATTCATTTACTATAATTAAATTACTTCCCACCCTATTCCCCTGTAAACCCACAACCCGCTCCAGTACTAAAACATAAAATTCAATTAAAAATAAAAATTTTAATATACAAAAAATAGTACATATATAATTTAAAACAAATAAAATACTTAACAAAAAACATTTAACACATACATATAAAATACATAATAAAATACATAACAACAAACTAATATCGATATTAATAACATCGAAATTAGTGACAAGGATATATTTGATATCGATATTACTAACTTCGATATTACTTACATCGATATAAAAAAAAACGATATTACTTACCTTAGGGTCGATATTCTGTCCAACGATATTCTTCACCTCGATATTCTTCCCCTTCGATATTTTTGACTCGATATTACTGTAGGTCGATAATAGGGAATCGATATTTTGACTGTGCTCTGTTAAAATCCTAATATAGAACAATGAGCTGAGAGCTGTCATTAAAGAACTGCATGACCACTACAAAGTATAGATTAGAGCATAAATTAATGTGCAAAAAGGGTTCATTTGGGTAGAAATTGATTCTTATTATTAGAGAGAACACCCAACTATGGTGTTCAGTTTTAAATTCTGAGTTTGTGCTTTTCCAGACCAAGCACTCTTAAACTATACTGCTTACCAGGATGGATGACATGTGACTCCTACACCTACAAGTCCTCTGGTTTGTTTAACATTTCCTTTACGCTGATTTACACAAGCATGATTGATTGTCTCCGTGTAGTGTGTGTGATGCAAAGTGCTCTGACATTCCACACTGGTATGAGCGGTGTTATATAAGAAATTAAATTCACCAGAAAGAGAGAGGTTATTGGGCCTTCAGGAGCACTGTTAAAGGGTGAAAATGAGGTAATCCATGGTGGAGGTGATCATTGGGGGGTGCCAGCAAACATTGTCGCACCGGGCGCCACCAGCACTAAAGCCGGCCCTGATTTTCCCTGATAGCTCCTCTATATTGACGATGCCCTTCTAATAATCCCTATATACCTTGCCAATACAGAGCCAGACCACTGCAATTTTAGTCTAAAGAATACATTTTTATTTTATCATAAAAAATGTGCTCCATTCTTTACAGAAAATAACTTATTAATTTATTATTACATGTGTTCCCATGTAACATTTAACACTTCCTCAAAATTCTACTCTAAAACACCAATCATTCAGCCACATTCATACACAAAAACACAGTCTCCCAATAAAATCAATACAACATGTTCAGGATCTAGACATAACAAGAGACAAAAACAATCATTTTTATTGCCTCTACTCCAAAGTTCAAATGATATAAAGCCTAGTTCTTCAACTTTGCATTCCATATTATCATCCAGTCAACATGATTTTGAGATTACAGGTCCAATTCACAGTATCGTATATTTAATTTTAGATACTGTCTGTTTAAAGAGCCATGCTATAGTGCCTACATTTGCAGGTATTATTGTCTTGAGTCTAAGTGTTAGTTCATCCTTTCCATCTGTCGGACCCTGTTTTGTTGCTAGGGGAAGATGTAGACATTGGAAAGAGTTGGGCTAACTGAGGGTCCTTCGGGAACTCTACATCTCATAGGGAGGCACAAGGAGTGATAAGAAGAGAGGGAGATTGCTTGAGACCTGACGGAGAGGAAAATGCTCACCCAGTTTAAGGCTTGCATACAAATGCTGGAATTGAAGAGACAACTGAGCAGACTGGGAAGAGACATGCTAATGTTGCTTGAACATTCAATACCTTGACAAATAAGAGGCAAGAGGCATTTGGCAACACAGGGACAGTTTGTTTAATTAAACATTTTGGCCAGGAGATCAGTTACAGGCATTGGGTCTGAGGACTGTCTCAATTTACAATCGATCTGAGACATTCTTATTTACAGTTCATTGTATGCCATCAACGATTCCCATGATCCTTGTATGGTAAGGAATGCAAGTTGCTCCATCTGGAGTCATAAATTAATTTTTCAATAGATAATCCAGGTAGGCCTTGACCTTGTGTGCACACAATGTGACCAGTGGGTAATGTGTCCAGATGTCCAAAGTTGGAAGAGCGTGATCACTGTATGTGCTGTGTCCTGATTGGCTATATGTTCCTAACTCATATGACTTCTGACTTTATGGTGGTTTAGGAGCATGTGTACCTCTCCGGCTATGTGTGCTTTATTGGAGCCAATCTCCCTGGACCATTGTTAGGTTGCTGCGTCTATCTGTGGGATTGATCTGGGATTTCCTGTTCATGCATTTGTAGGCCAGCTACATGCCATCCCACCTATGACCTATCAATAAGTGGGAGAGGATGTACCCTTACGGCTTGATCGGTCGACCTCAAAGCTGGGGAACCGGGTTGGAGTCTCAGCAACGATGCTTAACATCCTGTGATTTTGGGCAAATCACGTAATCTCCCTGTGCCTAACAAAAATGAATGTGTCCATCTGTAACAAAACTGGTGCTCATGTACAAGTGCTCTGATACCTGTTATCTTTAGGTCTAGTTTGCGCTATATAAAACTCTTTAAAAAAAATATGAGTGACCTCAGGCCCAGATTTCAGAGCCTGTCTAACTACGTTTTTTCAAGTCGGAGTTGGTGTGGAGTTCACAACGGGCGAATTAGTTAATAAGGAATCGATTATGTTCACATAAATGAATGTATTCTCATATTGGCATCACCTTTTTCCATATTAACATTCCCTCCTCTAGTCGATTCTTCAACTACACAATCTAACCCATACTTCGTGACAGTTACTTTATTGGGGCCCTGTTGTTCTTTATGTTTGCTTTCAATACCCACTACTTTCCTATTTTTCATGCATTTTTTCCAATTTAAGGACTGCATTTTTACAGCAGGAAATCCTCAATTGTACGGATACACAAAAACAAGATCACAATGAAAACTAGTAACAACGATTTGCACGAACCGGAGCTCAACTGGGGAAGCCAGGAGAACCAGTTTGAAAATCACTTCTGCACAGGGGCACCTCTCTCCTCACTCATGTTTCTTTGTAAATTGTGCAGTGCTTAGATGGCAAGTGTCAATATCTCATTATCTGCGTCATTCCCTGGAATGAAGGTGCCGCAGGCCTCACCGATCTTGGCACTCACCCCTCTCTCCATCATGGTCATTAAGTCCAAACGTATCTATGCTGCATTACCAGGAGGTGGATTGCTCGCAGTTCTTCCTTGATTGAATTAGGATCGAGCTCAGTGGTGTTCACCTTGTTAAGCATTTCACACCTGGTTATTTGCAACCAGTGGGCAATGGCTTTTGTCTGCAGAGTGAAGAAGGTAATCGACCCTCCTGCTGAAACTTGGGTGTCAGTAAACAGTCTGAATTATTCTGGAATGTCCTTGTACTGAGCAGAGACAAAATAGTCTGCAGTTCTTTTTTCATGATGCAGCAAAGTTGTCTTCTTCCTTAACGGGTGCTGGTACAAATCCAACAGTTTTTCTACGGGAATGACCAGGGTCAGGGTGTGTATAGTGACCAGGGAGCAGAGTCTGTGCCAACCAATAACGAGCTGAGTATAGCCAGTAGAAATCCATCAGTGTGGAGGTGCCCCATTGCATAGCTGGATTGTGCATTATCGTGTCGCAATTCTCATTTGTTTCCGTAGAGTTAGGTGTTCCCCTTCCCTTCTAGCTAAGTGTATCCACCCACCTCGGTATCCCAGATGTCCTAACATGGGGTGATCATGCCCTCATTCAACCTTCCCTCATGTGACTCATTCTCCTTTTTGTCTCTGAGCTGGACTCCTACACAGTAATTACATGTCAGGGGTCTAATTGTTGTTAAAGAAATCTGCCCCAGATACGCTAAGGGCCACCCTTGGACCACAAATGGAGGCGGGAGCAGACATGTTTGTGCATTGAGGTGGGAGTTGGCTACCTCCAAGAATCTCTTCTCTGGGAAGTCTTGGGGCCAAACAGTATCCCCCCCCTATGGTATCCTTTCTTCGCATCTTGTCCAGCTTGGTTGGGATCGCACTAGGCTCGGCGAAAAGGTATAAAGCCACAGGGTTGGTTTCGTATTGGGTTAAATTCACTACTACCCTTTGGGGTTCTATCTTGTTGGGTTAAAGTTTGGCCCTAATTCTGCATAGATTTAATTAAAGAAGGCTTTTTGCTTTTACGGGGGGCTATCTCTTGGGATAAGTAAAACCTGTGTGCGCCTACTGCATGTGGTATCAATGAAAAGACGTAACATGACCTGGCTGATGTCTGGGAGCCTACTGAGGTCATGTGCTGATACCACGTGTTGCGCAAGAGGGCTCTGTGTAGTGCATGTGGGATGCTAATGTTTGGAATAGTATAATTATAGGTGACATGGGAAAGATCCCTTCACAAGGACAATTTTAGAATGGACTCCATTTGGCTAGGCAGCTCCTTAGCAGTGAATTGGTGCAGTAGCACCCATAATAGACAGAGGTTACATGGAAGTACAATAATACATAACTTGTTATTGGGCATTATAAGTCTTGGTTTGGATCCTGTGGGAGGCGTCTTTGGTCCTCTGGTGATGGTGGTTTCCCTTAACGGTTCAAACTAAAAAGTGTGTGGTATTAGTTCATAATCTGGATTCGTACACTTCTGATCCTTACTGGGGTGTTGATGTGGCAGCAGAGTGTTGGTGTTGGATAAGAACTCAGTTAATTTTGTTACTAGGAAACATTGCATGTGCACCGTAATCAATGGCTTTTGCGAGGTTCCACACTCCACTAGTCACATTTTTAGTGAGGCCCCAGTCGGGGTATCTTTTGATAGTTTAAAAATTAAGGGTGATTTATTCGTCATCAGACAGATTAATCTTTTTTATGAGCCATTGAGCCCCCCCCCCTTCCGCCGTGCCTAACTGGTTGCTTGGATTAATGCAAAATATGTATGGGGTGGTCTTGAGCATAGGGATGGATTGCTTCATGTTTTAGCCGGGCCCCATGGGAGTCACTAGCTACCTAAGAGCTATCTCGCCTCATGTGCGCATGGAGGTGCAGTTGGTGTGAGTTGCGTCTTTCAACCTCTATGTGCACGGGGATATGCGATGAGGGGATGTGTCACTGTTGGGTTTTGTTGGTGGTGTTGGTGGTTGCAATGTGTCCCAAGAGCACGTGTGTGTGTGTGTCTCTCAGTTCCCGGCCCCTCCCTTCTGGCACCAGGTATCTCGATCTGGCCCTTTCTCTAGAGACTTCTTTTTGGACTAAACTTGGCTGTTTTTGTAAAGTTATGGGTGCTTACCTAGGTCTTGCTTAACCTACTATTTTATCTGCCATGAGGTGGAGGGTGGCCCCCATTTACCCTTGCTTATACCGTCTTGTGGTGTCTACAGTCTGGCCTATTGCTTTTTCTGGATGGTGCAGGCAAGGCTTGGATCGTCTGTTAGTCGCTCTTCCTATTATGGGGGCGATCGCTTCCAGTGACATGCCTTCGCTTGAAGCTATAGTGGACATTGAGTATTACCCCCTCTCCCAGGCACCCCCATCTTCCTTGGATTACATCCTGCTGGCTCTCAATGCATTTGGGCCTGCTGTCCCTGGCTTGTGGGTAGGATCACCTAATAAACTGGTATGTTTTTGTTGCCATTTTGGAGGTGTGTGGCACGGTGGTCAGACCTTGTAAATCTAAAAAATAAAAAAAAGAATCTAACAAAAACATACCTGGGAACAGAAAATGTGGAAGACCCGTGGCTTCGACCAGACAGTTTTGCCAAAGTCTGACGGGTGATGAACTGGGACTGCCTGAGCAATTCTGAGACACCTGGTCATCCTGGTGAACCCTCTAACTGACTTGACACATTCCCGTTGTATAGGAATACTGGCTCCCATCACTGCATACATCTTCATCCTAGAACTGAAATGGGGCCTCCTTTGGGTGGAGGTTTCTATCTTTTTGGAGTCCCGGCTGAAACCACACGCCATGATGGAAACATTGGTCCCGGGCTAGATACCCGAGAATGGGGACATTTCAATTTGGTGATTGGAAACTGTCTGTATTTACTTTTTTTGGATGCTGGGACCTGGGTGTGTGGTTTTAAATACTTTATTTGGGAGCCACTCCACCCCCCTGTCAGACTGTCTTCTCCTCGGATGTGGCCAGCCACCCCCGCTCTGAGGGATCAGCAGAGGAGTGGGACCTTGGCTGCCGGAGGTGCCTTTGATGTGGAACGATCAAGGATACTCAGTCAACAGAACACATACAGCAGCCCTTGGTCAATCTGAATACCTGAACTCAAGTAAAAAAGATTGAATTTCCAACATTGTCAGATTGGTCTTTTAGGGTCACATGTAAGTATCTTTTTTATGGTTGCAAACTGCCCAATTCGCGGAATCGGGCTGTTTACGACCAGAAAAAATGGCTTTCCCAATGTACTAAACCATATTTCATATTTGGTAACCTATTACCGAATCGCAAAATGGGTGAGTGATTTGCTATTAAGAAGGGGCGTGTTTTGGGCGTCCCTTCCTAATTCCAAATTGCCTTGGTATGTATGAATGTTTGGTGTCCAAAATGCCACCGCTTTTATATTGAATTGAATGTTTAGCACGTTTTGCTTATGAAGAGAAGAGGAGGTTTATTAGAGTTGTGAAATGCTCTCACCTTTACTCTAGTCCAGCGGTCTTCAAACTTTTTTGCTCTGAGTCCTGCCCCTCACCCAAAATATTTTAAAGTCGGGCCCCCTTCCAAAATGTTATGGAAAGTCTCCGGTAATTGGGAGGGATAGGGCTGAGCACAGGGGGTGGGGCTTATGAGATAATGCCAGAAGGCACTTTTTCAGTAGCTCATACTCCAGGCTAAATGTGTGAGATGTGTAAAGGACCAAACGCATCAAAACTGAAGTAGACAAAAAACACAACTCTCATTATTGGGGTTATCATGCTATTGGGTCCCAATACAACTGTGCCTTTTGCACCAATGATAGCTGTGGCCCTGAATAGTAAACTATCCCTTCTGCCTCTTTCACTCCATCCTCACCACATCTGGCCATCAATTCATCTTTGAAACAGATTGTCCCTTTCAGTACAAATGAGCGCCCACATGTGGCCCACCTCATCCCTAATGCTGTTGTTGTAAAGTATAAGAGAGTCCTAATTGTGATGCAGTAGACCCTTCCCACTCCTGGGCCCCAGTGCCGCTTTTGATTAATTAGACCTACTGCCTTGTGTGGCGTGAGGTCTCCATGACACTGATTAAAGTTCTATATTGTTAATCATACTAGTGAGAAACCTACTTACCTCTCCTCATTATAATAGATTGGTGTTGGAATGATTTGAATCAAATTGAATGTCTATGGGGTTGATATAGATATACAACAACCAGTTGTAAGGGGATTATCAAAAATTCTTTGAAAGTTGACACTCAATAGTTCATATATATGTATAAGTGAGAAAACTAACCATAAAACAACAGAGTCCTGTAGAAGATGGGAACTAGAAGGAAGGCTGAGGATGGAATAGCGGCACTGGGTGGAGAGGGTTAGGCCATGATGGAGAGTAAGGAGGGAGTTACGGAGAGGGAGAGGTGGGTATTTCAACTCTGAGTTGAGGTATGTGCCAAATTGTGGATTGGAGCGGTAGCGGGTAAGACAGAAAGTTGCTAGACTCAATATTTCGTCTCAATCCTAATGAGCTTTACAGGGCCATTGGGTCTTTTGTAGATTTTCAAATAAATCTGGAAGACTTAGGATCCTCGTGTCCTTTCTTCCCCTGCTCAGACCCTAAATCTTCCACAGCATCATGCTCCCAGCCCTCCACTGCCTCAGTATTCCAGTCCTTCCACCACTGTGCACCCCTCGCCAGACTGCCCTCCTTATAGACATCACAAATTGAACCTTTTTTTTTTTTTTTTTTTTGCAGAGTATTATATAGCACAAACTAGACCCGAACCGAATCAGGTATCAGAGCGCTTTACATAGCACCAGTTACGTTACATGGGGACGGACACACATTCATTTTAGGCACGGGGAGATTAAGTGAGGAGGGCTAGGTGGCAGTGCAAGTGCCAGGTAACCTAATGCTATGCTTGCCAGTTTGATATGTATTGGCTTCTTTGAGCCATACATCTCTGATGCTATGGTTTCCGAAGCCTGAGACAAAATTACGTTTTGCTGCTTGGACTCTCCCCATTTCCTAGTAATGGCCATTTTGAAGTCATTTGTTGCAATCTGGTGCGCTCTGGTGGCTTTTTGTAGTTGTGCTCAAAGGTATCTGCCCTCTGCAGCTTATTATGGCTATGACCATGAGCAATTTGTCATAAACGCCCACATCAGCCATGGAGCATCCTTACATGAAGAGGCCTTCAAGAGAGTAGATGAATAGATTGTATTTCTACTTCTAATTTAGGGCCAGCAATGCAGCCCTGTACCCCCGGTCTCATGCCGTGCATGTGCACTGTTGTATGTGGGCCTGCAATTCAGGAACCGAACATATTTGCCTTGTGCACCCCGTGGTGAATGAGGGCTGCCCCTAGCTCTGTTCATGCTCCACACACACACATGCTCGCCACACACACACACACACACACAGATACGTTCCCCTCCATGCAATGTGCACATTTTTGTATTCGCACATTAGATTTTAGATTGTTTCTAGTACCTTTGTGAGTTTGCACAGGCACTGGATGCACTATTTTTCCAATACACAGATTGGGAAGAAAAGGTTTAAGAATCCTCGCCAAGGCTCCTGTTATGGTCAGCCTGATTCATTGCAATATGGGCAATAACGTCTGAAAATGTGATTTGTGCAATAACCACCACACCCTTGTATTTTCCAATAGTACATTTCGACAGACAAAACTTGCAGAATGTGCTGGGGAGAAGTACCCGTTATTTATTCTGCGCGGTATGCCACATCGTTGGACAATAGTCATGACAGTCTGCTATGTAAAGCACTTAGGGGCATATTACCAACAACTAGCGATAATTTTTGTCTCTAACTTGTTTAGAGACAAAAATTATCGCCGCACATCGGCGATTTTTATCGCAGATAAACCTTGCTATTAGCAAGGTTTATCGCAAATGCGATAAAAAACGGCCGCAATGCATGAATATCGCTGAAAAGTCCGCGATATTCATGCATTATCGAGCAAATGCTCTTAGCCATGTTATCCACCTCCCATTGGATAACATGGTGAAGAACTGCTCAGGGCAGGTGTTAGCTTTTGGAGATATTCGCGCTTAGCGCGAATATCTCCAAAAGTTGGTAATAGGAGATAGCGATGTTAGTGACTGTTTCCAGTCGCTAACATCTTGGCACGCCCACTTTGCATGTCATTAGTGATAAATATCACTGACATGCAAAGTGGGGCCCAAGATGGTCGCTATCTCCTATTAGCTGTCACTAACTGGTGTTAGCGACAGCTTGGTAATAGGGAGATAATTTTATCTCCGCTTTCTTGGCTTTTAAAGCCAAAAAAGCGGAGATAAACCCCCTTGATAATATACCCCTTAATACCTTTTAATCCCCCTGGACCTGGAATATATTTGGTTCGGATAAATATTGGACCCTTTTTCGGACCTTCCATAAATCTGAATGAGCTACTGCAGGTTAGCTGAATATTTCACTGGAAGGCTATTTGCATCTTTATTCTTTAAATACCGATGCGCTGTCATCCAGGACATACCTGTTCGTACCTCTGGATGTATTGTAAGGTGAGATCAGCGCTAGCCTGCTTTCAGAGCAGGCACCCAGACCCCACAGGCAGGTATTTCAACGCACGAGCATTTTGATTGACACATCCTTCGGTGATAACCTATACAGCGACGTGAAGAAGGTACCACGGCCAGGCGAGAAGCTTCCACTGCGCTTGCGCACGGACCCAAAGACTCAAACGCAGCAAATTCTCGGAATCCAAAATCCAATCGAATTGCCATCCACCCCTCTTCCCGAAGCACATGTTTTTAGTAGATCTAATTTAACGTTTAACTGCACGGTTCAAAACTATCTACCGGATGCATCGTATCTGTCAAACCTGATTAGAAAAGGAAATGAGGGTTAGAAGGTTCTGCTGATCCTTGGAGGGGTGCGATGGCCACCAATTAAATAAACAACTGGCCAGGCGCTAATGGCCGTGCACTTCAGACCTACTGACAGCCTTCCTGAAGGAGCTGCCAGAGGCCTGCCCGCCATCAGGGGAATCAGCAGACTCTACAACTATCTATGGTTGGGGCACAATATTCATGTAGCAGGAGGAGAAACGTGTGACTAAGAGGGTCTTTTATGTTGTGTGTTTTGAGGTGTGTTATATTAAATGAACTTTTAGGGGTATATTGACAAGAAGGTGTGCTAAACATCACCAAAAAATGCTAACCCACCTTTACACATCGCGGGAAAATAACCCTGTGTTAACATGGAATTCACAACAAGGTGGTACCATGCGATAGTGTGTCCCGAAACTGCGGCCCATGTCCGCAATACAACCACCTCGACCGAGATAAAAACACAAACCTCAACGCGAAAAAACATGTGAAGAGCCTATTCACGATGAGGAAAGCAGGGATAAGCACTGCCAAGCCCGCGACACACACAGCAGGTGGGACTAAGCACAACAAAAGCCTGGAAAAAAAAGACAAACCAAACAGAAAACAACAGCCAAGCACAATGGAGGCTACCCGAGCCAGTATACAACCCCACAAGCCCCATTGTCAACAAAACATTGTACATGGCAGGCCAACTTGGACAAGGTGAATATGCAGCCTGAGAGTGGAGGAGGACAATGGAAGAAAACCAGAACATCCAGAATGATCCGAAACGCACAAACAATCAGAAACACGCCAACAACAAGAAGGCAGCAATACACACCAGAGGTGGGAGGCCAACGCCACACCAGGAGCTGGATGACATGGAGGAAATGGTGTCCACCACATCAGTGTGGAGACTGTGGCAGGACTCGGGGACCAGAAACTGCCCAAAACAACAGACACAACAGCAACAGGGAGAGGAACCAGCAGGGATTGGGGAGACAGGGGGAGATGGGCACAATGGCACACATGCACAATTAAGCACAGTACAACTGCAGACAAACCATGCCCAAGAGTAACAAGACCAACCAAGACAACAAGTCACACAACCCGGCAACATCACACCACTGAACAAGCACAGAAGTGAAAACCACACTGCCTGAAAGGGAGAAGGGTGAGCCAAATCTGAGCCTAAGGGACATCTCACACAATGTGGTACAAACACCAACATTTGCACAACCGAACACAGGACACAAGCGCACCCGCCTGTTGCCCGTAAACAGCCATACACATCTGGCTAAGCACGAAACAGGGACAAGACAATGCTCAAGTACAAACCCTCAGTCCTCATGGGGCAGGGAGCCAGAGAGTCTGTGACACACACATTGGCATCCAAATGAAGACACAACATTGTCGGAGACAAGTGAAAGTGCGGAAACTTTATGAACAAGTGCGTGTCAGTACTGCCAAGGGAAGTGCCACGATATGCAGACCAATGCAGCAGCATGTCTGAATGAGGAATGTAGGAAAGCCCCCATTTCCACCTCGGGGGAGGCCATCACCAACACAAGTCAGTGCCACCCCGCATCGGTTGTCCGCGCATGGATCCTGAGTCCAGGGCACTGCAGCCATGTCCACTGTCGTCTTGGGACATGTGACCAGATTCACAACATGCAACCAGTCATCGGGACACGTCCAATGGGTCACATCCAGTTGTGGCTGCAAGTACCTTGTCACTCGTCCATGAATGCGAGTGCAGTGGCGTAGGATGAAATTTCCAATGAGCGATCATCGTCCACCACAACTGACATGTCGTCGACGTAATCCATCAGCTGACCCGGACAGGTGTGTTGACTCCAACCACTGGACCCAATGTGCACCAAAGCCCAATCGGGTAGTGGCACAATGTGATCACTGCACACGAGGACTCGTGCAATCTCCCAAGTCCAGTTTCCTGCCTGCATGCCAAACATACATGCATGCCATAAACGGGCATCACGGTGACACTCCAGGTCGTGGGCCAACAGGGGGCGCACACACACATCATAATCCAGGTCAGCTACTGTTACCTTGGAGAGACAGACATCCATGGACCACTTGAATATGCATGAGCGACAATGCAACACAGGCTGAACACAGGTGACGTCCGCAAGGCAGAAGCTCAGCCGGTAGCTGATCCACAAGACGGTCAATGGCAGTGCCCCCAGTACATGCAGCAGACATGCACGGTACAGGTCCACGTGACTGGATTCGAGCATGTGTCTGGGATGGTTTGCCATTGCAAGTGCTGCTTGAAGCGGCACTGAATTGCCCTGCGCCAGTCCTGTGGATGAAATGGCACAGCTCAGTGCAATGAGCAGTGTCTATGTGCAACGGGTGCAGGCCTGGGGTGGGGTGGGAGTACATGTGAAGCCATTTCACGCATGCCAACTACGACCAAGGACTTCTGAGTGTGGGATGTGTACACATTGGTCTCACGTCGGGCAGTGCGTAGTGTGGGAGTCGCAAGCAAATGCTATAGTATCTGTCAGGGGGTGCTGGCCACATGCAAGTTTCTGCTCAGAGCTACAGATGTGCTACCGCCTGATAGTTCAGACAAAGGACCTTTCATCCCTACAGTAACTTCACCATCTGCATGCATACAGGAGATGTACAGAGGCTGGTTGTGGGTGTGGTAGGATGTCTGCGACCCTGGGAACACCGTGGCGCTGGCCTTTGAAGGTGTGCGGCCACGTGAGTGTAGGCCAATGGACCACACCGAGCGGACACAGGTGTACAGTCCATGGCTGGCTGTGATCGCGCTGCAAATAAGGCCAGGCAACTGATTCATGCATCCGCAGGGCTGATACACATAACACTCGGCATGCATGTGCCAAGACCCCGAGCGGCTTGCACTCCTACATGTCCCTGTACATGCAGGCCTGCCCTCCTGGTGAATGCTACATTGCAACATCAACTACTGTGGCCCTGGTGGTGACTACAACCCAGCAGAGAGACACACTTACCGCACTTCCTGCCCAAGGCCAGGTCCGAGCCACGCCCTGCTCCTCCAGTCGAATCAGCACACCCCTGCCCTGAGGTACGCCGGACCAGCATACGCCACTTGTGCATGCAGGGGGGTTCGTGCAAAACTACATGTCCAGGGTCACTGCCAACGCTGAGGTGATATGGTAACATCCGCTGAAGACAGCACACTGTGATGTTGCAGGGCCTGTGCCCATCATGCTAACACAATGACCACACAGACACACTTGCTCAAATGGTGTAAATAGCTTCGGGCACGTGCGCACGGCCACATTTATTAGCAGGCACACATACCGAGTGAAACCTGTGTTGGATGTGTGTGGGGTGTGTGCCCACCAGCAGGCAAGGGCTGCCTGGTGCAGTCAGAAATCGACAACAGTGTACATTGTAAAGGACACAACCATTCAACCATAAAGGCCCCATGACTTGTGCTGCACAGAGTTAGTGTCCCCGAATGCACAGCGTCCTGCACGGGCCTGCCACCATGGGATGATGACTTGCGGGGCACTGGGGCAGGGTCACGAGTGCAGAGCAGGTTTCCGTAGATGTAAAAGGAGCTTGTAGTGGAGTGTCTCGGGGGACAGTGGAAGGTGTACCCCCAGGGCATGATGCAGAGGGCAGGACTTCGCTGAAACAGTCACTATGGTGGAGATGAATGGAACAGACTCATGTCGAACAACAAGTCTGATCCAGCCAGATGAAGATGCAGGAAACCACCAGGCCATGGACTGAGACGCCACCAAGGTCCGGCCATATACTGCCCATGACTCATTGCACACAAAGTTAGTGGCACCGGTGCTGTTAGGGGAGGCCACCTTTGATGAGGCATGTCCAATGGTGTGGACACATATTACTCAAGACACAGTTCCACATGTGTGACCTACTGGACCACAGTGTGGGTCTGAGGCAGCGGTCAGCAGGGGCCATTCACTGAGTGTTGCTGGCTTAGGTTGGATGGCCCCACCGGCCTGCGTAGTTCAGGTTCAGTGGCACCATGGGACGCGGACTTGCGGTGAATTGGGTTGATGGCACCAGATCAGGTGTTGGTAGTGTTCGATCAACTCTGTGACTCTGATCCTGCTTTCGTCTGGACTGAGCTGCATCTTCCTCTTACTCTTCTCCGTGCGTTCACCGGTGTGGACTCTGCAATTCATGATTTGTGACTAAGTGCTGGATGTGGGACCTTCTGGTCCACAGGGTAGGCCTGAGCCCTCATCCATGTGTCACCGGCTTGCGTTGAACAGGGTTAGAGGCACCTCGTGTCACCGGCTTGCATTAAACTGGGTTTGTGGCACCACATGTGGCTGGCTGACATTGAACAGGTCGCAGGCCTGCCATATGGAATTATACCTCACTGATCGAAGGGAGTCTGGTGCTGTAGCCGCTGCCATGGACTTGGGGTCGCTGCCATTCAGGACTCAAGATACAGTTCCACTTGTGGGACCTACTGGGCTGAAGAGGATGCTGGTAGAGTATGTAAATGAGAAAGGACTAATGTGGGCCAGAGTCGGGGGGCCAGCGATGGTCGGCGGAGGCTGCAGAGGTTGCGTGACTGGTGCTTGGAGCTTGCACCGGCACAAGGTGGGCCCTCTTTGACACATGCTGGTGTAGGCAGGTGAGCGGAGCCTCGTTGGTGTGCTGGGGCAGGCATGGCGGGTCTGGGGACCAGCGGTCCTGGTTGCAGCATACGCACAGGGACGCAGGCCCCGCTGCGCTCGCCGCAGTACTCATGGCGGGCTGAGAGGCGCCACTCTGGCATACGTGTTGTCCATTCCAAATGAGAACCCCAACCAGTGCGAGGGCTTTTTGTTCACACCCCTTTGCAGGCCTGGCGTACGCAGGTCCAACCCACGAGGCACCCACCTGCGGGGGGGGGACGTAACGTGCAACATTTCCGCGTTCTGCCCCACAGCCTATGGGGACATGGTAGCGTATACTGGCCACTACGCTTCATGCACCAGTAGTTGATCTCCACATGGCCATTTCCGTGGTTTGCACTCTGTGGTCTGTCTGGCACCTCCACGCCACACCTGGCATGGGTAGGTTCACATTCATTAGTCACTTGCTGCTCTCGCACACGACTGCTCCATGCCCCTCCTCACATCCTGCTATTTTGTGTCTGTGGTTCCATGCCGTGGCTGGGTTGTGGGCATGGCAAGGCCGGATTCCCGATGGAGTCGTGTTGTCGTGTCTGGTCGGTTGGCATGTGCTGCGTGCCCATTGGCAGTGTTGTGAGTTGCATGACTGTGCGCTGGCGGTGTGTGGTGTGTTTATTTTGGACTTACCCACGGGCACTGCATTACCATGTGTGCCATCCTGGGAGCCTGGGTGATGATGGACTGTCAGGAGATGTGAGTATCATGCACTCTGCCTGGGGAGTTGGCCACAACATTGTTGAGGAGTTCCGGGCAGTCCACTATTGCCTGTAGATTCAGGTATGCGCGTGCTTTCTGTTGTGCTAGTTGTGTGCAGGGGGTACATGTGTTCAGTTGTTTGTTCCTGAAACGTGAGGGAATCCAGCTATAGCATAGGGGTTTTGGCGTTGCATGATCATTGTCTCCATGGCATCTGTGGGTCTTCAGGTTTGGCTCTTGGCTGGGCTCCCTTTCATGCTACAGGTAGTCATCCTGCTTAACACCAGCAAAAGGCAGTTGTTAATTTCCTGCTGCTACCAAGGCTTATCGCCTGTTTTTGATTCCCATCGCAGAACTGGCAGTTTGTTGTGAATGTGTTGTTGTGGTTTTTGTCTTGTGTTTTTTCACTGGAACGCCTACTCTTCATCTCAACAGGGTTAGATGGTGGTGTCCACAGTGGAGATAAATTTTGGGGCAGTTATCGCAGGAATACAGGCGATGGCTGCAGTTTGCACCAGCTTGTGAATGGGGTGTTAAATCTATCTCCACTTTTGATGCGTTGAGGTGGGGATAAATCGGAGATAAATCCTTGCGAATATCCCCCTTAGAGGGCACAGTCATCACAGGTTTCTTGGCGCTAGATTACAGGAGAGTAAAAGCTAGGTGGAACAGAATGCCCTAGACTTCAGATCGCAGCCGCAAGATTCATACTCGAACTCCCACGCGACACCCACTTCACACGCACCTCCGGAAGCTTCACTGGCTCCCCATTCACAAGTGCAGCTAATTCAAATTGCTCAAGCACGCATACAAAGCCCTACACACACAGGACTAGAATACTTGAACAGCAGCATGCACTTTCACCAACCCACCAGACACCTACGCTCTACCCTGGCCCCTATGACATAAACAGAATCAAGCTGTCTTTCAGATATAGTGGGTATCATCTGGGTATATTAATCCCCACTGCTGGAAAATTGTGCATCACCCTGGTATATTGATCAGCAGCCTGAGATATTGAGTGGCTTTGGGTGTTGAAGGCAACACAGCATACCGTAGGTGCTCCCACTTAAACAGCAACATCATCCTGATAACTTCATCCTTAAAGTATTGATTAGCAGACATATTTATTGATAGTGGCAGGTAGTATTTGATTGGGCAACAATACTGCCTAAAGCACATTGACACAGGATGGCATCACCCTGATTTAATGTGGCATTTTTCATGATAGTTATTTTATGGTCCTAGGATTCTGATGCACTATTAACTGGCAAAGAAATAGATATGTACATTATACAGTATGGCAGAGTCTCAGAACTTTACCTTTTTTAAGAATAAAGTTGTTTAACATCCATTCAATCTCGAGTTCATCTGTAACAGAAATCCACTCTCTTGTTTTTGGGACAACTGCTTACGGTTTATGGATGAGGGTATATTACTTCTGGTTACCCTGGATTCTGTGTGGCCTTTGATATGGCCGCCATTTCTCAGGCTTCATCTGAGACTATAAAGTTTTTTCACCGCTTTCTGACAAACAGATCACAGCAGATCGGGTCAAGTCCCTTCTCTTTACAGCCCAGCTGGGAATCCACAGATGTCGGCACTCTCCCCTGTCTTTTACTCTACCTGGGCCACAACCCCAAAGTCCCTCATACATCCTACAGAGATTGCACACAATAACATTTGTCTTTATGCAAGAATCTCAGTCTTTTGCAAAGCTATCACAACTACTGCTACTTTCTTCTGTAGATGAGTAACCACTATGTCCAAGTTAACCAAATTGACAATCTTTGGCTCTAAACGTAGGACCACTCTGTCAATCCTTTGAAATCCCAAGTGCCTACGGCCAAAAATTCATACCAACAGAAAAAATGAAAAATATAGGAACCTTCTTTACTTAAACTACAAAATATATACATGAAGTTAAAGTTGCTTCTTCAACATCATGCAGCTTAAAACTCTGCAGTCACTTCTTTCGCCCCAACCTCCCTCACCATCTCCCACAAGCTCACCCTCCACCTCACCACTTCCAGCGAAACCTTCTCCTCCGCCGAACACCTGCACTTCCAGATCCAGACCACCCCCAAAGCCACACTCCGAGGAACCCTCGTCTACAGACCCCCCGGCCCCTGAACACCCTTTGCTGCCACCATCACCGACTTCATCGCACCCCATCGCCTCAACAAACTACATACTCATTGGAGACCTGAACTTCCACCTCGACAACCCCAGCGAACCCAACTCCACTATCCTTCGTGAAAACCTTGCCAGCATCAGACTTAAACAACTCGTCAACACACCAACCCACAGAGCAAGACACACCATCGACCCCATATTCGCGGCAGGAAACAGCGTCCAATTTAGGCACACAACCCAGCCGCCATGGACCGACCACCACTGCGTACACTTCGCCATCAACAAACCCAAGGGACCCAAACCAGCCCCATGCCCACCATGAAGGAACTGGCCAAGGTTACCGATGAGCAGCTTAACTCCACCCTCACCAGAGACAACCACACCTGGGCACCTGACCCAAACAATGCAGCCAGAGAACTCCACACCTGGATCTCCGACTTTTCAGACAAGCTCGCCCCACTATGCAACCCCAACAGACAACACCCCAGGAAAGCCGCCTGGTTCAATACGGCTCTCCAAGAAGCCAGACGCACCTGCAGATGCCTGGAGAAGTACTGGAGAAACACCAAGACAACTGAAAACCACACCACCTACAAGGACGCCATAATGGACTACCACAACCAGATCAGAGCCACCAAGAGGAACTTCATCCACAACAAAATCCTGTTCAACTCCACCAACCCCAAGGAACTTTTCAGTGTAATTTAAGAATTCACCAACCCATGCAGCGAAACCACAGACATCACCCCATCCCAAGACCTCTGCGACAAGCTTGGAACCTATTTCCACCTCAAGATCAAAAACCTCTATGACAACTTCATTGACCATCCACCAGGCGCCACAGATGGCCCCCCACCCTCCAGAAACACCAGCCAGCCCACCGTCTCTAACTGGACTCCGATCAAGGCCTAAGACACCGCCTCGACCATGAAACGCATCCACTTCGGGGCTCCCACCAACTCCTGCCCCCTCACATCTACCACAGAGCTGCAGCCGCCATCGCACCCGAACTACAATGCACCATCAACACCGCCCTCAAAACAGGCACCTTTCCTGATGACTTGAAGTGCGCAGAAGCCAGACCTCTGCTCAAGAAGCCAGACCTCTGCTCAAGAAGCTCACAGCTAACCCCACCGAACTCAAAAACTATCGGCCCATCTCGCTCCTCCCCTTCGCAGCCAAAGTTGCAGAGAAAATAGTCAACAGGAAACTGACACGATGCATTGTAGAGAATGCCATCCTCGACCCGTAACGGATTCCGAAGCTACCACTGCACAGAGACCGCCCTTCTATTCGCCAGACTACACGACGCAGGCATACAAGGAACAACCCTGGACTGGATCCGATCATTCATTACCGGAAGAAGCCAAAGGATCAGACTCCCACCCTTCCTCTCCGACCTATAAAAATCACCTGCAGAGTCCCACAGGGTTCATCCCTGACCCCCACCCTCTTCAACATCTACATGCCCCCCTCGCAGCCATCGTCCGACAACACGGCCTCAACTTCGTATCGTATGCCGATGACACCCAGCTCATCCTCTCCCTCACCAAAGAACCCACCACTGCCAAACTCAACTTCCAGAAAGGAATGCAAGATGCTGCAGTCTGGATGACCAATATCTGCCTGAAGCTCAACTCAGAGAAGACAGAACTCCTCATCCTCTGTACCACGCCTTCTGCATGGGACAGCACCTGGTGGCCGACCGCCCTCGGAAGCCCACCTACCCCCTCAGACCACACCAAGAACCTCAGCATCATACTTGACTCATCAATCACCATGAATCGACAGGTCAACGCCGTCACCTCCAGCTGCTTCAACACCCTCCGCATCCTCCGCAAAACGTACAAGTGGATCCCCCCTCAGTCAAGGAAGACAGTTACCCACGCACTCATCACCAGCAGACTGGACTATGGAAACACACTCTACGCCGGCATCAACAAGTCCCTACTCCGCAAACTCCAGACAATACAGAACACCGCTGCCAGATTTGTCTTCTGCATAGCCCAACACGAACACATCAGTCAACAGCTACGGAGTCTCCACTGGCTCCCCGTGGAGAAAAGAGTTGCTTTCAAAATCCTCACTCACGCCTACAAATGCCTACACAACAACGGACCCAAATACCTCAATGACGGAATCAACTTTCTTTTACCCAAAAGAAACCTCCGATCTTCCAACCTCGCACTGGCCGAAACCCCGCGCATCCACAGAGCCAGAGCGGGAGGAAGTTTCTTCTCTCACATTGCAGCCACGACCTGGAATGAGATACCGGCAGACATCAGATGCGCCCCCTCCCTGAACACCTTCAGGAAGAACCTCAAGACCTGGCTCTTTGGCTAAACAGATCTGCGGATCCTCTTCCCCCCTACCCCCCTCAGCACCTTGAAACCTTCACGGGTGAGTAGCGCGCTTACAATTCCCTGATTGATTGGTTTCACAAAGGAACAGCAATTTGGAGGTTGGTGTCCTGGTTGATGTTTGATTAGATAACTGTGATGCAGTGTTTGCTATGATTCCCAGTAATCTCTGATCAGATTTCAAAGGGCCCAAAGCAGGTCATTTCTGGCACTAATCAGCATAGGCTAAAGGGATGGTTGTGGTATGGAATATCAAGTAGGGAATATTATGATACTTTAATATTGTAGCCAAAATATTGACAACAAACATATTGAAAGGTAAGAGTATGTAGCAAAATAGAGAAATATAGAATGTGCTATTCTTAACTCCACATTTGCTTACCTTGTGTGGATATATATATTGTGGTGTGTGTGTATATACATGTAAAATCTTCACATACATGCCTGTCAAGATTTTTGCCCTTAATTTATCGACAATGATATTAAGGTATCACAATTTTCCCTACTTTACATACTGTACCCACATCAAAGGGACTAGGGAAACAGGATACTGGTTGCAAATTAAAGCCGGCCCTTTTGCAAGCTGTAAATCATTTTTTGTACTGACCTGTCTAATAGCAGGTTGGTCCATAAAATTCGGAGCCATAGTGGATGTAATCACACCTTCCTCAAGAATATTAGTGAGGTAGGTTGCAAATTGCAAGCCATCACTGGGATGGTGGTTCACCAAGGGGGAACATCCTTTACAACGCGGATGTTACCCCGCAGTACTGTTACGACGCGTCATTTACAACGCAAGTCGTAACCACGACTTGCGCTGGAGGGCGCTCAAGGACAAGGAATAGTAGATTTGCTATCCCAACACCTTCCCTGTTGTTCGTAGGCTGGTGTTGGAATAGTAAATTTAACTATTCTAAGTCCAGCACCCCTACAGCGCAAGTCGTGGTAACGACTTGCGTTGTGAAAAAAGCGTTGTAACTGTACGCATGGTAATACCACGTGTTGTACCGTCGTACATCCTTCACTAAGGTCAGTCGGCCACTCTTTCGATTAAGTAAACCTTTTTTTTCTTTTTTTCTTAATGAAGCCTGTTTTCCTAAATGGAAATATGGCTGATGTGGAAAAAAAGCATGGACCACTCCCTACTCCTCAACATGTATTTTTTATTTCACAAAGGGAATTTCATCTTAAAAGGAACCTTTCCCATTTGCAAATCGGTTACCACTCTAACTCGGAAGTCAGCAACTTTCCAATGTTTTGCGATCAAATTTAATTTGCAAAACATTGATGCACAATAGATCGATTCAGTGTTTGGAAAGAACACCAAAATACTGAATTGGTATCCATTTGTAATCCCACCTTAGGAGTCAGTAAAAGTTTACCATCTCCTAAAATTGGATTTGTGAAGGGTAACAATCATGTTTGTGGTCACAAACACTTATTCAGAAGGTTTTCAGCCAAAACAATGGGTGTCACATCTGGCTTTATGTTTCTCAAGAATGGCAAGTGTGGGACGCATACAAAGCCATAGTCAGAGGAGCTCAGATTGGACTAGCTGCAGTAAGAACTAAGGAAACTAGACATATTTTAATTCAATTAGAATCAGATATTCTAGACCAACATAGGAATTATGATGCAGCAACCTCTGTAACAGAAGAAGAAAAAGTAAAAGAGGAAATTCTTAAAAAGAAAATTGAATTGTCTAGTTATTTGGAAAGAACGATAATGAAAAGATGGGAGGCTAGTCGATTGTCAAATTATGAATATAGCGAGAATAGCAGGAAACTCTTAGCATGGAAAACCAAAATTGACAACAGCAGGACTAGATATAAATACATAGCAACTTGGTAGATGCAAAGGTAGAGAGCAGGACAGAAATAGGAGAGGCATTCTAAGATTTTTTTCAAACATTGTATAAGGAGGATCAGACCCCCTGGTGGATTTGTACCTGAGGGAATCAAAGTTACCAATTCTGGGAGAATTCTGGGAGAAGGGCTTAGTGAAGTGTTAAATGCGGGAATAACCTGCGAAGAAGTTTTAGAGGTTCTAAAAAAATCTAAAGAAGGTAGAGCTGCAGGCCCTGACGCTATTCCAGTGGAATTATATTTATTATTTATTTATTTTATGATTTCTAGAGCGCCTGGTGACCCGTAGGCATCCCCGCGCTATAAATCTGTTCAGACCAAAAAGGGGGGCCCTTTATGTATATGTACCCTTAAGGGAAATACTAATTCCAAGACTGACGGAAATCTTCAATAACATTTACTTGAAAGGTCTTGCGCTCCCTAAATCATGGAATGATGCCACCATCAGCTTAATTTTAAAATCAAGAAAAGATCCCCTCAGGTGTGAGTCATACAGACCCATTTCACTTTTAAATTGTGATTATAAAATGTTTACCCAAATATTAGTAGTACGGATAGGGAATATCACCGTTAAACTCTCACATACTGACCAAAAAGGGTTTATAAGAGGGAGACAACTACATGATCTTACTCATCAACTAATCCGGATCCATTGATAAAGCCACTGAAGCAAAGTTACCATTAGCAGTCTTAACCTTTGATGCTGCTAAAGCATTTGATTAATCGCGTAAATTGGATATACTTGCATGAAGCTATAAAATGCTTTGGTTTGGGAACTAATTTTTTAAGAGTAATAGGAAATATATATACTATGCCAGTTGCAAAAGTACTTATAAATGATAGCTTGTCTAAACAAATTCAATCAATCAATCAATCACGGCATTTGTAAAGCGCGCTACTCACCCGGCAGGGTCTCAAGGCGCTGGGGGAGGGGGGTAAGTTACTGCTCGAACAGCCAGATCTTGAGTTGCTTCCTGAAGGAGAGGTGGTCCTGGGTCAGCCGTAGGTGGTTGGGGAGGGAGTTCCATGTCTTGGCCGCCAGGTAGGAGAAGGATCTTCCTCCGGCGGTGGCTCTGCGGATGCGTGGTATGGTGGCGAGGCCGTGGCTGGTCGATCGTAGCTGGCAGGTGGGCGTGTAGAAGGTCAGGCGGTCGTTGAGGTATGTGGGGCCCAGGTCGTGGAGAGCCTTGTGTGCGTGGATGAGGAGTCTGAACGTGATTCTCTTGCTGACGGGGAGCCAGTGCAGGTCTCTCAGGTGTCCGGTGATGTGGCTGTGTCGGGGGATGTCCAGGATGAGTCGTGCGGAAGCGTTCTGGATGCGTTGGAGTCTTTTTTTAAGTTTGGCTGTGGTTCCGGCGTAGAGGGTGTTCCCGTAGTCCAGTCGGCTGGTGACGAGTGCCTGGGTGACGGTCTTCCTGGTTTCAGTGGGGATCCATCTGAAGATCTTGCGGAGCATGCGCAGGGTGTTGAAGCATGAAGATGAGACGGCGTTGGCTTGTCTGGTCATCGACAGGGAGGAGTCCAGGATGAAGCCCAGGTTGCGTGCGTGGTCCGTTGGTTTGGGAGCGGTGCCCAGGGCCGGGGGCCACCAGGAGTTGTCCCAGGCGGAGGGTGATGATCCCAGGATGAGGACTTCCGTCTTTTCTGAGTTCAGTTTAAGGCGGCTGTTCCTCATCCAGTCGGCGACGTCTTTCATCCCTTCGTGTAGGTTGGCTCTGGCGGTGGTGGGATCGTTGGTGAGGGAGAGGATCAGCTGGGTGTCGTCGGCGTAGGAGATGATGTTGAGGTTGTGTTGGCGTGCGATGGCTGCGAGAGGGCTCATGTAGACGTTGAAGAGGGTTGGACTGAGTGAGGATCCTTGTGGTATGCTGCAGATGACTTCGGTGGCCTCGGATCTGAACGGAGGGAGGCGAACTCTCTGGGTTCTTCCGTCGAGGAACGAGATGATCCACTCCAGTGCTTTCTCTTGGATTCTGATGTTGCTGAGGCGCTTCACTAGGGTGCGGTGGCAGACAGTGTCGAACGCCACAGAGAGGTCCAGGAGGATGAGGGCCGCTGTTTCTCCGTTGTCGATCAGGGTTCTGATGTCGTCGGTGGCTGCAATTAGGGCGGTCTCGGTGCTGTGGTTGGCCCGGAACCCGGACTGCGAGGGGTCGAGGGATCCGTTCGTCTCGAAGAAGGGGGCAAGCTGTCTGTTGACGGTCTTCTCGATGACTTTGGCCGGAAAAGGAAGGAGCGAGATGGGACGGTAGTTCTTGAGGTCGGTGGGGTCCACCGTTGGTTTCTTCAGGAGGGCGGTCAGCTCGGCGTGCTTCCAGCTCTCCGGGAAAGTGGCGGTGTGGAAGGAGGAGTTGATGATGTCTCGGAGAAGGGGTGCGATGATGGCGTCCGCTTTGTTGAAGACGTGGTGTGGGCATGGGTCGGTTGGTGATCCGGAGTGGATGGAGTTCATCGTGCGGGGGGTGTCTTCGGTGCTGATCGGGGTCCAGTTGCAGAGGGTGATGGTGGCGGGCGTTGGTTCGGTGGTAGGGTGCGTGGTCTGTGCGTCGAAGCTGTTGTGTATGTCGGCGATCTTGCAGTGGAAGAACGAGGTGAGTGAGTTGCAGAGGTCTTGCGAGGGAGTGATGTCGTTGCTTCCGGCACTGGGATTGGATTCGGATTGGAAGGGGGACGAGACAGGGTTGTCCCTTGTCTCCTCATCTTTTTAATTTGTATATCGAACCCCTGGCCAATATGATAAGGAGAGCCGAGGAATTTATCCCATTCCAATTCAACGGCTGGGTAAATAAAGTGGCATTGTATGCCGATGATTTAATGGTTTACACAAGCGATCTTAATAAAACTCTCCCTTTCATTACAAAGCTGTTAGCTTGCCTTTGGCCAAATCTCAGGCTACCAAGTGAATATCCAGAAAACAGAAATAATGCACTGGAACGTAGTAACATCATTAGTTGAATTAAAAAATAGCATCAAGTATCTGGGAATAGAGGTTACGAAAAACATTGAGGAAGTTGCTCAGGCTAACCTAAACTCAAAGATTAAGGAAATGAGGAAATTATTAAAATCATAGAGTTGTCTATCCCTGTCCTTTTTGGGGCGTTCAAATGTAATTAAAATGTCTATTTTGCCAAAATATACCTTCCTATTAAACGCTATACTGTTAGAATTTAAGATCCTTTGGCTAAAAAAGATAAAGAGTGAAATTAATAGTTTTATTTGAGCCTCAAAGGGAGTGAGGATATCATGGAGAAAACTGTGTCAGAGGAAATATCGAAGGGGCATTGCTAGCCCTGACCAGCTTTCTTACTATAGAGTCTTTCATTTTAAACATATAAGAAATCTTCTTTGACCTCATGCCGACTACTCTTCTTTCCGGAAAGCCGTAGCAGAGGAAGATCATTGTTTATACGAGTTTAGACACCCAAAATACTTTAAAAAGATTAAACTAAAGGTACTTAACACTGCATATAATATATTGTATGATATTAGAAGGATTTGGAAGATTCCGTACTACAGCCAGTTAGCACCCATTTGGAGGTCTCCAGGAACCCCAGAGTGTCTAAAAGATACATTAGCAACCCCACTTAGGGAAGCAGGAATAACAAGATGGGGACATTTGATTGACTCTGGATCATGTAATAAGTTGGGACTTATTACTGGAAGTAACATAGGACAAGCTCTCCAGGTTTAAATACTATCAGCTACATAATTGGTTGAAAAATCAGAAAGTAAGCTTAAAAATCACAGCGAATCTGGAAAACGAACTTTTAAGCGACGCACGGATAAAAGAAATATCGAAATGGTATTGGCACTTGATAAAAACCCCTGATGATGAATTCACTGTCCCGGATGAAGTATGGAGAAAGACCTTCCCTACTCAAGACTTGCAACATCTTTGGCAAGTATCCTGCACTCTTTTATGGCAAACTACAGTTTCTGCACCACTTCGGAGAAATCATCTCTTCACTTTACATAGGCCATACTGGACGCCAGAATGACTCTTCAAACTGAACAACCAGGCGGTAAGAAAATGTCCAAAATGCGGGGATCCCAAAGCGAACGATATCCACATGTTCCACCAGTGTCCACACCTGGGAATCTTTTGGGAAGAAGTGGGTAAGGCCATTGATAAAGTTCTACAAAAAAATATCGAGGTAAGTCCACTAAATGTTATATTTGGTATTTTCGATTGTAATCTTTCTACTACTGTATTAAGTAAAAGACAAAAGTGTTTATTGTTTACCCTAATAATATTAGCTAAGCAGGAGATATGCGTGAATTGGATTCTTACCAACCCTCCCAGGGTAATAGAATGGATTAGCTCAGTAAGGAAAGTCAGGCTAATGGATAAACAGAGAGGGAACAGTAACAAAACAAGGTTTTGGGATCTATGGAACAAAAACATGAGGTAGGGTAGGGAGGAATGTCCAATGATTACATACAATGCGATCTTTCAGATTCAAATGGTCGGCATGGGGTTTCTGTGACTAACTTCAATGGATCTAAAGGTTCTAGGATAAGTCCCAATCCTCGGCACGTTAATAAAGGGCGATCTCCAGCCATACCGATCGGAACCAAGACAAGGGACCTTAAAAGATTATATCACATTCAAAATGCTCAGTAAGATCTAGAAATGCCTACACCAGCTATTTGAAAATACCTATTTTAAACCCGACAAAGGCTTTGGCCCCATATTATTATGTGCTGGGCACATTGTCCCTCTTTGTGCCACACCACACCTTTAACCAGGAGTGCTGGGAGCAAGTAGGGACAATGTGCTCTGATCAATGTGCTGTCCCAGGGCATTAGTGGAAGTCAGAGTGGCAGCTTAAATTAGCCACTCCATCTTTTACAGTGCAGGCAGCACGCACCTGCACTTCGAAGGAGAATAGAGATCCCCCTGCAAGCAGGTGCAGTGAGTGACTGCACCTACCTTCAGGAGGGTGTCTGAGGGATCCATGGGACCTCCTTTATCACCTCCAGAGGGCTGCTTTCAGCGGGAGCACTGACAGTGCACGACCGTTTTGTGGCACTCTACCAGTGCACCCAGGGCTAGCTTTGATGCTGGCGGCACCCAGTGCAAGGATCTTTGTTGGCGCCCTCCGCAAAACCTCTTTCTCCTCGAATTCCCTCACTAACATGCTCTGACATGGCACTTTTCTCAATAGTCTTTCTCTTGCATGAATTTTATTTGTTTTATAGCACTACTCATGCCAATGTATGGTGTCAGAGCACTTTACATCACACACTAATTATACAGAGCCAATTAATCATATGTGTGTATACATTGTGTAGGAAATCTTAAATAAAACAATGAGGATTAGAAAGTGTAGGAGTACCCTGTCACAAATACTAGTAGGCAGTATATTTTAAGAGTGCTTGGATTGGAGAAGCACAAACTCAGGATTTAAAACTTACTAAAGTGGTTGGCTTTACTAATAAGAATATATTTCTACCCAAATGAACCCTTTTTTAGCAACATTAGGATGATGAAAGACTACGGAAAAAACATAGCATTCTAACCTATACCATGCAGTTTGCATGCAGTTCTTTGATGACAGTTCATAGCTCACTGTTCTATACTAGGGTTATAACTTATAAACTGCAAGTAATAAAATGATCTCTTAGACAAAATCAGTAACCCACCGAGCTATCCACGTTAAATATAGTTTGGCGATTTGCGTGTTACACTTTTTTGCAGCAGTCATACGACAATCTGCGCTACTTTATCATGAATGTAAACTGCCACTAGACAAAAGATCTCTCGCCAGCAGCAACATTAATCACCAGAGTTATTGTGATATTTTTATTGGGTATACAACCTTTACCACGCATTTTTTACCACGCAATACCATTACAACGCTGGCATTACAACGCAAACCATTACAACGCATTGCGCTGGGGGGCGTTCTAGGATAGGGAATACGTTTAATTTTCTATCCAACACCTTCCCTAGTGCCCACGGGGACTGGAGTTGGAATAGAAAATTATACTTACCACTATCCAGCACCTCTAAGCGCTATGCGTTGTAAAGGTATGCGTGTAAAAACCGCTTTGTAAAGGTATGCGTGGTAAAAGTATGCGTTGTAACGTCATACATCCTTTTTATTGTTGCCTGAATACTGCTGGACACACAAGGAACTCTGCAGCAGGTTTTTTTTTTTAAACCTGTGTTATTTCTAAACACGGTCCCCCTCTCCTGAGGTCAGTGCTAGGTGCAGCTGCACCAGTTGCACCACCCTAGAGCCAGCCCTGTGTGCACCTCCTAAAGGCCACTTTGCCTCTGCACCTACATCTATAATATGTGGAGGGCACTGAGGCAAAGTGTTTCTCACCCATTCAAATGAGGTAACGCCCTCTTTAAGTAGTGTCAGTGTTATATGTGTACCTGAGCTGTTTGTCTTGCAAACAGGGTCACACAAGCACCTGTGGCACATTCTGTAATACTACAGTCCCCTGAGGTGCAGAAAACGCGTGCACATGCTTGTTGTGCTCCACAGCCCCTGGTTCACAAACATAATGGCAGCTCACCTGGACGTCGCTCTTTCTCAGTTATTGAGACCGCTGTTGTGGAGCTCTCTGCCTCTACATATCAGGCTTGCACCTGCGCTGCGCAGTTTTGTAAGGACGGCGCCAAGAGGTCTCTTTGGACAATTCACAAATGCTGTCACTCACTCATTTATTATTTAAAACTAGTGTCACTTATTCAAGCATGACACGTATGATTGTGGTTTTACATTTCCGCTCTGTATCAGATCTGCACTGTTTCTCTTATGCGCCATACTTGTCTGGTGTGCATCCTTTGTTTCTACTAGCCACACGATTTTCTCATGAGCACATTAGATTATTTGCTGTTGATGAGGAAAACAAGTTCTGGGTGCGTGGCAGATCCAAAGCCCTGGATAATTACAATAGTTCGCCTCCATCACTAACTCTCATACCTACATGTGATTGGCCAAACCCTAATGTTGTGAAAGGCTCCATCTGGCAGACCCCAGACTCATACAATTGTCAAAGCCACAAGAATGCTGCAGGTATTCACTTCCTCATGGGCCCTGTGTTTACCCTCTCTTCTCCTCCTATTGTGACACTTTATGTCAAATAATCATTTTCCACCGAATTAGGCATGTCACTTGAACTATATTTAAACCACTGGGGAATCTGCATATTTTAATCACATTATTCTCGCTGTTTCTCCACAGCGCAGGGCACATCCCCTGGCTCTACCAATCCCCTCACTCAGCGTTTCAGCTTTGTTGCCAGCATAATCAAGATTAAAAATATAATTCTATATCTGAAAACCGAAATATGGCAGTTTAGCGCCATCAAAGCCTCTATTGTCTTGAATCAGGTGTAAGAGGAACCGAAAATATGTCGAGGCCATATATAACGACTTATTACAGTTGAGTGGCTACGGCATGTCTTTATAATAAGCGACTGGGTGTGTCACAAGTCTCCTATTAAAAGCCTATTAACAAATTAGAGGCGTTTTTATACAATGTTTGCAGAATCCCATATATTGCGTAGTTCTACCAGGGCCCATCATTGCATATATTTATTCATTTATTTTTATTTTATTCATTATAAGTTTTGTATAGCGCTAGCTGGACCCAAGGGTATCAGAGCGCTTTACAGCAGGTACAGCAATGTGCCTTAGCGGCGAAGGAAGACTCCACATCTGGACAACTTGAGGGCAATGTACATAACATAGTAATACAGACCTTAGGTACTAAAAGGGTGAGGGGTACTTTGATCATCCTCGTTCAGTTCAGGTGGACTCAAGGATGAGGGCTTTGAGTAAAGTCTTGAATTTCGGGAAATGGGAGGTCATTCTGATGTGGGGAGGGATGTTGTTCCAGATCCGGGGTGCATTGCCCGCAAAAGATTTATTTATAGTTTTGCGTTTCCGTGATTTCAAGGGAATGAGAAGAAGCGTGTTGGAGCTTCTGAGGTTTCTGGACTGGCCAGCCCTTTTGAGTTTCGCGGCCAGGTATTCTGGTTTACCTCTGTGAAGGGCTTTGTGCGTGAGACATGCTGTTCGAAAGTTGGCTCGTTGTTCAATAGGGAGCCATTTCAGATCCTTGAGCGCAGGAGAGATGTGATTGAATTTCTTGGTTCCTGTGACCATTCTAGCCGCGGCATTGAGGGTGGTTTTCAATGGGTCTAGGTGAGATTTAGCTGATCCGGTCAGGGCAGTGATTCCATAGTCAATTCTGGAAAGCACTAGTGCTTGAGTGGCCTGTTGAAGGTCCTTTGGAGGCAGTAAGGGTTTTATTTTGTAGAGAAGTTTCAGATTGAGGAAGGCACTTTTGGCGGCGCTCGCGATGTGTTTTTTTATGTCTAGTTTGGGGTCTAAGGTGATACCTAGGGACTTGACCGAATCTTTCGGCTTGAGGGTGCCATTGAGGGCGTCGATGGCTTTGAGCCATTCTTCAATTTGGGGGGTTTCGTTTCGGTTGGAGATGATTAGAACTTCAGTTTTTCCTTGATTAAGCTTCAAGTGGTTCTGTGTGAGCCATTGTTGAACGTCTTTGAGCGTGTCACTAAGTTTGAGAATGTCGTCCATAGAGGTGGTTTCCAGATAGAGCTGCGTGTCATCAGCGTAGAGGTGGAAGGGGATGTTTGAATTCCTGAGTATTGTGGTGAGGGGTTCTATGTAGATATTGAAGAGTTGGGGGGAGAGTACTGATCCTTGTGGGACTCCTCTACTGACTGGTAGGGGGTCGGATTCAAAGTTTTTGATTTTTACTCTTTGCGAGCGATTGTGTAGAAAGGAGGAAAACTGTGGTACACAAACAATGATGCGTAGTCCAGGTGTAGTAGTAGATCCTTCTTTATTATCAAGTAGTAAGGTGGCAGGTTACAGGATAGTAAGATATAAGTAGAAAACCCCACCAGGAGAGAGCTTCCAGCTCCTCAGCCTGAGATGACCAACTGACTCTCTAGCTAGAGTCAGGCACTTAAACATTCCATGATGTCACAGGACATTCTGATGCAGTGGTAAAGGGGAAAAGATATAGTAAGCATTTACCACACATCCTCTTCCGTTAGTAAACAACAGCAAGTAATAAGTTAAGACGGAGCAGAAGAATTCAAAGAAGACTGTAGGTATAAGAGTAAGTCAAAGAGACAGTTTGAAAAGCAAGAAACACAAGTGTGGAAGCAGAAACATAGGAATTTTAAAAGAGGCATGTAGAGAGATATTCATAAGATGCACAAATGGTTATGGTTGAACAAAACACAAGAATGCAAATTACATAACATGCCCATCCACCCTCCTTAATAAAACAAGGTAGCGATCCCGGTAAACTAAGTAGGGTGTAACAACTGATTGACAAATTGTGTGCAGATGGAAGAAAGCACAATAAGATGAATTAACAACTTACACAGAAAAAGGGTATGCCTTGTAATAAAGACTAGTGCATGACGTGCACTAACAACCTCCCCTCCAAGGGTACACCTAGAAAGGCAACCTTTAAACTGTGGAACAAAACAACTCCCCAGGAAAGGGTACACCAGAGGATACCAACACCCCTGGAACAAAGCACACAGTAGTCACTGTCTGACAACTGTGACACAACTACACCAAGAGGTAGCGCTGACAACGCACTTCAACTACCCACACAGAGTGATGCAAATTAGACCAACTCAGATAACCTCCCCTAACAAAAGGGTACACTATTGAACAATGTAGGAATTGTTCAAGATAACATCACAAAATGGCGGCGCTGACAACGCACACCACCTTCCCCAGAAAAGGGTACACAAAGATATTAATCTTCGAAACTCTCCAACAAATTAGTTACATGGAGACAACCTCCCCTAATAAAAGGGTACACCACGTGAAAGTGCGCAACGTAACTTCTCCAAAGGTTAACAACAAGA
The DNA here is from genome assembly GCF_964261635.1 of Lissotriton helveticus. Taxonomy (NCBI): domain Eukaryota; kingdom Metazoa; phylum Chordata; class Amphibia; order Caudata; family Salamandridae; genus Lissotriton; species Lissotriton helveticus. Next base: position 322,592,072 of record NC_136057.1, read on the forward strand.
CCCTAGGAAACAAAAAATTTTTATTTTTTGACTGGCAGCACAACCCCACAACTTCCCTTAAATAAGGGTACACCATTAGTACTAACCCTTAGAACATGAATGGGGCATTAATTAGACACGAACGCCCTAGGGGCATTAATTAGACGCAAACGCCCTAGCTGTCCAAGCAGGGTGAAACACAGGATACCCATCCCTTGAGACCAAAACTACAACATTCCCTATAAAGATATACAGGGTACTCCATAAGGTACACAAATTAAGGCATTGACTAGCCCCAGACCCTCCTTAAGTAAGGGTACACCATAGGGTAATAGCCCTTAGTACATGTATGGGGCATAAATAAGACACAACCTAAAAACCACCCCTAATAAAAGGGTACACCAAGTAAGACAACACGATAATGAGACACAATGAAATTGGATAAGCGCTAACATGAGAAAACGCGCCCATACTGTGAGAAGACACTAGACTCCCTTTTGTCACAGTAGTTGTAGAGAGGGCTAACTGTCAAGGTGTAAAAGCAACAGAGACACAACAGGTTGATCAGGCCAGCTGGGTCACATACGCTTTTAAAGCTGGAGGCAGACAATCTCCAGATGACAGTAGGATGGTAGTTAGTTCCTTCACAAAACAGACGCCCAGGGTGCAGGCTGTCCTAAGTTGAAAAGGACACTGGTGGGGTTTACTGGGCGTTACTCTGATCTTCAAGAAATAGACTTACTTAAATGTAGAACAGTCCATAGTTTCCTAAATGTTGAATTTCTATCTTCTTTCTTTGTAGCGCAGGTTAGTCCAAGAAACGTCGCCAAACTGTGGTACACAAACAATGATGCGTAGTCCAGGTGTAGTAGTAGATCCTTCTTTATTATCAAGTAGTAAGGTGGCAGGTTACAGGATAGTAAGATATAAGTAGAAAACCCCACCAGGAGAGAGCTTCCAGCTCCTCAGCCTGAGATGACCAACTGACTCTCTAGCTAGAGTCAGGCACTTAAACATTCCATGATGTCACAGGACATTCTGATGCAGTGGTAAAGGGGAAAAGATATAGTAAGCATTTACCACAAAAACCAGTTAAGTACCGTCATTTCCAGGCCTGCTCTTTCTTGGAGGACTTTTAGGAGCAATGTGTGATCAACAGTATTAAACGCGACCGATAGGTCAAGGAGAATGAGAAGGCAGCAGTGCTTAATTTGTGCTGGTGCTTTCCGGTGCTTAGCACCGGCACTTATTTATCAGGGCCGGGTCTACTCTCCTCCACAGAAACTATTTTTAGTCTGTGTCAACCCGGCGTCCAATATCTCTGCTGCCCCTCTTATGAGCCACACATGGAGCGGTATAATTCAGTATAATAGTCCGCCTCCCGGAGTCCCTGGAGCTCAGAGGGGCTCGGCTGCGGGCACATGTACACAGAGAGGGCGAGAGAGATGGAGTGAGGGAGAGGCAGGGGGGAAGCAGGTGAAGAATGAAGCACACCAAAGAGAAAGGAATGCAACCCAAACGAGAAAGAGAAAGGGAGCAAAAGGTGCAGGATTAAAGGAGGATAGAAGAAAAGATGATGTAAGACCAGAGTAGAAATGTGAAGGGGACCGAAGAGAAAATGGGGAAAGGGGAGGTTAGATGTAGGATTAGAGATAGAATAAAACGCAGTGGTGCGCGTGGGAAACAGCAATCCAAGGCAGCGAGGAAAAAAGGAATGGTACACAGGAGAAAAATGTGGAAGAGATAAGGAGAGGAAAAGGTACAGTGCTGAGCAAGGGGGACGAGGAGAAAACAGAACAGGAAAAAGTAAATAATGATACGAGGAGAAGAGACAGCGGTAAAGGGAGAAGCGCGAGGGGCTTGATGACTATTAATAAGATGGGGCGGCAGGGTTCCAGTGCCCCGGCTGGAGTGGACACTCTGCGACGTAGACCTGAGTGCCAGTACCACCTCACATCAACATCTGCAGTACTTCACAACGCGTGTCACACATATATTATTTAAAATCAACTGTTCACAATCACACTGTCTCCCCGGATAAGAGCTGAGCGAGCCATTAATAAATCCATGTAGATGCCTTAAGTTCGTGTTGCCAGTGGGCGGGCCACCGATTCTAGGCTTGTTTTGGTCCTGTGGGGCTGTGGTACCTGCAGCAGCGTGCCGGCCCGCCCAGGCACATGCACACGACGCATGGGGTGGGGCCAGCAGTCCAACACTGTTATTTGAAGCAGAGCAGCATGTCATGCAGTGTGGAGCAGCAGGCCTCTTAGGCAGTAACCACAGCTGCAGTAACATTACAGACAGTAAGTGACCAATGCTGTTTTTTCTTGAGTGTGGTGGTTGGTATTAACATTACGTGAGTGACGACTCCGAGTATCATTCCCCCGGGCACAGTGTGCAAACTGCAATCCCACGGTAGAGAGGCTCGACGGTTTAGGGCCGGACCGGTTTTGAAGCAGGGGCGACCTGGTTTTGTTACTGGGGGCCTATTTGGTTTTTTTAGAAAAATCGTCCCACAGTAATGTCGACAGGGAAGACGTGACAAATTATGACACTGAGTTTCTCCAGGACAGGGTGCGAAAAGCATTCCTAGCATCGCCATCACATCACACGATTGATGAATTAAAAATCAAAAGTAATTGTGCTCTGCAGCGTTTCTGTCCAGCAGAATAGTGTTTTTACGCCGACTTGCTGCTAAGAAGTTATTGTGTAGTCGATTGAAAATGAATAATGAATGCTGTACTCAAAACTGCTTGGGTGCAGCAGAAAACATGGTACACTTCTCATTGTCCTGAGTCAGTCATAGATGTGAACGTGGCAAATGCGCAGGGCAAACCTGTGAGCCTCTTTTTATGCTATTGCACTGTCCAAAGCAAATACAGTTAACTCAGAACTTGCCTCTTTTAATGCTCGGGTGGATTCACAGCTTATGAACACTGAGAGCTGATTGCTTCTTTCTCATTGTTTCTGAGCTGTGCTCTCTGAAGGTCTAACTCAGAGGAATTACTAGTTAAATGTGTCTGCTTTAAAGAGCGCACTCACATAAAACTAGGCCCATAACTGAGTCCTCCGTCGATGAACACCTTGGTAATGAGGCTCCTGTTTTAGGTGACTGTCTTTGAGTAAAGACAAGGGCAAACATTTCACTCAGAATTTTTCTGTATTATGCATGAGCTGCAACAGCACTGCTCTGAAAGAGGGATACGTGACTGCCTCTCTGTTTCTGAGCTGTGTTGCCTGCAGTCCAACCACAAGCTAGCTAAGAGACATTGTAAGTTAAATGTATGGGAATCAGACAGTGCAATCAAAGAAATCACACAGGTTCACATCTGTGCCCCCAAGTGATTGCGCACTTTGATAATAGAGCCTGTAGTCCAACAGCATATATTTTCGGGCAGATAGTATTGATGGAGCGAGATAGAAAACAAAATTTTGTTTAAACTCGCGAAGTCACATTTCCATAACATGAATAATAATATTAATGATTTGTGATATGTCGTGCTAATACAACTTAGATTAAACTTTACACATGGGGGGACTAACATGTGTGCTCATAAACGTGCATAATTGTTGCATCTTTTTGTTCGTGCAAAATAATAAAATAATTTATTGTTTTCGTTTTTGTCATTACTAACTGCTGCAAACCTAAAAGAAGCATGTGCTTGTTTTGCTTTTCTTTGTCTGTGTGATGTCATTTCTACTATTCTAGGTGCACATAAGTCTCATGGATTAACGAAGACTGGTAGATATAAACGCTGCTTTATTTGTTTGCATTTGCTAGGTAACATTAGATTAATCGGGTGGGTTAATTAATTAGTAAATCTTGGGATGGATACAGAATCTACATTATTTCTTACATTAATACTTTTCTTGTGTTTGTTTTATACTAGAAAGCATAAGTTGCCTGCTTTTGGGCCTAGTTTGCTCGAGTTACAAAAAGCTGAATTTTACTTCTGCAAAAGTCACGAGACGCCCATTCTGAAATAAAGTGTTCGTCAAAAGCTGCATTCACAAAGCAAAAACTGACGTGCTATCATCATTCTGTCGGACGTGGCCAAGGTCGAAAAAGAACATTTTGTCAGCCCTTAACTTGGCATCCGCGGAAGTCAATTGGAAGCAGTGAGAACATTATTGTACATTTGTTGCAAACCTAGGAAGCTCCTGGTTGCATTCGGAAAGGACAATGGTCCTTAAGAAAAGTGACCTAATGGAAGATTTGAAATGTGGGTGACATGTCACTTGTCACTCTCAGCCAATGGGACGTCGAAGATTTCTGAAAACTTTCCTCTGCATAGTTTAGTTAGCGTAGAAAGGTATAAAAAGTCATGCCCCTAGGGATGGGCTGGCTGCTGCTTTCTGACTTTCCGATGAGGGTGAAGTGCTGTCGGACATTGCGTGGAGCACGTAAGAATCCTCAAATAACTTTACTTTAATTTCTTTCTATTTAGCTTAGCTAGGGACTTAGGTTTTAGAAATGCTAAAATTTTAAATACTTACTTTAACTTTGATTCACTTGCTTAAAATTGTATTTTTCTCACGTTTCTTTACAATCATGCTTGTTTCAATGCTAATAAATTACTTTTATAAAACTATCAATTGAAATACCATAATTTAGTAAATAAAATCTTACTTTTGACAAACAAGCTGGTCTTGATTATTCAGAAGTGTAGGTTACTATTAGCTAGATCACATCGACAATGGTGGTCATTTAAATAGCTAGGATTTGTTATAATGACTATATTCTTTCCGCTAATGTTTAATATTGTATATAGTTTGTAAATTAGGTGTATATAGATTTAATCTGACCACCTGATTCAGTAGGCCCAAAATATGTCAGGTTTATAAATGGGTCCATAGTTTAGTATAGAATTTTGTTTATAGGTTATGAAGTTGGGTAGCGTTGTTTATGATATATTTTCTATAGGCCGCTGGATCAATTCTCTGGTAGCAGAAATTGATGGTTGCTAAGGGTAACCAAGGTAATATGTTGGTTGCTAAGGGTTACTAAAGTGTTATGGTATGGAAATAGGATCGATGTTTTAACACATGTTGAGTTCGTTTTCCGTGCTATCTGTAAGCTATACCGGTATAGATTGTGTGGCGAGAAATTAGTCACGCAAGCCATCTGTTCTGTTTGTAGTGATATCGCCGAGTATCACAAGAGGTATCGCCGTGTACCATAGTGTTGTCGCCGAGCAGCACAGTTTTAGGGCTAGGTGTGAATCTTGAATAGTGAGGGTTTTCTAAGAAATTAAAGCAGCATGAGAATAGGGACAAAGCGCCTTCCATAAAACTCACTGTGATAAGAGTATTAGTTATATCCGAGCTTGAGTGAAGGGTAAAGTAGCGTTGGTGCATGATTATCTATAAACAGGTTAGAGTCCTGTACGGGTACATGTTTCATATCTATAAACAGGTGAGAGCCCTGTACGGATAACGTCGTTATTTTGCTAACGGTGCATGATCTCTATAAACAGGTGAGAGTCCTGTACGGATTTCATGTATGTTCGAAATTAGGGAATTTTCAGTGTGAAAGTGCGAGTTTGATTTGTATTTTATGTTCAAGTGGAACTCTTAGAACTGTCACTTCGCGGTGCGTTCAGAGGAAAGCAAGTTCATAATTATACGTGTTAGAAGGGTGGGGTAAGGGTTACTCTACTGACAATTGAATATTATCCTTAGTGTGAATAGCGCCGTCTATTCCGAAGTGTGGATACTTGAATGTATGTAAACTATCCTAAATAGTGAAACGAACAGATGATGTCCTTATCGTCATTGTTAAGAATTAATTTACACTGAAAAGTGTTCTTAAAATGGCGCTGTGAAAAGGTTTTGTGAAGGAGGGGTAAGCGCCAGGAGTGAGAAACAAGAAACCGCAGCTGCTGTGTACGTCACAGAGCCGCGCTGGGATTGAATGACCTACGTCACAAGCTATATTCTGATTGGCTCTTGAGTCTCTGACGACCTGTAAGCTGATTGGTCCTTCAGAAAAACTCCATTTTTATTGGTTGAGCAGAAAAGTGACGTAGCTCAACTGTCATTGGCTTGTCGGTGTGTTTCGCGCACGGATTGGTTGTTTTGCGGAACATCCCGGAAATATTTTACGAACGATTTTGTGAATTAGATTTAACTCATAAAAATGAGTTATCATTTTAAACATGTTGAGAAAAAGCCAACATTATTTCAGAAACTTAAAAACTTATTATCACCTGACAAGAAAATCGAAACGCGAGGTGGTAAACTACTTCATAAGTATAAAACACCTGCAGCGTACATGGAAGGTGAATATGGATATCATACCGTCTTATGGTTCGATAGCTGGAAACGCTATACAAAGAACGACGGTGTTCTAACTTGGCCCGATGATGGTTCATTTAACGTAAAAATCTTGAGAAATTTACGAGAGAAAATGAATGCTCTTATTCCAAAACCGAGACCAACTCAATTTGAAGCTTTAGTTGAGTGGGAAGATGAGATGTATCAGTTACAAAGAGAAGCTAGTGGAATTAAAAGGCCTTCTAAAAATCCACCTTGGAGAAGAGAAACTCATGAAGACAGATTGCGAATGTGGAGACAGGGAAACATGAGTGAAGGATTGTATTTAATTCAAGAAATGGTAATGGGTACTCCTACAGGGAAATCTATGGAAAGTGAATCTGAAGATGCAGTTATGGAAGAAATATATACTACAGCTAGAAAGAATCAACCTTTGAGACCTCCTAGATCACGGTCTACTCCGGTGGTTTCTACTGAAACTTCACCGAGTGCACCTCCAATTAATGAAGCTCCTAAACTTTATCCAAATAATTGTGAAATCATTGAAACTCCTAGAAGACCAGAATTTGATAATGCTCGAAATGAAGGTAGACATTTTACAATGGCTCCAAGGGCAAGAGAAGCTCCAAAAGATTATACAAGAGAGGCAAGAAATGTTGAAGATGTCGATTATAATGAATATTTAAGATCTAAAGAAGAATTAATAAAAAGAATGACAAAAGGCATGGAAGCTGTGACAGTTCCAGTAACGATTGGTCCTGTTCAGCCTGTATTTGACCAAAAAGAAACAAACAAGACAGGATTAACTATTCCTTTGAATGCAGAAATTCAAAAGGTTGCTGAAAAATTTTATTCAGACTTATCTGAAATAAACTCTTCTAAATCGAGAATGCCTGATTTGACCTTTAATGAGGATTTATCTCCAAAAACACCAATGGGTGCTATATCAGATATAGGGAGTCCTGAAGTCAGGGTAACCACACCAAAACTTGATGTGGCCAAATTAAAAGCGAATATCGAAGAATTAATAATCGGAACAATTGGTCCAGATAGTTTAAATTACTATCGAGATGATGAACTACTGTTCATTTGCAAAAGCATTCAGTGGAAAACAAAAAATAAATATGATCAACTAGAGGATCTAGCAGCTGAACTTGAAATTGATGTGAGCAAACAAAAGAATTTTGCGAAACATTACAGATTAGACTTTTCAGAAAGTGACATTGAGAGTTTGAACTCAATGGGAAGAATAGTACATATAAAAGATTTGATTGTTTATATCAAAAAGCTAGGAGAACTGAATAAGTGGAGAGTAAAATGGACGAAAAAGAAGGAAGATGAAAGATTGGAAAAATTGTCAAAACAATTTCCAATGAGAGAAATTGCAGGTGGAGGATATGTTCATGTCCCTTGGTCGAGACAGGACATTCTGTTATTTACAAATGACTTTCCAAAATTGAGGGAAAAACCAGTGGAGTGGTACAGACAAGTAGATAGATTTATCAAAGTGTCAAAAGTTCTGTGGATTGATTTAGATGGATTTTTTGACATTGTCGTCCCATCAGATCTTTGGACAGAATGCAAAATATCGATTAGTTGGCCAAAAACAGAACCAGAGCGAATCAAAGAAACAGGTGCTCCAAATCCACTTGTAATGGATTTTTATGAAAAGGTGATTGTTTGGATGAAAAACAAAATTCCACCCAAAGAAGTCGATTGGGTTAAAATAGAAAGGACAGAACAGGAAACAAAAGAATCAGTTCATTCTTTTTATGAAAGACTACTGTTAATCTTTAAACAATACAGTGGTTATGAAAAACTAGATGAAAAGGATATGAGTCATTTTGTCTATAGATTTGTTTATGGACTAAAACCTGAAATTGGAGAAATGATCAGAAATAGCATTGTAGGATGGCAATCACTTTCTGTAGATGATATTCTAAGAAAGGCAAAGTATTGCAGTGATGAAATAGAAGTAAAACAGAAGAAGCTCAAGGAGAAAGCCATGTGGGCACAGGTAAAGGTGGCTGAGCAACAGATTGCCAGCATGGGTAATAAGAACACTAATTTTGTTCAAACCGGAAATACAAACCAGATTCAAGGAAAGTTTAAAAGTAATAATTTCCCAAAGAAATTTAGCCCAAAGATTGAGGAGTTGAAACAAAGATTACCTTGTTTTAATTGTGGCGAAATTGGACATTGGAGAGACGAGTGTCCTCATCCTCCTAAAAACTTAAAGAATCCTTTATTGAATCCACAGATGCAGAATGGTGTTGACCTGCAGCGACAGCTACAGATGCAACAGGGTTTAAACGAATTAAACATTCAGCGACAGTTGCAGCAACAGCAACAGCAACAGGTGAATAATCGTCAGGATCAATTGCCACAACCACCTTTTCCGAATTGTGGGGGAGTTCAAAAATATAATCCAAACGTGGGATTTCAGGGAAGTGAACAGGTAATAAAACCGCAAAAACAGCAAAAGCAGCAAAGAGTTCAAATGCAAAATGCTTCACAACAGTTTTTATTAGCAGAAAGTCAAGACAGCGATTCTGATGATTATTGCTGACGGTGCCCGAGAGAGGAGGAAGAGTGTGTTGTTGGAGCCACTCTTGAGGTTGACCAGTCTGGTCCTTTTGTAAACGGGAAAGTTAATGATGTAGACATCACTTTTCTAGTGGACACTGGTGCTACCCGTTCTACTGTTAGATCAGTGGAAATTGAAAACCTACCTCTCTCTGGGGATACCATCCAAGTTGTCGGAGTAAGTAATCAGCAAATTAAAACTGACTTAACTGATCCAGTTCCAGTTGAAATTGGAAATTACAAAGACAAACATAGATTTGTGGTTTGTAATAGTAGTCCAGTGAATCTATTGGGCAGAGACATCCTATGTAAAATGAATTGTAGAATATATTGTTCTCCTGATGGAGTTGAGTTACAAACAATGGAGGAAGATGGTTTATACAGAATGACAATGATGATGATGGAAGCAGAAGAAACAAAATTGTTTCCTGCTTTTGAAGAAAAGGATTTACCTGAAGAACTCAAGGAAACAGTGAAATCTGATATATGGGATTTTACTGGGAATGAGATGGGTCTAATGAAAAACGTAGATCCAGTAAAAATTACATTGAAGCAGGGAATAGAATTTCCAAACATTCCACAGTATAAAATGAAAGCAGAAACAATTGAAGGTATTACACCTATAATTGAAAAATTAATCAAACAAGGTGTATTAAAAGAAATGGAGAGTAGTCCTTGTAATTCACCAATTATGGGAGTTAAAAAGTCAAATGGAACATTTAGAATCGTACAAGATTTGAGAAAGGTTAATCAAATTGTCGTTCCATGTTGTCCTGTGGTTCCAAATCCAGCAGTAATTCTATTCCAGATTCCACATGATGCTGAATGGTATACAGTCATTGACCTTTGCAATGCATTTTTTACTGTTCCCTTACATCCAGACAGTTATGAAATCTTTGCTTTCAGATTCCAAGGTAAGACCCTCGGATGGTCAAGAATCCCACAGGGCTATACAGAAAGTCCTTCAATCTTTAATGAACTGTTAAAAAGATCATTAGAAGACCTAGACTTACCTGGTAGGTCTACGTTAGTGCAGTATATTGATGATCTGTTAATAGCTGCAAAGACAAGAGAAAATTGTGTGACAGACACAATAATTCTGTTAAATCGCCTTGCAGAAGAAGGACATAAAGTGTCTCCAGCAAAACTACAGTTTTGCAAACAAGAAGTAAAATATCTTGGTCACAGAATTGCAAAGGGAAAAAGACAAGTAACAATCGAGAGAATAAAAATGATACAAGCAATGTTACCTCCAAGAACACAGAGACAGGTCAGAATGTTCTTGGGAATGGTTGGTTACTGTCGTCAATGGATAAGTGGATTTTCAGTAATTGCAAAGCCACTACAAAGACTGACAAAGTCAGATGTAAAAGATCCAATTATTCTCAATGATGCTGAGATGGATTCTTTTGAAAATCTGAAAAAGAGCTTATGTCAAGCTCCTGCTTTAGGTATGCCAAATTATGAGAAAGATTTTGAACTGTATTGCAGTGAGAGAGAAGGATGTGCATTATCTGTGTTGATTCAGAGACATGGAAATCTAAAGAAACCTATTGCATACTTCTCTGCAGTTCTTGATCCAATTGCAAAAGCATTACCAGGTTGCTTAAAAGCAGTTGCAGCTACAAGTATTAGTCTCGAACAAAGTGAGGGGATCATTATGGGATTTCCAGTGAAAGTTTTTGTACTTCATTCAGTGGAAATATTACTGACAAGAGGTAAAACTCAACATTTAACAAGCAGCAGATTGACAAAGTATGAGAAAATCATACTAGGAGCAGATAATGTTTCGATTTCAAGATGTTTGAATCTGAATCCTTCTACATTACTGCCTGATTCTGAAATTGTTGATGACATTGAAACAGAACATGAATGTTTAGATGTCATGGAATTCTGCACTAAACCAAGAAAAGACATCAAAGACAGACCTTTGTCTGAATCGGATTTTGTCTACTTTGTGGATGGCTCATGCTTAAGATCCGAAGGAGGTGTCTTGAAAGCTTCATATTCAGTTTGTACAGTTAAAGATGTCGAAGAAGCATCATGTCTTGAAGGAGTTCGTTCAGCACAAGTGGCTGAATTAATTGCTTTGATTCGTGCATGTGAAATATCAAAGGATATAAGAGTTACCATCATTACTGATAGTCAGTATGGATATGGGGTTGTGCATGATTATGGACAACTCTGGTCACAGAGAGGATACATGACATCAGCAGGATCACCAATTAAAAATGCAGTTTTCATTAGGAGATTAATTGAAGCAATACAATTGCCAAAAGAAATCGCCATTGTTAAGTGTGCAGCGCACACTAGAGGAATTGATTATATTTCCAAAGGCAATGCCTTCGCAGATGAAACGGCTAAATACTGCGCAAGGAAAAATTATTCATACAATCGGGAGAGGAGTAAAGAAACTGATTCAAATTCATTAATGCTAACAACAGTTGTAGAAACATGGCATGAGATTAGAGATTTACAAAATGAAGCAGATGATGAAGAAAAAGACTTGTGGTTAAGATCAGATTGTAGACCACGTGAAGAAGATGGAGTGTGGGTTTACAAAGATGGCAGAGTAGTCTTACCAAATTGCTTGATTGCTGACATGGCCAGATTATATCATGGTCCAGCACATCTGGGAAGAGATTCTATGGTTAGACTTTTCAGAGAAACATGGTTCAATACTAACTTCAGAACTATTGCAGAATCTTTTTGTCAAAGGTGTTTGTCATGCCAACAAATGAATCCAAACAGAAAATCGGTGGTGGGGACAGGAATAATTGGTCGAGAGGGTGGTCCCTTTACCAGGTTACAAATGGATTTCATCGAAATGCCCTTACACAATTGTTTGAAATATGTGCTTGTAATTGTTTGCTTATTTTCAAGATGGGTAGAGGCTTTCCCTACACGACATTGTGATTCAATTACAGTAGCAAAACTGATGCTCAGAGAAATCATCCCAAGGTACGGTTTTCCAGTCACTATTGAGAGTGATGGAGGAAGCCATTTTGATAACAAACTGATGAAGTTAATTTGCGAAGCTTTGAGCATTGAGCAGAAAATACACTGTGCATACAGACCAGAGGCATCTGGGGTGGTTGAACAAATTAATGGAACAATTAAAAACAGAATTGGAAAAATGTGTCTTGAAACAGGTGTAAAGTGGACTGATGCTCTTCCACTTGTTTTGATGTCATTAAGAAGTACACCAGATAAAAAGACAGGTTTGAGTCCTCATGAAATTTTAATGGGAAGAGTTATGAGGCAAGCTTTTGTACCTGTAGGTAAACTGTTGAGCATAAATGACAGTGCTATTTTGGATTACTGTAAAAGGTTATCTGATATGGTAACTTCTGTGTCTAATCAGGTGGGAAATGAAGCACAATCAAATGAAAAGGTTTTGACACATGATCTGAGACCTGGCGATTGGGTCAGAACAAAAGTACATCGGAGAAGGAATTGTCTAGCTCCTAGATGGCAGAAGCCTAGGCAGATAATTTTGATCACCACTAATGCTGTAAAGCGCAGAGGATTGAAACGCTGGATTCATCCTAGTCATACTATTCCAGTACCAACTCCTGAGAGTTCTGATGTTGAAAGTGATACCACAGATGATTCTGATTCTGAAGCAGAAGGCGAAACAGAAGGTGAAATAAATCCAGATTTTGAAGATCGACAAGAAAGTCGACATCTGGAAACTGTGCCAGTGAATGGAAATTTGACAAGAAAAGACTTGGAAATCATCGAAATAGATTCTGAAGGTGAAGAGAATCTGTTAAAGGGAAAGATAACTGAAGATTCGATTGTCTCTATTGAAGACAAAGAAGCAGAACAAAAAGAAATTTCAGACCAGGAGAATATCGAAAGGCAGAGAACAAGCTCTGAAGTAAGGAACAGAAATCCGAAATCTGGGAAGTTGGGGGTAATTGAAGAAGAAGAGGAAGACGAATTACCGAGTACCAGTGATGGAAAACAAAGTGAAGTTCCTGAAGGAGTGAAATTGCCGAATAGAGAAGTTCCTGAGTCAATTGAAATTTCAGACTACGAAACTGAAGAAAGTGACGTGGATGGTGAAAGTGAAAACAGAAAGAAAAGGACTTGGAAGTCAGAATCAAATAATTCTGAACCAAAGAAGAAGTACGTGAGAAAAGCAGACTACTGGCCTGGTGGAAGATTGAGAGTCAGGTTGATCAAGAAACCAAAAGAACAAGTCGAAGAAATCAGTAGTCAAAAGAGTCCTGGAAAAGAAGTTGGAGTTGGAAGGAGAATTGAAGTGGTGTCGAGAAAAGGAAAAAGAATAGTAAGACCAAACCAAAAATACAAGTCTCCTGAGTGGACTTACTTAGTAATTCCACCTGTTATTGACATATATGGTAGTAGTGAAGAAGAAGACGAAATCCAAGAAATTAGTGACAATGATTGAAGTACAGAAATATTAAATTGGCAAAAGGCTGAAGAAAATTTGTTAGTTGACACAAGGTCGAAGAAAAACTGTTTAGTTAAAGAAAACTTATGTATGACATAAGGTCGAAGAAATCTTGTTTAGGGTTTTAAAAAAAAAAATATATATATATATATTTTAAAAGGGGGGTGTAAATATAAATTTAGATTTTAAAAATTTTGTTTTATTTTGTTTTATTTTGAGGCTAAAACTAATCAAAAATGCCTTATGTTAAGGAGAGCACTTCAAAGTGTTCTGTTTTTAAGAGATGCTGTAAGATGACTCTGGTGTGTCTGCTCATTTTAATTCTGCTCTGGTTGGTTTTAGCTGTGATTATCCCTTTGGAGATGAATAGAGAATTACACAAAGTTAACATAACAAGCAAAGCTCTGATTAGCCAAACTAAACATAGTGCGTCTGCAAAAGTTATTGATCATCAGCCTAACATTCATCAAGATAAGTCAATTAGTGATTTTTCAAGTAATACATTCACAAAGCTATTGAGTGAATATGTTAAGGTAATGGATGCAAAAGACTGCTATGTCTGCGTTAAGTTACCTGCTTCTGTTTCTGAGGGAGTAACATATAATATGCTTCCTCTCACTTATGGTGTAACATGTAGTGTGTTAACTAGCTTATTTTACCAAACTGGACGCTTAGAATATTACTATTCAGATTTTGACGAGATTTTTGCAAATATTAAGATTGAAAACGCTTTAAATAAGCATAAGAAAGCAAAACAAATGAGAGAATTTTTCTTAGTTACTAACGAACTCACTTATGAGTATGCTTATAAAAATAATCTAACTTGCAAATTAAGTGCTGAAGGAAAGAAATTTTTGAATATGGTGGAGGAGAGAAGAGCAATTTATAAGAGGAATGAATTAGTCAAGCAGACTAAGTCTAATTTCTGGCAGAAAGAGGATGAAAAGTTAAATGGCAAAATGCTTGAAAATATTGCAATTCACATAGACAAACCAGTTAGTGGAAAGCTTTGCATTAGGAGAGATAACACACTTTTTGATAATTACTTTGTAGGTGCAAGTAACTGTGAAGATACTTATCAGATTTCGGGAGGTTGGGGATTCAAAGGTGGAAAGGATCCAATATTTCCTGGGATTTATTTTGTTTGTGGTGACAAAGCCTACTACAACCTTCCAGACCACTGGTATGGAACTTGTTATGTGGGAATTGTTTTTCCTAAAGTGTTTCATGTTGACAGAGATTCAGAAGGATTGTTTAAAATTCATAATTATGTAAATTATGTGAATGTTGAAGTTATTGCAATTAGATCCATGGTAATTCAAGACCGCCTTGCTTTAGACATACTCCTAGCAAAAGAGGGAGGAGTCTGTGGCATTTTACATGTACAACATTGTTGCACATATATACCTGACGAAAGTAAGAATATTGAAATGTACATCAAGAATATTACACAAATGCATTCAGAGATAATTCCTTTAGAAGAAGATGATTTTACAGGGAAACTTTCAAAAAGGTTCCAAGCAATTAAAAACTGGTTTCATGATATTGGAAGTTCAATTCTTGGCAAGATTTTGGCACCTTTGATTATAATAGTATTCATTTTTATTTTGACCAAAATAGGTTGTTTGTTACATAAAAGAAAGAAGCAGTTGAAAGAAAAGAAAAGAATCTATAAACTTAGAAAAGAAGAAGAAAGGGAGATCGAATTACAGGAGTTACATAGAGAGCGTTATGCTAATTCCAAAGATTATGCAGAAACAGACTTTTAGGATTACTGATACAAAGGAATTTGAATCGATTTCTCGGAAGTTTAAATTACCAAAATTTTGGGTGCTGGTGTGGTGATTTGTTAATCACCAGATGAGGGAGTTGATGGAGCGAGATAGAAAACAAAATTTTGTTTAAACTCGCGAAGTCACATTTCCATAACATGAATAATAATATTAATGATTTGTGATATGTCGTGCTAATACAACTTAGATTAAACTTTACACATGGGGGGACTAACATGTGTGCTCATAAACGTGCATAATTGTTGCATCTTTTTGTTCGTGCAAAATAATAAAATAATTTATTGTTTTCGTTTTTGTCATTACTAACTGCTGCAAACTTAAAAGAAGCATGTGCTTGTTTTGCTTTTCTTTGTCTGTGTGATGTCATTTCTACTATTCTAGGTGCACATAAGTCTCATGGATTAACGAAGACTGGTAGATATAAACGCTGCTTTATTTGTTTGCATTTGCTAGGTAACATTAGATTAATCGGGTGGGTTAATTAATTAGTAAATCTTGGGATGGATACAGAATCTACATTATTTCTTACATTATTACTTTTCTTGTGTTTGTTTTATACTAGAAAGCATAAGTTGCCTGCTTTTGGGCCTAGTTTGCTCGAGTTACAAAAAGCTGAATTTTACTTCTGCAAAAGTCACGAGACGCCCATTCTGAAATAAAGTGTTCGTCAAAAGCTGCATTCACAAAGCAAAAACTGACGTGCTATCATCATTCTGTCGGACGTGGCCAAGGTCGAAAAAGAACATTTTGTCAGCCCTTAACTTGGCATCCGCGGAAGTCAATTGGAAGCAGTGAGAACATTATTGTACATTTGTTGCAAACCTAGGAAGCTCCTGGTTGCATTCGGAAAGGACAATGGTCCTTAAGAAAAGTGACCTAATGGAAGATTTGAAATGTGGGTGACATGTCACTTGTCACTCTCAGCCAATGGGACGTCGAAGATTTCTGAAAACTTTCCTCTGCATAGTTTAGTTAGCGTAGAAAGGTATAAAAAGTCATGCCCCTAGGGATGGGCTGGCTGCTGCTTTCTGACTTTCCGATGAGGGTGAAGTGCTGTCGGACATTGCGTGGAGCACGTAAGAATCCTCAAATAACTTTACTTTAATTTCTTTCTATTTAGCTTAGCTAGGGACTTAGGTTTTAGAAATGCTAAAATTTTAAATACTTACTTTAACTTTGATTCACTTGCTTAAAATTGTATTTTTCTCACGTTTCTTTACAATCATGCTTGTTTCAATGCTAATAAATTACTTTTATAAAACTATCAATTGAAATACCATAATTTAGTAAATAAAATCTTACTTTTGACAAACAAGCTGGTCTTGATTATTCAGAAGTGTAGGTTACTATTAGCTAGATCACATCGACAATGGTGGTCATTTAAATAGCTAGGATTTGTTATAATGACTATATTCTTTCCGCTAATGTTTAATATTGTATATAGTTTGTAAATTAGGTGTATATAGATTTAATCTGACCACCTGATTCAGTAGGCCCAAAATATGTCAGGTTTATAAATGGGTCCATAGTTTAGTATAGAATTTTGTTTATAGGTTATGAAGTTGGGTAGCGTTGTTTATGATATATTTTCTATAGGCCGCTGGATCAGTATTCAATGTTTTACTCAGCTTTAATTTAAATCAGCCAGAATTTAATCTGTCTACATGTAGAATATGTGTAATTGCAACTGCTCACCTGCAAACATACTTCTATGCAAAGGTGTAAATGTACAACTTTTCATAATTCACTTTCCAAGTTCTATGCCTGCAAAGCCAAGCCAGTTTAACAGCTTTCGGGCATACCACTGATAGTCATGTGGCATCTGCCAATTCACAGCAGCAGCTGATGTATTCCATATAATTCCATATACTCAAATTCAGTGTTCATACCCCTTGTCCGATTTTGAATACACATTTTAAAAGTAAAAGTCCCTTTACTGGTGCAATCATTTCTGGGTCCGCTGCTCCCAAAACTCCACCTGGGTCAACATGTGAATATCTCCAAAATATTTCCAAGATGATGTCCACTCAGCAACTCCAATCAATAATACTTTAAATAACGTTTTGTCTTAATATTGTTGTATCCAAACACGTGTTCAGTTGAGATTCAAAATGAAAAAATGTTCTTATCATTCAAGATTGAAACATCCATTAGATGCATACTTTAAACATCATAGATCTTTTTTTACAAAGCACAGACTACGTGTTTCGTTTTCTTCGTAGAGGTCATATGCCCCGATCCTGGAGGAAGGATATGGTACGTGGCTATATACATGAAAATCTGGCTTTCTTCAATGCTAGTTGAGGATGTGGGTGGAGCCAGTGGAGGAAGTGGGTGGAGCCGGTACAAGTGGGTGTGGGCTCCGACAAACACTTCAGCACCTGGACTTCATATTTTACAAATTAAGCACTGGAAGGCAGCATTGGTCTGAGTCAAGTGATTTGTGTAGATCGTCTATGTCGTTTAGGATGGCAGTTTCAGTGCTGCATCCCTTTCTAAAACCCGATTAGTGGGGGTCAAGGAGCTTGATGTTCTCTAAGTGTTGGGTTAACTGTGGGAGAACGCATTTTTCCAGTGTTTTGGATAAGAGAGGAAGGTTTGATACGGTTCTAAAGTTGTTCATATCTTCCGAGTCCAACCCTGTTTTTTTTAGTAACGGCGTGACCTGGCCGACCTTGAGGCAGTCAGGGATATTTCCTGAGCTCAGCGAGTTGTTGATGATTTTGCACCAAATTGGGGCTAGGGTGTGTTTTAGGACTTTGGCCAGATTTGTAGGAAGCTGATCCAAGGAGTGGGATAATGGTTTGGCGTTTGCGATCAGGGTGACGATCTCTGCTTCCCGAATCGGCGTGAAGACGGACCATTGAGTGGGTGGGATCGATAAGGTGTTATCAGTCAGTGATGGAGTCTTGGTCTCCCTGAGAAAGGAGGGGTTTGAGATGAGGGAGAGGTCTATCTTGGTGATTTTTTCGTTAAAAAAGCTGGCAAAGTTGTCGCATTGTTCTTTGGAGGACACTGAGTTGGATGTGATAGGTTTGGATGTTTGGCCTCTGATGATGTTGAAGAGCTCTTTGGGGCGGTTTTTGGCATTGTCTAGTACGGAGCAGAAGAAAGAAGATTTTTTGTCCTTGATGAGTTTGTTGTAGTTTCTGCAAGCTGTCTTGAGTTGTTCGCGGTGATGGGTGGAGGGATTGCTCCTCCAGATTCTTTCACGGGATCTGAGAAGTCTTCTTTCATCATTGATGTCAGAGGTGAACCAGGATCTCGATGGAATGTTTCTGTCTTTTTTTAGTTTCAAGGGCGCCAGGCGGTCAAGGGTGGCCGTCAGATTGGAATGATAGAGGTGAGATCTGTGGTTGAGAGGTGCTCCATTGTGTTCGGGAGAAGAGTGCTTAATTCTTCTTCTAGAATGTTCTGTAGGACTTGGGCAATATTCCTGATCCATTTTGAAGGAGCTTGATTTGTGCATCGAGTTGGCGCTGGTTGGTTGATATGGAACAGAATTAAGTGGTGGTCTGACCAGTCTACTGGAATGATATAGTCAATGGTGATTGTGTGTTTGTCCGCAATAATTGCGTCAAGTATCGCTCCTCTGGAATGTGTTTCTTCAGAGCAGTGTTGTGTGAGATCGTTTCCTACCAGAAGGCTGTTGAGGGATTGGATGAGCGGGTTGTTTGTTTCGTTCCATCTAATGTTGAGATCGCCCAGGATTATGTTGTTGGCGTTGTTGAGCGCGCATTGGGTGATTAGGTCAGAGAGTTGCAGACCGAATTCCTTAGAATGGCCAGGTGGGTGGTAGAGGAGATGGCAAAGTATTGAGCTCTTTGCGCAGGATTTGATGTTGATAGAGAGGCATTCAAAGGAGCTATACAGGCATGATGAGCTTTCCGTGATAGCGAGGTTAGTCTTGTGGATGATAGCTACACCTCCGCCTCTCTGCTTGAGGCGGTCTTTTTGAGTGATTGAAAATCCTGGTGGAACCAGCATGTCCATGATGGGGGCTGAGAGGGAGTTGAGCCAGGTTTCTGTGATAAAGGCTACATCAATATCATGAGAGAGGATAGCTTCTGCTAATTCTGTTGCGTGTTTGGAGGCAGATCTGCTGTTGATGAGCAGGCATCTGATGCGGGGTTCTTCATCAGGCAACGACTTGCTGGGTTGGGCCCTGGTTAGAGAGGTTAGGTGTGTCGGGGGTCTGGGGAATCTAGAGGGGGGATGATCCCTGCCCATTCCTGTAATTACTTGAATAGAGGACTTGGGTGAGGAGATCAGCCTGGGGACCATGAGTGAGGGTGGGTGGAGTCCCTCCCTGTGAATGCTGTGAGGTGCTCTGGTCGGGGGTCGGGGGGTGGTCGTAGGATGAGGCGAGTGTGATCACTTCCTAGGGGGAGAGAGAGGGTTTCACTCTTCTCGGTCTGTCTGTTCGCTTCTCTGCCTCTGGTATAGTGTTGTGTGGGAGCGATCTGGTGGGGGCGAGGGTCGAGATGGGAGGAGGCGATTTGGGCGATTTGGGCAGTCTGGGTGGGCGGGGGTAGGGGGGTGAGCGGGCTGTTGGGTGGTCAAATCGATTCTGGCTAGGGAGGAAAGGGTATCTTTCATGCCTCGGACCAGCATTTCGAGCTGGGCTTCCAGAAGGGTGAGGCGGTACGATATGTTATTTGTGTGAGTAGGAGGTGGCGCGCAAGTAGCGATGTTACTGGTATGGAACGGTGGGCGTGGGGGAAATGACTCTGGGGTTTCGGTATGAGCTGCCCGGGAGCTGTCTCGATGCGACTGGTTAATGAGGTGGGTGGGGGGGAGGGAGGGAGGATGTGGGTCGTCTTAGGGGTGGAGTGTGCCGACTCATCATGTGGGATATATGTGGACGAACCACGGGTGAAGATATTTCTGGGGGGTTCAAGGGGGGAGGAGAACTGTCTAGTTGGGTGGTAGGCTGCACTGTGAGTGGTTGGGCGTGGGGGCCGGGAAGCCATTGTGGATGGGAATGGGAATGGGGCTGTTCTCTAATGATCTGACTATCAAAGTTAGGGGTGTGTGGTATAGCGGCTGTGGGAGGACTCCCTAGTTAGGGGAGTGGATAGGGTTCTACTCTGGAGTGATGATTAAGCTTGGTGGTGGGGTGGTATTGGACGGTGGTAGGAGTTGTCTCTGGTATGGTGGTGGGTTGCGCTGTTGGGGTGTAAGGGGGCGGGTTCAGGGGACGTTTTGGAAGGAGAAGGGAGTGGGGCTCTACTGTTGTGTGTTGAGTCTGAGTGGAGGGTGGGTAGAATTGGACGGTGGTAGGCATCTTCAAACCGGTGGACATTTGGTGTTGGTTGGCATTAGTAGGTGGGGGCGTTCGAGCTGGGTCCTGTGACTTGTTAGGGGTTGGAGTTTAGCCGGACGAACGTTCCCTGCTTGTGGTGGGGTAAGAGAGGGAGTCTTCTTTAACGTGAGGAAAAGGGAGTCAAAGAACTCGAGGGTCTCATTTTTTGCCTGTATCAGGATGGTGCCGTTGTCAAAAATGGTTATGGAAATGGAGCCGGTGAGGGACTGGTTTTAGAAGGGAGATGGTAAGTTTGCGGCTGAGTGCTGTGATGGTGGTTTTGGCGACTAGGAGGTGGGCAGTCAGGCTGTTGATCCAGTGTTCCGGTCTGACTGTGTAAAAGATGAAGTCCATTTTAAGCTGCCCTCTAGATGGGCAGTGGTACGTGTCTACGATAAGGGTTTCTGGGAATTGTCTGATAATTTTGAGTTTAAGGAGGTTTTTTGCTTTGATAGAGAGTGTACGGGGGAAAGAAATAGCGAAAGTGTTTTGACCGTGGGGAGTTAGGTAGTTTGAGGTTAGGCATGGGTATTCGACCGGGTGTGTGCCTGGGGGCATCTTGGTTTGGTTGAGGAAGGAGGTGGTACTGTCTAGTGTGAGGGGGGGAGCAGATAGGTACAGTGGACGTACTGAGGAATTCAGTTAGGAGTGAAGTCTGCTAGTTCGGACCAACCGGAGTAGAGACCACCTGCCGGTGGGAGTGAAGATCTAATAGGGGGTGAGTGGGGGGGGCGGAGGAGCTGTGTTCTCCAACTGGGAGAAGAGCTGTTTGTTATCTGTGAAACAATATGCCCAGAGCCAGCATGACTTTGAGTACTGGAATATCAGTACAGAGCTCAGGCTGCCCTAGAGGAATAATGTGGGTAGTGGGCTCTGCGGCGGGGGGGGTCGTGCTGCAGTCTTCAGCTATACTAATGCCCAGCTTGGTGGCACTCTTGCCTGGAGCTGAGAAGTTTGGTTAGCATATACAGGGGGGTGGTAGACTAATCCTCTCCTGTTGCAATCCTCTTCTGCATCTATGCAGGGGGAGAAAGTCAAATCGTCTCCTGCTGTTTAGGAGGTCCGGAGTGAGGGTGTCTTTAGATGCTACTAACAGTCTTAGTTGGCAGCCATTTTGGGGTCAGGCGGCCCTTGACACAGATCGGTGAAGGGGTAAGACCACCCAAGGGGCATTCTTGGTCCTGTCACCTTCTTTCGCCCACTATGGGTGTTGTGATCCAATCTGCAAGTTGATCGTGTTGATTAGTCGCTTTGAGCACTTTACAGCGCCGAGATTGCTGGGACTGGTGTGGGGTGGTGGCCATCTTGGGGACAGGTGTCCCGAGTGAAGTGGAGCATGACGGTGGTCGGAGCTTCTCTTGACGAAACTACTATTATTCTGGGGGAAAAGACCATTTAGGGTCGGTCTCCTCTTCTTGGCATGTCGCCGATCTGATGGCTGCCTCGGGGTACTGTTTTTCGCAGCTCATTGGGTCACGCAGTACTCCTGGGATCGGTCCGGAGCTTCTCACGTTAGTGGTAAGTGAGGTGGCGCCCATCTTGTTCATGGGTTAGCGGGGAGGGAGGGATGTGCTCTCCGGTATGAATGGGGAACCAGATATCGGTCAGATAGCCTATGCAGACTTGGTTATCACCGAGATTGTGGGGACTCCTGTGTAGGCATCCTGCTGGTGATTGTCGTTGCGGACTACCGCTAGATGCGCCGGTTGAAGAAGGGGGCTCGGTGGGTTACACCGGGTCAGTAATTCGCCTCCTACCTTTCTCTGGGCTGCGGGGAAGGTAGGAGCGCTCCGGTTTCATCAGAGCCCGCTCTCAGTCAGCTCTCCGGGGTGGTCCGTTGTTTCGTCGTGGCTTCAGGGACTCTCGTGTCCGCTTCTTCCCGGTTGTCCCCTGTGTCGCCCTCCGCTTGTCAAGCTGGTCCGAGGAGGGGTCCGGGGGGGTCGCTCTGGGTCAGGATTTACACTTTTGTGATCCCTCGTCCCCGGAGCTCATCCCATCAGCTCTCTCCTGTCGGCCATCTTAGTATTCTGTATATACTGTCTGCTATGGTCATACATATTGGGTAAGATTTGTAAAACTACTTTGTGAATGTAAAGAACCAAATTCCAATGCACACATATGCATTGCAAAGCATATCTGCTTCTGCAGCTCACAATGCAGATTTCCAATCCCTTGTGAGCCACAACTGGTGGAGGGCACAAACAGGCCTTTTCCGCTTGCTACTTGGAAGTTAATGCACAAATGCTCTGCGACAGCTCCTGCAGTCACCAAGCATTGAATGATTAAATACTGCTAAGGGTTGGGGATAATCATTTGCAAAGTAAAACCTGTCAATTTCTGAAAGTTGCCTCACAAAGGCAAGTCTACCTGCAGATATATCCACACACATAGATTTCCACCTTTGGCTTCACCCGTATACTATGCACCAATTCCAGATGGAAAACTCCAGCTTTTAGTAGGGTATACACATCTCAGACCCCCTTATGGATGGTGGTGGCACCTCCCATGACTGAGATTATCGTTATGTGGTAATTTTACAGTCACATTTCTAATGTACGTAGGTTGGAGGGATTTCTTCTTCCAGGTAGTGGAGAGCTTTGCCACAGG
Organism: Lissotriton helveticus; assembly: GCF_964261635.1. NCBI lineage: Eukaryota > Metazoa > Chordata > Amphibia > Caudata > Salamandridae > Lissotriton > Lissotriton helveticus. The sequence goes on from NC_136057.1 coordinate 322,615,041, forward strand.
GCAGATATCTTTGAATGGAAGTGAATAGAGAAACTACATAGACATGACCTAAATCACAAACTCCTGACACACATTAACACTTCAAACACAGGCATACAGCCTGTACACTGAGCTCTGCCCACCTCCCCTTTGACTGCCTAACAGGACACCACAAAGCACCTACAGATTCCAAGATGCAGGTAGCCTCACCTCAGTGTAGTTACCATCAGTGTAGTTACCTTCACTGATGATCATTACTACATGGTCTGTCTCTAATGTCCCTCAGTGGAGTTGACAGACTATGTCAATGCATTGATGGTGGAGACACGCGCTGTGTGCACCAAAATAAAAATGGTGGAAGGACGAGAAGAGGGAGGTGAAGGAGAAGTTTTCCAGGATAAAGGTGGCAAATGCTCCTCCTGGAGACAGTCCTAGAACCTGTCTACATCTCATCTCATTTGAGGATCATGTCCACATCAGCATGCATCCTGGCCCTCACATATGGCCTGCCTGATCCAGAGAACCCCAACTTAACACCAGATAAGAACCAACATTCCTCTCTGGCAACTGTTCAAACCAGTCTGTCCTTCCTCCTACCCTTCATAGATAGAAAGACATCACACATCAGTCTGTCTTGTAACACATAATGCCAACAACACATTAAACTTAAAATAAATTTAACTACACCTAACCAACCCACATAGTAAATACACATTTAGTGAACTCTCTCTCCTCAAATAATTGTTCCTCAGGATGAGAGGCAAAGCATCAAATAATTAAAAATATCCTTCAACATTATGATGCAAATGTCTTTTTTGTCTGTACTTTGTTTTCTTATTTGGGCAGCCTGTGTGTGATTGGTTCATGTTGTAATTAGTTTCCCCTGTTGGTGTGTGGAGACGTCCTGACTGTTCAATCCTTCCCCCTTACAGCTGTGTTGCATGTGTTTGAGACCTGTTCAAATTAATGTTTTTTAATATATAATAAAATTATAATTTGTTTAAAAAAATATTTTTAGACATTCAAAATATTTTTAATTTCTTTTCATATTTTCCACTATGTAGCATTTGGGAAACAACTGTTACAACACATGCATTACTACGCATGCTTTTACCCCGCATGCCATTACAACGAAAATGGCTTTCTGTAGGGGTGTATAAGGTGTTGGATTTAACTTCAACACCTTCCCTACTGTTGCACAGACTGGAGTTGGAATAGTAAATTATACTATTCCAAACTCCAGAGCACACCAACAGCAAGTCGGGGTAAAAAATTGCATTGCAATAGCTTGCGGGCTAAAAGGATGCGTTGCAACGTCATACAACCGTAGTGTTCATTTTATTTCCCGCAATCACTGATTTTTAGAGTGTGTGTTGCAATATCAGTGATTGACCATGTTGTGGTGTTTGATTTACTCCAAGGTTTGGCCTGTATAGACTTGAGCTTGGTTTGTCAGCTGTACTACTGTAGTAGATTTTAGTGTGAGTAAAAGACCACGCTCACCTTTAATAACAAGTTTGCCAAGGAGATGTACTCTGACAAACCTCACCCGTGACAGGACAGATGAAAACGGTGATCATATGATTCCATATCAATGTGGAATTTGCATAGTTCCTGGTTTGGTCCATTCCTATCATGGGTGATAGGGCCAGCCACACAAGTGGGGTACAGTTGTTATCGAGAGAAGTAGGGGAACGCCAAGTGGTAGGGACTGTGTGGAACTCTGCAGATTCTGGAATGGAAATGCATGGAAATGTACATGATTTATTCAAAATTTACATTTGCAGTGCATTCTGGATAGGAAAGCGTAGTGGGATCCATGCAAGCCACACCACATTGTATTTGCCTTGGTCTCTAGGTTTCTTAAATACCCATGGTTCATATGGTTCCCTTTTTGCCAGCTGACCCAGAGCCTGAATTGTGCAGCTATGTACCATGGCAAGCAGGGAAGTTGTGAACCCTTACCCCCCCCCCCCCCACGCCCCTGTTTTAGCATCTAATGCAGGTGTGGAGTTCTTGCTGGGCCTCTTCTGTATGCAGCTTGGCAGATAAAGGCTCATGTTAAACATAAAAGGGTGGGCTGGTGATTGCGTGAGAGAAAGGAAGGATGGATGTGTGACTGGATTGGTGAGTGAAAGGAATGATAGAGAGATGACTGTATGAATGAGGGAGAGGACGATGTAAGGTTGGATGAGTCAAAGGATGGGTGGATGAGTAGACAAAAGGGTGGATGGATAAGTGAAAGTGTGATGGATTAGTAGTTGATGGTTTGATGGATGGATGGATGGGTAGGTGGGTGGATGTTTGAGTGAAAGGGTGAATAGGTGTATAGATGGATGGGTGAAAGGGTGGATGGACGAGTGAAAGGATGGATGGCAGAGTAAAAGGGAGGGTTGTTGGTTATGTCGGTGGATGGGAGGATGGGTGAGTGGATGAATGGTTGATTCAAAGGGTGGATTGTTGAATAAGTGAAAGTGTGAATAGATGGATGAGTGAAAGGATGGATGGATGAGTGGGTGAGAGGGGGATGGATGGAGTGAAGGGTGGATGGTTGGGTGAGCGAAAGGATGGATGAATGGCTGAAAGGATGGATGGATGGAAGGCGGAGTAAAAGGGATGGATGAATTGGTTTGATTGTTGGGTTTGGAGATGGATAGTTTTGGAAAGGGTTGTTGTCTACCTCTGGTTTTAGCAGCTACAGTGGGGATGGAGTTCTTGATTAGCCTCTTCAGACTGCAACAACAAAGACTTGTGATTAATGTGAAAGGGTGTGTGGGTAAATGAGTGAGGGTAAGGATGGATGGAGGGATGAGTGTGTGAGTGAAATGGTGGATGGACATGTGAGTGAAAGGGTGGGTGGATAGATAGGTAGATGGTTGAATGAGTGAAAGGATGAATGGAAGCGTAGATTAGTGAAAGAATGGGTGGGTGAGTGACAGGGATGGTGGTTGGATGGATGGATGGATGGATTGATGAGTGAAAGGGTGAATTAACAGATGAGTGAAAGGGTGGATGGATGGGCGAGAGAAATGATAGATGAGTTAAAGGGTAAATGGATGGGTGAGTGAATGAGTGAAAGGATGGATGAATGAATGAAAGGATGGATGGATGAGTGAAAGGGAAGATGGATCGATGGATATAGTGAAAGTGTGTGTGGCTGGATGAGTGAAAGGATGGATGGACAAGTGAGGGGGTGGATGGATGACTGAAAGGGTGGATGGAGGATTGGAGGACTGAAAGGATGGATAGGTTTATTAGATAGGTTTGGAGATGGATGGATAGGTTTGGAAATGGATGGGGGTTAGATGAATGGGCAGACAGAATGGTGAACGACTGAATGACGGATGAAAGAATGAATGGATGACAGAATGTAAAGGTGAAATAATGGCTATCAGTGGGTGGATGGAAGGATGAATGCTTAGATGGAAGAGACAAGAGAGCTCTTCTTAGGAGGGTCATGATGACGTGCTTCAATTGCTTTTGCCATAAGAGCTTTGGTTCAAAGTGGACAGTGTTTTAATTTTCTGGCTACCCCCTTAATGGCAAGTGAGAGGAAATTGGGATTTTCGCCATTTCTGCCTGTCCATATGGCAAAACTATGCCAAAAATAATTCAAAGCTCTTCTCACTTGTCATGGGGTTTGATTAGCTGGCTGCCAAGGACATTGTCCACTTTCCAGCGCAACCTCTCCTGAGCAGAGCAATGCTCTTGGGGCAGAGTTATGTCCACTGAGCACCAATCAGAATGAAAGGAGATAACACCTAATGGCTCTATGTGCTTTGACTTTGCCTACCGTGACATCAGTGTTGTAGGAGCCTGGTTTAGTATTTGGTGCTCACTTATGTAAGTGTAGCACCCTGCACTAATCCAGACAACTCTTGTGGTGATATTAATGGTCGTAGACAACCCTAGAAAGCTCTCTAAGTGGTAGCTGTGGAGAGAAGCCTTCAGGCTTAATCCAGAAGGAGTGTGAAGCAGATTGTTTGACCAGATCTTAATATTATTGGTATAGGTTAAGTGAAAAAGAACCGCAAAGTGTATTTATAAAAATAGGTATTTATTATAAAACACTCACAAACACACAATAATATCTCCTACTCTGAGATATAATACAATGCACACAATACTTTGCAATAAAAACAGATAATTAGCACAAATACAAAGTGGTCGCCAGGGGGGAGACCAACTGATATACTAAAATAGAGGGATGCGAATCGTGACTCAAGTCAAGACTGTACCCAGAAGACGTGGTAGTGCTGGGGACCCAAGAAACCACCCGAGATAAATACCCAGGAACCCCACAGAGGCCGTGTGCAGAGTGGGAACACGACTGCGTGCTCAATTCAAGTCAATAGGTAAGTTGCGGTTGCAATTTTAAAGAAGTAGGCCCCTTTCCACTGGACCCTGAAAAAACCTTGTGGAAGGCAGAAGGCTGGAGAGCCACCCCACAGGTGGATCCCCAAGGATCCAAGATACCTACACCAGGGAAGCTGGGTGCATAGGTGGGAAGTGGCATCGGAAACCGCTGTTGAACTCAATGGGGGTCTTCAGGAAGATGCCGCTGCTGTAGAAGGTGAAGGTGTCCAGTGGGACTCAAAGGTGGATTCAAGTTGAGAAGTACCTCCAAGCAGAGGGGACAGAGTCTATGCTACTCAGGAGTGACCAGGAGGCATGGAAGACGAGTGCTCAGCGCTGTCGGGAGATGCAGGAGAGTTGACGATTACCTTGGAACTGCAGCTGTGTGAACCAGGCAATGCTGTGGAAGACCAGAAGCCGATCACGAGCTGTTCCATGTCGGATGTCGAGAGCAAGCCTTGATAACTGCAAACGTGGCAAGCAAAAAAAAGGTGCAGAGTCAAGACCAGAAAGGTCCAAGGTACTCACCCCAAGCAGGTGAGTCGAAGTAGGCCCCAAGCAATTAGGGTAGCCCACTGGATTTACAGAAGACACTCAAGAGGACCCACAGGCCAGAGGAACAGGAGTCGCAAGAGGACCTCAAGCAGCTCACCAAAGATGCAGGCCCACTGTGCAAATGATGTGGTGAGGATTAAGATCTTCGTTGGAAGAGATGCTTGAGGCTGGAGCTTCTTGGAACCCGTAGATCTCTGGTGAAGCGGGCCAATCAAGCCTTGGCACCAGCAAGTTGACACAGTGCACAGGGGTTTGGTTACGACGGTTATGACGAGGGAAACTGCCTTAAACTTGGTGAGAGGACAGTGCAGGCCTCGAGGGAGTTGTAGAACCACCACCTGTGTTGCTGAGCCTTTTGGAGTTCGTGGGAGCCCAGGAACAGCAGACCTGTCAGCTTTGTTGCGGTGCCTGCAGATGCACGGAAGTGACTCCTTCACTTCAAGGGAGAATCCTTCGGGTGTCTTGGATGTCCACAGGCCTTGGAAGGATCCTGTATGGAGCACAGGCATGGATGTTGCAGCAGCTGAGCAGGACGATGAGACCAGGAGAAGCAGGAGTCTTCCCAGTTGCAGTCTCGGTGCCCAGAGCAGAGTCCAGTGAAGTCCAGAGTGCTCGAAGTGGTCGAAGTGGTGTCTTGATCTGAATCTTGTCCCGCAACGAATCTAGGGACCCACCCTCAGGTAAGCCCTTAAGTACCCTAACAAGAGGGTTGGGACTATTCAGAGGTCTCTCCCAGAGGAGGGGCAGGACAGTGTGGAGGATGCTCACATGTCCTTTATCCAGTTTCTCGCCAGAGCAGGAGCCAACTTCTACCAGAACTGGTTTGAACTGGAGTATGCAAGGAGGGCACCACGTGCGCCCTTCAAGCAGTCTCAGTGGTGCTGGCAAGCACCCCCACCCTGCCCCAATACACTAAACCCTGTCTGGGAGGTGGTCACAACTCCCTGTGACATTATATCTATTTTTTGGCCTTCTCCTGCTCGAGGGTAGAAACATGTCTCTGGTCGGCAGCAGCCCTAGCTTGCTGTTCGGTTCAGGAAGACTGGTGCCGTGAGCACTGAGGCCTACTGGAGGAGATTTACAGTGCTTGGATTCATATAGGTTATGATTCCAACATGTTTGCTACCAAACATGACAGGGTTCGTTACAGCCAGTTTAGATATCTTAATCGCATAATAACGCATGGCCACTCTATATGTCGTAATGGCTGAGCACTTACAACCCTGGAGAACGGACTCTGAAGGTTGTAGTGGGGTCCTGCTCTGGCAGGGCCACCCTCACACTTAGAACAGTGCACCCTGTCTTCAGGATTGAAAGGCCTGCCTTAGGGGTGACTTAAAGGCTTTAAGTTTAGTGAATTCAGGTTTAGGGAAACCTACATCTGTCGTAAGCAGTGCTAGTACCACTTAAACAGGCTTCAAAGGCAGGCCTGTAGTCACAATTTGAGTGGTCACCCTAATTGGCATAATACATGCTTCAGCCCATGGGGGACCCCTCGTGTACCTATGCCCTGGGTACCTCAGTGCCATATCGAGTGTGGTGGCTCAGTGGACTTATGCATCCACTGAAGGCCTGTTTTCTACCTCATGGTCACAGGTTCAAATCCCTGCCGGTCCACTCAGTTTTTCATCCATCTAAGGTTAATAAAATGAGTACCATTGAGTTGGGTAACAATAAACATCTGTTATTCAACACCAAGATACCAACGGGTGAACGTGTGCTTTACAAATACACTTGTTATGTTATATACTACAGACTTACAAGGGTACACCAGTGGCCAAACTGGGGTGTACCTAGGTACTCACCATATCAAATTCAGGGGATAAAGCACAGAGACTGGGGTCCTGATTAGCAGGATTCCATTCAGACTATTCAGAAACAGAATAACCTCAGGCAAAAGGGGGGGTAACCATGAAAGCAGATCCTACTTTCCTACGGGTGTTCTGTATACAAAGCACGTCACAGCACATAGAAAAAAAAACGTGCGAAATGCAGCAAGTTCTTCCCCCACATCCTGACTTTCTTTTTTTTAAAGAAAATGCTTATTGGTGCTTGCACCAGTAGAATGTTCTTCTTTAGTAGGATGCGTAACCCATTGATGTCCACCACACTATGAAGGTAAGGAGGTGGATTTCTGAGGGTCATGCATTGCGTTAAAGATGTTAAGGTATTAACAATTGTGGAGAAAAGATTAGGTGCTGTTTCATGGGAAAGTTCAATACTAATGTATCATTCTTATATTACAATTGATGAACCTATTATATTAAGCATCCTACAGAGTACAGATTTACTTTACAAGTCATGGAAGGTAGTTGTTAGCATAGAAAGATGTAGTGTAGATCTTGTATTCTTTTGCATCTATAACAGAGATTCCATTTATGTTTCATCTCCAGGAAGTCACAGAGCTTCAGCCTCCTACAGAAAGTCATAAATATAGAGATCATCGCAAACTATATATTTTGTCTATATGTGAGGGTTAGTGATGTCTAACTGAAAAGGGGAAGTATCTTACCAGATGTAAGAACAGGCAGAGTTAAAATACCCTGTGATTCTGTTTCTCTTTCTTGCCCCACTCCACTTTCCCCGGGCCTACTCCTGACTTCTGCATGGTTATCAGATGGTTCAGGGAAGCAAGGAGATTGACATCACTGCTGTTGTATCTGGATTCCAGGTTAATGGAAATCTGACATTACCTTACTCTTTTGTGTTTAAGTATTTGCATGTCTCTCTCTAAAACTATCCTTAAATCCCCTGCTTATCCAAGCCAATTAGTAGTAAATAATCCCAATTTTCTAGCCACTCCTCCTTATCCCTCTCACATTTAGATGAAAAACATTCACTTCTGCGTGGTCAGATCTCCACATGTGTGACACAGATTTCCACACCTCAGAGAAAGGACAGGAGGAGGCAGAGATCTCCATCCACAGGTTCATAAATGTAAGTGTGGGGAGTAGACTGGAATACTACTTCCCATACTCAAAATTGTTTTTTCAAAAACAGCCTTTGTGTTTAGGTTGTTGGCACGAGGAGAAGCAGACAGAGGCACATGGACTAAGGCACGTCAGCATTTATTGTCTGCAAACACCGAATCTGGCACCATAGACTGGTATTAGATGCCTCCTCATTAAGGCTTAAATCAGGTTTGCTTAAAAACCTTTAGTTGTATACAGGGCCACTGGAATTGTGAGGCAGGAGAGGGCCAAATTATGTGGCGGAGTTGTATCAATTATGCGGCAAGAAAAGGCAGATGATGCGGCTTATTGTTGCTCTTTTGTAACAGTATTACATCATTATTTCATAATTTTTCAATTTAGAAACACTGTCTGGGCATTTGCTGCACCTCATTAGTACCAGTTTAACACTCAAATATAGCAATAAGCAACATAAAGGTAACCAGTCCAGCTTTGCAAAAGGCCTTTCACTATGCAGCTACACATGTTGCTAAATTTTTGTGTAACCTTTGAACCGTTTGAGCTAGAAACAATTTTTTGTTGTTAAAATCTGCAGATTATGTGGCAGATGAAGGATTATGTCGCAAATCTATAATCATGTGAAAATCGCAGCAGCCACACAATTGCATAATTCCAGTGGTCCTGGATATATGGTGCAGCACAAGCGTAGGGTCAATAAGGACCTCCTGCCTTCTCCCTTCTGACATGCCAGCATTAATCGCTACATGCTCATCCATGTCCCTGTCATAATGTGCTACCATTTGTACCATTCTGATACTTATTCTTGAAAGGGACACTATCACTGTGGGGCATATGTAGGTTATTTCCATTTTGCGATTTCCAAATAGCGATTTTTAAGGAATCGCTATTTGAGAATAGCAAAATGGAATGTAGGTAAAAATTTGCAATTTTTCTGCGAATCTCTAACATTCCTTAATTGCGATTAGCAAATTGCGAATCGCAATTAAGGAATGAGTGTCCAATTCATTTCTATGGGCTAAGAGGCCCATAGGAATGAATGGGGATACATTCTCAAATTGCAATTTTCTATGAGAAAATTGCAATTTGAGAATCGCAATTCCAAGGGTGCCAGGATGTCCAAAGGACACCTGTTGCACCCCTGGAATGTGCCTGTAAGTACATGTGGTGCACATACATGCCCTAATGGCATGTCGGTGCGCCACATGGCACTTTGAATTTTTTTTTAAATGCATTTTTGAAGGAATTCGCAAAATACCATCTACTTGAAGTAGGTGGTATTTTGCGATTCCTCATGCAAAAATCGCAATTTTTAAAGCACCCCTACATAGCATTTAAGGAATCACAAAATTGCGATTCCTTAAATGCTATAAGCAAAATAAGGAATCGCAATTTTTGCGATTCCTTATTTTGCTAAGTGGCACCTACATATCAAAACGCCGTTTGCGATTCGCAAACGGCTCCCTACATATGCCCCTATATGAGACATAAAACATTTTAATGTGGGGGCGCTAGAGAGCCCACGGCAAGATGGCCGCACTCTAGTGCTGCTCTGCCGGATGAGAGCCTTTATCCACACATAATCCTTGCAATTGGCTTCCATCTGCCCTTCCAATAATAGGTGCTGTTTGCAGGAAAACGTGATGCGTCTGATCCTATCAAAAACAGAGGCAAATGGTGCATGGTGACGACCAGCGAAGAGGAATCGCGACCGGTGCGCGCTGCCCGTACAGGCCCAAGATGGGGCCGTATGAGATGCAGGAGAACATTCTTGAAGAACGAGAAAGAGAAAGAGGAGGATTTATTAAAGGGCTTAAGAATCAAGAGCACCTATGTTACTGTCTGAACTACATTTCCTTACTTGTTTCGTGTGTATGGTTTCTCTCTGCCTTTCGGCGATTGCATGCCATTTCCCTTTTATTCTTGCTTTTGTGGGGGGTCTTTTTTTGTTTCTTTTCCGCAGACTGCATCCTGCTTTCACTTTTGCAGCGCAGCTGCTGTTGTTTCAGAAGGCGGTGATGGGAGTATTTGAGAGCCGCCTCCCTGTTCCTCCCTGCTTGGATTCGCTTCCGGTTCTTGTCCCGGAAGGATTATGGTCGCCGACGTTGCTGCACCTGGATGTTACGCCGAGCTCCTGCAAATCGAACTGGATTCCTCTTCAGCGTTTTCGAGTATCCATTTGTTCCGGATGGAGCAAAAATGATTTCTTCTCCCTACTCTTGTTTTTGCATTTGGGACTTCTTATACGTTGTCAGGTTTGCGAGGTGCCACATAACCTCGTTGCCCCTGAATCTTGTTTTATTTATACCCAGTGCACTGGAGGATCGTTTTGGAACGGACTTCCTCCTGATGTTTAAATAAGTAAAAAGAGCAGAAGCTGTTTTTTTGCACTATGTGGTTTTACCCCGTATTTCTGCCTTCAACACACCGTTAAGAAGATTATCATTCCTGGATTCAGTGGAGGCCGGTCCCGAACATAAAAGGGGGTGAGCAAGGAACCATCTATGTTGATCATGTTTTGTGTCTTACACTGTTTTACTCTTTGGGGAATTTCTTACTGATGTTTGTTCTTTTTCTTTCTGCAGTGTGACCCTTTTTGCAGTTTGTTGGTGTGTCTGAAGTACTGGTGCAGTCCAGAGGGAAGCAGACTTTTGCAGTCCTTGTTTTCTTTTTCCTTCCTACCTACCCCGGTGTGTTGTCCGCTCATGCTTTGGCTATGTGGGACTCTCTTCGTTCCTGCAGTACCTGTGATTCAGGCGAGTGGGGCTGGAACAACCTACATGGCTCCTGTCAGCCATGAAAACTTAGACATTTTTGAAAATCTTGTCAAACAAGACATTCTGAAATTGAATTTTCACAAAAAGTCTAAACACAAGAACCTGACCAACAAAGAATTTGGGATTTTGAGAACGATTGCAGACAACCCTGACATCACGTCCCAGAAGACTGATAAGGGTGGTTCACTAGTCCTGATGGACACGACATTCTACAAGACACAAGTTGAGGCACATATACCAGTCACAGGGACCTATGTCAAACTAGATTATAACCCGACAGAACTTTTTTTGAAGTTATTGAAAAACATAGTGAACAAGGCCATGGGCAACGGCATCATTAGTGGAAAAGTGAAAAGATTCCTTATCCACAACAACTCTAAAAGTCCGTCCATGTATATGTTACCTAAAATTCATAAGAATTTGCACAACCCACCATTTTGACGTATCATGTCGACAAGAGGCAGTCTGCATGAACCCTTGGGTAAATTCCTTGATCGACACCTTCAAACTAGTGTCATAAAAATGAGCACATATATCAGGGACACAACTGACTTTTTGACCAGAATCAGTCAATTTACATTTGCCGAAGATGAGTCCATCTTGTTGTGTACAGTTGATGTGAAGCCATTGTATACTTCGATTCCCCATCATTTGGGGATGGAAGCCATAGAACATACACTACTCAACTCTAATCTGGATTCAGAATTACAACTGTTCTTGATGGAACTTTTGCATTTCACTCTTTATCAAAGCTATTTCAAATGGAATAATCAGTGGTTCCTACAACTCACAGGAACTTCGACAGGCAATTGTGCAGCTCCGGCCTATCCTAACCTCTTTATGAAAACATTTGAGGAAGAAAACATTCTATCCACCTCCACTTGGAAAACACATGCCAGATTATTCTTAAAATACATCGATTACATATTCATCCTGTGGAATGGATCACACACCAAACTCTCCAATGCACTATTTGCACTGATGAAATTAATGAGAGAATTCAATTTACCTATGATATCCAGGAACAAATCATTACCTTTTTTGATGTGAAAATTAGGCAAATCAACAATACATTGAAAACGGACATTTTCAGAAAACAAACTGATCGAAATAACATGTTGCACTATAACAGTTTCCACCAATGATCTTTGAAAAACCACCTGCCATATTCTCAACTATTAAGAGTGAAGAGAATAGTATCTAGTCCTACAGTGTCCATAAAACAGATGGGAAACATGGTGGAAAGATTTGAAGAACAAGGGTACCCTAAACAGGTTTTGGAACAAGCTAAGCTTTGAAGCTTGACAAAAACACGTAGTGAACTACTTTTGAAACAGATTAAGTCAACACAGAACCAGACGGTTGTTGTGTCGAAATTTTCCACCATGAGTGGTCCTTTTAGGAAATCCATCAACCAACATTGGCCTGTTCTGGCATTGGAACAGGATGTAAAGGAGATATTCTTAGAAAAGCCCATTTTTGCTTTTCAGAGGGGAAAACATACAGAGATTTTGACATCTAAGAAAGTTAAAACTCAACAGTTTAAATACAAAGGCACAACCCCTTGTTATAACTGTAACAATTTTCAAAATATCATCCAGGGTTCCACAATAACACATCCTAGAAAGGGTAAGAAAATTGACCTGAAAGTTTCTGCATCGTGCAACACCATGAATGTGCCTAAAATGAAAGTGTGTCCTCATGTAACGTAACTGGTGCTGTGTAAAGCGCTCTGATAACTGATTCGGTTCGGTTCTAGTTCGCGCTATATAAAACTCTGCAAAAAAAAATATGTATCTGCTAAAATGTCCTTGTGGAAAAGAATATGTTGGAAAAACAGAGAGAAAGATCAAAATAAGAGTAAATGAAAATAAGAGTTAACATTAGAAGTAAGAACAATAAATCTTTTGTACTGGTCATTTTTTCGAACATAGTCACAACATCAGTCAACTGGAATTTCTAGTTTTAGAAGTTGTAGAAAAAGGAGAAGGTAGAGATAATAACAACTGTCTGCTACAAAGGGAGAACTTTTGGATCAAACCTCTTGACTCATGGAGACCTCATGGATCGAATGGCAGGATGGAATTTCTTTGTGATTCATGGCTTCCTACCACCATTGATTGTTTATACAGACAGTCTCTCTCTCAAAAACACACATATCAAGCATCCAGGTCTCTTGTTCAGTCAGCCATTTATATCGTTTTTGTTATGTTTTTCTAAATCATATTAGTAAGATTTGTTTATGATGCATTGTACTTTTCATATCCTTTACATAGGTTTATTTTTCTTGCTTTTGTTTGGAGTTGATAACACTCCAAAATGGCCACCATGCATACCATGCATGAGTACCTAGTGTTTACGTCCACTCTTGCTGTTTAGCTTCTCTTGGGTTGAAAACTACAACTTTCTTATACATGGGAGAAAGCACCTGTGTTGTCATTCCATGTCGAAAAGTTCTTCACGTCCATTTTCGAGTGAGTATAGATCCTGCAAGTTGGATTTAGCTTGATACGTGTTTAAATACCAGCTTCACAGAATTTCTTTTGAACACGTTTCTGTAACACCGAGTTGGGTTATTCACTTTGAATAAAGCATGTTCAATGGCGTTGTAATAACATCGGCACTCTCGTGAATTGACATTGTTTAAAATACTGTTCTTAAGCTGCCAAATGCATTATGTGAACCACGCTTTGCACATTTGAGTTAGAAGTAATGCCATGTCTACTGCATGAAGCCACAAAGCAGGTTAGTTTATTGTCAACCACTTATTACTTGATTTATTGTTTTAGTCACAGTTATAATGTACTGCCTACACTGGTACAGTCGATTAACAAACAACATTGTATCAATTGCATGAAGCTATTGAGCACATACCTTTATTTTGCATCACATTATATTTTTTTTGCGAGAACTCAACATGAACAGGAGTTTGCTTCCTCCGTATATATCAGGAAGTCATTGGTCACCAACTAACATAACCTATATGTCACAGCTTTATGACCTTGGATACTAGGTTTGATCCAACTTTTACTGATTCCAATGCACACTTAGAAGCATGTTGTCACTTTCCATCACAAGACACCACACCCTGGGTGGTTTTGTAACAGGGACAGTGGTCAGGATGGTTTCCTCATTATTACTCCTTATCATTATTTTTCTGTTGTAGAACTGTCCCCTGACAAAGGGCTGATTGCCCGAAATGCATTGGAGGGACAGCTGAATCAGAATCAGCTGAGTTTACACATCGACAATTTCTCACTGTTGGATGACTGCCAATCGGGATTCAGAACAGGTCACAGCACGGAAACAGCAATCCTTCACATTGTAGATGATGTACTTCAGGCACTGGATCACAATCAATCTTGCCTACTCATCCTCCTTGACTTGTCTTCTGCATTTGATACAGTTGACCATGAAGAATTACTGAACAGACTTCTCACAGGATGGCAATATCTGGTATTGTACTGAAATGGTTCGAATCTTTCCTACAGAACAGAACTCAGAGATTCCTGGTCAACCAATCACTTTCACCTTCTCGCCCAAACGCAATTGGAGTACCTCAAGGATCTACATTATCTCCATCACTATTTAATTTGTACATCGAACCCCTTACAGAAATACTGCGAAACTCCGAAATATCTTACCACATGTACGCGGACGACACGCAGATATACATCAAGATAGCGTCCCTGGAAGACATCACCTTAATGAATGAGGCCCTCAAATTGACACTAAAATGGCTAACTATCAATCATCTGAAGCTAAACGCAAATAAAACAGAATTCTTACTTATCTCGCCACAAAAGAATCAATCAGAAGTGAAGGAATGGTCCAAAATGACCACAGCGTTAAATTGCACCCCCACTCTAGTCGACTCGGCGAAATCAAATGTTATCACTCTGGATGAGAACCTAGACATGAAAGCCCACATCACAGCAATGGCAAAAAATGCCCGTTTTCATCTAAACTACTTAAGATAAATGAAACCATATTTAACAGAGACGGATATAAAACTAGCAGTGCAATCACTGGTAATCTCGAGGATTGAATATGGGTGTACAACGCTAGCAGGACTACCAAAAATTTCCACAGCACCATTAAAAGCATGCCTCAATGCAGCGACAAGACTTATCACAGGAACAAGGAAATTTGACCATATTTCCCCTCACCTGAAAGCTTTAAATTGGCTACCTTACGAAGCTAGAATACAGCTTGGTGTTCAGAGGCTGAGAACATGGCTGTTTTTCTCATCTCTGGTTGAAATGCATCGCTTCCTCCTATGGCTAGTGATTGTGCAATTCAAGCTGCTCGATAGCCAAGCTCCTTTGTAGTATTACAAAAGTGTGCAATTTAGAAGAGGCATCCATTGTTGCTGCAGTCAGGTGATAACTATGCCAGTACCCTCATTTAGACTTCTGTGAACCACATCCAATAGAGATGTTCTGCCAGGAAGCTAAACTGCTCTTCTTTCTTTACGCTCACGCGGTTTCAATTAGGGAATAACACAAGTGAATTACTTGCAATGACATAATGTATCCTGCCAGTAATAGGAGCTCTTTAGATCCTCCTTTCATTATAAGATCTATAGTCACAGCATGGTGTGGAATGGCCTCCATAACTCTCACACCTTCTCAGGTTTGGTTGTTTTCGCACCAATAGCTAATTATGAGGGAATAAAGAAAGAGTAAGTGACCATAGCAACAGTTGCTAGTGTAAACGTCACAAGATGTTTTATGTGAAAAGCTTCATTGGATACTTTCAGAGACTATCTAATAAAATGTAATTTGGCATAAAAAATATGTGCCAATTTAGCAACATGGCTGGCTTCCAGTACGGCACCGCCTTTGGGATTTTTGTACTACCAAGACCTGGCGATGTATCTGCCACCCCAACTAGCAGTCCTATTTAACTGCTACCAATCCAATAATATGACATGAACAGCCACATCCCCTTTTTACAGACTCTACAGCAGTTCTGTTGGTCCTGAACAAATTAGCCTTTCTTTCCTGCACCCTGTACTTTCAGTCCCCTCTCCCAATCTTCCTTTGCGTGTCAGAGCCACCTTATGATTCCAATTCTTCCACGACAGCATCGCAACCCCACCTCCGATATGGATGCTCATGTGCCTTCCTTTGCCTGTGGGTAGCCTCTGTTCTCCGTCTTTGCATCCCTTGATTGTCTTTGGGGTCTCCTGATTTCCCCAAGTGACCTTCATCCTTTATCTTGCACATGAATGTCCTGATCTCTACAGTGCCCACAGCTTGTGTCTTCTGCAGTTCACTGGATAGCTGGTTCGTGAGTCACTCTGTGGGTTGGCCAATGTGGCCTATATACAGAGCCAGTAGAATTATGTGTTAAGGTGGGGGTTAAATATTTTTGTGGGTTCATAAGATTAAGCAAAAAAGGAAAATTATGTGGCAATATGTTGTACATCCTAAAGCAGTATCATTTCACCATTTTGTCATTTTAATGCATATTGATACTGTCTGGGAACAGGTCTTATCTTAAAAACTGAAATGTGACCCAGTTAACTCTAACAAAGGCTCTATGACTGTTCGACTTCATAATGTGTGCACTTTTAGTAACTTTTGAACCATTTGGTGAAATCTGCACATTATGAAGTAGATGGAAGATTAAGTGAAAACCGTGGTAAACCCATACATCTGAAAAAATACAGTTACTGCAAAATGTCATTTGCCCGACCTACATGTAGGACAGTATCATATACATCAAATGCTTTTGATGTAAATCACTGGGTTCGCTAGGTGAATCACAGTCCGTCCAGGAGTATCATAGACTCAAACTATTGGAGCTACACCACCAATGGAGTAACTTACATTAGACCTATTGGTTCTACACATTTCGTTAATGTTAGGATGTATGTAAAATGACTTGAAGGCATGTACCAGATGAGTACAGGACTTCTATGCAAACGTGAGTGCTTTTTGTATTTGTAAATTATTCTAGCTACACTTGATGCTGTGTAGCCTGTATTTTGCTCTACATCTATTTGTCGATGCAAATAAAAAACAAACATTTGCAACGCAATAGGTCTCGCATTACTGAAAGAATAAGCTATTGGCTTTGCAAATAATAATGCAATACTAATAGCTCAAACTTTGAATAATGTGAGACCTATTGCATTGCAAATGCTTGTTCCGTATTAGTGTGAGGTTTTTCTAGTGTTGTGTTTTCACTTTATTAGTGTTTGAAGGGCTGCATAAATACTTTACACAATGCCACTAAGTTAAGTCTGACTGCTTTGTGCCAAGCTGCCAGAGGGTTAAGCACAGGCTAACTTGTGATCTGCTTGTATTTCACCCTGACAGAGATTGTGGTTGCTGCTTGAGTAGGGTTTCACCCACCTCAACCAGTAACCCAATTTCCAACAGTGGCAATCTCTACAAGACCACTTCTGCAGGTGGGAGGCAGAGAACAGCTTAGAGGCACTCCAGTATAATTGCTGGGACCTGAACAAGCAGCTCCAACTTAGATCACATTGATTGACTTGTGGAGTAAGGCCACTGGTCCTCCAGATTAGATTTTTTCCACCCAAGCCAGGGTGACACTAGTCTAAGCGAAGAGCATAAAGAGAAGGTGCCTAATATAACCGTGAACGGTTCCTTACTTCCCGTAGGTTTAACTCCTTGCGTGCTGGTGACGGAACCACTCCGTCACCAGCCACGGACGCGCTGTACTGGTGACGGAGTGGTTCCGTCACGGCCCGGCATCAATTTGGCGCCTGCGCGGCGCGTTCTATTGAGTGGGCAGGGCCGTGACGGAACCACTCCATCACAAGCACAGCGTGCTCGTGACGGAGTGGTTCCATCACGAGCATGGCGGCGCCGCGTGGTCCCCCCTACCCCCCAGCACCGCGGTGGAATTACCGCCGCAACCAAGGGGTTAAGTTGTGCTGCTAATAGCTCTGTCGATTTAGAGGGTGCCTAAATTGTATGGGTGCGCCTTATGCCACAGACCACAGTATTTTAATACACAAAATGCCTGTGAAAGAACCATCATCCATAGCTATTGTCTCTTGGAACATGGCTGGTCTAAAACAAAAACTTGAAGACTCAGAATGGCACAGCTACATAGCGAAATTTGACATCTGCCTTTAGGTTACAAAATGTTCTACAAGAATGCTATTCCATCGCAGAGAGGATGACCTTCTGGGTGTCTTGTAATTTGGATCAAAATAACACTGGGGATGAGATCGAAAGATCACATTATAGACTCCCCTGACCTATTGGCAGTGCAGCTAGACGACAACGGGAAATCATACTTGTTCAACATCTATGATAGGCCAACTAAGCAAAACCTAAGCTCAGAGACTATCAATATGCTAGGTAGCTCCTTGGACCACATCGATCCTAGAGATGCTGTGATTGTATGTGGATATTTTAATTGTACCTATGAGCCATTAAATGGATTAGAAAATGTAACAGTAGAAGAGGATATGGCTATAGGGCTCCCCACCAAAACCTTGCATCAGTGCAGCATTACAGATAATGCAGCTCACCATGGAACTGCACCTAAGGCATGTAACGGGAGGGTATTTAGTATTGGGGATGGAAAGGCTTCTCTTAACACTTTCAAACACGATAGCTCACAGTCGAGGATAGACTATGTAATGAACAGCATTCATAGCTGGACTAGGATAGTGAGCTTCAATATAGAGCTGAGGGAGGGCAGTGATCATCGCCCACTATGTTTGAAAGTAAGTGGTCAGCCAGTAGGGGACGCTCAATCTAATATTTGCACGCAAAATGTACATCCCCTAGTAGGAAGCAACCGAAGATCTATTAAGTGGCCTAAGGTTACAGGTAATATAGAGCTAATGACAAGCATCTACAACACCTTTGCCGAGGAGTGGGTGTCCATCTAGAGACAAGTGAACTACCTGTTACATCTATGCACACTCTCTTGGTTGCAAAGCTAGAGCCCCTTCTCACTAAAAACAGTGGGAATAAACAAAAACCCAATTCTAAGTTGGAACTGAAAGTTAATCCATGGTATTCAACAAAGTGCAGAAGAACTAAGAAAATCCTACTTGAATGTTTAGAGCAGCGAAACGCAGATTCAGTTAGGAGGGCCAGGGATGCTCGTAGAAGAACATTGGCTACTGCCAAGAGGAACTAGGAGGAAAATAGCTGGCTCACCCTCCTTCAGGCAGCAAAAACGAACAACTCAGTTGAGGTTTAGAAAATAATAGCATGCAGGGGCAAGAACCAAGCAGAGAGGACGGAACATTATCTAGACTCGGCAGTCTGGACTGAGCACTTTACTAGCCTGTCCTCCTGTTTCTGGCCCACTCCCACCTTAATGGCAGATATTGAACTGGCCAATAATGAGGGAGACAGGGAAGCAATCGTTTTCACATTGAAAGAAACCGAATGTGCTATAGATAACATTAAACAGAGGAAAGCACCAGGACTAGATAGACTCCCTGGATATAGGTTTGGGTCCCATACGTCAACTCCCTTAGCATCGCAATAGCAGCAGGCGCCCCAATACAGGGAACATGAAAAGGGGCTGAAATTGTCAATATACGCATAAAAGGTAGCAAACAAAAACTCGAGAATTATAGGCCAATTAGCCTGATAGATGTACTCCAAAAAGTTCATGCCAGACAGTTATTAACTCCTTCGACGCTCATGACGAGCCCAGCTCGTCATGGAGTTTCCATTGATTTCAATGGAAATTACATTGTAGATCCAAAATAGCCTTAGCATCCAAGTGGTTAAACAGGCTTGATGATTGGATAGAGACCAACAATATACTGTGCCCATATCAGGCAGATTTAGATCATGCACGAGTTCAGTAGACCAAGTCTTTAGACTTTTGTGCATCATCTGGAAATACGCCAAAATAAGCGAAGGACACATTTACGTAGCATTCGTTGATCTAAGGGCAGCTTTCGACCTTGTACTGAGATGCATACTATGGGATTCACTAAAAGAACAAAAAGCCCCTCCTAGCTTATTAACCCACATAAAAAGGCTGCACGATGGAAACTATAACAGAGTGCGATGGGGCATGAATCGGGAACTAACAAAGCCAATCCCAATAGAGAGAGGAGTGAGACATGGTCGCGTACTTGCTCCCACCCTGTTCTCACTCTATATCAACAACGTGGCAACCTATCTACAAAAAAAGTAAATGACCCTCCCAAACTGAATGGGAAACTGGTACCAGCACTGCTGTTCGCAGATGATACCATCTTAATCTCATAGACTCCAAAGGGACTTCAGCAGTTATTGTAATGCAAAAGGCATAGAAATTAACACCAGTAAGACCAAGTTCATAGCCATAAACCCACACATGGATTCCAAAAAACAACTTTATGCTAAGCATTCAGAGAATACAACATGTCACTAACTTCACTTATTTGGGCATATTACTGGTTTCTAAACTAGCATGGAAACAGCAAGTTAACCACTCAGCGCTACGGCTAACCCAAGGGTCAGGGCGGTCCTTAAGAAACACAGCCTATCCACATGCAAACCTGTGACACCAGCGCTTGAGCTATATAAATGCAAGGTGCTGGCAGCAGCACTGTATGGATCAGAGCTATGGGGAATCAGCAACACCAAACTTCTAACAATCGGGGAAAACAAATTTGCGATGAGACTGTTGGGGTTGCCCCAATCTATACCACTCATCTCGCAGTTCCACGACTTGGACATGAAGCCTATGGGGTATCTCATAACTCTGCGACCATTGCTTTACTGGATACGCTTGTGGGTAACACCAGAATTAGCAGTATACAGTGAAGGTGTCCGAGAATTATTGGCCATCGATATACATCTCACCTTTCCTTGGTTAAGATTCGTAAGGAAATGGTTCATAGAGCAAAGTCTTGAATCATACTGGACTGAGCAACACAGCCTAACATCATGCTGTAAAGCTATATTAAAGAGGACCTATTGGCAACACACACTGAATGTACTCCATTGTGACCCAAGACTAGGAAGGTTAACATCGCAATTCCTTGCCATCAAACCAAGAACATTTTATCTAAAGCTAAGATACAATATTTTACAGATAAAGAGTAATACAGCCAACTGGGGGGTCAAGGGAGATCGCTCTTGCACTTTATGCACAACAAGAACTTTAGGCCCTATAGAAAACATAGCACATATCTTATTTTTATGTGCGGCGTATAATAGGGAAAGGAGGAAATGGATCTGACCAATGTGTAACTCAATGGGACTTAGAAAGCACCAAGAGGCACAGAGAGTACTGACTAGCACCGCACCACACGGTATATTTGCCCTATCGCTATATTTATTTTTAGTGAGAATGATAAGGAAAAAAGCTTGGTTAAAATCTGTGATGTAGCAAGAACCCATGCATGTATGACTGTTACAGTTCTTTCTTCTTTTTTACTTTTGAAATCTTTGAATTGTATAAAATAACGAGTCAGTACTCATTTTTAACACAATTCTATCACAAGAAGCATCTGAACTGATTCTAAAAATAGAATTAATCGGGGTGGTATTAATGGAATGCTGTGGTGCTAGTTTTAAATTGTTTTATATGAAATTGTAGACTTTTTTTTATTGGAGAATACTTTTATATACGGTTGATGCATTTAAGATTGTATTTTGAACAATTGTATTACTATGAAACTTTTATGGCCCTTGGCTGAAATAAAGTATTAGAGTGAGACTGCCTGGGACCTGATGGGCGCAAAAGAAGAGAGATCAGTGGAGTTCTGGCGCCTCGATGGTGGTGAGTGCATCAGGGGGCATGGCCCACTCAGACTGGAGTGGGTCTTGTAGTGTCCTAGCATGGACACGTTCTAGTGTTCAAGTGTCTGTATTACACTTTACACCCACCCACCACAGACGTCATGGTGTCACATGACGCTGGCAATAAAAGGGGCCGAGCGCACGTGCTCGTGGCCATTCCCACTACCCTCATCTGGTGTCTGTGTCAGGTCATTGCTGCGCCTAACATGCGGGCCTAGGGCCCTCCACCTCTAACTCTACAATGGCGACGAGGCCGGTAGTGCAGCCCATCCGTGCCACTACCCACTGCTAACCACTGCTAAATCTACAAGAAATAGGGGAAGAGAGCTGCCCGTCTAAAGGGCATCCCCTGTGGCGAGGCGCAGCGCGCCGAGAAGCCGGTGGGCACATCGAAGCCCCGCAGTGACCGGGAGCCCCACAGCAAGCCGACCGGAGCCCACCCGCGTCGACCGCCACCGCCGAGTGCCACCAAGCAGCTGCGGACCGCCCAGAGCCCACCTGCGACGGCCGCGAGGCTTACGACCCCCACCGGAGAGGTACCCGGGCCGGGCGGAGCCCACCCGCCGCGACCGCGACGGAGCATCTGGCCCGCCGGCCGAAGGTGAGCCCCACGGGCGAAGTGCCCGCCCCGAACTGTGCCATAAATAAGCAGGACCAGCGGAGCCTACCCGCGGCCTGCCCGAGTCGTCCCCCGCCCCCGCCGCGTGTGTGCTTGGAGGCGGCAGGGGCACAGTGACTGAAGACCGCGTGGGAATACAGTGCGGCCGGACCCGCAACACCCGTCAACAACGAGGGGGAGGGAGCGGAGTAGCTAACCGCCTCCCGACCCCCCTCGCGACGTGATCAAGACCAAGCGGAGCCCACCCGCGGCCTGCCGGTGGCATCCCCACCGAAGATAGACTCAGCAGCGCCAGCGGAGCCCACCCGCGACCTGCCGGTAGCACCCCAGCGAGTACAGTCACTGCAGAGCCAGCGGAGCCCACCCGCGGCCTGCGACAATCAAGGCAGGTCTCCGCCGCGCAGCTTGTGCAATGTGGAGCTGCTGCGGCGGGAGACCGAAGAGTGGAGCCTCATAAACATTACACAAAGGCAGAGCCGACGGAGCCTACCCGCGGTCTGCCTCAGGCGCCCCCGCTCCAGGAAGAGTGACCGGAGCAACGCGCTCCCCCACCAGAGCGAGAAGCATCAATGCACCCCTCCCCCCGCCCGCGCGAGGACTGCCGGAGGCTGCCGCGAGCGGGGAGGGTGGAGAGGGTGCAAAGCCTGCATGCGGCCGGCGCCGCCGAGTATAAGTGGGCCCCCACCTCCTCGGCTCCCTGGGGGAGGAATGAAGCGTCCATAAGCTGCCAGCGCCGAAAAAAAAAAAAGTGAAATTACCCGTGCCCCTCCCGCTGAGACAGTAAATAAAGTGCCGGGGCACCAGGCAAGAACCCTAGATACACCTACTCACAGGACTGCTTAGCTATCAAGCCTGCTCACTCCCACCGCTGAAAGCAAAGTGCCGGTGCACCCGGCAAGCACCTGAACATGTGCCCCTCTGCAGCAATCCACCAACTGTGAGGCGCCTGTGCCTTTCTGCCCCCAAAAGTGTAAAAGAAAATAAGAGACTCACCGGGAGGGCAGGTTGAAACAAGTTCCCAGCAGCAGCTCCAGCCCCCTGTGCACTGTGACAATAGAGTGCACATCAGGGGAAGACAAGACAGACTGCTAACAATTCCTGCAACACTGCCACCCAGTGGCCAACTGCAAAAGTGCACCTGCCTCCACAAAGACTAAAACAAGCATTGCACAACGCAAGAAAACTCACGCAGCAAGTAAGTTCTCCACAGCACAAGTGACAGCGAAAGCGTCTAAACTCCCGCAGCAAGAAAGCATCCAACCTCTCACTCAGCAAGTAACTGCGCAACAGCGCCAGCGACACCCACACACACCAGCAAGGAGTCGGCGACTGCCACTTCCAACGCGACGTGGGAAAAGGCACCAATGCCTCACAAAGCATCCAAGCACTGACGTCTGGAGGAAACGGCTGCCAAGCACTAAAAGAACGTCCAGGGAAACGACTGCCGCGATCAAAGGACGGAGAGAGCAGCGACGCCTTGTGGCCACAGGCGCTCACCGCATCATCAACTACTCCCGTCAACGGTCCAAAGCATCAAGTACCCGACGACAGCCAAAGCAGCAAGTACCCAACGTCACGCCACAGGCGTCCCAGAACCCTGAACAGTAAGTGCGCAAACAACGCGCCACGTGGCGACGCACAGCCACCGCCAGCAGAAAGAAGAATGCATGCAGCGCCATCGCGCAGAACAATCTTCGCGAACGATCGCCCATCAAGTGCCGACCCGCGACAGATCCATGGCGCCTCCCAGGAGCCGATCCCCAGAATGATCGCCCATCAAGTGCTGACCCACAACGGGTCCCCCAGGAACTGTTGTAGCGCAAAGTCCGACAGGACGACCAAAAGCAACCTGCCAGGCATCGGCAGAAGTGGACCACCAACCGGTCCAGGACGTTCAACCATGAAAAGGTCTACAAACACGGACCCCCGAACGTCACCAACAACCATCAAGAAAAGAAAGCATCAAGAAAAGAAGGTTCGCGACACCAACGCTGGCTGCTGAGGAAGAAGGAGAAAGTGTCCCCGACGAGGACAAGACCAGGGGTGCACATGCAGAGTGCGCGCACTGCATGGAGGACCCAGGTCAGAAGAGAAGACACAAGATCGGTCCAAGTGATGTCGCGATGCAGAAGAAAGGAGAGATCTGAGTGGCACGTCTGCCACTGCGAAAAGGAAGGAAGAAAAGGAGAGATCTGAGTGGCACGTTTGCCACCGTGAAAAGGAAGGAAGAAAAGGAGAGATCTGAGTGGCACGTTTGCCACCGTGAAAAGGAAGGAAGAAAAGGAGAGATCTGAGTGGCACGTTTGCCACCGTGAAAAGGAAGGAAGCATATCCATGTGGCCTGTTGCCACAATTAAGAGTAGAAGGAGAAGTCAGTGCGAAGCAACGTCCTCACAGGGAAACAACTAATTAAAGACAGAGAGGAGTGCAGGAAGACGAAGACCGCTCACTCCCGAAGAGAAGTAAGGTGACAAGTGCCAGGACAACGGTGAGAGGAACACGAGGCCGGAAGAACACCAGTGGCAAAGAAGACCAGCTGACAGACGATGTTTCCGCACACCCAGGATCTGCGGAGAGGAGCAAGCGAGACCGTTAGTGACATCCACCTTTGGGGTCACACGGACACTGGACACATGCCAGCCGTGGTGACCCAGGGGCAGAGGCCTCCGGGACGCAGTCCCCGCGACGAGAGACGGTCCTCCGACGCCCATCCGAAAGGTCCGGGGAGGGCGAAGACATCGCAAGCAAAGACAGAAACCAACAGCTACCTTGGGACGAGGCTGCGGAATCTGAGGTGAGACACATCGTCTCTTCCATACCCCCACTGACGGCGGCGCAGGAACAACTGATGTGGACACATCCAGCCCAGCGCGAATCCGAGAAGAGGACCTCAAGGATATCCCGTGGCAGGGGAACACCGACGAGAGGGGTCATCCTAGTGAGAGGGATGCCTTGCAACGGATCTGCCTTTTGCCAAGTAGGACACAGACTACAAATAAAGCTAAGGCCAAGGCCGGAAATCGTGCATCATTCCCCGGCGAACCACCAGAACTCTAACTGCACCCATCGCCATGGAAGTGAGCAAAAGAAGGGCTGTGAGGACAATTTGGTCGCAGAGTCATCAACAGACTGTTTCCATCGAGCACCACAAACCAGTGCCACTGTGAACTGATGTTACCCGCAACAGGTTGAACACCATCTGTGATTCCAAACAGCGGCGGATTGAAAGACACTGCGGAAGCTGAACACTTTACTGCATCCTGATACATGTTATTTTCCCCACAGGTTGATTTCTGAATGTGGGTCTTTGCAATTAAAAAATGGGAGGGATGTAGTGTCCTAGCATGGACACGTTCTAGTGTTCAAGTGTCTGTATTACACTTTACACCCACCCACCACAGACGTCATGGTGTCACATGACGCTGGCAATAAAAGGGGCCGAGCGCACGTGCTCGTGGCCATTCCCACTACCCTCATCTGGTGTCTGTGTCAGGTCATTGCTGCGCCTAACATGCGGGCCTAGGGCCCTCCACCTCTAACTCTACAGGTCTTTGTACCTGAAACCAGTGGACGTTTTTGTCCCAAACGTCAGAGGCAGGTTGTTCTATGTGAATCTATATGTCTGGGGGATATCCTAACCAGGCTGCAGCACTGTGGTGATTGAAGGGCTTGGCGACAATAAAGCAAGGAAAGGAGGATGTCTTCAACTGAGAAGGCCAGCATTGAGAAAAGCTATGAGAGAAACTTCAAGGAGAGCCTGAGGGACTGCAGCTGTCTTGAGGAGAGCATGGCCTCGGGTGCCCAATTCAGGCCAGATTGCAGTGTGCGCAGCTATGTACAGCATCAAGGAGAAACTGGAGACCTTGACAAACAGGATGCTAATGGCAGACTGCAAATTCAACTAAAAAGAGGATAGGATTAAATCTCTGGAATGAGATGGAGCTAGACATCTGGGAGGCAGTGGCTCAGGTAGAATGCAGCCATGGTAAAGCTTGTAGAGACAAGATATGC
The DNA here is from genome assembly GCF_964261635.1 of Lissotriton helveticus. NCBI lineage: Eukaryota > Metazoa > Chordata > Amphibia > Caudata > Salamandridae > Lissotriton > Lissotriton helveticus. The sequence continues at coordinate 322,641,022 of NC_136057.1, forward strand.
TTGATAAAATATGGAAAAATACCCATGTACTTATCCTGAGAGTACCCACAAGGGTATCTCTAGAGATGTGAAAAGCTAAATTGGGATCTGTGTTAAAGGATTCGTGTGGAGTCTTGACTTTTTAGGTCCTCATCATGCCTGCAACCAAGGATCCTGATGACACTTTGATGTTGGTGATGACTATGTTGGACTAGAGAGAAGTCATCATGCACGAAGAGGTGGAAATGTGGGCGATAAACACTGCTTTTCTTGCCAGATGTGCACCTGCCCACACTAGCAAGGTAGAGAGCCTTATTGATCTCCAAACAGGCCCTGGAGGAAAATGATCACGTATGTAGACTTCCATTTGCTACTCTGAATGGATCAGATATTGAAGAAATGTGTTTTGTCCTAGGTCGTCACTGCCCAGACATTCCTAGACAATTTATATGATGACTGTGATTAACATTCTTATGATAATCCTACTGTGGAGAGGTGTGAGGGCATTGGGAGTGGCTGATCTCTGGGGTTGACCTCTCTGTGAAGAGGAGCTGGGTATGATTACTTCTAAGAGAAGTTGGCTTTTTTCCACTTTCCCAGCAGGATCCCTCTATCATACATCTCTAACAGACATGATGTCTGTCTCCATACACTTATTCTCCTTCCTTCTCTTCACTGGCTCTCTTCCTCAGTTGCTGACCCCTTCTCCTCTTCACGGTCCCACCTCACCTATATCCCTCTATCACATATGATGCTGTATCCCTTGATCATACAACCCTCAATCAGCCATGATATGTCTCTTTGCATCCATTCCCCTCCCTTCTCCTCTTCACTCTCCATTATCTTCTTCACTGCCCCTCCTCTTTACCTATATCCCTCCATTACGTACGATGCTGTATCCCTCGATCGCACATCCCTTGATGAGACATGATGTATCTCGTTGCATCCACCCTCCTCCCTTCTACTCTTCACTATCCCTTCTCCTCTTCTCTATCCCTCCTCCTCTTCACTATCCCTCCTCCTCACCTATATCCCTCTGTCACGTATGATGCTCTATCCCTCGATCAAACATCCCTCGATCAGCCATGATATGTCTCTTTGCATCCATTCCCCTCCCTTCTCTTCTTCACTGTCCGTCCTCCTCTTCTCTATCCTTCCTCCTCTTCACTGTCCGTCCTCCTCTTCACTGTCCCACATCACCTATATCCCTCTATCATGTATGATGCTATATCCCTCGATCACACATCCTTTGATGAGACATGAGGTCTCTGTCTGCATCCTCCTTTCTACGCTTCACTCTTTCTATTCATTCACCCTCCTCCCTGCTCCTCTTCACTGTCCCTCCTCCTCACCTATATCCCTCTATCATGTATGATACTGAATCCCTCGATCACACATCCCTCTATAGGACAGGATGTCTCTCTCTGCATCCACCCTCCTCCTATCCCCTCTTCACTGTCCCTTCTCCTCTTCACTGCCCCTTCTTGTCTTCACTGTCCCTCCTCCTCTTCACTAACCCGCCTTCTCACCTATATCCCTCTGTCACATATGATGCTGTATCTCTAGATCAAACATCCCTCGATCAGCCATGATACGTCTCTTTGCATCCATTCCCCTCCCTTCTCCTCTTCACTGCCCCTTCTCCTCTTCACTGCCCCTCCTCCTCTTCACTCTCCCTCCTCCCCACCTATATCCCTCTATCACTTATGATTCTGTATCCCTCGATGAGACATGATGTCTCTTTCTGCATCCACCCTTCTCCATTCTCCTCTACACTCTTTCTACTCATTCAGCCTCCTCCCTTCTCCTCTTCTCTTTCTACTCATTCACCCTCCTCCCTCCTCCTTTGCACTGTTCCTCCTCCTCCTCACCTATATCCCTCTAGTCTATCACGTATGATGTTGTATCCCTCGATAAGGCATGATGTCATTCACCGCATCCACCCTCTCCTCTCCTCTACCCTTCTCTCTCTCTCTCTCCCTCTCTCTCCCTCTGGTCCCACAGCTGTGGTCGGTGCGCGCGCTCAGCCTCCTCATGGCTGGCAGCAGGCACCCAAGCATATGGCTGTTCTAATTCCGGCAGCGTGCGTCCCGGCACGGATCCGTCACGCGCACAGCGCGGCATGGGCCCCTGCCCAGAGGCAGACCTGCCACTCGCAGGACGCGCAGCCAAACCCCATCACGCACCCCGCGTCTCCCGCTTCCACAAACACCGAACATTTTTGACGAGCTGAACGCAAACGCATTCAAGTGCCATCTCGCATGACAATGTTTCATGGCAAACCGTGCGCGTGACCTTCAGATGAGCTGAGCTGGCGCGGCATAAGGGGCCCCATCCTAAAGAACTGTCTGGCTGGTGTCACTCGGCCTGGTAGGAATTGTAATGTCGCACAGCAAGCAGGCCCCAAAATGCATTGTGCTGTTGTCTAAAAGCCCCGGGAAAGTAAATGGCAGGGTCCCTGCATACAAGCTAGTTCTTATGTTCTGTGACGCCCACCTTTTTTCTAATATCTGCTGTAAGAAATTAGATTATTTGTTGAACAGGGGTGAGAACCCATTCCAAAGAATAACCAGAACCCTTGTCTGAGTGAACCACAAGAGCAGTCAGGCTTAACTGAAAGGCAATGTGAATAGTATTTTGCAGCACTCAAGCAAGAGTACATTGAAAACCCAACACAAGAACAATCCCAAACCAATTTTGAAACTCAGAGAATATTTTAATAAATAAAATGACACCAAAATGACTAAAAGCCACATAGTGTAACCGGAGTTATGAGTTTTGATATTGTGAGGTAATGAAGCTCAGACCGGATCCTGAATCAGACTCGGCCCAGTGGAAGTTGTACCTTTTGTCCTTGGAGCGGGGTCTGCACAATGCGAAGCGCTGCATCGGTTCCAGTGAAGATGGTGATCAGGAGCCGCGTGGTTCTGCAATGCGAGGCTCTGCTTCGGATCCAGTGAAGCAGTGCTGCAATGAGAGGCTCTGCTACGGATCCAGTGAAGCAGTGCTGCAACGAGAGGCTCTGCGTCATATCCAGTGAAGTAGTGCTGCAATGTGAGGCTCTATGTCATATTCAGTGAAGCAGTGCTGCAATGAGAGGCTCTGCTTCGGATCCAGTGAAGCAGTGCTGCACTGAGAGGCTCTGCATCAGATCCAGTGAAGTAGTGCTGCAATGTGAGGCTCTGCTTCGGATCCAGTGAAGCAGTGCTGCACTGAGAGGCTCTGCATCAGATCCAGTGAAGCAGTGCTGCACTGAGAGGCTCTGCATCAGATCCAGTGAAGTAGTGCTGCAATGTGAGGCTCTGCTTCGGATCCAGTGAAGCAGTGCTGCAATGAGAGACTCTGCTTCGGATCCACTGAAGCAGTGCTGCAATGAGAGACTCTGCGTTGGATTCATTGAAGCAGTGCTGCAATTGTGAGGCTCTGCGTCACACCCAGTGAAGCAGTGCTGCAATGAGAGGCTCTGCGTCAGACCCAGTGACGCAGTGCTGCATTGAGAGGCTCTGCGTCAGACCCAGTGAAGGAGTGCTGCAATGAGAGGCTCTGTGCCAGATCCAGTGAAGCAGTGCTGCAATTGCGAGGATCTGCATCAGATCCAGTGTGGCAGTGCTGCAATGAGAGGCTCTGCGTCACACCCAGTGAAGCAGTGCTGCAATGAGAGGCTCTACGCCAGATCCAGTGAAGCAGTGCTGCAATTGCGAGGCTCTGCATCAGATCCAGTGTGGCAGTGCTGCAATGAGAGGCTCTGCCGCAGACCTAGTGAAGCAGTGCTGCATTGAGAGGCTCTGCATCGGATCTAGTGAAGCAGTGCTGCAATTGCGAGGCTCTGCATCAGATACAGTGAAGCAGTGCTGCAATTGCGAGGCTCTGCTCCAGATCCAGTAAGCAATGCTGCAATGAGAGGCTCTTTGTTGGATCCCGTGAAGCAGTGCTGCAACGAGAGGCTCTGCTTCGGATCCAGTGAAGTAGTGCTGCAATGTGAGGCTCTGCTTCAGATCCACTGAAGCAGTGCTGCAATGAGAGACTCTGCGTTGGATTAATTGAAGCAGTGCTGCAATTGTGAGGCTCTGCGTCACACCCAGTGAAGCAGTGCTGCAATAAGAGGCTCTGCGTCAGACCCAGTGAAGCAGTGCTGCAATGAGAGGCTCTGCGTCAGACCCAGTGAAGCAATGCTGCAATGAGAGGCGCTGCGCCAGATCCAGTGAAGCAGTGCTGCAATTGCGAGGATCTGCATCAGATCCAGTGTGGCAGTGCTGCAATGAGAGGCTCTGCGTCACACCCAGTGAAGCAGTGCTGCAATGAGAGGCTCTGCGCCAGATCCAGTGAAGCAGTGTTGCAATTGCGAGGCTCTGCATCAGATCCAGTGTGGCAGTGCTGCAATGAGAGGCTCTTTGTTGGATCCCGTGAAGCAGTGCTGCAACGAGAGGCTCTGCTTCGGATCCAGTGAAGTAGTGCTGCAATGTGAGGCTCTGCTTCGGATCCAGTGAAGCAGTGCTGCAATGAGAGACTCTGCTTCAGATCCACTGAAGCAGTGCTGCAATGAGAGACTCTGCGTTGGATTAATTGAAGCAGTGCTGCAATTGTGAGGCTCTGCGTCACACCCAGTGAAGCAGTGCTGCAATGAGAGGCTCTGCGTCAGACCCAGTGAAGCAGTGCTGCAATGAGAGGCTCTGCGTCAGACCCAGTGAAGCAGTGCTGCAATGAGAGGCTCTGCGCCAGATCCAGTGAAGCAGTGCTGCAATTGCGAGGATCTGCATCAGATCCAGTGTGGCAGTGCTGCAATGAGAGGCTCTGCGTCACACCCAGTGAAGCAGTGCTGCAATGAGAGGCTCTGCGCCAGATCCAGTGAAGCAGTGCTGCAATTGCGAGGCTCTGCATCAGATCCAGTGTGGCAGTGCTGCAATGAGAGGCTCTGCCCCAGACCTAGTGAAGCAGTGCTGCAATTGCGAGACTCTGCATCAGATCCAGTGAAGGAGTGCTGCAATTGCGAGGCTCTGCGCCAGATCCAGTAAAGCAATGCTGCAATGGGAGGCTCTTTGTTGGATCCCATGAAGCAGTGCTGCAACGAGAGGCTCTGCTTCGAATCCAGTAAAATACTGCTGCAATGAGAGGCTCTGTGTTGGATCCAGTGAAGCAATGCTGTAATGCGAGACTCTGTGTCGGACACAATAAAGCAGTGCTGCAATGAGATACTCTACGTCAGACCCAGTGAAGCAGTGCTGCAATTGCGAGGCTCTGCATCAGATCCAGTGAAGCAGTGCTGCAATGAGAGGCTCTGCATCGAATCCAGTAAAGAAGTGCTGCAATTGCAAGACTCTGCATCAGATCTAGTGAAGCAGTGCTGCAATGAGAAGCTCTGCGTCAGACCCAGTGAAGCAGTGCTGCAATGAGAGGCTCTGCATCAGATCCAGTCAGGCAGTGCTGCAATGAGAGGCGCTGCATCAGATCGAGTCAGGCAGTGCTGCAATGAGAGGCTCTGTGTTGGATCCAGTGAAGCAGTGCTGCAACAAGAGGCTCTGCTTCGGATCCAGTAAAGCAGTGCTGCAATGAGAGGCTCTGTGTTGGATCTAGTGAAGCAATGCTGTAATGCAAGTGTCTGCGTGTGATCCAGTGAAGCAGGACTGCAATGAGAGGCTCTGTTTCGGACCCAATGAAGCAATGCTGCAATTAGAGACTCGGTGTTGGATCCGGAGAAGCAGTGCTGCAATGCGAGGCTCTGTGTTTGATCCAGTGAAGCAATGCTGCAATGAGAAGCTCTGCGTTGGATCCAGTGAAGCAGTGCTGCAATGTGATTCTCTACGTCAGACCCAGTGATGCAGTGCTGCAATTGCGAGGCTCTGCATCAGATCCAGTGAAGCGGTGCTGCAATGAGAGGCTCTGCATCAGACCTAGTGAAACAGTGCTGCAATTGCAAGGCTCTGCATCAGATCTAGTGAAGCAGTGCTGCAATGAGAGTCTCTGTGTCAGACCCAGTGAAGCAGTGCTGCAATGAGAGACTCTGCGTCAGATCCAGTCAAGCAGTGCTGCAATGAGAGGCTCTGTGTTGGATCCAGTAAAGCAGAGCTGCAACAAGAGGCTCTGCTTCCGAACAAGTAAAGCAGTGCTGCAATGAGAGGCTCTGTGTTGGATCCAGTGAAGCAATGCTGTAATGCAAGTATCTGCGTCTTATCCAGTGAAGCAGGACTGCAATGAGAGGCTCTATGTCGGACCCAATGAAGCAATGCTGCAATTCGAGACTCAGTGTCAGATTCAGGGAAGCAGTGCTGCAATGCGTGGCTCTGTGTTGGATCCAGTGAAGCAGTGCTGCAATGAGAAGATCTGCGTCGGATTGAGTGAAGCAGTGCTGCAATACGAGGCTCTGCGTCAAATGCAGTGAAGCAGTGCTGCACTGAGAGACTCTGCGTCAGATCCACTGAAGCAGTGCTGCAATGCCTGGCTCTGCATTGGATCCAGTGAAGCAGTGCCGCAATGGGAGACTCTGAGTCGGATCCTGTGGAGCAGTGCTGCAATGAAAGGCTCTGTTTCGGATCCAGTGAAGCAGTGCTGCAATGAGAGACTCTGCTTCAGATCCAGTAAAGCAGTGCTGCAATGAGAGACTCTGCTTCGGATCCAGTGAAGCAGTGCTGCAATGAGAGGCTCTGCATCAGATCCAGTGAAGCAGTGCTGCAATGAGAGGCTCTGCCTCAGACCTAGTGAAGCAGTGCTGCAATGAGATGCTCTACGTCAGACCCAGTGAAGCAGTTCTGCAATTGCGAGGCTCTGCATCAGATCCAGTGAAGCAGTGCTGCAATGAGAGGCTCTGCATCAGACCTAGTGAAGCAGTGCTGCAATCAGAGGCTCTGCATCGGATCCAGTAAAGAAGTGCTGCAATTGCAAGACTCTGCATCAGATCTAGTGAAGCAGTGCTGCAATGAGAGGCTCTGCGCCAGACCCAGTGAAGCAGTGCTGCAATGAAATGAAAATGAAATGAAATTAAATGAAATGAAATGAAATGAATTGTATTTATATAGCGCACTTCTACCCTCAGGCCTCGTAGCGCTGTATTCATACCGCAGAGGAACCCTTCCTGGCTTTCCATGTGAAGTGTCCACTCCTGGGCACCCCCAAGGTGAAGCCAGGCATCCCCTGCGCTGCTGGGGCCGACGTGGAGATTAAGCAAGCTATTGCCCAGAGTCGCAGCGTGGGACCCATGATTAGAATAAGCACTGAGGCGAGAATATCAGGTCCAAGGAGTTTTGAGCTCGAGACCCGCCGAGGCAGGAATCGAACCCTGGTCCCGGGCCAGAGCTCCGCATCAAGGTCTGCCGCTTCTAACCATTGAGCCACACTTCTCCGAGTGAGACGCTCTGCGCCAGACCCAGTGAAGCAGTGCTGCAATGCAAGGCTCTGCTTCGGATCCAGTGAATTAGTGCTGCAATGAGAGGCTCTTCGTCAGACCCAGTGAAGCAGTGCTCCAATGAGAGGCTCTGCCTCAGACCTAGTGAAGCAGTGCTGCAATGAGAGGCTCTGTGTCAGACCTAGTGAAGCAGTGCTGCAGTTGCGAGGCTCTGCGTCGAATTCAGTGAAGCAGTGCTGCAATGAGAGGCTCTGCCTCAGACCTAGTGAAGCAGTGCTGCAATGATAGGCTCTGCGTTGGATCCAGTGAAGCAGTGCTGCAATTGCAAGGCTCTGCGTCGGATTCAGTGAAGCAGTGCTGCAATGAGAGGCTCTGCGTTGGATCCACTGAAGAAGAGCAGCAATGAGAGACTCTGCTTCGGATCCACTGAAGCAGTGCTACAACGAGAGAATCTGCTTTGGATTCATTGAAGCAGTGCTGCAATTGTGAGGCTCTACGTTGGACCCAGTGAAGCAGTGCTGCAATGAGAGGCTCTGCGTCAGACCCAGTGAAGCAGTGCTGCAATGAGAGGCTCTGCGCCAGATCCAGTGAAGCAGTGCTGCAATTACGAGGCTCTGCATCAGATCCAGTGTGGCAGTGCTGCAATGAGAGGCTCTGCCGCAGACCTAGTGAAGCAGTGCTGCATTGAGAGGCTCTGCATCGGATCCAGTGAAGCAGTGCTGCAATTGCGAGGCTCTGCATCAGATCCAGTGAAGCAGTGCTGCAATTGCGAGGCTCTGCGCTAGATCCAGTAAAGCAAGGCTGCAATGAGAGGCTCTGCATCAGACCTAGTGAATCAGTGCTGCAATGAGAGGCTCTGCATCGGATCCAGTAAAGAAGTGCTGCAATTGCAAGACTCTGCATCAGATCTAGTGAAGCAGTGCTGCAATGAGAGGCTCTGCGTCAGACCCAGTGAAGCAGTGCTGCAATGAGAGGCTCTGCATCAGATCCAGTAAAATAGTGCTGCAATGAGAGGCTCTGTGTTGGATCCAGTGAAGTAATGCTGTAATGCGAGATTCTGCGTCTGATCCAGTGAAGCAGTACTGCAATGAGAGGCTCTGTGTCAGACCCAATGAAGCAGTACTGCAATGAGATGCTCTACGTCAGACCCAGTGAAGCAGTGCTGCAATTGCGAGGCTCTGCATCAGATCCAGTGAAGCAGTGCTGCAATGAGAGGCTCTGCATCAGACCTAGTGAATCAGTGCTGCAATGAGAGGCTCTGCATCGGATCCAGTAAAGAAGTGCTGCAATTGCAAGACTCTGCATCAGATCTAGTGAAGCAGTGCTGCAATGAGAGGCTCTGAGTCAGACCCAGTGAAGCAGTGCTGCAATGAGAGGCTCTGCATCAGATCCAGTCAGGCAGTGCTGCAATGAGAGGCTCTGCATCAGATCCAGTCAGGCAGTGCTGCAATGAGAGGCTCTGTGTTGAATCCAGTGAAGCAGTGCTGCAACAAGAGGCTCTGCTTCAGATCCAGTAGAGCAGTGCTACAATGAGAGGCTCTGTGTTGGATCCAGTGAAGCAATGCTGTAATGCAAGTGTCTGCTTGTGATCCAGTGAAGCAGGACTGCAATGAGAGGCTCTGTGTCGGACCCAATGAAGCAATGCTGCAATTAGAGACTCGGTGTTGGATCCAGGGAAGCAGTGCTGCAATGCGAGGCTCTGTGTTGGATCCAGTGAAGCAGTGCTGCAATGAAAAGCTCTGCATCGGATCCAGTGAAGCAGTGCTGCAATGTGATTCTCTACGTCAGACCCAGTGAAGCAGTGCTGCAATTGCGAGGCTCTGCATCAGATCCAGTGAAGCAGTGCTGCAATGAGAGGCTCTGCATCACACCTAGTAAAGCAGTGCTGCAATTGCAAGGCTATGCATCACATCTAGTGAAGTAGTGCTGCAATGAGAGACTCTGCTTCGGATCCAGTGAAGCAGTGCTGCAATGAGAGACTCTGCATCAGATCCAGTGAAGCAGTGCTGCAATGAGAGGCTCTGCCTCAGACCTAGTGAAGCAGTGCTGCAATGAGAGGCTCTGCATCGGATCCAGTGAAGCAGTGCTGCAATTACGCGGCTTTGCATCAGCTCCAGTGAATCAGTGCTGCAATTGCAAGACTCTGCATCAGATCCAGTGAAGCAGTGCTGCAATGAGAGGCTCTGCGTCAGACCCAGTGAAGCAGTGCTGCAATGAGAGGCTCTGCGCCAGATCCAGTGAAGCAGTGCTGCAATTGCAAGGCTCTACATCAGATCCAGTGTAGCAGTGCTGCAATAAGAGGCTCTGTCGCAGACCTAGTGAAGCAGTGCTGCAATGAGAGGCACTGCGTTGGATCCAGTGAGGCAGTGCTGCAATGGCGAGGCTCCGCATCTGATCCAGTGAAGCAGTGCTGCAATGAAAGGCTCGGCATCAGACCTTCTGAAGCAGTGCTGCCATGAGAGGCCCTGTGACGGATCCAGAGAAGCAGTGCTGCAATAGCGAGGCTCTGCATCAGATCCAGTGAAGCAGCGCTGCAATGAGAGGCTCTGCATCAGACCTAGTGAAGCAGTGCTGCAATGAGAGGCTCTGCATCGGATCCAGTGAAGCAGTGCTGCAATTGCAAGACTCTGCATCAGATCTAGTGAAGCAGTCCTGCAATGAGAGGCTCTGCATCGGATCCAGTAAAGAAGTGCTGCAATTGCAAGACTCTGCATCAGATCTAGTGAAGCAGTGCTGCAATGAGAGGCTCTGCGTCAGACCCAGTGAAGCAGTGCTGCAATGAGAGGCTCTGCGTCAGACCCACTGCAGCAGTGCTGCAATGAGAGGCTCTGTGTTGGAGCCAGTGAAGCAATGCTGCAATTCTAGACTCAGTGTCGGATCCAGGGAAGCAGTGCTGCAATGCGAGGCTCTGTGTTGGATCCAGTGAAGCAGCACTGCAGTGAGAAGCTCTGCGTCACAGCCAGTGAAGCAGTGCTGCAATGCGAGGCTCTGCGTCAAATCCAGTGAAGCAGTGCTGCACTGAGAGGCTCTGCGTCAGATCAACTGAAGCAGTGTTGCAATGCCTGGCTCTGCGTCAGATCCACTGAAGCAGTGCTGCAATGTGAGGCTCTGCGTCAAATCCAGTGAAGAATTGCTGCATTGAGAGACTCTGAGTCGGATCCTGTGAAGCAGTGCTGCAATGAAAGGCTCTGTTCGGATCCAGTGAAGCAGTGTTGCAATGAGAGACTCTGCTTCAGATCCAGTGAAGCAGTGCTGCAATGAGAGACTCTGCTTGGGATCCAGTGAAACAGTTCTGCAATGAGAGGCTCTGCGTCGGATCCAGTGAAACAGTGCTGCAATGTGAGCCTCTGCGTCGGATCCAGTGAAGCTGTGCGGCAATGAGAGACACTGCGTTGGATCCAGTAAAGCAGTGCTGCAATGAGAGACTCTACATCGGATCCAGTGAAGCAGTGCTGCAATGAGAGACACTGTGTCGGATCCAGTGAAGCAGTGCTGCAATGAGAGACACTGCGTCGGATCCAGTGAAGCAGTGCTGCAATGAGAGGATCTGCGTCAGATCCTCTAAGGCATGACTTAGTGGTGACATGTAAGTATTAAAAAGTAAGGTTTATGTTTGGCAAAGGGTTTTTTTTGTCAGGGTGAAATGGCAGTGCAGAACTGTACTACAGGCTGGGATGGCAAGCCTGAGACATGCTGTAAGGAGGTACTTTGGTGAGTTGCACAATTGGCACTACAGCCCGCTATTAACATTTGATTTATAAGCCCTTGGAACAGGTAGTACCATATACTAGGGACTTCTAACAAAATTAAATGTGCCAATCAGGCGCATGCCAATTTTACCATGTTTAAAGGAAAGGGCACACACACTTTTGGCAGAAGTAAAGTTGTAATGCAAAAAGAACGGTTTCGTTACAGAACGCAAAAATCTGATCTGGTGGAGTAACATGCAAAAGATGGTCGTTTCTAACATTTCAAAATTAGATTCCCCATCAATTTAATCAGAGTGAACTTTTTCTGTTTGTTCAGCTCCTTTCTCACTCATAAGTTTGTGTTTTAATGCTTGTGCTTTAATTTTTGCTTAATGCACGCCCCTTTGCAACATGATTTGGGATTAATGTAATTGAGAAATTTGAAAGGAAGACTCCAGCTGCTTGACTAAAAGCACTTCCAAATGTTGTGGGGAGCAATTTGCCCAATACTGAGAGGTGATGTTTCTGCCATGACTTTGGGGATGAGGTGACAGCGTCTTTGACACCGTCTCCAGATTCTGGACCGGGCACAGACGCGTGCTTACCTGGCAGCGGTGTGGGTCTGCTGCGCGCGGTGCTAGCTGGCGAGCAGCCATCTTGGCCAAGCGCTGATTTTGTCTGATTAGGTTTTCCTTTCTGTTGTTATTTGTTTTTAATAGCTGTGCCACCTGTACAATTACTGGCTCTGCGGGAGTCCATTTGCCTCAGATGCATGCAGATTATAGCCTATAGCCAGCCACAGAGGGAGCGAGGGCTGACTCCATTTTCCGACAGATGCTGCCAAGCGCGGTGGCTTCCAAGCTGCATTGCGGGAGGGCATACTGACAATTTCATACTTGTGGCCAATTTCCATTCATATGAGATGCTGGAGGCGCCTGTGAGCTCAAACCTAAAAAAAACCTGTGCAAAGGGAGTGTTAAGGGGAAGAAGAGGAAATATGTTCTGGTTCCCTTAAGCTCATTATAAAAGATGTCTTGCTGGTAGGGGTTCAGAGTACATCTGCTATACTCTATAAGCCATGGTCTAGTAAGCCCAGGCTGCAGGGACTGGAACGGGTGCATAGGCTGATGCTCTGGGAGGAGGTAGGGGCAGGTGAGGGGCATGACCATATAGAACTGAGCCGAAGTAATGGCATACCAGCTCCTGACGTATGGCAAAACCATTGAAACACTGAAACAAGCTGGGTGAGAAGATGAGAAGATGGAGACAGATTCAAAAAAATAGAGAGAGGGGTCCTACTCTGCCAAAGGGACAAGACATCAACATAGACACTTCTGTCAAAAAGAGTGAGTGGTCAGAAGTGGTTGAAAGTGGTTACTGTATGTTTCCAAAAAGAGCCCAAAGGGATCATTCTTTTTGACAGAAGAGCTGCAGACAGAACTGGTCTTTGCTAAGATAGCGCCCTGGGCATGGGCAGAGAGAAATCTGGCGCCCTTGCTGATGGTAGTGCATCAAATGAGGCAGCAGGAGGTCCGTTTTGTGTTAGCTGGTCAGTACCTGGATGAGTAGGGACTGGACCCTGAACACAACCATCCGCTAACCTCCCCCAGCTGACCAAATCACTAATATAACTTAGCTTCCTCATGCAGGTGACAGTTTTGTTGATTTGTGCAGGGGTCAGAGGCTGGAGGGAGGGAGAGGAAGGGGGCTAAAGGGGTGTTAAAGACATCACTGCTGCATGATAATGCCCCGGTTACTTACCGGTAATCTTCATTACTCCGAGTCCATGTCTTCCTCGCCACAGTAATCACATATGAGCCTCCGGCTCCACACAGAACTCCAAGTAAAATAAAAGAGCAGCGCTCTAGTCTCCCCTCCCTCCTCCAATATGGCCCCAGAGGCTTCATCCAATCCTATAAAAGGATACATAGCAACCGGCCCAGCCTGAAAAACCAAGCCGCAGACATGAAGCCACCACCAGGGCCGGGAGGGAAGGGAAACTATACTGTGGCGAGGAAGACATGGACTCGGAGTAATGAAGATTACCGGTAAGTAACCGGGGCATTACCTCCTCGTCCAGTCTTCCTCGCCACAGTAATCACATATGAGCCGATACCAAAGCAATCAGCTTCATGTAAGGAAAACAGACCACACCAATAGTGCAGTGAAAACATATTTTAATAAACAGAGGCACAACAACCCAAAAAAAGGATAACCTCTCAAGGTACCCCAGCCGATAAAACAGAAGAGGCAAAGGAAACAGAACCCCCACCCCCCAATTGGAGGCGGTAATGGGACATGAAGGTATGCGGAGAAGACCACGTAGCAGCCCTGCAAACATCCTCCATAGCCACCCCTTTGAAAGAAGCCCAGGATACAGCAACAGATCTGGTGTAACGACCCTGAACAGGAAGCGTCGGAACCACAGAGACCGAAGCATAAGCCAACAGAATGGCCTCCTTAATCCACCGACTGATCGTGGAGAGGGAGGGTTTTAAACCCTGACGTGACAACCCAAAATTCACAAACAAGTTGTCAACTTTACAAAAGGAAGACGTGCGAGACAAATAAATCAGCAAGGCACGCCTAACATCCAAGAGGTGCAAAATAAGCATGGGCGTAAAATCCGCTCCGCTCGCGGATTTTTCGGATTTTCGGCAAATTCGCAATCCACGAACTCTCGCGAATTTGTCGAAAATCCGTGAATCCGCTCGCGGCGGATTTTTTGCTTGGTTGCGGCGCGCGGCGTGGTGCACGGCGTTCACTTTCCGTCATTAAGCGTTTGCCGAGTTGTTTTTCTCGATCATATTTTGCGAGTGCTGCGCCATTTTGGATCTTGCTGCGTGATCCCGCGGGAGTTTGGCGCCCGCGAATACGTAATCGCGGCTTGCCACCTTGCACAGCACACCTCGCGAGAGTTCGCAATTGCGAACACGTAGTTGCGGCGGAAAGGAACAATCTCGCACTCGCGAAATAGAGATTTTGCAATTCTGCACAAGAAATCCACCAGCAAACAGGATAAACCTTCAGAAAATGATGATTTTTATCAGAATCACTCCTCAGGTTGACATTTGCATGGCCTTTTTTTTGCAAGGAGTCCATTTTTTGGGGGGGGAGGGAAGGAAGTGCCCCACAGTCTCCAACTTCCTGTTCCTGTCCAGCAGGCTCCTCCCAGTGCTTTGTCCATCTCCTGGTCACTTTCATTTGGATCTGGAGCTGGAAGGATTACTTTTTGTGGGTGCTGCTGGATATTTGGATTTGAGGCCTTTTTGACTTTCTTTGAATCACTTTTGGATTAGAAATCAACTTTCACAAGTAAGTTTGTTTGGGGCATTACAGTTGCTGCAACTACAATTTTGGAACTTTTTCAGAACATTAAATAAATTATATTGTGGGTAGCCACAGTATCCAGTAGGACCAGGGTTGGTTATGGGTGCATGATACAACTGTTTTGTTGAATTTAAACACCATTGAGGCCATGGATGGGCTGGGATTGTGCTTATTTTTGTTGTTTTTGTCGTTTTTTTGGGGCTGCTGGTGGGGCCTTTTGCCCAGGGGTGGTGGTGCATGGACTGAGTGTGCCTGTGGTGTGGTCTCACTCTCTTTAATGTAAACATCATGGATGGCATTGGATTGTGGTGATTTTTGGCTGTTTTTCTGTTTTTTGGGGGTGTACTGTTGATGTGGACTGGCCATGTGGGTGGTGGCCATCTTGAGTGCTGGCTGGTACAGGCAACATGTGCTTGGGGTGCAAGGGGCCATTTTGAAGAGAGGCAGTGTCTGAGGCCTGCACTTATTTTGCCTACTTTTCATCCATTATGCCCAGGGGTAGTGAGTGTTGCATGGGCCTAGTCTTTCTGAGGGGAGTGAGTGTTGCATGGGCCTAGTCTTTCTGAGGGGTGTCTTCTTGAATTTAAACACCATTGAGGCCATGGATGGGCTGGGATTGTGCTGATTTTATTGTTTTTTGTCGTTTTTTTGGGGCTGCTGGTGGGGCCCTTTGCCCAGGGGTGGTGAGTGTTGCATGGGCCTAGTCTTTCTGTGGGGTGTCCTCTTGAATTTAAACACCATTGAGGCCATGGATGGGCTGGGATTGTGCTGTTTTTTGTGGTTTTTGTCGTTTTTTGGGGGCTGCTGGTGTGGCCTTTTGCCCAGGGGTAGTGGTGCATGGACTGAGTGTGCCTGTAGTGTGGTCTCACTCTCTATAATGTAAACATCCTGGATGGCATTGGATTGTGGTGATTTGTGGGTGTTTTTCTGTTTTTTTGGGGTGTACTGTTGATGTGGACTGGCTTGGGGTGTAAGGGGGGGCCATTTTGAAGAGAGGCAGTGTCTGAGGCCTGCACTTATTTTGCCTACTTTTCATCCATTATGCCCAGGGGTAGTGAGTGTTGCATGGGCCTAGTCTTTCTGTGGGGTGTCTTCTTGAATTTAAACACCATTGAGGCCATGGATGGGCTGGGATTGTGCTGATTTTATTGTTTTCTGTCGTTTTTTTGGGGCTGCTGGTGGGGCCCTTTGCCCAGGGGTGGTGAGTGTTGCATGGGCCTAGTCTTTCTGTGGGGTGTCCTCTTGAATTTAAACACCATTGAGGCCATGGATGGGCTGGAATTGTGCTGTTTTTTGTGGTTTTTGTCTTTTTTTGGGGGCTGCTGGTGTGGCCTTTTGCCCAGGGGTAGTGGTGCATGGACTGAGTGTGCCTGTAGCGTGGTCTCACTCTCTTTAATGTAAACATCCTGGATGGCATTGGATTGTGGTGATTTGTGGGTGTTTTTCTGTTTTTTGGGGTGTACTGTTGATGTGGACTGGCTTGGGGTGTAAGGAGGGGCCATTTTGAAGAGAGGCAGTGTCTGAGGCCTGCACTTATTTTGCCTACTTTTCATCCATTATGCCCAGGGGTAGTGAGTGTTGCATGGGCCTAGTCTTTCTGTGGGGTGTCTTCTTGAATTTAAACACCATTGAGGCCATGGATGGGCTGGGATTGTACTGTTTTTTGTGTTTTTTGTCGTTTTTTTGGGGCTGCTGGTGTGGCCTTTTGCCCAGGGGTAGTGGTGCATGGACTGAGTGTGCCTGTAGTGTGGTCTCACTCTCTATAATGTAAACATCCTGGATGGCATTGGATTGTGGTGATTTGTGGGTGTTTTTCTGTTTTTTTGGGGTGTACTGTTGATGTGGACTGGCTTGGGGTGTAAGGGGGGGCCATTTTGAAGAGAGGCAGTGTCTGAGGCCTGCACTTATTTTGCCTACTTTTCATCCATTATGCCCAGGGGTAGTGAGTGTTGCATGGGCCTAGTATTTCTGTGGGGTGTCTTCTTGAATTTAAACACCATTGAGGCCATGGATGGGCTGGGATTGTGCTGTTTTTTGTGGTTTTTGTCGTTTTTTTGGGGCTGCTGGTGTGGCCTTCTGCCCAGGGGTAGTGGTGCATGGACTGAGTGTGCCTGTAGTGTGGTCTCACTCTCTATAATGTAAACATCCTGGATGGCATTGGATTGTGGTGATTTGTGGGTGTTTTTCTGTTTTTTTGGGGTGTACTGTTGATGTGGACTGGCTTGGGGTGTAAGGGGGGGCCATTTTGAAGAGAGGCAGTGTCTGAGGCCTGCACTTATTTTGCCTACTTTTCATCCATTATGCCCAGGAGTAGTGAGTTTTGCATGGGCCTAGTCTTTCTGTGGGGTGTCTTCTTGAATTTAAACACCATTGAGGCCATGGATGGGCTGGGATTGTGCTGTTTTTTGTGGTTTTTGTCGTTTTTTTGGGGCTGCTGGTGTGGCCTTTTGCCCAGAGGTAGTGGTGCATGGACTGAGTGTGCCTGTGGGGTCTCACTCTCTTTAATGTAAACATCCTGGATGGCATTGGATTGTGGTGATTTTTGGGTGTTTTTCTGTTTTTTTGGGGTGTACTGTTGATGTGGACTGGCCATGTGGGTGGTGGTGGTGGCCATCTTGAGTGCTGGCTGGTACAGGCAACATGTGTTTGGGGTGCAAGGGAACATTTTGAAGAGAGGCAGTGTCTGAGGCCTGCACTTATTTAGCCTACTTTTCATCCATTATCCCCAGGGGTAGTGACTCAGTGTTGCATGGGCCTAGTCTTTCTGTGTGGTGTCTTGAATGTAAACATCATGGATGGCATGGGATTGTGCTTATTTTTCTGTGTTTTTCCATTTTTTGGGGTGTATAACTGAACTGATGTTCCTCTGTCTTCCATTGCTTTTAGGTGCACAAGACTCTAGAGAACCACCAGTGCCAGGAAGAAGTCCTGCAGCGGTGTGTGTGTGCAGCATAACCTCACGCGACGTCACGTCTGGACACAGACAACTCTGCAACTCGTGCAACTGCTGCCTGCTGTTCTGAAGAAGATGGCCCCAAAAAAAGTTACCCGTAGCTCCTCTAGCAAGAAAGTTGCCAGTAGAGCAGAAGAAGCAAGTTACCAAGGAGACTGGTGTGCCGGCCGCCCCTTTTTTTGGGAGTAAAAAAAAAAGTATGCCTGCAGCAGCAGCGGGATCTGCTGGGGACCAAGCTAGGAGCAGCACCCCCGCTCCATTGGGCTCAGTGCCACCACCACCACCACGCCAACTTAAGTCCAAGCCCTTCAGTGCTGCAGAGGCACTTAGTCTAGTTGTTCAATCACCATCGACCAGTGATGTTGGCTCATCGCAAGAAAGTAGCAGCAATGTCCCTCAATCAACACAGGTTGTTGTAACTCATCTGACGAGTGTTGAACAACCACAGCCGCAACAAAAACCACATGTGCAAGTACAAGCCCAAGTACATGTGGAAGGAGAGGCAGCGCAAGGAGATGCGCAAGCAGAGGTGCATGGAGGGTCACAAGTGCCCACAATAGTTGTTCCTCCCGAAGTAGGGGCACATCAGGAAATCGACAATCAAGGCGAGGTATCATTTGAGGAAGACACTCCTCCTGATGATCATTCATTGTCTTCTACACCCCTAGCAAGGAAGAGATCAAGGGTGGTGTCTACATCTTCTTCAAGCACACCTCCTTCTGATGATACGGATCAAAATTGGGAACCAGCACCACTGCCGTCTGAGAGTGAGGCACATGATCTGACAAAGGTAGTTAAGCGTAAAAGGAAGCTCATCCAAAGTCTCAGAGTTATGGAGTGTGATGATGAGGCTCAACAAGAAGTGGCGGATACTGCTGCTGATGAAGACTCTGACAACGACGACCCAGTCATCATAAAGGTCACTGCAGCCCCAGCGGGCATGCAGCAAACAGACATTTTGACCCTAGCCCGAAAAGCTGCTGAGCGTGATGATGATGATGTTGTCGACGAGGAGGCAGTGGAAACACCACAATCATTGGAGTTAAGTACACCAACTCGTACCGCTTCCATATTTCTTTCTCACAAGAAGGGACCTCCATCCACCTCAACCTTAATTAGTGGCGGTGAAAGTGCACAACGTACAAAAGTTGGGCAATCCAGATCCTCCACTTCATCTGGCATTAGCAGCATGACCACCACCACCAGTATCGCCGCCTCCTCCAGGCCCCACAGACTCTTCAAGTCCCCAGTTTGGGACTTCTTTACTGTTTGCCCAAAAAGGGAAAAGTTCGCCATTTGTACCCTTTGTAAGCTTGCAGTTAGTCGTGGTAAGTCAGGTACCAACTATGGTACCGGAGGCCAGAGAGGTCATCTTGAGAGACAGCACACTGTCCAATGGTTTGCGCACCTAGATGCGATCAAGGAAGCCCGAATTGGAAGTCAAGAAAACGTTGATGTTGCATCTGATGATGACGAGGAGGAAGAAGACGTGTCAAACACTTCACTTACACCCAGTACCCCTGTCAGCAGCACATCCCGTGTGAGGCACACTAAGAGTGTTGGAGCGAGTGAGACACCAACGCGCAAAAGTTCACCAGCGAGCATAATTGGGTCAACGAAGTCATTATCATCCCGTAAATGCTTGGTCCAGGGCAACATTAGAACCATGTTTTCTTCAGACGCGCCATATGAACGCAACCACCCACTGACGCGTCTGTATAACACTAAGCTGGCTAAAATGCTAGCTGTGGACCTTCTCCCTTTTTCTTTTGTAGAAGCGGTAGGTTTTCTAGAATTAGTGGCAACGCTCTGCCCTAAATGGAAGGTTCCTAGCCGGTTCTATTTTGCCAGAGTTGCGGTTCCAGCACTACATGAAGATGTGCTGGAGGCGATTGGGGCAGCTTTGCAGAAGAGTGCTGTTCACACTATACATCTGACAACAGACATGTGGACCAGTGGCGCAGGCGCTGATTACATGTGCATCACTGCACACTGGGTCTCTTTTTCAGGTGTTAAAGCAAAGCTAAACGCAGGTGTTGACCCGGACCAAGTTTTTAAAGCTGCTCGGAAACATGCAACACTAGCCATGTTTGGCTTGGAGAAAAGTCACACAGCAGAAAACATTTTGGACGAGTTTAACAAAAAGGTCTTTCACTGGCTGTCCCCAAAAAAACGCCAGATTGGTTATGTTTCCACGGATAATGGCGCGAATGTAGTTAAGGCCATGGCGATGGGTGCATATTTCAGAGTGCCGTGTTTGGCGCACTGTATCAACCTGGTAGTTCAAAAATTCTTGAGTGATAGAGACAGTACAGCGTTCGAGGTAATGGCCACCTGCCGCAAAATGTGCAACCATTTCAGCCATTCTTTTAAGGCCCGGAAGCATCTGAGGAGGCTGCTACTTGAACGTCGAATGCAGTGAAAGCACTCATCCAGGAGGTGGCAACACGTTGGAACTCAACCTTCTACATGCTTGAGCGTCTGTATGAGCAGTATACGGTACTCGATCACTATTTCTTAACAGAGGGTACAGCTCAGAAGGACCTGCGGATGGGTGCGGCGCAATGGGACATAGTTAAAAGCCTGACAGACATGCTTCGTCCTTTTGAGTTCTTCACGCGTGCAGTCAGCCAGGAGGACTGTAATTTGGGACAAGCTATCCCATTGTTGTGCATGCTGGAGCACCAACTGAAGGCGGTGTCTTCTGAGTTAGAAAAAGATGAAAAAAACAAAGACCCTTTTCTTTTGTCGGAGAAATTATTAGAGCGCCTACGTGGTGATGAACGTCTTAAAAAGATCAACTCAGAACAGCATTACATTTGTGCTACTATTCTGGATCCACGCTACAAAAAGGCGCTGGCAGGCCAAGCATTCTTTCCTTTTGCTGATGAAAATGTTAAAAAGTACAAACGTTGGCTAGGCTGGTCAGCCAAGAGGTTTGAAAAAGAACGGCAGGATATTGAAGGAGAAGGCAGTACATCAGCATCAGCATCAGCAGGCCATCCCCAGTCAAAAGAATCCACTTCTGCACCTGTGGCTGTGGCACAAGTGACCTCTCAGCCGTTAAAGACACCGGCAACCGGATCATCTGCACCACACACAACAGTAACAGTGGCTGCTGTAGAGGATTGGCTAACTTTGCTTGGGTATGGTTCTCGAAAAAATATCACAGGCACAGCAAAAAGTAAGCAAAGTGGAGGAACCGTTGGGGACCTTGAGTCGATGGTGCAGGACTATCTGAATGACTCAACAGAGGTCTTTCTTAATGATGAGCCATTGCAGTATTGGCATGGGAAAAAACAATTGTGGCCACAGCTCTCCAACCTGGCTATAAACTATTTGTCTTGCCCACTCGCAAGTGTGTCTTCTGAACGTGTTTTCAGTGCTGCTGGTGGCATTGTAACTCCCAAACGGAGCCGCCTCTCGCCCAAAAATGTGGAGCGGCTGACAATGATCAAGATGAATCAGCACCTCATACCACCAGATTACAAAGTACGAGAAAGCACGCCGCATGAAGACGAGGAGGACGGCAACGTAGATGAGGGGATTTGTTCTCTGTTCGGTGACACTGACCTCATCCTGCCTGAATTCGCAGAGTATGATGACGAAATCTTCTTCTTATTCCCTGACACCGAGCCCTAAAAATGAGACAATGAATCAATAACTTTCTTTTTCGTCCTTATTCACTTTTATTCCTGTGTGTCTGTCTTTCTTTGTTTTGCACAGTTAATTTAATTCAAACTTTAATCACCTAATCCCAAAAACAAGCCCATCAGCAGAACTGTCTTCACTTGTTTGCTTATTGATTTGAAGGTGCCGCAGTCTACATTCCTCAGGTTCACAAGTTCAGAAGAACATGCTCCTCTATCCTCCTCCTCCTATTTCCCTCAAAGCAGAGGGCTGGATTACGCCCAATGAAGAAAGACTCAGCACTTGTGGGGGTGTTCTACTTCTTTGCGGGTGAGTTGACGGCTCTGGGCCCATTGCTGTGAAGCTCTAATAACGGATAAAAGTGTTTAGGACCAAATATGAGGCGGAAATTTCTTGCCGTTTTTGCTGACTTGCTTGCCTTTGAGGTGCTCTTTGGCGGGGTTCCGGGTGTTTGTGGGTGAGTTTTGGGGTCTGGGAGCACTGCTGCGACAGTCTAATCTTGATTGCATTTGCTTTTCAGGAAATCCGTGGTGGAAAACAGGAGTTATGATGATGATGACCTAGCTGCACAGCGCGTTTGGACCGAAGGCCGAGAGATATTGTAAGTATGAGATTTTGCTTTTTGGCTGTTTGGGGGTGTTGTCGCGTGCTTTTTTGCAGGTGGGTTGGCGGGTCTTGGGGCATTCCTGGGAAGGTCTAATATCGGATAGAAGTGTTTTGGATAAAATCCATAAGGAAAAGCCTTTTTTTTGCTATTTCTTCTGACATCTTGCTCAATGTAGCGTTTTGGGGGGCTTCCTGGTGTTTGTGGGTGGGTTGCGGGGTCTCTGTCGAAGCACTGCTGCGACAGTCTAATCTTGATTGCATTTGCTTTTCAGGAAATCCGTGGTGGAAAACAGGAGTTATGATGATGATGACCTAGCTGCACAGCGCGTTTGGACCGAAGGCCGAGAGATATTGTAAGTATGAGATTTTGCTTTTTGGCTGTTTGGGGGTGTTGTCGCGTGCTTTTTTTGCGGGTGGGTTGGCGGGTCTCTTGGGGCATTCCTGTGAAGGTCTAATACCGGATAGAAGTGGTTTGGACAAAATCCATAAGGAAAAGCCTTTTTTTTGCTATTTCTTCTGACATCTTGCTCAATGTAGCGTTTTGGGGGGCTTCCTGGTGTTTGTGGGTGGGTTGCGGGGTCTCTGTCGAAGCACTGCTGCGACAGTCTAATCTTGATTGCATTTCCTTTTCAGGAAATCCGTGGTGGAAAACAGGAGTTATAATGATGATGACCTAGCTGCACAGCGCGTTTGGACCGAAGGCCGAGAGATATTGTAAGTATGAGATTTTGCTTTTTGGCTGTTTGGGGGTGTTGTCACGTGCTTTTTGCGGGTGGGTTGGCGGGTCTCTTTGGGCATTCCTGTGAAGGTCTAATACCAGATAGAAGTGGTTTGGACAAAATCCATAAGGAAAAGCCTTTTTTTTTGCTATTTCTTCTGACATCTTGCTCAATGTAGCGTTTTGGGGGGCTTCCTGGTGTTTGTGGGTGGGTTGCGGGGTCTCTGTCGAAGCACTGCTGCGACAGTCTAATCTTGATTGCATTTCCTTTTCAGGAAATCCGTGGTGGAAAACAGGAGTTATGATGATGATGACCTAGCTGCACAGCGCGTTTGGACCGAAAGCCGAGAGATATTGTAAGTATGAGATTTTGCTTTTTGGCTGTTTGGGGGTGTTGTCGCGTGCTTTTTTGCGGTGGGTTGGCGGGTCTCTTGGGGCATTCCTGTGAAGGTCTAATACCGGATAGAAGTGGTTTGGACAAAATCCATAAGGAAAAGCCTTTTTTTGCTATTTCTTCTGACATCTTGCTCAATGTAGCGTTTTGGGGGGCTTCCTGGTGTTTGTGGGTGGGTTGCGGGGTCTCTGTCGAAGCACTGCTGCGACAGTCTAATCTTGATTGCATTTCCTTTTCAGGAAATCCGTGGTGGAAAACAGGAGTTATGATGATGATGACCGAGCTGCACAGCGCGTTTGGACCGAAGGCCGAGAGATATTGTAAGTATGAGATTTTGCTTTTTGGCTGTTTGGGGGTGTTGTCGCGTGCTTTTTTGCGGGTGGGTTGGCGGGTCTCTTGGGGCATTCCTGTGAAGGTCTAATACCGGATAGAAGTGGTTTGGACAAAATCCATAAGGAAAAGCCTTTTTTTGCTATTTCTTCTGACATCTTGCTCAATGTAGCGTTTTCGGGGGCTTCCTGGTGTTTGTGGGTGGGTTGCGGGGTCTCTGTCGAAGCACTGCTGCGACAGTCTAATCTTGATTGCATTTCCTTTTCAGGAAATCCGTGGTGGAAAACAGGAGTTATGATGATGATGACCTAGCTGCACAGCGCGTTTGGACCGAAGGCCGAGAGATATTGTAAGTATGAGATTTTGCTTTTTGGCTGTTTGGGGGTGTTGTCGCGTGCTTTTTTGCGGGTGGGTTGGCGGGTCTTGGGGCATTCCTGGGAAGGTCTAATACCGGATAGAAGTGTTTTGGATAAAATCCATAAGGAAAAGCCTTTTTTTTGCTATTTCTTCTGACATCTTGCTCAATGTAGCGTTTTGGGGGGCTTCCTGGTGTTTGTGGGTGGGTTGCGGGGTCTCTGTCGAAGCACTGCTGCGACAGTCTAATCTTGATTGCATTTGCTTTTCAGGAAATCCGTGGTGGAAAACAGGAGTTATGATGATGATGACCTACCTGCACAGCGCGTTTGGACCGAAGGCCGAGAGATATTGTAAGTATGAGATTTTGCTTTTTGGCTGTTTGGGGGTGTTGTCGCGTGCTTTTTTGCGGGTGGGTTGGCGGGTCTCTTGGGGCATTCCTGTGAAGGTCTAATCCCGGATAGAAGTGGTTTGGACAAAATCCATAAGGAAAAGCCTTTTTTTTGCTATTTCTTCTGACATCTTGCTCAATGTAGCCTTTTGGGGGGCTTCCTGGTGTTTGTGGGTGGGTTGCGGGGTCTCTGTCGAAGCACTGCTGCGACAGTCTAATCTTGATTGCATTTCCTTTTCAGGAAATCCGTGGTGGAAAACAGGAGTTATGATGATGATGACCTAGCTGCACAGCGCGTTTGGACCGAAGGCCGAGAGATATTGTAAGTATGAGATTTTGCTTTTTGGCTGTTTGGGGGTGTTGTCGCGTGCTTTTTTGCGGGTGGGTTGGCGGGTCTCTTGGGGCATTCCTGTGAAGGTCTAATACCGGATAGAAGTGGTTTGGACAAAATCCATAAGGAAAAGCCTTTTTTTTGCTATTTCTTCTGACATCTTGCTCATTGTAGCGTTTTGGGGGGCTTCCTGGTGTTTGTGGGTGGGTTGCGGGGTCTCTGTCGAAGCACTGCTGCGACAGTCTAATCTTGATTGCATTTCCTTTTCAGGAAATCCGTGGTGGAAAACAGGAGTTATGATGATGATGACCTAGCTGCCCAGCGCGTTTGGACCGAAGGCCGAGAGATATTGTAAGTATGAGATTTTGCTTTTTGGCTGTTTGGGGGTGTTGTCGCGTGCTTTTTTGCGGGTGGGTTGGCGGGTCTCTTGGGGCATTCCTGTGAAGGTCTAATACCGGATAGAAGTGGTTTGGACAAAATCCATAAGGAAAAGCCTTTTTTTTGCTATTTCTTCTGACATCTTGCTCAATGTAGCGTTTTGGGGGGCTTCCTGGTGTTTGTGGGTGGGTTGCGGGGTCTCTGTCGAAGCACTGCTGCGACAGTCTAATCTTGATTGCATTTCCTTTTCAGGAAATCCGTGGTGGAAAACAGGAGTTATGATGATGATGACCTAGCTGCACAGCGCGTTTGGACCGAAGGCCGAGAGATATTGTAAGTATGAGATTTTGCTTTTTGGCTGTTTGGGGGTGTTGTCGCGTGCTTTTTTGCGGGTGGGTTGGCGGGTCTCTTGGGGCATTCCTGTGAAGGTCTGATACCGGATAGAAGTGGTTTGGACAAAATCCATAAGGAAAAGCCTTTTTTTTGCTATTTCTTCTGACATCTTGCTCAATGTAGCGTTTTCGGGGGCTTCCTGGTGTTTGTGGGTGGGTTGCGGGGTCTCTGTCGAAGCACTGTTGCGACAGTCTAATCTTGATTGCATTTCCTTTTCAGGAAATCCGTGGTGGAAAACAGGAGTTATGATGATGATGACCTAGCTGCACAGCGCGTTTGGACCGAAAGCCGAGAGATATTGTAAGTATGAGATTTTGCTTTTTGGCTGTTTGGGGGTGTTGTCGCGTGCTTTTTTGCGGGTGGGTTGGCGGGTCTCTTGGGGCATTCCTGTGAAGGTCTAATACCGGATAGAAGTGGTTTGGACAAAATCCATAAGGAAAAGCCTTTTTTTGCTATTTCTTCTGACATCTTGCTCAATGTAGCGTTTTGGGGGGCTTCTTGGTGTTTGTGGGTGGGTTGCGGGGTCTCTGTCGAAGCACTGCTGCGACAGTCTAATCTTGATTGCATTTCCTTTTCAGGAAATCCGTGGTGGAAAACAGGAGTTATGATGATGATGACCGAGCTGCACAGCGCGTTTGGACCAAAGGCCGAGAGATATTGTAAGTATGAGATTTTGCTTTTTGGCTGTTTGGGGGTGTTGTCGCGTGCTTTTTTGCGGGTGGGTTGGCGGGTCTCTTGGGGCATTCCTGTGAAGGTCTAATACCGGATAGAAGTGGTTTGGACAAAATCCATAAGGAAAAGCCTTTTTTTTGCTATTTCTTCTGACATCTTGCTCAATGTAGCGTTTTCGGGGGCTTCCTGGTGTTTGTGGGTGGGTTGCGGGGTCTCTGTCGAAGCACTGCTGCGACAGTCTAATCTTGATTGCATTTCCTTTTCAGGAAATCCGTGGTGGAAAACAGGAGTTATGATGATGATGACCTAGCTGCACAGCGCGTTTGGACCGAAGGCCGAGAGATATTGTAAGTATGAGATTTTGCTTTTTGGCTGTTTGGGGGTGTTGTCGCGTGCTTTTTTGCGGGTGGGTTGGCGGGTCTTGGGGCATTCCTGGGAAGGTCTAATACCGGATAGAAGTGTTTTGGATAAAACCATAAGGAAAAGCCTTTTTTTTGCTATTTCTTCTGACATCTTGCTCAATGTAGCGTTTTGGGGGGCTTCCTGGTGTTTGTGGGTGGGTTGCGGGGTCTCTGTCGAAGCACTGCTGCGACAGTCTAATCTTGATTGCATTTGCTTTTCAGGAAATCCGTGGTGGAAAACAGGAGTTATGATGATGATGACCTAGCTGCACAGCGCGTTTGGACCGAAGGCCGAGAGATATTGTAAGTATGAGATTTTGCTTTTTGGCTGTTTGGGGGTGTTGTCGCGTGCTTTTTTGCGGGTGGGTTGGCGGGTCTCTTGGGGCATTCCTGTGAAGGTCTAATCCCGGATAGAAGTGGTTTGGACAAAATCCATAAGGAAAAGCCTTTTTTTTGCTATTTCTTCTGACATCTTGCTCAATGTAGCCTTTTGGGGGGCTTCCTGGTGTTTGTGGGTGGGTTGCGGGGTCTCTGTCGAAGCACTGCTGCGACAGTCTAATCTTGATTGCATTTCCTTTTCAGGAAATCCGTGGTGGAAAACAGGAGTTATGATGATGATGACCTAGCTGCACAGCGCGTTTGGACCGAAGGCCGAGAGATATTGTAAGTATGAGATTTTGCTTTTTGGCTGTTTGGGGGTGTTGTCGCGTGCTTTTTTGCGGGTGGGTTGGCGGGTCTCTTGGGGCATTCCTGTGAAGGTCTAATACCGGATAGAAGTGGTTTGGACAAAATCCATAAGGAAAAGCCTTTTTTTTGCTATTTCTTCTGACATCTTGCTCATTGTAGCGTTTTGGGGGGCTTCCTGGTGTTTGTGGGTGGGTTGCGGGGTCTCTGTCGAAGCACTGCTGCGACAGTCTAATCTTGATTGCATTTCCTTTTCAGGAAATCCGTGGTGGAAAACAGGAGTTATGATGATGATGACCTAGCTGCACAGCGCGTTTGGACCGAAGGCCGAGAGATTTTGTAAGTATGAGATTTTGCTTTTTGGCTGTTTGGGGGTGTTGTCGCGTGCTTTTTTGCGGGTGGGTTGGCGGGTCTCTTGGGGCATTCCTGTGAAGGTCTAATACCGGATAGAAGTGGTTTGGACAAAATCCATAAGGAAAAGCCTTTTTTTTGCTATATGTTCTGACATCTTGCTCAATGTAGCGTTTTGGGGGGCTTTCTGGTGTTTGTGGGTGGGTTGCGGGGTCTCTGTCGAAGCACTGCTGCGACAGTCTAATCTTGATTGCATTTCCTTTTCAGGAAATCCGTGGTGGAAAACAGGAGTTATGATGATGATGACCTAGCTGCACAGCGCGTTTGGACCGAAGGCCGAGAGATATTGTAAGTATGAGATTTTGCTTTTTGGCTGTTTGGGGGTGTTGTCGCGTGCTTTTTTGCGGGTGGGTTGGCGGGTCTCTTGGGGCATTCCTGTGAAGGTCTAATACCGGATAGAAGTGGTTTGGACAAAATCCATAAGGAAAAGCCTTTTTTTTGCTATTTCTTCTGACATCTTGCTCAATGTAGCGTTTTGGGGGGCTTCCTGGTGTTTGTGGGTGGGTTGCGGGGTCTCTGTCGAAGCACTGCTGCGACAGTCTAATCTTGATTGCATTTCCTTTTCAGGAAATCCGTGGTGGAAAACAGGAGTTATGATGATGATGACCTAGCTGCACAGCGCGTTTGGACCGAAGGCCGAGAGATATTGTAAGTATGAGATTTTGCTTTTTGGCTGTTTGGGGGTGTTGTCGCGTGCTTTTTTGCGGGTGGGTTGGCGGGTCTCTTGGGGCATTCCTGTGAAGGTCTGATACCGGATAGAAGTGGTTTGGACAAAATCCATAAGGAAAAGCCTTTTTTTTGCTATTTCTTCTGACATCTTGCTCAATGTAGCGTTTTCGGGGGCTTCCTGGTGTTTGTGGGTGGGTTGCGGGGTCTCTGTCGAAGCACTGTTGCGACAGTCTAATCTTGATTGCATTTCCTTTTCAGGAAATCCGTGGTGGAAAACAGGAGTTATGATGATGATGACCTAGCTGCACAGCGCGTTTGGACCGGAGGCCGAGAGATATTGTAAGTATGAGATTTTGCTTTTTGGCTGTTTGAGGGTGTTGTCGCGTGCTTTTTTGCAGGTGGGTTGGCGGGTCTCTTGGGGCATTCCTGTGAAGGTCTAATACCGGATAGAAGTGGTTTGGACAAAATCCATAAGGAAAAGCCTTTTTTTTGCTATTTCTTCTGACATCTTGCTCAATGTAGCGTTTTGGGGGGCTTCCTGGTGTTTGTGGGTGGGTTGCGGGGTCTCTGTCGAAGCACTGCTGCGACAGTCTAATCTTGATTGCATTTCCTTTTCAGGAAATCCGTGGTGGAAAACAGGAGTTATGATGATGATGACCTAGCTGCACAGCGCGTTTGGACCGAAGGCCGAGAGATATTGTAAGTATGAGATTTTCCTTTTTGGCTGTTTGGGGGTGTTGTCACGTGCATTTTTGCGGGTGGGTTGGCGGGTCTTGGGGCATTTCTGGGAAGGTCTAATACCGGATAGAAGTGTTTTGGACAAAATCCATAAGGCAAAAACTTTTGGCACTTTTTGTAACTTAGGGTTCGTTAGGGTTAGCCCTAGCAGCAGGATTGCATGTGTTTCGGGGTATTCTATTGCAACTCAGTTCTGGGGTTTTAGAGCACTCTTGGAGCGATGCTGGCTATGGATACTTTTGCTTGCTTGCAAGTGGTTTGAATACAATCCACGGTGGGTAAGGGTGTATTTGGGCCTACTTTTACTCTTAAAGTACGTTTTGACACCATTTTTCTGCTAGGCCTCGTTTTTTGAGATCTGATTGGGGGTCTTCTACATTTGCGACTGGCTTTAGTAAGGGTCTTGGTGGGAGCATTGCTGGGAAGGTCAAATTTTGTTCTAAAACACAGTTTACAGTACACCTACCTTGAGGGGAAAGATCCGCTATAATATTTTGGCCATACTTATTTATCCTTAAAAAGGTGACTCAGACAGAGTACGCAATTTCAAAAATATTGTACTGTCTATTAGGGAAATCAAAGTGTGACTTTTTGCACCACACAGCGTTCATACCTTATATTTATTTATCAGTCGTATTGTAATAGCACTTCCTGTTTTCCGTTCAATAATTACAGGCCGGGTTTCAGCCAACATCCGCCAGCCAGGCAGTGGACAGGGTGTCTTCTGTCAGTGGTCACCAACATTGATGGACGAAGCGTCAGCTGGAATGGAGGAGTGCCGCTAATAAGAGGAATTGTTTGCTGCATGCAACTTACTTACCAAATTCAACAGGACAACTCCAACAACATACAGAATACAGATACAGTATCCATTGTTTTCTTCTATGAGTGTGACTGCATGTGGTTAGCTTTAGTTTGTACCCAAAGATTTCTTTATCTTCAATTATTGTTTGTCCATGCTGTGCTTTTTTTTTCTTCTCTCAACAAAACCTACCCAAAAAGAAACCCCCATTCCCATCCATTTTCCAAACCCTAACCCTCTTTCCCCGGGCTGTGTAGTTTTGCTTGATGTCTGACTAAATGACATCAATAATTCCACACACTTGCTGGGGAGGATAAGGTCATAGCAACAGGCTGGTGAAGGAATACGAGGATATATTCTAGACTTACTCAGCTTCAGTACTATTTCTTGTAGTAGTGGGAGCCAATGTCAAATAAATTCAACGCAAGTACTAGTTATACTTGCAATACTTTACCATTTGTTAGGCTATATTGTGGCACTGTTCTAGTGTACTGTCACCTGCTATATTCTCGAGCGTACCGTAACCGTTGTAATGCTACAGTAAGGACAAACCAGGTTTCGTTTTCTTTTTTTCCATAGGCATGCAACTGCCACTGTGTCACACCACTAGTACCACCGCAATGAGGAAATTTCATCCGCCCAGGATTGCCAACCTTAATCCCCATTTCACGTGGAGCCAGCCCTGGGCCTAGCCCTAATTTCTAACACAAATTACAGGTAAGATAAGCGTTTGGTGGGAGGTAGTATAATGGAGTATTAGGACTAGACGAGAGATTGTCGGTAGTACTACTAAAGTCCTAGGACTCTTCAGGAAAACAAACTTACTGTTACACCCCCACCCACCAGACTGAAAAGCAGTAAAAAACAGGTATGGTCAGATAAAGTTTAAAAAAGTATATTTATGTAGCCCTAACAAAATAATCTCCCTCAAGACCCTCCCTAACCCCAACGATTGTCTTTGAAAAGTCCCAAAAAGCACCCAACTCCCAAATCCCACCCCCAAAAGTCTCTAAAAAAAGGGCAAGGGACACTCCACTACTGGAGGGTGCTGGTGAATTTTGCGGCCAGGGCATCATACTCCTTGCGGAGGGTGGCATGCTCGAAGCGGAGGCCCTCCACCAAGTTCTTGTACCTATGGACCTCCTGCTCCAGGTAGGACATTCTCACTCCTAGGCGGCGCTGGCGTGCCTTGCAGCTCCTGTGGGGGGCAGCTGGTCTTTTTGCTGCTTGGCGGTGGCGGTTGGCTTTGTTAGCCCGGCTCCGTACCGCTGGAGCACTGCGCTGGCTGGCAGCCCGTGGGGTCACGGAGGAGGATGCAGCTGTCCCAGTCGAGGATGTTGTGGTTGCACCGGTTGACTGCGTGTCCTCCGACTCCTCCAGGGCCACCAGCCGCCGATATTCCGCGACAGTGGCATCCAGCCTCCGTTGCCGGGCCATTCGAGCCTGCTCCCTCCGTGATGTCGATTTGGAAGGAGCAACTATATGAAGAAAGAAAGACATAGTCTGTAACCAATGCTCCTTAACATTAATAACACAAAGTGATTGAGCCGAAAGTTGTGTCACAGTACAAGTAGCAAATTGAAAGCACAGTACATAACTATTGAGGACAGTATCTATCTAACCTCCCACTTCTGCATCCTTGCTCTAACATTAGTGGTAGTTTAATGAACAAATTCTACGACCACTATGGACTTCCATTACAGTCGACTATGACAGTACACCAGTCTTATTCTTCTTCTTCTCTCTTGTTTCGGAAAATTGGTACGTTATCTTATGTAAGCCGGCAGAATGCCAGCGCAGTGAACTTGCACCCGAGAAAAACAGACGCACACCATGATGAGTGAGACAGACTTGCGTTACTGTACCGGTCCAGTACATGCAGGTGGTGAAGCTATTACTTTTCTATTACGGGTGGCACTGAGAATACTCGGTTACAAGGGCTACTGGTTAATTAATTTACCTTTCACCCTACAGTGCAAATGAGTACTAGAAAAGGAAAATGAAGAAGCTAAATAATTAGATTATATATCACTTCACATGGGATGTATTTGATGACATATGGGATGACTTTAGGTGCTTTGCTTATTATTGAGTGAACAGTGATACACCCACACATGAATGACGTACTACTACTAAACTAAAGTTATTAAGAGAGGTACGGAGTGTCCACCGTAATAACCGGATATATGCTGTGCTTGCAGTTGCAATACAAACTATTGCTACTATTCATGGTAGTATTGGACAAATTCACAATTTCTTTTCCTTGCCTTCCCTACACTGGAACGGACGTGCGGGTGCGGTGTTACATGCTCTTCAAGGTAACACTTAGTTCATCCAGTGACAATCTACTCTCTCTAGATACACATGTGCTATCTAAGAGTCAGATAATACCATGCTCCAGGCATCCATCCATTCAAAGTATATGCACATATACAGTTTATGTTTCACCCACCCAAGCTGTTGTCCTTCCACCCATCCTTGCTTCATCATTGACCCAGCCATGCACCATACCATATTCTTTCCTTCCCAGCGACCTCGGGGGCCAAGCAAACACATATCATTCTTCTTTGCCAGCCATCATAAAATTTCTCGTCCTTCCACACTTACTTACACCCTTCTTTCGCTTTTCGAATATATAGCTTACCTGTGCCCGCCACCACCGTGTCAACCCTCACAGGCACATCGGTGTCGTCCGGCACTCGCACCGCCTCCTCCCCAGAAGTGTTGTCCTCCTCATCCACCACCTCCGCGCTGGCCCCGCCACCAGATGTTCCACCTACAAAGTAAATTTTTAGAATGTTAGAATACACCACTCACTACTGTATAATATTTGGTCTAGGAGGAATAAAGAAAGTTAAAAAAAAACGAAATACAATGTAATAATTTGTAACTGTATACTCTACAGTAAAAATGTCCCTTTTTCCAGGGAAGGCTGTTGTCTTGCTGCACTTTTTGGCACAACTGATGAATGCTTGCTTTTTATTTTTAACACACAACACTTTTTCTCCTAACAGAAGCTTGACTTCTAAGAACACGATCAGGGTCAAGCTCAAGTTCAAACCAGGTGAGAGCTCAGCTCGACCACAAGAAATGTGTCAAATTAATCGTTAGCACTAAGCACTTTTCCATTTTCAGTTAAACAGTTACTTTTATGACAAAGTTGATTTTAATAAATGTGTTTAGTTTTAATAAAGCTTTTAAACTTAAATAGACTCTGTGGTTTTTGGTCCTCCAGACTAGAGTGGATGAGCTAAAGGTTTTGGAATTTTTGCAAGCATGAGTGCCTCTGACACTTCTTGACTGTGACTCCGTACTCTTGCCCTGCGTAGGATAATCTAATGATCATTGGGGATCAATCATCGGTGACTTAGGGAGCTAAATGACTCTGCCACACTATCTAGTCAGTAAGGAGATTGGGGGTTCTTCAAAGTCTGATATCACTGAGGTATGTGGAAAGAAAGTCTACCTGCGCCTATTATAATTTTTAAACAATGCACTATTTAGTGTTCATAGTTCGGTTTGTGCAGATTTGTCCCTGCAACAGTAGTAGAATGGATTGTCCTCCTATCCAAAACAAAAGTAAAGTAGTATCTTATTCTTTCTTGGTGGTCATTCACCTTTTTATTGTTGGCAATTGTCAAAGCATAAACATTTAGAAGACTTGAAAAGACATTATGGACAATCCCAGAGGACTGC
This sequence comes from Lissotriton helveticus, assembly GCF_964261635.1. Taxonomy (NCBI): domain Eukaryota; kingdom Metazoa; phylum Chordata; class Amphibia; order Caudata; family Salamandridae; genus Lissotriton; species Lissotriton helveticus. The sequence continues at coordinate 322,673,928 of NC_136057.1, forward strand.
ACTCAGTGCATAGAGCTATTGCTGACTAGAATGGGAGTCCAATGGAATTGCCAAATGTGCAATCTTAGTTAGCTACACACACAGACTAATAAGAATAATCTAGTAATACCACAGGGAGTCATAGTCGAGGCAGGATAAGAATTTAAATCCAGTCTACAAGAAGATCAAAGACGATTTAGAAAAAATCGAATGAGGAACGCTAGGAAAAAATAGGTACTCTTTATTAAAATTAAAACTTACTGGGGCCAGCAAAGGAGCCCTCGCCTGCCCGATCCTGGCCTGCATCCTCCTGAACAGCACCCTCCTCCTGTGTCCTCTTGCCCTTGGGGGGAGCTGATGTACAACATGAAAGAAAGAAAGACCAGAAAACATGGATGAGATTTGTCAACCAAATCAAACATTTCAAAAGAACTATAACAAAATATTTTTGAGAAATAGCAAATAGATAGACAACTATTCCACGGGATATATTGACCTATCTCATGTGGTATACTACGTTAATCGTATTGCCTGATTTGCGGACCGTTGACTTTCAAAGTTCCTATGTAACTCAATAAACAGACTACTAAAAAGGTTTGCCTAGGCCTGGCAGGCAGCAGTCCGCAGCACGCAAAGTGACAGACAAAGTCCATCCTGCTTGCAGATCAGTGAATACTCAAACTATCAATCCACCGACCACCACCACTATTTTTTCTTATAGGCATGTGTCTAAAGGAAGGACTGGACTTCAGTCTGTTGGGGCTGATTTAGAAGTCCCTTGCGGCTCATTTTCCTCCATTGTTGCGTGACTTTTGTGACGCAGCGGCAGAACAAAAGAGTCGCCATGGTGCGACGTATATATTTTAAAAAAACGCATATGTTGTAAAGCCCTGCACCATCAGGGGGCGTTCCGGCGCAAGGGAGGGCGTTCCTGCGCAGGAACGAATCCTAGAAGTGGGTGAGGGAAATGTACAAGATGTCAATCAGTCACTTTTAGGACAATGATGCGTGACTCAAACCCTGCGCCTGCTTGAAGCCGACGTACGGCTTGATGCAGCATTGGGGAGATAGGGCACCCCAGAGCATTGCTGGAGCTGCGCCATCGTTGGCACGCAACTCCAGCAATGCGCCGCCTTTACGCCACAGATGCGTAAGGCTTCTGTGACGTTTTGGGCCAATGGGTGGTGGTGGCATGGCGCACAATTACTGCCGCATCCCTGCTACTTTGCAGGGATGCGCCGGTAATTGAAAATATGACCCTTAGTGTCTAGCATTACGCAGTTCTTTACACTACACTCATACATAATTTCTCAGGCCAATGAAATGAACACAAAATACAAAACAAATAGGCATAGTAGCAAGCAAGGCTACTGAGAAGGAGAGCAGTGCACCTGAAATGCATAGAAGATTTTGAAATATAATTTACCTAATGTAATCGGCAGCATTATTGCTCTTGGTAAAGAACAAACATTTGCAAATAACAGAGCCGGATAAAACAGATTAGTGATGAAATAGCTAGAAATGGCTACTACTACTCACCAAGCCCGGGGACCTCTACACCGAGCGCGTCCAGCAAGTCCCGTTCCCGGTCCATGACATCCGTCCAGCGGTGGGTGGCCTGGTTATAGGTGCGCCGGACCCCAGAGAGCTTAAACATGGCCCGGCACACCTTCTCCCACCGCTTCCGGCGCTCCCGGATGCCATAGCCGGTTGCGATCTTGCCGCCTCCCAGGATCATCTTGGGGAGGCGGCGCTGGACGTGGAAGATGAGTGCGGCCACCTCCTCCGCGCTAAAGATCTCCCGTGGCATCACTTGCTCCCCCCTCAAACGCGCGCACGGGAGCCGGGCACGGGGTGCGGGACCCTTCCCCTTCTCAGGGTGCTTCCCGGCTCCCTTTACCATGGTCTGGGCAGAAATGAGTTAAATAATAAAGAAGAAATAGAATAGGGAAGAAGAAAATAAAAGAGTTTAAAAAAGTAGTTTAAAATTAACAAAAAGTAGCAGAAAACACAAAAATATAGAGCTAGAAAAATAGAGGGATAGATAATAAGTAAAATAGATCAAATAAACTTCAAAAAAAGCAAAGGATGGCAGAGATTCAGAGAGGATACAGAAAGCATGCCCAGAACCATAGCAATGAATGAGAAACAAGATGGCCGTGCCCATTCACGACCGCGTGGGTAAGTTCGCGCGAGATTTTCCTCGCGAGCACGTGCGAAATTGTACTAGCGAGCAGCACACTTTGCGAGATTACACATAGCGGCCGGAAACAGAATTACGTCACGCAAACAAGATGGCTGCTCCCGTGTACGACCGCTAGGGTAACTTCGCAAACGTATAGCTACAAGCGCCTTGCGAACACGAAAAAAATCACGTGAACATACACGCCGCAAAAAAAAAAAAGTGTATTCGCTCGCATTCGCGGCTTCCGAAATCGATCTCGCACGGATTCGCGCCCCGCAAATGACGCGAAATTGCAGAAAAACGATTTTTGATAAACTGAAAGCAATCAGCAGGTGCAAAAGTTCAAACTTAACATTAGTAACCATTCACTCTAGTGCTTCCTGAGGGGCCCCTCCAGAGTTCAGTTGCCTATTTGCAACTATTCCATGACCCTGCTATGACCCAAACAGCAGGCTCATAGAATAGCTACAAGTAGACCATAAAGGTCCTGTGAAAAAAAATTGCACTGCAACAGAAAGCAAATTACAGATAAGGAAGGAAGCAGGTGCCAGCCAGACTGGAAGTTTCAAAATTACTGACACATTAATCCCCCCCTAATTAATTCATGGCAGTTGAAGAAGGGCAGGTGTGCTTGCTTTCACTGCAACAGAAAGCAAATTACAGATAAGGAAGGAAGCAGGTGCCAGCCAGACTGGAAGTTTAAAAATAAGTGACACATTAATCAACCCCAAATTAATTCATGGCAGTTGAAGCAGGGCGGTGTGCTTGCTTTTTTTCACCCCCATAATCTACAGTGATAAACAAACCTAATGGGTGGCAGTCAGGATGTACCTGAGGGTGGCATGGGTGTACCAGAGGGTGGCAGTGGTGAAACAGAGGGTGCTGTGAACCTGTGATGATAAACCAGACGTAGAAACAACATAGTCGCGGCCGTTGCGAGCCGAAAAGTAAGTTCGCAATTGCGAAATGGTCCACAAATCCTCGCGAACGCTCGCCAACAAAAAAACGGAAAAATCCGCTAATCCGCGAGAGTTCGCGGATTTTGCGGATTGCGAATCCGTAAATCCGCAAATTCGCGTACGCGAGATCCGCTAGATCCGCCCATGTTTAGTGCAAAAGGGACTCCTCAGCCGAGGAAGGATCAGGACAAAGAACCGGAAGAACCACCTCAGCAGACCGGTGAAAATAAGAATCCACCTTAGGAACAAAGGTAGGATGAGGGCGCAAGACCACACGGTCCGGCAAAACCAACAAAAATGGGGCAGAACGAAGGAAAGCACCCAACTCACCCATACGCCTGGCAGAGGCAATCGCCACAAGAAACACCACCTTGAGAGTCAAAAACTTCAAGTCCACAGACTCTAAAGGTTCGAAAGGAGTCATCTGCAAGGAACACAAAACCAAAGGAAGGTCCCAAGGAGGAGGACACATGATAGGACGGGGGCGCTGGAAAGAAAGAGACTTAAAAAGTCGAGCAACCAACGGAGAAATGGAAACCAAAGGCAGGACATGAAATGCCCGAATGGCGGCCCATTGAGTCCAAAGGGTCGAAATGGCCAAACCCAACACAAACCCATTGTTTAGAAAGTCCAGAATGCGGGCCGGATCCAAAGAATCCAGCGACAGCCCCCGACCAACACACCAAGAAGCAAAATGATCCCAATGTTTGGCGTAAGATTTAAGCGTAGAGGGCCTCCGGGACTGCTGAATGACCCCAGCCACAGCCACCGAACAACCCTCACGCATCAGGGACTCCCTCTCAAGAGCCAGGCCCGCAGACCCAGGGAACGGAACACAGGCAGAGGAAGAAGAGGACCCATCAGAGGATACGGCACGAACGGCAAGGCCCACCCCGGAGACACAGCCAATTCCACCAGAAGGGGAAACCAAGGGCGATGCTTCCAATAAGGAGCAACCAGAAGCACCAATGACCCCTCCCTCTTGATCTTCTGTAACACAGCAGGAAGCAGAGGAACAGGGGGAAATGCATACAGCAGACCCTTCGGCCAAAGGAACGAAAGAGCGTCCACCCTCCAGGCATCCCGGCAAGGCATAATTGTGCAAAAACAACGGGTCTGGGCATCATCCTGGGAGGCAAACAGGTCCACAATCGGACAACCAAACATCGCCTGCAACCTCCTGAACATCCACCTCGTGAGAGACAAGGAACCCATGGAAGGAAACACCCGGCTCAGACAATCCGCCACAGTGTTCTCCGTACCAGGCAGGTAGATGGCAGACAGGGACTCCAGATGCACCTCCGCCCAAGAACCAATCCGACGAGCCAGGCAACTGAGGGAGCGAACCCTGCACCCCCCTTGATGGTTCACATAAGACATCACAACCTGATTGTCCATCCGGATCTGCACGTGGTGACCCCGAACAAGATCCGAGAAGTCCAACAGACCCAGAAGGACGGCCTTCAGCTCTTTGTAGTTGGAGGAACAAGACAATACCTACCGAGGCCAAATCCCTTGAGTCGCCGAAACCCCCAGAGTAGCACCCCACCCCAGCAGGCTGGCATCGGTAGTGACCACGCGGGTGGGAACAATCAGAAAGGGGCGGCCTTAGGACAGATGACCCACGTCCAACCACCAACTCAGGACCACCCGAACCTCTGCCGACATAGGAACCAGAACATCCATATCGAGGGAACAGGGGTCCCAATGCGACAAAATGTGGGACACCACCGGGTACATATGGAGGCGGGCCCACGGCACCGTCAACAATGAAGCCGACATCAGACCCTGAACTCGTAACCACAGGCTCACAGGATGAGAGAACCCCACCAACAGGGAACGAACAGCAGACATCAGGGACAAAACACGGGGAGGGGGCAGGAACACCATCCCCAATTGAGTCTTGAACAGAGCCCCAATGAAAGTCAATTCTTGTGCAGGAACCAGGGAGTACTTCGGCACATTCACGAGGAACCCATGATGCGCCAGGACATGGCACACCTTCTGGACATGCAACTCCGCCTTAGGAAGAGAAGAAGCAGAAATTAAAATGTCGTCCAGATAAGGAAAAACACAAACTCCCTCCCCATTCAAATGTCTAATAAGAGGAGCCAGAATCTTAGTAAAGATCCGGGGAGCAGAGCAGAGCCCAAAAGGCAATACCTGGAATTGGTAATGACGACCCTGCACACAAAACCGGAAAAACTTCTGAAAGTCTGGATGAAGAGGAACATGTAGGTAAGCATCCTTCAGGTCTATCGAAGCAAGGAAATCCCCCTGAGATACCAGAGGAAGGATCAAAGGAAGGTAAACCATCTTGAACCGTTGGTGAGGGATGAAAGTATTCACCCACTTCAGGTCCATTACAGGCCGAAGATCCCCGGTGCGCTTGGACACCAGGAAAAGTATCGAATACACCCCTCTTCCCAACTGATCGATGGGCACAGGAACGATCGCCTTCTTGACCACCAGAGAAGCAATGCCGTCCAAAAGCGCCAACCGTTTCACAGGATCTCTGGGACAAGGAGTGGCCCGGAAACCGTCTGGGGGTGTCCGGGCAAATCCAAATACGCAAACCCTCCGAGATCACATGAAGCACCCATTGGTCCAACACAGTCTCCCGCCAAGAGTCCAGGAAGCAAGTGAGTCGACCCCCAACCGGACCAACACCAGGAGGGACCCAGTCAGGATTTGGAAGCAGGAGCGGAGGAGGCAGAAGTGCCGGAGAACCGGGACTTATCAAAGGAGGGAGCACCCCGGCCACGCCCCCGTCCACGAAAGGGCTGACCAGCCCGACCCCTCTTCGAGGTACCAAAAGACCGCTGTGAACCAAAGGCACGGAATCTGCCAGGACGGTCAGGAGCAAGCAGCTTACGGTCCTCCGCCGTCTTCTTCACCATGTCGTCAAGAGACGAACCAAAAAGCTTAACCCCAGAAAAAGGGATTTTCATAAGCAAGTTTTTCTGTGCAGCATCAGCCTTCCAGGAACGGAGCCATAATTGACGCCTCGTAGCCACAGAGGAGCCGGCCGCAGAAGCAGCAGCCCCCAGTGAATCAAAGGAGACATCCGACAGCAGACGAACCTGCTGCTCCATCATCGCCAGGGTAGAAGAAACATCCTCCCCTTGGTCCAACAACTCCGACAGAGACTGAAAATCCTTGAGCAAGGACTGGATAGCGTAAGACGAATAGGCCGCAGCCCTGATAGAAAAATTTGCAGCCGCAAAAGTGCGCTTCACAGCACCATCCACCTTGCGATCAACCGGGTCAGCAGGAGATGAGTCCTCCGAGACAACGGACCCATGCGAAGACATGCTCGCCAACAAAGAGTCAACCTTCACGGAGGCAGGGTATTTCACCGCAAAATCCTGAAGAGGGTACCTCTTACTCAAGAAACGAGGAAAGGAACCTTTGTCCACATCCTTCCATTCATTCTCCAGGACCTTCAAGACAGAGGAATGGAGAGGCAAAGAATCAGGCTCAGGACGACGACATTGCGAAAACAGATCGTCCTCCAGAGGCACCACAGAAGCAGGGAACACCAAGTTTTCGCAAATGTGACCCAGCACCTCCTTCCGATCGGCACCTTGCAAAAGCGACCCCTGACATCAACCGCCTCTTCATTCTCAGAATCAGCATCAGCTGCAGCGCCATCAACCCTCGCCGTTTTTGGAGGAGGGACAGGAACATGACCTTGCAAAGCAGCAGAAACAGCAGTATTTATCATCTGCTGCAAAAGATCCATAGAGGGAACATGCACCCCCGAACTGGAAGCCACGTCCAAAGGATCAGGATCACCCATGTTAGATGAAAGATCCATGACAGCCAGTCACGTGAAAGAAAAACAATCACAGGCAAAACGAAGAACAGCCTGGTAAAGTAGGACCCCAGGTTTCTAAGCAACCCAACAAACTCCACCCGGACTGAAGCCGAAGGCCACAAAAGCAGCCGGAAGAGCCGCGCGCCGTAGTAGAAATGAGGCACAGACCGAAGCGCGCTGAGCACAATCAACCCCCTAATGCGTCTCCCGCTCCGCAGGAAACACGAAGAGGCATGAAATCACGCCGGCGTGTGAGACCGGCAGCAGGTAAGGAAAATACAACTGAAGCCCCCGGCCCCCAGAGAACATGCACCCGGCCGTGCAACGTCCGCTCAGCAGGACGCGCGGCCGGGAACGAAAAAACGGCACACAGGACACAAGGCGTCCAGCCCAAAACACAACCAACACCAGCCGTAGACAGATAAGCCATCCAGTCCGCTGAAGCAGGACACGAGGCATCCAGGCAGAAGAAAGGGGAAACAAGACAAATCGCAAAACGAAGCAAAATAAATGACAAATAGAATGCATTCAAACACAAACAAACTTCCCCCAACTAGATAAAACAGGACAAAGGGAACTGCAAAAGCAGGAACCCAGCCCCACTCACCTGACCAGCAGGGAAAACACAGCACTCGGAGAAGTGCAGAAAAAAGAACAGGCTGGGCTGGTTGCTATGTATCCTTTTATAGGATTGGATGAAGCCTCTGGGGCCATATTGGAGGAGGGAGGGGAGACTAAAGCGCTGCTCTTTTATTTTACTTGGAGTTCTGTGTGGAGCCGGAGGCTCATATGTGATTACTGTGGCGAGGAAGACTGGACGAGGAGGTAATGAAGGACTAAAACCACTATAAACTGACCAATCAGACAGAAACGAATAGGCAGGGACTAGCTTAAGGCTGGAGCAATATGAGAAGGGCGTCACTGTAGGCATAATCTTAATGCACACAGCTCCATGCGCCCTTTAGAAAATGGGTGCCCTGGGCCTAGTTCGCCCATGCTAGAGGCCTGGACTGGCTGCAGACATCATAGCCCTTCCGCTGATTCTGACAATAGAGGGCGATAGACATCTAGGGCTAGATTTATGAAGCCTTTTTGCAGTCACAAACTGCCCGATTTGCAGAATCAGGCCATTTTCGACCGCAAAAGTAAATTTTAGTATGTATTAATCCCAAATTATGAATACATACAGATTTGTTGTTTGGACTAGTCTTTTTCATGGTGTCCCTTCTAAATACCGAATCAGAATGGGATTTATGAATGTTTTGCAACCGAAATAGGGTTGCAACACATTTGCATTTTACCACCAACTCAAAGTTGGGGGTTGCCCATTCACAAATGGTAAGGGATCCTCTTGAGACCACTTCCCCTTTGAGAATGTTTAAAAATATATTTTTTAAGAGCAAACAGTGGTCCCACGGACCACTGCCTACTCTTAAAAAATAAACATGAAACTTTTCATTTTTTGTCTTAAAATGCATCCAGTTTTCCTTTAAGAAAAATGGGCTGCATTTTTTAAAAAAATGTTTTTATCCAAAAGCAATCACCGACATGGTTGTTTGCTGACCACAGCGGGCCACCATTCCTGTCATGGAAGCAAATCCTAGTGGGTCATAAATTGCAACCTACAACAGATATTCATGAGGTAGGTCTATTTGCGACACAATACAAATAACAAATGGGCCAGATATTACTTTTGAACATTGGTCATAGCGATTACCAAATAGCAATTAGCAAAAGAAATCTATTTGGTAATCACTATTACTAACCGTCGTAAATTTATCCCCTAGTGATGACTTCATACACAGCATCCCGTGAGGAGACTGCTTGAATGCTCTTGGAGAGAAATGGTCTTCAGACATTGGTAGGGGGGCTGGAAAACACAGGGTGGGAACTAATACTAAAAACATCCCAAACTTATCAGGAAGTGCTAGGTTTACGATATTCAATGTATGTCATAGAACCTACCAGACCCTTAGAAGACTCCGTAAGATATATGGACTCACAACAGCAGAATGCCCCAGGAAGAGAACAGAGGAAGCGGATTCCTGACATATGTTGTGGAGTCAACTCAATATAGTGTGGAAATGACAACTAGGCTGGAGGAAAATTATGGAATAAGAAATCTTAAAATGGAAACTTGCCTGTTGGCAAATTCTTAGATGTAGTAATGATGCTGGTGAAAATAACTCTACTTATGCAATTGAGGGAAACACATGTGCCTGGAAGTGAACAGTGGAGAGCAGAGGTTAGACCGAGGAGAGGCACTCCAAGTGGAAGATAGCAGCAGCTGTGAGATGCTCTGGTCGTTCAGTTCATGTAAACAGAAGGGGAGATCAATGATGCTAAAGAACCATACACAGCAGGAAAGGAGTCTGTGCATAAGGATGGAAAGAACACTGATGAAACCCTGGAGGTCCAAAACCTGTTCATCTTTACATGGTTGACTGATTGGAAGCAGCATTAGTTTAGTGAAACACACGACCAAGAGAGACCTTTTTTCTATTTCTTTGGTTGTTTACTTTAGATGATAATATGACTGGCTTCCTTATACTGATTAAACGAATCTCATCCCACTCACATTGAAAAGTAGTATCTTTTAGACTCAGAAAGATCAAACATTTGGAAATAGTACCCCAGTATAGCCAAAATACACATAAGTTAGTAATACAGAGATGTAGTCAGTGTAAGGCGTGATTGTTTAAAGAGTACAAATTGAAGAGTGGCTGAATATTGAGTACTCAAATGTATTTTTTCTGTATTTGCTTCTTTAAAAAAAGAATAATTGTTGGGAAAAATACCACTGGCCAAAACATTGCTAAAACACACAATTGCAGGACCACAAATAAACAATTAATGTACCCAGCAAGACTCTGTCTTTGGTTTAGTGGACAAAATCAGTGCAAGAAGGTACCCGATCCATTTTTCTGTCAGGCCACCCTAGTAGCAGAATCTGCAGTATGTGCATATTTCGAACACAACAGTGAACACTTGTCAAATTGGTGACTGTCCAAATGTGATTAGTCTGCTTTCCTGTTTCCAGCAAAGGATCGATTCTGAATCATCTTTGTTTAAAGGTCTAAAGGAAATGGTCACCCCATACCTAAACAAGCATTTACAATGCAATGGTTTCGCCTTTTGAAAAGTTTGAGCTATTGGCATTGTACATGACAACATTTGTATTTATGTGTTGGTTTTGAAAACAGATAAATAAATGGCATTGTCATTTACAATGCCAATAGTTTAATCTCTGGCAAATGCCACACAAAAACACAGACCCACACACACACACGATAGATTCAACCCAGATCTGTGACTGGGGGTGAGTGTTCGAAAGGGTTCATCGCTCTGTCTGTGTGTTCGTACTGTTCAGATAGTTGTTACAGTGCTTAATTTGTAAAAATAAAAATTATTACCCGGGACAGAGTTTTTTTGTTAAAGGTCACTGCCAGCTCTACCAACATTTGGATTCAAAGTTTATTGATGTTGAAAAGAGGCAAGAATCCTAAAATAGGTGTCCACAAGGGCAAACCTTGGCACTGCCAACACTGATATCCCACAATACAGTACCTGTGAGTTACTAGCACCACTATGAACTGCAGATACCAGAATGCAAAGGGTCTACTGGTACTGACGTTCTGGCATTGACAATGTTTATTGTTTCAATTACTTAAATCAGTTACAAAGTGTGTGCAGAAAAGAGAGTAAACACTGAACCTAAAATTATAACATGAGACTATCTCACAAAAAAGAATAAAACTCAATTTCTAATTAGGTAATTAAAAGGATTTTAAAATTATAGAATTCCATCCATCACAACAACGATTATACACAGTTAAATCATTTTCGAATTAAATAACAAATTGTTACATTTCATAAATTACAACATAGATTGTTTACTCAAATCAATTGTCCGCAGCTTGCCTTTTCTTTCAATAAACCAGATGCCTCTTCTGCCCTTCGAATAATCTGGAGGGTTTAAAAATATGAAATAGTCTATTTATATATTTAGCAAAGCTGGATTGCTGGTTGTCAAACAAAAGGTTAAGGCGTCTTTACATGCTACTAACTTGTGTTTTAAGAACAGCGGTTTTAATAAGGTGTGACTTGGCTGTAGGAATGGCACACGGCAGTACAGCAAGTATAGCATGGATTTATGTTATGTTATGTTATGTTACAAAAGCTCTTCTATAGCGCGCGGCTACTCCAGGGAGTGTCCCGGCGCTTTGGCAAAGAGAAAAGAAGAAGGAGAGTACATAACACAGTGCCCTCCAGATGGTAGCAAAGGAATTACTGGGTGAAAAGCCACGTCTTTAGGTTCTTACGAAAAGCAAGCAGATTGGACATAGTTCTCAGTGCAAAAGGGAGCTCGTTCCAGCAACACGGGGCCAAATACCGAAAAGAGCGGCCTCCAGTACGAGCGCGTTTAATGATGGGAACAGTTGCTTTGGCCTGCCGTGCGGACCTCAAGGCCCTCCTTGGAGCGTAGAAAGCCATCCGTTTCCGGAGATACTTAGGGCCAGTTAGGTGGAGAGCTTTAAAGGCCAGAGTCAGGATCTTAAAAGTGACTCTTTTGGCAATTGGAAGCCAATGAAGTCTTTCAAACAACTCTGTTCGCACGAGCCCTTCGCGGCAGTCCAAAGATGGCTATAGCGGCCGAGTTTTGCACGACCTGTAAACGAGCTAGAAGATATTTCGGGAGGCCTAGGTAGAGAGCGTTCGCGTAATCAAGACGCGAGCCTATCAAGGCCTGGACTATAATTTTTTTATGTTGGAGGGATATTAGTGGGAGGAATTTCCGCAGCATTTTCAAAATGCCGAAGCACTTTCCAGTCAACCCTATAATCTGGGGTCTAAAAGAAAGATCTACATCGCATAAGATGCCCAGATTTTTAGCTTTTTGCGAGGTATCCTCAGGCGGTGACATGTCCCGCGGCCACCAAGACTTCCACTCGGGGTTCGGAGGACTTCCGAAGAAGAGCAGCTCCGACTTATCCGAGTTGCATTTCAGACTATGTCTCTGGAACCATTCAAACACGGCTTCCAGACATTCCCTAATCTGATTGCTGTCAAAATCTTCACCCTTGTTGCACGTGAACAGTAGCTGGGTGTCATCTGCATAGGATATGATCTGGGCACCAAAAGATTCCGCTACCTCCGCCAGAGGAGCCATATAGATATTGAAAAGGGAGGGGCTCAGGATGGACCCTTGCGGAACCCCTACCTCCAGCGGAGGCATTTCAGCGGAGAACGGGGGTGCCCAGACCACTTGACGGCGGTTGGTGAGAAATGACTTAAACCATTTCCACACCGTCCCCCGAAAAACGATCTCCCATAGTCTTGAAAGGAGACCGGCATGGGGGACGGTGTCGAACGCCGCCGACAGATCCAGCATGACCAAGATAGCTTTCCCTCCTCCATCCAAAGTCTCTCGAATGGCATCGGTAATCTCTAAGAGGGCTGTCTCTGTGCTGTAATTCGCACGGAAACCCGATTGAGAATCGTGTAGCAAGTTGTTATTCTCTATGAAGCTGAAAATAGAGAGGTGCACCTTAGCCATAGATGGAAGGAGGGAGATTGGTCTATAATTTGCGTGTACAAGGGGATCAGATGTTGATTTTTTTAACAGCGGCAGAATTAGGGCGTGCTTCCAGGCCGAGGGTACCTCACCAGATGTAAGGGAGGCATTGAGCAATGGGTTAAGCAAGGTGTTAATTGCCGGCGCAACCCTTCCAAGGCAAGTAGCAGGACAGGGGTCAAGCGGTGAGCCTGACTTAAGTCGGGTTAGAAGGTCAAGAGAGGAGGCAAGAGATATGGACGGGAAATCCAGAAGCAGAGGTCCTATTTCCTTTAAAGGTGAAGGCATAGGAGTCAGCTGACATGCTCCTGAACCAAGGCCCGCACTAGGAAAGGAGTCTTGGATAAGCTTGATTTTGTTAATAAAGAATTCACTGAGTTGGCAGATCCAAGCTTCCATGTGAGAATGATTAGGAGAGCTCGCGGCAGGAGAAATAAACTCTTGTACAATTCTAAAAATTTCTTTACTCCTGCTATCTGCTGCGTCAATTCTTTGTTCCAGGTAGACTTTTTTGCATCCAAGATTTGCTTCTGGTAGAGACGAATTAATCCCCTGTATTTGATTTTATCTTCTGGACCATACCGGCGCCTCCAAACTCTTTCCGCCCTCTTACCGTCCTGTCGCAGCCTGCCAAGAAGAGGAGTGAACCAGGGGGCCGAGATGTGTTTGCTTCCCGGGTTGCCTGTCTTACCAGGGGCTAAGTCCTCAAACCTAGTTTCGAGCCATTTCTGGACCGATTCTATATCTTGCTCCAGATCCCCTGATAGGAAGTAGGGGTGATGGCAAAGCGGCAGAAAGCATTTCTGCCGTGACTCGGTGGAAAGGCCGCGACATCCTCTTGGTGTCTTTCGCTCCTCTAACCCTGGGCATGGCCATGATGGGGATGCAAAATTCTACCAAAAAGTGGTCTGACCAAAGAACAGGAAGCGGTGGAGAGGCCTCTATAGATCCAGTGGAGAAGATCTGGTCGATCGTATGGCCTTTAATATGAGTCGGGCTACAAATGAGAGGGGACAGTCCAAGCGGACATACTGTATCTAGGAGCTTAATGGTGTCAGAGTCAACAGTGTTGTCCATGTAGAGATTGAAATCTCCCAATAGGAGACAGTGCTCTGATCTCAAACAGGGTACTGAGAGTGCCACCTGTAGGTCCTCAAAAAAAGAACCTAAAGGGCCAGGAGCTCTATAAATAATAATCCCTGTGCAAGTTTGGCGGGGGGATAGTTTGAGAGTGAAGCCTAAGGCTTCGCTCCCTTTGATGTTATCCACCGGAAATGTCGAACAGGACAGACTCCTGTCGACGACTAATGCCACACCTCCACCGCGACACACCACTCTGTCCTTCCTATAGATGGTATAATTTGGAGGGATAGCAGTGGCAATGTCGGGGCCAGAGCACTCACCAAGCCAAGTCTCTGTAAGAAACAGACAAGAGGTTTGTGAATCAGATATCAAATTCCAGATATCAGTGGAATGCTTACTGAGAGATCTGGTATTAAGCAGATGACAAAAAACATGTGGTGAAGGGGATACCGGCAGTACATCATCCCGCCTCGGTATAGTCCAACCGCACTCAGCGCAACCCTTCCTAAGCGAGCGGCCTCCTGGGAAAACATGATGACATGAGGTGAAGGATCCTCAAAGCGCTAATAGCTCCGTGGGAGAATAAGAAAGCATCAGAACTACTGGAAGCGTCTTAACCATCCAAACGACAGACTACAGACTGCCAAATAATAGCACGCCTACCTCGCCGGCTGCCGAGACGCGGACGAGCGCAGACGGGCGGGACTCTGGCGCGACTCAGGCGCAGAGAAGGCGCTTCCGCTGCGCGTCACCGCATACGGTGGGCGACAGATACGTGCTAGCAGTGTGCCCTCTCACCCCTTAGTGGGACATGGTTGCTTTGAAGTCCTTTTGCTCTCCGCAGCAAGTCTAGGGCATTCAGACTACAATTCCGATGTTTTGCTCTTAGTGGGACACCCATGTCTCAGTCCGCTCCGTGAAAAATATATTTTTCACTTAGGTATCTAAATCGTCAGTTTAGAGCTTTTCCAACTACTAGGATTAAGTTCACCGGTCCCAGCCACCTAAACTGATTACCAATTTATATTTTGGGAGCTGCACATCGACTACCTACCCAAACTGACGTTTTCACGTCTGCAATGAGTCCAGCCGCAATGCTTAATTTGTCCACCTGATACCCAACCACCCCTAGTTCTTCTCCTTTCAGTGTCCCCCGAGGTAAACACTACAAAGACGGCAGTGTAGCGGTTTCTTACCTCACCACCGCGGAACACCAGCAGGGGGCAGCAGAGGTCGAAGGTCGGAGCTCGGAGTATATTTACAGGAGAGTGCAAAATCAGCATCATTATCCTGTTCCTGGGTCACGCTAAGAAATTGTTACAGAAACCAACCTGTGATCCGAAATTGGACGGGTACATGTGACTTCGATATTGTGATACACAGCCCATTGAATTGTACACTAAGCTCGTCAGTTTTTGTGTATTTCTAGACTCTGCCGTATATGAACGGTTCTGCGTCTTAAAGAGCCTGGTAGTACGTCGCCCCACATAAGGGCATACTTTGAAGCATTTTGAATGCCAGGCCCTCCGCCATAACCTCTGCCTTTGTCTTTCTGCTTTAGTTTCATTAAGGATGTGGCACGGGCGCAGTGCTTAATGTGTGGCGGTGGTTGCAGCCAAAAGGCCTCGGCACTTTGTTTAGTGGATAGAGACTTACTTTTTGACATCTGAGTTCGACAGAGAGGAAACAAAAGGCAGAAAGGACGAAAACAATTTGCCCCAAACAACCATGTACATTGCTTACACCTCGCCGTCGAGGACGGTGACCCACTTAGGTCTGTCACGAGCAATGTTATGAGGTTTGACGACTGCATACAGGATCAAATGAATGACGGGTAGAACTCAGTCAGGTAAAATAAGATGGAGTATGAGGTATAAAATAAAATGATGCACAATTGAAATGTAAAAAATAATGGTTATAACTTAATGGATCCGTGTACAAGACCAGTACATGTCTCCAGGCGGATCGAGCCCCTCACGCCGTAACACACAGATATTGCTATGTCCAGGGCCGTGTTGCACTGTTCTTCGTCCGGGCCTTTCTTGTAAAACCACCAGTGCTTTAAATGGGCGAGTGAAAGAACATGACGGGCACACGGACAGCGGGAGGGGGGTGCGGGAACGGCACACGGACAGCGGGAGGGGGGCGGGAACGGGCACACGAACAGCGGGAGGGGGGCGGGAACGGGCACACGGACAGCGGGAGGGGGGGGGGAGAGAAAATATCTACCAACCCCCTAAAGAAAGCGTTCCTGAAAGATATCTTGCTGGTAGGGGTTCCGAGTACATCTGCTATACTCTATAAGCCATGGTCTAGTAAGCCCAGGCTGCAGGGACCGGAACGGGTGCATAGGCTGATGCTCTGGGAGGAGGTAGGGGCAGGTGAGGGGCATGACCATATAGAACTGAGCCGAAGTAATGGATACCAGCTCCTGACGTATGGCAAAACCATTGAAACACTGAAACAAGCTGGGTGAGAAGATGAGAAGATGGAGACAGATTCAAAAAAATAGAGAGAGGGGTCCTACTCTGCCAAAGGGACAAGACATCAACATAGACACTTCTGTCAAAAAGAGTGAGTGGTCAGAAGTGGTTGAAAGTGGTTACTGTATGTTTCCAAAAAGAGCCCAAAGGGATCATTCTTTTTGACAAAAGAGCTGCAGACAGAACTGGTCTTTGCTAAGATAGCGCCCTGGGCATGGGCAGAGAGAAATCTGGCGCCCTTGCTGATGGTAGTGCATCAAATGAGGCAGCAGGAAGTCCGTTTTGTGTTAGCTGGTCAGTACCTGGATGAGTAGGGACTGGACCCTGAACACAACCATCCGCTAACCTCCCCCAGCTGACCAAATCACTGATATAACTTAGCTTCCTCATGCAGGTGACAGTTTTGTTGATTTATGCAGGGGTCAGAGGCTGAAGGGAGGGCGAGGAAGGGGGCTAAAGGGGTGTTAAAGACATCACTGCTGCATGATAATGAAGGACTAAAACCACTATAAACTGACCAATCAGACATAAACGAATAGGCAGGGACTAGCTTAAGGCTGGAGCAATATGAGAAGGGCGTCACTGTAGGCATAATCTTAATGCACACAGCTCCATGCGCCCTTTAGAAAATGGGTGCCCTGGGCCTAGTTCGCCCATGCTAGAGGCCTGGACTGGCTGCAGACATCATAGCCCTTCCGCTGATTCTGACAATAGAGGGCGATAGACATCTAGGGCTAGATTTCTGAAGCCTTTTTGCAGTCACAAACTGCCCGATTTGCAGAATCAGGCCATTTTCGACCGCAAAAGTACATTTTGGTATGTATTAATCCCAAATTATGAATACATACAGATTTGTTGTTTGGACTAGTCTTTTTCATGGTGTCCCTTCTAAATACCGAATCAGAATGGGATGTATGAATGTTTTGCAACCGAAATAGGGTTGCAACACATTTGCATTTTTACCACCAACTCAAAGTTGGGGGCTGCCCATTCACAAATGGTAAGGGATCCTCTTGAGACCACTTCCCCTTTGAGGATGTTTAAAAATATATTTTTTAAGAGCAGACAGTGGTCCCAGGGACCACTGCCTACTCTTAAAAAATAAACATGAAACTTTTCGTTTTTTGTTTTAAAATGCATCCAGTTTTCCTTTAAGAAAAATGGGCTGCAAAACATTTTTTAATCCAAAAGCAATCACCGACATGGTTGTTTGCTGACCACAGCGGGCCACCATTCCTGTCATGGAAGCAAATCCTAGTGGGTCATAAATTGCAACCTACAACAGATATTCATGAGGTAGGTCTATTTGCGACACACTACGAATCACAAATGGGCCAGATATTACTTTTGAACATTGGTCATAGCGATTACCAAATAGCAATTAGCAAAAGAAATCTATTTGGTAATCACTATTACTAACCGTCGAAAATGTATCCCCTAGTGATGACTTCATACACAGCATCCCGTGAGGAGACTGCTTGAATGCTCTTGGAGAGAAATGGTCTTCAGACATTGGTAGGGGAGCTGGAAAACACAGGGTGGGAACTAATACTAAAAACATCCCAAACTTATCAGGAAGTGCTAGGTTTACGATATTCAATGTATGTCATAGAACCTACCAGACCCTTAGAAGACTCCGTAAGATATATGGACTCACAACAGCAGAATGCCCCAGGAAGAGAACAGAGGAAGCGGATTCCTGACATATGTTGTGGAGCTAACTCAATATAGTGTGGAAATGACAACTAGACCGGAAGAAAATTATGGAATAAGAAATCTTAAAATGGAAACTTGCTTGTTGGCAAATTCTTAGATGTAGTAATGATGCTGGTGAAAATAACTCTACTTATGCAATTGAGGGAAACACATGTGCCTGGAAGTGAACAGTGGAGAGCAGAGGTTAGACCGAGGAGAGGCACTCCATGTGGAAGATAGCAGCAGCTGTGAGATGCTCTGGTCGTTCAGTTCATGTAAACAGAAGGGGAGATCAATGATGCTAAAGAACCATACACAGCAGGAAAGGAGTCTGTGCATAAGGATGGAAAGAACACTGATGAAACCCTGGAGGTCCAAAACCTGTTCATTTTTTACATGGTTGCCTGATTGGAAGCAGCATTAGTTTAGTGAAACACACGACCAAGAGAGACCTTTTTTCTATTTCTTTGGTTGTTTACTTTAGATGATATTTTGACTGGCTTCCTTATACTGATTAAACGAATCTCATCCCACTCACATTGAAAAGTAGTATCTTTTAGACTCAGAAAGATCAAACATTTGGAAATATTACCCCAGTATAGCCAAAATACACATACGTTAGTAATACAGAGATGTAGTCAGTGTAAGGCGTGATTGTATAAAGAGTACAAATTGAAGAGTGGCTGAATATTGAGTACTCAAATGTATTTTTTCTGTATTTGCTTCTTTAAAAAAATAATAATTGTTGGGAAAAATACCACTGGCCAAAACATTGTTAAAACACACAATTGCAGGACCACAAATAAACAATTAATGTACCCAGCAAGACTCTGTCTTTGGTTTAGTGGACAAAATCAGTGCAAGAAGGTACCCGTCCCATTTTTCTGTCAGGCCACCCTAGTAGCAGAATCTGCAGTATGTGCATATTTCGAACACAACAGTGAACACTTGTCAAATTGGTGACTGTCCAAATGTGATTAGTCTGCTTTCCTGTTTCCAGCAAAGGATCGATTCTGAATCATCTTTGTTTAAAGGTCTAAAGGAAATGGTCACCCCATACCTAAAAAACAGAGGGAAGTGTAAGCAAGTCAATGTCAAGAACACTTCTGTATTTAGCAATGTAGTAAGGGCTTAAATTGTACTCATTTAGATTACCTAATATAAGTGATGTGCTCCTCTCATGTTTGCACTAATTGTGCAGTGGCAAGGTAGTTGTACTTGAAGACCAGCTGCTGCGTCTGACCAGCATTGCTAATTGTGAGACACACACACACACACATATTTAGACACACATTTGAATTGCAAGAATGGCACTGTTAACCATGACAAAACAGCAGTGAAGCATGAGGTCGTGTCTTGGTCCCGGTACTGCCTGATCTTGGAGAGCCATGTCTCACTTCATGTTGGACATGGCCTTTCTTACGGGATTTCTCTAAAACCTTTTGCTAATGTTTCTACTGTTTTTTTGCTGATTCTTTTTTTCGTGGCCTTCGGACTCTGGGCGCTTTCCCACTGTAATACAGTGTGAAAGCACAGGCGCCCTTGCTGCATATGCTAAGACGTTGTGCTTAGTTGATTGGTTTAGGTGTTGTACCTGTGAGTGCATTTAAAAGCTACACCACATACCCAGGGCAGGTACTGCACTGGCTAATAATGGGACACAGCTCTAATTGTGGCACACACCAGAATAGCCTTTCAAACATGCATCAATTCTGCCATTTTAGGCCTGTGGATGCGCAGTTGTAATTATGCTCATGTTGGCATTTCTAACTCGACCAGAGACAGTCTACAGGCACTAAATAGCTAAGTCAGGAAACTATCAACTTTCTAAAAGTTGTATTTTCAAAGTTGTACTTTAAAATTCAACTTCACCATAAGTTAGGATTATACATTAGGGTTGTTGAGACACCAAACATGATCTGAATACCTATTTCCATTTGGAAATTACACTTATAAAATGTAATAAGGTAGCTCCAATAACATCCTATGGGAGTGGTAGGCCTTTCAGTAGTGAAAAAATAATATAAGGGGTTTTTACTATCAGGGCATATAACTTAAAAGCGCATGTCCTACTTTTTAAATACATTTCACCCGGTCCTCCAGGCTGCACAGGGGGTATATGGTCAAAATATTGAGTTCAAAATATTGAGTAACACAAATATCGAGTCCAAAATATAGAATTTACAAAATATCGAATGGACAGAATATAGACATCAAAAATATCGTTTTTAAGGTAAGTAATGCAATATCGATTTTAAAAATATAGAAAGTCAAAATATTGAAGTACATAATATAGGTTATTAAAAATATCAAATTTTTAATAATATCGAAGTGTTTTGTATGTTAGTATATGTGTGAAAAGTGTATATTTTTTGTAATTTATTTTAAGTAATTAATTTTGTTATTTAATTTTTGCGTAATTTAATTCTGTAGCGGGTTGTGGGTTTATAGGGGAATAGGCTGGGAAGTAATTTATTATAATTAATTAAATATGTTAATTAATGTATTGGTATTTATTTTGAATAAATTGTTAATTAATTTTTAAATGGTAATTAATTAATTCTTAATTGATAATTAATTTGTATTAATTGATAATTATGTAAATAATATTAATTTATTTTCTGTAGCGGGTTGTGGGTTTATAGGGGAATAGGGCGGGAAGTAATTTAATTATAATTAATTAAATATGTACATTTATTTATTGGTATTTATTTTGAATACATTTTTAATTCATTTTTAATTGGTAATTAATTAATTCCTAATTGATAATTATTTTTTATTAATTGATTCATTGATAAGTATGTGAATAATATTAATTTATTTTCTGTAGCGGGTTGTGGGTTTATAGGGGAATAGGGTGGGAAGTAATTTAATTTTAATTATTTAATATGTTAATTTATTTATTGGTATTTATTTTGAATTATTTTGAATTGATTCATTGATAATTATGTAAATTCTATTAATTTATTTTCACTAGAGTGGGAATAGTAAAATTTACCCCTATGCTATCCAACGCTTTCCCTACTGTTGCACTCACTGGAGTGGGAATAGTAATTTTTACCTCTACGCTATCCAACGCTTTCCCTACTGTTGCACTCTCTGGAGTGGGAATAGTAATTTTTACCCCTACGCTATCCAAAGCTTTCCATACTGTTGCACTCTCTGGAGTGGGAATAGTAAATTTTACCCCTACCCTATCCAACGCCTTCCCTACTGTTGCACTCTCTGGAGTGGGAATAGTAATTTTTACCCCTACGCTATCCAACGCTTTCCCTACTGTTGCACTCTCTGGAGTGGGAATAGTAATTTTTACCCCTACGCTATCCAACGTTTTTCCTACTGTTGCACTCTCTGGAGTGGGAATAGTAATTTTTACCCCTACGCTATCCAACGCTTTCCCTGCTGTTGCACTCTCTGGAGTGGGAATAGTAATTTTTACCCCTACGCTATCCAACGCTTTCCCTACTGTTGCAATCTCTGGAGTGGGAATAGTAATTTTTACCCCTACGCTATCCAACACTTTCCCTACTGTTGCACTCTCTGGAGTGGGAATAGTAATTTTTACCCCTACGCTATCCAACGCCTTCCCTACTGTTGCACTCTCTGGAGTGGGAATATTAATTTTTACCCCTACGCTATCCAACGCTTTCCCTACTGTTGCACTCACTGGAGTGGAAATAGTAATTTTTCCCCCTACGCTATCCAACGCTTTCCCTACTGTTGCACTCTCTGGAGTGGGAATAGTAATTTTTACCCCTACGCTATCCAACGCTTTCCCTACTGTTGCACTCTCATGGAGTGGGAATAGTAATTTTTACCCCTACGCTATCCAACCCTTTCCCTACTGTTGCACTCTCTGGAGTGGGAATAGTAATTTTTACCGCTACGCTATCCAACGCTTTCCCTACTGTTGCACTCTCTGGAGTGGGAATAGTAATTTTTACCCCTACTGTATCCACCGCTTTCCCTACTGTTGCACTCTCTGGAGTGGGAATAGTAATTTTTACCCCTACGCTATCCAACGCTTTCCCTACTGCTGCCGTCTTTGGAGTGGGAATAGTAATTTTTACCCCTACGCTATCCAACGCTTTCCCTACTTTTGCACTTCCAGGAGTGGGAATAGTAATTTTTACACTCCCGCTATCCTACGGTAATAATATTGTGTATTTTTTATTAATATTATGTTAATATATAAATATGTTTTAACATATATGATTGTATGTTTTTTTAATTATTAATTTAAAGGTAATTTAAGTATTTTTAAGTATATTTTAGCTATTTATTTTTAATATTTTTTAATTTTACATTATTTTTACGACATTCGATATTTTTACAAAGTATATATTTTTAAACGATATTTTGGATTCGATATTTTGGTACTTACCTGTTTGTAGATAGGAATTCGATATTTTGTCTGTCGATATTTTGGCATCGATATTTTGGGTAGTCTATATTTTGTCCCTCGATATTTAGTCAGTGATCCTGCACAGAGCCGTCCATTGGGTGACATATATGTAGTAAAAAGGAAGGTTTGGACGAGTCTCAGGTTAATTTTCTAGGTCGAAATGGCAGTTTAAAGCGGCACACACAGGCTGCAATTGAAGACTTGAGATATGTTTAAAGGGCTACTTAAGTAAGTGACACTATCAGTGCTGCAGGCCTACTAGTAGTATTTAATTTACAGGCACTGGGCACATGTAGTACCACTTTACTAGGGAATTATAAGTAAATTAAATAAGCCGATTGGGTATAATCCAATGTTGCCATGATAAGAGAAGAAAGCACAAGCACTTTAGCACTGGTTAGCAGTGCTAAAGTGCACAGAGTCTTAAGGCCACCAAAAAGAATTGAGCAAAAAGTTTGGAGGGTGACTCTGTAGAGAAGGCCAGATCTAGCCCCCACATATGGTGTATTGGTCTGGGGAAACTAGCCAGTATCCTCTTTTTCAAAATTCTTCTTTTCCATTAATTCACCATTTAAATGGCTGGGCTTCTTATCAAGCAGTCTTTCAGCATGTGTTTCCTAGTCCTGTCTGATTCGGGAATGAATGGAAAAGAAGAATTTTGAGAAGGAGGATAAATCAAATTGCCCTGATGAAGTCCCTATAAAGAATGAAATGCATTGGCTGGGTTTGTTTTAAGTATGATGGAATTGGATACTTAAGAAAAAAGTACTTTATGGAAAAAGACACCAACGTCCGGAAATTAACTGAAGAACGAAATATGGAAAGTAATTGAAAACAAAAGAGTGATTACAGATACATGCAATTTGAATTGGAAAATTCAATGTGAACAAGGAAATTCGGTTGCCAACCTAATATTGTGAAACGTTTTACCAAGAATTGAGTTTTGTGGGCTGTCAGAGCTCCAGGAGTGGGCATAAGAAAACTCTAATATTGTATTTTATTCCGGTGCCACTGCTGGCTGTCATTTAGAAATGATTACACACACCTTCTTACTACTTAACATCTTATCTTTCGTACTTTTACACATGCTTAATAGTGTCCAGTCTTTCCACACTTCAAATGGCTATTAAAATCAACAATGATTTGAACTATCACATCCTATGCACACACCCCGCTTGACATTTTATCTAACCTGATTATTGCCCCTGTCAGCATGTAAATCTGTCTTAAATTTTAACTCATGGGGCTTGCCAACATCTAGGACCCAAAGTGGTGCAATCCTGATAGGACATTGGTGCTCCTCAACTAGAACTGTCACTTTTCTAGTTAGGGAAACCCATATAATGATGCAGAAACATGCTCATAAGAATGAAAGACACAGTATTTTTTGATCTGAGGGCTGCCTTTGACCTGGTCCCAAGAACCAAATTGTGGATAACCCTGGAAAGGATGGGAGTCGACCCTACTCTACTAGATGTCCTTATCAGTCTACATGAAAGAAACTACGCCCAAGTAAGATGGGGGCTGGGAGGAGTTTATGGAGTGCATACCAGTCACTCGTAGGGTGCGACAGAGGTGCGTTCTTGTCCCAACATTATTTTTCTCTCTATATAAACAATACGGTTAACTATTTATAAGTAGGGCTCATGGTTTTATGGTATTTATTTTTTGACATTTCCATTTGTATTTATCCATATTTCTTTTTTGCACACTTTTTCGGTATTTATCAATTTTTATTTTCTGTTTTCCGAGTAAATGAAGCTGCAATGGGTATTTTTCCACGTTTATTTGACTGATAAATGTATACTGACATTTGAATGTCCAAAAGGTTTCAGCAGTATATGGTGCAATAGCATTATCTGAAAACACTTCCATTTTAAATTCCTTAAATAACTGTAGATATGCACTTCATTAAGCTTAATTAGGAAATCTATAGTTTTTTTTATCTCCACTAACTCTCAATCTGTATACCTACTTATCTGGCACTCATGATTGACCGTAGAAAAAGTCATCCAAAGCGCACCTATTTTCTGTTTTTTCCGGTATATAAAAATAAATACTGATCGGAAAATAAATAGTTTTCTGTCTGTATTTATACGTAAAAATTAGTAAAAACTGAAAACTGGGAGTCTTATTTATAATCCTATACCCATGACTGCCCTACATTGTGGGAATTGACTGTTCCCGCACTACTTTTTGCTGATGATACCATGTTACACTTGTGCACCCCACTGGGGTTGCAGAATGTCCTATAAAGCTTTACTGATTACTGTGACTCCCGTGGATTGTAAGTTGACTCCTCTATTTGCATGCAAGCAACCAAACTCCAACAGGTAGAGCACTTTAATTACTTGGGAGTAACAATAGATATACCTACTTATTGGAAAGCACATATGTTAAAATCAGACCTGTCCCTTCTTCATGGCACTTCTGCTGTTGCTAAGCGCTATAAAGCCACTACCTCACAAACAATATATCTGGCCATCGAGATCTAAAGGACTAAGGAGCCATCTGCCTTCTTGAATGGAGTAGATATATAACAAGTCCTCCAACCGTCCCACTGTTCTTTGACACAGGCCTCAAGAGGATTGGTGATTTGGCCAGGTTGAAGCCACTACTATTCTGGATCACTGTGGTCCATCCAGGACCAGGCCTCTTACAGAACTGCACTAAAAGAGGTCATTAGCCTAAGGATAGTAGCTCAATGCTCTTGCTTTATTACATTAAACAACAACGGTGGGTCCTACGGATGGGCATGTAATGGTAAAATACATACTTAATAAATAACAACTCTAAGACAGCTATCAAAGAGAAATATTTGGCCTTCGCATACAACTCATACCACCAAAATGCCAAGGCAGGAGGGCTGGTTGATGAGTATTTGTCCTTTAAACCCACTCCCAAGCTCGAAACATACATGGATGCGTTTGTACCCCTCCTAGCACCCATATTGTTTGCAAAGCTTAGAGTGGGCACGCTGTTGGTAAACAATTTTACCTTTAACTAGGGGTTCCAGCCTCCCCAAAACAGAAAACGTCTGCTTCTGCTTTTAAAAGCTTGTAGACATATATCACTTTTTATCTTTTGCCAACCTTACAACAGACCCAGCAGGCATCCCATTAGGCGTAAACAACTGCAGAGGGGCATATTGCATCCTATGGTTAGACTGTAGTACTGGCATTGCTCTAGGTCTTAGCAGTTATTTACAAGTTGTTTGTTGTATGAGAAAAGTAGCGGGACTACAACTTTAATACTATAGTCATTTAGCATGTTATACTTGTTGAACGTTTTTAAGCAATAATCTGAATGTACCCAATTAAAATTTTTGTAATGGTTTATATTGAGCAAGTTGATGTAAAGTTTTTTTATGATGTACCATATTTGTTGCTTTTTTAAATGATTTGATATGATATGTTGTATGGGGCAACGCCCGAAATAAACATTATTGATTGATTCATTGTTTGTTTGAATGACAAAGATTCTCATCTCAATGCTTTATATAAAGAATTAATAAGCAAATTACAGAAAATGTGCCATGAGTGAAACGATGGATTTGGGCCCAGATCTTTGGACTGGGGTGAATGTGTGACATTGATCCACATTCTGTCCATCATTGTTGTGTTTGCAGGTACCGCTCTAAGTGTACTGGGGATGCTCAGACGTGAGTCCCAGGCACTCCACACCACTGGAATCAAGCTAGCCGGGCTGATGAGAGGTGTTACCTCGAAACCGGGCCGGTCTTTGGATGCTTGTTTCCGTTCGGGGAAGGACATGGCTTTTGTAGTTCGGACTGGACTGTTCCCATGGGGCACAGGGTCAGCGCTGATTTGCATATCGCCATTGTCTAACCCAGGGTGGTGTGGAGTGGAAAAACGATGGATTTGGGCCCAGATCTTTGGACTGGGGTGAATGTGTGACATTGATCCACATTCTGTCCATCATTGTTGTGTTTGCAGGTACCGCTCTAAGTGTACTGGGGATGCTCAGACGTGAGTCCCAGGCACTCCACACCACTGGAATCAAGCTAGCTGGGCTGATGAGAGGTGTTACCTCGAAACCGGGCCGGTCCTCGGATGCTTGTTTCCGTTCTGGGAAGGACATGGCTTTTGTAGTTCGGACTGGACTGTTCCCATGGGGCACAGGGTCAGCGCTGATTTGCATATCGCCATTGTCTAACCCAGGGTGGTGTGGAGTGGAAAAACGATGGATTTGGGCCCAGATCTTTGGACTGGGGTGAATGTGTGACATTGATCCACATTCTGTCCATCATTGTTGTGTTTGCAGGTACCTCTCTAAGTGTACTGGGGATGCTCAGACGTGAGTCCCAGGCACTCCACACCACTGGAATCAAGCTAGCCGGGCTGATGAGAGGTGTTACCTCAAAACCGGGCCGGTCCTCGGATGCTTGTTTCCGTTCTGGGAAGGACATGGCTTTTGTAGTTCGGACTGGACTGTTCCCATGGGGCACAGGGTCAGCGCTGATTTGCATATCGCCATTGTCTAACCCAGGGTGGTGTGGAGTGGAAAAACGATGGATTTGGGCCCAGATCTTTGGACTGGGGTGAATGTGTGACATTGATCCACATTCTGTCCATCATTGTTGTGTTTGCATGAGTAAGTTTAGCAGCAAAGCATACAAATCATAAGTACAAAGACCTCAGTACAGTTCTGAAATCCGTCATAGAAATCCCTCCTTAGCCTACCGCCCTCCACGCTGCTCCCCAGGGAGCAAAAGAATGATCCACTGATGAATATCCTGGGTGGAATCCCCCCTGCTTTTTCGAGATGCGTCCACTGCCAAAGGCCAAGACCTTAAGAGCTAACAATAGTGTTTGGGCATAAATCTTGGACACTACATCGAGCAAGGAAATCAGGCAATAATTTGCAGGTTCATCATAGGCTTCTTTATTATAGATAGGTTTAATTATTTCCCTTCCCCAAGTATTACACAGGTTCTTCTCACCAATTTAATTAAGGGGCTTAGGACATTGGCTCACCATAATGAGTTTGTTTTTAGAGAATTGCTGGTAATCCATCCTGGTCACCTGCCCGAGGCAACTTCATATTTTCAATTATGTCTGCCATGATGCCCGTCTCTTAAATCTGGAGAAGGTTTGAATATTCCAACTGATCAAGAACAAAGTCACTTCCCAAGTTATTATCAGGTATCTTCATAACAACTCAATGATAAACGTTGTCCACAGCAATTTGCAGACCTGAGCTTCTACTTTAGATGGGGAATTTTGATGGCCGAATGAACGAGAATTTTCCTTTGCGAACTCATAGTGCATTTTACTCCAGTTCGTTTCATAAAATGACTTCCTTTCTGAGAAACAAGCTACATCCTAGGTCCTTCTTAGGGTCCTCCAATCCTGCTGGAACTTGCCATCTCCGCCAAGAGAATACATTGTTGTGCTGACAACTCGTAAATGAGGGCAGCATTTTCCATTGAACCACCCTGTTGTCACTTTCACTACAGCTCTTTTCAGCGAGTTTTCTTCAAGGAGAGTCTGGACTTTTATTGTATGCTCATACCTTTCCAGTTCCATCTACCGCTGACGGATGGACCTCTATTTTAGTTTCTTCTTATTTGCACAATTATCCCAGTTATTTCCCTGCCCCCAGAATTACCAAGACCGTCTGGTAATAGTAATTCCGAGGTAGAGAAATAACAGGGGTTTTTACAGGCCACTCATATTGACAACCTGTTATTAGGAGGGTGCCTTGAATTGTACTGTTGGAAATTGGATTATTAGCAGTGGTAAATATGCAACTACCACTGGCAATAAGGCCACTAACACAGTCTAGGGTTCAGAATAGGTCTGAGAAAATAATTGCCATGCTCAACACCTGGTAGCTTGGCTGCAAGCAGGCAGGCTTAACTTCAGAGACAGGTATGTAACGAATTTAAAAATACCAGTTCAATGAAAAATTAAGACACAACACACAATAAAGATCCAACACCAATTTATAACAATAGGAAATAGTTTTAGCTTTAAAATGACACTAACAGGAAAAAAATCCAATGTAGGGAACCGGGGATATGACTTGTTGGACTTGGCCCCTTTTCCAGGAATGTTTCGCTTTTCACCCCCCTATTTTAGGATGTCTCCCCCATGGTGAAGAAAAGTGTAGGCCATGTGTGGAGTGAGATGTCAAGTGTAATGTAGTGCAATGGTGTGTGCACTTATTAACCCCCAGAGTAGAAATGTACCCTGGTAGCATGCTGCATTTAAAATGGATGCCATGGCTGTGTGTTGTGCCACCTGACTGCAGTGGGTTAGCGGTCTAGTTGTTTGGTACCCAGCCATCCCAGCATTTGAAGGGAAAGCCTGGCACCCAGGGTGCTCTACTCCTCCCCCTGAGCCAGTTAGAGCCAGTTCTTCAGAGGCTTCTAGAAGCTTCTGGCACTGCCTGGTAGGTGGGGTGAGGGGCGTATTAGTAAGGGGGTTGTGCCACCATGTGCCCAGTCAGAGCGTGGATTTGAGAGTGAGGGGACCTGCTGCCAGGGGGTGCCACCGCATGGGCCTGTGTGCTGTCCCCTGAGCCCATCTGTACCCCTCCACTGTCCACAGGGCCAGTGAGAGCCCACTGCTGGAGTTCAGGCTGCTGTACCAGGAGGAGTGCCACGTTACAGGGGATGATGGTTCCGAGGAGCTGCTGTCCTGTACTGATGAGTACCCACTGACCGCTGACCTGGCCTAGCATTGCCTACCTGCTCTCCTGCCCTAGCGCCTCGTAAGCGCTACACCTGGGCCCTGACTGCTCCCTAGCGCCTGGAAAAGGAGAGCGCTTTGACTGACTGCCAAGGAGCACCTTTGACTGCACCCTGAAGGAGGTGAGGAGTGTGACCTGTTGTCCCTGAGTCTGCTGGTGGGACCTAGCGCCTCGTGAGCTGTCTATGTGGACTGCCTGTACCCTCCCCCTACCTGCACTCTGGCTGTACTGCCCAAGCGCTATATGTGTAGTGTAGTTCCTATCTTCCCAATAGGCTCTGCGCATTGGAATAGTACCTACAGCAGTAAAGGCCTAGGCCAGACGTTAACTAGGTCTACTACTGTCGATACTAGACTTAATTTTTGGGTTTGCCAGCTAAGCTCAGAGTTCGCTAGAAACTTTCTCGAATGTTCAAGGAAGGATTAACTCCCCTGATTAGACAAGAAGGGATTTAGTTTCTGACAACCATAGAACATGACAACTTTGCTCTCCCCTAATCAAGAGTCAATCTCGAGAGTCGTGTGAGCACAAGGCAATTATTTTACTCAGTCAGTACGTGCATTCTTAGTCTCATCAGAATGTAGAGAAAAGGAAGAGACGGGCGTGTTCAATAAAAGATGTTATTTATTGATCAGTCTCTTTTCTCGTACAAGAGAAATGGATCGATATTATTGCAATACTTATTGTTAAGTAAAGTGCATACATTAGAAGCAATAGTATAAAATAATACTGTAAAAACATTGATATGGTTTCTGAGCCATATGATGTTTAAAATGATTAAAATATATTTACATACACATATACATTTGACTAAACGTACTCAACTGGTGTTTCTAAATACGCCTACCCCGTGTACCTGACCTAAGTCTAATGCGTGGGCGGGAATAGAAAGTTACAGTTTAAGTTAAGTTTGTTTTTGCCAAGTGAATAACTAAAGAATTCTCTGTGAGGGGTTATTCAGTTCTGTACCTGGAATTTAGGATGAATGAGGAATGGTATCTCTTTCTCTGCTCTCGATATTCCAGGCTGCCTGCGAGGGCTGCCCAGAAGCGCCGGTGCTGGGTCTCTCGGCTTGAGATAGCAGCGCGTCTCTCAGCGCGTCAGGAAGGCGGGGCTGTTGCCTGCGGGGTCTGCTTCTGCTCTCGGCTTCGGCAAGTATGGCTGCTCCGTCTTGTCACCACGCGTGTGTTTGCATAGGGCAAGGTCGGCAATATTTATACCTTAAAGGTGCCGGGATTGACGTAAGGATGGACATAGGTACGTCAATAAAGATGTCATACGACTTGCTCGTTAGCACATTCTTTACTAAAGTTCTCTGTGAAATCAAAACAATGGCCGCACGGATTATCCAGGTTGTCATAGGTTTGATTTGTTATGAGAACGTCGTATGCCTTATCAGGGGCTGGAGGAATGTCGCTTGTCTAATTAGATCTCAAGCGTTATGACCTAATCAGATAACACGTTCCTGTGCCGTAGTGTGACTGCGTCAGATAACGGTATCTGCATCATGGGGGTTTTCTTGCCTCATGGGCTGACTGTTAGTTAACTAGCTAGGTAGTTTAACCAGAATAGGGTCAGGAATAGGGGGATCGATTCAGAACCTATAGAAATACACGACACCCACTCCACGCTAACTATGGTCATATCTACTAATCTATGCATAGTATAACATAGTACAACATACTATAGAGTATAGTGTATACCTTACCACCCCAAAATACATAAATGCATTTTGAAATTTTCAAATATACTGAAAAATTGCAGTCATATATATTGTATGCACTTAAGCTATGAATTAAATGCAAAAGTAAGCACGCATTTTATGCATTATTGCTTGTTGGTATATGAGAAATACACATGAAATGGCTCTTAATATGGCTATACAGAAAGAAAAGTCGAAACCATTTCATCACATAATATATTTTGTGAACATACCAGCGGGCAGCTAAAGTCTATATAAAGTCTATAAAGTATCTAAAAATAGAAATCTTAGTTCTCTAGGAATAGTTTCTTACTTTAAGCAGAAGATCAGTGTCCCGGAAAAAAAATATGTAGAAAAATATTTTAAGGGCTTGCTGAAAAAAGTTGCTGTCCGTGAACTGGATTGTAATTGTTCATGTGACTTTATTTTTAAAGTTGAAGGCCGAATTCAGGGAACGCCGTGTGCGAGTTTACTCAAAAGTCTCTATTTCTGTTCCGGAGAGAACATCATATCATTCAGGCTTTCGAAAAAACTGTCAACAGCTTCATGGGAAAGTTCCTCTAAGTCGGAAATAGGGGTAACCATGCATTCGTGCGCATGATTGTCTCCATTGACATTCTGATTTGCATTGCTGACAGAAGGTCGTACCTGTTCGATGCTGCTTTCATCTTGAACTTCACTACTCTTCAATCGTAGTGGTGAAGATTCCAGGAATGCCGTCATCAGAATTGGCAGCCTTTGAGGGCAGCACAGTGCGTGAACCTTGGTAGGAACCAACAGTGTATCTGCATCCACCGGCGCATCCGATTGTAGCGTCAGACAGGTGTCTAACACGCATTCTTCTCCGCATAGCAGACACCTTAGTACAGGTAAAACACACCTTTGCCACATTGGTCGAAATGATAGAAACCAAGTCATGTTTAGGTCTCTAAGCCGGGAGAGTCCCAGGATTTTTGATATCCGGTCCCGGTATCCAATGGCTAGGATCGTATCTTCCATTGTCGCGAGAGTTTGATCTGTGACATGGGTTGCCATAACGAAAAATAAGGACTAGGAATAGGATTCCTGCAATTAGTCCCAGGATCAGGGGAAGTCCGCCAAAAATCGAATGGACGAAATCTGGAAAAATACCCAGTATGGCTTTGAATGGTGTTAATGCCATCGAAAATACTGTCTTAAATACCTTTGAGACCCCAGTGGTATCAGAAATATTTAAGATTTCGCTCAGGATTTCCGCGAAATGTACGGGGGAATTAGTTGATAATAATGTATGTATCTCTGCAGTCGTCCTTGCGACTTGTAGATCATACGTTTCTTTAGATGACGTGAGCCTTGTAGGCGTCTGAAGAAGCACTGTTTTCATTCTGCTTAAAGCATCTATTCGAATAGAAGTAATTTTCAAACCGGGCCATGCCCTTGCCTCCCTGTCTGGAAAGGAGCTGGGGAATAAAGAACGTCCACAGCACTTGACCTTCGCCGTCGTAGTGACGAGATAAGGAGTCCCGGGCATAAGACTACAACATCTGCGGTCTACAATAAGAATGTAACTCCCATTATAGAGTCTTTGAAAGAATGGTTCTATTTCAGTTGCAGGTGCGCCTTGCTGGTGACATGAAAGGTTGTATGAATTCCCTTCACAGGCTCCGTGCAAACTAATACCGTTACACAGAAGCGTGCCGCTTAGTGACATAGCACAATTGTTGCCACTAAGAAACACTTTCTGTCCTTTGTTACTGACACATGCATGTGAATAGGGCAGGTTCCAAGTTGTTTTAAGGTACCCCTTTCCCAATTTCTCGTACATGCCAGCCTGTATATATTTTTGGCAGTATTGAAACCTGAAGGTTGAGATTGGAATATTTATGATTCCGTGGATTATCCATTCACTGACAGGTCGTTCTGACATTGTCATTGGTAATCTTTCTAGTTTTTCAATGCTCAAGATTGTATAATCAGCACCCTTCTGCGCCATACCGATTTGTCTATCAGTAAGGTTAAAGATTTGGAATAGTGACGTTGTGTTGATTAAACGCCAAGGCACGTAGCCTGAACGCAGATTTTGTAACGTCCAGCCAAGCTGTACAATAGAACGCAATTGTGACTGTCCATGTTGTAATAACAGTAAGTCTTGCGATAATATATCGATTGCTGAAGACACAATGCTGTCCAATGAAAAAATTCTGGAGGACAGAGTCATTAACCCATTGTCCACTACAGAAAGTGATTTTTCCAAATTAATACGATCAATTTCACGTATTCTCTCTGCTGTCTCAATTTGAGTAACCTTCCAGGCCTCATTGTATGCTGCATATACAGAGGCTGCTATGAAACGCTTATGACGCTGTTTGCGTGGTCCCAGTATGAAATCACGCAAGTCAGCACCATCAGTAAGTAAAGTTAGTTAGGTGTTGCTTAATTTCAGGCAGTGTGGAAGTTTGTAGCCATTGAAGGCATAATTTGCCCACACTGTAGGTTGTTATTATCCCTGGGTGGTGTCTTTGGGGATATCTAGGGTCTGGCCTGGTCAATTTGAAACCCTGTGTTTTATTCAGGAATCTATCTTGACAGTTATTTGTATCTGTGGGCCAGATCAACCATTGTTTCCAATCAGGATGTGTTCTGTTTTGGTTAAGTATATGGTTTATGTCTATTTCTTCATCTGTTTCAGAGCTATTGCTAAACATTGTCGGCTTTGGAATAGACAGGTTATTTAAATCTTTGATTTTGGCTAAGCCAAGACAGGTGGTTTGTTGAACAGTGTCATTTAAAAATATCATTTGTTCTGGGATCATGCAGGCTCTAAACAAAGCTTCTAAACCCTGTACTTGCCATTCTTTTGTACCCCAAACACTTTTCAAATCAACATTTTTGTCCCAATAATCAAATCCAAAAGTATTCATTTTTTCAAAGAACGAATCAGAATAAATCAATTTTGTGTTGGTTATCATGGTTTTCATCCCTGTCTTGTTTGACAATTTGTAATAAAATGTTTCAGCATTAGTTATGTTAAAACCTGAAAAATATGAATATTTGTCATAAACGGTTCTAGAGCTCCCTTTTGGAGGTGTAGCACAATGTTCCCATTGATTATAATTTAAAACATTTCTAGGTTGTGCAGATTTATGCAAGAAATGGTTACCATAATGGTTATAGCAATACATACTATCATAATTTGTAGAACCCTGCAAATAATCATGTTTTGTAAATTTAGCAGACATTACTAAGTCAGACATCATATTATTTATACTTTCAAAGTCCCAATCATCAGCAAATGAGTTTGGTTTTGCAAAATCACTCAAGGAGATCTTGATTTGGTGTGGATATTTCAGGATCTCGACCGGACCATAAATTTCATAGTCAGTGTTGTCCCAGGCTACCCCACCAGGTATTGGAATTGCTGTGAAGTTGGCTGAAGAAAGTTCTGAAGAAAGTTCTCGTTTCTTGACGTGTGAAGATGTGTGTGGTTTGAGGACCAAGTTGATGTTCTGACTTGCTGTGTCCATTTTAGCATATTTTCCCTCAATGAAGCGTCCCAAAGTAAATACCATGATGAGCCAAAGTATGAGGATAAATGCACCAAAACCCACCCAAAATTCAATCCATGGAGAAACCAGATATGTTTCTTTCAGTTGTTTCAAAAGTTCCTTAGCTTTGTCTTTAAAGGATTTTGATGATGGCTGTGTCTTTTGTTCACTGAAGCCGTCAGAGGAATCATCGAAGTTGATGAAGTAACCAGATGCAGTTCTGTCAATTGTTCCAATTGGTTCAGGATTTTTGTTTTTTGCATTTTCACTTGGTACTTCAGTATAGATTGGTGTCTCTCTGCTAAATGTCTTTATTTGGGTTTTCAGAGGTCTTAGTTCTATTGCATTGTTGCATAGTCCTTGTTGTTCTTCTGTAGGCGTTTCGAATGTGATGAGCCTCTTTGATAGGACCTCTGTACTGGTAGCAAACCTTGGTGTTCTGCTACTTATTGGGAGTCCACTTGGCCTACTGTTTGTTATCGGCCACATGTTGTGGTTTTACCAGGTCGATGGATACAACTCGGTTCTCCTTTTTTCCAGCAAGTGGCGGTAGTACAACTGATCTTGTCCCGTTGACAGACAAGACAGGAACTGCTTTTCTGTAAGAAGGCCCAAATTCCTTCTTTACCGCGATCTTCTCCCTGACTAGATCCCCGACTTTTGGAATCCAGACAGGTCTTGCTGGGACAGGTGGTGAATCTTCAGTGGTCGTTGGCTGTTGTTTCAACTGTATGTTGCTCAGGTCTTTTCTTGTTTTGTTTAAGTCCTGCAAAATAGC
This sequence comes from Lissotriton helveticus, assembly GCF_964261635.1. Taxonomy (NCBI): domain Eukaryota; kingdom Metazoa; phylum Chordata; class Amphibia; order Caudata; family Salamandridae; genus Lissotriton; species Lissotriton helveticus. Next base: position 322,708,833 of record NC_136057.1, read on the forward strand.
CAAACGGTCTTTGACATCAAAGGTTTTTTCTATTACCACTGAAGTCTGACTATCAAGGTCAGAGATCAACATCCTAGTTCCGAATAATAATTCGTACGGACTGAATCCCTTCAGAGAATTTCTTGGCAAGTTATTTAGACTACGTTGGACACTTATTAGATGTTTGACCCACCCAGCTCCCGAGCCTAATATCCTTTCTATTATAGATTGCTTTCTGCCTTGGTTTTTTCTTTACACCGTCCCATACCCTCAGGAAGGAAGTGAGAAGATTCCCGCTGGGCTGTGCTCATTTGGCCATGTTTCCCCCCCAGGCTGGTTTGCTTGAGTGAAAGAAATGGTCGAACGTAGCATGCTCTTAGCGTATATGCCATTTAGACTCGCAAATCTTGTATAATAGTCCGGACGTCAGCCAAGTGCTGGTGATCTAAATTATAAGTGGAAACTAGCCTGTATATGTTAATCGCAAGCCATTCTTTTTGTTGGTAATATTATCTGCCTTGCTACGACGAGGTATTAAACTGCTTCTCTCCCCACTGCGATCTCTGTTGCAGTTTGGGCAGTTTTTTACAAACATGGTGTAGTGCAGGCTCATGCCTGGCCACCAGTACCGTGATTGTAATTCTTCCAGAGAATCTTTTAATTTAAGGTGTCTGAGACCCTCGCCCATGTGTGCGTCTGCGATTAACAAGTTTCTCCTGTCCATGTTTGGAATCACTCTATCCCCCACTCCAGGGATTCGAGCAAAAGGGACGGAGTTTGCATCGATTATGTATGTATAATTGAGTGGATAGTTGATCGGTAACGCTGAGCAGTCGCCTTTTGATGACGTTTTCACCGCCAGCAATGTTTCGCCGTCAATGTATTTTAATGTACGCTTTTTTCGATCTACGGGAGCCGATTGAGTGGCTGCCGCTGCGGCTGTTTCAGCCAATGAATTCCCTACAACGTGAACGCCATCACGCTGGTGACTCAGTGAGTGTGTCACGTGAGTTTTTGGTAGCTCTTTTTTCAAAAGAGCTACTTGTTCCCAGAGCAGTCTCTGCTTTATTGGTGCATCTGTGTCATCTTTGTAACCGTTCTGAATCCATGTCTGCAAATCCTTGTTATATGCTTTGACGCAGTAATATGAATCTGACACTATAAGTGTCGGGAATTCGCGATCCGCATTATCTAGCGCCATTTTCAAAGCTAATATTTCAGTTTGTTGTTCTGAATTGGTTTCTACTGAGTGTGTCTTTGTTAATAGAGGTTTTAGTTTACCTCCGCGCCACACTTCTTTTGTAATCTCACATGTGGGATTGTATGCATGTTCTCCCCAAACGGAGGGTTGAGCATGTCCGTCTGTATAGATTACACAGGCGTAATGTCGTAGAGGCAGAATGTCGATTGGCAGAGGATACGTCTTTTCATATTTTAGATTTTTCAATTCTTCTAGTTCTTAAAAGACTGTCAACCAGGCAATACTTGATAATTCATATCCTCCGTACTGGATTTTCAGATGGGCAATTCTGGATTTTTTGAAGTTGAATTTGTAACCCTCTGCAGCGAAACCAAGTATTATGGTGTTCACTCTTTTCAAGTGAGTTTCCAAGTCATCATCTGTTAAGTAAATGTCATCGACATAAGATAATGCTTCATCATCATATAGTTGTAGTAATTCTGTTACTCTCGCTGAGAATACCCCCGGGCTGTTCTTGTACCCCTGGGCTAACCGACAGAATTGTTTTTGAGTGCCATTTACTGAGAAAGCTGTTAAATATCTGCTCTCTGGTGCTATGTTTTGACAAAAGAATCCATTGGAGATGTCCAAGGTTGTTTTGTATTTTTTGCGCACTATGTTATTCATTAGTGCAGCACTGTGTGAGTTTTGCACTGCAAAAGTTTTGCAACATGTGTTAAGGTGTCGGTAATCCAAAACTAGGCGATATGAATTGTCTGGTTTGGAGACCGGAAACAAAGGATTGTTCATTTGTGAGGTGCAAGTTTCAATCACCCCCTGGTATTCTAGCTGATCTAGTATTTCATTTACTTGTTTTTTAGCTTCTTGCTTGATTGGGTACTGCCTTTGTGCAGTTGGTTGTGATTTTAACTGGACTTTGTGAGGAGGAGAATCCTCATCCCATCCTACATGATTTTTATATAAAGCAGGTGCTAAGGCCACTGCCCACTTTCTAGCAAGTGTATATTTTTTATGAATCGGTATTTGATTCGAGAAGGCAGGCATAATTACTTCTTCGCCATGAGGGCACTCCCTGACAAACTCTGGTGGCCAGTCTTTTTCAGCTAGAAGGATGTCATAGCCTTTGGAGAGGTTATCCCAAAATAGTCCCCTAATTTTCCTAGTCTTATCTCCCTCTATACGTAATGTTATCTCGTATATTTTGTGGGGCTTGCTAACTCTGGTATCTGCAGTTTCCACTTGAAGGTATTCATTCGTGTCCACTGTCTCCAGATGATTCATAAGGACTTTGCGAGCTGTGCTCACCTCTGCTGCGCTGTCTAGCATTGTCTGAGCCCACTCTCCGTTTTTCAGTTGTGTCCTCAGTATTCTCGGCATTGTTAACTACCTTGATACTAGCTACCTTCTTTTTTGGAAATTGTGATTTCTTTTTCAGTTGAGCAGGTTCCTTGTCTTTGGACTTGGCGTGCTCTTCTGATCGTCCTCTTCTTTCCGATTTCTGCGAGGAATTCTGAAAAGATTGAGAGGGACGTGTATCAATGTCTTGATATCTATCAGGTTTTTTAATATTATCCCTATTTCTAAGGTTATATCTATTCCCAGAGGGGTCACTCTGGGGTGACCTTTGTCTCGGGTTTGGAGATTTCTCTCTTCGCCTAGGAGACCTTCCTCTGGACTGGAATTTCTTTTCTTTAGGATTGGATTGTTTATTTCCATCCCAGTTCTTTTTTGGTGAATTATTATTATTATTAAAAAACATTTTTTCTGGACTTGTAGTCAGTTGCGGTTTTACTGGTATTCCACCTAGACTATCTCTGCCTAGTTCTTCATAGGATTTTTCTATGATTCTGGCAATTTCAGCTGGTTGGTCTGCTATATCTGTCTCTTTTAACCTCTGGCGGATCGCCACGTTTGCTGCTTCACCTTTTATGTTGGCTAATAATATAGCCGAGACCTGCTTGAAGTCTTTCAGTAGTTTCATACCAAGAGTTAAAGCAGGTTCTGGACCGTATTCATCTTGAATTTGTTTTAGCACATCTGGTATTACCGAAATGGATGGAACACCGTGCGTTTTTGTATAGATTGAAGCAAAGACTGTACCCCAAGTGTCACAGTCCTCAATGTGTGGTGCGATTCCCATTGGGAGACATATAGTCAGAATCCTGTGTTTTTCCAGCGGGGTGGTGTCAGGAAACACCGCCTCTATTTGGGTAATTTTCTGTGCCAACCAGAATGGTATCTGTTCCCGTTTAGCTGGAACTTTACCTAGGCAGGATTGGATGTTCTGTGGTGTAATTTTATTTGTGTTCCCCTGGTGAGGGGTCAGCTGTGGAAGTTTAATCGCTGGCTGAATTGTTGAAGTCCGCATTACATACTGAACTAATTGTCTGTGAATTTTTAGTAGTTGTTTTAGCTGTATTAACAGCTCTGCTGCAGGCATTCTTTCGATGTCTGGATGTGGTGTGTATCTGGCTAAGACCGGCCACGTTGCTCCTGGTCTTCCTAAAGGACCGAGCCTTGTAATGTGATTGTTATGTATTAGGGCGCCATCAAATAAGAGCAAATGCTCTTGGAATTTGAGTGGTACTTCCACCTCCTCGAAAGGAGTGTACGTTTCAGGAGGTTCCTCTACTTTGTAATAGTGGAAGTACTTTGTTACAGCATTTGCTGCTGGAAAATGTATCCATGTATAGTATACCTCTGTCTGCCGATATTCGTGTGCCTCAATTACGAATATGACTGTGCCACCTCTAGGTGTCAGTCCATTTTCTATAAGTTTTAAGGTTATAGATCTCCTTTTAATGACCGGAATGAGTATTATATCCGCGTCTGCTGCTTGCATGGTAGCATCAGCATCTGCTATTTCAGTAGCTAATCTAATTGCCTCTCTTTCTCCATCACTGTCTCCCATTTTACTGACAGGATGGTATTATTTTTGTTTGCAGATCAGGTTTCTTATGGAAACAGAGATTAGATGCACAATATTCTGGAACTGTTTTATCCTTCAACGTTGACTAGACCAAGAACCATACATAGGAGTTCCCTCCTGCGAGGTTTTGGAGGATATAATAACCTTTCACCCACTCCAGACGTCTTTGGAGTATTTGGGAAAAGGGGTCTGAGTGAGAAAGCACGACTGAGTTACTCTAAATGTCTTACGTTAGTTTTATCGCCCTTTCCAAACACGTTGGGCGCCATGTAGTGTAGTTCCTATCTTCCCAATAGGCTCTGCGCATTGGAATAGTACCTACAGCAGTAAAGGCCTAGGCCAGACGTTAACTAGGTCTACTACTGTCGATACTAGACTTAATTTTTGGGTTTGCCAGCTAAGCTCAGAGTTCGCTAGAAACTTTCTCGAATGTTCAAGGAAGGATTAACTCCCCTGATTAGACAAGAAGGGATTTAGTTTCTGACAACCATAGAACATGACAACTTTGCTCTCCCCTAATCAAGAGTCAATCTCGAGAGTCGTGTGAGCACAAGGCAATTATTTTACTCAGTCAGTACGTGCATTCTTAGTCTCATCAGAATGTAGAGAAAAGGAAGAGACGGGCGTGTTCAATAAAAGATGTTATTTATTGATCAGTCTCTTTTCTCGTACAAGAGAAATGGATTGATATTATTGCAATACTTATTGTTAAGTAAAGTGCATACATTAGAAGCAATAGTATAAAATAATACTGTAAAAACATTGATATGGTTTCTGAGCCATATGATGTTTAAAATGATTAAAATATATTTACATACACATATACATTTGACTAAACGTACTCAACTGGTGTTTCTAAATACGCCTACCCCGTGTACCTGACCTAAGTCTAATGCGTGGGCGGGAATAGAAAGTTACAGTTTAAGTTAAGTTTGTTTTTGCCAAGTGAATAACTAAAGAATTCTCTGTGAGGGGTTATTCAGTTCTGTACCTGGAATTTAGGATGAATGAGGAATGGTATCTCTTTCTCTGCTCTCGATATTCCAGGCTGCCTGCGAGGGCTGCCCAGAAGCGCCGGTGCTGGGTCTCTCGGCTTGAGATAGCAGCGCGTCTCTCAGCGCGTCAGGAAGGCGGGGCTGTTGCCTGCGGGGTCTGCTTCTGCTCTCGGCTTCGGCAAGTATGGCTGCTCCGTCTTGTCACCACGCGTGTGTTTGCATAGGGCAAGGTCGGCAATATTTATACCTTAAAGGTGCCGGGATTGACGTAAGGATGGACATAGGTACGTCAATAAAGATGTCATACGACTTGCTCGTTAGCACATTCTTTACTAAAGTTCTCTGTGAAATCAAAACAATGGCCGCACGGATTATCCAGGTTGTCATAGGTTTGATTTGTTATGAGAACGTCGTATGCCTTATCAGGGGCTGGAGGAATGTCGCTTGTCTAATTAGATCTCAAGCGTTATGACCTAATCAGATAACACGTTCCTGTGCCGTAGTGTGACTGCGTCAGATAACGGTATCTGCATCATGGGGGTTTTCTTGCCTCATGGGCTGACTGTTAGTTAACTAGCTAGGTAGTTTAACCAGAATAGGGTCAGGAATAGGGGGATCGATTCAGAACCTATAGAAATACACGACATATGCAGATGGCCAGTGAGGAGAGAGGAGCGTGGGCCCTATGTCCTTAGGTAGAACCCTTAATCTGTGGCAGCTACCTAGCGCCTCGAGAGCGCTATATTCGCATTGCTGGTGAGGAGCGCTACCTGTCATCCCTGAAGCCCCTGGTGGGACTGAGCACATTGTAAGCGCTATATTCAGGGTGCCAGGGAAAGAGGAGCTGAGGCCTGCAGCGCTGTGCTGTCAAAGCTCTATATTTCGATTCCCCTGCATGTGTGCTGCATTGTAGTGCTGCCAGAGTACCTTATTCGTATTGACTGTGCTCTGCTTGCTGCCAAGGCGCTACAACTGTGTCCAGGACAAGAGGACCCTGCCTAATGTGACCTATGCCAGCAATGCTGCCTAAAGTTGTGCTTTTACGCCACTGGTAATGGTTCCTCCCTGATGCGGGTAGTGGTTGCCAATGTCATGCCTAACATGTCTGCCTGATATCAGGCTGTGGTAATCTAGGTTTCCGCTAGATCTAGTGTGTCTAGGCCTCATGTGTTTAGATCCAGGGTGCCATATGCTGATAGACTGCCAATGTGTTTATGCTGATGGTATATGCCCCCATGTTAAATGTGTTCATGCTACTGTTTTAGGCCCACAAGTTGGAGGTGCTCATGCTATGGAAGGTTTCTAGGCCCTGTGTTATGCCATGCACCATGTGTTGATGCTTCCCCTAAGGTGCACACTGAGGAGTTCAAGCCTAATGTCTTATGCCAACTGAGAATGCTTTATGTTTTTCTATTCTAGCATTGCAACTGATGGACTTATCTTTTTCATTTTTCCCTGATCCTTTCCCAATGGTTCTGGCAGTGGCCCGATTGGCCCTGCCCTGTAAATAATCCCCATTGTAAATATTGCCCTGGCGCCAGTTGGCGCAGTATAGTGATAATTGTGATTACCTGTGTAGGTTTCGTACAATACAAAAGTTATTCTTTTTCACCAAGACTGGTGTTGTGTCTCTTTTTGTGGGGTGCCTTGTGTGTCGTCTGTGTGTACTGTGTGGATGCTTCACACATGTCCTCAGGAGTTTGGCCTGCCCGCTCTGCACCAGGATACCATTTCTAACATGACTCTTTAAAGATTTAGCACTATATAGCATATAGAAACCTAAAGTGCCAATTGGGACATCTGGTTGCACTAGACCGGGACAAAGTCAAAGTTTCCAGACTGCGATGCAGCCCTGTGTAGCTATCCCTGGTGGTAGTCCTCGGTCAAAGTTATTACCTTCTGCCTTAAAAACTTTTTTTTGGGAGCATTTTCTTCCAAGAGCCCTCACAGCTCTCAACCAGTGAGGGATCGATGAGGATTTACCAACTTGCCTTTCGACAAGCTCCCAGTCAAACTATTGAAGTCAGGCCTCCAGAGCTTTCCAGCAGGACAAACCAGGGATCCAGGCCGGCTTGACTCTTGTGGTTGGTCCCGGTCAAGTCTGTTACCTTCGGACTTATAAACTTTTTTGGGGATTTTTTCCTCGGGGGTCCTGCGGTGTTCTTCACCATGCTGGTTTTGGTGAGGGTTTGCTGGCATGGGTTTAGACTAGCTCCGGGTCAAACTCTGGAAGTTGGACCTCCGAAGCTTTTCAGCATGACAAACCTGGAGGGCAGGCCAGCTCGCGGTTGAGGTTCGCTGGCTTGGCTGGCCAGGTTGTGTCGGTCCACTTATGGAGCTTTTTTCCAAAGTTGCTCCAAAGTTCTCCAGACTTCTGGAACTTCTTGCTGATATTCCCCTGAAGGTCCCAAAGTGTCCAAAACTTACTCCAATGATATGGAAGCTCCAAGATGGTCCTTGAAAGTTTGGGACTTCAGTTCCCACAATCCACTTGGACAAAACCATTAGAAATCCACTGGTAGCACTCCAGGCTGGAGATTCTTGGTGGTGAAGGTCCAGGTGCACTCTGTTAACCTGTAGCTTGCAGGGAGTCCACTCGTTTAGTCCTGTTGAAGCAAGTTATGTCCAAAGGGCTGTAGTTTCAGATTGTGCAGCAGTCGCAGTCAGTCAGAGTGCAGGGCCTGGTTGGTGCAAATCTAACTTCCAGCATGGACCCTTATTCTTCCTTTAGTTTCAAGCAGCAGATCTAAGAGGCTCTGCCCTTCTCAGAAACTTATTCACTGTTCTATGGGTCAATCAGAAGGGCAGTCCCGTCCAATGAAGTGCAGGGCAACACCACAGAGTATGACCATTATCGCCAAAGTGTGGCACTATGGCCTCCCAGAAAGCACTATTCTTTCAAAATTCAATATGGCTGAAGTCTCAGCAGAGAGGCAGGAACTACCTAAACTAACCTCCAGGATGGTACGTCTCCATAGTCTCTCTCCACCTGGCATCTGTACATTCCTTCCTTAAGCCTGCCATCTGGCTGGGTTCAGAGGGTAGAGGTTTAGATAGGCCTGACTTCTTCTGCCTGTTCCCTCCTTACTTTGCCTATATCTACAGGACCCCCACCCACGGGAAACTTAGAGGAGACTTTGGGGTTATGAAAATGTAATACTATTGTATATCCTCACTCTACAGTGCTCCAAGCACAAAAATCAATTTTGCAAGCACTTCATTACAACGAGGGAAGTGAAATGTGCAATTTCTCTATCCCCAGGGCATATACAACCAATTTATAAGGGTCCTACTTATAAGTGTACTCACTAGTTGTTAACTGTTTCTAAAAGAAAGAGCTGTAACTTACTTAGATACATGGAACAAATGTAAGAAAATGGTCTCTATATATGCTTCTAGTCTGATGAAGATGGGGGAATTTCTCCTTTAGAAAATAGTGCCCTCACACAATCTTGCGAATGTCATGCTTCATCATCGGGCGTTGCTCCTCATGGGAGTGGCTCTGCCATCCTTAACAGGCCCCGCTAGAGGGCTCTTTATCGGAGATCTTTTAGGAGACGCCGCAGTGTGCATGTAAGTGTGTGGGCCTAAATAAAGGCTGTGGTGCAAATGTATTAAAATTACCCTACCAGTACCTTAAAATTAGTTTTATTCGTAGGTCCGTGGGGTAAAAGTAAAAGAAAAGTTTTTGGTACAATAGGACACCTCTTTTTAACAAATATGGTAGAGGTCGAGGTATTACTCTGCTGCTCTCAGTACCCGTGTATGTTTGTGAAAGTGAAGCCTGGTTGACATGTTTCGCGCTAGAAAAGGGGTCCCTAATGGATCCCGGTGCGCTTTGTCAGGACCGTGTGATGTGAATTAATGCATTAAAATATTAATAAAAATAGGAGCAGGGAAATAAAGCCCTACAGTTCTTTGGTATATCTATCAAGGCGCTGCATGAGTTTAAGTACTCATAGGAACACTTCAGTATTGTTCCTGTTATTTACCCCTTCAAATGAATGGAGTGCCTCATTGGCGGATCTCAGCGGGTCTGGATGCGCCCCTTTGCAATAGCTTTGTGCCTGCCCAGCTGCTTGGAGACTGGGACACCTAAGGGAGACCCTGGGGGAAACCAAATATGACAAAATATTGTAGTTTATTCATTTTTAAGTGCCCCTAACCCCAAAGTCTAGTTTGGGCACAATTTACCTTTAAAAGCAGTCCTGCAACACAGGGCTGCTTTTGTACCAGACATTTGTACCAGTTATCAAAAAGTTGGGGGATGCCCAGGGTACAGGATGACTTTGCAACACGGCCTCTTTCTGCACCTCTGTTGGTACTTTATGCATATCCCTTCCTTCTTTCTGCACATTTCTTCCTCTTTCTGTACTTCTCTTGTCTCTTTCTGCACCTCTCTTGCCTCTTTCTGCACACACAGGGTTACTTTTAAATTGACCTCAGGTTCTCAGCACTGCATGCATGCAAGTGTCCTACCTCTACTTTCCCATGGAAAGTATGGGTTCACCCTTTTCAATCCATCACCTCACAAAGCTTTCAATATCAAAGTGACTGCCTGACCAAATATGGTCAGCCCTTGATAGGTAAATCAATGACGAATTCAAATTTGGGGTCAAAGCTCCAAGCTGCCACATAGCTATGAATCTGCTGATGCATGCTCATTAGATCATACAAAGCACACATTAAGAGGCCACTGGCTCACCACCAAATATGATTTTGATATGCATGATATTGATGGACCCGTGGCTAAATATTTCTTAAAGGAATCAGAAAGGGAAAAGTATATTTTGGGGCTTCCCATAACACCTCATCCATCCAATCTGCATATAAATCTCCACATGACCTAATCCACAAGGATATTTATTTTAAACATACATTTGGTTCTGATAGGTTTTCTTCTACAACATGAGGAGATTTTTTGGAGGGACACACAAAAATAGCAAAACCTATACATGTAAATCCGCAAAGACCATAGTTCTATGTGCGTTTGTGTGTCAAACAGCAAATCGTAAATACTTCAGCTGAGAGAATATTTACCTATTTAAGTTTATTTTCAAGTCTCTTAAATTTTTTGTGTCCACCAAGAAACCCCTTCCCCTACAATCTCTGTATATAAGGGATGGCTGCTTATTCAGACTCCTTTTACATACTTACTCCAACATTTTTATATTTCGTTTTAGGTGCATAAATGTGTGGAAATATCCTCCAGATATGTTTGTAATGTCGACAAACGACCACCTTCTTTCCATCCCTTGAGGACACCTCGGTTTCATCCCCTACACTTACTACCTCAGACATCTACTATATGTTTAGTTTACTCTTTTCTACTAATCCCGATACTGTTATCATGAATACAGGTTTGATCTCCAAGGCGACACTTAAAGAAAAAACACTTTGTGAATCGGGCCTAGAGGCTCTTTTGTGACTGTCATGTGTATTATATTTGTAATGCATGTGTTAACTTGCACTTTGGATGATTATAGAAATTGTGCCTCTAATTGTCTCCCAGTGTATTTTTGCTGCTTTCTCTTTTACTGTAGTTGCCCCCCTCCAACACCCTTTCCCTGCAACCTGATCTCTCTGAATTGTCCACTCTGGGCAATTCTGACTTCCTTTGTTTGGCATCCAAGACCTACCATCTCCACCTCATCACTGCTAAGCTGTGGAAAGCCCTGAAAGCAAAGGACATTGGCAAACAACAGCAATTAGTGTCGCTGAGCTTGTTTTTCCTGGAATGTCAATGTATTTCTCTGTTCTCCCCTTCTCCACCCCTGCTGTTGATCCCCACCCTCCCTTCCCTTACTCGCCTCCACTCACACAATTTATTACCTCCCCGCTTTTCTGTGCATGCATTCACGCCTCTTTAATTATTCAAATACAAACCTAGAACGCATTACAATGATGTTTAGAAAAATGTCTTATGGTAGAGCTTGTGACAATGGTATGAGGCCTGATGTACTAATGGGGTTTTTAAATCACAGGACTTGCAACAGCAAAATCCAAAGGTGGGATGTATCAATATATTTGTGAGTCACAATTTACACGTTGCAGTCCATTAAGAGCTATGAAGGGAAGGAGTCATGAAAAGAGCACTCCGCTCTTCCTAACCATTTGCAATGGAATGTAACAAGGGTTTTCAACTCAAATTGCTATTCTAAAGCAGTGAGCGATTAACTCCAAAAGGAGAGGTTTTTATTTGCAAAGTTGAAACTGTATGAGGGACAACCTTCAATGAGTGAGTGTGGGCTATGAGAATTGGTGGGAGGACACCCCTGCTTGCTCCCCCTAATGCCCTTCACGTCATTGAATCTTCTTGTCTGGTGTTAGCCAAGACTTTTTTGATTTAAATTGTTTTTTATATATATGTATAATTTGCTCATTTAAGGAGGCTTTCAGACAGATGTCTTCATCCATTGGTCTATAGGTGTGTCCTTCACATTTTGATTCTGCCCAGCACAGCATACAGCATGGCTCAAGGGGTCAGTCCATTTCAGCTACTGGATAACTTCACTTTGAGTGACTGCATTTGACTCATTCACAAGGAGCACATGCAACACAAGCTAGTTCCTTTTGGTACCAATTGTTTGTGTTTATTTTTAATTAATAACCTTGATGCTGACTTTGTATTTAAAGTCTAATGTGACAGCAGGAGCTATATCAGATGTGAGCAGAGGCCACATTCCCACTTTATCAGTTCCTGTCTCCTGCCAATGCAGTTGTAAATTTCTTTAGAAGTGTTCTTACTGTTTGACTTCTGGTGTTTCACAGAGTAACAGATTGCATTAATTTGAAACTGTTCTTTAAAGCTTCAATATTTTACATGTCAAATCATAAGAGGACAATTCTTCAGAACACATTTATTCTGGACAGAATTTCTCCAATGGTTCTTTAATAAACTTTGCCCAGGAAGAAAACCAGCTTTTATCATGTTTAATTTGCAGCACTTGTATCTCTTTTTTAATTACCTTCTTTCTTTTCTTCTTTCTTTCTTATTCCTTCTTTTTTATTCTTTCTTGCTTACTTTCATTCTTTCACCTTTCTTTTCATGTTCTTTCATTTCTTTTGTGTTCCTTTTATTCTTTCTTTCATTCTTTCTTTCTTTCCTTCCTTTTTTCTTTCATAAATTTTTCCTTCTCTCTTGCTTTCTTCCTTCATTCCTTCTTTAATAATTACAGTTCTTTGTTCTGAGTTTACTTCTTTCTTTCTTTCTTTCTTTCTTTCTTTCTTTCTTTCTTTCTTTCTTTCTTTCTTCCTGTCCTTTCTAATTTAATTCCTATTTTCTGTCTTTCTTGCTTTCTTTTAGTCTTTAATTCTTTCACTTCATCTTCCTTCTTTCTTGCTTATTTTCTCTTATCCATTCTGTCCTTCTTTCCTGCTTTCTTTGTACCTTGCCTTCTCTCTTTCCTTCTTTTCTTCCTTCTTTCTTCTTTCCTGTTTTCTGTTTCTCTTGCCTTCTTTCTCTCTTGCTTTCTTTCCTTCTTTCTTGCTTTCATTTCTTCCTTCCTCCTTACTTCCTTTCATTCCTTCTTTCTTTCTTTAATTCTTTCATACCACTGGCCTCCTAGATAGCTGTTAATTTTGAGAGTGTTACTCTGGACCCCTCCCAGTCTTATCACAAGAGAGGCTACGCCTTACAATGACAGATGATGTATTGAGTGAGATGAACGCTAATGCAATGCATAGACTATGGGTGAACTCTGAGGTAAATAATGCCTAGATGAACAATCAGAATCCCAGGTTTAGATGTATTGAGAGTATGGCTGGCCCTCTCTGATGGTAACAGACAACTACAAGTAACACTGTACAGTTTGTGCCTGGAAGTAGATGTGCATAGGTTCAAGAAAGGAGAGTGGTGGAACTGTCAACTGCACTGCTATTTCCTGATAATTAGTTAGCACCCCTTCATGGTTTCAGATAATAATTCCAGTATCACTTAAACCTGAGGTTAAAGGTTAAATGTACTAAAAGGCAAAGGTACATTTAAATGCACTTACATTGTATGCAAAGTACTGACAACCAAGAACATATTTACATAATATGGACCTCTCGTATGAATTATTATCTATTGCCACACAATGCTTTAGTAACATTAAAAAAAAATCCTGACTCATATCCATTAAAACTAGGTGGGCCACAAAAGTTTATTGTTTTAAAAATTGGGTCGTGGTTCTAACAAGTTTGGGAAGCACTGCTATACACCAAAGCTGTGGTGACAGTCTTTTGTTACCAGCTGACTAGGCAGAGTGGTAATGTATAGGATGAGCTATTTGCCAATCATTAAAGAGGCATTTAGAGAGATATTTTCACTGAGAATATATATGTTTGTTTCTACCCTGGGAGAATAAAAAGGAAATCAATGGCACACTATTTAAAATAATTTGACAGTGTACTGTGATCAGAACTCAGGCTGAAGTCGCCTCTTACCAGATGAGACAGTGAGGCCCTCACATACTTAATATTTTACAGAACACATCAATGAAGATCAAAGAGCTCACCCCTCCTTACCGCTCCACACTCACTTACTGACGTTTCCACTGATTTCAGGCAGATGTCAATCAAGAAGTATGTGCAGTTAGGGCTATTGAAATGTAATCTGTGGCACTTTAAAGAGCCATATTGTAACCCTAATCATGTTCTGACTGCTAGCGTAACACTGTGTACGATGGATATTTTCTAGACAACGTGTGGATTTTTTTAAATATTTAACAGTTGAAAAGTGTCAGCATTTTTTTTCTTTGCTGTTTTCCCTTTATTAAAATTGGAAATTCATATATCATCCAGGAGTGCTGCTGACTGTTTTTGCTGCATGAAATAAAACTGTGGGTCAGGCCCAACACACACACACATATATATATATATATATATATATATATATATATATATATATATATATATATATATATATATATATATATATACACACAAAGGATAATCTAACGAGGGAAGAACGACAAGTGCTCAACAAATTACAGCAAGACGACACTATTGAAATAAAAATAGCGGACAAGGGAGGCAATGTCATCATCCAAGACAAGGAAGCATATATGCGGGAAGCATATTCCCAACTCCGCAACAAGGAATATTATGAAAAATTGAAGGCTAATCCATCAGTGAAACTTAAAGAAGAACTAGACACTAAGCTTGAAAATTGGTTCAAATCTAACTTATTAGATATTGATGAATACAAATATCTCCAAACACCATACCCGAAAATGGCAACCATATACTTCCTTCCCAAAATACATAAGCATCCCACGAAACCACCAGGGAGGCCAATATTATCAGCCAAAGGTGCATTGTTGGAGCCAATTGCAAACTATCTTGATGTTTTCCTTTTACCCTATGTGAAGGGTCTAACATCATATGTGAAAGATACCGGGGATCTGTTAAGACGATTGGAAGATACCCCTTGGCAACCATCTTACAAATTGATAGCAATGGATGTAATATCTCTGTACTCTAATATTCAGAATGACATTGGCATAGCAGCTTGCAAATCTTTCTTGATGGACAGGAACATTCAATTTGCTGAGCACAACAAGATGTTGCTCGAAATGATTTCAATGTGCCTGAATCAAAATGTATTTTTGTTTGGAAAGGAATTGTACAGACAATCTAAGGGCACTGCAATGGGCTTTTCTTTTAGTCCATCATATGCCTGCCTCACGATGGGCCATTGGGAAAGGACATGGGCCTGGAGATGTGAAAACGATGTATCAGTATCTAAAACCATAGCCTGGCTGAGATACATCGATGATTTGCTTTTGATTTGGGATGGAACGGAGGAGGAGTTTGCAAATTATTTTGAAGTGTTAAACAATTCCAATTTTGGTCTCAAATTCACCTACACAATCAGTGAATCAAAAGTGATTTTCCTAGATACGGAAATTTTTATCGAAAATAATGCAATACAAACAACCTTGCATCGCAAAAGCACAGCGACGAATGCAATATTGCATGCTCAAAGTTTTCACCAGCCATCTTTAATCCGTAATATTCCATACGGGGAGTTTTTGAGAATCAAAAGGATGTGCTCAAAAGAAGTGGATTGGATCACCAACCAGAAATTGACTAGAAGAAGATTTGAAGAACGGAAATACAAGCCTTTCACAATCCAAAATGCAGTGACACGATCCTCCGTTATTAACAGAGTTGAATTGCTAAAAGAAAAATCAAAACCAGAAACTGAGGACCAAAAGATCCGGTTCATTACCACACACTCAACAGCTAATGATGCCATAATCAAAATCTTGAGAAAAAATTGGCACATTTTGCACATGGACCCAAAAATTGCAGAAATCGTAGGAGATCACCCGAATGTGACATATCGCAGGGCTAAAAACTTAAAAGACAAACTAATTTCAAGCCACTTCCAGGAGCAGATTAAAACACAGGCTTGGTATAAGTCCAAAGGTTTCTATAAGTGCTCGAGTTGCAAGGTGTGCTGTATTGCCCAAAACACAAAAGAATTAAAAATGGCAAACAACAAAAACTGGACAGTCAATCAACTGATAAACTGCAAAACACAATTTGTAATTTATGTGCTAGAGTGCCCATGTTCACTCAAATACATCGGGAGCACAAAAAAAGAGCTCAAATTACGAATACTGGAACATGTCCGTGCTACGATTAACGGTGACAGAAGCAACGCCATGGCTAAGCACATGGAAAAAGAACACAAAGGCAACTGGAAAGAACTAACATTCTATGGGATTGAAAGTGTGGGAGCAAATCAAAGAGGAGGAGACCGTGAGAAAATAATGAGGCAAAAGGAGTCAAAACACATAATGAACTTTCGTACTATGAACCCCTTCGGGATTAACTTGGATGAAGAACTTCATTGCCACCTGTGAACCTCCAACAAACTGTACTGAAAAGGAAACAAACATGAACTATCTCTCTTAGTAACCTTTTAACCCACTTTAATTTTTTAAAATATATGGTTTAAAAATCTTTTCACGTGCAAACATGAGAAAAATGGGATGAAATTATGAATAATTTTTGAATTTCTAATTACCCACCTGAGGGTTGTATGAGCTAATCTGAGTTGAATAATGCAGCTTACATATTAACCTATTTAGGTGATGATAATGGCTTTGGCAATTTTGTATATACCCACCAGAGGGTTAAATATAATCAAAATGATCCTGTAAATTATTATCAGTTCAAACTCAGTTATCTTATTGTTATATAAGTTTAACAAACTGTCATGATAATGTAATAAGTTGCAAAACTACATGTCCCATAACTCCTGTGCTAGTAACAGGAAGTGATGTAACATAATGACAGGATGTTTGCATTTTTTCATTTTATTTAAACTCACCAAAAAAACGTAGTAATTGTTTTCCTGTGAGCAAGATCTCCGTAGAGACCGAAACGCGTCAGGTGCAGCTGGCTTGCTAAAATAAATTGAAAACTGAACTACCATCTGGATGTTATGGCTGTGTAATTATATATCCGGGAGTGCGTAGAGACAATCTTCCCCTTGGGGAAAACTGGAATAATATATATATATATATATATATATATATATATATATATATATATATATATATATGATAACACCACCTCCTCCAAACGAAAGAGACGTGACCCAGAAGGGAGATTAAAGGGAGCACTTTAATGTAAAGGAGTCTCGGGCGGATGCATTTCGGTACTTTTGACCTTCCTCAGCGCCCCTCTCCAGCTGCTCCTTGTGCTGTTGATGGTCCGCCTGTCACGCTGTTTTGAACAGTGACCATACTCCGCCCCCACGATGTGCAGCCAATCAACCATGTGCAGTCCCGTGTGGTGGAACTACACTACCCACAAGGCCCCAATATTGCGCCTCGAGGGAATTGCAGAGTGCTGTGGGGTGATGAAGTTCGAGTCGGCTTCTGTGACAGGCGCAGCCTTTGAAAGTCTGTTGGGAGGTGAGGCAGATGTACACTTCAGTGCCCCCTCGGGTCCCCCTTCGTTTTACCGCCGCAACCACTTTGCCTGGTGTCCTTCGCGGGGGTTGGCGCGGGATTCCGGTCACCCAAACAGAACTCCTGTGCTAGTAACAGGAAGTGATGTAACATAATGACAGGATGTTTGCATTTTTTCATTTTATTTAAACTCACCAAAAAAACGTAGTAATTGTTTTCCTGTGAGCAAGATCTCCGTAGAGACCGAAACGCGTCAGGTGCAGCTGGCTTGCTAAAATAAATTGAAAACTGAACTACCATCTGGATGTTATGGCTGTGTAATTATATATCCGGGAGTGCGTAGAGACAATCTTCCCCTTGGGGAAAACTGGAATAATATATATATATATATATATATATATATATATATATATATATATATATATATATATATATATGTATATATATATATATATATATATATATATACACACATATATATATATGTTTCCAAAACATCTGAACTGATTTACAGCAATAGTATATATATATAGCATATTTCATGCTATTTGTTAACACATCTTTGCATGATTTTTTGTGTGTAAGGCACATTTTGGGTGATTAAGTCTATTTCTGGGAAATGTTGAAAATTACGCTATTGTACATTAAACAAATTTTGCAGACCCCTACAAAGAACCCTACTTTTAAATCATCTGAACTGATTCACAGCAAATCACAAATGCTCACATTCTGCCAAATATGGTGTAATTCTGTTTTGCTGTTTTGCACCAAAACAGCAAAACAGAATTACATCATATTTGGCAGAATGTGAGCATTGCATTTGTGATTTGCTGTAAATCAGTTCAGATGTTTTTGAAACATTAAGGTTCATAATCCTTGTATCTTTCATGCCACAGAGAATCCGTGGAGGTTACAGATCCTGATATAATATCTGATTGGCTGCCACCACATCAATAAAGATGTGGCTGCAACCATTTCAGGACTCAGGAGACTCAGTCCCCTAGCCTATGAAAAAGTTAGAAAAACATATAGGGGGAATGGTAAGGATGCCCTGCCACCAGGGCTGGCGGGGTCCCCTGTGGAGGCAAAAACAGCATTTTTTTGTAAACTGCACCATGGTTCGGTGGTGTGGGCCTGGGGTGGGCTAGGGCCCAGAGGGACTGCTCATATTTAATTTTGTAGACATTATGAGGCCATGGGGTCCCCCATCCCTCGGGCCGGTATTTTCATAATGGTGAGACTCGCCTCAAGGAGGCACTGGGGTCCACATCCCCCGGGACCAATATTTTTAAAATGGGGAGGAAGACATACTGCCCTGCTCCTTCAGCCTCGAAGAGGTCTTAGGAACCCCATCCTGAGGGCCAGAGTGTACTTTTTGGGGGGAGGGGCATGCATGTGGCCCACCTCCCCAAAGATCAACTCTGGGGATTCCATCCTTTGAAGCTCAGCCACATCCCCCAGGACACTGATGTCTTCCCTTCCCAGGAGAGTGCGGGCAGAGAATTGAAATGGATTCACTGCCCGCACGCTCCCGGTGGGGAACACAACTTTGCTCCCGCCCAGATGGGAGCAGTGACAAATGCTGCTCCCACCTGGACAGGAGCAAAGCAATCGAGCATAGTCCCATCAGCACCCATATGATGCTGGCTGGAGGGCCGGCAGAGGCCAGAGGTACCTTGGGTCTCCACCCCCAGACTCCAAAGTGGGAATCATTGTAGGTGCGCCATGTAGGCACCGGTACACCCACAAATAATTAAAAATTCATGCCCAATGGTGGGCAGGAGCCGCTTATTTATTATTCATTGCTCCGGCAAGAAGCACCCCGTAATGCCGTAGGGCTTTTTTTTTTTTTTTAAATACATATTTTCTTGTTGGTGGTGCCCCTAGAAGAGACGGGGCACCACCACATATTTTTAGGTCGAGCCTAGACGTGCAAGCAATGCAAAGCATTGCTTCCTGTCTGCTCGAAACCTATTGCTGTCCGTTTCTGGGAATGTAGACACGAGTCGGACGCGCGCTTTTCCAGTCTCAGTTTTGTCCGTGTGAGCACGCTTCTGAGACGCGCTTGCGCAGACGCACAAACAGCCCCTGCTTTCGCTTGGCTCGCATGCACTAACGGCGCACACACACACACACTGCCAGCCCCCACAACCCTGCACACACACAGGCGCGCACACACATACACACGCTGCCGCCCCCCCACACCCCTGGCACACACACACACACATACATACAGACACGCACACACACAGACACGCACGCATACACACACCGCCGCCCCCTAACCCCCCTGCACGCACACACAGACACACACCCCCGCCCCATGCACCGGGAGATCTGCCGATTCGGTAATTACTGGTTAGGCGCCGGAGCGGTCAGCGGAATTTCCACCTCTTCCTCCTCGTACTCCGGACCGTCTAGAGAGTCAGGCTCCTCTGCAGCTCTAGAGGCTCCGGGTGGAGGAGGCAGTGGTGGGAAGGCGGGCCTGGCTTCAGGGGAAAGACCGATAGCATCATCTCCCGCTGGGGAAGAAGGTGGCGAGAGTGGTTGCAAAACCGGCAGCTTTCCTCAGACCGGGGGTGCATCCCCGCCAGCCTCCGCCAACATCGCAAGGAGCGGCGGTTGCAGGCCCCCAGCGTAGGAAACAGGCCCCGCGGTGCACACACTGGGCAGGGGGCACTACCAGGAGCGGAGTCTTCCAAACAGAAGAGGAAAAGGGGACGAGACCCACGACGCGCGACACGGCACAGGGAGGCGGTGCGCACCAGGCCTCCGTCGCTGCCTGGAACCTGTGCGCGCGCTCCCCAGCCTGTCCCGAGCACGCCTCCTTCTGGCTACTAGCTGTGCGTGCACTGTCCCAGCCGCCACGGTCACAGCAGGCCGCCTCTCCTCTCAGTTGGATTCGCTGCCGGGGACGGGGTGGGGGGCGGTTCATAGGTTCTATCTTCCCCGTTGAAAAAGAGGGATCTTCCTATTCTTTTCATGTCCAGACTTGAAGAGCCTGAGTGCTAAGACTGTTTCCATTGCAAGGTATCGGTAGGTGCCCTAAGTTCTGACCCTGCCGACGTCCAGAGCGCAATGGACCCTTAGTATCGTGACAATTGCACCACGCTTTGCTTCCCGTCTTAGGCTTCTTCCCTGTCAGCCGAATTCCACAAATCGGGCTGTGGCACGCCTTACAATGTCCCTTTTTGTAGCGCCTCTTGCCAGCTCCCCTCGTGACCTCATGGAGGGATGGCCATCACGGTCTTTACTGACCCGAAAAAGAGTATTACGTTTTCAAAGCCACTTAAAATAGGTATTTTACAGATTTATGACTAGCTGGAATCCCTCCTTTCATTGAAACCTCTTTATCAACGCGATTGGCTGATGTTGAAGTCTGGTACGCAACAACTGGTTCAAATATGTTCTCTCAATGTTTCAAGCTTTATTGCAAATGTCACCAATTTTTTTTTAATATTTCACTTCTGTTCTTGGATTTTCGTCACCATAAAATACAATGAACATAATCTTCCCAAAAGTTATTTACAAAAATTTAAGCTAGTGCCGTTTTAAATTACAATAACTTTTATTTAAGTATTAATTATTTTAAAAAATAAAAGCCATTGTTATTTGTAATATCAATACATCTAAGTCATGTAAATACAACACATATTGCATTACAAATGCTAAAGATGTCACATTTGCGAAAGTTAAAACTATTGGCATTATAAATGACAAAGCTATTAATTTCGCTATTTTCAAAACCAACACATAAATAAAAAATGTGTCATTTACAATACCAATAGCTCAAACCTTCCTAATGCGAGACCTATTGCATTGCAAATTCTTTTTTTTTATGTTGTGGTGGGTTGCAAGGGGTGCAGAAGCCCTCCATGGTGACATTTTCTGCACAGCCTGAAAACGTGTGTGGGACACAAGTCGTCAACAGTCACCTGTACACAGATTTACTCTTCAAGACAAAGACTATCACTTAATCTCCCCGTGCCTGAAAAAAGGAGTGTGTCCAACTGGTGCTCATGTAAAGTGCTCTGATATCTTCGGGTCGAGTTCGCTCTATATAAAACTGCAAAAAAGTAGTTAATGCTTAATGCATACTATGTAAACTACGCATGCTAAAAAAACACACATGTATTCGCTTTAGTAACTATTAAGGTATTTTGACAATAGTGCCTTCCTTGTAGAGTTCAGTTATATAACTCCTGAGATGTTATCATGGTCAAAGATTATGGGGCACATCAGGATGGCGGGCGGGACCCTAGTGGTAAACGGGACCGCCCGCCTAATGGGCGGGGTCCCGAATTGAGGATTAGGATGCGCCCGCCACACAGGCGGGCGCATTCTGTATATATACCATTACGGCGGGCGGAGCTGAAATCTCCGCCCGCCGTAATGGTAAAAATGCACCTTTTGCATTTCAAAGCACAACATGACAGGCACCGCGCGGTGCCTGCCATGTTGCATCTTGAAATGCGGGGGGGAACCATAGGTACCCCCCATGTGCACCCCTCAAGCCACGGACTCCCAGGGGGCCCGCAACGGGCCCCCGCAGGGAGTCCCCGCATGCGTTTATGTGGCGGCATTGCTGCCACGGAAATGCATTGTGCAAAGCCCATTGTAATATGGCGGGCGGTGTCCAAAAGACACCGCCACCATGTTACACGTTTTCCGCCCCGGCCGCTATGCGAGCGGGGCGGAAAACAGGCGGGCGGTGTTTCACACCGCCGCGGTCCCTCCCGCCATCCAAATATGGCGGGGGGGAATTGGGCTGATGATGTCAGGCGGATTTCCTCCGCCAGGCTGGCGGTAGCCACCGCCAGCTTGGCGGAGGAAATCCGCCCGACATCCTAATGTGCCCCTATGTATTTGACATCTCTTGAGAAGACGTGTCATATGATGTCACTTCCTGCGATTTCATGGGGTGGGGTCAAAGGAACTTGATATCACTTCCGCTACCCCGAGTATTTTGGTGAACAGACGTCCACGATCAGGTCATAACTCTCTGCATAGAAATGCATGCTTACCCTTTCTTCTTCACTGCCCTGGAGACGCAGACCTACCGTGTTTTCCAAAGGAACGATTTGTAAAAGTGGGATCAATGAACGCTACTTAACGCGTACGAATAAACGAAGCATGAAGAGCGGATAGGCTTCAAAGGGGAAGCGCGCGAGATCATTCATTGGATGAAAGGATTCTAAATCATAGCTACTGCGCTACCCTCGGCTAACCACCGGTAACCAGCCCCTCACAGCCAGATCGAACAAAGAGGTATGCAACACGAATGCACAGATGCATAAAAATTAAGTTCAGGGGCTAATCAATAGAATGAATTAATAGTAAATCACCTATACATTTAAGGGCCCTGATACTGACAAAGTGTTGAAAGGAGACGCATTGGCAACTCAGAATTTAGACGCTGCTCTGCTTTCATAGCGCGGTGTGTTTATCGGATTAAAAACCTCAGGATACAACGGTCTCTTGGAAAAAAAATAGAGAAAATTAAATATGGTATGCAAGAGGCAAGCAACAAGGATACAACAATCTCTTGGTAAAAGAATAAATACAGAAAAACGAGAAAGTTAAATCTGCTATGCTAGAAGTAAGCAGCAAAGGGCAAAGATAATTGTTAAGGTAAAGAATTGGAGTAATGTAAAAGAAGGTTTAGGTTAAAGGATAAAGGGAAAAGATTATGATAGGGGCTATGGAAACATTAGAAATTTGCTTCAGTATCTAAAATAGAATAGAATAGAAACTGTCCAGGAAATTAATGTCAACGGAAAACATTACAGCAACCAGGAATTAATCACCACAACATTAATTAGCAGTGATTAACTTCAAAGAGATTTATTAACTTTTGCTTAACATAAAAGGACACACGCAGCCCTTCCACAAGCAATTAGAAAGACTTGTTCTTAAACTGCATCCCCACCGTTCCAAAACGTTGTAAATAACAGGTATTACTCATGCCCAATTCAATGCCACACAATTTATCAGCCTCAGAAAGGCGGAAGCTGAGCTTGTCATTGCTGGGAGTTAATCTTGTGACCTACGGAGCACAGCAGATGCCAGAGGCGAGTGTTAACTAAATTAGCCAGTTTTTAGCTCTAGTGCAGCATTATTTTGTGGTATTCAGTGTGCCGATTCGGAGAAATATGGGTGTAATTCGTGTATTTTAAAAGTTGCATCAGTTATAAATGGATTGGCATTATGACGTTGCAGAGATCCTTGATGGTATAGCAAAGCGCTCAGGTGCATGCCCATAAAGTAATGTGGGGCCTTTGGGGATAAAGAGCTGTCAAACCTGAAAAGCATTGGCAAAGCTGATTGGCCTTACTTTCTGACTTAGCCAATTTATTTTGCTGATGCCGCTCAACATCAGTAAAATGAAAAAAAAACATTTTTATGGTGATTGCTGAATAGCATCAACAACAAAAAGTCACAACTTCGGCGCACGTCTGTCACAATGCTATGGTAGACCCATCCTATGATGCGTGGTATTTAGTATAAGGATTTCGGCGCCTCTTGGTGGAATCGCACACAGTGTGACGTATGAATTAAGTATATCAACGGTACTCAAAGTTGTGGAGAACCACTAAACTCCACAATCACAAAGCCTAAACTCTATACACAGTCTACTTCACTCCCAAGCACACGTTACGTGTTATAACTGGTTTCCCTGTTTTAATACAGACACATTGATTTTCAAGTAACAAAGTGTAACAATTTCTTTTGGTTCTTTTTCAAAGCTTTTATTCTCTTTGTTTCAGCCACAGCCAACACGTGTTTCGTAGCTATCGGGGCGTGATCCCGCGATTTCATCAAGGCTATATCTTTCAAAGTGTTGACATTTGAAATGTGGTGATATTTCCAGCCCACATTGGGGTTCCAAAATATGTCGCGTTTCTCCAGATTATATGTCAAGATCCAAATATCCTTTGCTATTCACGTAGGATTCTCCAAAATTACAGAGTACGGCACCTCATAAACGTCCTGGCAGCTATCGAGTGCAATAGGAAGCTCTATGGTAGACCCAGCATGATGATGTATGTGCACGTGTCATGACGCCAGGGCCATTTTGCTTGTTATTTTAATTTACCATTCCAAGATGGTGGATGCCCAACTTGAAGTGGTAAATAAAAAACTAAGATGCACAGCAGTGCACGTAGGGAAAGGAGCAGCCAGGTAATAAATTGGAGGTACCTGGCCCTCCAAAATATTTACAACAGAGTATGGGTAGAATACAGGGAGAAAGAGAAAACATCCATCAATGGTTAGGTGCATTCTGCGGAGAGATCCAAAAACAAAAAGTGCCTTTACTCCTAGTCTATGAAATACCCAGCACTAGGGGGATTACAAATACACCGCAACCATGGCACGTCGAAATGTGAAAAACAGTCCACCTTGGCGAGCAGCTGTGGAGAATTGCGATGGCCACCAGCCCGTGCCTTGCTCAAAGATGGGTATGGTATATTTTGTAGGTCCCATCACCTTTCCCAAGGATGTGGAGACTTTCTTGACCCCTCTTTACCTAAGAACAGGTGGGTATTTTATAACCCCCACTGTGCCCATTTTAGGCTCTTGTTACCTTGAGATATATTTTGAGAGCCACAATAACTTGCCAAAGAGCAAGACGTATTTAGTGCAGTACCTTGCCCAAAAGTTGAGAATGTATTTTATAGGTGATGTCTGCTGTGGTGTCATATTCGAAATTACAAAGGCAGCACAACGACAACTGATACTAGCATTTTATATATATATATTTTAACCCATTTTTGAAAAGTGGCTCAAGGAGGAAGAGGTCATAGAGAATTTCCTTTGCCTTTGGGTGAGGAGAGTGTCTAACAAATACCCACCACTGTCCTTCATAAAGGCAGCAGCAGTGTCAATAAATATAACCATGCAGGCAATCTAGCTTTTCTGCATGAGTACCCCAATTTTTTGGCCTTTTGTTGGACGCTATATGTTTGCTGGCATTAGAACAATGGGCACTTTAACTCTGCTAACCAGTGGTAAAATGCATGTGCTTCCCTTTAAACATGGTCAAATTGGCATTTTCTTAATTGAGATATTTATCTCAACTATAGGTGCATAGTATACACACTTGGAAGACAGAGAACAGGATGCATATCCACTGTCGTTTGCTCATGAACCCTACTTTGTCTTAACAGACTTCTAACTCTGGGTTTTACATGTAACACTGGGGGCATTCTTGAAAGGAAGGGAAATAAGATGCCAAAAACAAAGCTTGTGTATCTTTTGCTTGGTTGCTAGAAAACCTTAATTTTGTTCTACCAGACTTCTGTCTCTGAGTTTATTGTGGGTACAGTGATTGCCCTAATAAGAATTTTAGTGTATGAAGTATGAAGTGTGTAATATATGAAGACACTAGGATTACCATAGTATGCTTCCTACATATGCCGTCCTGGCCTCCAAACTCAAGTTGATAGTGGCAAAAGATGTTTACCATCTTGAAAATGCCTCACGTGTATAGGGTTGGCACCATGAACGTTTACCACATTGGTTATGGCATGCCCAGGAGACATTCACACCCACTAACTCATGCAAGGCACAAATGGGGCATCTACAGGCACCAACTACAGAACAGAAGAGGATTTGACCTGCTGTCTGTGACCTAAGAGGAGCCCTGAAGGATTGGACCTGCTCCTTTTTGTACCCAGGACAATGAAATGGACTCAAAGGGTCATAATGGGGACCTCCTGTTCATGCAAGAGGCCTTTCCTGCAACTGCTCAGCTGACTTTTCCTGCCACTTAACCTGAACCTGGACTGGACCCCGCTGTTGGCATCTGTCTGACACCCTGTGAGTCTCTAATTGCCTCCTCTGAGGTCCCGAGGGCATTTAGAAATGTACTCCTGTGGTGGATTTGGAATTAAAGGAGCTAAATATTTGACCATGACACAACTGATTTGTGTATCCGACCCATACTCCATTGCCGTCAGCATTATATTGCACCTGGGTTCCAGACTACATCCACCATTGATTGGCAGAGGGGAGAAGGCTCAAAATACCTTAATTCCCCAGATCAATTCAGGGGAGAAACACAGGAGTGGTGAAAGAACAAAATCACCGGTCTTCTTTTTCTTGGACAAAGTGGGAGCATACGCAACTCTCCTGGCACTTACGCAAGGCTGGCAGGGTAAACAAGATCAAAATTCAGAGCTGACCATGAGCCCTGTTCACAATTGAAAGCAAGACAAAAGTAAAGTTCCCAGTATGCAGTTCTTTGTATGGGGGCAGGCATAGCCCTATTCAGGTGCAAGAGGCAACTCCTCCCACCAGTCTAGCTCAGGAAGACACATCAGCCTGGTCATGAGCCATCAGGATACGCAGGTCACACCTCAGCTCCCTTTGTATGTGACTGTGTAGCGTGAATTCTAAAAGCCCAACTGTCATCCAACTCACACATGTATTCTAGGGACAGGCAGAGTCACCAAATGGTTAAAGTAAGAAAACGCCAACTTTCTAAAAGTGGTATTTTCAGACCTGCAATTTAAAGCCAACTTCACTACTAGAGGTGTTTTTAAATTGTGAGTCCAGAGATACCAAACTCCAATTTTCTATCAGCTCCTAATTGGAAGATACCTGTGAAAAAAGTTACAAGGCAGATCCAATGCTAACCTATGGGAGAAATAGCCCTGCTGCAGTGACAAACAAATTTAGCGGTTTCTCACTGCCAGGACATGTTAAACTTAAAAAGCACATGTTCCACCTTTTAAATGCACAGCACCCTTCCCCTTGGGCTACCTAGAGCCTACCTTAGGGGTGCCTTACATGTAGTAAAAGGGAAGGTTTGGACCCAGCAAGTAGGTGCTC
This sequence comes from Lissotriton helveticus, assembly GCF_964261635.1. Lineage (NCBI taxonomy): Eukaryota > Metazoa > Chordata > Amphibia > Caudata > Salamandridae > Lissotriton > Lissotriton helveticus. Next base: position 322,735,683 of record NC_136057.1, read on the forward strand.
TTGCCAGGTCAATGTGGCAGTTTAAAACTGCACACACAGGCTCTGTAGTGGCAGACATGAGACATGTTTGAAGGACTGCTCATGTGGGTGGCACAATCCGTGCTACAGGCTCACTAGTAGCATTTGATTTACAGGCCCTGTACATGCATTGTGCACTGTACTTGGGACTTCGTAAATCAAATATGCCAGTCGTGGAGAAACCAAATGCCAATACATTTTAGACACAGAGCACTTGCACTTTAGCACTGGTCAGCAGTGGTAAACTGCCCAGAGTCCTAGAAGCAGCAAAAACTAAGTTCAGCACACATTCAGAAACAGGAGGTCAAAAGCAAAAAGGCAAGGGAAATCACGCCAAAAGATACCAGGTCTAACAATGCTCTCTACACCCACCATGACTATCCCCCCTGAAAGAGACCACCCAATAGTATACAATCTCCCAATGAGAACCCTCTCACCAGAGGAGAGGGTTGAGTTGGATCTTCCGATTATCGATATGGATGTGCAACAGGCCATTGCATCAATACCATCAGCCAAGACTCTGTTCCTTAACGGCTTTCTCCAGAGTTTTTAAACAAATACTCCTCTCTATATGTCCCAAACACACTGGACCTGTTTAAAGATGCACTTAGACAGTGTAGGCTCCCCCAAGACCTAAGAGGGGCGACCAGAAAGGTTATCCTGAAATCCTAACAAACCCCTGAGGAGTGTGCCTCTTATCATCCCATATTACTCAAAAACATCGAAGCCAATATTTTTACGAAAATATTAGCGACTCTGCTGTCAAAAGTGATCTGCTCCATAGTTCACTCAGACCAGAATGACTTCATGCCTGGCAGGAGCACCAGCCACTGCGTCCGACGTCTACATTTGGCTCTTGCCCAAAGGGATGAACTCCGGGAGAACAGTCCTTTACAACTGATAGGTGTGGAGTGCACCTTTGACCACGGGCCTTTCCTTCTGGTGATCCTTTATAGGATGAGACTGGGCACCCAGTTTACAAGCTAAATTGACACCCTCTTCAGTGACCTCTGTGAGCGTGTCAGGGTAAGTGGAATCCTGTCCCCTTTGATTTTGATAGAGCATGGCACTCACAGGGGTTCCCGTTCCCCCCACTGTCTTTCACCATGGTGGTGGACCGATTGGGTGAGTTAATCAGAGTGGATCCCTGGGTGCAGTGGTTTCATCGGCACTAGAAGACAGATTTTCCCTTTACACTGACGATATGCTACTCTGTGCCCAGCGCTTGGAGAGCTCCCCTTCCCCGGCTTATGGAAACCTGCTGCTCTATGGGGACACGTCGGGGTTTAGGGAGAACTGGGGGGAGTCTACACTATTGCCTGTAAAGGGAGAGATGCGAGCAGTGTCGATCAGCGCTGGGCTCCGGACGGCGGGAGACAGCCTTCACTACTGAAGCATAGAAATAGCCTTTCCCCAGCAGCGATATTGGGAACTAAACGCAGTACCCCTGCTACTTACGACGTAACAGGGCTTCGAGGTCTGGGCACTAATGGCACTCACTATGACAGATTATTCAAGATGGTTTCACTCCCTCGATTCCTCTACATTCTTCAACACTACCCATATACTCTGCCCCCTAAGTTCTTTATGAACCTCCAAGCCCAGATTGCCACTTTCTGTGGGCAAATAAAGTATCATTTGCCAGGTGTCATATGTCCCTATATGAGGCGGGACTGCACTGGGATGACGTTAAATGGTACTACTGGGCATCCCCGCTTGTTAATGACTGAATAGAGACAAGAATGACTCTGCTAATCGATTGGCACTTGAGCTCCTTAATCTGCAAGGTGTTCTTGACGTGTTGTATGGTACAACACCCCACATTCCCTACCCCCTGTTACTCACCTCCTCATCCTTTGCTGGTGACACTGAGCCCTATTAATTGCAAATTAACAGTGATTACCCTGTTGTGGCAGGGTACCTGGTCGTCCGAAATGATGTGGCTTGCCGGCTTTGCTAAGTGGGATTGAATCGGTATTGCCACTCAAGGAGATGGATGGTAGGGCAGCGCTGTCAAATTTTTTCAAGACCTGATGGCAGACTTCATCTCCAAAATTCATAATTTTACCACTACATACAGCTTAGACACACCTTGGATGTCTAACGAGACAAACTCATATATGTTGCCGAGTACAATTAGAGTTTTCACATACCTGACACACTTGGAAAAAGGGGCATTTCCTGATTATATAGATCATTGTAAACAATTCCCCTGACTCCCTGCTTGCACTTGTGGCATGGTAGGAGGCTGATCTAGGAACCCTTCATTACGACGCGTGGGTTGAGGCTAAGGTGGTGCCCTACCAGTTGGCAATATCGATGTGTTTCCATCTCATACAGTTCAAATACTTCCATAAATTCTACTACCCTCCAAAGAGACTGCCACTTGGGAGAGCAGCCAGACCCAACTATCTTGGATATGCTTCCTCCCCTGGTACCTTCTTTCATCCTGTCTGAGAGTGTCAGGTAATTAGTCAATATTGGAGGAATATGAATGATACTTTGAATGACACGGTGGGCAGGCACCTAGTTTTGCTGGGTTTTAAGGATTCTCTGAGGGGAGGTCCAAAGAGCACACACACACTTGTGGCTATGGGCTACCTGGTGGATAAGCAAGATATGGCCTGCTACTGGCGAGAAGCCCATGCCACTTCAGTTATGGAGTGGACCAGTGGGAAGGACCACTGCATCGCACTTGAGGAACTGGTATACGAAACCTGGTGAGTGCATAATAAATACCCTAATGTATAGTCTCCATGAACTCAAAATGTGACAACTCCAACTGATGAGGAGACCGGCACTGAGAAGAAATGGAGGGTGTGGCCCTCTGCAGTAAAATTGTTTTAGAATTTACATGAATATGTTGTCTGGCAGAGACTCTTTGAGACAAGGCACTGGTTGTAAATGTAGGTTATCTACATGGAAAACCAATAAAAAGAGTTATAAAAAAACACTCTGAGTCATAAACCCACACCCTTGGACAAAGTGGGAACTGAAGGTATATGACGGCAGATGTAAAAAATTTAAGGGATGTGGAGAAGATCCCTAATGCACCCTAGCTTCTACATATATAAACATAAAGAACATGACAACCTGACCAAGGTTAAGCACAACCAAAATAAAAGTGTTTATCAAATTAATAATTGTGGTGCTGCACACTCCAGGTGCCTGTTGGCCTAAGGCACAAATCCGAACACTAGACAATAAACAAAAGGTAGGAGGCGCAGTCAAAAGGATCAAGGAGACAATGTTATTATTCCAAAAGTTCTCTTCTTTATTTCGGTAATTATACCAGATAAAACAGCCAACGCGTTTCGTTACAGTACGTAACTTCGTCAGGGCATAAGTTCAAAAATTCAAAAAGCGGCCCATAGCGACCCAGTGTATAGAAGATGATACAGGTGAGGTTTTCAAATCCCAAATGTCATATGCAGATTAGCAACGAGACATGCTTAAGAGAAATCCTAATCCACTGAAGGAAAAAATACGATGTGGCATCGGTATCTGTTTTGTGAGTACTGCTTGTCTATGTTGTTAATCTCATATCGCTAAAGCTCCAAGTAGCGAATGATTTCAAAGGACCCCAAGGTTTTATATAACACCTTCTAACTGTGAGAAACATATGACACTTGGGATTTGAAAATTACCGAAATAAAGAAGAGAACTTTGGAATAATAAAGTTGTCTCCTTGATCCTTTTGAGTGCGCCTCCTACCTTTTGTTTACTCCCTAGCTTCTACCACTGGGCAAAGAGAGTGTGCACTAACTGTGCCGTGATCTTTTGCACAACATGGGGGCTAACCAATGCACACCCAACAACCCATAAACACACAAACACACCCTTGTGTTTTGCAGACAGGGTACTAAATACCTATCCTTGGCCACTGCATGCATGGAAAATCGCAACAAATACCGATCTGACATTGATGAAGGTAATAGGCTCACAAAATGTCTCTATGACCTTGTTTTGACCAGACAGGAGTGTACCAAATACCTTGGGCATGACGGCAAATACCGATCTGCCATTGATGAAGGTAATAGGCTCACAAAATGTATCTATGGCCATGCTTTGACCAGACAGGAGTGTACCAAATAACTTTTGGCCTGCGCGCTTATTGCTGCTGCAATACTTTTAACTGCTTATTGTATTTTAAATTACCTGCGCTGTTGGTCATCGCGCTTAGAGCTTCTAGAGCTTGCTTTTATTGGGCTGTCTTCCTGGTGTCGGCTCCGTAGGCCGGGGAATCTTGACAGGCTTACCTGCACTTTAAAACTGCTTTCCACCCGTATTTGGCGGGATATAGTTAGTTTACAGGGTCCGTCCGCCATCTTGGGTGGGGGTGAAGTCTGTGAGCTCTCCGGGCGCCATCTTGAGAAGGTCAAGGGATGCAGGAGGCGGACTTCCGCACTTGGTGTGTTTATTTAAGCCACCGAGTGCATTGACAGGTCAGAACTTTTGGCCTGCGCGCTTATTGCTGCTGCAATACTTTTAACTGCTTATTGTATTTTAAATTACCTGCGCTGTTGGTCATCGCGCTTAGAGCTTCTAGAGCTCGCTTTTATTGGGCTGTCTTCCTGGTGTCGGCTCCGTAGGCCGGGGAATCTTGACAGGCTTACCTGCGCTTTGGAGCTGCTTTCCACCCGTATTTGGCGGGATGTGGTTGGTTTGCCGGGTCCGTCCGCCATCTTGGGTGGGGGTGGGGTCTGTGAGCGCTCCGGGCGCCATCTTGAGAGGGTCAAGGGACGCAGGAGGCGGACTTCCGCACTTGGTGTGCTTATTTAAGCCACCGAGTGCATTGACAGGTCAGAACTTTTGGCCTGCGCGCTTATTGCTGCTGCAATACTTTTAACTGCTTATTGTATTTTAAATTACCTGCGCTGTTGGTCATCGCGCTTAGAGCTTCTAGAGCTCGCTTTTATTGGGCTGTCTTCCTGGTGTCGGCTCCGTAGGCCGGGGAATCTTGACAGGCTTACCTGCACTTTAAAACTGCTTTCCACCCGTATTTGGCGGGATATAGTTAGTTTACCGGGTCCGTCCGCCATCTTGGGTGGGGGTGAAGTCTGTGAGCACTCCGGGCGCCATCTTGAGAAGGTCAAGGCACGCAGGAGGCGGACTTCCGCTCGGTTCAATACCATAAAGGTATGATGGACCAAACGCGCAGCGGTTACGCGCAGCGGGCGCGACGTAGGCGCGCCGGAGGTGCGCCAGAGGTAAGCCCGTTTGCGCCTGTTCGCGCAACGGGCGTGCATAGGGCCGCTACCTCTGGCCATTCGCACTCTCCTCGCTTGGTCTACTCCCGGACGGATCTGCTGGAATTAAGACCGTCCCAGGCCCCCGTGACACAGAGGGCCCTTGATCCATCTTTGCTCCAATCTCTGTCGTGTGGGCTGCTCAACGTTCGGTCGCTTTGCAAACACCACACTGAGATTGCGTTCCTGATCGACTCTTCTGGGTTGGATGTGCTGTTTCTAACCGAAACGTGGACTCGGGAGGACTGCCTAGTTGAACTGGGTTTGGCCTGTCCCCCAGGTTTTAAAATCATTCACACCCCTCGGCCGAAGAATCGCGGGGGCGGCATCGGTATCATTTATCGTGAAAAGCTGGGTTTTCCCAGCCCAAAATCAGCGAGGTATCGGGCTTCGAGTTGATGGGATTCTCTCTCAGAAACCTGGATAGAACACTGATCTCGGGGGTGCTGTGCTATCGCCCGCCGGGCTCGGCTTCCTCTCTTTCAGAGTTCCTTGATTTAGTGTACGACCTATCAAATACCCATTCGAAGTTGTTAGTCCTGGGTGACTTCAACTTATGGTAGGGGGGTCCTTCTGACGGAGCGTTTACATCACTCTGCCAACCTCTTGCTGACATCCAACTGCAACAACTGGTCTGCTCGGCGACTCATAGGGGCGGTCATGTTTTGGACTTGATCTTCGCTGGCGCTCATTCGGCAGTGATTAATGACATCTTAGCCCAATGCTGGACCGAACATGCGCTTGTGGCTTTCTCCCTATGTTTAGGGGACCACTCCTCTGAAGCCGCCGGGGCGGGACTTTCGAAATGGGGAAGACCGTGGTCTCGACTACTCAGCTCATCTCCTATGCCCTCCGTAATACCTGCTAACTTCTGCTTGAGCAATTCAGTGGAAGAAAGCTATTCCTCTTTGTGTCGGTCTATTACTGATACGCTTGACAAGGTGGTGCCCCTACGTAGATCTAGAGGGAGAGTGAACCGGGCTTTTCCCTGGTACACGGAGGAGTTACGACAACTGAAGTTGAGCTGTAAACGGGCGGAGAGAGTGTGGAGGAGGGAATACTCCACCTCGGCTAAAGCCTCGTTTAGGCTTGCACTGAGAGGCTAAAAGGTACAAATCAAGCGGGCCAAGGCGGCATTCTTAGAAGCTTCCTTGACTCAGGCGCCTAATAAATCCCAAGCCCTGTTCAAAATTGTCAAGGACCTGTCACACCCTGCTTGTGCGGCTAACACGGTTCGTGCATCGCAGGCTCTCTGTGACTCGTTGGCACATGCTTTCGAGGAGAAGACTGCTAAGATCCTTGAGGGTTCAACGCACCCCTTACCTGCTGCTTCTGGCCCGGGAGCTCCGGTTGGCTCGCTCAGTCGTCCCCAGCCAACTGCTCTTAGCACCGAGTTGGGAGCTCCGACCAAGTTATCCAGTCGACCTCGGTCGACTGTTTCTGCCCTTTTTTTAGGAACACGTGGCATGGGAGCTCCGGTTGACCTGCCCAGTCGACCCCAGACAAGTGCAACTGATCTTGGTCTGGGAGCTCTGGGCAGCTCACCCAGTCGACCCCAGCCGACCGGTGCGGGAGCTCCGGTGGAACTGCCCAGTCGACCCCAGACGGGTATTGTTGCCCTTGGTCCAGGAGCTCCGGGCAGCTCACCCAGTCGACCCCAGCCGATCGGTGCGGGAGCTCCGGCGGAACTGCCCAGTCGACCCCAGACGGATACTGTCGACCTTGGTCTGGGAGCTCCGGGCAGTTCACCCAGTCGACCCCAGCTGAATGCCCTCGACCCCTGTTTAGGAGTCTCGGATATCCCCTCCGTTCGACCCCAGTTGAGGTTTTTTCCTTCTCCCTCCTTTGAGGAATTTTGTAAGGTGGCACATTCGGTGTCCTCAGGGTCTCCGCTTGATCCGCTGCCCCCCAAATTCTGGAAGGCTTTCCATGTTGAACTCTTTTCGCCTTTGTTCTCGATCTGTCTCCAATCTCTGGAGTCGGCATCGGTGCCAGAGTGCTGGAAGTTAGCAGTAGTGTCACCTCTGCTAAAAAAGCCAACTCTGGACCCGGCTTGTCTCTCCAATTATAGGCCGATCTCCTTGCTCCCTTTCCCGATTAAGATCCTGGAAAAATGGGTGACCCGCTCCCTCTCAGGCTTCCTGGAGAACATCGGGTGGTTCGATGAGGCCCAGTTTGGCTTCCGCCCCGGCCACGGGACGGAGTCTGCGCTGGTGACCGTGTTGGACAATCTTCGTTCGCGTGTCGACAGTGGTCGGGTAGCCTTTTTAGTGCTGCTCGACATGTCGGCCGCGTTCGACACGGTCTGCCATCGGACCCTGGTCAGGAGACTGGAGGAGTGTGTGGTCACTGAGGGGGCTAGAGACTGGCTGATATCCTATCTTGGTGGCAGGCAACAGTTGGTCTCACTTCCGCCATTTAGCTCTGAGCCAAGGAGTGTAGGACAGGGGGTTCCACAGGGTTCGGCCATCAGCCCTATATTGTTCAACCTGTACCTTCGCCCTTTAGTACAGCTAATAAAATCTTTCGGTGTCTCGGCATTTAATTATGCCGACGACACCCAGCTGGTCTTTTCTCTGGAAGGGAGCAATGCGGTCTCGCTGGATACTTTCCATCGTTGCATGGCAGCTACAGCGGACTGGTTACGAGCTAACTCCCTTCAATTTAATAGCTCTAAGACGGAGGTGCTCCACTGTTCCAGTGACCGGATTCCGCGGGCACTCCCAGAGAACTTTTGGCCCAGTACCTTCCTTGAGCCAGTGCTGGCAGCGGAATCAGCCCGCAACCTGGGGGTGATTTTTGGCCCTGACCTACAACTTGACATACACGTCAACAAAACCACTGCTACATGTATGATGCTGTTACGCATGCTACGTGAAGTTCTGCCCCTTCTCCCCGCTCAAGCCAGGCCAGAAGTAGTCCGTGGGACCATACTAAGTCGTCTTGACTATTGCAACGGGCTTCTTCTGGAGGCTCCAAAAAATCTGACGGGGAAGCTACAGCGGGTGCAGAACATGGCCGCCAAGTTGGCTCTCTCCCGCCCTAGGTCCAGCTCTTCCACTCTTGCTCTACGAGACCTACACTGGCTCCCGGTGGGTTTGCGGATACAGTTCAAAGCTGCATGTCTGGTGTTTAAAGCTGTACACCGTCAGGGCCCCATTCCTCTGCAAAACATGTTTACGTGGTACTCTGCTCCACGGCCCCTCCGCTCTTCCTCGGCTCATCTTCTTGTGGTTCCGAGGTTTCACAGAGTGCGGATGGGTGGTCGTTCTTTTAGTGTGGCAGCGGGCAAATTCTGGAACTCCCTGCCACTCTCCTTGAGGAGTCACAAGGAATATCTTCCGTTTAGGAAAGCGCTAAAAACTCATTTATTTCCAAAAACGGCTTGAGCGGTTACTGTGTATGGCTTCTTGTTCAAAGCACCAGGATGCCCTTTGGGTGACAGGTTCTGCGCTCTATAAATATATTAAATAATAAATAATAATTGGGCATGACGGCAACGTGCAGCATACTCCCTTGCCCTGGGGCAAAAAGAGGTGAAAATACTCCCCCACTCTTGCACCTCTTTAACACCCCAGTTCTAACTTGGCTTCATTCACAGAAACTAGTCTCACTCAGTTTTATTGATTTAACAATACATCAACTCCTCTCCTTCAATACCTGATGCCTTGGTGTGATCCCTATCTCAATTAGTCTTTCTTTTACTTCCTTATATACAGGGCCCCTGGAATTATGTGATTGTGCGACTGCTGTGTTTTTTTTGCAGAACTATAGCGTTGCTGCATTTGCCACATAATATATCATCTGCAGCATAATCTGCAGATTTAAACAAAAAAAGTTTGTTTCTAGCTCAAACTGTCAAAAGTAACAAAAAATGCAGTGACACGTGTTGCCGGGCAATGAAAGGCCCTTTGCAAAGCTAGGCTGGTCACCTTTCTGTTGCTTATTGCTATATTGTGGTGTTAAACTGGTACTAAAGAGGTGCAACCCATGCCCAAACAGTGTAAAAGTGACACAATAATGAAATACTACTATAGAAAAATGTGTTGCAGTATGCCACATAATTTGCCTTTTCACGTTGCATAATTTACTCAACCTTGCCACATACTTTTGCCCTCGTCCACTGCATAATTCCAGTGGCACTGCTTATGTAAATTTTTGTAGCGTCCTTATTCCATATTATGTTAAAATTAATAGTTTCATTCTAGACAATTTAGTTTTTGACTATTTTCATCTTTTAAATAATAAAACATATGCCTGATTCACCAAAGTAAACTTGCACTTTTGTGTAAGTTAACTTTTTTTGGGTATTCACAAACAAACGATTTAATATTAACTTTACGACAGTGAGATTCTGCAATCAGGGCGTCAAACACTGCACATAAAAAGATAGGCCTATCCTTTCTTTTTATGTGCAAAGTTCTCTGCCCTGAGGCTCTTTTGACATTAAAATTGTCATACTTTTCAAGTTTGCCTTCCTCTTTCATTCTTGACTTTGTGAACAACTGCATAGCATTTTTCCAGTCAATCTCATGGTCTATGTCAGTCCTCTTGTCTGTTAATTAAAACATTTTTAATGCGTTCCTGTAAACTGCTATACCATAGGGTCTTTTAACACATAGACAATAAATTTGCTGTTGCTTAAGTATTTTCATGCTTATCTCATTCCTTTAACCTCTTCGGTGCTATGACGAGACCAGCTCGTCATGAGTCACTGTGGAGCTGTGCTCATGACGAGCTGGTCTCGTCATAACGGCTCCGTTCCGCCCACGCGCGATTGATTCCCCGCCTGTGCGGGTGAATTAATCAGTGGGCGGGGTCGTGACGAGACCAGCTCGTCATGAGCACAGCTCCACTGTGACTCATGACGAGCTGGTCTCGTCACGAGCACCGCGGCGCCACGCTAACAGCCCCCCGCCCCCGCACCGTGGGAGAATTGCCCCCGCAGGGAAGGGGATATTCTTTGCAATGATTACATGTCTTAAAACCGCTGCTCCCTTTCTTTGTCCATGTTATTTGTGTCATTTCCACTATTATACCCCAGTCAACCATAACTCCCCTTTAACTTTTGAGAGGGGCCATGACTCACAAAAGGCGAAACCTCAAGGAGGTCATGACACCCCTCACCTCTGTCAATAATAGTAATAGCAACTTTATCAAGGTTTTTTGGTTGTTCAATGATTATAACTTGGAATTTGACCTTTATACTAGCGTACCAAATATCTGAATAGTCCTTTATTAATGAACAAATTCTAAATGAGGTTCACTGATAGAATATCGAACACACAAATATCGTGTGGACAGAATATCGTATCAAAAATATCGAGGACAAGAATGTCGAGTAGGTAAGTGCAAATAGATAGGTATAAATGTACTATTCTTAACTCCAGATCTACATACCTTGAAGATATATATATCGTCAAAGTACATATATGTGGAGTTATATGTAGTAAAACTTGACTTACCTATAAGAAATGACCTTGACGATATTCTTGTTCTCGATATTTTTTACACGATATTTTGTCCCACGATATGTGTATGTGTTTTGTCCCCACACCTCTAAATAATGTGTCTCTTTGGGCTGCATTTATTTCACTGCATGACTTACACATATACAATGGTGTGTGCATTTTTTGTCTGCAGTTCCAGTTGGAAAACAGCATTACCAACTGGGGCTAAGCCACGTGTGCCATTACCATACAAACAGAATACTGCTTGCCTTAACCACACATATGTCTGAAGCACGCATATGTGTGATTAAGGCAGTCAGCGGTCTAATTCTAGAGACTGGATGGGCGGGTAGGGGAACAGGAAGGGAGAGGAAGGACCTTGGGATTGAGCGAAGGGCACGGTTCAGGGTAGTTTTTGGGCCAGGGGCCGTTTTAGTACTCAGTGCAAGGTGCTGGGATCGGGGTAGTTTTTTGTCCTTGGGGTTATTTTAGGGCACTGGTTAGGGAGTTGGGTATTTTTTGGGGCTGGGGCCATTTTAGGGCTGAGGGCGGGGGGCAGGAGTTGGAGTCGTTTTTTGGGCTGTGGGCTGTTTTAGAGTTCAGGGACAGGGGTCAGAGTTGTTTTTTGGGCTGGTTTAGGTGCATTTCAAGGCTAGGGACATTTTTTTGCACCTAGGGCGGTGGGGGGTCTGGGTAGTGTTTGGTAATGGGGCGAGAGGGACTGCAGTGCTGGGGCCGGTTTTTAGGACTCAGGGCAGGGGGGCTGGAGTGTGAGCTTTCCCACACATGCCTTTACCAATCATGCCTTTACACAACAATCCAAGAATACTCTAACCCAACATCTCCATTCCTTACAACACATTTCACAAAATGAATATATAGACCTGGTCAAAGCAAGCAGGTCTGCCGGCAGCCCTTCTGACCCATGTCCACTGCAAACCTTAAAAACAATTCTTTTAACAATCTCTGCTGCCTCTCCAGTAAGAAGAATCATCAACAGCTCCTTAACTACCGGAATATTTCCATAAGGACTCAAAAAGACATACATAGTTCCACTACTGAAGAAAACAAACTCATCCGCTGAACCCTGACAACTACAGAACGATTACAAATGGACCTTTCCTGGGAAAACTGATAGTAAGAGCAGCATTCCCGGATGTCACTATTCATTGAAGATAATGCCATACTTTCAGACTTCCAAACAGGATTCCATCCAGGAAGAGGCACAGAATCTGCCCTGCTAGCCATCTGGGATGACCTGAATCTTGGATGACTTGGCTGCCTTAGACACGATTGACCATGACTCTGATACAAAGACTCAGAAGCCGGAATAGAATGGACTGCTCTAGACTGGATCACATCCTACCTTCTCAACAGAACTAATGTTATCCATATCCCACCTTTCTCGTCCAAACCGTACTCTACAAACGCAGGGGTCCCTGAAAGCTCTATCATTTCGCCCATGCTGTTCAACCTATACATGAAGTCATTACCGGCACTGATCAATCAATATCACTTTAAGTGACATAACTATGCAGATGACACACAAATACTTCTCCAACTGTAATGCCCCAAAGACTTTGGAAACTTGCCAATTTTCAGTTGCCTCAGAGCTGTGTATCAATGGATGACGTGGGGCTGTCTCAAATTGAATAATTCTAAAACAGAACGACTCACGTGTGACGATTGAAAACAGTATAATCTGCATGCCGCCTGGCCTGATGATCTGGGAAAGACGCCTAAAGTTTTCAAGGGAGTAATAAATCTCGGAATGACCATGGGCTCCAAACTGTCAATGAATGCCCAAGTGGACAAACTAGCAAGATCAAGCTTTGTTACTACAAAATCTCTGCGAAAATTACGCCAATAGCCTCTACCACAGTACTTGGATCTATATATTTATTACTTTTCTTTTAATTCAGTATATCCAATGCACTACCCTATTTCTTACCATATACCGCTCTCAATATATCCTCTACCTCACCTCTCTGACTCTTCTCAAACATCTTTCCATTACTCTTTCCAATGCACTACTCTATTTCTCACCCTATACCTCTATCAATATATCCTCTACCTCCACTCGTTCATTCATCCCAAACCCCCATACCACTACAATGATCCTCAAAATAACGCTTTCTAAACTCTTCCCTACTCTACCCCCTTGCATCATCTCATACCTCTTTTACTATTCTGATCCCTCAAAACAAGCCTTTCCAAACCCTTCCCTCTGACTTTTCCCCCTCCACCTCCCTTCTACTCATACCAAGCCACCTCCTACTGCTATGAGTTCCAAAACAAACAAAAAACAAAAGATTTCTTAATCCTTCCCACTTCTATCCCTCCACTAGCCTTCTCATCCCAAACAACTGACTAACATTTCCACCATTGAAATAAATTTCATATTTCACTATACTAATTCACTACTAATCCTTTATGGGTTCCGGAGTAGCATGTTACTTGCCGAAAAAGCACTTTAACAACGCATCAGGGGTAGCAAGCGCTATATAAATTCAAACCTTTTTCCCTTTTCTATCCCTCCACTATCTTTCTCAATCCAAATAACTGACTAACATATCCACCACTGAAATTGCTTTCATATTTCACTATACTAATTCACCACTAATCCTTTATGGGTTCCGGAGTAGCATGCTACTCACCGAAAAAGCCCTTCAACACTGCATCAGGGGTAGCAAGCGCTATATAAATTCAAACCTTTTTCCCTCTCCTATCCCTCCGCTATCCTTCTCAATCCAAATAACTGACTAGCATATCCACCACTGAATTACTTTCATATTTCACTATACTAATTCACCACTAATCCTTTTTGGGTTCCGGAGTAGCGTGCTATTGGCCGAAAAAGCGATTTGATGCCTCATCAGGGGTAGTAAGCGCTATATAAATATAATTACAATATAATACAATACAACAAAGTTCATTGTAGAGGCATGTGCGGTAAAGGCATACGTGGTAAATGCGCGGTTGTGGTTGAGACCACTGGGTATAGGCATGTGTTGTTGAAGGATGCGTTGTTCTATCATACAAGCGTTCCAGTTGGCTCAGCCTATATTTAATTTGAGCATCAGGAGTAACTTTGCTTAGGAAAAAAAGATGGCGTTTTGTCTATTTGGCTAGTTAAATTGATTTATTTCAATTACCACTTTTTCTAGGAACCCCAAATGTATCTCAAGGATTAACTGGAACTTCTTGAACCACAGAACATGAAGTCAAATACAATAGAAATAGCTACCTGAAAAACAAAAGATTCATTGGCAGGGAAAACAACACATTGAGCACCCAATTATGAACATTCTGCTCAACATGCGTGATCCCAATCGCCCCCTTCTCCCCCCACCAAGCCGCCTCCAGTGGTCTGTCCCGTCCGAGGGTAGTGACCCTGCTGTAATCCTGCCTTCTAGAGAACGAATGTGCCGCCGGGCTGCGTCAATAACACCGGCCTAATATACAGCGCAATTACAGAGCTGCGAGAAAATCAATTAAGCATTAAAAAGAGCTTCGATAGAAACAGGTTTGAGGGGTTTACAGGCGGCGGCCACGTACGGCGAGAAGCCAATACTGAGCGGAGCCTGCATGAAGCTGCGGGCCGAGTCGGGAGCGGGGCAGACGGGCGGACGCGGCGGACCCTTGCACCGCCTCATGCGGAGAGCGTCGCTCTCCGAGGCGGCCTACGGGCACGCTCACAACTCGATCCGGAATCACAGGGCCCTAATGAGGAGCCAAGGTGAAAAATGCCACCCTCTCGGGCCTCGGCTGAGAGATTCGTGCGCTGGGACTCAAGAAGAGGTCTTTAGAAAATCTGAGCAAACAAAGGCATTGACACGGCGCCTCCTCGATGGGCAGGAGCCCCCTGCCAGCACAGCCGTGTGGTTAATTTGAGGCAGTTGCAACAGAACTGAAACTTTAAAAATCGATATCAGCCCCGCTGTGGCGCTAGCCCAAGAACACCCTTAATGATGGACTAACAAAGGCGGCCATGAAGAATGCAAGGGCCGCAAACAATGTACTGGAGACGTGAAGAGTGAGGCCTGCAGAGCGCTGGCCTGGCATGGACTGAGGCCCATAGACTTCATTCCTTGTTATGATTAAAACGCATCCATGGGCCATCTAATCCTGGGAGGAACTCAACAAAGAGGCCTGACTTCCACATTGACACCTGTTAGAGCGCTGTAAGTCTGCAGCACCTGAGAAGCACTCGCTGAGAGTGTCACTGGCAGACCAGAGCTGGAGCCAGGACTAGGACGTGAAGGGCTCTGGATGCACTAACACTGCACCCTAAATCCAGCACTTCACAGGGAGGCCAAAGGGTGATTGACTTAAGGTCCCTTGAGGGATGGCGAGGGCTAATCCGAAGCATATTCCTGCCAGGACTAGTAGTCTGTGATTCAGGAATCAACAAGCGCATTCTAATGCAGTATTGTAGAGCTCATGATCTTTGTGTGCAGTGGGGTACAGGATATGCTGTGAAGACAGGGACATTTCCACCCACTGCCTATGCTGCCCCTTCCCCAGCAGAACAACAAGGCTGCCATAGGGTAAAGTGAGACCGACAAGCGGAGATTACACCACATCCCCTCATCCCTTTGTGAACGAGGGATGCAGTGGAATCTGCAATCTCCATGCATAATGTGCAGCAGGATCAGAAGCGAGTGCACAACTCGGTTTGGATGCATGCAACTCATGTTGTGCATACATATATTTGCTTTCTGAAGCTGTGCATGTGAAAAATAGGAGTTTCCCTGATCTTTGCCAGGGCACATCTCATTTTATCAGAGATCTTTTAAGTGATAAAGCCTTCAACCAATAAAATGACCCTTCGGGGAACTGTAGGGCATGAAGCATGATATCCTTCGGGTGTGTGAGGGAACCAAGACAAGGACGCACTGTCCTCAAACACTATAATTTGAGAACAACTCCATCCGCCCACCTCCTACTCTTCGTCTCTCTTAGAGGTACTGTGACTCCCACGAGCTACAATTCTAGTTTTCAGGAGCACGTCACTGGACCTAGATCCAGTTCCTTGTCCCCCCCCATTTTTTGGGGGGAAAAAATTGCAATAGTGAAATCCTATGGATTTGGCACTCCATCAGATATTTAAGGACTTTTTAATTACCATCATGTTCTAAATCAGATGCAATCACGGATGTAAAACTTGTAAAGATGTACTAACGAAAGGGTAGCCAAAGCACTCTAGATACATTGAACATGTCCATTAATATAAACAATATGGAATAAATAAGTGATTGAGAAATAATCCAACTGTAATAAAATGTAATTATCTTTATTATAAATCACACTAGAAAACTCAACAGTAAATATGGAAAGTTAGGGGTTTCTTAACTTTCTGACCTGTCACTAGGATAAAGGACTTAGGGGTAGATGTATCAACATACCCTTTTGCGATTTCTAAATTGCGATTTTTAAGGAATCGCTATTTAGAGATCGCAAAATGGGATGTATGTTGAAATTCGCTATTTTTTAGCGATTTCTTATTCTTCCTTATTTGCGAATTCGCAATTTGCGAATTCGCAATTAAGGAATAATTTCCTATTCATTCCTATGGACCAGGAGGCCCATAGGAATGATTGTGAAATAATTCTCAAATTGCGAATCGCAAATTGAGAATAATATCAAGAGTGCAGGGGTGTCTCAAGAACACCCTGCTGCACACCTGAAATTTACATGTGTGTGGATATGGCGCACATACATGCCCTCTGAGCATGTATGTGCGTCACATGCCACCTTCACAAATGCCAAATTATGCATTTTTAAAAGAATTTGCAAATTACCACCAACTACAAGTTGGTGGTAATTTGCGATTTCTTAACCTAAATTCGCAATTCCAAAATGCTACATACATAGCATTTAAGGAATCGCAAAATTGCGATTCCTTATTTTGCGATTTTTTGTTATATGTCAAAACATGCAAAAAGACCATTTGCGATTCGCAAACGCCGGAATTCTGCTAATTCCGGCCTTTGCGAATCGCAAACGGCTTGATACATCTACCCCTTAGCTTACCCATGCGTGCAACATCATCTGCATAGAGTAATATTTGTATGCAGGCTTTATTAATAGATGGAACCTTCAGGGTAGAAGCAATAAGGGGAGCCTCTACTCCATGCGTTTCACCTGTAGACTTCAGGTGATGAAATCAGGTGGAGTCTTTGGACGAAGCACTGGAGAGAAATGACCAATAACCAAGGGAATCAGCACCTGAAGCACTGAATCCCCCCAGTAATTCCTCATTCCTATGGGGATCCTTACAGTCCATATGCAACCAGCAGGAAAATCCCTTGCAACCCCAGACTTCTAAGCACCTCGGTTATCTATAAATGCTGGGCAGCAATTGTAATCTGTATTCCCAAAACACGTGTAAAGTGGCCCCTCATGTCTTTGGGTAGTCAATATTTTCAGACTTGCTAAGTGAAAGTCAACTAGCAGTAGAGTCTTTGGGATGCACTCTGAAATTTTTTCTTTCAGGAAATTCCCCAACTTCTTTTACTCAGCCAGTGTACTTGGTCTTCGCCCTATTAGCCAGCAATAAAACTGTCAAAAAATGCTTCCATTCAATTTGTATTCTTGTGCGATGAAAATGGCGCACAATGTGTACAATTCTCAAAACCAGTTAAAAAAAAAAAAAACGCCCGCAGACTTCCAGAGTCACACTGGTGCAGATTTCTGACATGTTATAAGTCACAAAAGTATACTGGTGTGTGACTGGAAGTCTAAAAAAGGTTTGTGAATTCCTTTATTGTCTGTGTCATTATTAGCATATACATTTTTGTACGTGGAATAAAATATCAAGTGCAAAGAAAAATTCCCTTGGAAATATTTCCCTTTTTTTTCTCCTCCAGATGGGAAGTATGGGGCATATTACCAACAAGTAGCGATAATTATCGCTAAATGGGCTTAGCGACAATTTTTTTATCGCTGCCTATCGCTGGATATGTTAATGGAGAAGACATGCTATTAGCAACGTTTTTCTCCATTGTGCTACAATATCCAGCGATAGAAACGAAATGCGTGAATATCGCTGAGAATACAGCGATATTCATGCATTAGCGACAAAATGCTCTTAGCCATGTTATCCACCTCCCATTGGATAACATGGCTAAGAACTGGCCTGGGCAGGTGTTAGTATTTGGAGATATTCACGCTTAGCGCGAATATCTCCATCGCGACACCTGCCTTGCTAATAGGCGATAGCGACGTTAGCGACTGCTTTCAGTCGCTAACTGGTTGGTTACGCCCACTTTGCATGTCATTAGCGATAAACATCGCTGGCATGCAAATCGGGCTCCAAACCGCTCGCTATCGCCTAAAAGCTGTCGCTAACATCAGTTAGCGACAGCTTGCTAATAGGGCAATAGAATTATCGCCGCTTAGCGGCCAAAAACGGCTGCTAAAGCGGCGATAATTGCCTATCGCCCTGCTTGATAATATGCCCCAATATTTTTCTAAGGAGAGTCCCCTCCCCCTGTATTCCCACCAAGTTGTGAAGGCTTTCCTTCCCCTCTACCACCAACAGTTTTAGCTCCTCATATACTGCAGTTAGAGGTTGCGAACAAATATAATTGGCACTCTTAGTGTAACACAGATGAAGCTGGTGAGAGGGAATGCACCACTGCAGCCAGTGACTGGGAAGGCGCCACTGCAGCCGGTAATTGGAAAGGCCCCACTGCAGCCGGTGACTGGGAAGGCAGCCAGTGACCGGGGTCAGCTGGTGAGTGGGAAGGCACCTCTTCTGCCGGTGACTGAAAAGGCGCCACTTCAGCCGGTGACTGGGAAGTATAACAACAAAAAATGAGGATTATAGCTTTGGTGCCTGCACCTGTCCCAACATCCCAGAAGTGATGCTCAATGCAGAGAAGGTGCAAATGGCTTGGAACACAATCTCCTATGTCCCCTAAATGAGATAAAGGAGACAAAAATCTCCTTGTGTCACAAAAACTTGCATGCACAGAGTAGCCCCGCACCCTTCAAATAGTATCAGCACAAGTATTCATCTTAAGGTACACTTTTTTATGCAAAGATTTCGGCAAAGTTCTCATTGTAAATAAATTACAACGTTTTCAGTTGTTTTCCCAAGAGAAGTCAATCATGCTCTTCAAGTTTAAAATGTGTTCTTTATTCAAAGTTCTTTTATGAAAAGGAATAGCCAACACGTTTAGTCCGTTACCGGACTTCGTCAGGGCTATAAAAATACAAAAACACAAAAAATACTATTTACCACAATGTAGACACACATTTATAAATATGTTAAAAAAGCAGATTTTATGTAACATGCCTAGCCATAATCCTTCTTGTACATATGTGAGTATTTCTTGGGAAAACATTCTCACCAGACGCTTTTAACAATGCAATAGTTTTAAGACAGATGTTGGACCATTAGGTTTAAAACAGAAATCTTAGAAATACATATAACAGCAATTTATCAGCATGATCTCCTAGGAGTTATCGATCTGTGCAAAATGAAGTACCTTTATTTTCTTTTTAATAGTTCTAATTCAAGATTCTGTACACTTTGAAAAAGCCAATCAGTCTGTAAGTAGAATAATATTCAAAATTACACTCCAAATGGACTATTATTTACACATAGCAAAAAGCAGGGCAAATGCATTGTATCAACAATTCATATAGTTATCTTCCATATAAGATCTTGATATCAGCAGTTTGATCAGGAGCACGCTGAAAGTGCATGGAAATAGCCATCTGCATTCTAGGTTCGAATTGTGTTTTCGCAACATACATTAAGAGTATATCCTAAGTAAATTGAAAAGATATGACAAATTATCAACGTTTGAGTAATCCAAAGTCTCTAATATATTTTATTTAATTACATTAAGAGATCAAGTAAGCATCCATATTTTCTATATGGACCCTGCGTACCCTAAACTACAACAAGCTTTCTGTATATTGAGCCTGAGAAAGTATTTAGGGTGCCATTTCACTTGTGATGGCAAAGACCATTGGGTTATATAAAAGATGTCCATCTCCTGTCTTTTATTACAGTGTTCATACACCCAAATCAGCTGTTAAGCTCGCAACCAGTATTACAAGCCAGTCGTTTTGGAGGATCACTGCTAATGCTATGAATTAGAGGTCTAGGCTAACACCCTCCATAGCGCCACTTAAATACAACACGGTTTAAGGACAGCAACATTTCTGGCCGGCACTCAGTTTATTACACTATTCATGCAGCGCGGTGGCCATCTTTAAAGAGGCACTTACCAAAAGAGGGTTTGGCTCATGCGCAGCAAGGCCACGCCAATATAACAATAAACAAATCAAATTGCCAGTACTGCCACTGTCTTACATAATTCAGGAAGAGAACTCAAATTAAACAAGTCTCTCCAAACCACTTTTTCAGTTTAGAATTGATAGATTTTATTTTTTAAATTTTGACCATTTTTGAAAAAAAAGCACTCTTTACACAATTTCAAAAGACATCACAAACAATATACTTCTCCCCACAGCAAAAACATCTAATTTATAGAAAAGTTGTTCAGAGGGGAAGTATATTTCTTTAAGGAGAGTCCCCTTCCCCTGTATTCTCACCAAGTTGTGAAGGCTTTCCTTCCCCTCTACCACCAACAGTTTTAGCACCTCATATACTGCAGTTAGAGGTTGCGAACAAATATAATAGGCTCTCTTAGTGTAACACAGATGAAGCTGGTGAGAGGGAATGCACCACTGCAGCCAGTGACTGGGAAGGGGCCACTGCAGCTGGTGATTGGAAAGGCCCCAGTGCAGCCGGTGACTGGGAAGGCAGTCAGTGACCGGGGTCCGCTGGTGAGTGGGAAGGCACCTCTTCTTCCGGTGACTGGGTCTGCGCCACTGCAGCCGGTGACTGGGAAGTCACCACTGCAGCCGGTGACTGGGAAGGTGCCACTGCAGTTGGTGACTGGGAAGGCACCACTGCAGCCGGTGACTGGGAAGGCGCCACTGCAGCCGGTGACTGGGAAGGCACCACTGCAGCCAGTGACTGGGAATGCACCACTGCAGCCGGTGACTGGGAGGCGCCACTGCAGCCGGTGAGTGGAAAGGCCCAATGCAGCCGGTGACTGGGAAGGCAGCCAGTGACCAGGGTCAGTTGGTGAGGGGGAAGGCACCTCTTCTGCTGGTGACTGGGAAGGCGTCACTGCAGTCTGTGACTGGGAAGTCACCACTGCAGCCGGAGACTGGGAATGCGCCACTGCAGCCGGTGACCAGGAAGGCACCATTGCAGAAGGTGACTGGGAATGCGCCACTGCAGCCAGTGGCTGGGAAGGTGCCACTGCAGCCGATGACTGGGAAGGCGCCACTGCAGCCTGTGACTGGGAAGGTGCTACTGATGCCGAAGACTGGGTGCAGCCAGTTAGTGCGAAGGCACCACTGTAGCCAGTGACTGGGAATACATCACTTCAGCTTTTGACTGGAAAGGCAGCCAGTGACTGGGGCCAGCTGGTGAGTGGGAAGGCACCACTATAGCCAGTGACTGACAAGACACCACTGCAGCCGGTGACTGGGAAGGCACCACTGCAGCCGATGACTGGGTGAAGCCAGTGAGTGGGAAGGCACCACTGTAGCTGGTGACTGGGAATGCACCAATGCAGCCGATGACTGGGAAGGCAGCTGGTGAGTGGGAAGGCACCACTAGAGCCAGTGACTGAGAATGTGCCACTGCAGCCAATTACTGGGTGCAGCCAGTGAGTGGGAAGGCACCACTTACAGCCGGTGACTGTGAAGGCACCCCTGCACCCTATTACTGGGAAGGCGCCACTTCAGCTGGTGACTGGGAAGGCAGCCAGTGAATGGGGGCAGCTGGTGCCTGGGAAGGCGCCACTGCAGCCAGTGACTGTGAAGGCGCCACTGCAGCCGGTGACTGGGAAGGTGCCACTGCAGCCGGTGACTGGGAAGGTGCCACTGCAGCCAGCGACTGGTAAGGCGTCACTGCAGCCGGTGGCTGGGAAGGCAGCTAGTGACTGGGGGCAGCTGGTGAGTCGGAAGGCACCATTGCAGATGGTGACTGGTAAGGCGCCATTGTGCAGGTGACTGGTAAGGCGCCATTGCAGCCGGTGACTGGGAAGGTAGCACTGCTGCCGGTGACTGGTAAGGCACCACTGCAGCCGGTGACTGGGAAGGTGCCACTGCAGCCGATGACTGGGTGCAGCCAGTTAGTGCGAACGCATCACTGCAGCCGGTGACTGGAAATGCACCACTTCAGCTTTTCACTAGAAAGGCAGCCAGTGACTGGGGCCAGCTGGTGGGTGGGAGGGCACCACTGCAGCCAGTGGCTGGGTGCAGCCGGTGAGTGAGAAGGCACCACTGCAGCCAGTGACTGGGAAGACGCCACTGCAGCCAATGACTGGCTGCAGCTATGAGTGGGAACTGCAGCCGGTGACTTGGAAGGCACCACTGCTGCCAGTAACTGGGAAGGCGCCACTGCAGCTGGTGACTGGGAAGGTGCCACTGCAGCCAATGACTGGGTGAAGCCAGTGAGTGGGAAGGCACCACTGTAGCTGGTGACTGGGAATGCACCAATGCAGCCGATGACTGGGAAGGCAGCTGGTGAGTGGGAAGGCACCACTAGAGCCAGTGACTGAGAATGTGCCACTGCAGCCAATTACTGGGTGCAGCCAGTGAGTGGGAAGGCACCACTTACAGCCGGTGACCGTGAAGGCACCCCTGCAGCCTATTACTGGGAAGGCGCCACTTCAGCTGGTGACTGGGAAGGCAGCCAGTGAATGGGGGCAGCTGGTGCCTGGGAAGGCGCCACTGCAGCCAGTGACTGTGAAGGCGCCACTGCAGCCGGTGACTGGGAAGGTGCCACTGCAGCCAGCGACTGGTAAGGCGTCACTGCAGCCGGTGACTGGGAAGGCAGCCAGTGACTGGGGGCAGCTGGTGAGTCGGAAGGCACCATTGCAGATGGTGACTGGTAAGGCGCCATTGTGCCGGTGACTGGTAAGGCGCCATTGCAGCCCGTGACTGGGAAGGCACCACTGCAGCCGGTGACTGGGAAGGTGCCACTGCAGCCGATGACTGGGTGCAGCCAGTTAGTGCGAAGGCATCACTGCAGCCGGTGACTGGGAATGCACCACTTCAGCTGTTGACTGGAAAGGCAGCCAGTGACTGGGTGCAGCGAGTGAGTGGGAAGGCACCACTATAGCCAGTGATTGAGAAGACGCCACTGCAGCCGGTGACTGGGAAGGCGCCACTGCAGCCGATGACTTGGTGAAGCTAGTGAGTGGGAAGGCACCACTGTAGCTGGTGACTGGGAATGCACCAATGCAGCCGATGACTGGGAAGGCAGCTGGTGAGTGGGCAAGGCACCACTACAGCCAGTGACTGAGAAGGTGCCACTGCAGCCTATGACTGGTTGCAGCCAGTGAGTGGGAAAGCACCACTTACAGCCGGCGACTGTGAAGGCACCCCTGCAGCCTATTACTGGGAAGGCGCCACTTCAGCTAGTGACTGGGAAAGCAGCCAGTGAATGGGGGCAGCTGGGGACTGGGAAGGCACCACTGCAGCCAGTGACTGCGAAGACGCCACTGCAGCCGGTGACTGGGAAGGCAGCACTGCTGCCGGTGACTGGTAAGGCACCACTGCAGCCAGTGACTGGGAAGGTGCCACTGCAGCCGATGACTGGGTGCAGCCAGTTAGTGCGAAGGAATCACTGCAGCCGGTGACTGGGAATGCACCACTTCAGCTTTTCACTGGAAATGCAGCCAGTGACTGGGGCCAGCTGGTGGGTGGGAGGGCACCACTGCAGCCAGTGGCTGGGTGCAGCCGGTGAGTGAGAAGGCACCACTGCAGCCAGTGACTGGGAAGACGCCACTGCAGCCAATGACTGGGTGC
The DNA here is from genome assembly GCF_964261635.1 of Lissotriton helveticus. Classification (NCBI taxonomy): domain Eukaryota; kingdom Metazoa; phylum Chordata; class Amphibia; order Caudata; family Salamandridae; genus Lissotriton; species Lissotriton helveticus. The sequence goes on from NC_136057.1 coordinate 322,759,255, forward strand.
AGCTATGAGTGGGAACTGCAGCCGGTGACTTGGAAGGCACCACTGCTGCCAGTAACTGGGAAGGCGCCACTGCAGCAGGTGACTGGGAAGGTGCCACTGCAGCCAATGATTGGGCGCAGCCAGTGAGTGGGAAGGCACCACTGCAGCCAGTGACTGAGAAGGCACCACTGCAGCCAATGACTGGGTGCAGCTAGTGATTGGGAAGGCACCACTGCAGCCGGTGACTGGGAATGCAGCCAGTGAGTGGGCGCAGCTGCTGAGTGGGAAGGCACCACTGCAGCTAGTGACTTGGTGCAGCCAGTGAGTGAGAAGGCACCACTGCAGCTGGTGGCTGGGAAGGCGCCACTGCAGCTGATGACTGGGTGCAGCCAATGAGTGGGAAGGCACGACTGCAGCCGGTGACTGGGAAGGCGCCACTGTAGCCTGTGACTGGGAAGGCACCACAGCAGCAGGTGACTGGGAAGGCGTCACTGCAGCTGATGGCTCGGTGCAGCCAGTGAGTGGGAAGGTGCCACTGTAGCCGGTGACTGGGAAGGCACCACTGCAGCTGGTGACAGAGAAGGCACCACTGCAGCCGATGACTGGGTGCAGCCAGTGAGTGGGAAGGCGGCACTGTAGCGGGTGACTAGGAAGGCACCACTGCAGCCGGTGACTGGGAAGGGGCCACAGCAGCTGAGGACTGGGAAGGTGCCAGTGCAGCTGGTGATTGGCAAGGCGCCATTGCAGCCAATGACTGGGTGCAGCCAGTGAGTGGGAAGGTACCACTGCAGCCCGTGACTGGGAATGCACCACTACAGCCGGTGACTGGGAAGGCGCCAATGCAGCCGATGACTGGGTTCAGCCAGTGAGTGGGAAGGCGCCACTGTAGCCGGTGAGAGAGAAGGCACCACTGCAGCCAGTGACTGGGAAGACGCCACTGCAGCCAATGACTGGGTGCAGCTATGAGTGGGAACTGCAGCCGGTGACTTGGAAGGCACCACTGCTGCCAGTAACTGGGAAGGCGCCACTGCAGCTGGTGACTGGGAAGGTGCCACTGCAGCCAATGAATGGGTGCAGCCAGTGAGTGGGAATGCACCACTGCAGCTAGTGACTGGGAAGGCACCACTGCAGCCAGTGACTGAGAAGGCACCACTGCAGCCAATGACTGGGTGCAGCTAGTGATTGGGAAGGCACCACTGCAGCCGGTGACTGGGAATGCAGCCAGTGAGTGGGAGCAGCTGCTGAGTGGGAAGGGACCACTGCAGCTAGTGACTTGGTGCAGCCAGTGAGTGAGAAGGCACCACTGCAGCTGGTGCCTGGGAAGGCGCCACTGCAGCTGATGACTGGGTGCAGCCAATGAGTGGGAAGGCACCACTGCAGCCGGTGACTGGGAAGGCAGCACTGTAATCGGTGACCGGAAAGGCACCACTGCAGCCGGTGACTGGGAAGGCGCCACTGTAGCCTGTGACTGGGAAGGCACCAGAGCAGCAGGTGACTGGGAAGGCGCCACTGCAGCTGATGGCTGGGTGCAGAAAGTGAGTGGGAAGGTGCCACTGCAGCCGGTGACTGGGAAGGCACCACTGCAGCCGGTGACTGGGAAGGCACCACTGCAGCTGGTGACAGAGAAGGCACCACTGCAGCCGATGACTGGGTGCAGCCAGTGAGTGGGAAGGCGCCACTGTAGCGGGTGACTAGGAAGGCACCACTGCAGCCGGTGACTGGGAAGGGGCCACAGCAGCTGAGGACTGGGAAGGTGCCAGTGCAGCTGGTGATTGGGAAGGCGCCATTGCAGCCAATGACTGGGTGCAGCCAGTGAGTGGGAAGGTACCACTGCAGCCCGTGACTGGGAATGCACCACTACAGCCGGTGACTGGGAAGGTGCCAATGCAGCCAATGACTGGGTTCAGCCAATGAGTGGGAAGGTGCCACTGTAGCCGGTGACTGGGAAGGCACCACTGCAGCCGGTGACTGGAAGGCACCACTGCAGCCGGTGACAGGGAATGCGCCACTGAAGCCGGTGGCTGGGAAGGCGCTACTGCAGCCGATGACTGGGAAGGTGCCACTGCAGCCAGTGACTGGGAAGGTGCTACTGAAGCCGAAGACTGGGTGCAGCCAGTTAGTGCGAAGGCACCACTGTAGCCGGTGACTGGGAATACACCACTTCAGCTGTTGACTGGAAAGGCAGCCAGTGACTGGGTGCAGCGAGTGAGTGGGAAGGCACCACTATAGCCAGTGATGAGAAGACGCCACTGCAGCCGGTGACTGGGAAGGTGCCACTGCAGCCGATGACTTGGTGAAGCCAGTGAGTGGGAAGGCACCACTGTAGCTGGTGACTGGGAATGCACCAATGCAGCCGATGACTGGGAAGGCAGCTGGTGAGTGGGAAGGCACCACTACAGCCAGTGACTGAGAAGGTGCCACTGCAGCCGATGACTGGGTGCAGCCAGTGAGTGGGAAGGCACCACTTACAGCCGGCGACTGTGAAGGCACCCCTGCAGCCTATTACTGGGAAGGCGCCACTTCAGCTGGTGACTGGGAAAGCAGCCAGTGAATGGGGGCAGCTGGTGACTGGGAAGGCACCACTGCAGCCAGTGACTGCGAAGGCGCCACTGCAGCCGGTGACTGGGAAGGTGCCACTGCAGCTGGTGACTCTGAAGGTGCCACTGTAGCCAGTGACTGCGAAGGCACCACTGCAGCCAGTGACTGCGAAGGCACCACTGCAGCCGGTGACTGGGAAGGCAGCAGTGACTAGGGGCAGCTGGTGAGTCTGAAGGCACCATTGCAGCTGGTGATTAGTAAGGCGCCATTGCAGCCGGTGACTGGGAAGTCACCACTGCAGACGGTGACTGGGAAGGCGCCACTGCAGTCGGTGACTGGGAAAGCACCACAGCAGCCGGTGACTGGAAAGGCGCCACTGCAGCCGGTGACTGGGAAGGCACCACTGCAGCCGCCAGTGACTGGGAATGCACTAATGCAGCCGGTGACTGGGAGGCGCCACTGCAGCCGGTGATTGGAAAGGCCCCACTGCAGCAGTGACTGGGAAGGCAGCCAGTGACCAGGGTCAGTTGGTGAGTGGGAAGGCACCTCTTCTGCTGGTGACTGGTAAGGGGCCATTGCAGCCAGTGACTGGGAAGGCAGCACTGCTGCCGGTGACTGGTATGGCACCACTGCAGCCGGTGACTGGGAAGGTGCCACTGCAGCCGATGACTGGGTGCAGCCAGTTAGTGCGAAGGCATCACTGCAGCCGGTGACTGGGAATGCACCACTTCAGCTGTTCACTGGAAAGGCAGCCCGTGACTTGGGCCAGCTGGTGGGTGGGAAGGCACCACTGCAGCCAGTGGCTGGGTGCAGCCCAGGAGGGAGAAGGCACCACTGCAGCCAGTGACTGGGAAGGCGCCACTGCAGCCAATGACTGGGTGCAGCTATGAGTGGGAACTGCAGCTGGTGACTTGGAAGGCACCACTGCAGCCAGTAACTGGGAAGGCGCCACTGCAGCTGGTGTCTGGGAAGGCGCCACTGCAGCCAATGACTGGGTGCAGCCAGTGAGTGGGAATGCACCACTGCAGCCAGTGAAATGAAATGAAATGAAAAATTATATTTGTATAGCGCCAAAACTACCCGGAGGCCTCGCAGCGCTTATATTGATTGTTGAAAGGGCGACCCGGGAGGTTAACGAGTTTTAGTGTACAGATGTGTTTTCAGCCCTTTCCTGAAGGTCATCCTGTTTGGGTTCCCTCTAAGGGCGAGGGGGAGGGAGTTCCAGAGCTTAGTAGCCATGTGGGAAAAAGAGCGGCCACCCAATCTAGCTTTGTTGATTTTTGTTGTAGTGGCTAGATGCAGTGATCCGGAGCGGAGGGCTCTGGAGGGGACGTAGGGCAGAACTAAGGGAAACAGGATGGCAGGGCCCGTTCGATGAAAGGATTTGTGCACAATGCACATAGCCTTGAACTGGGCTCTAGCGGCGACTGGAAGCCAGTGAAGATTATCTAAGGCATGCTTCACTGACTGCCAGCGGGGGATGTTGTACAGTAGGCGGGCGTCACAATTTTGGGTAACCTGGAGCCTGTGGGTCACAGCTACCGGAGCTCCCAGGTATAAGGCGTTTCCATAGTCCAGGCGAGAGAGGATCAGGGCCTGGACCATGATTCTCCTCGCCTGGAAAGGAAGCAAGGGGAGCACTTTACGAAGCATCTTCATAAGCCCCGCACAAGTAGCCGCTGTTTTAGTAGCTTGAGCCGAGAAGTCTAGTGACTTGTCGAGCCATATGCCCAGGCTCTTTATCTGAGGTTTGGGAGGGGGAGGGGCGCCGAGGCAGGTGGGCCAGATGGAGGTCAAGGAGGTCAATGGAGGGTTGCCCAGTAGCATGACCTCCGTTTTCTCTCCATTGAGTTTGAGGCAGGAGAGTTGCATCCACCTAGCTACAGCCTCCAGACAGGGACCTAAGGTGTTAGACGACCCATCCGTGTGGTCTAGAGAGACCACCAGTTGGGTATCGTCTGCGTAGGTGACAATACGCACACCAAAAGGTTGGACTATCCCCGCTAGAGGTTGCATATAAACGTTAAAAAGCGTGGGGCTCAGGGAGGAGCCCTGAGGCACCCCGCAGCTAAGTGGATGTTTGATGGAAACTGCCTCACCCTCAAACACCTGGAAGAAACGCTCATCTAGGAAGGAGGACAGCCATTCCAGTGCCGCGTCCGACACACCCAAACCCATTAAACGATGTAATAAAATGGTGTGGTTGACAGTGTCGAACGCGGCACTGAGGTCGAGCAAGATGATGGCTGCCTTTCCTCCCCGGTCCAGCACGGCTCGGGTTTCCTCCGTCACCGCAATAAGAGCAGTTTCGGTCCCATGCTGGGGGCGGAACCCTGTCTGAGAGACACAAAGCAGATCCGATGATTCCAGGTAATCTACTAAGATGGTGTTGATGTGCCTCTCAAGCAGTTTACTCATCCAGGGGAGTAAGGAAATTGGGCGGAAGTTAGCCAAGACGTTCTGGTCCAGGGAGGGCTTTTTTGATAAAGCCTTGACCATCGCACACTTCCAAGAGGCGGGGACAGAATTAGTGGTGATGGAAGCATTGAGAGCGTTCAGAACGGCCGGGCGGACAGCATCCCAGACCTTAATGAGAATCCGCGGAGGTGCTGGGTCATTGGGGGATCCTGAGGTGACTTTCGGGATGATTTTGTCAATTGTGATGGAATCTAACAAAGGGAATTTATCCAACGTGCGAGGGGCAGTGGGAGCTGTCTCCGGGAAGATGGTGGGTCCCTCAGCCTCATTACCCCCAGAAAATGAAGAATATATATTTTGGATCTTCTGAAAGAAGTAAGAGGCTAGATCATCACAACGGGATTGAGCGCCCATTGAGGACAGAAGCTCGGGGGCAGGGGAAATTGAGGATTTGGTAATTTTAGAAATTTCCTTGGGGGAGTTGGCAGCAGAGTTAATTTTTGAGTCGTAGAAGAGAGCTTGCGCAGTTTTCATTTCACGTTTATAGAGCTTTATAGCAGCTCTGTAATCGGCTTTTTTTGAGGGTGAATGATCACTTCTCCATGCTCTCTCTAATTTACGGCAGGATTGCTTCGTGAGCCTGAGGGCAGGGGAATACCAGGGAGCGACTTTAGATCTTTTTTATCAGATCGAGGGATTTCTTAGGAAGGACTTGGTTGAGGGTGCAGGTTATCCAATTGTCGAAGTTGGCAGTGGCTGTAGTGGGGTTGGACACCATCACAGGCGGATGTTCGTTAAGGGCCTGTGTCCACTCAGAGGACGGAAGCGATGCCCACTTCCTTCCCCATCATTTATTATTGGTCATTTGGACAGGGCGAGTGTTTAGGGACCATACAAAGGGTATTAAAAAATGATCGGTCCAGGGTAAGGGAATAGGTACCTCGACCGTAAGGTTATCTAAGTTACTAAAGATATGGTCGAGGAGATGTCCCTTAGTGTGCGTCAGGTGGAACCCTTTCTGACGTAGGTCAATAGCCAGAAAGTTCGAACGAAGACTGTTGGCTACTGAGTCAGATGGGTCATCTAAATGTAAGTTCAGATCGCCCAGCACGGTGAAATTAGCCGAGGTAATCATAGAATTGGCGGCAATATCTGTGATGTCAGAGACAAAATTACCGAGAGTCCCAGGTGGTCGATAAGCTAGAACTCCCGTGAAGGTGGTGGTAGGGGAGAATTCCAGAGTGAAATGTAGACTCTCGCAACCTGATGTCGTAGAGGGGGAGATACAACACCCATAATTATCTCTGTAGATGATAGCCAACCCTCCCCCCTTCCAGACTGGCGGTCCAATCGTTTGATGGTATAACCTGGGGGGGAGGCCCAGACTAACGCGGGGTCGTGCTCGAGCTGCAGCCATGTTTCCGTTAAGAAAAGGGCTTCAGGTTTATACTCCTCTATGAGCATAGCCAACTCAGTGTAATGCTTTGGCAAGGACCGACAGTTAAGAAGGAACATCCTCCATTTTGGCCCAGGGGAGGATTTCCCTGACACCAAGGGGCGCATACCCCAGTTGCAAGTTTCACACCGAGCCCCTGTATTTGTAGGTGCCATCGAATGCGAACATCGCACATAGGAGGAAGGGCGCAGGGAGTGCAAGAGAGCGGCACTATAGGTCAGGCGATTACCCGCCATAGTGTCGGCACAGTCTGCGAGCTGGGAGCGTCTGGACGCGGACTGGCGCAGACTGGCTTCTCTTTGGCGCCTCTTCGGCGCGTCTGTGGCGCTCCCGCTGCGCGTCACCGCTGCGCGATATGGCAGGGGTCTTAATAGATTGGGAGGGGGTGGGAGACTAGACCATCACCCTAACAAGATGGCCGCACGTCGTGGAACGCCCAGGAAGTACCAGCGCTATTCCTCCCTCCACAACAAACAGCAATGAAGGCTGCGGTGGACCGGGGAGTCAGCGCGCCAAATAGTAAGTACAAACAGCAAGTGCAAACAGTTTTAAAATCACACGTTGCAGAGGTGACTGGGAAGGCACCTCTGCAGCCATGACTGGGAAGGCACTGTAGTGTAGTTCCTAAATTACCAATAGGCTCTGCGCATTGGAATAACATAAAGGATAGTTTAGACGTAGGACTGAGGTCGACTAGGTCTCTACTGAATATTTTAGACTTAATTATGAATGCCAGCTAGCTCAGAGGTCACTAGAAACTTTCTCGAGTGAACAGGAAGGAGTTAACTTTCCTGAATAGACAAGAAGGGATTAGTTTCTGACAACCGCATAAACATGACAACTTTGCTCCCCCCAGAATAAGGAGTATATCTCCAGAGTCGCGGAAACAATAGACAGCTATTTCACTCAGTCAATCTTGCATGCTTAGTTTCACCAGGAGTGCAGAGAAATAGAGAGACAGGCGTTTTCAATGAAAGTGGTTATTTATTGAGCAGTCTTCTTTCTCATGCAAGAGAAGTGAATTGCCACAATTGCAATATTTGTCATAAAGTAAAGTGCGTACAGTAAAAGGAGTATTATGAAATAATACTGTAAAAGCATTTGATATGGTTTCTAAGCCATATGATACTTAAAATGGATGAAATACATACAATGATAAAAGTTGACTAAACGTACTCAACTGGTGTTTCTAAAATACGCCTACCCCGGTGTACCTAACCTAAGCCTAGTACGTGGGAAGGAGTAAGTGAGATATAGTTTGAGTTAAGATAGTTTTTGCCAAGAATCTGAATAAAGAATTCTCTAAGGATCTAATCAGCTCCGTACCTTGGTTATAGAATGAATGAGGTCTTGTATCTCTTTCTCAGGACTCGATCTCCCAGTTACCCGCAAGGGTGACTGGAAACACTGGAGCTGGATTTCTCGGCAGGAGAAAAGACAGCGTCTCTCTCAGTGCGTCAATGGGAGGGTCGGCTTCCTTCGGCACTCGTTACAGCAGGGCGTCGGGTAAGTAGGTAAGTAGATAGTCGATCTGCTCCAAACCACTGTGTGTTTGCTAAGGCAGATGCTGGTATATTTATACCTGGAAGGTGCTGAGTTTGACGTAAGGTTGGACATAAGACATCACTAAGAACTCGCAGTTCTTTTAGGACTCCAGGAGTTCTTGGACAAATCAAAACAGAAGCAGTGGGAATTCCCGGGCTGCAGGAGGCTTGGTTTGTTTAAAGAACGTGTTAGACTTTCTAGGAGTCTATGGGAGTAGCCTTGCCGTATTTGGACTGCATTGGCTATGACTAAATGTGGATATGATTCCTATGCCTTTATAAGGATATGATTTGTTATAACCACATAAGGGCATTGTTAGAAACGGGACCCCCGGCCGGCCAATGCTCACGCCAAGGTCAGTCAGGGATCACCATTTCTAAGTCAGGGCAAGGGAGTTACACACCAAGATAACCCCTGCTCACCCTCTAGGTAACGTGACGCGAGCAGCAAGGCTAATCTCGGAGGCGATGTGTAAAGCGTTTGCGCGCGCACCCCAGCGACAACACCCTAGGCCCACCACAAAGGAAACTCCACACAAGGTTATATCAAAAATAGCCTTTGTTTTATAATAAAAACACATTAGATAAGACACACACTTTACAATGTGCCAACAGGCACGGGCAAGATTTACAAGGGATTATGTACAGGACAGAGCCACCTGGACCACTGTCAGGGGTATGCACTTTTTAGAAATAGCACTTGTAGGTATAAAACTTAGCACATAAACCTATGAATGTAGCACACAAAATAATATATGTAGCACACAACCAGGACTTCCTGGTAAAGGGTAAATACCTCCTACGCAACCCTAAACACTGTAGGAAAATCACGCAGGGAACTAGGACCTTATCATCAGGACCTATGGAAGGAAAACCATCACCTAAGCAAGTCACATTTAGCAAAGGGAAGGAAACCTAAAATAATCACCTAAGCAAGTCACATTTAGCAAAGGCAATAAAATATCAACAATCCTCTAAGCAGGTCACTTTTAGCAAAGGGGAATAAAAGCATAAAGAATCACCTAAGCAAGTCACTTTTATCAAAGGGGATAAAACATAAGAACATGGCACATGAGGTAGTAAAACACATTCAGAGGTGCAAGTAGAACATTTGCGCAGAAATCACATAAGTAAGGAAATCATAAATTGCGCTGGGTGCATGTAGCACAATACTAGAACTGTCCCCCAGGCCAACTGGCCTCGCAAGGGCTCAAATGCCCTGAATCCAATGTCAGGGAAGGCTGCGCAGGCAGCCAAGAACACAAAGCCTAAACGTAGCAACTGTCCACTAAGTGCTGGACAGTAGTGAATCAAAGATGGCCAACGTTGGAGCCTCGTGGGCTCAAGAACACAGGTGAGGGCAAGTACTGCGTGGGAGCCTCGGGGCTCTGACCACACTCGTGTCCCCTAAGAGCCTCTCTGGGCTTGCAAAGCGAATAGGCACTAAAGAGCTTCAGCGCTCTAAAACAATGAAAATGACCCAGAGCCTCTCAGGGCTCTACCTTAATGAACTGGCACTCGAGCCTCTCAGGCTCGTAAAACAACTGTGGTCGATGAGCCTCTCTCAGGGCTCACAGGACAATGGGGAGCTCGGAGCCTCGTGGGCTCGAAAACGCAGATGTGCCCCTGAAGCCTCTCTGGGCTCCCTCGCAATTGGGGGCGGATCGTTGGAGTCCCTCACGGGGGACTCAAAGACAGATAATGCCCCCCAGGGCCTCGCAGGCTCGTAAATATAAATTGCCCCCAGGAGCCGCGGGGCTCCAAGCACTAGGAATGCGGGGTCGTTGGAGTCCCTCACGGGGGACTCAGGATGCTGAAAGGCCCGCAAGAGCCTCGTGGGACTACACACGGGGAGGGGCGGGCACCGGCAATGTGCCCCGACGCCCTCCTCCCTTCACTCGCTCTCCGGCCCCAGAACAATGATGGAGCGGCCCTCTAATCAGGCGGGGCCGCTCGACAGTCAGGCTGCAAACCCCTCGGGAAGCCCACACTCACCGGGCGTCCTCGGCGCTGCTCTCTCTGGCGGGACGGCTCTCCGCTCGGGAGACTCGGGACGGCCAAGGCAGGCTGCTTCCTGCTTCTCCGCTCCTCTGATGACGCGGAGGGGGGCTCGGCCGGCTGGGCCGATCCCAGCGCGGCCTTGCGATAACGTTGGCGGCTGCTTCCACTCGGCCCGGTGCTGCGGCGGTGATCACGGGGCAATGCCGGGTGGGCACCGGCTTCCAATACTTAAATAAAACGGGGCAATGCCGGGTGGGCACCGGCTTAAAATATAAAGCGAGGTGGGCACTCGCTCGGCCTGGCAAAGCGCTAGTAAGCGCTCGGGGGTAGAACCATCAGCGCGCCCAGCGCTATAATCAAAATTAAGCGCACCCAGGGCTTAGGGGACAAAGAGAAGCGCTCACAGCGCTAAAGGGCAGAAAGAAAGCGCTCCCAGCGCTGGGGACAAGGGAGAGCGCTCCCCAAGCACAAGGTCCAGCACAAAGTCTCTTAGGCAGGCAGCGGGGCAAGGCTGGGCCCAGAGCCAGCACACTGGGTCTCCAGGCAGGGAGACAAGCCAAGTGGCGGTCCTCCTGGCCCCAGCAACAGCAGCAGCCCCCTCTGGCAAGGATCCTGGAAGAGAACAACATTCATGGGGACACAGTCCCTTCTTATACTGTGAAATCCTTTGTTTCAGGGTGCAGGGTGGGGGGAAAACCAGTTGCAGCTGGCTTGGGAGTACCCTTGATGGCCCAACCACCCCTTTCATTCACTGGCAGGCCTAGGGTCGTTAGACACACCACAGGGGGGCGGAGCCAGCATTGTGTGGGGGAAAAACCCAGCCCCATTCAGGACACAGGTGCACTCCTCCCACACATCATTCATGCTAATCTCACACTCACCACAGGGTAGACCCATCCAGACTTCCTGGAGCCTGGCATGCCAGCCAGCTCCAGCCAATCACACTCCAGCACCCTTACTGCACATACATCAATGTCCAGAAGTAGCACTTCCCTTCTAGACACATACAAGCCGCACATACCATCGCGCAGCATTCATTCTCACGAGTTCACACATACCAAACTCGAGCCTGCACTCACCACACATCAGGAACTAACATGGACACACACATTCCCCATGCATTCCTATGGGAGGGCAGGCCAGCCATACTACACGCACGCACTTTACTCTGGGACACAGGGAAAAAGTGCGCAGAGACCCAAAAATCACTAATACTGGGTCACAATTAAAAGCAAAAAGATTAGGGGTGAACCTGCCCTAAGGGCCAAGTCCAACACAACCCTCTTCCAGCCAAAACGCAGGGCAGACCAATCACCACCGTGATGGGCTTCCCTGCTTGGGGCGATAAAACACGGACGCGGGCCCGCAACTGCAGGGACACCCTCCTGTTTTACGCCACGGTGTACCCCTGGGGTTCCTTCTAAAACTACTGTAGGAACTAACTGGGGTACCCCACTGGTACTCTCCAGCTGCCCTCGGCCAGGACCAGGCCCTAGGCCACCCAGGTACCGCTGGATCCTGCCTACTCACAAAGTGGGGGGTAGTAACCCCTGGCACATAATAGCCATTCTCCACCCTTCCTGTCTGCAAGTCAGGGCTAGACTGCCACTTGTTCTCCAACCTAGGGTCTACAACCTCAGGCGGACCAGGCGTCTCAGGGAAGGCTCTCCTCCCCCTACCTCTTCTTCTAGGGTTCCTCCTCCTCCTGCGAGGGGTACCCTCTAAACACCATTCTCCCAACTTGGGGTTTAACCCCTCAGGTTGCACCGGGGTCAGAGGTGGGCTCTCCCACCCTCTGCACCCCCTTCCAGAGTCCTGCTCCCTCCCAACCGGGGCGGTACTGAGGTTCCGTGACGATTTGAACCCGTGTTTTTTAAAATGTCGCAAACACATAATTTTGGTATCAGTGAACCGCAAATGATCCATTTAGTATATCCCGGTGTTTTCGCTATGTTACGAGCAAGAGCACTCCTGTTACAAACATATTTCTGTTCCACCCATGGCATCCATCTTAGATTACGGCAGACATTTTGTATTCCTTGCCCTCACATAGTCAATGGACACGCAATGACCTCTTTCAATTAAGGACACATAGGCTTTAGCAGGCGAGTCACCTTGCTAGTGACACGTGCACCTTAGGCAAGCAACGCTGTGGCAACATGACTCAGCAAGAGCTGCCTCCCCAGCCTGAGGCCAGTCCTGCTATACCGGTTCTCGTGTCCGTTGGCCTGATCATGATTAGGCGGCCGAAATTGGTAACCTTGCCCATTTACGACCCACAAACATCTCTTATCCTACTTTACTATCTTCTGCACCTGGCTCTGCTCCTTCCCTTCTGGGCCTTTATTAGGGGGAGGTAACGAAATTTACAATGAGGCGGTCCGGCTCTTGAATGAAAAGCTGACATGAGATTATGATGGAATAGTGGGAACCCCTCGTTCTTAATATTTTGACATCAGACACTGTAGATGATTCTTGTGCAAATGCCAAATATTTATTGTTTAGGACACGAATGTTTAGAACTGTACTAGCATGTAAAGAATTTGCCCCAAGCAGAAAATTTAGTATTTAAGGAGCAACCCATTTTGTACAAATCGAACAGGCTCCTAGATACTGCCATGTGTAGTTTCTGTGACTTCTGTGTCCCTGCAGTAATAAACCTTTGGTCTTTGACGCCACCATTGAGAAGCCCGTGTTTCTGTTTGTTTGTGCACCGAGGCAGGTAGAACTCCGGGGTCTTCGGGTGTTATCCCTGACACCTCTGGACGGAACCGAAAAGTCCAGAACTCCAATTGGCGCCCCACGTGGGGCGACGTCATTCGGTACCGGTCCAAAAGCCTGAAGAGTTCGAGAAGCTTCGTGTGAAGATTCCAGAGGGAGGCGCCCCACTTCATCGATCCCGGCATATCGCAAAAGTGGCCCGACGTTCTCTTCCACGAGGGTTCCCGTTCGGATGGCTACAGTGGTCCGTTGCTTTGACCGTCGCCCTGTCTTGGACCCGAGGTGCAGTCCTTAGTACGGCGAGACGTGACGGGTTTCTCCTTGGTGACGTCTTCAGTGCCTCAGTTAAGTATTAAGTATTAAGTGGTTGCTAGTTGGTTACTTTGTAAGGGTTGCTCCTGTTTGGATAATCCTTTTAGTTTTCGGTTTGGTTTGGTTTCGTAAGATTATCACTGGTTGTTCTGGTTAAGATAATCATTTGGTTTAGTTTGGGTATCGATACATTTGTTCGCTTTGGTAGGCCTAAGTTCTTGGTTCTTGGTTCGAGTGCACACCTTTTGTTTGTGTTTTGTCTGTTCTGTGTTCCGGATTATAAAATGGTAAGTCGGAAAAATTGTATGTTGTCTTGTTTTATTTGCAACAGTGATTCCTAGTTGGAGGACTCGTGTACGGTTCCTCCGATTGGAACTCCCCTTTATGATCTATATTGCAAATTTGGTGTGGGCCCTATCTCTTATAACGAGGTATGGATCCACTATACAGAGAAAGATGGTGTCCTTAGTTGGCCACTGCATGGTAGTTTTGAACCTCAAGTTCTTGATAACTTAGAAATGAAATTGTTCAAGAAGAAAGCCCGGCCGGCAATGTTTGATTCTTTCCGTTATTGGCGAAAAGAATCTAAACAGAGAGAAATTAAAAAGTTGAAGAAAGAACAGAAAGAGCAGGAGTTGACTTTAGAACAGTCTGCTAAGCAGCTGCAACTCAACGAGTCTGAGAAAGCGATGGAGGTGGCCAATAGAGAGCGTAATTTAGCGATAGACAAGTGCTATCCTGCTTTGCCATCGAGTACAACTAAGATAGTAGAGGACCCTGAAAAGGATCCCCTGTTGTCTTACTTGTTACGATCACCCCCACCGTATGCACAGGGTGCTACGGCTCCACCTATACCGAATGTTCAATTACTGGTTGCTGGACAACCTGGTGTTCCTGCTCCTCTGAATCAAGTTCCTGTACCTCCTGTGGTCAATATTAATGTTCCTTCGGCACCCCCTCTTCCAGGGTTACCGGCTTCTTTACCTATACCTGTATCGCTCACACCTGCTAGTTCACAGGCTACTCTGTCCGCTGCTCCTACTGTTCCTGTTCTATCTGTTCCAACTGCTACTCTATTTACTGCTTCTGCTAATATTATGACTCCGCTTTCTGTTCGTCGGAGAATCACTGATTCTGTCTCTAATATTTTATCTCCCTTCTATAAAACTCTGATTAAGACTCCTACCTCTGACTCTGTGCAGAGACGTAGTCAGCTTCCTAGCACTGAAGAACGGGGAATATTAGATTCCACCGCTCTTAGATGGGTTTCGAAAGTTGGAAGATATAATGTACAAGATGTATTGGATACATTTATGCAATGGAACGAACCGACACAACGCTATGTGTTCAATGAAATGTGCTTCCTTCTACGTGAGGAACTGGAAGAGGATGACTCTGAATCAAATCTAGAAGAATTAATTAATGTTCAGAAAGAGTTTGCTGCAGGTATGATAGTTGGTCAAAATATAAAAGGAGCGATGGAACTGATTTTAAGTTATAGGAATGACCCATCACTTCGTTCACCGAGGGAGTTAGAGAAACGTAGTACGAAACAAAGTCGTCAATATCCAATGAGGGAGGTTCCACCAATTTGGCGTGAAGCTGTGCAAGCTAATGTAAACCTTGGTATTGCAGCCGCTCCGGCCCAATTCCAGAGAGTATGGATACATATTCCATGGAAGCGAGCTGAAGTATTAGCAGTGAAACAGGCCTTGCCAGATCCGCGTAAAAATCCTGCAGGGTACTACAAAGAGTTGGCTCAGACAGTTGAAGCTTGTGTATTGAATCTAGCTGACATAGATCTGCTATTTGGTAATGTAGTACCGCAACCAATTTGGGCTAAAATTCGGAAAGAGAATCATCCAGTTGCCCTAGGTGGTGATTGGGCAGCTATAATTGCGGCGGATGGTCAGCAAACAGGTGGTTCTAAACCTGAACCCTTAATTGCTAATTTGCCCTGTAGAATAATCGATTTAATGAAAACCCTGATGCCAGCATTGCGCGTTAACTGGGACAAATTGTCCGCGTGCAAACAGAAGAAAGACGAAAGCGTCTCCGACTTTTTCACAAGATTCGAGGAGACTTTTGTGGACCATAGTGGTCAGGATATGAGCACAGAAGGAGGCCAGAGATTATTTGTTGATAAATTTGTGCACAATCTGTTGCCAGAACTTAGTGGTAAATTAAAGAATTCTGAGAGCGCGTGGGCTGTCTCTACGACTGCGCAAATACTTGCGACTGCCCAGTACTATGAAAATAGGGATAAAGAGGAGAAAGAAAAATCAGATAAAAAGACGAAAGATTTAAAAACTAAAGTTCTTTTACAGCAAGCATATCCGCCTCGCACGAATCAGACTAATACACAGCAAGGGTCATATCAAAGGACGGAGTATAATTCTCAGAGGCCACAGTACCAATGGAATCAATGTGCTTATTGGAAAATGGAAGGCCATTATAAGACTGAGTGTCCAGTCTTAGCGTAAAATAATGCTGCGACAGCTCAGAGAGGTCGTGGTAGTTCTATACAAAACTCTAGAGGTCGAGGACGAGGTGCTATGCCTCCACAGACAAGTGATCGCCCTTCTAATCATTTCGATCAGCGAAATGGACAATCTGCCCAACAAAATAGGTCTCAACAGTATCATGTTGAAGACTACTATGAAGCTAGTGCGGAAGTTCAGCCAAGGGAGTACTAGGACAGCCATGGACAAAGAGAGGGAGTAGTATCAGTTCCAGTAGATCAGAGTGGGCCTTATGTCGCAGTAGCAACATCAGGTATAGTCGAACCGTTTCTGTTGGATACTGGTGCAGCAAAAAGTTCTATCATACATGCGAAACTCCCTGGCGCACCTTTGTCTGGCTCAACAAACGTTTCAGTAGGTTTTTCAGGCGCCCCTGTTCACAACCCTGTTTCTGGTCCTTTGTCTATTTCTGTTGGACCCCGTCACTTGAAAGCACCCCTGATTTTGACGACAGGTTGTAATGAAAATCTGCTTGGTTTAGACTTGTTAAAACGCCTATATGCGACATTGGACTGTTCTCCAGAAGGAGTACAGCTTACGTTGGGTAAAAGAATCACCTCTACAATGTACTTGTCGATGGATGCGCTCCCACCAGAGCTGCGTTCTCTCCCTGATACTCTTTGGGCGACTGGTCCTAATGATGTAGGTCTTTTGGAAATCCCACCATATGTAGTAACTTTGAAAGCGAATGTAAAATTTCCACGAATTCCACAATACAGAATCTCTAGTGAAGGTGAGCGTGCGCTCCTACTGATAGTACAAGATCTGATCAAGAAAGACGTTGTAGAAGAAACTAGAGGTAATGTCTGTAATAGTCCTGTACTGCCTATTCTGAAGCGAACTGACCCAACAAAACCTCCAGTATATAGGTTTGTAATTGATCTTAGAGAGGTTAATAAAATTGTGATTCCACAGTTTCCTGTGGTTCCAGACATTACTGCATTGTTAACATTGATTCCTGCTACAGCAGCATGGTTTTCGGTTATCGACTTGAAAAATGCCTTTTTCAGCATTCCGATAGCCGAGGAGAGCAGAGATATCTTCGGTTTCTCTCTAGGAGGACGAAGCTTCAGGTTTAAACGTGCTCCACAAGGTTATTGTGAAAGCCCATCTATTTATAGTCAAGCATTAAAAAGCCAGTTAGACTCATTTGTACTTCCTCCTGGTTCTGCTTTAGCACAATATGTCGATGATCTTCTCGTGGCTGCCGAGGACAAGGAAACTTGCAAAACAGCTACAATTTCTTTATTGCATCATCTGTCAAATTTGAATCACAAGGTGTCACCTTCAAAAATGCAATACTGTTGACAAGAGATGACGAATCACAAGGTGTCACCTTCAAAAATGCAATACTGTTGCCAAGAAGTGACCTACCTAGGTCATCTCTTGTCAAAGGAGGGAAGGAAGTTGACCCCAGAGAGAATAAAAGCAATAACACAGATGAATGTTCCTAGCATGCAGAGAGAAGTACGTGCCTTTTTAGGTATTACCTCATATTGTAGGCAATGGATCCCAAATTTTTCTCTTTTGGCAAAACCATTGGTAGCTTTGACTGGGAAAAATGTTCCGAGTCCAGTGCCATGGTCCGCCGAATGTCAGGAGAGTTTTTCTGAGTTACGAAATGCACTGTGTTCAGCTCCTGTATTGGGTACACCCGATTACAGTAAGCCATTCACGCTCTATGTCCATGAGAGAGAAGGTTGTGCGTTGAGTGTTTTGACACAGAAATTTGGTGATAAACAACGCCCTTGTGCGTATTTTTCATCAACGTTAGATCCGGTAGCTAGAGCGTTGCCTAGTTGCTTGAGAGCTACGGCCGCAGCTGCAGCCTCCATTCGACAATCTGCTGGTTTAGTAATGAACAACATGCTAGTGGTTATGGTTCCTCATGCTGTGGATACACTCATGAACCGAACCAAGACGCAGCACCTTACCAGTGCTAGATTATCAGGTTACGAACTGACATTGTTAGCGAGTCATATTCAGATCAAAAGATGCAATGTATTGAATCCAGCAACATTGTTGCCGACTAGTCAAGAGTCGAGTGATTCCGAACCACACGACTGTTGTTTCAGAACTGAGGAAGAGACAAAAGGACGAACTGATTTAAAAGACACTCCGTTATCAGATCCAGATGGCACGTTGTATGTTGATGGGTCTTGCTTCAAATTGGAGAATGGTGACGTGACTGCTGCCTATGCAGTAACGACTTTGAGTACGATTGTGGAGACTGCAAGAGTGAGTCAGAATTCTGCCCAGGCTGCAGAATTGATCGCGCTAACAAGAGCGTGCGTTTTAGCTAAGGGAAAGAG
Source organism: Lissotriton helveticus (assembly GCF_964261635.1). Lineage (NCBI taxonomy): Eukaryota > Metazoa > Chordata > Amphibia > Caudata > Salamandridae > Lissotriton > Lissotriton helveticus. The sequence continues at coordinate 322,777,058 of NC_136057.1, forward strand.
AGTGAATGTGTTCACAGATAGCCAGTACGCGTTCGGCGTGGCTCATAGTTTTGGCCGTTTGTGGAAAGAGAGAGGTTTCATTACGTCCCATGGGACGAAGATCCAACATGGTCAGCTAGTTAATGACTTGTTGGAATCTTTAACCTTGCCGACTGAAGTTGCGATTGTGAAATGCAGTGCTCATAAAGCAATCACGGATGATGTTGGTCGTGGGAATGCTTTTGCTGATGAGACTGCTAAACAGACAGCTAGAAATATGATGAGTAGAATGTATGTTACAACGTCTGCAAGATGGATTTCTGAGTCTGGAATGTGTGAGGACACAGTGGAAAGTGTGAAAGAAATTCAGAAAGAGGCGACTGAGGAGGAAAAGCTTGCATGGAAAGAGAGCACGGGTAAATTGGACTCGAGTGGGTGTTGGATTGACTTGTCGGAACAACAGCGTTGGATGTTGCCTGATGCGTATGTGCTTGCAGTAGTAACGATGGCACATGGAACAGCGCATATCAGTTCTAAAGGGATTTGTAAGATGTTGGCTCCAGTTTGGAAGAATGATGGGATTAGTAAGTGTGCAGAGAGAGTGGTGAGAAACTGTATGGTATGCTTGATGCATAATCCTGGCAAGGGGATCCCCACACCTGCAGGTCACTTCGCTCCTCCTTCCTGCCCCTTTGAAGTGATTCAGTTAGACTTCATTCATATGGATCGTTGCAACAATCTAAAGTACGTCCTAGTGGTAGTTTGTGCGTTCTCCAGATGGATCGAAGCATACCCACTGAAGGACAATACTGCTTTGTCCACTGCCAAAATCCTTCTTAAAGAATACTTCCCCAGATTCGGAATGCCACGGATTGTATGGTCAGATAACGGAAGTGAGTTCGTAGGGAAAGTTATGCAGAGTGTGTGTGTCGGCTTAGGGATTAAACAAAAGTTTCACAGTGCGAATCATCCCCAGTCTGCGGGTTTAGTTGAGGGTTACAATGGCACCCTTAAACTGAAACTTGCTAAGATACAAGCGTCCACGGGTTTGCCCTGGCCAGATGCACTGCCTTTGGCTTTGTTATCAACAAGGGCAACTGTACATTCTAGAGTAGGGCTTAGTCCATATGAAATAATTTTTGGTCGTCCTGCAAATGTTTGGGGGGTACCTAGACCGAAAGAATTTAAGCAGCTGGAATACCCAATGTTAATTGATTACCTTTTCGACTTGACTGCTAAATTGAGCCTTATTCACCAACAGGTTTTCGATGCATTACCAAAGCCACCGGAGAGTCCAGGTCATCAGCTGAAACCTGGGGATCAAGTAGTCATTAGAAATTTTGCAAGAACGAAAAATCTTCAGCCCAGATTCGTTGGCCCCTTCCAAGTCTTATTGGCGACGAGAACTGCTATTCGTGTGGCCGGACGGAAGAATTGGATCCACACGACACACGTCAAACGTGTGCCTCTGCCACTTCCTTACGACAACTGGGTAAAGAAAGGAATCAGTGCCTCTGAAGCAGAACAAATACCCAGTTTCATCCCTTTCAGTGATGCAGAACTGATCACTGATACATCAAACTCTGGCTCTCCTCCTGAAACTGCTCTTTTGAACCCTGAACCTTTGCCATCTGCACCAAAAGAACATTTGCCATCTGCAAACGTGAACATTGCAACGTCGGCTGAAAATACATTGTTTCCAGATCAGACAGCTCCTGCAAAACTGAGATACAATTTGCGTTCTCGCAATATGGACAAATAAAGCAGGAAACTGCCTATTTTTACAGCTAAATTTTTTGATACATTGCCTCCAGCCAGGAAGTTTGCTATTATTTTGTTGTTTTTAATTTTTGCCTTGCCGTCTGGGTAGCCGTAGGGTCGTGGCTGTGTGCCTAGTTGAATCTGCGGGGGTCAGACACAAGGTCGATCTTTCTGTTAGTTCTGGGAACTCCCAGGGCTGATAGAGGCATTTTCATCTACGTACACATCATCAGTGGTCACGAGCGGATTGTAGAAGATGGAGCTTCCTGAGCTGCAACGAAAGAATGTAATTTATGTTCGCAGAAATAGACTGTACAGAATACTCCACAGCAAATGCTTTCTAATGCAATGTGCAGTTACGTTTTTAATTGTTTTGATAACGTTGATGGGTGGAATCATCTTTGGTGTGCATTTAATTTTTATGCCGGTGACTACAGTACCTCCCCTTGATCCTACTACTTCTACGGTTTCTTCTATGCATTCTTTTCACTCGTTTCCTGAACACGAACAAGCTCGACGCTCAGAATTTATTAACAATACATTTGTACAGCTCTTACATCAACACCAACTGGTAGTTAATACTACAGACTGCTGGGTGTGTGGCTTGATACCTCACACTATGGATAAAGGCATTCCCTATCTAGTCTTGCCTTTTAGCTATAATGGATCATTCCAGGCCTTTCAGACCATTTTTTCCTATGCCCTTGAGATCTATCCTCCGCGTCCACCACGGTCCACTAAATACAACTCAGCCAACAAAGCTTTAGTCCAGGGAATTATTGACATGATTAAAGACGTCAATAATACTCCATCTTACCCTAGAGATGAATTACGAGTGTATTTGAGTTGGAACTCTACAGAGTACCGCCTTAGTTTGGGAGAAAGCAAACGTAAAAGCTCCACTTCAGTCTGGGTCGTGCCTCACCGAGGTCAGGTCTGTTTGCAAGGAAATGGGAGAAATCTGAGAGCTCAGCTAGGGAAGAGTGAGTGCGTTGAGACTTACGTATTCCCGTCTAACTCCTCCCCTGCCTTCCTTACTGCTAGGGGTACTTACTTCATCTGTCAAGACAGAGCGTATACATGGCTGCCTGCTGACTTCTCAGGTTCATGTTATATTGCTCGATTGTTACCTCCGACATACACTGCTTCTTCAGATTATCACAAGACCAGAGTAGCAAGAGGTGTCTTCAGCAAGGAAGATACAGCTGGTCAGGAAGCTGGAGACTTCTTCAAAGGTTTCCTTCCGTTTTGGGGGCCTATGGCCAATAGTAGAAACCTACGTCAACTAACACGGGTAGTTGAATCTACTATTACAGAAACTGTTGGTGCCCTTAGTAACTTAACAGCTGAGCTTCAGGCAGATCGTCTCATGACGTTACAGAACCGAATGGTTCTAGACGTAATACTTGCAGATCGAGGTGGGGTATGCAGAATGATCCAATCGAGCTGCTGTGTTTTTATTCCCAATAATGCTCCAACCGTCTATGAAGCGATCTCTAAGCTACACAAGATTTCCGACTCTATACACGTAGACAAGGGAAACTGGTCCTTCATGGAGTGGTTTTGGACTCTGGTATCAGCGTGGGGATGGAAGGTTCTGATGGTCATTGGTGTCATCCTAGTATTTCTGTTCTCGTGCTGCCTTATTATCCAATGTGGTCCTGCTTTGTGTAGTCTCTGTGCTGCAACCTGTTTCAGAAAACCACCTGCATTTGAAGAGAAGGTACGAGATAAGATGATGATGATGCAACAACATGTCACTGACCTAATGAGCATAGAGTTAGACTCGGACATAGACTGAGTAATTGCCTATGTAAGGGCAAAAGGAGGGTCTGAGGTTCCGTGACGATTTGAACCCGTGTTTTTTAAATTGTCGCAAATACATAATTTTGGTATCAGTGAACCGCAAATGATCCATTTAGTATATCCCGGTGTTTTTGCTATGTTACGAGCAAGAGCACTCCTGTTACAAACATATTTCTGTTCCACCCATGGCATCCATCTTAGATTACGGCAGACATTTTGTATTCCTTGCCCTCACATAGTCAATGGACACGCAATGACCTCTTTCAATTAAGGACACATAGGCTTTAGCAGGCGAGTCACCTTGCTAGTGACACGTGCACCTTAGGCAAGCAACGCTGTGGCAACATGACTCAGCAAGAGCTGCCTCCCCAGCCTGAGGCCAGTCCTGCTATACCGGTTCTCGTGTCCGTTGGCCTGATCATGATTAGGCGGCCGAAGCTGGTAACCTTGCCCATTTACGCCCCACAAACATCTCTTATCCTACTTTACTATCTTCTGCACCTGGCTCTGCTCCTTCCCTTCTGGGCCTTTATTAGGGGGAGGTAACGAAATTTACAATGAGGCGGTCCGGCTCTTGAATGAAAAGCTGACATGAGATTATGATGGAATAGTGGGAACCCCTCGTTCTTAATATTTTGACATCAGACACTGTAGATGATTCTTGTGCAAATGCCAAATATTTATTGTTTAGGACACGAATGTTTAGAACTGTACTAGCATGTAAAGAATTTGCCCCAAGCAGAAAATTTAGTATTTAAGGAGCAACCCATTTTGTACAAATCGAACAGGCTCCTAGATACTGCCATGTGTAGTTTCTGTGACTTCTGTGTCCCTGCAGTAATAAACCTTTGGTCTTTGACGCCACCATTGAGAAGCCCGTGTTTCTGTTTATTTGTGCACCGAGGCAGGTAGAACTCCGGGGTCTTCGGGTGTTATCCCTGACACCTCTGGACGGAACCGAAAAGTCCAGAACTCCAGTACCTCTGGCGAAAGAACTGGTCAGGACACTGATTACAGTAGTCCCACCCTTCAGGTCAGGCTGATCCTGAACCTGGCCTTCCAACCTCCGGTCTAGAACCTTTGGTGGAACCAATAACTGGCACTCCAGGACTTCTGGGGACTCACATACTATCCCCCAATCAATCTTTTCGCTGGACTCCTGTACCCTCCCTACCGGAGCGGTACTGCCAGACTCTAGAACCATAGAAGCTCCGCTTACAGATGCTCCAGGTCCTCTACACACTAGGAGATCTCCCTCAAGTGAACTAACAGGCAAGCCTAGGTTCCCATCCTGGTGTTCCCTAAAGAAACCATCCAGGCTCTGAGGCAGGGCTTCGGGCGTCTGGGCACTCTCGGTCACACACTCACTCCTGCTCCACTGAGACAGGCAGTCAGCCCCTACACCCTCCTCACTATACTGGGACCTAGCTGGGCTACTCTCACCCTCCTCCACCACGCTGGGCTAGAGGACACCTGACCCACTATTGTTGGAATTACTCACTAGTGACTCTATAGAACCTCTCGCACTGTCCCAGCGTTCTGCTTCCTCTGCAAGGTCCCAAGGACAAAAACATTTCAACTTCAGCAGGTGCTGGCGCAACTCTGGACAAACAACACTGAGCAACTGCTCTTTGAGAACCATATTGACTATTCCGTCCACCTCATTGTCCGAGTTAGCCCTCAGCCAATCCCACATTGCATCAGAACAGTCATTCACAAAATACCCCCACTCCTGGTGAGGTGGTTTCCTAAGGTTCCTGAATTTCACCCTGAACTCCTCTTCTGGGGAAACTGGTACCATACTCGGGGAACTGGGAGTGGGACTGTCTACACTAACATTTAAATAGCTGCCACCACTGGACTCAACCCTCCCTGGGGAATCCAGAAAATCAAAATTGCACTCAGGGGATAACCTACCCCCTAGGGTTACCTTCTCCCTGAACAAGGCCCTTTCAGCCTCTAGCTTGGCGTGCTCCAACATGAGCTGTTCCATCGCTAGCTGATGCTCCCGCTCTTCCCTCCTATCCAACCACTCCTCTGGGGACAGGACAAGGGATGGGGCGCTGGTACTGACACTAGACCCAGCAAGGGACTCCCTACCTATGGGGTCCTCACTATCTGCTGGTGCCCAGTCACTGTCACTCTCATCCACTTCACATTCTTCAGGGCTCCCCACAGACTCACCACCCTCATGGCGTGCGGCCCGGGCCCTCTCTCTCTCACTGTGCTCAAGATCCCACTGACCCTTTTGCCATTGGATCAGGCTGTCCCTAAGCTGGGACTGAGTATCTGACTCACTCACCTCCATGCCTCCCTCTACACAGAATCTGACCAGCTCTGACCTACTGTACCTAAAAAGACCACAGAGATCAAAAACAGGCTCCATTTTCGCGGACGTTCTCAAGAAGAGTTTGACACAGGGAACCTGGGGGTCTGAGCTTAACAGGAGTACACAATTACAAAAATTCAGCAAGATTCCTATCTCAGAGAACTTGCACTCCTCTATCCAGTGTAACACACCCTCATTCACACCCCCCCCCCCGGTAAGGCAGTTTCTGCCACCCCTGATTTCTCAACCTGACCATAAAGCGACACAGGTACCAATGTGGGAGTAGGGCGGGGAACAAGGTACTGGACACAAATCACAAAATGACACCTTTCAGGAGAAGAAATACTTAAACTTCACCTAAAAAACAATAATCCCCAAAATGTGGTTATCTAAAATTGCAGAGTTTTGTAGTGTGGCCTGTCGCCACTGTGGTACAGCGCAAACGCAAGTTCAATCCGCACCGCTTGCCACCAATGTTAGAAACGGGACCCCCGGCCGGCCAATGCTCACACCAAGGTCAGTCAGGGATCACCATTTCTAAGTCAGGGCAAGGGAGTTACACACCAAGATAACCCCTGCTCACCCTCTAGGTAACGTGACGCGAGCAGCAAGGCTACTCTCGGAGGCGATGTGTAAAGCGTTTGCGCGCGCACCCCAGCGACAACACCCTAGGCCCACCACAAAGGAAACTCCACACAAGGTTATATAAAAAATAGCCTTTGTATTATAATAAAAACACATTAGATAAGACACACACTTTACAATGTGCCAACAGGCACGGGCAAGATTTACAAGGGATTATGTACAGGACAGAGCCACCTGGACCACTGTCAGGGGTATGCACTTTTTAGAAATAGCACTTGAAGGTATAACACTTAGCACATAAACCTATGAATGTAGCACACAAAATAATATATGTAGCACACAACCAGGACTTCTTGGTAAAGGGTAAATACCTCCTACGCAACCCTAAACACTGTAGGAAAATCACGCAGGGAACTAGGACCTTATCATCAGGACCTACGGAAGAAAAACCATCACCTAAGCAAGTCACATTTAGCAAAGGGAAGGAAACCTAAAATAATCACCTGAGCAAGTCACATTTAGCAAAGGCAATAAAACATCAACAATCCTCTAAGCAGGCCACTTTTAGCAAAGGGGAATAAAAGCATAAAGAATCACCTAAGCAAGTCACTTTTAGCAAAGGGGATAAAACATAAAGAACATGGCACATGAGGTAGTAAAACACATTCAGAGGTGCAAGTAGGACATTTGCGCAGAAATCACATAAGTAAGGAAATCATAAATTGCGCAGGGTGCATGTAGCACAATACTAGAACTGTCCCCCAGGCCAACTGGCCTCGCAAGGGCTCAAATGCCCTGAATCCAATGTCAGGGAAGGCTGCGCAGGCAGCCAAGAACACAAAGCCTAAACGTAGCAACTGTCCACTAAGTGCTGGACAGTTGTGAATCAAAGATGGCCAACGTTGGAGCCTCGTGGGCTCAAGAACACAGGTGAGGGCAAGTACTGCGTGGGAGCCTCGGGGCTCTGACCACACTTGTGTCCCCTAAGAGCCTCTCTGGGCTTGCAAAGCGAATAGGCACTAAAGAGCTTCAGCGCTCTAAAACAATGAAAATGCCCCAGAGCCTCTCAGGGCTCTACCTTAATGAACTGGCACTCGAGCCTCTCAGGCTCGTAAAACAACTGTGGTCGATGAGCCTCTCTCAGGGCTCACAGGACAATGGGGGGCTCGGAGCCTCGTGGGCTCGAAAACGCAGATGTGCCCCCGAAGCCTCTCTGGGCTCCCTCGCAATTGGGGGCGGAACGTTGGAGTCCCTCACGGGGGACTCAAAGACAGATAATGCCCCCCAGGGCCTCGCAGGCTCGTAAATATAAATTGCCCCCAGGAGCCGCGGGGCTCCAAGCACTAGGAATGCGGGGTCGTTGGAGTCCCTCACGGGGGACTCAGGATGCTGAAAGGCCCGCAAGAGCCTCGTGGGACTACACACGGGGAGGGGCGGGCACCGGCAATGTGCCCCGACGCCCTCCTCCCTTCACTCGCTCTCCGGCCCCAGAACAATGATGGAGCGGCCCTCTAATCAGGCGGGGCCGCTCGACAGTCAGGCTGCAAACCCCTCGGGAAGCCCACACTCACCGGGCGTCCTCGGCGCTGCTCTCTCTGGCGGGACGGCTCTCCGCTCGGGAGACTCGGGACGGCCAAGGCAGGCTGCTTCCTGCTTCTCCGCTCCTCTGATGACGCAGAGGGGGGCTCGGCCGGCTGGGCCGATCCCAGCGCGGCCTTGCGATGACGTCGGCGGCTGCTTCCACTCGGCCCGGTGCTGCGGCGGTGATCACGGGGCAATGCCGGGTGGGCACCGGCTTCCAATACTTAAATAAAACGGGGCAATGCCGGGTGGGCACCGGCTCAAAATATAAAGCGAGGTGGGCACTCGCTTGGCCTGGCAAAGCCCTAGTAAGCGCTCGGGGGTAGAACCATCAGCGCGCCCAGCGCTATAATCAAAATAAAGCGCACTCAGCGCTTAGGGGACAAAGAGAAGCGCTCACAGCGCTAAAGGGCAGAAACAAAGCGCTCCCAGCGCTGGGGACAAGGGAGAGCGCTCCCCAAGCACAAGGTCCAGCACAAAGTCTCTTAGGCAGGCAGGGGGGCAAGGCTGGGCCCAGAGCCAGCACACTGGGTCTCCAGGCAGGGAGACAAGCCAAGTGGCGGTCCTCCTGGCCCCAGCAACAGCAGCAGCCCCCTCTGGCAAGGATCCTGGAAGAGAACAACATTCATGGGGACACAGCCCCTTCTTATACTGTGAAACCCTTTGTTTCAGGGTGCAGGGTGGGGGGAAAACCAGTTGCAGCTGGCTTGGGAGTACCCTTGATGGCCCAACCACCCCTTTAATTCACTGGCATGGCTAGGGTCGTTAGACACACCACAGGGGGGGGGAGCCAGCATTGTGTGGGGGAAAAACCTTGCCCCATTCAGGACACAGGTGCACTCCTCCCACACATCATTCATGCTAATCTCACACTCACCACCGGGCAGACCCATCCAGACTTCCTGGAGCCTGGCATGCCAGCCAGCTCCAGCCAATCACGCTCCAGCACCCTTACTGCACACATACATCAATGTCCAGAAGTAGCACTTCCCTTCTAGACACATACAAGCCGCACATACCATCGCGCAGCATTCATTCTCACGAGTTCACACATACCAAACTCGAGCCTGCACTCCCCACACATCAGGAACTAACATGGACACACACATTCCCCATGCATTCCTATGGGTGGGCAGGCCAGCCATACTACACGCACGCACTTTACTCTGGGACACAGGGAAAAAGTGCGCAGAGAACCAAAAATCACTAACACTGGGTCACAATTAAAAACAAAAAGATTAGGGGTGAACCTGCCCTAAGGGCCAAGTCCAACAGGCATGAATCGTGAATATTTAAATAGGGTCCTAGATATGTTCACAACAGCACCACTGCAGCCAATGACTGGGTGCAGCCAGTGATTGGGAAGGCACCACTGCAGCCGGTGACTGGGAATGCAGCCAGTGAGTGGGAGCAGCTGCTGAGTGGGAAGGTACCACTGCAGCTAGTGACTGGGTGCAGCCAGTCAGTGGGAAGGCACCACTGCAGCCGGTGACTGGGAAGGCAACACTGTAATCGGTGACCGGAAAAGCACCACAGCAGCCGGTGACTGGGAAGGCGCCACTGTAGCCTGTGACTGAGAAGGCACCACAGCAGCAGGTGACTGGTAAGGCGCCACTGCAGCCGATGACTGGGTGCAGCCAGTGAGTGGGAAGGTGCCACTGCAGCCGGTGACTGGGAAGGCACCACTGCAGCCGGTGACTGGGAAGGCACCACTGCAGCTGGTGACAGGGAAGGCACCACTGCAGCCGATGACTGGGTGCAGCCAGTGAGTGGGAAGGCGCCACTGTAGCGGGTGACTAAGAAGGCACCACTGCAGCCGGTGACTGCGTAGGCACCACTGCAGCCGGGCGGTGACTGGGAAGGCAGCCAGTGACTGGGGGCAGCTGGTGAGTCTGAAGGCACCATTGCAGCTGGTGATTGGTAAGGCGCCATTGCAGCCGGTGACTGGGAAGTCACCACTGCAGCCGGTGTATGGGAAGGCGCCACTGCAGTCGGTGACTGGGAAGGCACCACTGCAGCCGGTGACTGGGAAGGCACCACTGCAGCCAGTGACTGGGAATGCACCAATGCAGCCGGTGACTGGGAGGTGCCACTGCAGCCGGTGATTGGAAAGGCCCCACTGCAGCCGGTGACTGGGAAGGCAGCCAGTGACCAGGGTCAGTTGGTGAGTGGGAAGGCACCTCTTCTGCTGGTGACTGGTAAGGCGCCATTGCAGCTGGAGACTGGGAAGGCAGCACCTCTACCGGTGACTGTTAAGGCACCACTGCAGCCGGTGCCTGGGAAGGTGCCACTGCCGCCGATGACTGGGTGCAGCCAGTTAGTGCGAAGGCATCACTGCAGCCGGTGACTGGGAATGCACCACTTCAGCTGTTCACTGGAAAGGCAGCCAGTGACTGGGGCCAGCTGGTGGGTGGGAAGGCACCACTGCAGCCAGTGGCTGGGTGCAGCCGATGAGGGAGAAGGCACCACTGCAGCCAGTGACTGGTAAGGCGCCACTTTAGCCAATGACTGGGTGCAGCTATGAGTGGGAACTGCAGTCGGTGACTTGGAAAGCACCACTGCAGCCAGTAACTGTGAAGGTGCCACTCGAAGTTGTGTGGTGCGGACACTGTTACCTGGAGTGTTGTTTCGACTTGTGCCCCTGGGAGCTGAGACCATCACTGGGGGCGGTGGCAGTTACAGCGGGACTGCGAGTCCCAGGATTACCAGCGGCGTGTCCCTGTGCCGCACCTGGAGACTCTTCCCCCTCGACCCCGCCTCCCTCCCGGGCGCTTAAAACTACGACTCGCGGCCCCCGCTCCGCGGGAGCTGCTCGAAGTTGTGTGGTGCGGACACTGTTACCTGGAGTGTTGTTTCGACTTGTGCCCCTGGGAGCTGCGACCATCACTGTGGGCGGCGGCAGTTACAGTGGGACTGCGAGTCCCAGGATTACCAGCGGCGTGTCCCTGTGCCGCACCTGGAGACTCTTCCCCCTCGACCCCACTCCCTCCCGGGCGCTTAAAACTACGACTCGCGGCCCTCCCTCCGCGGGTGCCGCTCGAAGTTGTGTGGTGCTGACACTGTTACCTGGAGTGTTGTTTCGACTTGTGCCCCTGGGAGCTGCGACCATCACTGTGGGCGGCGGCAGTTACAGCGGGACTGCGAGTCCCAGGATTACCAGCGGCGTGTCCCTGTGCCGCACCTGGAGACTCTTCCCCCTTGACCCCGCCTCCCTCCTAGGCGCCCTGCCTGCCCCCTGGCTATAAGACTACGGCAAGTAACGCGCATCGCCGGACGCGCGCAGACGGGCGCCGGGCAAAGGGCGGGCCGTTTGAGGCCGTTAGAGAACGAGAGAGACCGGAACGGGCTATCCCCTTAACGCCTTGCCTTCTGGATCACCTCTACAGACCCGCCCGGTTTCTCAGAAGCCTGGATGTAACAAAATGGCCACTAGATAATCAAGAAGCAAGGCAGTTTCCATGGTCACAGGTACTTTGGACAATTTCTTAGCCAAGGCAAACACTGTGGTTAATAAGGGACTTACTGTGTTGGAAAAACAAATTGTGGAGGGCTTAGAAAACTCTCATCAGGCTTCACCGGGGCTATCACCCAATGCAAGGTCATCTCTATCGCTTTACGCTACTCATCTATCAATCATGGATAGCATTGATCAAACCATAGAGTCCGTCCTACAACAGCTAAGGACACCATTTAATTCCAATAGGGACAGAGACTCACTACGCATCACTGACGAAGATGTGCAACCCTCCCTCAATTTTGAGTCAGTACCGCCTAGGGCCTTGGGGCACGGTCCCACACTAGTAGAACACACGGGTCACATAGTGCATGCTCCCCTGAAAAGGAAGCAATCTAGGAGGTCTAAAGGCGCAAAAAGGGCTAAAGTTGATTCCATAATGAACTCCCCTGAAGACAGTGAGGGCGCCCCCGGAACATCAGCGACAGGGACGATTACGGGAAGGGTGAGCATCCCACCTCCCGCTTCTATATCCGCGCATACCAGCCCATTTATCTTTGGTGGAGTTGCTCCCAGCACCTCAGAGCACTTCTTCTGCTCACTTACTGGTATCCTCAAAAGCCTTCTGGATCCTCTCTCCCTCAAATTAGACTCCATAGAGACTAGACTTTTGGCTATGGAAAGATTAAGTGGCAGTGGTAGTGATCAGCCAGGGCCAAGAGCTAGCACACATGGAGCCCATGGGTTTAACACTAGGTCCACTCACTCCCCTACTGCTACAACTACCACGGCCCCTACTTTACCAATAGCTCCTCCTCTGACAAATATTAGTATTGACCCGGTACCTCAATCTGCTCCCGTACCCCTGCCCAGGCAACTGCCTCCGGTACCAATTGCTAGGAGGTCGAAGCCCTCTGCTTCGGCCAGCCTACCCAGCCAGGAGAGACCATCAAATGAAACAGCCAACTGCCCAAACCGGTCAGTTAGTTCTAATAATCGGCGAAAAGCATTAAATCTACCCCTGGAGGCGGCAGCTTGCACTGTGATCTTGACGGGGGTACCAGAGCTTTCCAGCGACGCGGTGGAATCCTATGATTCACTACGCAATAAGGTTATCTGCTGGTTAAACATCCAAAGGCCCCTTCCACCGAATTTAAGAGGAGAAGTTCTAATGGTTAGAAGTGTCACATGGGTTGGGTATACTGCTAAGAAAAGTGAAGGGGATTGTATAGTTGTAAGTTTTAAGAGTCCACATGTTGCTACCTATATTTGTTATTGGCTTGGTAGTTCAGGGAACACATCCATCGAATTGGTCCCCCTGTCATATTTTTACCCTAGTGTATGTGATTCAACCATGAAGAGGGACGATGGCTGGACAAGGGTGGGTTTTGCTGTTGACGGGACAAGATATAGGCCCACACGAAATGCTGTCCCTGCCCATGGCAACTATATACACCCTAATAGATTCAGTTGTCTGGATCAGGTTGATTGACTTCAAAAGGGTGCATCCCCGCGACGCACCCAAAGCAACGCCAGTGAACCCATAGGACAGGGGATCGTAAGAGGTGATATTGACACCATCCCTCGAGAATCTGATGCATCCCCCTGGAAAAGTGCGACCCCTATTAGCTCCAGGGGTCAAGTAAGCAATTTCCCATAGAGTCTATCAGGTTCTAATTTAACACCTTTTGTCCTCCCCGCCCCTAACTTAACACCCACGCTCCCATCTAACTTGGAAACACCACTGCAAGGGTCTGCAGTTCCTCCATCGCACACTGCTCCAGAGAAAACTGGGGGGCTGGGATTAAATCCTCCAGCCGAAATCCTGAAAGTTCTCTCCTGGAATGTGGCGGGTATCGCCAACAAATTACACACAAATGATTGGGATTCCCTGGTAGGCGGCTGTGATATTTGCCTCTTCCAAGAGACGTGGGCCAGGAAACCCCTGCATAGAGCAGGATATGCAGTCTTCGAAATTCAAGCCAGGTGGAGTGGTAAAGGGAGGCCCTCAGGTGGCTTGGCGGTTTGGCTAGCTAGCCACATTGGGTGTAATGCGGAAAATGTACCTACGTCTTCGCAGGACATACAGTGTGTTCTACTTAAGTGGCCCAATGCTCTAAACTTGGCAATTATTAATGTGTATTCTCGCCCAGTCAGTGTGGCCAGGGAATCACCTACATTAGAAGATCTTTCGTCATTTTTGGGCCAACTTCCCACTGATTGTAAGATAGTGTTGGGCGGTGACTTTAATTGTCACTTTGAACCTCTGGAAGGTCTAAAGGAGGGTGCCCTAACTACTGAAGATGACTTCTGAGGTGTCCCGCCATGCCATTCCCCCCACCCTAAATCTTGGTCCCCACTCGCAGTGCAAATTATGTCCCTCACATTAAACTTTGCGCTAAGGGCCTGCAATGGTCGCACTCCTTCTGACATCCCTTCATTGTGTACCTTCAATAGGAAGGACCATGAATCGAGATTGGACTATATCTTTGTAGACATTGGACTGTGGTCCAAAGTCCAGGATTTTAGGGTAATTGTTAGAACAGATAGTGACCACAACGCACTCCTATTGGATATGGTGCATCCTGCACCTGCTGTTGGGCCACTACCCGCCAGTCCCAGTGAAGACTCAGGGAATCTGGTTCTGAGCTCCAATAGATGTAGGGTAAAATGGGGGAAACTGGTAAACTCTGACGAGAGTATAAGTAAAATTTATGAGATAGCACTACCTATGCTAAAAGAAATGGAAGCATTAATTAACCAGCCCAGACCCCCAGATTTCAACGAGAAACTAGCTCAAATCCATGTAGATCTGGTGGGAGCTCTAGGTGAGGTTTTCTACCCAGTGGCCGTCTTGCGCAAGAAAAAGACACGTACTTCAACCTGGTATAACTCATCTTGCAAAAAGATCAAGACAGAGCTAATAACTGCAATAAAAGCAGGTTCTGAAAAGGGTAAGGTTGCGGAGCTTAGGCGGAAATACAGGGAAGCCTTGGCACTGGCAAGGTCAGAATGGGATTGGAAGAGATGGCAGGACCTTTCTCTTGCATTAGAAGCAAGGGATTCTAGAAAATGTTGGTCCTTGGTAAACACTGGTATTGGAGAAGCTAAAGCTGCAGTGGAGCCAAACATTGCATCATCCGTTTGGGAAGCCCACTTTGGCAAATTGTACCAAGACAACTCTGAATTTGCCAATGATGTGGCTCCCGATGTTATATCCAATCCTGAAGTTGGATTGGAATTTACCCTCGGTGAGGTGGTCAATGCAATAGAGAGATTGGCGTTGGGGAAGGCCCCGGGACTTGATAGATTGCCCGGTGACCTTTTTAGACACCATCTAGAGATCTGGGGCCCATACCTCCTTATTCTTTTTAATTCCATCGCGGCAGGTATGGAAATCCCCTGTACTTGGCTGGGGGCAGATATAGTGCCTATTTTTAAAAAGGGTTCTCCTCTTCTCCCAGCCAACTACAGGCCGATCAGCCTCATAGATGTCCCCCAAAAACATTTTGCGCGTCTCCTTCTGGACCACCTTTTGGACTGGATGGAGGATAATGAGATCTTGAGGCTGGCTTCAGGAAAAACACGTCCACCATGGACCAGATTTTCCGCCTCGTTCTCCTCTACTGGAAAACTGTGAGGATAGAGGGGGGGGGGGAGGCTGTACATGGTGTTCGTGGACCTGAGGTCAGCCTTTGACCTGGTCCTCCGCAAGAAATTATGGGAGGTCTTAAAGGAGCTGGGTGTCCCTACACATTTACTACATGCTATCATTAGGTTCCACAACAGCAACTATGCATAGGTTAGGTGTGGGAGGGATGGAGCGTTGTCCTCCAGGTTTCCTGTTCTCAGAGGGGTAAGGCAGGGTTGCGTCTTGGCGCCAACCCTGTTTTGCCTTTTTGTTAACAGTGTCGTATCTCATCTCGACAATGTTAGGGACAATGCCGCTCCTCTTCTGGCAGGCAGGAGGGTACCGGCAATTATGTTTGCCGATGATACCCTCCTGCTTTCCAAATCCCCGATGGGGATCCAGCGAATTTTGGATGGATTTGGTCTTTTCTGTAGACAACATGGTTTAGAGATCAATACAGAAAAGACCAAATTCATGATATTTAACCCTCCCCCCAAAACGAGACCCACCCCATTATTGGGCTCAGCAAGGCTGGAGAGGGTAAAAACCTTCCAATATCTGGGGGTAACCCTACATGAGAATTTATCCTGGGACCCCCAAATAGCAAGTTCTCGGCTAAAGCTGCAAACACTTCTACTTTTAAACCCATAAGTCCGGCAGTAGAAATGTACAAAACACAAGCTAAAGCAGCCGCATCCTACGGTAGTGAGTTATGGGGGTACAAAGCTGGGTCAGAACTTGTCAGTGTAGAAAACAACTTCCTTAGACGTCTTCTGGCCCTCCCCCGTGGCACAGCTCTGCTCCCATTAAGATTAGATGTAGGTCTCCCGTCTATAGCTGAGGATTTGGAATCCAAGCCACTGAGATTTTGGCATAGGCTTTGGACCACTGGTGAGCTAGCGCACTACAGGCATGATCTCACCCATGTAATGAACCTGAACCAGTGTGACAGAATCCCGTGGCTGGCCTTTATAAAGAAAGAGATTGTGGTATTTTTTAGACCAGTGCACAGCTTAGATAATTTGTGTTTGAAAAACAAAAGTTCATGTATTCAGGTAGGTGCTCCCAGGTGTCGTCCTCTGCCCTATGGACGAGTAAATTTATGAAGATACGAAGTGCGATCAGAAAACTGATGGCATCCCTTGGGGCACACTGTTGGGCGATTCTTGCCTTCACCATTCAAAGAAACATGATTGTGTTCATGAAAAACGTATTTATTCCATGGTGTTCAGTATGAATAATGTTAATTCACATATTCATGACAATGATAGGTTCCACTCTCTTTTTACATATTATTCCACATACTGCTCCAATGCATTTCGGACAATAGTCCTTCGTCGGGGAGCACCTAAGAAAAAACGACATACAAAACCTGTATAATATGTACTGAAGAAAATGTGCGTTGCATAATTAAATGATAAGTGATTAAATAATTTGATGAGTGGTTAAATAAAATGTGCCGTGTTCAAAAAAGGCTGAAACTAGATGACGGGTGACAGATTATTGCAAACGGGTGAATCAGACAATAGGTGAGTGCTGGTTAAAAAACGAAAACGGAGTGAGCATAGCCAATGAATAAATGGGTCAAGTCATTTCCCAAAAAACGAACAAGCGTGCAAAATGATAAAATGAGACTCGTGGTGTCATTTTTAGGGTTGCCGATTAAAAACATGCAAAAGTGCTCGTAAGCTTACCGATGGTGGTAGGTTGGATACACGTCGGTTAGAAAAATCCGTGGTGTGTTACCGCGGTAAACGCGGAAGTGTTTGAAATGGGCTGTTAGAGCGGTCACGTGATAAGCATAGAGTCAGACGAAAGACTCATAAAAACATAGAAGTGTACGTTAGGTGACGGAATGAAGCCAAACTAAAAATAGAAATGTAAAAATAAAAATAAAAATAGAGTACGGTGGTTAGACAAGCGGAATGGAATGATAAATAAATAAATGAATGTGAAAAGGTGATGGTAAGGTGAATAAAAGGATGTTCGGTCACATGTCTAGGGTAAAACATAGGAAATAACTATGTAACAAACAGGTACTGATCATGAATATTCGCACAAATAGATCTGAACAGATGTGCAACAGGTTGAAAAAAACAACAAGAAGAATGTACAGAACTAGCCAACCCGCAGAGGGCATATCAATAAATCGTATTTAAAGATAGCACGAGAATTCAATTCGTTCATTGAGACCAAAAGGCCTTATGGACTGTAGTCTATAGATCCAGTAATTTTCCCTTTGAAGTAAGTGTTTGTTATTGTCTCTTCCCTCAACTTTGTCGACAGTTTCCAAAATGGTGTACTTCAACTGAGAAATAGTGTGTTTCATTTCATTGAAATGGGTGGCTACTGTGGATTTCTGGTTCGCAGTGCGAATATTTGACTTATGTTCGTTTAAGCGAATTTTCATTTTTCGCTCGGTTTTCCCCACATACGTTTTTCCACACGGGCATTTTAGGAGGTAAATACAATTACTGGTATCACATGTGGCAGTTACTTGTAGATGGATTTTATGTCCTTTCATGGGGTGTGTTATGTCGGTGCCTGGTATTATGTTATTACAACTATTGCAATTGTTACATGGTCTCGAGCCGCGAGATTGATGAACCGGTCTCTTGGGTTGTTTAAGGATTTCTCCTAAGTTTTTCCCCCTGGTATAGGCAAACAGTGGTAGAGACTTGAATATATCATTGAAATCAGGCTCTAGTTGTAAAAGTGGCCAATGTTTGAGTACAATGTTCTTATAGGTGGTGCTAACATTTGAGAACTTTGCAACTACAACCATACGGTCGCTTTTGGGTCTTTGTCTGGATTTATTGAGAATCTCTTGACGGTTCATCGGTTGTACAAAATCTTTAGCAGATTCCAAAATTTTGTTGGGATATCCTCTCGCGCGAAATCTTTCTGTCATTTCATTGATGCGGGTTTCAGCAGTGATGGGGTCTGAAGTGATACGTTTGACTCTGAGTAATTGTGATCTGGGTAAATGATTTTTCAAGGATGTATGATGAAAGCTGGTGTAGTGGAGGGTATTGTTGCGGTCTGTGGGTTTCCTGAAAATGTCTGTGATTAATTGATTGTCTTTAAGTGTTATTTTGACATCCAAAAACGTGATAGTCTGAGCTTGAATGTTCCAAGTGAATTTGATTCTGTCATTGACATTGTTTAAGGTGTTGAGAGCTGTTTCTAAGTTTTCTTTAGTATCCTTCCAAAGGATAAACAGGTCGTCAATGTATCGTACATACATTTTTAGATTGTCAGTCCATTCTGGCTTAGACCAAATGTTTGCTTGTTCAAAATCTCCCATGTAAATATTAGCGTAGACTGGAGCTGCGCAATTGCCCATGCTGGTGCCCACGAGTTGCAAATACCAGTTATTTTGATGTTTAAAATAACTGTGATACAAGGTGAAAGTCATTAGTTCCATTAAAAAGATTTTTGTGGTTTCATCCAAATCCAGATTGACAACTGCTTGTTCTATGGCCTCTATGCCTCCTAGATGTGGGATGGAAGTGTATAGTGCACTAACGTCTGCTGTGCACAACCATAAGGTTTCATCAGGATGAATATCCAAAGCTTGTAATTTACCCAAAAAGTCGGTGGTATCCTTAATGTAGCTTGCCAAAGATTGAACAGTTGGTTGTAACTTGCGATCCAAGTACTGGCCCGCTGATTCATGAAAACTTCCACGTGTGGATACTATGGGACGTATTGGCGGATTCATAAGATCTTTATGAATCTTTGGCATGGCGTAAATAGATGGGCTTTTTGGATGAGATGGTGTTAGAAAATTCTTGGTTCTTTGATCTATGATGCCTTGGGTAAAAGCTTTCTCAATGATGGTTTTTAGTTCTGTGGCGAATTGTTGCGTGGGATTGTTGGGTAATTTTGGATATTTGGATATTCATCCTGATGAAACCTTATGGTTGTGCACAGCGGACGTTAGTGCACTATACACTTCCATCCCACATCTAGGAGGCATAGAGGCCATAGAACAAGCAGTTGTCAATCTGGATTTGGATGAAACCACAAAAATCTTTTTAATGGAACTAATGACTTTCACCTTGTATCACAGTTATTTTAAACATCAAAATAACTGGTATTTGCAACTCGTGGGCACCAGCATGGGCAATTACGCAGCTCCAGTCTACGCTAATATTTACATGGGAGATTTTGAACAAGCAAACATTTGGTCTAAGCCAGAATGGACTGACAATCTAAAAATGTATGTACGATACATTGACGACCTGTTTATCCTTTGGAAGGATACTAAAGAAAACTTAGAAACAGCTCTCAACACCTTAAACAATGTCAATGACAGAATCAAATTCACTTGGAACATTCAAGCTCAGACTATCACGTTTTTGGATGTCAAAATAACACTTAAAGACAATCAATTAATAACAGACATTTTCAGGAAACCCACAGACCGCAACAATACCCTCCACTACACCAGCTTTCATCATCCATCCTTGAAAAATCATTTACCCAGATCACAATTACTCAGAGTCAAACGTATCACTTCAGACCCCATCACTGCTGAAACCCGCATCAATGAAATGACAGAAAGATTTCGCGCGAGAGGATATCCCAACAAAATTTTGGAATCTGCTAAAGATTTTGTACAACCGATGAACCGTCAAGAGATTCTCAATAAATCCAGACAAAGACCCAAAAGCGACCGTATGGTCGTAGTTGCAAAGTTCTCAAATGTTAGCACCACCTATAAGAACATTGTACTCAAACATTGGCCACTTTTACAACTAGAGCCTGATTTCAATGATATATTCAAGTCTCTACCACTGTTTGCCTATACCAGGGGGAAAACTTAGGAGAAATCCTTAAACAACCCAAGAGACCGGTTCATCAATCTCGCGGCACGAGACCATGTTACAATTGCAATAGTTGTAATAACATAATACCAGGCACCGACATAACACACCCCACGAAAGGACATAAAATCCATCTACAAGTAACTGCCACATGTGATACCAGTAATTGTATTTACCTCCTAAAATGCCCGTGTGGAAAAACTTATGTGGGGAAAACCGAGCGAAAAATGAAAATTCGCTTAAACGAACATAAGTCAAATATTCGCACTGCGAACCAGAAATCCACAGTAGCCACCCATTTCAATGAAATGAAACACACTATTTCTCAGTTGAAGTACACCATTTTGGAAACTGTCGACAAAGTTGAGGGAAGAGACAATAACAAACACTTACTTCAAAGGGAAAATTACTGGATCTATAGACTACAGTCCATGAGGCCTTTTGGTCTCAATGAACAAATTGAATTCTCGTGCTATCTTTAAATACGATTTATTGATATGCCCTCTGCGGGTTGGCTAGTTCTGTACATTCTTCTTGTTGTTTTTTTCAACCTGTTGCACATCTGTTCAGATCTATTTGTGCGAATATTCATGATCAGTACCTGTTTGTTACATAGTTATTTCCTATGTTTTACCCTAGACATGTGACCGAACATCCTTTTATTCACCTTACCATCACCTTTTCACATTCATTTATTTATTTATCATTCCATTCCGCTTGTCTAACCACCGTACTCTATTTTTATTTTTATTTTTACATTTCTATTTTTAGTTTGGCTTCATTTCGTCACCTAACGTACACTTCTATGTTTTATGAGTCTTTCGTCTGACTCTATGCTTATCACGTGACCGCTCTAACAGCCCATTTCAAACACTTCCGCGTTTACCGCGGTAACACACCACGGAGTTTTCTAACCGACGTGTATCCAACCTACCACCATTGGTAAGCTTACGAGCACTTTTGCATGTTTTTAATCGGCAACCCTAAAAATGACACCACGAGTCTCATTTTATCATTTTGCACGCTTGTTCGTTTTTTGGGAAATTACTTGACCCATTTATTCATTGGCTATGCTCACTCCGTTTTCGTTTTTTAACCAGCACTCACCTATTGTCCGATTCACCCGTTTGCAATAATCTGTCACCCGTCATCTAGTTTCAGCCTTTTTTGAACACAGCACATTTTATTTAACCACTCATCAAATTATTTAATCACTTATCATTTAATTATGCAACGCACATTTTCTTCAGTACAGATTATACAGGTTTTGTATGTCGTTTTTTCTTAGGTGCTCCCAGACGAAGGACTATTGTCCGAAATGCATTGGAGCAATATGTGGAATAATATGTAAAAAGAGAGTGGAACATATCATTGTCATGAATATGTGAATTAACATTATTCATACTGAACACCATGGAATAAATACGTTTTTCATGAACACAATCATGTTTCTTTGAATGGTGAAGGCAAGAATCGCCCAACAGTGTGCCCCAAGGGATGCCATCAGTTTTCTGATCGCACTTCGTATCTTTATAAAGAAAGAACTGTATCGCCTGAGACTCCCTGAGTTATGGGAGCTTCCTGAACAAGGCTGCCAAAGGGTTTCCCGTAAAAGACTGCTGGAAATATACAAGGATACAAATCTAGCTTCTCTGCTGTCTGCACCCAACAACGGCACTTTAACTGATCGATTTCTGGTATCCAAAAATTCCTACCAATTTGAAAGTTTTATGGATATTATTTTCCCCATTTTAGCAAAAAAACTGTTTATTCAATGGAGGTTAGGCACTTTTCCTATCAAAACCTTCACCTGCAAATGGCTAAAGAGGGATGACAAAATCTGTCCAGGTTGTAGTAATTATGATGAGGAGGAAATCCACGTTCTGTTCTTCTTCCCAGCCTATAACAGACCAAGGAAATACTGGCTTGTGTCAATATGTAGGAATTTGGGCTTCAGGAGATACTTGTCCTCGTACAGAATATTGAAGACAAGTACCCTGCCCCATGTAGTCTTTGCAGTTGCCAAATTCATAATGGCTATGTGGCAGATAAGGAAAAAATGTGTAAAAGACTGAACATTGTACGTACTGTAATGCAAACTCCAACTCATATTAAAACTCCCAAGGAAATGTATTTTAATGCAATGTCTTTTTATATATAAGTGATTGCTTTTTAAATCCTGTATGTTTTATTGCATCTTTTATGGTCTATAAGACCGAAATAAAGAATTTTTGGATTGGATTGGATTGGAAGACGCCTCTGCAGCTGGTGACTGGGAAGGCGCCACTGCAGCCAATGAATGGGTGCAGCCAGTGAGTGGGAATGCACCACTCCAGTCAGTGACTGGGAAGGCACCACTGCAGCCAGTGACTGGGAAGGCACTGTAGTGTAGTTCCTAAATTACCAATAGGCTCAGCGCATTGGAATAACATAAACGATAGTTTAGACGTAGGACTGAGGTCGACTAGGTCTCTACTGAATATGTTAGACTTAATTATGAATGCCAGCTAGCTCAGAGGTCACTAGAAACTTTCTCGAGTGAACAGGAAGGAGTCAACTTTCCTGAATAGACAAGAAGGGATTAGTTTCTGACAACCGCATAAACATGACAACTTTGCTCCCCCCAGAATAAGGAGTATATCTCCAGAGTCGCGGAAACAATAGACAGCTATTTCACTCAGTCAATCGTGCATGCTTAGTTTCACCAGGAGTGCAGAGAAATAGAGAGACGGGCGTTTTCAATAAAAGTGGTTATTTATTGAGCAGTCTTCTTTCTCATGCAAGAGAAGTGAATTGCCACAATTGCAATACTTATCATAAAGTAAAGTGCGTACAGTAAAAGGAGTATTATGAAATAATACTGTAAAAGCATTAGATATGGTTTTTAAGCCATATGATACTTAAAATGGATAAAATACATACAATGATAAAAGTTGACTAAACGTACCCAACTGGTGTTTCTAAAATACGCCTACCCCGGTGTACCTAACCTAAGCCTAGTACGTGGGAAGGAGTAAGTGAGATATAGTTTGAGTTAAGATAGTTTTTGCAAAGAATCTGAATCAAGAATTCTCTAAGGATCTAATCAGCTCCGTACCTTGGTTATAGAATGAAGGAGGTCTTGTATCTCTTTCTCAGGACTCGATCTCCCAGTAACCCGCAAGGGTGAATGGAAACACTGGAGCTGGATTTCTCGGCAGGAGAAAAGACAGCGTCTCTCTCAGTGCGTCAATGGGAGGGTCGGCTTCCTTCGGCACTCTTTACAGCAGGGCGTCGGGTAAGTAGATAGTCGATCTGCTCCAAACCACCGTGTGTTTGCTAAGGCAAATGCTGGTATAGTTATACCTGGAAGGTGCCGAGTTTGACGTAAGGTTGGACATAAGACAACACTAAGAACTCGCAGTTCTTTTAGGACTCCAGGAGTTCTTGGACAAATCAAAACAGAAGCAGGGGGAATTCCCGGGCTGCTGGAGGCTTGGTTTGTGTAAAGAACGCATTGTACTTTCTAGGAGTCTATGGGAGTACCCTTGCCGTATTTGGACTGCATTGGCTATGACTAAATATGGATATGATTCTTATGCCTTTATAAGGATATGATTTGTTATAACCACATAAGGGCATGAATCATGAATATTTAAATAGGGTCCTAGATACATTCACAACAGCACCACTGCAGCCAATGACTGGGTGCAGCCAGTGATTAGGAAGGCACCACTGCAGCCGGTGACTGGCAATGCAGCCAGTGAGTGGGAGCAGCTGCTGAGTGGGAAGGCACCACTGCAGCTAGTGACTGGGTGCAGCCAGTGAGTGAGAAGGCACCACTGCAGCTGGTGCCTGGGAAGGCGCTACTGCAGCTGATGACTGGGTGCAGCCAATGAGTGGGAAGGCACCACTGCAGCTGGTGACTGGGAAGGCAGCACTGTAATCGGTGACCGGAAAGGCACCACAGCAGCCGGTGACTGGGAAGGCGCCACTGTAGCCTGTGACTGGGAAGACACCACAGCAGCAGGTGACTGGGAAGGCGCCACTGCAGCTGATGACTGGGTGTAGCCAGTGAGTGGGAAGGTGCCACTGTAGCCGGTGACAGGGAAGGCACCACTGCAGCCGGTGACTGGGAAGGCACCACTGCAGCCGGTGACAGGGAAGGCACCACTGCAGCCGATGACTGGGTGCAGCCAGTGAGTGGGAAGGCGGCACTGTAGCGGGTGACTAGGATGGCACCACTGCAGCCGGTGACTGGGAAGGGGCCACAGCAGCTGAGGACTGGGAAGGTGCCAGTGCAGCTGGTGATTGGAAAGGCGCCATTGCAGCCGATGACTGGGTGCAGCCAGTGAGTGGGAAGGTACCACTGCAGCCCGTGACTGGGAATGCACCACTACAGCCGGTGACTGGGAAGGCGCCAATGCAGCCGATGACTGGGTTCAGCCAGTGAGTGGGAAGGTGCCACTGTAGCGGGTGACTAGGAAGGCACCACTGCAGCCAGTGACTGGGAAGTGGCCACAGCAGCTGAGGACTGGGAAGGTGCCAGTGCAGCTGGTGATTGGGAAGGCGCCATAGCAGCCGATGACTGGGTGCAGCCAGTGAGTGGGAAGGTACCACTGCAGCCCCTGACTGGGAAGGCACCACTACAGCCGGTGACTGGGAAGGCACCATTGCAGCGGTGACAGGGAAGGTGCCACTGCAGCCAGTGACTCGAAATGCGCCACTGCAGCCGGTGGCTGGGAAGGCGCTACTGCAGCCGATGACTGGGAAGGCGCCACTGCAGCCAGTGACTGGGAAGGTGCTACTGAAGCCGAAGACTGGGCGCAGCCAGTTAGTGCAAAGGCACCACTGTAGCCGGTAACTGGGAATACACCACTTCAGCTGTTGACTGGAAAGGCATCCAGTGACTGGGGCCAGCTGGTGGGCGGGAAGGCAACACTGCAGCCAGTGCCTGGGTGCAGCCAGTGAGTGGGAAGGCACCACTATAGCCAGTGATTGAGAAGACGCCACTGCAGCCGGTGACTGGGAAGGCGCCACTGCAGCCGATGACTTGGTGAAGCCAGTGAGTGGGAAGGCACCACTGTAGCTGGTGACTGGGAATGCACCAATGCAGCCGATGACTGGGAAGGCAGCTGGTGAGTGGGAAGGCACCACTACAGCCAGTGACTGAGAAGGTGCCACTGCAGCCGATGACTTGGTGCAGCCAGTGAGTGGGAAGGCACCACTTACAGCCGTTGACTGTGAAGGCACCCCTGCAGCCTATTACTGGGAAGGCGCCACTTCAGCTGGTGACTGAAAAGCAGCCAGTGAATGGGGGCAGCTGGTGACTGGGAAGGCACCACTGCAGCCAGTGACTGCGAAGGCGCCACTGCAGCCGGTGAGTGGGAAGGTGCCACTGCAGCCGGTGACTCTGAAGGTGCCACTGCAGACAGTGACTGCGAAGGCACCACTGCAGCCAGTGACTGCGAAGGCACCACTGCAGCCGGTGACTGGGAAGGCAGCCAGTGACTGGGGGCAGCTGGTGAGTTGGAAGGCACCATTGCAGCTGGTGATTGGTAAGGCGCCATTGCAGCCGGTGACTGAGAAGTCACCACTGCAGCCGGTGACTTGGAAGGGGCCACTGCAGTCTGTGACTGGGAAGGCACCACTGCAGCCGGTGACTGCGAAGGCGCCACTGCAGCCGGTGACTGGGAAGGCAACACTGCAGCCAGTGACTGGGAATGCGCCACTGCAGCCGGTGACTGGGAGGCGGTACTGCAGCCGGTGATTGGAAAGGCCCCACTGCAGCCGGTGACTGGGAAGGCAGCCAGTGACCAGGGTCAGTTGGTGAGTGGGAAGGCACCTCTTCTGCTGGTGACTGGGAAGGCACCACTGCAGCCTGTGACTGGGAAGTCACCACTGCAGCCGGTGGCTGGGAAGGCACCATTGCAGAAGGTGACTGGGAATGCGCCACTGCAGCCGGTGGCTGGGAAGGCGCCACTGCAACCGATGACTGGGAAGGCGCCACTGCAGCCAGTGACTGGGAAGGTGCGACTGAAGCCGAAGACTGGGTGCAGCCAGTTAGTGCGAAGGCACCACTGTAGCCGGTGACTGGGAATACACCACTTCAGCTGTTGACTGGAAAGGCAGCCAGTGACTGGGGCCAGCTGGTGGGTGGGAATGCAACACTGCAGCCAGTGACTGGGTGCAGCCAGTGAGTGGGAAGGCACCACTATAGCCAGTGACTGAGAAGACGCCACTGCAGCCGGTGACTGTGAAGGCACCACTGCAGCCGATGACTAGGTGAAGCCAGTGAGTGGGAAGGCACCACTAGAGCCAGTGACTGAGAATGTGCCACTACTGCCAATTACTGGGTGCAGCCAGTTAGTGCGAAGGCATCACTGCAGCCGGTGACTGGGAATGCACCACTTCAGCTGTTCACTGGAAAGGCAGCCAGTGACTGGGGCCAGCAGGTGGGTGGGAAGGCACCACTGCAGCCAGTGGCTGTGTGTAGCCGGTGAGTGAGAAGGCACCACTGCAGCCAGTGACTGGGAAGCCGCCACTGCAGCCAATGACTGGGTGCAGCTATTAATGGGAACTGCAGCCGGTGACTTGGAAGGCACCAATGCAGCCAGTAACTGGGAAGGCACCACTGCAGCTGGTGACTGGGAAGGTGCCACTGCAGCCAATGACTGGGTGCAGACAGTGAGTGGGAATGCACCACTGCAGCCAGTGACTGGGAAGGCACCACTGCAGCCAGTGACTGGGAAGGCACCACTGCAGCCAATGACTGGGTGCAGACAGTGATTGGGAAGGCACCACTGCAGCCGGTGACTGGGAATGCAGCCAGTGAGTGGGAGCAGCTGCTGAGTGGGAAGGCACCACTGCAGCTAGTGACTGGGTTCAGCCAGTGAGTGAGAAGGCACCATGCAGCTGGTGCCTGGGAAGGCGCCACTGCAGCTGATGACTGGGTGCAGCCAATGAGTGGGAAGGCACCACTGCTGCCGGTGACTGGGAAGGCAGCACTGTAATCGGTGACCGGAAAGGCACCACTGCAGCCGGTGACTGGGAAGGTACCACTTTAGCCTGTGACTGGGAAGGCACCACAGCAGCAGGTGACTGGGAAGGCGCCACTGCAGCTGATGACTGGGTGCAGACAGTGAGTGGGAAGGTGCCACTGTAGCCGGTGACTGGGAAGGCACCACTGCAGCCGGTGACTGGGACGGCACCACTGCAGCTGGTGACAGGGAAGGCACCACTGCAGCCGATGACTGGGTGCAGCCAGTGAGTGGGAAGGTGCCACTGTAGCGGGTGACTAGGAAGGCACCACTACAGCCGGTGACTGGGAAGGGGCCACAGCAGCTGAGGAGTGGGAAGGTGCCAGTGCAGCTGGTGATTGGGAAGGCGCCATTGCAGCCGATGACTGGGTGCAGCCAGTGAGTGGGAAGGTACCACTGCAGCCCGTGACTGGGAATGCACCACTACAGCCGGTGACTGGGAAGGCGCCAATGCAGCCGATGACTGGGTTCAGCCAGTGAGTGGGAAGGCGCCACTGTAGCCGGTGACTGGGAAGGCACCACTGCAGCCGGTGACTGGGAAGGCACCACTGCAGCGGTGACAGGGAAGGCGCCACTGCAGCCGGTGACTGGGAAGGTGCTACTGAAGCCAAAGACTGGGTGCAGCCAGTTAGTGCGAAGGCACCACTGTAGCCGGTGACTGGGAATACACCACTTCAGCTGTTGACTGGAAAGGCAGCCAGTGACTGGGGTCAGCTGGTGGGCCGGAAGGCAACACTGCAGCCAGTGACTGGGTGCAGCCAGTGAGTGGGAAGGCCCCACTATAGCCAGTGATTGAGAAGACGCCACTGCAGCCGGTGACTGGGAAGGCGCCACTGCAGCCGATGACTTGGTGAAGCCAGTGAGTCGGAAGGCACCACTGTAGCTGGTGACTGGGAATGCACCAATGCAGCCGATCACTGGGAAAGCAGCTGGTGAGTGGGAAGGCATCACTACAGCCAGTGACTGAGAAGGTGCCACTGCAGCCGATGACTGGGTGCAGCCAGTGAGTGGGAAGGCACCTCTTACAGCCGTTGACTGTGAAGGCACCCCTGCAGCCTATTACTGGGAAGGCGCCACTTCAGCTGGTGACTGGGAAAGCAGCCAGTGAATGGGGGCAGCTGGTGACTGGGAAGGCACCACTGCAGCCAGTGACTGGGAAGGCGCCACTGTAGCCTGTGACTGGGAATGCACCACTGCAGCCGGTGACTGGGAAGGCGCCACTGCAGCCGATGATGGGGTGCAGCCAGTGAGTGGGAAGGCGCCACTGTAGCCGGTGACTGGGAAGGCACCACTGCAGCCGGTGACTGGGAAGGCACCACTGCAGCTGGTGACAGGGAAGGTGCCAGTGCAGACGGTGATTGGGAAGGCACCACTGCAGCCGATGACTGGGTGCAGCCAGTGAGTGGGAAGGTACCACTGCAGCCCGTGACTGGGAATGCACCACTACAGCCGGTGACTGGGAAGGCACCAGCGTAGCCGGTGACTAGGAAGGCACCTCTGCAGTCGATGACTGGGAAGGCACCACTGCAGCCGGTGACAGGGAAGGCGTTGCGTGCACTGCATCACCAAATGCGATGCAGTGCCCGCCACAAAATTTGTTTTATTTATTTATATATTTACTTACCTGTTAAGATCCGTAATCCATACATTACTACCCCCGACCATGCTCCTTCCCCTCCCCACGTCACCGCCCAGCCGGTACTCCCACTACCGCCGCGGCTGGAAATCTTTACTGCGCATGCGTCAACTGCTTCTACTGCAGTATGACGAGCTATTGCTTGGAGGGAAATTCTTGCGCATGAGCAGAAGACACTTAAATTTAGTCTTGAAGACTTGCGTGCATGGCATCTGTTTGAACTAAATCGAGTAGTTTTTACTAAAGCTAACGCAGGGATCAGTCTAATAAATAGAGTAGAGGTGGGTGGTATACAGTGCGAACATTTTATTTGTCAAAGTAACATCTGTCTTTTGACTTTATCACTAGTGCATATTTGGGCCTCTCATGTATAACTGAAGTAAGGTGAAGAAAGTAAAGACTGCGCATGTCCTCTGAAAGTTAACCTGGAATGATGACATAGATGTTGAACGGAAGCCTAGGGCGCAAAGTGTAATACCCTGGGAACGGATGGTGAAAAGTTCAACGATGTTGACTTGTATTCTGACTGTTAAATAATGTTGCAAATAAAATGTGAATGCATGTGTGAAATAAAATGATGAATACAAATTAAGGGGGTGGGTTTGTGAACAATAGTCAAACTGATTTAGATGACATGTAAGCATGGTGTGATGATCTTCCCCCTTGCCTGACCAATTAGATTTAGTATTTTTACAATATTGAAACTTTAGTGAGTGGTACATGAAGAACGAAATGTATAATTGAGATAGCTTCAGTTAGTTAGTTCGGGCGATGACAAATTGATGAAGGTTGAGTCCAGATGCTGTGAGCTTGGAGCGGGAAATGCTGATGCTGGGAGAGATGCTGTGAGATGCTGATGAAGACTCGAATGCAGAACCTTCTATCCTAATTAATTGGGTTAGATAAGAAGATTGCGGAAGAATCTCAAAGAGGAAGAGAGTGTCAGAGAGGGGTGCGACGCAATCATCAGTATTCCAGAGAGGTCATCTATCCTGTCCCTATTCCTGTCCTGAAGTCTTTGTCACCTGATCTATCCCGGGGGACCCTTACCAGCCCTTTGTCAAGGGGGTTGGTCTTCACACCCACCATTCTTGGTAATTATATTTTCACGCTATTTGCAGATGTTCTTTTCTCTCTGTCCTCTATGCATTGATCATTGCATGTGTCCAAAGTATATGTTTGATGATTAATTAATTGAATTTTCTCTCCTTAGAATGATGGTGATTTCATTGTGTATTTAAGATGGTTCACATGCATTTGAAATTTAGAGAAAGATTTAAAACTTTCCAGAGTCTGTGGTTATTTACATTGAATAAAGAACAGTTGGTTTATGTTATTTTTCACCATAAACCAGTTCAACTAATGGTCCATCGACCAGATGAAAGAACTACTTGATCAGTGATCAGTAAAAGGGTTAGTTTGAGATGAACAAAGGTAACAAATAAGTAATTCTGAAATTATAGAGAAATATATATAAACTTTGACTCCAGCGGTTTACTCAATCGTGTGTGTTTATGGGCCCAGGTGAGTATATGGTAGTGGAGTATCTGTTGTTGTTGGTACGCCGCTGAATCAACTGGGAAGGCAGCCAGTGAATGGGGGCAGCTGGTGAGTAGGAAGGCACCACTGCAGCCGGTGACTGGGAAGGCAGCCAGTGACTATGTGCAGCTGGTGAGTGGGAAGGCACCACTGCAGCCAGTGGCTGGAAAGGCTGCCAGTGACTGGGTGTAGCCAGTGTGTGGGAATTCACCACTGCAGCCAGTGACTGAGAAGGCTGTGCACTCCCCTATCCATCAGACAAGCAAAGTAGTGTGAGGCAATACACAAAATCTTTCTCATTGGCGAGATGGTGGCACTTCACAAGTGGAGAGGAAATACAGAGCTAATAGTAGTCATTCAACCATTCATGCATTTTGGTAAATGATCTGCCACCTCAGTTTGATGCTTTTGGCTCTGTGCCTTCAGCACATAGAATTACCAACTGTGGGCAGTGCAACATCCTGAGGAAAGAAACACATTCAGGTCCACAGGTCTTTTGAGAAACAACTCATACTGAGTTCATGGAGCAAAACATGCAATTTGTCCAACCATCCCACTAAAATCCCTGACTGAAAAGGTTGAACTAAGCATTTATGTCAGGAAACAGTGCATGTGAGCCAAACCTTGAAATACTAGCTTGGAGAGTTGCCTTTTATGTATAATAAAACATCCACAGATGTCAGAAGGACAACCACCCGCTCTGTATCTGATGGAACACCAACCCTTAAGCCCTAGACATGTCAATTGCTTGAGTAAGTCATCAGCCACAAAACTGTCCCAGTGCTGAATGACAATCTTAGAATTCAACAGAATGGCCACCTCATACAGTTCCTTTGTTACCCATTGCTGCAATTTCAAAGTGTTATACAGAGCCTTATTGCAATTGATAATAAAAAGACTTCAGACAACACCACGAATCTGAGATGGATTTTCATGTAATTCCACTCCAACTGGCCAACAAGGGCATAGAAAATAAAAAAATAACTAACCCTAAAGATT
The DNA here is from genome assembly GCF_964261635.1 of Lissotriton helveticus. Lineage (NCBI taxonomy): Eukaryota > Metazoa > Chordata > Amphibia > Caudata > Salamandridae > Lissotriton > Lissotriton helveticus. The sequence continues at coordinate 322,808,209 of NC_136057.1, forward strand.
TATCCACATACATTAAATCCATCTTCTTCATGGAAGGTTCCAAACTCAACTCTTACTGACTGATGCCTTGATTTCTGGGTGTCAATTTGTCCTTAGAGTGGTTGCTTTCAAATTCTCAGTGGTCAATGCAAGTGGTCATCAGCGCCTGCATACCACTTGGTTGTAGTGGCCTGGCAGATTCCAAAATGTGATGATGAAACACATATTCAAAGTTACTGACTCTCCAGATATGAACCCATTCTCAGATTGCTGTGATTAACAAGAGAAAGATCCATCCTATAGTCAGTAACTATCATACATTTTGGATATTTTCAATGGCCCTATATGCACCTATTTTGTCTCGTTGCATAGGGACACTGATTCAAATAGCAGTTCCTATTTGAGCTGTAGATGTCTGTGCGGCTCCCTGAGACAACGGTACTAGTCCATACCTGCTTAGTTTGGTGAGAATCACTCTCCTCTGCTTATACACAATTTTATTGATTGGAACTTCAGCTGACCTTTGCATTTTTCTTGCACATGATCCGACAACACATGCTGGTCACCTATCTATCTTCATTCAACAAGTGCAACATTCAAAGTATGTTGACTGGTAAGTTTCTGCAGTGACATCAACTAAAAGTGCTGTTTAAGGCAGCATTCGACCTCCTCCCCTGGCTTAAGTTGTGGCAAATTCTAGCTGATATGGGTAACCTGCTCTATCGGTAAACATCCTTTACAACGCAACTTTTACCATGCAGTGCCTTTACGATGCAACTTTTACAACGCAAACTATTACAACGCATTGCGCTGGGGGGGCGCTCTAGGATAGGGAATAGGTTTAATGTACTATCCAACACCTTCCCTACTATCCACGGGGACTGTAGTTGGAATAGTAAATTAAACTATTCACTATCCAGCGCCCAAAAGCACTATGCGTTGTAATGGTATGCATTGTAAAACTTGCGATGTTAAGGTAGGTGTTGTAAAAGTATGCGTTGTAACGTCATACATCCGCTCTATCTCTTGAACTTGATCATAAGGCTTCATGATAATTACTTTGCTCAAGTCAGATATGGGCAGGTGTGGGAATTGGCAAACCAATTTTCGGTCAATAGGGGAGTCAGGCAGGAGTGCGTTCTTGCACCCCCTTTTTATTCTCTCTTTATAAAACAATTAGGCATTGTATGTGGATCATAACAAGTTTGATGCATCCCACCTGGCAAACATCAGCGTTCCTGCTCTAGTGTTTGCAGCGACGCGCTGCTCCTCTCAAAATATCCTATGGGACTGCAAAAAATCCTTGATAGGTTTGATTGTTTCTGTAGGGCAAGGGGCCTAGACATGAACCCACCAAAAACAAAGTACATGGGTTTCAATTTGAGACTTTAAGGGTCAGGGTCCTAAAAGGTTTGCATAGGGAATTAACTGTTGCGTAGTTGCACTCTGCCACCCTATAAGCCCATCAGAAACAGTGTACACACAAACCTCAACAGTGAAAGGATACAGAAAGAAACATTTAGGGATGGGTAATAAGTGTTACATGCATGTAAAAATGATTGAAATATCGTACTGAAAACTCTAGTTCTTGAAAGGTATCAAGGAGACTCTCAAATTATAGATGAACATACATCTCTTCATTATTGTTCATTCCGGTCGGAAAGACACTTCCAGCTTGTAGGATAAACCTAGTTTCTGACCTGCGTATGGATTGGATACGACTACCCCTCCTCGGATTCTTGGGGATGGTGTCAAATGCAAAGTATTTGGCAGTGGTCAAATCACTGTTGTGTGCCTGGCTAAAGTATCTAGCAGTGCTATAACTCAGATTTATGTTAGTGATAGCTCGCCAATACTCTAAAATCCTTTTATTCACAGGGAAGGTAGTGGATCCAATGCCACAAGGGTAAGTGATCACATAAATACAAAGTCGGTTCCACAGCTTATATTCTTCTTAATAATCCCCTGCCTGTTGGTTCTCTCTGTAGTCTGACTTCTCTCACATTTTCACTGTTGCTACAGGCCTTGCATTTTCCACATTTGTGGAATCCACCAGTTCTTTCTAACCAGTTAGGCTTGCGATGTTCCATGTGGCTCCTGACTAGCATATGCTTGAGCGAAGGGCCCTTTCTGTAAGTTATCGCTGGATGCTGGCCCAATCTATCCCTGAGGGCGTGAACCTGTGTCAAGATATCTCATCTCTTCTTGATGATTTTGCCTAATGGGGCAGATTGAGTGTTGTAAGTCGTGATCAGTCTGATAGGGGATGCCTCCTCTGTCTGTTTAGTTTTTGGAGCTCTGTAAAGAGCTTCACTTCTCTTAATGGAATATGCTCTTTTCTCACCCAATTTGTGCATTTTGAGGGGATACCCTCATGCCTGAAATCTGCTAATCATCTCTTTCTTGTTCTTTTGATAGTTACTGTCGGAGCTACAGTTTCTTTTTGCCCGCAAGGACTCACTAAATTGTATGCTCCACTAAAATTAGGAGGATGGCAACTAGCTGAGTGAACAGATCTGTAACCAATTTATAATCCTTGATAGTAAGCCTAATATCAAGGAAATCCACTGAATGTTGACTGTGCTGCATGGTGAATTTTAGATTTACAGTATTTTGATTCAATTTACTGACAAACTGTAGAAGTTCATCTTACCTACCCCCCCCCCACAAAAAAATACATCATCGATGTACCTTAACCAGATATTGAATCTGCTGGTCCAGTGTTCAATTGACTCACTCCAGAGCACCTGCTTCTCCCACCAGCCCACTAAAAGTTTGGCATAGCTGGGGGTGATGCAGGTGCCCATCGAAGTCTCTTGTATTTGCTTGTACAGTACACCTTTAAACAAGAACACATTTTCCATCAAACAAATCTCTATCATTTGAAGTAACATGTGTGTGTGTGAGCCAATAGATGAATACTTCTGGTTTTCAGAAAATTTTCACATGCTTTGAGGCCATCTCTGGGTCTTATGTTGGTGTAGAGGCTTTCGACGTCTAAACATACTAACCAGTGTTCTTTGCCCCAGGGTATATTCTCAATTATCTGAAAGAAGTCCTTCGTATCTCTCACATACAATGTTAAATCCCTGACATATCCTGCTAAAAAGGCGATCACCATAGATCGAAACATTCTCAAACAGGCTATTCTTAGAGGATACTATTGGGCGACCCGGTGGACCACGTGGATCTTTGTGCACCTTGGGGAATAGATAAAAGGTTAGCACTGTAGTTGTGCTATTATCCAGGTATTGATGCTTATCCCAATAAAGTAGATTGTTGTCAAACCATCCCTTTAGTAGGTCAGTGAACCTATTCTGCAATTTGACCAGGTAAGATTTATCTGCTCTGACATATCAGGTAGTATTGTTAAGTTGTCTCATAGCCTCTTGTGTGTAACTCTCTTTGTTCCACAGGACTATGTTACCGCTCTTGTCTGAGGGGGTTTATGATGATGCCATCATCATTCTGTAAAGTCAATATAGCTTCCCTCTGTGTTCTGGTTATATTAGATCTGGCTACTGGTTTCCTCAGGAGTTGTAAGATATCTTGATTGACTGCCTCATTGAAAGATATCAATGCTGTCTCTGGTGATCTGAGGCATATACTTGGATTTAGCCCTGAACAAAGTCCCACTAGGTATCACAGGATCAATGCCAAAATTTGCTATAGTGAAAATGTTAGCAGGATCAAAAAGATCCACTGCTTGTGTGCCATGGACTCCTGGTTCCTCCTATAACTCTTGGAGTGATCTTAACATATTTATATCTTCATTACAAAAGGATGTAGTGGGTCTGTTTTCCGTTGTGGTGCTCTATCCTCTCTTTTTTAGGTTATGTATTTTAAACAATGTAAGCGTGCGTACAAAAAGATAAAGGTCAATACGAGTCTGTGTATAATTTAGGGGTGTATCAGGACAAAAAGTTAAGCCTAATTTCAACACATCCTCCTCAGTCTTTGTAATATTTCTCTGGGATAAGTTAATTACCGTAAGCTCTTGTCCATCCATTATTTGTTCTTCTGATTCCGACCTCTTGTTCCCACACCAGCGTTGTTGTTCTTTTCAGCGACGATCTCGTCGCCTTTTGCTTTTATTTTCCTTCCTCTTCCTCTCCCCCTTGTTCTCGCTCGTGTCCACTGTTCGTTGATTTCTTGCAAGAGGCGCAGTTCTTCGGAAAAAAGAGCAATTTCAGAGGGGTTCGAGTTACTGCTGTCATCTGACCCAATGTCGGAGCTTAGGCTCGTACCAGACTCCCATCTTCATCTATCTGCTGCTCCCAATGCTCGATCTTTATTGAGATTAGAGCGAAGTTTTATATATATATATATATATATATATATATATATATATATATATATATATATATATATATATATATATATGTAAACACATGGTAACTCACATAAGACGCACTCGAGACAAACAACAGGCTACCAGCCTTTTCTTTCAGGTACAGTTGTGCAATGAATGCCGGTACAATAAAGCAGCTTTCCAACAAGCCTGGCGCGTTTCAGGTTTCCCCTTTCTCAAAAGCTTGTGGTGAGTTTGTGCTGTGGCGTGCAGCAACTCCCATAAAAGCGATAATGTCACGCCCCTTCATTTGGCAAATTCAAGACTTCTGGGAGCTGTAGGGCACAAATATTCACTCCGCATTTAGGCGCACTGATGACTGCAGTCGATAGAGCCCCCACTGGGCCCCCGCTATCAGTGATGTATTTCATATGATGTGATTTCAACAGTCCATTCTTCAGCTTCACTAACGTGGAATTCTATTTTCTAGAGCCCTTAGTGTGCACTTTTGTATATATTGTTTTCTATCTCAAAGTGCGTCATGTGATCAAGCTCGCGTGTGCAAGCGAAACGCATTATGGCGGGCACTATGCCCGAATAACAATGGATGAATTTGGTGAAGAAATCATTGCACAGCTAACTTCAACATTGGAGTTGTTTGGATTTTCTTTTGGAGGCTGCTAAGAGGTCCGTGCTTGGTGGTTCTGTTGAGGGTTTGGCAGGCCAGGAACTTTTGTGATATATATATATATATTCACTGAAAAAACCATAGGTTTCACACCAGTTATAGTTAGCTGGAAATTTTACTCGCATAAAACCATTGAAATTCCCACGTTATAGTTAGTTGGACTCACTATAACTTGCGCGTGCAATGCACTGCTGATGAGGTCACATATTACATCACTCATGACATGGTCAGTGACATCACTCATGACATCACTGGTGACACCATCCAGTGAATGTGTGTCTTTTTAAAAAATAAATATGTGTTATATATGTATATGTAAAAGTTGATGGAAGAATAAATGTTTAAATAAGTGTCTAAAGGGATGTTTTTTAAAAAAAAGAAATTGATTGGTTAACTGGCTTATTAAGTGTATCTTAGTGAATACATATATTAGTGACTAATGTTTAAATATTTAAATATATGTATTAGTGTTTCACTTTGTGCATAAGTGGCTGCATGGGTTGGTGAGTAGCTACATGTGTATGTATATTGGTTAGAAGTTTTTTTTGTTTTAGTATCTGTATGAGTATCTGTATGGTTTGCTGGGGGTATTACTTAGCACATAGATGCATGAATGACTGACTCTCTGTTTGTATGTGTTTTGAAAACAGCATATGTGCAGGATTGTATGGGTGGATGAGTGTGTATATGTGTGTGTTAGTGAGTGAATGACTGTCTCACTAGTGTCTTTATCAGTAACTACACATGTTTTAATCTAGTATATGTGAATATTGATGTATATAAGTGAGTATATGTGAGAGTGAGGGATTGTAAGAGTTCCTGTTTAAATTAGTATGTGTTTCTATAATTGATTGTTTAAGAGAGTAAGAATGTGTAAGTTTTCTTAGAAGTAAAGTGGTAGTGTGTGTATATCTGTATATGCAAATAAATGGATGTTCAATAGTTTATTTGCATGTGTGAGTATGTGTGAGAGTATCTTTTGGATGACTGTCGGTGTGTAACAGGATGTATATGTGTATCACTACATATGATGAGTGAGTATATGTATGAGTGACTATATAGAACTGTTGGTGAATGAGTGGATGTGTATATAGATGGTGGAATTATTGAATTGGTTGTTGTAACTGGTATGGGTATCTCCATTTTTTTGAAAATGTTAGTTTCTATTTTTGAATATGTGTTTCAAGGGTTACATTACAGTGAAAGCAGGTCTGTCACTCTGTCACAAGGATGGTGTCATCAGTGATGTCATGAGTGATGTCACTGACCATGTCATGAGTGATGTAATATGTGACGTCATCAGCAGTGCATTGCACGCGCAAGTTATAGTGAGTCCAACTAACTATAACGTGGGAATTTCAATAGTTTTATGCGAGTAAAATTTCAGCTAACTATAACTGGTGTGAAACCTATGGTTTTTTCAGTGAATTTAATAGGTTTTTTTAATGTTAATTCCTAACTATAACTGATGTGAAACCTATGTTTTTTTCAGTGAATTTCAATGGTTTTGTAATAGCAAATCTCTATAGGTATGAAAAGTAATATTTTTTATAACTAATTTTATATTGTATAAATATGTAATTTTTTTAATTTTATTTGTTTAATTTATTTTTTATATTTTTTGCCCGGAGCGCTCCCGGGGCGCGTACCGGTGAACGCACGGGAAAGCGCAATGTTACGGCGCGCCCCGGGGCGCGTACCGGGGAGCGTCCCGTTAGCGCTATTCCTGCGAACGAAAACAACATCGTGACGTTTCCCGTAGTCGCGTGATGCGTCATATGACGCACTGCGTAAGCGCACCCGGAAGCACGCGATCGCATACGATCGCTCAACGTCTCGATGCGCTTACGCGACGCGCCCCGGGGCGTGTAGCGTAAGCGCGTCGGGTCATGTGATCTGAAAATAACACTTTTCATTGGTGCAAATCAGTTTTGGTTTCCAAATGATTAAAGCCTGGATCATGTGACTTGAAAATAACACTTTTCATTGGTTCAGAACAGTTTTGTTTTCCAAATAATGAAAGCCCCACCTTTTTTCTTTATTCTGACTTTGTCTTTTGACTGAGGAAGACCTGTTTGGAGTTCTATCTGTACTCTTTACTTGAATAACATGGCTACAGTAGCAGCAACAGCTGGAGCATCTGCCCCACCACCACCACCACCATCTAAAAGACCACGAGAAGATTACCTTGGTGGTCAAGAGGAAGAGGAGGAGGATGATGAAGAGGAGGCACAAAGAAGGCAGTACTTGCCTGAAGATAAACAGCCCTACAAACCGAAAGAACACTTTGTATGGGAGTTCTATAAAATCCCAAGGTGTTTTAAGAAAGTCAAGAGCGGCAAAGGTAACTTGCTTGATTTGTGGTGCTGAATTGTCTAGGGGGAACCCTAACAAAAAGTATTCCTTCGGGAATCACACCATGATTCGCCACATGATGCGTTGGCATCCAAATAATTATGCTAATGCAGAGTTAAGGGACCTCTGCAGTAAACTACCCCCATCAACGTCTAGACCCTCAACATCAAAACAACCCACTCCATCGGGTTCAGGGGCAAGAGACACATTGGATACTATCCAACCTAAGTTTGGCAATTACAAAATTTTATGCAAATTTTGTAACAAGACACTTTGCTACGGTGAGCAAAGCATTGAACTTATTATGGTTGCTGGTGATAACCACAAGTGTACAAAAAAAAACTAATTTTTCCTGGGTTTTTTATGCTCCAGTTGAGCCATTTACAGTTCCCTGTTTTTTGTTTCTCCCCATAAAAAATACAAAAAAATATAAAAGTGTTCAGAAAAGCCAAAAAAAGTACAAAATGTTCAAAAAAACATAAAAAAAATATAAAACAACAAAAAGAAGAAAAAAAACAGTTCTTTTTAGAACTACCTTTACTTTATAAAAATAAACCTATATTTTTAAAGAATCTCTGTCAATTTTTTTTCCTCAGGGTACGTGCACCGGGGCGCGTACCCCAAAAAAAAGAAAAAAAAATTTATGAAGGAGTTAGCACGAGGGAAGAACACAAAGAGAGTAATGTTAAGAGAAAGAGAGCTAGAGGGAGAAACACAGAGGGATTGTTTATCACATAGTAAAAAACAGAAAAGGTGTAATAGGGTGAAAGTGAGAAAAGGAAAATGAATAAGGAAGCGAAAGAAGGAAAGAGAGAGGAAGAAGACTAAAGTAGACATAGTGAGAGAATGTGAATGGGTGTTGAAAGACAAATAAAGAACAGTAAAAAATGGGGGATGAAGAGTAGTGACGGATCCAGGATAAATGAACAACGGTGAGAGAGGGTAAGGAAAGAGCAGTGAGTATAAGTAAAGAGGGGTGAAAGAGGGTGAAAAATTGAATTAGGATAACACATGGGGAGTGATAAAAAGAAAGGACAGAGACAGTAAAGGAAAGACTGTCAGAATGGGTCTGAGTGACACAGCAAAGAAAGGTAAGTAATGCAGTATGTGTGACTTATAGGGAGTCAGTGGGTGTAGGTCGGGGTCTAGGTGTGTAAGGTGTGTCTATGGGTGTGGGTGTGTGGGGTATTTCAGTGTGAGTGGAGGTGAGGGTGTGTGTGAGATATGTGTGAGAGTTGTAAGGGTGTGGGGGGTATGTGTGTGGGATGTATGTGTATGTATGGAATGTGAGTGTGTGTGAGAGTAGTGTATGTGGGGGAGGTGTGTTTATGTATGAGGTGTGTCCGGGGTGTGTATGTGGGGTGTATGTCAAAGGTGAGTGTATGTGTTGGGAGGGGGATGAGGTGTGTATGTAGGAGTGAAGTAAATAATTAAGAAAAACAGAATGAGTGAAGAAGCAAAGGAAGGGAACAGAGGGTAAGTGAAATAAAGAATAGGGACTGAAAGAAGTTGAATATGAGAGGGGAAATAGGGAAAGGGGAGTAAACAAGGAGAATAAGAATAAGTGAGGGAAGCAGAGTAAAGAAACAGGAGTGAGGTTGGTTGAGAAAATATTAGTGAGCTTAAAGCAAAGGGTGATGACAAACTACATTTTTGTAGTGACACTTAGCATATAATAAATGTAACTGTAATTAAATTTTTTTACTACACATTGTATCTGTGAAAGAGAGAAGAAAAAATAAGTTATATTCAGTAAAATATGTATTTTAAATTAAAAGATACAAATGAAGAGGTTAAAAATCATAACAGTGTATTTAGAAATAAAGTAAGAGTGAAGGACATAGAAAGGGAAATAAAGTAAGGTAGAATGAAAAAAAGAGAGAAAAAGAAATAGAAGCAGAGCAAATTACTAAGAGTAAGGCATATAGATTCACTGACAGAGAGGAAGACAAGAACAGAGAAATGAACTGAAGTTAAGAAAGATACTAAAACAATGTGAGTTAGTAAAACGAAGTCAGGAAACAGTAGTAAGTAAAAAGATAATGACAGAGATGGAAAAGAGTCTAATTCAGAATGCATTTAGAAGAACGAGGAATAGAAGATAACTAAGAGTAAGTGAAGAACAGGCATAGAGTGAAGGGATGAAGAGAGAGAGAATAATATACAATGATTGAGGGAAATGGAGTGAGGAAGTTAGTAAAGAGACACACTAAGAGAAATACCGAGTGAGGTGGAGTACAATGAGTGAGCAAAGGAAATGAGTAAGGGAACAAAAAAAGAAAACAGAGGAGAAAACGACTAAAACAGTGGTAATGAGAGAAACTAATTTGGTGATGAAAGTAAAGAGAAGGACATTGAAAGAAAGGAAATGAGGGGTAGTAATGGAACCGGACTAAAAGAAATAGGTTGAAGAACGATGAGAGAGGAGCAGTGAAGTTGTTGTAAGAGAAATGATAGAAGGTAGATAAACACAAGTGAACATAACACAAGGAGAGTGAGGGACTGAGTACACAGAGGTAGTGAACAGAAAATAGAGAGAAGAGGTCAAAAGAAAGGAGGAAACAAAGATAAGCGAGGGAGAGTGGATGATTTATATTGATAGAGTACGACAATACTGGTGAGTGAGTAAAGAGGAATTCCTAAAAGAGCAAAGGAGGAAAACAAGGAAAAGGAAAGTAAAGCAGACAGACTGAAAGCTGAATAGTTATGCAAGGGAGAGCGTGGATGCAGACAGTTGAAATGAGAATGAGGGGTTGTGAAAGAAGTTGATTAAACAAATGGGTGTGAAACAGAGTGAAAGAAAGGCAGTGTGAGTGAGTAAAGAGAGCTGAAAGAGAAAGGAAAAAGGAAAGTGAGTGTCAGAGAATGGGAATACAATTTAATTTACACAATCCAAAGTATAGATTAACTTGTACAACATGTTACATAGTTTATTTTTGCTGTTCTCAGAATATATTGAATTTCACTGAAAACAGTGAGTTCAAATTACTCATCATATGACAGCGGGAAAAAAAAACACAATCTAAAAGATTGTGTTTTGAAAAAAAACTTAGATACTGACAAATGACAAATGTACACTAATCTTTGATTGACTTACTTTTCCTTGAGGCCAAATAGTATATCATGGAGGTCCTTTTCTCGTTGCAAAGTAATCTGCTGTTCACTAAAAAATCAATTTCATCGACTTTCTAGAAGAAAAGCTCCAAGAACATCTGAAATATTTTCATTAATTTCATATACTCCTTTTTTTCAGTCATGACTCTTTACTCATTCCTGTACCTTTCCTTTTGGCCAAATAGTGTCAGATGTATGAGTATATTTTCAAATTAAATCTAACAAACTCTGAAATTACCTTTTTTCCGATGTTCTGAAAGAAAGGCTGAAACAACATTTTCATAATATTTAAATTTACCTAATTCCATCTGTGACTTACTCATGTTCATCATTTCCAATAATACTAATATCTCTTCCTATAAGATCCACTTACAGTATCTATATAACAAATCAATTATTTATATTATCTTGATCACTTTTACTCTGAATATAATTTTAAATAGCAAACTAACCTTTATTAACTGCTCCCGTCTTCATACGCCAATTACCTTTACTTAAATTTCAGTTCTAAAAACACTAGATATGAATTTTTTAAGTCAAAAGGCAAACGTTGTTTAAAAGTCAAATGAGTATCGTTACAAAGGGTCCAACCTTTGCAACTTTTTAAATAGCATGTGTAATGCCCTGATGTTGTTGAAGGACCGTCATGATAAATAATAGCTACAGTTCCAAATGTTCTTCCAGAAATGGATAACTGAGAAGCCACAACATTTTTAATAGAAGTTGTCAATTTCGTTCCATCAGGTCTACATCGTTGGAACATTAAAATGACATAGTGACCGTAACTTTGTAGAAATAATGTGGACAGCATTGCAGACTTACATTGGGTACACACCATATTGTGATCAGCTGCTTTAACTAGATTATTGAAAGACACTGATTTGCAGTCTGGTAAAGTCAAATATATAAATCTTTCAGTGTCTATTCTAGTAGTACTTGATGAAGTACAGTTATCACAGTCATGTTGCCATTGATAAGAAAGGTTAAAAAGATTTTTATATCTACTCCTTCATCTTGCAATACATCAAACATATACATTAAAAATTCCTGACAATCCTGCTGAATATTCTGTGAAAATTGATTTTGACCAGTAGATATGTCTAGAAGATTTCGAATTTCTGAAACACTTTCTATTTTTGCTCTATCACTGGTACATTTCTCAAACACGGAATTCAATAAACAGCACAATGTTTAATCCCGATTTTCAACAATCTGTTTTTGTAAATTTTGAAGAAAAAAAACAACATTAACTACTACATTAGCATAGCAGTTGACACCAGAACTGTTTTCAAACTGAAATCCAACAACATCTTCAACAGAATCCTTTTTCTTTCTCTTTACAATTACACTTTTATCTACTTTTTGCCTTTTTGCTAGTACCTCACTGCAATTAATCTCATTTCTTCTTTTTCGGCCTACCACAAGTTTTTCAAGAAGAGAATATTGAGGCAAATGTGGAGCATACTCTCTTCTTAACCTATTGTATTCTTTAACACAATCTAGATCAGCAGAAATCTTTGTTTCATCACACTCAATCAAGTACAATCCTGATAAAGTTCTGACTCGTGATAATGCCACATATGCCATACCCTCTTTAAACACAGAACTTCCAATGTTCACCAAAGCACTATCTACACTTAAACCTTGAGATTTATGAATTGTCACCGCATATGCCAAACAAACAGGAAACTGTTTTCGGCGAACATATAAGTCTTTCACAAGCAAAAATCTAGCTGAACAACGACAAATTTGTTCTATTTCGTCAATGCCATCAAATTTAATTTTTAAAATTTCAATTCCATCTCTATTTTTGTAATTCACAAAACCAACAACATGACCCATTGCTCCATTTACCAGACCTCTTTCAACATTTAAATTCCTTCTCAAAATGATACGACAATTTAAACACACATTCAGAGTCTTTTCAAAACCAGCAGTTTTAGATATACTCTTCTCTAATGAATCCAATTTTGGTTTCGAATTTTCAGACAAAATAATTGTTGCTCCCATATGCTCTATTTTATCTATAGCTTCCAGTTTCACTATCTCTTCATTTTCTAACTTCAACATTTTGTTGTTGAACATGGAACATTCTTTCAGAGTAGGCATCAAACATATGCCAGATTTCTTCTCGTTAATTTTCCTAAAAATATTCTCTGGAAGAATGTTTTCATTTGGGTACAAATTAGAAATTAATCGTCCATGTAAAGCTTCTTTCCCATGCTGACTTATTTTTCCGATTCTTACATCTTGTAGAATATTTTTATAATCTTCATCCTTTGCCTGCCGCATATTTTGGAGTAGTTCTGCATATTTGAAGTTTAGCCATATGTTAACGTTTCCAATGCTTCCTAGGCACTTCCTGGTATCTTCATGCGTGAGCATTTTGAACACAGGTTGTCCTTTCACTGGAGTCAACTGCAGTAGATCTCCAAAAACAATAATGTGTGTTCTAAGAATTTCTTGCATTCTCAAATGCACAAAAGCAAGCATTATATTTGACACCATGCTTACTTCATCAATGATAAGAAGTTTCATTTTCTTCAGGACTCTCGAAACTTCGGAACACGCATCTCCAGATAGCTTGTGATATTGCAATTTGTTATCATGCTCCACTGGCAGCATCAGTAAACGATGTAAAGTAATCCCTTTAATGTTATGTGCAGCCAGCCCAGTTGGAGCGGTAACAACACAAGACAGTGGTGATTCAGTCCTTTTCTGCAGATAAGTTGCAATTGCTTTAATCAGAAAACTTATTCCAGTTCCCGCTTCTCCACTCACGTACAGTTGGACAGTCTTAAATGATGTACATGAGCACTCTTTTTTCTCATGACTGAATCCATGTTCAATCTGTTCTGTGACTACGTCATATATCTGTTTCTGCTCAAGGTTTAGTTGTTTCACCAAATCTTCTAAGTTAACTACATCATCTTGAGCTTGTTCCATAGCTCTTTCCACCTCATCCATGGCAGTGGCAGCTTCATTTTGTATAATTGGTCCTCCAAGTGGATCCTGACTCAATGAAGCAGAACTCTGACTGTCTTGAGAACTGTCTCTAGCAATCTCTGCAGCAATTGTGGCTTCTTGCTCTATTTCTTCGTTCAACATTTGCAGATAATTTGGAAAAACAGAGCATTCTATGGTATCCTTGATTGCATTAAAAGAATCTTTGTAACACAGAAAATCTCCAAGTAGTTCCTCTTCTGTACGCCATGGCTTAAAGAGTTGCAAAAGAGCCAAATAGTAAAATTCTCTTTTGTCTGGATTTTCACAACTCAATTTTCGATGATTAATCAAATGACCTTTTCTCTGTTTCACTAGACATCCTTCACATCCAATGACAGCATATATTCCATTATTGATATCTTCTCTGATGTTCCTCTTATAAATATATCTTTGCAGAACTTCATAGAGACAAGCGTTCTCAAGATAAGGACTTCTATTTGGATAGTATGTATCCAACATGTTTGTCTTCAAAATATCTGTACTTTTTGGTTCTTTCTCCGCCAAATACTCTATCTCCTGTACAGATTTCAAAACTCGGTTTCGTGTTGCAGCAAGACCTAGACTCACCCAAATGATGGTTCTAGATTTGGCATAGAGACTTGCTGATGACAATCGATCAGAACATTCATATGCTCCAATTTCTCGATGCGACAACATCTTCAAACTGAAACTGCATAATTTCTTGCTTATACTCTTTTCATGTGAAATGTCCTCCCACATTTCCTTCAGTTCTGTCTTTTCTTTTTTTGTGATGTAAGACGTCACATATCGAGCCACAGCAATAGAGTTGTCAGCAACGAATTGAATATCCATGTTAGCATTCCACATGGACAAAATCACTGGGTTGTAGTCGTTGATGTACTTGGACTCTTCGTTTCTTTTTAAATTGTATGTACTTTTTGGTGACTTCCTCGTCACAGTATGTCGTAGAGAAGACATCAAATTATTTACTCTTCCTTTAGAAATCACTGGTCGTGGAAAGCTGAAACGACATTTTGTGTAGAACTTGTCCTTGTTTCTGAATTTTCGGTGACAGTACTTTCCACAACGATGGGATTGAAAGCGTAAAACTTGTTGCCTTAAACTGTTTTCTTCGGTAGTTTTCGGAACAGCACATGTAGAATACTCTTCAATGAAGCTCATCACTGTCTCATCCGAATCTGTTCCAAATTTGGGTGCATCTTTAATCCACAACAACATATGTATGTGAGGAGCACCTCTCGCTTGATACTCCTTTCTCCAAAAGAAATCCAAAACCTCTCCAAGGGGAGGATTTTTTTTTGTTGGTAATAAAAGACATCATAGCTTGAAATCTATGATTAAAATATCTGCATACATTCACTGGATCCAAAAAACACAGTTCTGAAGCAGTTTTGAATTCTATATTTTGTATATTTGCATTTGCCTCTCGTAGAAATTGAAGTAAGTCGTCCCATGCATACTCAGCACAGCTAAGAGTGAGGAACCATGTAGGAGTTCCTAAGTTTCTTAGCATACATTTCAATTCCCCATGACGACGGTACCAATACTCATTTGTACCACGCTGACATGCCATGAGATTGATTAGATGAGATTCCAAAATATTATCTTGCAGATTCACTTTCTCCATAAAGTCCCTCGCCGAAACATTTTGCAGATGTGCTCCACTTTTCAGTATATGGTTTACTGCATAAGAAAGCCCAGACAAGTCACTTTCATACAGTAGATGAAACAAATAGGGAATGCATTGACGAAACCTTGGATCTTCAGCATATAATCTTACAGTTCGATATTCAGATGCAGGAATTTGAAGTGGACGATCGTCATATCGTCCACCTCGACCTGTTGGAAATAGCTGTGGAAAACAACGAGCTTCCAAACTTTCTTCCCATTCACTAACGGGACTTCCTTTTGCTGCTTTCATTTGAAACAATTCAATTGCATTCCCCATTACTTCTTTGGAATGCAAAGGATGAACAGTATAATGTTCATATATTTCTTCACTTCTAGACACATCAACATTTTCAATTTGGCCGCCTGAACAATCACTGTCTTCATCTGCAGCTGTTTCCTCTGCTGCAACACATACATCTTTATAATACTCATTGTTTTTGACTAAATACAACGTTGCCTTTTTGACTTTCCTAACATCCACTAAATCTTGCCAGATTTTCTTACTCTTTGTTGGAACCCCATTAACTAGAATAACTAAAGGTTCCTCTTCTACTTTTTCTATACCAATTGTATCAATATTTTTTTTGAAATCAAGAGGCAAATAAACAACTCTTCCCTTTAATCCTCTCTGCAAATCTGTAGGAGGCAATTTCCCTATCTTAGGCTCCATGCGAACAATTGCCTGAAAAGGGTGGACACATTGAATCAAAATAGACTCATATGTATTTAAATCCATCAATTCACGGGGAATGTCTACCAACTCCAGATTATTATGAACAGCTCTAGCAGGCATTCTGTTTTGATTTAATTTATCATAACAATATTTACAAATACGCTGATCAGAACTCAAATCAAAACAATTCTCCACCCACAAATAAGTTGCAAAATCCTTCCACTCATAATTATTCATCTTTTCACTTTTTACGTATAAATCAACTAATCTAGTTTGAAGCTTATAATGACTTCGTCGACAACACACACAAGTAAAATTCGGCCTTTCACTTGATTTCACCTTAAACCTGGTAATTTCCTGCTCAAACTTTTCTGTACTTGAAATCTGTACATTGTCTTCCACATTACCTTGAATTGCTGTGTCAATTTCTACACTATCCTCTTTTTCACCAAAATAACAAATCTCAATTTCTTCACAAATCTTCTTCACATCTAATTCAGTTCCATGCAAAAGAGCACTGTTTAATTGTTTAAGCTTAAGTGCTGGACTTTTTCCATAATACAACATTCTCACTAATTTCCTCATTTTGGTATGATGCACTGCTAACATCCTAAAATGATGAAACACACTCTGACAGACTTTTCTAGAAAGACAAGCCAGTGAATGGCCTTGCAAACCTGTGTTTTCTCTCACTCTGCAAGGATCTAAGTCTTGCAACAACTTCACTTTCTGCTTTAGACTTGTCTTACTATATGTACGTAAGAAATTACAAAACAAATCAATTGATTCCTGTCGCACACTACAAATACGACTACACTTCCAAGTGTACACTGGACCCTTAGTACGTCTCCCTAAAACTTCATCAGTTAACACCTCTTCTGGTTCTCTAGGCACAAGTTTCTATTTTTCAATCGGACAACCGTCTTTCCCTTCATACGCTCGACCACTGGTGTCAACTGCATGCACTAAATCATTCTCCTGAAAGTAACTCTCCTCATTAAAAAATGGCTCACAACTTGAACTGTGCATCCATTCTCCAGAAAAAACTTTACAAAAATTAGTCAGATTAATTACTCTTTTCCATCTACTGTTTGATTTGAAAACATCAATTGTCTTGTTAAGTGTCCTAATTCTAATGATTATTAAAATTAATAATTTTTTCTTAACTTCAAAAGCCTTATCAACAATCTTCTCTACACTTTTCTTTTTCTTATAAAAAGCAGCTCTCTGTTTACCTTTCCTAATGTTTTTTAACAAATTTAAAACCACCCTATTGCGAAACATTCGTTTACGAATGTCTCTAAACTGATTCTGCCTTCTATTCCTATACATATTATTCTCTCCTGCTCCAGTTGTAGAATTCTTTGAGGTTCTCTCCTTCCTTTTCAAATTTACTCTCTCATTCTCTTTTTCTACATGCTGTCCATCATTTTTTTGGGATGTACATATGTTACGTAACAAAGACTTAGTTTTCTTACCAGGAGCTTTGTTACTGTTTTTTGAAGTATTTGTTGTGGAAGAGGGCTGTAATTCCGTTGCTGTTTTTGTTTTTTGGCGGTTATGTTGTTTTCTTCTCCTTTCCCTTGAGGGCATCTTTGCTTACTCTTCAAATCTTGATTTCAATCTGTGTTAAAAAAAAAAAATAGCACATTATAGACCACTATTACCAAACAACAAAGCAATGACAAAAAGCAAACAATCTATTCAGGGTTACAGATCAGGTGAGGATTCTCCAGGGATGCACAAAAGGTGAGGCCTGTATTGAAGAGTATAGTGGACGACAGCTCTGTCCACAGGTACAAAGAAGATGAGACCTGTGTCTAAGAGTCCAGTACGGGATAGACTTCATAAAGTCTAGTCCACTGCACTCTTATACACAGGCTTCACCACCTATGCTTCCCGGGAAAGGCCTCTCTCCCACTACAGTCCTGCGTCAGTTTTGCGCTACTGATGCGTCACTTTTTGTGACGGATTGGCGGCATAAAACATGTGCGTTGTTGCACCATATTTAAAAAGCGACGCATGTAGGTAGATGCGTCCTTTTTTAAACCTCTGCACCACATTATACCTCTGTCAAGTGTAATGTACACAGAGGGGTCATTTCTCCGCAAAAAGCCTCCTAATAATGACGCAGTGAAATCTATGAGATTTCACTGCGTCACTTTTAGGACACTGTTACATCAAAATCTTGCACCTGCCTCACAGCAGAGATAAGACTGAGGCAAACACTTTCACATGGAGCTTTCCACATGTGATAGGATTCTGACACCTAAGCAGCAGTGCAGATGAGATAAACACTGTCCAGGGAAGCACAAAAGGTGAGGCTTGTGTCCAAGAGTGCAGTGGACAGAACTAAACTGGAGTAGTGTGCAAAAAAAAAGAATCTCATTTATGAAGCCCTGCGTCAGATTTGCACTGCTGATGCGTCACTTTTTGTGACGCATCGGCGGCATAAAACATGTACCTTTTTGCGCCATATTTAAAAAGTGACGCATGTAGATAGATGCGTCACTTTTTAAACCTCTGCACCACATTATACTCAAAAATGTAAAAGCCATTCATTTTCCCCAAAATCGTGTTTAACATCACATTTAGGAAACACAGCACAGGTCCTATGTACAAGCATTCCATGTCATTACTGAAACCTCACTATTTTACAAAATACAATTCCTCTATGCAAACAATCTCAAAATGCTTCCTACACTGAGTTAACACAGGTAACATCATTGTAAAGAGTCAAATTGACGCCTGTGTCTAAGAGTGCAGTCGGGTATAGGCTTCATGAAGCCTAGTCCACTGCACTCTTAGACACAAGCCTCACCACCTACGCTCCCCAGGAAAGCCCAAACATGTACCTTGTTGCGCCATATTTAAAAAGTGACGCATGTAGGTAGATGCATCACTTTTTAAACCTCTGCGCCACATTATACTCAAAAATGTAAAAGCCATTCATTTTCCCCAAAATCGTTTTTGACATCACATTTAGGAAACACAGCACAGGTCCTATGTACAAGCATCTGCCTCACAGCACGGTTAAGACTGAGGCAAACGCTTTCACATGGAGCTTTCCCCATGTGATAGGATTCTCACACCTAGGAAGGAGTGCAGATGAGATGAAGACTGTCCAGGGGAGCACAAAAGGTGAGGCTTGTGTCCAAGAGTGCAGTGGACAGAACTAAACTGGAGTAGTGTGCAAAAAAAAAAAAACTCATTTATGAGGCCCTGCGTCAGTTTTGCACTGCTGATGCGTCACTTTTTGTGACGCATCGGCGGCATAAAACATGTACCTTTTTGCGCCATATTTAAAAAATGACGCATGTAGGTAGATGCGTCACTTTTTAAACCTCTGCGCCACATTATACTCAAAAATGTAAAAGCAAATCATTTTCCCCAAAATCATTTTTGACATCACATTTAGGAAACACAGCACAGGTCCTATGTACAAGCATTCCATGTCATTACTGTAACCTCACTATTTTTCAAAATACAATTCCTCTATGCATATGCAAACAAACTCAATATGCTTCCTACACTGAGTTAACACAGGTAACATCATTGTAAAGAGTCAAATTGACGCCTGTGTCTAAGAGTGCAGTCGGGGATAGGCTTCATGAAGCCTAGTCCACTGCACTCTTAGACACAAGCCTCACCACCTACGGTCCCCAGGAAATCCCAAACATGTATCTTTTTCCGCCATATTTAAAAAGTGACGCATGTAGGTAGATGTGTCACTTTTTAAACCTCTGCGCCACATTATACTCAAAAATGTAAAAGCCATTCATTTTCCCCAAAATCGTGTTTGACATCACATTTAGGAAACACAGCACAGGTCCTATGTACAAGCATTCTATGTCATTACCGAAACCTCACTATTTTTCAAAATACAATTCCTCTATGCAAACAAACTCAATATGCTTCATACACTGCGTTAACACAGGTAACATCAAAGTAAAGAGTCAAATTGACGCCCGTGTCTAAGAGTGCAGTCGGGGATAGGCTTCATGAAGCCTAGTCCACTGCACTCTTAGACACAAGCCTCACCACCTACGCTCCCCAGGAAAGCCCAAACATGTACCTTTTTCCGCCATATTTAAAAAGTGACGCATGTAGGTAGATGCGTCACTTTTTAAACCTCTGCGCCACATTATACTCAAAAATGTAAAAGCCATTCATTTTCCCCAAAATCGTGTTTGACATCACATTTAGGAAACACAGCACAGGTCCTATGTACAAGCATCTGCCTCACAGCAGGGATAAGACTGAGACAAACTCTTTCAAATGGAGCTTTCCCCATGTGATAGGATTCTGACACCTAAGAAGGAGTGCAGATGAGATGAAGACTGTCCAGGGGAGCACAAAAGGTGAGGCTTGTGTCCAAGAGTGCAGTGGACAGGACTAAACTGGAGTAGTGTGCAAAAAAAAAAGAAACTCATTTATGAGGCCCTGCGTCAGTTTTGCACTGCTGATGCGTCACTTTTTGTGACGCATCGGCAGCATAAAACATGTACCTTTTTGCGCCATATTTAAAAAATGACGCATGTAGGTAGATGCGTCACTTTGTAAACCTCTGCGCCACATTATACTCAAAAATGTAAAAGCCATTCATTTTCCCCAAAATCGTTTTTGACATCACATTTAGGAAACACAGCACAGGTCCTATGTACAAGCATTCCATGTCATTACTAAAACCTCACTGTTTTTCAAAATACAATTCCTCTATGCAAACAAACTCAATATGCTTCCTACACTGAGTTAACACAGGTAACATCATAGTATAGAGTCAAATTGACACCTGTGTCTAAGAGTGCAGTCGGGGATAGGCTTCATGAAGCCTAGTCCACTGTACTCTTAGACACAAGCCTCACCACCTACGCTCCCCAGGAAAGCCCAAACATGTACCTTTTTCCGCCATATTTAAAAAGTGACGCATGTAGGTAGATGTGTCACTTTTTAAACCTCTGCGCCACATTATACTCAAAAATGTAAAAGCCATTCATTTTCCCCAAAATCGTGTTTGACATCACATTTAGGAAACACAGCACAGGTCCTATGTACAAGCATTCCATGTCATTACTGAAACCTCACTATTTTACAAAATACAATTCCTCTATGCAAACAAACTCAATATGCTTCCTACACTGAGTTAACACAGGTAACATCATTATAAAGAGTCAAATGTATTTCTTTAAACATGCACACATTCTTTATTCCTTTTAAAAAATGTAAAAGCCATTCATTTTTCCCAAAATCGTTTTTGACATCACATTTAAGAAACACAGCACAGGTCCTATGTACAAGCATTCCATGTCACTACTAAAACTTCACAATTTGACAAAATACAATTCCTCTATGCAGTAAAAACTTTTTACCAAGCATTATCAAAAAGCATGACGCAAAGCAACATTAAAAAACCACAATTTGCTTCCAAATCTTCTCCATAGAGTATACAAGTCTCTATGTATATTAAATGAATCATAACTCACCTTTACAAATACTCTAGGAGATTCACAACAGTGTCAGATACACACACCAATATTTCTTTAGCAGAGCAAAAGGTATGTTCTCCAGGCACTGCAACCATTAATGGCACAGAAAATCTCTAAATCTACCCACATATTGCTCATGGTAACCAATCAAAACTCTTCCCTCTGTATTTTCAAACCAACACCCTTCCCCCCCTCAGCCCTTTCTACCTGTTACCATAGCAACTCCCTCCTCATTGAGCTCCAAGGTTTAAAAGTTTATTCTACAATGTTGCAAATCACCTCAGCAAGGATGTTTGACCTGCGAATACACCAGCTTATCTGGTGCAATGTTTCTTTAAATGACATGTTTTTTTAACTATTCAAATTACTTCTTACACTGAACACAACCATGCACCCTAACATACAGTTTTCAACTATCTCAATCTACCAATCATTGCTTGTGAGCACTGAAACTCCACAGGTTTTTTTGTGCAAACTCCTACTGTTCCAACTGCCATTTTATTCCTACACTTCATCTGACTGCACCAGAACCTCCTCTACCATGTATTCTGTCTGGATTATTGGACATAGCTATATCCACTGGGCTCAAAGGTATGCAGCTACCAGAAATTTTCACAACCTTGATTTACCAAATGTGAACATTAAATGGATTGGCTAGAGAGGATTGAGATGTCACCAATTGATACCATTGGTGAAAACCTTTTTGCATTTGCCACACCCTAACCTCATAATTCTGCACTGTGGTGGAAATGACTTAGGCACTTTGACTGGGGTAGGTCTGGAAATGCTTTTAAAGGACACCTTTGAACAATTGATGGCACTTTTTCCTCAAACTGCCTTGGTATTTTCCAATATATGCCAAAGGCAGAAATGGAACTGGTCCAACCAATTTTGTCCACAATTTGAGAAAGCACGGAAACATGTGAATAAATCTGTTTCTGCTTACATGAGAGACTATGTAATGGGTTCAATATACAACAACAACTTGCATTACAACATGCAAGATATCTACAGAGGAGATGGTGTGCACTTCTCAGATGAGGGGAATAGAATATTCCTCCTGAATTTAAGACTGTGCATTGGTACCTACTTGTAGGTACCTAAATCAGCCACAGAACCCAAAAGCCCTTTTCAGGGCTACCCTATCTCTGATCACTCCAAATGATTATCTTTTTCTAACTTTTTTCACTGTTTTTAACTAAAGTACGCTCCCCGGTACGCTCCCCGGTGCGCGTATCGGGCGCTCCCCCCTCGAAAAATAATTTTATTTTTTCCCCGCCTATTTGGGCCTCCTAAGACCCCCTCAGAAAACCTAGAGGGTCAGTGAGTGCCTACGATGCCCCCTTATACCCATTCCCAACGTTGTTTGTCCTCCATTGTCTGTCTTAAATCTACCGAAAACAAAATGGAGGACTCCCGTAGCGCTGCCGGTACGCGTACCGGTGCGCGCACCGGGAAGCGCTCCCCAAAAATTTTTAAAGTTCATTTACATAAAAACCACTGGAGATACTTTCACCACATATAGAATAGGCCATACTACATACCAGTCCCTACCATTTTCCCAAATTTGGTGGAATTCCATTGAGCCATTTGAGCTGTAGCACTGTCTAAATATCCTGAGGTAAATTACATGACAAAAACACATCTGAAGTGTTAGAATTTACAACCAATTAAAATGTTACTTTCATTTTCTACTTTTTTTTCATGACATTTGATTGGTTATGTACATGAATATAAATGAAAAATGAGAGGGAAACACGGCCATTTTGACTACAACTACCTGAGGTACATCTTGAAAGGATTTTTGCATTTTTTCTTCTTCACCTCTCTGTAAAGTAAGTTGATAATTTGTAAGGGGCACTTTAAGTTAATTTGTAAAAACGTTTTCTAATAATTATTTACTGTTCCTCTGCTATAGTTATAGATAGAGATAGGCTCCTCTGTTATATTTATGGATTGACTTAGGCTTCTCTGCTATAATTAGGAATTTACTTACGCTTCTTCACAGGCACTTTTTTATATTTCTACTTCCTGCCTGTTACCATACACTGCCCAAAGTTAACTTCACTGTTAAAAAATCTGAACTACCTGTCTGAACTTAAACCCAACAGTGCCCTAACTCTACTGATATAGTTATTTTTTATGCAATTTACAGCATAAAAAATGAAGGGGAGCAAGAAAATATCAATATTTCCTTCGAGATAACATCTGAGGATATTCTAAATGAAGATTTTTTTTATGAAGAATTTATGGATCAGTCTTTGGATCAACAATTTGTTGAATGTTTACAAGATATAGAAACATGCATGTTTGAGGAGATTCCAGATGATGTAATGCTGGAAGTTTTATTGAACTATGAAAATTCAAACCAATAAATTTTTATTTAATAATTAAAAATTCTTTGAGACATTATTCATTTTTATATCTAATTCATTAAGTACTACCAAAATCATTATGTTTATATTATAGTATAAAGTGAAACTTACAGTATACTGTGCAATTTTAAAACATCATAAGGGAGCAGAGTAGACTATCCATGATCCCCTAGGTCTTCTCAGGGACTACTTAAAGGATCTGTTTCTGCTTTCCTGACAGACTATGGTGTGCATTCCATATACCACAATAACTTCTATAACAACATGCTAGATATCTACATATAAAAAGGTGTACATTGAATTTAAAACTCTACATTGGTACCTACATGTTGGTACTTAAATCACCCACACAACACAACAATTCATTTCGAACCTACCCTACCTCTAAGCACTTTAAATTATCATTTTACTGTTTCACTGAGTTTTCCCCATGTGTGGGGGGGGGGGGGGTGGGTGTGTAAGGTGTGTGTGTGGCTGTGGGGTGTTTGGGTGTAGGTGGGGGTGTGGGTGTGGGAGCTGTGTGTGGGGTATGTGTGGGGGTATGTGTGTAGGATGTGTGTGTATGTGTAGGATGTGTGAGTGTGTCTGTGAGGTGTGTGTGTGTGGGGGGGGGAGGTGTGTGTGTGTGGGATGAGTGGGGTGTGTCTGTGAGGTATCTGTGTGTGTGTGTGTGTGTTGGGGGGTGAGGTGTGTGTGTGAGTGTGGGTGTGTGGGATGTGTGGGTGTGGGTGTGGATGTGTAAGGTGTCGGTGTGGGGGTGTGGGGTGTTTGGGTGTGGGTGGAGGTGTGCGTGTGTGAAGTGTGTGTGGGTGTGGGGGTGTGGGGTTGTGTGCGTGTGGGTGTGTGTGGGATGTACTTGTAGGTACCTAAAACAGCCACAGAACCCAAAAGCTCTTTTCAGAGCTACTGTACCTGTAATCACTCAAAATGATTATTTTACACTATTATTTTCACTATTTTTCCCCATGGTACGCTCCCCGGTACGCTCCCCGGTGCGCGTACTGGGCGCCCCCCCCCGTGAAAATCGATTTTTTTTTTTTTAAATTACACCCGCGGGACCCTTTTATGGCCCCCACATCAAACCTAGGGGGCCAGGGGGGTCTACCCTGCCCCCTTTTGGTTATTTCCCCCTTTATTTTTACCACCTCTTGTGTCTCGATCCTACCGAGACACAAGATGGCGGCCGCTCAGGACTGTTTCGAATGTTTACAGACACCCGAGAGCCAATCAGCTTTCCGTGCGCAAGTCGCGTAGCGCGCCCGGTGCGCTCCCCGGTGTGCGTACCGGGGCACGCCCATAGATATATATATTTTTTTGAACCTAAATTACTCAAAATCCACTGGAGCACATATCTTGAGACATAGCAAAGGCACATCGGGCTACCAGTCCCTACAATTTTGCCAAGTTTGGTGAAAATCCATTCAGCCCTTCGAGCTAAAAGTGCGACCGACCGCCCTATGAAAATTAACATGGGGAAAACACGTTTTGGGACCCCCCCTTTTATCTCGGCCCCCGCTTGACGAATCCCCCCCAAACTTTCAGGAAAGGAGCGGAGCGCCGCGAGGCAAAGTTGCTGAAAGATTCAGGCAGATTCCTCAACCGGCGCCAATGTTATTCCCAATAGAATGTTGCAATTTCCCTATGGAAATCAATCCTAACTATAACTACCTACTGGCGACCGCCAGTAGGTAATATATACATATATATATATACCGATCTCAATTACCAAAAAAATGACATGTAAATCAGATTATGTCATTTATGTGTTGGAATGCATTTGTGGGCTATGCTACGTGGGTAGCACAAAGCTACAAGTACATAAGCGCATACTACAACACATGAGAGCGGTAAACAATAAAGACGAAGCTTACTCTGTGGCGAGACATGTCAACCTGTGCCACAGAGGAGACTTGAACTGCCTCAAGTATTACGCCATAGACATGGTGCTGCCGCTACGCAGAGGGGGTAACATGGAAGCACATTTAAGATTACTTGAAACCAGATATATTCTTGAGCTTGACACCAAGACACCAAATGGCCTCAATGCGACGGAAGACCTGTACACATGTCTATAAATAGTAACTGAAAATGACATCCGGTATAGATTGGTCCAAGTCAGCCCATGTCCATTGGAAATTTGAATAAGTGAGGTCATCAAACTAAAACAACAAGAACTGCTTTTTTATAAAAACATTGTAATTTAATTTGTCACTATGGGAAACCACACAATCTTTTCTTAAGTATAAAGGTACAGGGTACAAATTGACCTCCTGGGCAGTGTAGTAGCAGTAATCCACAAACCAATTGAGCCCACTTGGGCGCTGTACTACCTACCCTCCCTTTCTGTATAATAAAATCCAGACTAAATAGATTTTAGATTAGCGAATATTTGCACATTAGAGGCAGATTTTGCACAAATCTTTATCAAAAGTGATATTAATGAATTCAATGTACTATATATTGGTATTCAGGTTTTTTGATAAATATGAAAATGTGTATATATAATGAAATATTGTTGTATAATTTTTATCATTAACAAGATGGAGGTTACTCAATGTTTTATAATTCAGCAACTTTGCACATATTTATATACATATATTTTATCTATTTATTGTGAATTCTGCACACAGGTCTGGAGTTGCAGTAATAAGGAGGTTGTAAAAAATGTAATCATGATGTATTGAAAAATTAATGCAACATCATACAGTACATAGATTACGGTCAAAAGCTGTGGATTAGGCTGAAGTATGTTGTTTATGTCTATAGGCCCGGGATCATGTGACCTTTACCTGTACTTTAAAATCACGAGGTGAAAACGACCATGTCATGTGATCAAGGGCTCCAGGGCCTGAAACGCATCATGGCGGACGAGAGGTTGCACGAATAAAATACGCGCTAAATATACCTGGTTGGGTCCGGTTCGTTTTTTACTTCCAGTTTCCTGGTGCAGCAACGAAGTTCTTGGCATATATATATATATATATATATATATATATATATATATATATATATATATATATATATATATATATATGTATATATATATATATATATATATTACCTACTGGCGATAGCCAGTAGGTATATATAGTTAGGATTTTTTTCCTATGGGATTTTTGAAAATTCTATGTCGAATAACTTTGGCGTTTGAGGACAGAATTGGCTGAAATTTTCAGGAAAATAGAACATTTTGTTTCTGAGCAGCCCCTGAAAATTTGGGGGGGTTTCGTCAAGGGGGGGCCGAGAAAAAAGGGGGTCCCAAAACGTGTTTTTCCCATGCAATTTTCCATAGGGCGGTTGGCCTCACTTTTAGCCTGAACGGCTGAATGGATTTACACCAAACTTGGCAAAATTGTAGGGACTGGTAGCCCGATGTGCCTTTGCTATGTCTCAAGATATAGGCTCCAGTGGTTTTTACGAAAATTAACTTTGAAAAATATATATTGGGCTACATTGGGCTATATATATGTTGGAGCCCAAATGTAGCCCAATGTAGCCCAATGTAGCCCAATGTAGCCCAATGTAGCCCAAAGATGGCCACCAGAGACAAAAAAAACCAAATGTAGCCCAAATATCAGCCAGATGTAGCCCAACTATAGCCCAATGACAGAATGTCCCAGAGTGTTCTAAAGAACAACTAGAGTGCTAACAGTCCTACTTATTACAAAGGTATGGCACACCTGAAGCCATCTTGATTGGAATAAAGTGGTAACTCTTAAAACATTTAATTTAAAAAGGAACAAAATGAGGGGGTTCATTTTGCCATAGAAAGTATGATTAGCGAATATATGACGAAATCCCGCATACCATCAGTCCGCAAAAAAAATCTTGCATGTACTATTAGGCCGCAAATTAAAATAACGAAAACTTTTAGAACGAATATGCCTTTAGCATACACTAAACAACTAAACTACCCTAAACCCTAAAACACTACCCCCAGCATGACCCTACACTACACAAACAGTACAACACTACCCTAAACCCTAAAACACTACCCCCAGCATGACCCTACACTACACAAACACTACAACACTACCCTAAACCCTAAAACACTACCCCCAGCATGACCCTACACTACGCAAACACTACAACACAACCCTAAACCCTAAAACACTACACCCCAGCATGACCCTACACTACGCAAACACTACAACACTACCCTAAACCCTAAAACACTACCCCCAGCATGACCCTACACTACACAAACACTACAACACAACCCTAAACCCTAAAACACTACCCCCAGCATGACCCTACACTACGCAAACACTACAACACAACCCTAAACCCTAAAACACTACCCCCAGCATGACCCTACACTACGCAAACACTACAACACTACCCTAAACCCTAAAACACTACCCCCAGCATGACCCTACACTACGCAAACACTACAACACTACCCAAAACCCTAAAACACTACACCCCAGCATGACCCTACACTTCGCAAACACTACAACACTTCCCTAAACCCTAAAACACTACCCCCAGCATGACCCTACACTACGCAAACACTACAACACTACCCAAAACCCTAAAACACTACACCCCAGCATGACCCTACACTACGCAAACACTACAACACTACCCTAAACCCTAAAACACTACCCCCAGCATGACCCTACACTACGCAAACACTACAACACTACCCTAAACCCTAAAACACTACCCCCAGCATGACCCTACACTACGCAAACACTACAACACTACCCTAAACCCTAAAACACTACCCCCAGCATGACCCTACACTACGCAAACACTACAACACTACCCTAAACCCTAAAACACTACCCCCAGCATGACCCTACACTACGCAAACACTACAACACTACCCAAAACCCTAAAACACTACCCCCAGCATGACCCTACACTACGCAAACACTACAACACT
Organism: Lissotriton helveticus; assembly: GCF_964261635.1. Lineage (NCBI taxonomy): Eukaryota > Metazoa > Chordata > Amphibia > Caudata > Salamandridae > Lissotriton > Lissotriton helveticus. The sequence goes on from NC_136057.1 coordinate 322,836,720, forward strand.
ACCCAAAACCCTAAAACACTACCCCCAGCATGACCCTACACTACGCAAACACTACAACACTACCCAAAACCCTAAAACACTACACCCCAGCATGACCCTACACTACGCAAACACTACAACACTACCCAAAACCCTAAAACACTACACCCCAGCATGACCCTACACTACGCAAACACTACAACACTACCCAAAACCCTAAAACACTACCCCCAGCATGACCCTACACTACGCAAACACTACAACACTACCCTAAACCCTAAAATACTACACCCCAGCATGACCCTACACTACGCAAACACTACAACACTACCCAAAACCCTAAAACACTACCCCCAGCATGACCCTACACTACGCAAACACTACCCTAAACCCTAAAACACTACGCCCAGCATGACTCTACACTACGCAAACACTACAACACTACCCTAAACCCTAAAATACTAGCCCCAGCATGACCCTACACTACGCAAACACTACAACACAACCCTAAACCCTAAAACACTACCCCCAGCATGACCCTACACTACGCAAACACTACAACACTACCCTAAACCCTAAAACACTACCCCCAGCATGACCCTACACTACGCAAACACTACAACACAACCCTAAACCCTAAAACACTACCCCCAGCATGACCCTACACTACGCAAACACTACAACACTACCCTAATACCTAAAACACTACCCCCAGCATGACCCTACACTACGCAAACACTACAACACTACCATAAAACCCTAAAACACTACCCCCAGCATGACCCTACACTACGCAAACACTACAACACTACCCAAAACCCTAAAACACTACCCCCAGCATGACCCTACACTACGCAAACATTACAACACTACCCAAAACCCTAAAACACTACCCCCAGCATGACCCTACACTACGCAAACACTACAACACTACCCAAAACCCTAAAACACTACACCCCAGCATGACCCTACACTACGCAAACACTACAACACTACCCAAAACCCTAAAACACTACACCTCAGCATGACCCTACACTACGCAAAAACACTACAACACTACCCAAAACCCTAAAACACTACCCCCAGCATGACCCTACACTACGCAAACACTACAACACTATCCTAAACCCTAAAACACTACACCCCAGCATGACCCTACACTACACAAACACTACAACACTACCCAAAACCCTAAAACACTACACCCCAGCATGACCCTACACTACGCAAACACTACAACACTACCCAAAACCCTAAAACACTACCCCCAGCATGACCCTACACTACGCAAACACTGCAACACTATCCTAAACCCTAAAACACTACGCCCAGCATGACCCTACACTACGCAAACACTACAACACTACCCTAAACCCTAAAACACTAGCCCCAGCATGACCCTACACTACGCAAACACTACAACACAACCCTAAACCCTAAAACACTACCCCCAGCATGACCCTACACTACGCAAACACTACAACACTACCCTAAACCCTAAAACACTACCCCCAGCATGACCCTACACTACGCAAACACTAAAACACAACCCTAAACCCTAAAACACTACACCCCAGCATGACCCTACACTACGCAAACACTACAACACTACCCAAAACCCTAAAACACTACCCCCAGCATGACCCTACACTACGCAAACACTACCCTAAACCCTAAAACACTACGCCCAGCATGACTCTACACTACGCAAACACTACAACACTACCCTAAACCCTAAAATACTAGCCCCAGCATGACCCTACACTACGCAAACACTACAACACAACCCTAAACCCTAAAACACTACCCCCAGCATGACCCTACACTACGCAAACACTACAACACTACCCTAAACCCTAAAACACTACCCCCAGCATGACCCTACACTACGCAAACACTACAACACAACCCTAAACCCTAAAACACTACCCCCAGCATGACCCTACACTACGCAAACACTACAACACTACCCTAAACCCTAAAACACTACCCCCAGCATGACCCTACACTACGCAAACACTACAACACTACCCTAAACCCTAAAACACTACCCCCAGCATGACCCTACACTACGCAAACACTACAACACTACCCAAAACCCTAAAACACTACCCCCAGCATGACCCTACACTACGCAAACATTACAACACTACCCAAAACCCTAAAACACTACCCCCAGCATGACCCTACACTACGCAAACACTACAACACTACCCAAAACCCTAAAACACTACACCCCAGCATGACCCTACACTACGCAAACACTACAACACTACCCAAAACCCTAAAACACTACACCTCAGCATGACCCTACACTACGCAAAAACACTACAACACTACCCAAAACCCTAAAACACTACCCCCAGCATGACCCTACACTACGCAAACACTACAACACTATCCTAAACCCTAAAACACTACACCCCAGCATGACCCTACACTACACAAACACTACAACACTACCCAAAACCCTAAAACACTACACCCCAGCATGACCCTACACTACGCAAACACTACAACACTACCCAAAACCCTAAAACACTACCCCCAGCATGACCCTACACTACGCAAACAATGCAACACTATCCTAAACCCTAAAACACTACGCCCAGCATGACCCTACACTACGCAAACACTACAACACTACCCTAAACCCTAAAACACTAGCCCCAGCATGACCCTACACTACGCAAACACTACAACACAACCCTAAACCCTAAAACACTACCCCCAGCATGACCCTACACTACGCAAACACTACAACACTACCCTAAACCCTAAAACACTACCCCCAGCATGACCCTACACTCTGCAAACACTACAACACAACCCTAAACCCTAAAACACTACCCCCAGCATGACCCTACACTAAACAACCACCACAACTCTACACTACACTAACACAACACTACACTACACAACACTACACTACACTACACAATCACTAACCCACGAAAAAATTAACACAAACCCACTTACCTCTCTCGTCATCGTGGTTTTCACAACGCAAATGCATTTACCATACATGCCTTCAAAACATAATTCTTTGTAAAGGCATGCGCGATAAATGCACATGCGTTTTGAAAAAATGCGGGATAATGGTATGCGAGGTCAATGACCTTGCGGGATAATGGTATGCGGACTGAAAGTCTGCGGGATAAAAAATGCGGGAAAATGGCTGCAAACCATGATTAGCAGCAGACTTCCCTGGTGAGCACTAGCTTTACTACAGTGATCTAATGAGCAACTAGAGTGCTAACATTCAGAATTTATGGCAAATATGTGACACATCTGAATGCCTTCTTGATAGAACCAAAGTAAACAAGCATTGAAAATGCAATAGATCTCGCCCTCGTTTAAGTTAAAGCCATTCTGTTTGTAATGAGGTGGCTTTTTAGCTTTGCTTTTATTAGTGTTTTTAAAACTTTCATGTAAATAACATGCATATGTATGCATATATGTATATGTATGCATGCATTTATATTTATATAGATATGCAGATTATATATATTTATATATGTATATTACCTACTGGCGATAGCCAGTGGGTATATATAGTTAGGATTTTTTCTCTATGGGATTTCTGAAAATTCTATGTCTAATAACTTTGACGTTTGTGGACGGAATTGGCTGAAATTTTCAGGACAATGGCACATTTTGTTTCTGAGCAGCCCCTGAAAATTTGGGGGGGTTTTGTCAAGGGGGGGCCGAGAAAAAACGGGGGTCCCAAAACGCGTTTTTCCCATTCATTTTTCCATAGGGCGGTTGGACTCACTTTTAGCTCGAACGGCTGAATAGATTTACATGAAACTTGGCAAAATTGTAGATATGGTTTGCCCGACGTGCCTTTGCTATGTCTCAATATATGTGCTCCAGTGGATTTTGAGAAATTAACGTTTAAAAAAATATATATATCTGTGACAGCGCTCCGGTTAGCGCCCCGGTTCTCGTACCTGACGCGTAACGGAACTTCACGAAGCGAAGCTGATTGGCTCTCCGGTGTCTGTCAACATTCTAAACAGTCCGGAGCGGCCGCCATCTTGCCTCTCGGTACGATCGAGAGACAAGATGTGGTGAAAAAAGAAGGGGGAAATGAAGGAAAGGGGGCAAGGTAAACCCCTCCTGACCCCCTAGGATTGATGAGGGGGATATTAAAGTCCCCCGCGATTTTTCGCGGTAGAGGCGCTTCCCGGTACGCGAACCGGGCAGCTAACCGGCAGCGTAACGGGAGTCCGCCATCTTGTGTTTTTGGAGCGTCCGGTTCGCGTACCGGGTAGCGTCCCGGTAAGCGAACAAGGGGAAAACCAAGAGAAACAGTAAAAAAAAATTAAGGGAATAGATTTCCAGCAAACTTGGCAAAATTGTAGGGACTGTTTGTTTGATGTGCCTTTGCAAGGCCTCAAGATATGTGCACGTGTGGATTTTGTCTAATTAAGGTTAAAAAAAAATATATATCTGTAAGCGTGCTCCGGCACGCTTACGTTACGGGTTTTGTTTGCGCTGCAGAGCCGATACGTCACGGTTATGCGACGCGTCATGAGGCGTTTCACGTGGCTACGTGATATGTCACGTAATAAAGAATATATTTTACAGCTATAGATATTAGCTTTTAAAAAACCAATGAAATTCACTGAAAAAACCATAGGTTATAGACCATATATAGTTAGGAATTTGCATTTACAAAACCTTGAAAATTCACTGAAAAAACCATAGGTTAGAGACCATATATAGTTAGCTGGACATTTTATTGACATAAAACCAATGAAATTCCATATATAGTTAGTTGCACTAACTATATATCGCGCACCCGCAATCCACTGCTGATGATGTCACATATTACATCATTCATGACATGGTCAGTGACATCACTGATGACATCACTGATGACATCTCAAATGACATCACTGATGTCAATAAAATGTCCAGCTAACTATATATGGTCTCTAACCTATGGTTTTTTCAGTGAATATATATATATATATATATATATATATATATATATATATATATATATATATATATATACACATACACATATACATATACATTTATATATATATATACACATACACATATACATATACATTTATATATATATATATATATATATATGTTATATGGGACTTGTAGTCTCTCGGCACACTAGGGAGGCCACACAGGTGTGCTGAGGGGCGGAGCGGGCCTGCAACATCGAGGCTTGATAAGATGGGACGCACTGGCGTTGTGTTGTTTTAATCCTGGGAGGCTTTTGGGCGCTGATGACGGCTAACATCGAGCCAGAAATGCATTCGCCACAGATCACAATAAAGGCCTCCAATGTTCCCCCCGGGTCTCTGCTCCTTTTGTTATGGGAAGGAGGTTCCTGTTATATATATATATATATATATATATATATATATATATATATATATATATATATATATATATATATATATATTACCTACTGGCGGTCGCCAGTAGGTATATATAGTTAGGATTTTTTCTCTATGGGATTTTTGAAAATTCTATGTCTAATAACTTTGCCGTTTGTGGACGGAATTGGCTGAAATTTTCAGGAAAATGGCACATTTTGTTTCTGAGCAGCCTTTGAAAATTTGGGGGGGGTTCGTCAAGGGGGGGCCGAGAAAAAAGGGGGGTCCCAAAACGCGTTTTTCCCATGTTAATTTCCATAGGGCGGTTGGCCTCAATTTTAGACCGAACGGCTGAATGGATTTGCACGAAACTTGGCAAAATTGTAGGGACTGGTAGCCCGATGTGCCTTTTGTAGGTCTCAATATATGTGCTCCAGTGGATTTTGAGAAATTAACGTTTAAAAAAAGATATATATCTGTAAGCGCGGACCGGGCAGCGGCCTAGGACGCGTACTTTTCGCGCAACGGAGCTTTGTGAAGCGAAGCTGATTGGTTCTCCGGCATCTGTCAACATTCCAAACAGTCCGTAGTGGCCGCAAACAGTCCGTAGTGGCCGCCATCTTGTCTCTCGGTAGGATCGAGAGACAAGAGGAGGCCAAAGCGAAGGGGTAAATGACCATAAGGGGGAATAGTAGATCCTCGCTGACCCCCTAGGTTTGATGTGGAGGTTTTAAAAGGGCCCCGCGGGGCAAAAAAAAAAAATTATAATAATAATCTTACGGCTGAATGGATTTGCACGAAACTTGGCAAAATTGTAGGGACTGGTAGCCCGATGTGCCTTTGCTAGGTCTCAATATATGTGCTTCAGTGGATTTTGAGAAATTAACGTTCAAAAAAAGATATATATCTGTAACAGCGCACCGCTTCGCGTACTTTTCGCGTTACGGAGCTTTGCGAAGCGAAGCTGATTGGCTCTCCGGTGTCTGTAAACATTCCAAACAGTCCGTAGCGGCCGCCATCTTGTCTCTCGGTAGGATCGAGAGACAAGAGGAGGCCAAAGCGAAGGGGCAAATGACCATAAGGGGGCATAGTAGATCCTCGCTGATCCCCTAGGTTTGATGTGGAGGTTTTAAAAGGGCCCCGCGGGGCAAAAAAAATAAATAATAATAATAATCGAACGGCTGAATGGATTTGCACGAAACTTGGTAAAATATTAGGGACTGGTAGCCCGATGTGCCTTTGCTAGGTCTCAATATATGTGCTTCAGTGCATTTTGAGAAATTAACGTTCAAAAACAAGATATATATCTGTAACAGCGCTCCGCTTCGCGGAGATAAAATTATATCTGTATTACCTAGCTGTTGCTAACACCAGTTAGCGACGGCTAGTAGGAGATAGCGACCATCTTGGGCCCCACTTTGCATGTGAGTGATATTTATCACTAATGACATGCAAAGTGGGCATGCCAAGATGTTAGCGACTGGAAACAGTCGCTAACATCGCTATCTCCTATTATCAACTTTTGGAAATATTCGAGATAAGCGCGAATATCTCCAAAAAGTAACAGCTGCCCTGAGCAGTTCTTAGCCATGTTATCCTATGGGAGGTGGATAACATGGCTAAGAGGATTAGCTCGGTAATGCATGAATATCGCTGAGTTTTCAGCGATATTAATGCATTGCGGTCGGTTTTTATCGTATTTGCGATAAACTTTGATAATAGCAAGGTTTATCTGCGATAATTTCTGACGGTAAAAAAATCTTTGCAATGCATCGTTAGGGATAAATATCGCTTAACTTTGGTAATATGCCCCAACGTCTGTTAACGTTCGATTCGAAGGAAATCAGGAAGTGTTGAAAAACATTGTCTGCGCCATCTTGTCTTTTTTCAAATGCCACACTTTTGTCGTGCACGGCAGCCATTTTAGATGCCTTGACCAGACCCACTCTGTGCACGCTGTCGATCCTTAGCATGGCTCCCCACCCTCGCAAGCATCTCCCCCAGGCAGTGGTCACCCCCGCTCTCTGTCTTATGCATGGGTAATAAACCTCCCCCCATCTGCGCTGCTCTTTCCTGAGAATCACACCCTGTGCCCGCCCGACACCTCCCTTTCGCCCTATTCACTACTGCACCCTCTGACACTCCTTTTCCTCTGTGTCCGATTGTCCAGGCTGGTCCTAGGGTATCAGCTAGCCCTGCAGATGTAGTTTATGGCCACAGCTGTAAAGATTCACCCCTCTTCAAAGGAGTTATAGTAGATCAAGGCCCACACTCGATGAGATCCGTCACAGCAGAAGCGTTGCTATTATCTGAAAACCATCCTGTATTGTGATTGGGGAGGGGACCGAGCGTGAAGCGGAAGATTCCAGGGATGACTCTTTGTACATCAAAGTTTTTACAATTATGTGTCACATTAAAAATATATAGCACTCCGACAAAGTAGTAAGATTATAAAACTTTAATAATTTATAAATATATACAAGAAAACAAAAATAGTAATAACATATAAACATTTTTAGGGAAAAACAACGAAGTAGCGGTCGGCTGTGCGAATAGTCCCAACGCAGTACAACGTCCAGATTTCCGGCGTGGGGCGGGTCATCAGTAGCAAACTGTTGTGCGAATAGTTCCAAGGCAGCAGAACGCGCTGAAATCTAGATGACACGAAAGTGATGTCTAGTAAGTTGCCACCCAGCAAATAACGGCGTGGGGCGTCGCGGGGGGTGGGTCTTCAGTAGCAAACTGTTGTGCGAATAGTTCCAAGGCAGCAGAACGATGGCACCAAGGTGATGTCCAGTAAGTTGCCGCACTGGTTTTGGTATCCTACAATGCTGCTCCGAATAACGGCGTGGGGCGCCCCGGGGGAGGCGGCGTGAACGGGCCTCTCCAGGTGGAGTGTCATCTGTTGTAGTGGGGCGCCCCTTTACCGTTTCAGTTGCCATTCCGTCCGTTTTTGGTCCACTGTGTCAAAAGCCGCAATTCAGCTGAGTTGCGCCCACTCTTGCGGTGCAGCGATAGGCGGCTGTCACAGGACTCTCAAAATGGCGGCAGGCTCTTTCCTTTTTGGGCCTGGTCCACTGAAATGGCCCTGGGACACCTTGGAAATCGGACGCTTGTCTGCTAGGTCTTGGACCCCATTCTCGAAAGCGTCCCCTCCGCCTTGAGAATTCATCAAAAGTTTTGGGGGCCCCGACTCCTGCAGGCTTCTGGTGGGGAGCGGCTGCCATGATTGCTCGTGGAATGACTACGACGGAGCTACGAGATGGTGGTGCTCTCATGCTGACGCCAGCTTCAGTCTGAAACATCCAGAAACAAGGTGGGGCTTTCATCGTTTGGAAAAAAAAAAAGTTTTCATCCAATGAAAAGTGTTGTTTTTAGGTCATATGATCAAGCCTTCCATCATTAGGAAACCAAAAGTAAAATGAACCAATGAAAAGTTTTATAAACAAGTCACATGACCTGTTATGCGGCATAGGGTATAAAATGCGGAGAAAATACGTTGGCACGTGAGGCGGCGTCAGTAGCGGACCGATGTGCGAATAGGCCGAAGGCAGCACAACGCGCCAAGATCCGGATGGCACCGAGGTGGTGTCCAGCAAGTTGCAGCACTGGTGTGGCCATCCTACAATGTTGAAAGTCGGCGTGGGGCGCCCCGTTGGCCTGTGAGTTTGCGTCAGTAGCGGACCGATGTGCGAATAGGCCGAAGGCAGCACAACGCGCCAAGATCCGGATGGCACCGAGGTGGTGTCTAGTAAGTTGCCGCACTGGTGTGGCCATCCTACAATGCTGAAAGTCGGCGTGGGGCGCCCTGTTGGCCTGTGAGATGGTGTCAGTAGCGGACTGATGTGCGAATGGGGCCAAAGGCAGCGCAACAATATTTTCTGACGAGAAGACACCACAAGGCGCTGAGATGCCAAGATCCGGATGGCACCGAGGTGATGTCTAAGTTGCGGACTGATGTGCGAATGGGGCCAAAGGTAGCGTAACAATATTTTCTGTATGGAAGATACCACTAGGCGTTGAGATGCCAAGATTCGGATGGCACCGAGGTGATGTCTAGCAAGTTGGTGTGGTCATCCTACAATGCTGAAACTCGGCGTGGGTCGCCCCATTAGCCTGTGAGATGGCGTCAGTAGCGGACCGATGTGCGAATAGGCCGAAGGCAGCACAACGCGCCAAGATCCGGATGTCACAGTGGTGGTTTCATAGTTGAGAGGCACTTCATCTGCAGTGGGGCGCCGAGATCCGGATGGCACCGAGGTGATGTCTAGCAAGTTGCTGTACTGGTGTGGTCATCCTACAATGCTGAAAGTCGGCGTGGGGCGCCCCATTAGCCTGTGAGATGGCGTCAGTAGCGGACTGATGTGCGAATAGGCCGAAGGCAGCACAACGCGCCAAGATCCGGATGGCACCGAGGTGGTGTCCAGCAACTTGCCGCACTGGTGTGGCCATCCTACAATGCTGTGCCGAAAGTCGGCGTGGGGCGCCCCGTTGGCCTGTGAGTTCGCGTCAGTCAGTGGGGGCTGTTTGAGGATCTGACTGCATTGGAAAGCAATGTGATGCTGTGCGTCGCCCCCAAGATGGAGGTTCCTCGGCTGCAGTGGGGCGCCCCTTGGTGTTTCACTCGCTATGCAGCTGAGTTGCGTGCGCACTTGTGGCGAATAGGCCGAAGGCAGCACAACGCGCCGAGATCTGGATGGCACCGAGGTGGTGTCCAGCAATTTGCCGCACTGGTGTGGCCATCCTACAATGCTGCGCCGAAAGTCGGCGTGGGGTGCCCCGTTGGCCTGTGAGGTGGCGTCAGTAGCGGACCGATGTGTGAATAGGCCGGAACCAGCACAAGGCGCCAAGATCCGGATGGCACCGAGGTGGTGTCATAGTTGAGAGTTCTGAGCAGCGCTTGTAACACTGTCTGAAGCTTATTTGCACCTGCTGCAGCTTCACTATTGCCCTGGTGTGGCCTAAGATCGCCCATGACATAGGCGGCCACCTCCCGGGGTCCGGCGGAACTTTTTTCCTTTTCCTTTCTGCATCTTGTCCCAAATTCGTTTGACCTGAAGACACGACCAGGTCCCTGAATGTGTGCAGGGGGACGCTATTGATTGAATCAAAATGGCGGCTTCACACAAAGCTGACTCAAGCGTTTTCTGGTGGTTTCATAGTTGAGAGGCACTTCATCTGCAGTGGGGCGCCGAGATCCGGATGGCACCGAGGTGATGTCTAGCAAGTTGCTGTACTTGTGTGGTCATCCTACAATGCTGAAACTCGGCGTGGGTCGCCCCATTAGCCTGTGAGATAGCTGTTCTTTGGATTTGGGCCTGGTCCACTAAAATGGCCCTGGGACACCTAAGAACTCGAACGCTCGATTTTTTTTTCCTTTCCTGTACATGCAAAAAAAGGTAAATGCCCGGTATGTTACACGCTTCATCTGCCACGATGAACTCTCCAGAGGAAACGAAAAAATATATAGTTGTGGTAACTATACCATGCATCGTCATATGGAGAGGTGGCACCAATTAATTATAGTGCTGCATAAAAGAGAGATTTGGAGGAGAACCCCTGACCTGCTAGTACATTCATCAAAGAAGTGGCACTGAGAGCTTCAGAGGCAAGGGAAACGGTCCCAAATATTTAGAAGAACTTTGGAAAGATTAAAATGACATGTTTAGATTGTGGTAAATTAATTTCATGTGGGCAGATGAGTGTTACTCTAATAAATACAGCATATGAACATCATCATAGTCGATGGTTGGTAGAGACATTTTGACTATATCCTGGACCTGCCCGTCCTCGCCCAAAATGGCGCCGGAATAAATGGGACTCGTAACTCCTTGTTGTGTACTGGTTGCAGAACCTTGAAATCACGAGATACGTATGCAGTTTTGAAGCACATGGCGGGCGGGGACGAGAATTGATTGAATATTTCGACATCCCTATTGATATTAAGTTATGATGTGTTATTGATTACTGTACTGTTGAAAGTTCGAATTAACGTCACCCATGGTACTTGCCCGCAAATGTATATCTAGATAATTTTATTGTAACTGGCCCTGTCGTATTTTAATTATAAAATGTACGTCCACCGATTCCATAACTGTTAGACACCTTAGTTCTTGCAACCTAATGGCCCGCCCGTTACGTTCCTCTACAGTGTAAATGTCTACTCATCACATACGATTACAGTTTGCTCCGTGGCCGGCCCACGTGGTTATAGGCTCGTATTTGTATAATGAAATTTTCACAATAAAGGTTTTTAAAAGAAAACATGGTAGTAGTATATACATTGGTAAAGTTTGTAATAATAGTCACTGTTTTAGAATCATTAAAAGGCAAGTGAAATAAAGCAGACCAATTACATGAAGGGTAAAAGGTATAATACGAAGGAACGCAGTAAAGATAAATGGTCAAGGGCTGTTGTGTTTTCTATTCCTGCAACATAAAGTGATCGATAAGAATCTCATATTCAGGCGTATCGGCGACTAAGACAGCAGGTCGACCCTCTTTTGCTCAACGGCTCCATCATGGGACGAAGAAACGCTCTTTTTCTCGAAAAAAGAATATATTTTACTTGCAGGACAGTTGTAAAATTTCCGGGAAAGTACATTAGCCTGGAACATTATAACATATATTTAAGAAAAAATAATGTTCGGAAGTAATGAAAAGCGTAATTTTTAGGTCATATGAGCAAGCCTTTCATCATTACAATAAGAAAAGTAAAATGAACCAATGAAAAGTTTTATTAACAAGTCACATGACTTGTTATGCTTACGTTACGCGCTGCGCGCCCCGGATGACTTCCGGATGCGCTAACGCGGCGCGTCATATGACGCATTACGCGACAACGCAGGTCCAGAATATAGTCAAAATGTCTCCACCAACCAGCGGTCGGAACACAACCCCTTTCAGCAGGCTAAATAGTTCTGTTAAATGAGAACAGAAGGGACAGGCAACAAGAACCATCAGTGAAAGAGGGGAGGGCTAGTTCTTCTCTACCGGGTTACATTGGGGCGCTACCGGAACTGATCGAATTGGTAGTCTACAGTGTTTCTGGATGTTTCAGACTGAAGCTGGGGTTAGCATGAGAGCAGCATCATTTCGTAGCTCCGTCGTGGCCATTCCGCAACCAATCATGGCAGCCGCTCTTTATCGTTATTTTGGGCGGGGTGGGTGGCGGAGCCGAGCTGTTTTGCAGCCATCATTGTGTGGAGTTCAGTTCATCTCACTAGTTTTGTATTTGTCATGAGGGGTTGTTCCTAATGTTTCTATTTTAGCGAGGTCAAAAAGAGATCCCATTAGTGGCCTACTGATTTTGCTCGATTCCTTTTCTTTTTTTTTACACGATTTTTCGTTATCTGCAAAGACTAAACAGAGTATTGCGACTCTGTGTTTGTTTGTAAATAGAGAATGAACCAAAGAGAACTAATTCTAAAACAGTAAATACTTGGATAACAATCAATCAAATGGAGAGAGAAGCAGGCACGACGGATTACAACGGGGGCAAAGGCCTGCGTTAACTACCTTTCACTATCTGCAAAGAGAGAGTACTCCTAATAGAAATGAGGGGGGGGGGGCACCATTCAAAGCAGATCAGTGTGCATAAACACGAAAATGTTTTCACTTACCACGTACTTGACATTCGACAGCTTATGATATTTGCTATTAAAAAACCATTGAAATTCACTGAAAAAACCATAGGTTATAGACCATATATAGTTAGGAATTAGCATTTACAAAACCTTGAAAATTCACTGAAAAAACCATAGGTTATAGACCATATATAGTTAGGAATTAGCATTTAAAAAACCTTATTTTACTCACACAAAACCATTGAAATTACATATATAGTTAGTTGCACTAACTATATATCGCGCACCTGCAATCCACTGCTGATGATGTCACATATTACATCATTCATGACATGGTCAGTGACATCACTGATGACATCACTGATGACATCTCAAATGACATCACTGATGACATCACTGATGACAACATCCAGTGACTGTATGTTTCTGTAAAGTTAAAATGTGTCTTACATATTGAAGAATGAGTGGAAGTATAAGTGTCTGGACAAAGGATTTAGTAGGTGCATGACTGAATGCATGAGTGAGTGATTAAATGTGTCTCACTGAGTGCATGGGTTAGTGACTAAAGTGTCTTAATTTGTGCATCATTATGTCTGTTGTTCTGTAAACTGCTGCATGTTTTGATCAGTAGCTATATAATTAACTATATGGGTTACTGATTGATTGTCCAAGTATTTGTATGGGAGACTGAGTGTGTGTGTGGCTGGCTGGGAGGTGTGTGACTCTGTGCAGATCAATGTGTACTTGTATCAATGATTGTATAACAAGGTAAGTATGTGTTAGTATATGTTTGAAAATGTAAGGTGCTCTATGTTTAACTGTATAGACAAGAAAATGGAAGTGTCATTGATTCTTTACAGGACTGACTAGGTGTGTGAGTAACTCCATGGATGAGTGGCAGACTGTGAGTGTCTGTATAGGTGTATGAGTGCATATGATAGTGTTGTAAAGATGAGTGATTGTATGTATGAATGATAGTATGGGTGAATGAGTGAAGGTGTGTGTAGACGTAGGAATCAGTGAGTGCGTATGTAGTAACTAGTATTGGTGTGTCAATGGTTTCAAAAATTATATTCTGTATTTAACACTGGGTGAAACAGAGGTTATATTAAAATGTGAGGAGATGCATTGTATTGTCATATGAATGATATCATCAGTGATGTGGTCATTGATGTCAAATGAGATGTCATCAGTGATGTCATCAGTGATGTCATTTGAGATGTCATCAGTGATGTCATCAGTGATGTCACTGACCATGTCATGAATGATGTAATATGTGACATCATCAGCAGTGGATTGCAGGTGCGCGATATATAGTTAGTGCAACTAACTATATATGTAATTTCAATGGTTTTGTGTGAGTAAAATAAGGTTTTTTAAATGCTAATTCCTAACTATATATGGTCTATAACCTATGGTTTTTTCAGTGAATTTTCAAGGTTTTGTAAATGCTAATTCCTAACTATATATGGTCTATAACCTATGGTTTTTTCAGTGAATATATATATATATATATATATATATATATGATCGCCACAATTCGCTTTGTTTGAAACGAAAGATAGACGGCACTCCAAAGTCTCTTGTCCAGAAAAGAATTTTATTGGCAGACCCCCTGCCCCCTCAACAAACGCGTTTCACCACTAGGGCTTCGTCAGTGTCAACCAGATTCCAGTGAGAGACACCATTTTATCCCCACCTCCTCCACAACATAGAAAGAGGACTAGATCTTGCCTGATCGGCAGCCATCTTACAATGTGCAACATCGTATTAAGCAATAATATTCAGAATTTACATGGCGGGTTAAATGGTGTGTGTAAAGTGCTCGTGCAATTTAAAAAACATAGAATTATCCAAATTAATATCATGTCAATTCATTATATCGCATATATACCATTTGCACTCAAGGGGACACCTGGAAGGAATACAAAATTCACATCATGATCAAATCCTTCCAATTAAACGTTGGATGTTACATTCATCATTGTTCAAATATATCATAATTCCTTTGTCCCTTAGATGTTTATGTGTAAACATGCGAATAAATAGTCTTGCCCTGTATGGGCATAGGTATTATACACACAAATCCCTGCTTTGCGATTGTGCCCTGTATGGGCGAGTCCTTGTGTACAGCTGAACAGTTTATATACAAAAAAATATATATATATATATTTATATATATTTATATGATGTATGCTAAGAATGTCCGAGTGCCGGATGACTTCTTTTATAATACTAAAGAAATCCTATTTGGAATATATATATATATATATATATATATATATATATATATATATATATATATATATATATATATATATATATATATATATATATATATATATGCGTGTGTGTGTGTGATTAAGACCTGAGTGGAGGTCAAAACGCGCTATGGCGGATATGCTGGGCATCTAATAAATTCACCGAATTTGAACCAAGAACCTTGGGTCCGCTCTTCGTCTTTCCATATAGAAATTGGAGCAACTGTTGCCTGCGAGATCTATCTATCTATCTATCTATCTATCTATCTATCTATCTATCTATCTATCTATCTATCTATCTATCTATATATCTATCTATCTATCTATCTATCTATCTATATATATATCTATCTCTATATATTTATATATATAGATAGATATATATATATGCAAAAAAAGGATTCGGCTCCTCCTGGGAAATCAGCCCGTTGTCTGGTGACTCACAAGGGCCGGTAGAGCCACAACCAGCAGTAGATATCAGCAACAATAACAAATTACTGCGCGCTCTCATTTGAAAGTTTCCAGTCAGCAGGTCTTTATTCCAATGTTATGCGTTTCGAGAGACAAAGCGCTCTTGCTCACACAGGGTGAGAGAAATTAAAGGCAGCGCACTCAAGAATGCCCCTTTTCACCTACAAAGGACAATTAAGTGGTAAGGCTGGCGGCGACACCCCCTTGGGATCCTTATTGTATGGACTGCAAATACCATCGCCCACTGGGGCTTCAAGGACACGCCCACCAGGGCTTCCAAGTCTAATAAAAGCAGTTGTAATTCGCCAGTTGCCGTTTGTCTTACTGCATGCGTGGCCTGTGAACAAGGAAGCAATTCCGAAACATGTTAGGCTTTAAGCAAGGAAAAGAAGCGTTTTGAGGCTGCAGTCTCCACCGCGAGAGGTGCTTTGCTGGCAGTGTGAGCCTTCTCATATTGGGCAGAACTTTTGTTGGATGTATAGCGGCCATGCCTGGGTCGCGAGAAGGTACCGCCGCTTGTGTGCGGCCCTGGGGTATCATGAGGCACGTAATTCAGGGCTACCAGCGGGCCCAGGGTGAGAGAAATTAAAGGCAGCGCACTCAAGAATGCCCCTTTTCACCTAAAAAAGGACAATTAAGTGGTAAGGCTGGTGGCGACACCCACTTGGGATCCTTATTGTATGGACTGCAAATACCATTGCCCACTGGGCCTTCAAGGACACGCCCACCAGGGCTTCCAAGTCTAATAAAAGCAGTTGTGATTCGCCAGTTGCCGTTTGTCCTACTGCATGCGTGGCCTGTGAACAAGGAAGCAATTCCGAAACATGTTAGGCTTTAAGCAAGGAAAAGAAGCGTTTTGAGGCTGCAGTCTCCACCGCGAGAGGTGCTTTGCTGGCAGTGTGAGCCTTCTCATATTGGGCAGAACTTTTGTTGGATATATATATATGTATGTATATATATATATATATATATATATATATATATATATATATATATATATATATATATATATATGAAAAAATACCTCCTCTCAAAGAAAGAAGCAGCAGCCTCGGAGGGGATGAGAAGCGGCAGCACCTTTATTCAAACAAACGGCGTATGCATTTCGGCCGGTATGGCCTCATCAGCGCCTGCGGTAGTCTGTGCGGAAGTCCTGGCGTTCTGCAGCCTAGTGAAGCACCCTGCCACCTTGTGATAGGTACAATGTCACAGCTCCGCCCCTCAGCAAGCTAATCCTCCATGTGACGGGTCCGAGTGAATCAGCGGACTCCATGTCCCAAGATGCATTAGTAGCTCCCAGGTGAGTATGGCAGTGGAGCGGTCTTGGAAAATACAAGAAAAATAGCAGAGGGCAAGGTGCGCTGCAAAGCGTCCATGAAACCGCAGAATTTGAAGCTCGGGGTGCAGCCTCCAGTCCCCAGACCTCATCAACCATAGGTCCAAGCCCCTTGTGTAGCGTGAGCAGGGAGAATTAAGGCCCCGCCCAAGTGGAGAGAAATGTCTCGCAATATCGCTTCAGGTGCGAGGACTGCCGGCGGGCCAGTGAGACTTACAATAACTTGTAGAAAAAAAGAATGCCGAAGCAGGTTCCAGAGTCTCCTGGCCACTTGCGATGAGGGGGCTACTGAACCGCGCTTCTGGATAGCGCGCAGACAAATGTGAAAAAATACCTCCTCTCAAAGAAAGAAGCAGCAGCCTCGGAGGGGATGAGAAGCGGCAGCACCTTTATTCAAACAAATGGCGTATGCATTTCGGCCGGTATGGCCTCATCAGCGCCTGCGGTAGTCTGTGCGGAAGTCCTGGCGTTCTGCAGCCTAGTGAAGCACCCTGCCACCTTGTGATAGGTACAATGTCACAGCTCCGCCCCTCAGCAAGCTAATCCTCCATGTGATATATATATATATATGAATGCTCCGTTGCCATACCCAAAATTGAGTTGCACTCCAACGCTGGACTTAAGGTGGCAAGTCTTTAATGAGCAGTACAGGCAGGATAATGCTGGTAGGTATTATTTGACAGCTGCAATCGCGATATGCCTGACGCGTTTCGAAGGCAAAATCCTTCTTCCTCAGAGGAGGCGGGCGCGGTCACAGATGCGTGCTTGGTTCCACGTCCATTAATGCTCACAATACGCCCCTAGATGGGCGGGTCCAATGTCCGAGAGCATCATGGAGCTAGTAGTCCCAAAGTTAAAACCGCTGATGGTGCACTAATTTCTGTCCTTTTTGAGCCCGTATATGGGCCCCCACCAACAACGTGCCCTAATCCGCAGTCCGCATTCCACATGGGCGGCTTGGCATATATCCAGCCGCGTGGCTCCCTTCTTCGCGGGGTGGTGCAACTCGACGGCGGACCGCCGCCAAAAATGAATGCTCCGTTGCCATACCCAAAATTGAGTTGCACTCCAACGCTGGACTTAAGGTGGCAAGTCTTTAATGAGCAGTACAGGCAGGATAATGCTGGTAGGTATTATTTGACAGCTGCAATCGCGATGTGCCTGACGCGTTTCGAAGGCAAAATCCTTCTTCCTCAGAGGCGGGCGCGGTCACAGATGCGTGCTTGGTTCCACGTCCATTAATGCTCACAATACGCCCCTAGATGGGCGGGTCCAATGTCCCAGAGCATCATGGAGCTAGTAGTCCCAAAGTTAAAACCGCTGATGGTGCACTAATTTCTGTCCTTTTTGAGCCCGTATATGGGCCCCCACCAACAACGTGCCCTAATCCGCAGTCCGCATTCCACATGGGCGGCTTGGTATATATCCAGCCGCGTGGCTCCCTTCTTCGCGGGGTGGTGCAACTCGATGGCGGACCGCCGCCAAAAATTAATGCTCCATTGCCATACCCAAAATTGAGTTGCACTCCAACGCTGGACTTAAGATGGCAAGTCTTTAATGAGCAGTACAGGCAGGATAATGCTGGTAGGTATTATTTGACAGCTGCAATCGCGAGGTGCCTGACGCGTTTCGAAGGCAAAATCCTTCTTCCTCAGAGGCGGGCGCGGTCACAGATGCGTGCTTGGTTCCACGTCCATTAATGCTCACAATACGCCCCTAGATGGGCGGGTCCAATGTCCCAGAGCATCATGGAGCTAGTTGTCCCAAAGTTAAAACCGCTGATGGTGCACTAATTTCTGTCCTTTTTGAGCCCGTATATGGGCCCCCACCAACAACGTGCCCTAATCCGCAGTCCGCATTTCACATGGGCGGCTTGGTATATATCCAGCCCCGTGGCTCCCTTCTTCGCGGGGTGGTGCAACTCGACGGCGGACCGCCGCCAAAAGTGAATGCTCCGTTGCCATACCCAAAATTGAGTTGCACTCCAACGCTGGACTTAAGGTGGCAAGTCTTTAATGAGTAGTACAGGCAGGATAATGCTGGTAGGTATTATTTGACAGCTGCAATCGCGATGTGCCTGACGCGTTTCGAAGGCAAAATCCTTCTTCCTCAGAGGCGGGCGCGGTCACAGATGCGTGCTTGGTTCCACGTCCATTAATGCTCACAATACACCCCTAGATGGGCGGGTCCAATGTCCCAGAGCATCATGGAGCTAGTAGTCCCAAAGTTAAAACCGCTGATGGTGCACTAATTTCTGTCCTTTTTGAGCCCGTATGTGGGCCCCCACCAACAACGTGCCCTAATCCTGATGTTATTTGAGATGTAATCAGTTATGTCACTGACCATGTCATGAATGATGTAATATGTGACATCATCAGCAGTGGATTGCGGGTGTGCAAAATATAGTTAGTACAACTACCTATGTAGGAGCAATTTCAATGGTTTTGTATGAGTGAAATGTCCAGCTAACTATAACACCCCTAAAACTTATAGTTTTTTGAGTGAATTTTAAAGGTTTTTTAAATGCTAATTCCTAACTATATAAGGCCTGAAACCTATGGTTTTTTCAGTGAATTTCAAAGGTTTTTTAAATGCTAATTCCTAACTATATAAGGCCTGAAACCTATGTTTTTTTCAGTGAATTTGCAAGGTTTTTTAAATGCTAATTCCTAACTATATAAGGCCTGAAACCTGTTTTTTCAGTGAATTTCAAAGGTTTTTTTAATGCTAATTCCTGACTATAAAAGACCTGAAAGCCCACCAGGAATCTCCAGTATGCGCCAGGGGACTGCATTGCAGAGAGGTGTAATGAAGCCACGCCCCTTTTTACACCTCTCTGCAACGCAGCCCCCGTGCATGTTTGAAGAGGGGGAACTAATTCCCCTTGCATACTGGGGGCCCCTGGGGGCCAACTAGCCCACCTTGAACCTCCAGTATGCGCCAGGGGGCTGCATTGCAGAGGTGTAATGAGGCTATGCCCCTTGTTACACCTCTCTGCAACGCAGCCCCCTGGCGCGTTTGCAGAGGGGGAACTAATTCCCCTTGCATACTGGGGGTCCCTGGGGGCCAACTAGCCCACCTGGAGCCTCCAGTATGCGCCAGGGGGCTGCATTGCACAGAGGTGTAATGAGGCTATGCCTCTTTTTACACCTCTCTGCAACGCAGGCCACTGGCGCGTTTGCAGAGGGGGGACTAATTCCCCTTGCATACTGTGGGTCCCTGGGTCATATCTGCCCAAACGCCGAAATTCCGAACGATTGAAAATGACTTTTCTTGAGAAACATATGGATTTGGATTATCATTTCCTATACTTTGGAATTTTTGAAAGACTGACTTTGAGGATGCTATAAATTACTCAAGTCTGCCCAAATTGTGTGGGTAAAATTGATACCTAGTCACTTTGAATAAGAATGTACTTACGTCTTGTCTAACATTTGGAAGAAATATCTAGTTATATGACAACAGGATACCGACATAACTTGAAGGAAATAAGAACGCCCTGAAGAAGTTCTGTTGTACAGAACGAAACGCGTCAGCAGGCTGTGGTACATAAACTTAAGGAAAATAAAAGCATTTGAATATACACCAAGATTCAGCGCTTCAATAAGAACTCTAAGTGATATGATTTGATTGGACTTATTGTGCAAGTGGTGCTGTGCCAAACTTTGGAATATTCTCCACTACTCTCTACTACTTACTCTCTACTACTCCACTACTCTCTAATACTCACTCTCTACTACTCATTCTCTACTACTCTACTACTCTCTACTACTCTCTCTCTACTACTCACTCCCTACTACTCACTATCTACTACTCTCTACTACTCACTCTCTACTACTCTCTACTCTCTACTACTCACTCTCTACTACTCACTCTCTACTACTCTCTACTCTCTACTACTCACTCTCTACTACTCTCTCTCTACTACTCACTATTTACTACTCACTATCTACTACTCTCTACTACTCACTCTCTACTTCTCACTCTCTACTACTCTCTACTACTCACTCTCTACTACTCTCTCTCTACTACTCTCTACTACTCACTCTCTACTACTCACTCTCTACTACTCTCTACTACTCACTCTCCACTACTCGCTCTCTACTACTCTCTACTACTCACTCTACTACTCACTCTCTACTACTCTCTACTATTCTCTCTCTCTCTGCTACTCACTCTTTACTACTCTCTACTACTCACTTTCTCCTGCTCTCTACTACTCACTCTACTACTTACTCTCTACTACTCTCTACTACTCACTCTCTACTACTCTCTACTCTCTACTACTCACTCTCTACTACTCACTCTCTACTACTCTCTACTCTCTACTACTCACTCTCTACTACTCTCTCTCTACTACTCACTATTTACTACTCACTATCTACTACTCTCTACTACTCACTCTCTACTTCTCACTCTCTACTACTCTCTACTACTCACACTCTACTACTCTCTCTCTACTACTCTCTACTACTCACTCTCTACTACTCACTCTCTACTACTCTCTACTACTCACTCTCCACTACTCGCTCTCTACTACTCTCTACTACTCACTCTACTACTCACTCTCTACTACTCTCTACTATTCTCTCTCTCTCTGCTACTCACTCTTTACTACTCTCTACTACTCACTTTCTCCTGCTCTCTACTACTCACTCTACTACTTACTCTCTACTACTCTCTACTACTCACTCTCTACTACTCACTCTCTACTACTCTCTACTACTCACTCTACTATTCACTCTACCACCCTCTACTACTCACTCTCTGCTACTCTCTCTACTGCTCTCTACTACTCACTCTCTACTCTATTACTCACTCTCTTCTCTCTACCTCTCTCTACTTCTCTCTCTACTAGTCTCTACCTCTCTACCTCTACCTCTCTACCTCTACACCTCTACCTCTCTACCTCTCTCTACACGCACACATATACACATAAATATATATGCATATATATGCATATGCATTTATGTATGTGTATATATATATATACATACATATATAAACATATATAATCTGCATATCTATATAAATACAAATATAAATGCATGCATACATATACATATATGCATACATGTGCATGTTATTTACATGAAAGTTTTAAAAACACTAATAAAAGCAAAGCTAAAAAGCCACCTCATTACAAACAGAATGGCTTTAACTTAAACGAGGGCGAGATCTATTGCATTTTCAATGCTTGTTTACTTTGGTTCCATCAAGAAGGCATTCAGATGTGTCACACATTTGCCATAAATTCTGAATGTTAGCACTCTAGCTGCTCATTAGATCACTGTAGTAAAGCTACTGCTCACCAGGGAAGTCTGCTGCTAATCATACTTTCTATGGCAAAATGAACCCCCTCATTGTGTTCCTTTTTAAATTAAATCTTTTAAGGGTTACCACTTTATTCCAATCAAGATGGCTTCAGGTGTGCCATACCTTTGAAATAAGTAGGACTGTTAGCGCTCTAGTTGTTCTTTAGAACACTCTAGGAGGCTGCAGTAGAACACAAAGGAATCAACTGACAGTCTCTGTCCTTGTTGGATGTACATGTTTTACTGAGAATGCTCACATGACTGAGAAAGATAATGTGAATTTACAGAAAATATGCTTTCAGTTTAGCTTATAGATCCCCTTCCAAACCACTGTGGGAAAAGCATGAGATAATAGTTTTCTTTCAAACATGATTCATGATATCCCAGCAGAAGGCTTTTTCACATGGTAAAATCACCTTAGAACACACCACATTTCCTAAAATAAGTATGGTACCATCAACAAATGATTTATAATGGAACTAAAGTCCTAAAACCCTATATTAACTACAATGCTTTTTAATGAGGTGCTATCATGTATATTGGTCCCAAGATGGCTGCCAACACTTCTTCGATGAAGTGCTGACAGCCAATCAGATCTCACGATGAGATGTGTGGTTAGGCTCCGCCCAGATATATATGTGTTTTGAAGTTAATTTTCATAAAAACCACTGGAGCAATTTTCACCAAATATAGCAAAGGCACTTTTGCGTACCAGTCCCTACAAGTTTGGTGTAATTCCGTTCAGCGGTTCGGGCTGTAGCCTTGTCAGAACGTCCTATGGAAATTAACATGGGGAAACCACGTTTTGGGACCCCCCTTTTTTCTCAGCCCCCACCTCACGAATCCCCCCAAAACTTTCAGGGAAGGAGCGCAGCGGAGCTGGCCAAAATTACACACAAATTCCTCATCCGGCGCCAAAGTTATTCCTAATAGAATTTTGCAGATTTCCTATGGTAGCTAGGTCCTAACTATATATATATATATATATATATATATATATATATATATATATATATATATATATATATATATATATATATATATATATATATATATATATATATATATATATATATATATATATATATACGGAGAAACAGGGATGACTGCATCTACGATTCCAGGCTCAGCTGTCAGTGGATCCGTGTGGTTGAGGGGTCTTGGGGACCCAGAAGGGATATGCATTTCACCAGCTCAGTTCTGCCAAGAGGACACACCACGTTCATAACCACATTCAGGGCCCTGGAAAGGACACTTGGACTGGAATGGGACCACTTACCTGCATGTCGTGAAAGGTGCATCCTGGTACTTGCAGTCTGCCTACGCGGCTGTAGTACTGTTTGTGACTCCAACTCCGCCCACCTGAATAGCCAATTAAGGCGGAATGAATGGGAGTATAACTGTGAGACTTTTGGCGCAGGAACTGTTGTTGGAGCAGGCATCTGATGAAGGCACAGACCGAAACGCGCCATGCCATTGCTCATTTGAAGTAAAGATCCTTCCTGCACTCCCCGCTGTGTCTCTCCGATCCTTAGCACTCAAGAATCCTTTGTGGCTATATATATATATATATATTTGTATTCGTCCCGGGGTTCCGGGATTTGTCAGAGCCCACCTTCTGGTCATGTGGATATCGTGGCGGCGTTGAAGTCATTTGGCTTTACGATGGTGAGGTTCAGCGTGTCTGTCTTGCCCCCGCATAATAGACACTAAGTACACGAAGGTTGAGACGGTTGGGGACCGGAGGGGACGGCATGTTCTTCGGCAACCAGGTGGGGATTCAGTTTTTCACCATAACAGCGCTTAGTCATCCCCACGCAACGTTTTCCAGAAAAGACACTGCATTCTGGGATCAGTAGTCGTTAATAATGATACGACTTCCTGAGAGACATTTGGGTTAGGCATTTGGGCCGACGGGGGTGGAGCAAAGCTGGACAAATCAGAAGAGGCGGGACATTATGTTAAGAAATCTTGCCGCCACCTGATGCACTTACACCCGTGGCGCTGATGAAGGCTATCTCTTAGCCGAAATGCATTCGCCCTGACAGCGGGCTGTACTGTTTTCCTACCTGCTGCAGTGGAATAAAGGCTGTTCTCACCTGTTTCCCCTGATGTGGCCTCTTCATTCTCGGCGGTGGCAGAGATGATGGATCTTATATATATATATATATGTATATATATATATATATATATATATTGTCGCTCCAAGGTTGTCCACCTTTGAGTAGCACACGAGCAGCAGCTTTATTTATGTGTAGGTGAGGACGGGGATGCGCTTGTAGATGCCACTCCGTAATGGATCCATCCAGGATATATGGACTACATCTCCCACAAGCACAATGTGTGTTTTCATATAGGGAGATGGTAGACGTCGTGCACTTTACTGCTGGCCCCTGATGAGGAAAATAAATTTCCGAAACGCGTCGGGCCTGTTTCAAGCACGCAACTGCCCATGCCAATCGGCGCTTTGGGGAGGGCGCACGCAGGCTCGGGTGCTGCCCGCTGCTTGGACAGCCCGATGGAGCGTAATATATATATATATATATATATGCAAAACAAGAAGGAGAGAACTCTGGGTAGGTCTCAGTTTAGGTGGAAAGCAGCTACTGTTAGAGCACTCTCAACACCAGCGACACTCTAGATCTGTTCACCTCAAATGTCTGTTTTTCTATCAAAGTTTTTAAGCATAGGATTAGACAGTGCTATCCATGCCGAGATAGAAAATGACAAAGTCTTTTGCCATTTAAACAGCAAAGTCTTTAAGCATAGGACTAGTGCAGTGCAGTCCTTGCCGAGCTGTCAAATAACAAAAGCCATTTATCACTCCAGGCACAATATTACAGCTTTGAATTGGTAAAATACCAACTCAAGCCAACCTGAAATGAATAAAAGCAACCCCTGACACAGTGTTTCGCTCTAATTAGAGCTCTTCAGAGAGGTATAGCTTTGTCCAGACACAAGGGAGCACCCAGTATTAAGTCAAAACAAAACCCTTTCAGGCATAGAGTGACGCATAAATTATGCAAAAAAGAAGGAGAGAATTCTGGGTAGGTCTCAGTTTAGGTGGAAACCAGCTCCTGTTAGAGCACTCTCAACACCAGCGACACTCTAGATCTGCTCACCTCAAATGTCTGTTTTTCTATCAAAGTTTTTAAGCATAGGATTAGACAGTGCTATCCATGCCGAGATAGAAAATGACAAAGTCTTTCGCCATTTAAACAGCAAAGTCTTTAAGCATAGAACTAGTGCAGTGCAGTCCTTGCCGAGCTGTCAAATAACAAAAGCCATTTATCACTCCAGGCACAATATTACAGCTTTGAATTGGTAAAATGCCAACTCAAGCCAACCTGAAATGAATAAAAGCAACCCCTGACACAGTGTTTGGCTCTAATTAGAGCTCTTCAGAGAGGTATAGCTTTGTCCAGACACAAGGGAGCACCCAGTATTAAGTCAAAACAAAACCCTTTCAGGCATAGAGTGATGCATAAATTATGCAAAAAAGAAGGAGAGAACTCTGGGTAGGTCTCAGTTTAGGTGGAAAGCAGCTCCTGTTAGAGCACTCTCAACACCAGCGACACTCTAGATCTGCTCACCTCAAATGTCTGTTTTTCTATCAAAGTTTTTAAGCATAGGATTAGACAGTGCTATCCATGCCGAGATAGAAAATGACAAAGTCTTTCGCCATTTAAACAGCAAAGTCTTTAAGCATAGGACTAGTGCAGTGCAGTCCTTGCCGAGCTGTCAAATAACAAAAGCCATTTATCACTCCTGGCACAATATTACAGCTTTGAATTGGTAAAATACCAACTCAAGCCAACCTGAAATGAATAAAAGCAACCCCTGACACAGTGTTTCGCTCTAATTAGAGCTCTTCAGAGAGGTATAGCTTTGTCGATGGTGTTGAGAGTGCTCTAACAGGAGCTGCTTTCCACCTAAACTGAGACCTACCCAGAGTTCTCTCCTTCTTTTTTGCATAATTTATGCGTCACTCTATGCCTGAAAGGGTTTTGTTTTGACTTAATACTGGGTGCTCCCTTGTGTCTGGACAAAGCTATACCTCTCTGAAGAGCTCTAATTAGAGCGAAACACTGTGTCAGGGGTTGCTTTTATTCATTTCAGGTTGGCTTGAGTTGGTATTTTACCAATTCAAAGCTGTAATATTGTGCCTGGAATGATAAATGGCTTTTGTTATTTGACAGCTCGGCAAGGACTGCACTGCACTAGTCCTATGCTTAAAGACTTTGCTGTTTAAATGGCGAATGACTTTGTCATTTTCTATCTCGGCATGGATAGCACTGTCTAATCCTATGCTTAAAAACTTTGATAGAAAAACAGACATTTGAGGTGAGCAGATCTAGAGTGTCACTGGTGTTGAGAGTGCTCTAACAGGAGCTGCTTTCCACCTAAACTGAGATCTACCCAGAGTTCTCTCCTTCTTTTTTGCATAATTTATGCGTCACTCTATGCCTGAAAGGGTTTTGTTTTGACTTAATACTGGGTGCTCCCTTGTGTCTGGACAAAGCTATACCTCTCTGAAGAGCTCTAATTAGAGCGAAACACTGTGTCAGGGGTTGCTTTTATTCATTTCAGGTTGGCTTGAGTTGGCATTTTACCAATTCAAAGCTGTAATATTGTGCCTGGAGTGATAAATGGCTTTTGTTATTTGACAGCTCGGCAAGGACTGCACTGCACTAGTCCTATGCTTAAAGACTTTGCTGTTTAAATGGCGAAAGACTTTGTCATTTTCCATCTCGGCATGGATAGCACTGTTTAATCCTATGCTTAAAAACTTTGATAGAAAAACAGACATTTGAGGTGAGCAGATCTAGAGTGTCGCTGGTGTTTAGAGTGCTCTAACAGGAGCTGCTTTCCACCTAAACTGAGACCTACCCAGAGTTCTCTCCTTCTTTTTTGCATAATTTACCCAGAGTTCTCTCCTTCTTTTTTGCATAATTTATGCGTCACTCTATGCCTGAAAGGGTTTTGTTTTGACTTAATACTGGGTGCTCCCTTGTGTCTGGACAAAGCTATACCTCTCTGAAGAGCTCTAATTAGAGCGAAACACTGTGTCAGGGGTTGCTTTTATTCATTTCAGGTTGGCTTGAGTTGGTATTTTACCAATTCAAAGCTGTAATATTGTGCCTGGAGTGATAAATGGCTTTTGTTATTTGACAGCTCGGCAAGGACTGCACTGCACAAGTCCTATGCTTAAAGACTTTGCTGTTTAAATGGCGAAAGACTTTGTCATTTTCTATCTCGGCATGGATAGCACTGTCTAATCCTATGCTTAAAAACTTTGATAGAAAAACAGACATTTGAGGTGAGCAGATCTAGAGTGTCGCTGGTGTTGAGAGTGCTCTAACAGGAGCTGCTTTCCACCTAAACTGAGACCTACCCAGAGTTCTCTTCTTTTTTGCATAATTTATGCGTCACTCTATGCCTGAAAGGGTTTTGTTTTGACTTAATACTGGGTGCTCCCTTGTGTCTGGACAAAGCTATACCTCTCTGAAGAGCTCTAATTAGAGCGAAACACTGTGTCAGGGGTTGCTTTTATTCATTTCAGGTTGGCTTGAGTTGGTATTTTACCAATTCAAAGCTGTAATATTGTGCCTGGAGTGATAAATGGCTTTTGTTATTTGACAGCTCGGCAAGGACTGCACTGCACTAGTCCTATGCTTAAATACTTTCAGCCTGATTCATCAACGGGCCGTTTTGCGAGCCCCTAATAGCGATTCATAGCGAATCGCTATTGAGGACTCGCAAAACGGTATTCATGTAGGAATTGCTAAATAAATAGCGATTCCTACACATTCCTTATTTGCGAGTAACAATTTGCTACTCGCAAATAAGGAATAACTCCCCATTCATTCCTATGGGCCAAAAGGCCCATAGGAATGAATGGGGAGTATCCCTTATTTGCGAGTAGCAATTTGCTACTCGCAAATAAGATAGCGATTTTAAGGGTGCCAGGGGTGTCCAAAGGACACCCTGTAGCACCCCTTAAATGCACATTTGAACAGGTGTTGCGCACACACATGTCCAAAGGACATGTGTGTGTGTAACATGCAAAAGAAAAAAATGCACTAAAGTGCTTTTTACACTATTTTTGCAATTTACCACCAAGTCAGACTTGGTGGTAAATTGAGACCAAATATTGCGATTTCGCTATTTCTAATTGGTTGATGAATTGCATTTAAGGAATCTCTATTAGAGATTCCTTAAATCCAATTCCTCGCAAATATGCGATTTCGGTAATAGTGATTTTTGCATTTGGGATGATGAATCCCAAATGCAAAAATCGCACTCGCAAAGAGGCCAGATTCTCAGAATCTGGCCCTTTGCGAGCGCAAATCAGCTTGATGAATCAGACAGCCTGATTCATCAAGCTGATTTGCGCTCGCAAAGGGCCAGATTCTGAGAATCTGGCCCTTTGAGAGTGCGATTTTTGCATTTGGGATTCATCATCCCAAATGCAAAAATCACTATTACCGAAATCGCATATTGCGAGGAATTGGATTTAAGGAATCTCTAATAGAGATTCCTTAAATGCAATTCATCAACCAATTAGAAATAGCGAAATCGCAATATTTGGTCTCAATTTACCACCAAGTCTGACTTGGTGGTAAATTGCGAAAATAGTGTAAAAAGCACTTTAGTGCATTTTTTTCTTTTGCATGTTACACACACACATGTCCTTTGGACATGTGTGTGCGCAACACCTGTTCAAATGTGCATTTAAGGGGTGCTACAGGGTGTCCTTTGGACACCCCTGGCACCCTTAAAATCGCTATCTTATTTGCGAGTAGCAAATTGCTACTCGCAAATAAGGGATACTCCCCATTCATTCCTATGGGCCTTTTGGCCCATAGGAATGAATGGGGAGTTATTCCTTATTTGCGAGTAGCAAATTGTTACTCGCAAATAAGGAATGTGTAGGAATCGCTATTTATTTAGCAATTCCTACATGAATACCATTTTGCGAGTCCTCAATAGCGATTCGCTATGAATCGCTATTAGGGGCTTGCAAAACAGCCCGTTGATGAATCAGGCTGTTTGCTGTTTAAATGGCGAAAGACTTTGTCATTTTCTATCTCGGCATGGATAGCACTTTCTAATCCTATGCTTAAAAACTTTGATAGAAAAACAGACATTTGAGGTGAGCAGATCTAGAGTGTCACTGGTGTTGAGAGTGCTCTAACAGGAGCTGCTTTCCACCTAAACTGAGACCTACCCAGAGTTCTCTCCTTCTTTTTTGCATAATTTATGCGTCACTCTATGCCTGAAAGGGTTTTGTTTTGATATATATATATATATATATATATATATATATATATATATATATATATATATATATATATATATACATATACATACATATACATACAGCGTTTTTTGTGTTGCTAATAACCTTGGTGCCATGTGACATGAAATTTTCAGAGGCTCCAGTCTCGATTACAGAAGCTGCCAACACCCCCTACATTACCTTTTTCATCGCTGACTCTTGATCAAGTAACAAAATTACTCCTGTCCACTAAATGGATATCTGGATGCCACCCAGTATGGCTTCAGGAAGTACCATAGCTCAGAACTAGCTCTGTTCTCTGCATTAGAACAGGTTAGGCAGACAGTCGACGATGGAGGCAACGCAGCACTGGTGCTGCTAGACCTCTCTGCCGTGTTCGATACCGTCATTCACAAAAAACTGTTGGATCATCTGGGGCGATAGGTATAAAGGGAGAGCCTTGCCTTAACTTGAGTCATTTTTGTCAGATCAAGAACAATTTGTTGCACTATCCGAGTTCAAATCATCCGACTTCACACTTCCTTATGGGATTCTCCAGGACTCCCCTCTGAGCCCTAATCTTTTAAATATCTATGTGGCCCCTCTGTCACAAGTGATATAATCATTGGACTTCTAAGCAATCTCTTATGCTGATGATACCCAAATCATGTTATCTGTGTGAAGCAACCCCTCGGACACACAGTTTAATGACTGTCTTCTCCATGTTGGACAGTGGAAGGCTGCAAACTGTTGAAAACTTAAGTCTAATAAAACCAAGGTTCTCCTTTTCAGAGGCAATGTGTATTTTTGGTCACCCTCATACTGGCCTCAGGAACTTGGCTCTATTCCAGTTCCAACAAACGAAGTGAGGAACTTGGGAGTCACCTTAGACTCCAAGCTTACGTGCGAAGGCCATGTGAATACCGTTACCTCAGCATCTTTTTATACACAAAAAGTGTTTCCTTTTATTCCCCATAATCTTCATAAACTTATCATTTCAGCTCTGGTTTTGTCTAGAGCCGACTACTGTTATGGTCTTTTCGCGAATCTGAGGAAAAAATGCCTAACCAAAATTTGGATCGTGTAAAACTCTGCTGCTCGCATACTGTTGGACATTCCTAAGTATAAATCCGCTGCCTCCACGCTTAGACAACTACACTGGCTCCCAGTAAAGAGACACATCGAGTTTTAGTCTCTATGCATCGTCTTCAAAGTGAAACATGGCACAGGACCAAGCTTTTTTAAACAAATCATGGTATGTCCCAACTTTGCCGCGTTGATCTTCCTTTGCCCATAATCTTGTGATCCCCAGGTTTAGTAAAAGTGCCTGGGGTGGCATAAGTTTTCTGGACGGCACCACCAGATTATGGAACTCTCTTTCCCTAGATTTGAAAAGGGAAACTCGGGAGGCGGTGGCGCGGTGAAGTAAGATGGCTGCCACGTGAAGAGCTCCGCTTGCTCGAGCCGGCTTTTGGAAGAAGGGCACCTATCCACGCAGCGCTGCCCGGAAACAACTGTTGTTTTGCTCGTCGGAAGTAGCAGGGTCCACAATGGCAAGTTCTTTGACCGTAATTCAGTCTATTTAACAAGTTATGCTGTTTTTTCTTTTGCTTCAGAGGTTTATACAATTTTGGTGAGGAGTTTTATGAGCGCATTCTATACATGACGTTCTCAGTGGCACAGCTTCTTTGGTACTATTTTTGTCACCTGCTCACCTCAATTTTGCTGTGGTTTCATTGCTTCCATTGATATTCCACTGGTTCTGTGGTGCATGCTTCCAGTACCTTTGCTCCAACGCTTTTTGCCTGCTAAGTTTTGTTGGTGATTTGACTTTCCTCATCTTCATGGTGCTCTCATATTAAATTTTTTCCCAGTACATCTGGATATCTTCCTTTGGTCCTCATTTGCAACTTCTCTTGGCTGGTGTTTTCACAATGGAATCCGCACACTCTACTAATTCTCATGGGAATTCTGCTGGTGGTCATAAAGATCCTGCTGCCTCTACAGGCAAACGCCTCAAAAAAGACCCACCTTCTCCGTCCAAATCGCCTCTGCCTATTACTCTGGAGGATATTATGGAAGAGCTGCGTCTCATCCATCTCTCTATGTCAGACACTGCTGCTTCCCTTCAGAAGTTGGACGACAATTGGTCTAACCTCAACACAAGACTTTCTAATGTGGAACAAAAAATTAGCGATGCTCAAGATGTTGCTGCCAAAGTTGACTCACTTACCAAAGTGGTCAGTCAGCTCAAAAAAGTCACGTAAGATTTAGAAAATCGCAACAGGCGCAACAACCTTTGTATTTATGGCATTCCAGAAGGTTCCGAAGGATCGGACATGATCCAATTCTTGTAAACTCAAGTTCTCCAGATCGTTGGCCTTCCAAAGTCATCGGATTTTAACATACAACGAGCTCATCGCTTGGGACCGAAGACAACATCTTCAACATCCAAGCCCAGAGGGATAATTGTTTACTTCCTCTTATTCTCTGACCTTATGACAATTCTTCATGCTGCTAAACAGCATAAGCAGATGTTTTGGCCTGGTCATAAAGGGCCAGATGTTGGTAGTCCAATACCGGTCAGTAACGGCCGAAAATCGGTATTTTCGGCCGTTACCGACCGGTATTGAGCATTTGGGATGTAGGAGACCGAAAATCGTCCGATTCGGTAAATTTACCGAATCGGTAAAGTTACCGAATCAGTAAACATTCTGAATCGGATAATTTACTGAATCGGTAAATTTACCGAATGGTAACGGTTTGCGAATCGGTAAATTTACCGAATCGGTATATTTACCGAATCGGTAAATTTACCGAATCGGTAAAATACCGAATCGGTAAATAAGAAGTGGTAAAATTGAATATTGAGATGTAGGTAAGCTCTTAAATACCGAATTTGCTTCAAATTCGGTATTTAAGGGTCGGTATATACCATGGATTGAAATCAGGTGATAACCAGGTGCAACCTATAAAAATGGACCCAAAATGCAATTCTTCTTGCACAATGGCGGCATTTTATGTCATTGCAAGACGGCTACGGCTACAGGAGGAAGGAGAGCGGGAATGGCAGAGACAGGAGCAGATCTACAGGCAGAGGATCACCTTGTTCATGCTCACAGAGGCAGAGATACTCCAGAGGTACAGGTTGGCCCCAGACACCATCTTGGACCTCATCAGGGACCCCCAACCACTGTTGGAGCACACTACCCCAAGGGCACACGCTATTCCCACCGACGTGCAGGTGCTGTGCAGCCTACACCTGCTTGCGTCTGGGAGCTACCAGAGTGTGGTTGCTGCGGTAGGTGGGGTGACCCAGAGCAGCCTGTCAAGGTTTTTCCACAAATTCCTTGATGCCATGTTACAGAGGATGGACCATTATATATCTTTTCCTGCAACCCATGCAGAACTGGTCCAAAGAAAATCGGACTTTTACCAGATGGCGCGATTCCCCAATATAATTGGCTGCATTGATGGCACGTACATTCCCATTTGTCCCCCTGCTACCACTGAATATATATACAGGAATAGGAAGTCCACCCACACCATCAATGTGCAGGTGATTTGCAATGCCAAGTGCGCCATCACTGACCTTGTGGCAAAATTCCCTGGGAGTACCCACGACTCCTATATATTTCAAAACAGCGGTATCTATGCACGGCTGACTGCAGGGGAATTTGGTGAAGGATACCTCCTAGGTAAGACACAGTGTGCGACCCCTTGAACACCTATTGTAGTAAGAAGTACATGTATGCATGTGAGTAATGTATTCCCATTTCCTTTTAGGAGCCAGTGCATATGCCCTCCGCTCGTTAATACTCACCCCCTACCTCAACACCCAGCCAAAGCAGATATAACCGGGCCCACAAGAGCACCAGAAATGTTGTGGAGCGTACCTTTGGTATCTGGAAAAGCAGGTTCAGGTGCTTGCACAAGAATGGAGGTGCACGGCAGTAAACCCCCATCACCTGCTGTAAGATCATTGCTGCCTGTGCTATGTTGCACAACCTTGCTGTGAAGAAGGGTACTGAGGTGTAGTTGTCAGACTATAAGGATCATGACGACGAGATTGCTGTGCCTGAAACACAACCTGCTGGAGTGTCAACACCAAGTGACGGCAGATACCGACGCGAGGAGATTACACAAAACTATTTCTGAATAAGTACTGAGACAAACACATATGTAGAATGCAAGAAAACTACTTTAATTTTGTAATGATCTCGGTATTTTAAACAACAAAAGTGCACCAGAACGCATTTCACCACAATGCTCACAGTGAGTCAACAGAGACAGACAGGTTTTGTAAGCACCCACCGTAGTTTAATATTGTCACTACGCAGGTATCCAAGGCACAAATGTGCAACACAAACATTTAACTTTCAAATTTGTATGTCCAGGGTCACTAGCCCATACTATTAACTGTTCATTTGCGTCCACGCTTAGCACTGCCAGATGTATGTGGCTCACTGTGTTCGCTGGGCGTTTGGCCTGTAGCCTCACCTTGTCGCCTGCTGCTCCTCCTCGTCTCTACAACAAGGGGGCTTACCATGCTGCTCCTACTTGTGCTCCCTTCACTCTCTGGCACATCAATAGCAGCTGTTTGTGCTGTTTGCGCATTTAATAGCGCCTCAAGCGCACCGGTCATTCCGGCTATGCCCCTTGTCAGATGATTGCTTCGCCTGCATAGCAGGGATGTGGCTGTGGCCAGGCGGTGAATAGACTTGTTAGTTTGCTGTGCACGCTGCTTCTCCCTGCGCCTTGATGCTATTTCTGTGTCCAGTTTGGTGCACAGTAGCTGCACTGATTGTGTCATCTCATGTATCCCTGTAGCCATGTTCTTGTTTACTTCCACCAGTTCCCTGATGCCCTTTCCAATGTCTTGCACATTGATATTGAGGTTGCGCATTTGTCGTTGACAGGACATGATGCCCTTTCCCTGCATCCTCTGAATCTTGACCATGGTTCCCTCCAGGCCTTGGAAGACACTGGACTCCTCCCCACGTGCACCTACACTCCTTCCTTGGACTGTGCGGCATCTTGTGCTACTAGGGACAGGCCCTGCGCTGGACTGCAGTGTGGCAGAGATATCATCTCCAGGCAAGGTTTGTGGGTCTTCAACCACCATTTCACCGGCAGCTGTCTCCATTGCTATCAGTGGGGGAATGACATGCCTCCTGCTTGGTTGTGCTGCAGGTGTTTGAACATCCAGTGATGCTGGCATATCAGGTGAAAACATTAACAGAGGGGACTGTGAACGTGGTGGGGATGCCTGCAATTCCTGAGTGATTTCAGGGTCTTGGGAAGGTGGCTGGCCACTCGGTACACCTGTGTCCTGTGATGCACTGGGACCTGGCTCCTGACTTTCATCCCTCTCGGGTGCCATGACTTCTGTCTCCTGTGACTGCCTTCTGGATGTGTGACCTGTGGACATATGAGCATATATTAGCTAGGCGCAAATGTCTCACAGCCACTACAATTACATTTTTTGAATTTGCACAATTTCCATGTTGCCTGCCCTTCATTATTTCTGCAATCATTTGCCTAACTTGGTTACTGTGCTGTATGACATGGTCTTTCATTAACTGACTACATGTACCATGATGCATTGCTACTGTTTGGTGCTGGCACACTGGGACTGGGGTAACTTAGCTTCAAGGGGTGAGGGAAGGCTGAGGGTATGAGGGGGATTGCTGTGCATGCATCTTACCTTTTGTACTTGCAGCTTTGGCAGAGCTGTCCACTTCTCCCAGTCCGCAGACACTTTCAGGCTCTAAGGTTGTGGCCACCATCTCCTCCAGGTCAGTGAGGGGGGGTGCTGTGTTCTTTCCTCCACCAGTTTGCGATGCCTGCTTGTGGTGGTCTGCTAATTTTTTTTGTGAGGCTCCTCAGGTCATAGAACATCTTTTTTAACTCCTCTGTGACTCTGGTGGTCACTCCCACAGCATTGACTTTTTCAAGTATATCAAGCCAAATCTTTCTTTTGGCAGATTCAGCCACAGAAAGGGACTGCCTTCCAAAAAGTTTGTGGTGCACCTTTACCACCTCCTCCACAAGGACCTGTAGCTCCATGTTGCTGAATTTCAGCTTTCTCTTTCTCTCTGTCTGCTCTGTGTCTTTGCTGCTTGCCATGTTGCAGGTTTTAAAATGCACATACTCTTTCTGCTGCTGCTCCCAGTCTCTCTGCTCCAACTGCCTCTCTAGAACCTTCTAATTAGTTGCAGCTGCCTGTGTAGCCACTTCCTGGTAGGGAGGGGGAGGGTGGTAGCACCTGATTGGCTGTTTTCTTAAGTTTCACTTTTGCTTGCTTTCCGATTCGGAATTTACTGAATCGGTATTTACCGATTCGGTATTTCCCATTCATTCCTATGGGCCAAAAGGCCCATAGAAATGAATGGGAAATACCGAATCGGTAACTACCGATTCGGTAAATACCGATTCGGTAAATTCTGAAAGTCCGATACCGATTTTTGCCCTACATCTCATGTCCCGATTCTTAAATATCGGTAAAATTCGGTATTTAAGAATTGGTAAATCTGGATTACCTACATCTTGCCCAAAGTCTTTTTCACTCACGATGTTTCTAAACCCACTGTTTCTCGTCGGAAGGAATTTCTTGACCTCAGACCCGCATTGAGAGCCATGAATGCACGCTATGGCTTAATCCATCCTTGTTTCTTCAAAGTGACTTATAAAGACAGAACCTTTAGCTTTAATGATCCTGCTGACCTATGGAAGTTCATTCACACTTACAAAGGAGAACTTATGGAGCTGAGCAAACCCTGATTATTTTGTTAATGTCCTCTAGTTCTGCCTTGTTTTATTTGATTCTTATATGTAGTATGTAGTCATTTTGTATCCGATTGATCATCCTTCTTCATGTTTTTCAGGTATTTGTGTGACGTGTTTTTGGCGGTTTCCTTCTGTATTCTCCTAATGTCTGTAATGTACATTCCATTCCATTCCGCTAATGTTTTCCCTTTCGTGTCTTGGTAAGTTCCCTTCATTTGTTTCATTTTGTCGCTTTTACTCTTTAGTTACTTTTATTTCTTTTTATGCTATTTGGCGACTTGTCATTTACATAGTCTCGTTCTCGTGCGATTGTCTTGCTCCTCGCTGCCCCACTTCCACATTAATGTTCTTTGTTCAATTGTCCTTCATGGCTAAAGCTATTTTGCTTTCTGTCATCTTCCTTTTGATGTTTTCTTTGGGGGGATTTTGCCCCCCCATTCTTTTCTGCACCCTTTCTTCTTTCCTCTCTTTTTGTTTCTTCTCCTTCTTTTTTGGGTCCTCTTTTCGTTTCTTCTTAGTATGTAGTTTTCTTCTTCCTTTGAATTTACTAATTTTATCATATTCCTGCTGTAGTTCTACCTCCTTTTACTTCTTTCTCCTTGGCAATAGTTTTCTCATTTAACTTTTATTACATTCTCCTTTTTTCCTTATACTCTGCCCTATTAACTTTAACTGTTTTCCTGTTTTGTTTTGGTTCTTGCAACTGTGGCGGACCACAGTTTTGTTCACTTCAGCTACAAAACCACCTCAACCCACAACCCCCCACAACCTATTCCCCGAAGAAAATGGAACAAAATCACCACCGACCAACTCCTCACATCGCTCAACCAAAACACACCCACCCTCTCATCTGACCCTAACCAAGCTGCCATCAAATTCAAACAATGGATCACTCACAGCGCTGACGAATTAGCACCCTTGAAAAACCATCACACCAAACAAGACAGCAAAAAGACCCCCTGGTTCAACGATGATCTTAAGAAATCCATGAAACTTTGCCGTACTTTAGAGAAAACATGGAGAAAAAACCCAACCTTCGACAACATGACCACCTTCAAGGCAGCCACCCGCAAACACCACCAGCTGATTCGATCCACCAAGAAATCAGCTTTCAAGAATCGACTCGACAACAATGCCCATAACAGCAAGGAACTATTCAATATCGTCAAAGAATTCACCAACCCCACCGCAGCGTCAAACGACATCACCCCCTCCCAAGACCTCTGCGACTCGTTATCCTCCTTCTTCTACAACAAAATTGCCGACATACA
Source organism: Lissotriton helveticus (assembly GCF_964261635.1). Lineage (NCBI taxonomy): Eukaryota > Metazoa > Chordata > Amphibia > Caudata > Salamandridae > Lissotriton > Lissotriton helveticus. The sequence goes on from NC_136057.1 coordinate 322,874,361, forward strand.
TAACAGCTTCGAAAACAATACCAACGAACAATCCTACCCACCCCCCTCAGAACCTATACCGCCCTCCAACAATCTCAACGCCTGGAACCCAATCACCACCGAAGACACCATCTGCATTATGATGTCCATCCACTCTGGCTCGCCAACCGACCCATGTCCCCACTACATCTTCAACAAAGCAGACTCCATCATCGCACCCCACCTCCGTGATATTATCAACTGTTCCTTCAACTCTGCTACCTTCCCAGAAAGCTGGAAACATGCCGAAGTCAGCGCCCTCCTGAAGAAACCCACAGCAGACCCCTCCGAACTCAAAAACTACCGCCCAATATCCCTCCTCCCTTTCCCGGCAAAAGTCATCGAGAAAGCTGTCAATAGCCAACTCGCCGCCTTCCTCGAAGACAACAACTCCCTCGATCCCTCACAGAACGGCTTTCGAGCCAAATACAGCACCGAAACCGACCCTCATCGCAGCCACAGACGACATCCGAACACTACTGGACAACGGAGAAACAGTGGCCCTCATTCTACTCGACCTCTCCGCCGCCTTCGACACAGTCTGTCACAGCACCCTCATACAACGCCTCAACAATATCGGAATACAAGGAAAAGCGTTGGACTGGATCGTCTCCTTCCTCGCCGGAAGAACCCAGAGAGTACGACTTCCCCCATTCAAATCAGAGGCTACCGAAGTCATTTTCGGTGTACCACAAGGCTCATCACTCAGTCCCACCCTCTTCAACGTTTACATGAGTCCACTCGCATCCATCGCGTGTCAACACAACCTTAACATCATCTCCTATGCTGACGATACCCAGCTGATCCTTTCCCTCACCAAAGACACTAACTCCGCCAAAACCAATCTTCACGAAGGTAAGAAAGAAGTTGCCGAATGGATGGAAACCAGCCGCCTAAAACTTAACTCAGACAAAACGGAGGTGCTCATCCTAGGATCATCCCCCTCTGCCTGGGACGACTCATGGTGGCCTTCGGCTCTGAGCACAGCACCCACACCCACAGATCACGCACGCAACCTGGGCTTCATCCTAGATTCCTCACTCTCAATGACCAGACAAGTCAACGCCGTCTCATCCTCCTGCTTCAACGTACTTCGTATGCTCAAAAAAATCTTCCGTTGGATCCCCTCCGAAACAAGAAAAACTGTCACCCACGCACTACTCACGAGTCGACTGGACTACGGAAACGCCCTCTACGCCGGAATTACAGCCAAATTACTGGAAAAACTCCAACGTATCCAAAACGCATCAGCAAGACTCATTTTGGACATCCCTCGCCAAAATCACATTACCGGCCACCTGAAAGACCTCCACTGGCTCCCCGTCAACAAGAGAATAACATTCCGTCTCCTCACCCACGCACACAAGGCCCTCTACAAGCTAGGGCCCGAATGCCTCAACACTCGACTATCCTTCTACACACCCACCCGCCAATTAAGATACTCCGATCAAGGCCTCGCCGCAATCCCGCGCATCCAAAGATCCACCATGGGAGGTAGATCCTTCTCCTACCTGGCGGCCAAGACCTGGAACTCACTCCCCACCCACCTCCGCCTTACACAGAACCACATCTCCTTCAGAAAAGAACTTAAAACCTGGCTATTCGATAAATAATGAACCCCTTCCCCAAGCGCCTTGAGACCCTCTGGGTGAGTAGTGCGCTATATAAATTCTGGAACTTGAACTTGAACTTGAAATATCATTTTCTTATCCTTTTGCTATCTTGTTGTTCTTCTCTTCCTAATCACTTACTCAAACTCTTCACATTTTTTTTCTATCTTAACTGGTTTATTCTCTTTTTCCTATTCTCATTTTACTTTCTACTATGAGTGGTCTTCGTACCATCTCATGGAATGTTAAGGGTAGTCGAAACCCTACTAAAAAGCAACGTGTTCTGTCTCATTTAGCTCGATTGAAATGTCAGGTAGCTTTCTTGTAGGAAACGCATCTCACTTCGCAAGATGTATCTTCACTGAGTAAACAATGGGTAGGAGAAGCCTTTTGCTCCTCTGCAGTTAACAACAACAATGGTACTGTCATTTTATTTCATAAATCATTGTCTGTTCAGGTACAAAACGAATTTCATGACTCTAATGGTAGATGGTTGTTTCTAGATAGTATGATTAACAATTTTCTCTTTCCTTTTGTAATGTATTTGACACTAATGGCATTGATTTAACCTTTTGGAATGACTTTTCTTCACTTCTCTCCTCTCTTGTGACTGAGGACTTGATTGTGGGTGGTGACTGTAACCAACTCATGGATCCTTTTCTGGATCGGAAATCACAAGCACGATATGTTCCCAATAAAATGCAAAAATCATTTCACAAATCCATCTCCTCTAGAGGCCTTATAGATTCATGGAGAATATCCCATCCCGACTACCTTGGGTTTTCCTTTTTTTCCCCAGTGCATGCATCACACTCCCGTATTGATTACATTTTTCTCTCTCACCATGCTTTTCAATTTATGACTAATTCTGAAATAGGGTCTATTCTTATTTCAGAGCACGCCCCGTCATCTTCGATATGGACTATCCTTCACCCATTTCTGCTCTCTCCGCTGGCGTTTCAACAACTCACTACTTCTTGACCCCCAGTTTACTGATCATTTTTCACTCTTTATGGATGAATTTTTTCGCAACAATCTTAACACTGTCTCAGACTTTCATTTTATCTGGGACTCCTTTTAGGCCGCTGCTAGAGGCTGCATTATAGACTTTGTATTCCGAAAGAAAAATAAGGCCCTCCGCCAATCATCTCAAATCCTCCAACAAATTAAGGAACTTGAACACCTTTATTTTATTACTAACTCCCCTGACACATTATCTTCTCTCATCAAAGCGAAAATGCAATTTAATAAACACTCCTGGGACTCTGCCTCTAATCATCTTCTTAAATTTAACGCTAAAATGTATGGTGGACGTAATAAAGCAGGCAAATCACTTGCGAACTATCTTAAGATTAAAAAGCAAAAATACAAGATTGTTGCCATCATAGATTCTCAGGGAGTTTCTCAGTCCACGGACGCTAACATTCTTGATTGTTTTGTTCAATATTACTCTTCCCTCTACACTTCAGAATCTAACCCTTCTCCCGAGCACATTGACTCTTTTTTTCAATCTATTCCTAAATCTCCCGACAAATCTGTAGATCTCTCCTCCCTTGACGTTCCTATTTAAGAGAAGTAAATGGTTGCTGCTATTACTCTTCTTCCCAAGGATAAAACACCCATCCCGGATGGCTTTACGGTGTGCTTTTACCTTCAATTTAAGACTGTCTTATTACCACATCTACTTACTTTAATTAATCACTTCCCTGCCGCAGGCGAATCTAGAGGCTCTTTTACGCAGGCAATGCTTTGCCTACTTCCTAAAAAAGATAAAGATCCTTCCCTCTGTAAAAACTATTGGCCTATTTCTCTCATTAACACAGACTGTAAAATATATGCAAAAAAATTTGCCATTTGTAATAATAAAGTAGTCCCTGATCTAGGTAATATATATAAATCTGGTTTCGTCAAGGGCAGGTCTATCACTGATAACTCAGGAACTCTTCTTAATATCATACATCTTGCTGCAAAAATGGATTCCCCCGTCGCAGCTATCACACTGGATGCTGAAAAAGCTTTTGATCGGGTCAATTGGGATTTTATGTTTGGAGCGCTCAGATGTCATGGTTTCAGTCCCCCCATTGTAAAGTATATTCAATTATTATATTCTGCTCCTCGGACTTCCATCTGGGTCAATGCAGCCCAATCAAGATACTTTTCCCTTCATAGAGGAACCAGGCAAGGTTGTCCTCTTCCCCCCACTCCTTTTTATTCTGGCTCTAGAGCCTTTTTTGGAAAAAAAATAACAAGTTCTTCTTCCTATTCCGGATTCGTGTATCAGAATGTTGAAATCAAGTTTACTGCTTATGCGGATGATATTTTACTTTATATTTCAAATCCAGCCATTTCTCTACCTGCACTTTTCTCTTTACTCCATGATTATTCCTCGGTCTCTGGTCATAAACTGAACATTGACAAATCTGAAGTCCTTCCTCTTAATAAGTTTTGTCTCTCTCATATGTTTGAGGGATCTGGCTTTGAATGGACTCCCGGGCATGTCAAATGTTTAGGTATTCTGTATGCCAATACTATTAGAGAATATTTACAACAAGGGGTGGTGAGGGACAGAGTCTCTGAATTAAGCAGAATACTCTCACCCAGTCAAAAGATCAGGGCTAGATCCAACACCGTTTTTTAGCTCATTGCACCATCCCAGTTTCAGAACCTGGCTGTATGCAAATTAGTCTGTTCCTGTCCCAGTGCATGATGGGAACAGGGCAAACCAAACTACAAAAGCCAATTCTTACACTGGGAAGGAAACAAGCTTCCGGGGACCGGTTTCTGGCATTACAGCCGTCTTCGGCCCGGCTTGCTTGAATCCTGATGGTGCAATGAGCAAGGGACTCATGTCTGAGTATACCCTTCCACGCTTAGGGTGGACAAAAATATTTACAACAAGGGGTGTGAGGAACAGAGTCTCTGAATTAAGCAGAATACTCTCACCCAGTCAAAAGATCAGGGCTAGATCCAACACCGTTTTTTAGCTCATTGCACCATCCCAGTTTCAGAACCTGGCTGTATGCAAATTAGTCTGTTCCTGTCCCAGTGCATGATGGGAACAGGGCAAACCAAACTACAAAAGCCAATTCTTACACTGGGAAGGAAACAAGCTTCCGGGGACCGGGTTCTGGCATTACAGCCGTCTTCGGCCCGGCTTGCTTGAATCCTGATGGTGCAATGAGCAAGGGACTCATGTCTGAGTATACCCTTCCACGCTTAGGGTGGACAAAAATATTTACAACAAGGGGTGGTGAGGGACAGAGTCTCTGAATTAAGCAGAATACTCTCACCCAGTCAAAAGATCAGGGCTAGATCCAACACCGTTTTTTAGCTCATTGCACCATCCCAGTTTCAGAACCTGGCTGTATGCAAATTAGTCTGTTCCTGTCCCAGTGCATGATGGGAACAGGGCAAACCAAACTACAAAAGCCAATTCTTACACTGGGAAGGAAACAAGCTTCCGGGGACCGGTTTCTGGCATTACAGCCGTCTTCGGCCCGGCTTGCTTGAATCCTGATGGTGCAATGAGCAAGGGACTCATGTCTGAGTATACCCTTCCACGCTTAGGGTGGACAAAAATATTTACAACAAGGGGTGGTGAGGGACAGAGATCTCTTGACTGGGTGAGAGTATTCTGCTTAATTCAGAGACTCTGTCCATCACCACCCCTTGTTGTAAATAATTTTGTCCACCCTAAGCGTGGAAGGGTATACTCAGATGTGAGTCCCTTGCTCATTGCACCATCAGGATTCAAGCAAGCCGGGCCGAAGACGGCTGAAATGCCAGAAACCGGTCCCCGGAAGCTTGTTTCCTTCCCAGTGTAAGAATTGGCTTTTGTAGTCTGGTCTGCCCTGTTCCCATGATGCACTGGGCCAGGGACAGACTAATTTGCATACAGCCAGGTTCTGAAACTGGGATGGTGCAATGAGCTAAAAAACGGTGTTGGATCTAGCCCTGATCTCTTGACTGGGTGAGAGTATTCTGCTTAATTCAGAGACTCTGTCCATCACCACCCCTTGTTGTAAATAATTTTGTCCACCCTAAGCGTGGAAGGGTATACTCAGATGTGAGTCCCTTGCTCATTGCACCATCAGGATTCAAGCAAGCCGGGCCGAAGACGGCTGAAATGCCAGAAACCGGTCCCCGGAAGCTTGTTTCCTTCCCAGTGTAAGAATTGGCTTTTGTAGTCTGGTCTGCCCTGTTCCCATGATGCACTGGGCCAGGGACAGACTAATTTGCATACAGCCAGGTTCTGAAACTGGGATGGTGCAATGAGCTAAAAAACGGTGTTGGATCTAGCCCTGATCTCTTGACTGGGTGAGAGTATTCTGCTTAATTCAGAGACTCTGTCCATCACCACCCCTTGTTGTAAATAATTTTGTCCACCCTAAGCGTGGAAGGGTATACTCAGATGTGAGTCCCTTGCTCATTGCACCATCAGGATTCAAGCAAGCCGGGCCGAAGACGGCTGAAATGCCAGAAACCGGTCCCCGGAAGCTTGTTTCCTTCCCAGTGTAAGAATTGGCTTTTGTAGTCTGGTCTGCCCTGTTCCCATGATGCACTGGGCCAGGGACAGACTAATTTGCATACAGCCAGGTTCTGAAACTGGGATGGTGCAATGAGCTAAAAAACGGTGTTGGATGTAGCCCTGATCTCTTGACTGGGTGAGAGTATTCTGCTTAATTCAGAGACTCTGTCCATCACCACCCCTTGTTGTAAATAATTTTGTCCACCCTAAGCGTGGAAGGGTATACTCAGATGTGAGTCCCTTGCTCATTGCACCATCAGGATTCAAGCAAGCCGGGCCGAAGACGGCTGAAATGCCAGAAACCGGTCCCCGGAAGCTTGTTTCCTTCCCAGTGTAAGAATTGGCTTTTGTAGTCTGGTCTGCCCTGTTCCCATGATGCACTGGGCCAGGGACAGACTAATTTGCATACAGCCAGATTCTGAAACTGGGATGGTGCAATGAGCTAAAAAACGGTGTTGGATCTAGCCCTGATCTCTTGACTGGGTGAGAGTATTCTGCTTAATTCAGAGACTCTGTCCATCACCACCCCTTGTTGTAAATAATACTATTAGAGAAAGCATTAAAATTTATCATAAAGATATATTTAAAAAAAGTCTCTTCACTTACCGATAGTTGGTCCCCCCTTTTTTTATCCTGGTGGGGAAGACTTGCAACTGTTAAAATGATGCTACTCCCTATTGTAAATATTTATCTTTCTATGCTTCCTATTTCCCTCCCACATTACTTTTTCAAAACCATTAATCGCCTCCTAACAACATTTTTAGGAAACAATCGCAAAGCTAGGATTTCTCTCTCTCGCCTCCAACAACCCAAAGATTTGAGAGGGGTCAACTTTACCAATATTTCTCGTTTTCATTCGGCCTTTACACTAAAACAAATCTGGCCTTTTCTTACTGATTCATCTCCTCCTCCGTTAACAGCCTGGAGCTCAATAGAACTCGCGCAACATGCTCCCTTCTCATTCCTTACTGCCACTCGCTTATCTCAACCTCCAAAGAGATTCATTACCCATGTATTTAAGCACTCTAAGGCATTAGCGCTTTCACTGTTTCGCTCCTCCTTCTCATCCACTAAGCTTCACTTGTTGACTCCGATCTGGTATAATAAATTCCTCAAGATCAATAACAGAGCGCTTTTCTGGAAAGAATGGATTGATAAAGATATCATTACTTACGACCACCTGTTCAAAGACAACTCTTTAAGAACTTTCCAGGACTTGCGTGACTCCTTTAACCCTTCAAACACACACTTAACTCATTTTCTCTTACTTACTCACACTCTATCTTCTCTTATTTTTTTGACCAATCCCCCTCCCACTGCTGAACCCCTTCTCATACCTCTGCCAGACTTTGCTATTCCTTATAGAGCGTCTGCCATTTACAAACTGCTTTCTCGCACAACTACTGAGAGGCGCAAATCTAAACTTGAACTTCTATGGGAGGCTGACCTAACCCAAGAATTTTCTTTACAAGTCTGGGACACTATTTGGTCTAAAATACATACGGTTTCTCGTTCGGCCATAACCACACAGACTTTTTATTTTTTTTACAATAAGGTCTTTTTCACTCCTTCTGATCTACATGAATTCCTTACTTGACTCAAAAAAGTGTTGGTCTTGCTCATGTGACAACAGTGATTTTCTCCATATGTTTTTTAAGTGCCCTTTGGTTAAACCACTTTGGTCTCGTATTTGCTCTACACTCAACAACATTTTATCTACTAATGTTCCCTTTGAGATTGTACATATTTTCTTGGGTGGGTCTTCCCCCATATGGAATGTTAATTGTAATGTACGTACATTTATTGATCTTTTCATAGCTATTTCGTTTCAGATGATTACAACCAACTGGAAAGACACTTCAAAGATTACATATAATGCTTGGTGGAATTTGTTATGTCATCACCACAGACTTGACCGCGCTTTTGCCACCACTGTACCCTTATTAATCAAGAAAGATTTATTATGGTTACCTTTGACTGATTTCCTCTCCAGACATGCCCCCTGAATGGTTTAATTATCTTCCCTTCTCTCTTATTATTGTATGGTAGTAATAAGTATTGATTTTGTTTTCTAGGTTGCCCCTTTTTTTTTCTCTTCTCTTTCTCCCCCTCCCTTATGACAAAATACCCTTAAAAGCTCTGTTTCTTGGTACAGTTCATTTACCCCCTTGGGGTTGGAGTTTATATTGTTCTTGTTTTATCTGCTGTTCTATTTCCTTTAGTCTCATTTAACTTCTGTAATGATGGTTTACGTTGTATAATTCTATTTGATAAAGCTTTTTAAACTTGAAAAGGGAAACTCAACTGCTCACCTTCAGAAAAGCATTAAAAACCTGCCTTTTCGGAGAGGAGGAGCTTCGCGCGCATCCGAGATGGCCGCGTGAGCACAGGGCTCCCGAGGACCCTCGCTGCCTCCCGCATTTATCCTGTTTAATATCCTGATCTGATGGAAGATCATTGAAGACACAACCCGGCTGATGTACCAGCAGGTTTTTTTATCGAAATCAGACGCAGGGTCCCCGAGCTTCGCCGTCTTGAACTTTGCGGCCTTCTCCATGGACCAGCCTGCACCTTGAGTGTTGGCAGTGCCCGGGTCGTAATTCAACAACAACGGCTCGAGGAGGTCGGACCACGGCCTCACTTCACTTTCGGTTTCGTTTCTCCGGCGCACTGCCTCATATATGCGGTGCGTCTGTTGATCGGACTGATGCCAACTCATTGAGTTCCGAGCATACGACGGTTTGGCTGTGGTCTCCACTTGGCTCAACTTGGTCTCCTGTGTTCCCGTGTGTGACTTTTACGCAGTCATTTGGACCAGATCCCAAGCCTCCCTCCGGGGCACCCGACTCGCCATGACGGGCAAGCCTGAGGGTGAGAAACAGAAGGTTAAGACCACCATCCGGGGTGGTTCTACCCAGACGAACGTCATGGACCGATATACGCTTTCTAAAGGATCCCCCGGTGGCGCACCTAAGGCCCGGGAGGAGGTTGTCGACGATCCTGCTGTGTTGGCGGAATTAACACTACAAGACGTGATGGGCGCCATTGGTGGGATACAGTCCTCCATTGGCCGACAATATGAAGCCCTGGCTCTGAAGTTGGACACGGTGGCTATCGATGTCAACCTCATTCGCACTGACTTAGCCAAGACGAATGAGAAAGTGAAGTCATTAGACCTGAAGACATCCAGCCTCACCACGGACGTGTCCGACCTGCAAACAGAAGTGCGCAACTTAAGATCTGCCAATGACTTTTTTGCACGTCGCTTGGAGGATTTTGAAGGCCGTGCGTGGCGCAATAACTCGCGTATTATTGGGGTCCCGGAAGAATCTAGTCCACTCGCCATTGATCTTCGAGTAGAGGACCTCATTCTAAATCATCTGGCCCCAAAGGGCCTGAGTAAATTTTTTGCCATCGAACGTGCGCACAGGGTGCCAGGGGGGCAAGCGAAGCCTGGTTTCCCCCCCCCCCGTCCGATCATTGCTCGGATCTTCAATTTCAGAGATCGCGACGCCATTTTGCAGGCGGCACGGACAAGCGGCCCTACACAGTTCGAAAACGCCGCCGTAAACTTTTATCCAAACTTTTCTCAGTCGGTCCAGAAACAACGTATGGGATTTCAAGGTGTGAAAAGGCGACTCAGAGACATGGAACTAGAATATGCTATGTTATTCCCGGCCCGACTACGTGTTGAGTATGACAATAAAACACTTTTCTTTGTCAGGCCTGAGGAAGTGAGTGATTGGTTGGACACTTTGCCGACTCGCCGCGCTGGCCAAGAACATGCCGGTGGTGCGGAAGGGGGACTGATGGACCAAGAATGACTATGATGCCTGTGTCCGGAACCATTTACTGCGTGCTCAGCCGGAGTTCACTGACTTTCTTTGATCATTCCATTCGTATCCTCGGAGGTAGCGGGGATGGCGGGACCCTTTCCTCCTCTGGGGTTTTCTTTGTGTAGATTAGTTTATGTTTGTATTTGCTAGGGCGACAGGCACACTGCAAGTTGAGATGGCTTTTGACTCGGTGCAGGGGTGCAGGGTGGGGGGAAGTTGTGTTGGGAACCTTGGGGGGAGGGAGGGACAAGTTCAGGGATTGTTTGTTTTTTCTTTTTCAAGGCAAGGTACTTTCATTATCATTGATGTTTGTGTGATGCTCGTTTTGCGATGGGAGTCCATTTTGGATTTGGATGGGGGTAGGGGGTTGAAGGTATTATGCTGGAATGTGAATGGGTTGGGTGATCGCATAAAGAGAGGGGTGGTTATGCAGCTGTTGCGGCGCCTTTCACCTGATGTCGTACTGTTACAAGAGACACATTTGATAGGAAACACTTGTCATGCTCTTAATAGGAGAAGTTATCGTCTGGCTGCCCATTCGGGATTTACGTCTAGTTCTAGAGGAGTGGGTATTTTGCTCAAGGTTTCCCTCCCCCTCGAAGTTGATGACGTGATCCTCGATGCCAGGGGTCGATATGTTGCACTAGTCGGGCGGTGGGAGGGAAAGCCAATCTCGTTGGTGTCAGTTTATGTCCCCCCGGGCTTGCAATCTACGGCATTTGCGGACCTGGGGCGGATGGTTCTGGGTCTCCCCGAGGGTGTTTTGATACTGGGTGGTGATTTTAACTCCGTCATTTCTGGCAGGATAGATCGCTATCCCCCCCAAGATCTTCCTCCTGCACAATCCTGGTTGGGCGACTTCCTGGAAACCTTGGGCCTCATAGACTGCTGGAGACTAATACACCCAGAGCAGACACAGTTTACTTTCCACTCAGGAGCTCATGGCAGTCTTTCTCGATTGGACTACATCCTGATACCAGCGGCACTGTCCCCCTCGATTGGAGAGGTTAAACACCTGGCCCGGGGCATATCGGACCATTCCCCTATTTGGTTTCATTTTAATCTTAGCATCGGGGCCGAGGGCAGGGTGGCTCCAATTAACCCATGGTATCTTCTCAACCCCAAGACGCGCACTGCATTGATTAAATCATTTGATCTGTATTTTGTTGAAAATGTTGGTTCTGTATCTTCACCTGTCTCGTTGTGGGAAGCTTTTAAGACCGTGATCAGGGGACAGGCATTGTCTTTGGTGGGGTGTGCTAAGAAATGTAAGAACGAGGCAGTTGTTCAGCTCGAAACTGAAATCACAGATCTGGAGACTCGAGAAGCTTTACACGTCCTCCGCCTTAAACAACTAGAATATAAAACTTTGGTCACTGATGCGGCAAAGACGATGAGTAGGGAACAGCAGGTACGGCTCTATGACGTGGGTGATAAAGCAGGAAAATTGATCGCCTGGCTAGACAGAAGGGAGAGAGCGAATCGAGTGGTTCCGGTGATTGTGGCGTGTGATGGTGTGAGTGTAACTGATCCAGTTGACATTGTTGAATGCTTTGCTGATCACTTTCGAGAGGTATATACTTCGGTGTCCGACAGGCCTGAAGGGGATTCGCATTTGTTGCTTCGGGATATAGCGCTCCCATGTTTGTCCGACTCGGAGCGTGACTGCCTGGATGCCACGCCCTCGGTGGATGAAGTGGCTCTCGCGCTGCGCTCCCTTTGCTCTGGCAAGGCTCTGGGTCCCAGTGGCCTTCCTGTGGAACTGTATAAGTTACGCCCTGATACTTTAGCTCCCCATCTAGGTGCTATGTTTTTGGCTGCTCGAGACAATGGCTCCCTCCCTAGAGATCAGCGTCTTGCGACCATTGTGGTGATCCATAAGGAGGGTAAACCACGGGATCGTTGCTCGTCTTATAGACCCATTTCGCTCTTAAATGCGGAGCCCAAGATCCTCGCCAAAATGCTTGCTAATCGTTTGATTACGGTTATTGGCGACTTGATTCATCCGGATCAATCGGGTTTTATCCCGCACCGTAAAACGGCACTAAATTTACGTCATCTGCATGGTGTTCTCACGAGGGTCCCAACGCTGCGTGAACCGGCCATCTTGGCGTCCTTGGACGCCACGATGGCCTTTGATACAATCGAGTGGTCTTATCTCTGGGCGGTACTCGCCAAGTTTGGTTTTGGCACGGGTTTTATCGGTTGGGTCAAACTCCTGTATGAAGCACCACTCGCCCAGGTGGTGGTTAATGGCTGCGTCTCCATGCCTTTTACTCTAGGTAGGGGCACGCGACAGGGCTGTCCGTTGTCCCCGCTTCTTTTTGCTCTGGCGTTGGAGCCTCTTGCTGCTTGGCTGCGGTGGGAACCCTCGATGAAGGGTATACGCTGGACGCCGGAATTTGAGGACCGCATTTCCTTATACGCGGATGATATTTTACTGTACCTTACCTCTCCCCAAAAATTGCTTAATGTGTTGTTTGACGTACTTACCTCCTTTGGGAAGAACTCGGGCCTCATCATTAATTGGTCAAAATCCTACATTTATGTACTTGCGGGTGATGTCCCGCGTTTGCCACGGGGCTGTCCCATCCAGCTGTCACAATCCGGCTTTAAGTACCTGGGTGTGTTTATCTCTATGAATCCGACGGTTCGCTACGAACGAAATTTGCTTCCCCCACTTCAGCGGCTACGCTCCGATGTAGCGCGTTGGCGTGAATTACCGTTGTCTCCACTTGGGCGTGCGGCCCTTTTTAAGATGATGTCCCTGCCCCGGTTCCTATATGCCCTTCAGAATAGTCCTGATGTCATCCCGTCGACGTATTGCCGGGAAATAGAATCGTTACAGAGGCAACTAATATGGGACGGACGTTCGCATATAGCTCTTCCGAAATTGACACTCTCCTGGTATGATGGCGGTATAGCGCTCCCGGATATTCGTAGGTATTATTGGGCTTCCCACCTAGCTGCTATTAACCACGGGATGTATGGCCCGGCGTTGAACCCAGCATTTGAAATGGACAAGTGGCTGCTCCCGGGGGGTGATTACTACAGGGCACTTTATTCGGGACCTTCCCGTTCACAACTCACGGGATCTACCGCTATAACGGTGCGAGTATGGCATAGCGCTACAGCGGCTATGGGCTGGAGTGATAAAATAATGGGTGCGACACCGCTCTATGCCTCTGCGAAGTTGGGCGGCCTCTGGAGGACGAAGGGATTTGATAAGTGGGACATGATCGGTATAAGTAAAGTCCGTGATCTTTGGCTTAAGGGAAAGGTTAAGGCCTTCTCTGAACTGCAAACAAGGTATCAGCTGAGTGACAGGGAAAGATTTCGTTACATCCAGGTACGTCATGCTCTGAATTCTGTGTTGCCAGCGGGTGGTGCTGTCCCAGATTCCTCCCCCCTCGAAGATCGTATACTAGACGGCTATGTGCCGGATAGCACTATCTCACTGTTCTACAAAAAAATGATTAATGATAGATCGGGTCTGGTTGATCGCCTTCGTGAGGCCTGGATTGCTGATGGTATTGAACTGGATGATGAGGATTGGCAGTCCGCAGTCTCCTCTCTCAAGGAGGTGGCGATTCCGGCCCGCCTCCGTCTGGTCCAACTCAAGATCCTCCACAGAATTTATGTCACTGGTCCCCGTCTAATTCATATGGGCTTTTCTACAGATGGCATGTGTCGGCGTGGGTGTGGTCTCCTTGGCACCTATCTCCACATCATTTGGGAATGCCCTGAGGTGGTGCGATTCTGGAAACGTATACATGAGATTATGGATGATGTCACGGGTGTTGTTATGAGGCCGGAGGCCCGGCAGTGCTTATTGAATGTATGGGGTCCGAATGATTATGATGTGTCACAGCTTCGATGGGTGACCTTGGCCAATATGGTCGCGAAGAGAGACATTGCCCAGTTGTGGGGATCCCCGAGGCCGCCCACAGTGACAACTTGGAAAGAGAGTTTGGACTGGTGCATGTTTAGAGAGAAAATAGTGTATATTGCAAGAGGCAGACCCAGAAAATGAGGTAAGATTTGGACTCCTTGGAACACATACCGTGGAGATATTTGTACACCCCCTGCCCACCGCCCCCAGAGTCCTCCTCAGTCGCCCTGACCTATATCCCTTCCAGCAGTGATATGTCATACTGTCCATATGCAACTCTGCCTGTGCCTCCCTCCCCTCAACTGTATTCAGAGATTGTTCTTCTCCTGTTAACATGTGTCTCCCGTCCTCCTTGAGCACATATCTAATGTCTGTATTCATACTGTACTGCCTTGCTGTTTGTTTGATGTTTTTGTCTCTTTGTGTTTTAAATAATAAAAAGTTACAAAAAAAAACAAAAACTGCCTTTTCAATCTCTGATCTTGTAGGTCAGGTATCAGTGTTCACATGTTCTGTGAGCTAGCGCCTAGTATTTGTTCGCGCTCTATAAATCCACATTTAATTTCCAAAACTAGTTTGTCACTCACTTCAGCTGCTTTTTGGAAAGTTTCAGGGTGGTTCATCAAGCGGGCTGAGAAAAATGGGGGTCCCAAAACGTGTTTTCCCCATGCAATTTCCCATAGGGATTTTAAACACGACTACAGACCAAACCGCTGAACAGAATTACACCAAATTTGGCAGAAAGTTCGATCTTGGTCCAGAGAGAGTGCTTGAGTGCTTTTGGTAATTTGGTGTACATATGTTTGGTAGTTTTGAAGTTATAAAAGAAAAAAGATTATGTATATCTAGAGATCCGGATCCATGTGCCATCACCAATACCGTGATTGGCTGCCACCACTTCAGCCAGGAAGTGGTGGCAGCCATCTTGGGATTCAGACTCAGCTGAGACCCCCCCAAAAAAGAGAGAAAAAAACATAAGGGGGCAGGGTAGGGATATCCTGACACCCTAGGCCTGGTGGTGGGGTCCCACAGGGCCAAACACCTTCAAAAGAAATGTTGCTGGAAAGTTACTGAAGATCTGCAGTAACAACATTTTTTTTTTTTAAAACAAGGGCGGTCTCCCATGCTTGTGTTTTTTAAGCCCCCCCATAGGTGGGCCAGTTGCCGGTGGAACGGTGATATATATTTGTGGGGAGAAGGGTTATTGTGTATCCCCTGGGCTGATTTTAGCCCTGGGGACACATTCCATTGTGACTCTGCCTTATGAAAAAAGTGGGAGGGGTCATGTGGCCCGTTCTGGGATGATTTTGGCCCTGGGGAGCACATCCCTTGGGCCCATACGGGGTGTAAAAAGTGGGAGGGTGGCATAGAGCCCCCTCCCTGGGTCAACTTCTGCCCTGAGGACACCAACCCCTGGGACCCGGCCATATATCCAATGGTTAGAGCACCTATCAGCCCCCCTCCCAGAACCGATTTCCACCCTGGAGACCTCATCCCACAGGGCCCAGCCACATTTACAAAGAGTAGGGGGCTTGCGGCCCCCCTCCCTGAGCTATTAATGGCCCAGGGGACCCCATCACCCAGGGTTAGCTCATGCTATGTCCCGAGGTCATAGCAGTTTCCCTGCCTACATTGGCACAGAGAGAGAAACCTCTGTTTGTTCCCATTTCAAAACTCCCTCTCATGCGGGAGAAGATACTAACAATGCTCGGCGAAGCGGCATGTGCAAGGTAAGTGGTTTTATTCATTTTTTATTTAATTTTACCTATCCCGGTGCTTCTCAACTCCCCCTAGAGCCCGCCTTTCCCACCCTGCCGCACCTCCCTTACCCGTGCCAGGTGTGCCTGGTTACCTGGGCCATGGGAGATGGGGTCCCAGGGTCCCAGGGTCCCAAATTGGCCCAAGGAAGCGGGCTGCGTTCCCCTCTCCCCCTTTGGAATAAGGCCAGGAGATGGAGTCCCCAGGAGAGGAGGCTGTGTGCCTTTCTCCCCTGTAAATATAGTGGAGGCAGCAGTGGATGGGGTCCACAGGGCCAAACTTTGCCCAGGAAGGGCACACATACCCCTTCCCCCACAAAATGTATGGGCCCCTGAGGGTTGGGGTCCCAGGGGCTGAAATCAGGTTGGGGAGGAGAGCCACATTCTACCCTCTCTATTAAATATGGTGCAGGCTATCAGGGATGGTGTCCCTAGGGCCATAATCTGGGGGGGGGGCGCATGCCCCCCTCCCCTGAAATATGTTGCTAGGCTTCCGGGGGATGCAGTACCCAGGGCAAAAGTGGCCCAGGGATAGGGCTCATGGTTTGGCTGCCTTTGGAAAGTAGGCCACAGGGCCTAGCTGACTCCCCACAAGGCTGTGCACACCCTGGAGTTGGCTGTATGTGGAGGTTGGTCGTAGGCCTGGCCTTGTGTTCAACCCCCACTGCACACGGCCAAAGGTTGTGCACAGGTGGGGTGGAGTTGGAGGGATTGGTCGCAGGCCAGGCCCAGCTGACAACACTACTGCCACGTATGCGCAGAGTGGGGTTGGCTGCATACGGGTGGTTTGCCACAAGGTAACTATAACTCAGTCCCTCACAATGCACTGCTAATTACCCCACATTTTACATCAGTCTTAACATCTTCTATGACATCATTCATAATATCATTGCAATAATTGCTATAAAATTATTGAAGAGAAAGCTGTGCATGGCAGGGGTGCGAGTTAGACTTACCGTAGGGCACGAGCTATGGTTTCTTAAGATAACTATAACTGCTGAATTTCCATGATTTTATGTGTGTAAAAACTGAAGCTAACTATAACGTCCCTGTAACCTTTGTTTTTTAGTGAATATATATATATATATATATATATATATATATATATATATATATATATATATATATATATATATATATATATATATATATATATATAATTATATATCATCCAAACACAAGGTTGCCCCAGTAAGAATGGCCCCAATGCAGGTATCTCTCTGCAGTGCGGATGACAGCGCGCTTGCACTCCGATGTCCCTCAAATTCAAAAGGCTCGACGCGTTTCGAACCGGAGTTCTTGTTCACGAGCCGAAATGACAAGTCAGGCAGCAGCTGCATTGAGCACCGATCTGCTTTGTATCATTAAGTCCCACCCCAGTGGGCGTGTCACATGTCTCACCCATGCGCTATGCATTCTGGTACTTGCGGTGCTCAAAGTATATTCAAACCAAGTGGGCGCTGTTGCCTGCCCACATTACGTCCATCGAACACCCCTGTGGGTTGAGGAAACCCCAAAAGTCAAGCTGCGTTGTCCTTAAGCCCTCCAACACTCAGAGCCCGGCACTTCCAAACCGGCACCCAGCGTTTCTGGGCGCCACAGATCCGCTACGCGGCTGAGATATAATTATATATATATATAGACAATACTGTATCCGACTGATCTGTAATCTTTTGTTTGTTTTAATACCGGTGCATAGATTTTCAGTAGTCTGATTATATATGCCTTGGCTCTAGCTGAGGAAGATAGCAATACTTCCATATATTTGCTTTCTTCAGAACATTGCTGAGCTACAATTTTGTTGTTCCCCTATCTGTTCTTGATAATAGAATTCTTTCTGAATTGTTTTTGCCATTGCGATTCTCTGCTCTATTTCTCTAATTCATGCTCTTTTTCCCTTTGATAGGGCAATTTTTTATGATGTAATTCTCCCTTGCATAGTTGCTTCAAAAGTTTCCCAGACTACTGCTACTGTGGTGGAGCTCATATTGAATAGAAAGAAACTCTTTGATTAACTGAGTGGTATACTTTAATCATTGCTCGTCTTGTAGCTAACCTTCATATAAAACGCCTCTCTTTGGACTTGTTCTTAATTGTCTTAATTGTTATTTCAATTTGTATTTGTATTGCTGCACGATCTCAGGAGATATTGTGAATTATTTTATTCTCACTGTTCCTTAACTGATATATTACCAGAAAAAATCCGCTTTAACAGCTAAATTGATTCTTTTGGAATAACTTGTGCTTTAAACTCTACCCGATGTATCTGAATAATCCCGGTATCTCCTTCTAATTTATTTAGAAAAGGTTCGATATATAAAGAAAATAGCAAGGGGGAGTAGGGACATCCTTGCCTCGTCCCACGTGTTATTATAACATTTTTAGAAAGATTCCCAGCAATACGAATTGACACCTTCGGATTAACATATAATGCCTTAATCGCTTTAATAAATTCCCCCGAAAATCTCTTCCAAACTAAAATAGACCATAAAAAGTTCCAGGAAACCCTGTCAAATGCTTTTTCCGCAGCTAACCGGGCAACCGCAACAGGAGAATTAGTAGCTTAAGACCAATCGAGAAGAGAAATCATTCTTTTAACATGATCTGTAGTATCGTGTTTAGAGATAAAAACCATGTTGTCTTTTTGAGACTAAATTAGACATAATATTATTCAATCTATTGGCCAATACTTTTGAATAGACCTTACTATCCGCGTTCAAAAGTGAGATTGGTCTATAAGACCCCATCTCAGTTTCCTTCTTTCCTTTTTCCTTAAAAATAACAATAGTAGCTTCGGACCAAGGGACTGGGGGATTACCAAAAAATGCTTGTTGACACACTTCAACTAACTCTTTTTTAAGTGTCTTTCTAAATGTACGATAAAATTCGAGTGGAATGTTATCCGGTCCCATAGCTTTGCCGAGAGATAGACCTAATAAAGCTTTTTCAATTTCATCCCAAGTTATGGGTGCGGATAGCAATTCTTTTTCAATTTCCGTAAGTCTGATGGTTTCCAGTTTGCTCAGGTATTCCACGGCCCCAGTCCCCCCTACCATCACTTCTGTTGGAGCCGTATATAGATCTTGATAACATTTGTAAAACGCTTCCAGAACCCCATCTTTGGTTTCTTGTAAAATCCCATTTAAATCAACGACCTTTTCAATATCATTAAAGACTGTTTTCTGGCGTAATCTTTTTGCTAGGATTCTCCCCGTATTTTCACTAAATTTATAAGCTTGTTCCTTATATTGATTATATTTAAGGGCGATTTGATCTGCAATATTAGAATATGCTATGGCTCTTTTAATAGTTAGGTCTCTCTGTGCTATATCAATATCCTGAACTAATCTGATTGCATTGGCTAAGTTATGTTCTGCTTTCATAATCAGGGCACAATCATCCTTATGTTTAGCCCCCCTTCTCTTCCGTCGCACATTGGAATAGCTAATGGTTTCCCCTCTAACTATTGCCTTAAAGGCGTCCCAAACAATCTCATTTGGTGCGGTCTTTTTATTTAATTAAACAAATTCCTGTATGACTTTGACCATGTGTTGACAGTAGTCTTCGTCCAGTAGTAAGTTCCTTTCAAAAGACCATGACCAGTTCTTCTCAATTGTGTGTAAGCCAAGAATTAGTTCCAGTGTTAAGAGATTGTGGTCTGATACAAGCTTACGAAGAATTTCTAAATTAAGTTTGCCTACCATTTGCTGCAAAACAAAAAAAAATCTAAACGCACACATTTCTAGTGAGTGGCTGAAAAAAGGTATACCCAGGATCTCCTGCGTGAAGTAGATTCCAAACATCCTAAAGCCCATGTTCTACAATTAAATCCCGCAGCACCCTAAAAGTCTGATATTTCCTTCCTAAATACCCCTTGTTTCCCCTAATATCTAGATTCGCGTCCAAGTGTATCTTCAAATCCCCACACATTGGTTGGGGCCATTGAGCTAATTCAGAATTTATGAAGTTCATAAGCTCGGTATCATCCAAACTCGGCCCATATAGTGTGCACAGCGTAAATCTATTCTGATTAATCTTACATTCTGCGATGGCCCACCGCCCCATTTATCTGCCAAGCTCTTTATACATGTCCCTAACCCCCGTCTAATTAAAATAGCTACCCCTCTCTTGATCCCCATTTGTTTTGAGCATACCACTAGTTCTAATCCTAAATTTTGCAGCAATCCTCGTTTTGCACAAGCGATATGTGTTTCTTGCAAACATAATAAATCAATTCGAGATAGTTGAACAATCTTAGCCAATACATCTCTCTTCTTCCTGTCATTGAGCCCACAAATATTGAGTGTACAAATCCTTAATTTCCTATCCATATTTCCAAAAAGAAAAAAGACGGAAACACAAGAGGTTTACAATCTGGGTATGAGCACCTCTCTTTTCCTCTTTTATATGACTGGATGCTTGGGAGGATAAATGGCAAAGTAAACTTTCAATTGAGGGAATAGATCTGGTGAGAGTAATCGAATTATCGAGGAAAGTGTTATTTAATGGTCCGTTAAAAAGTCAACACTTTATGTCATTATTTGATTTATATTATACGAACGCAAAACTGGCCAAATGGAAATCAGTGAAAGGGGATAAATGTAATCAATGCGGTCTTATTGCTGCAGATGCTGCTCATATGTTTTTTTTGTGTCCTAAACTGAATCAATTTATTATTGATGTGGAATATTTCTTGAAGGTCAGTTTGGGGGTACAGGTTCAGTTATCAGCGGAAATGATAATTATGGGCCTTCAGACAAATCCACTTAGAAATAGGATGGCAGCAGAGGAGGGATTCTTATTTATTTGTATGTCAATTTTTCGTTTGTGTGTAACAACCCAATGGTTAGATGCAGAACCACCAGTCTTTAGTAATTGGCAATCTAGATTATGTTCTATATTTTATTTAGAGACTGCTGCGTATAAAGCAAATGGAATTAGGAAAAAGCTATTTAGGCAGAAACTTTGGTCTCCTTTGGCTAATTGGTTATGAATTAATGTATTATTGAATTACTGTTGTATCCGTAGAAATGTAGTATGTAAAAGAAGAGATATGGTTGCTTGCTGACGAAAATAATAATAAAATAATGGTATAACTTGTGAATTTGCTGCCAATGGGTGTTTCGCTCATCAAGAATCTATTAAACCCAATTCTTGTTTTACCCTTGTAATGGTTCTAGAGGTCCTAGGTTTATTTTGTTTTCTGTGTATGTTTGCGGAGACTAGATTCATGGATTGTAAGAAGTTTAAATCCTTCTCCCTAAAATTACTGAGCCCTGCATTGACATGAAAGAAATCAATAAATGATCTAAAGATTTAGAGATTTCTTCAACTGTGATATAATAATTAGCCAACGCAAGTCGATTTTTAGCTGTGCAGAAAATGACCAAACCCATTATCCTTCTGTATCTGAAGAGGATTCTACCGCTTAAACGTAAAAATCTCCCCTGAAAAAGATGGCGAGGCGCAGCTTGGGTTAAAGAGGCATATGAATGAGCAATCTAAACAGACAACCAAACTCATTTTTTCTTTTTTTTTAGAATTTGCTAAATCAGTTTCCTGTACGTAAATTACTTTCAGCCATTGGTCTCTCAACCACCTTATCACAGTTTTACTTCTCAGATTGTGATTCAAATCATTGACATTAAATTATATAATTCTAAAAGATCTCATCCATCACTGTTTCTGTCCTATCCTATTTGTTTTTCTGGGTATCAGAGCCTGGTCCTCACAACAGGGTACTCTTCTTTCCTTCTGGGTGATGTGAAATTGTACCTAGTTTATCCTACCCCTTTCTGCGGGGTGACTACACCTCCTATACTTTCACAAGTTCATGATTATAATCATAGAATAACAATGAATTCTTTTTTTAAGCTCTTCAAAATCTTTCGCATCATTTCTAGGTCTGTGAAGATCTTCAGTTTGCCTCTGGAAAGTTTCAGATTTGCCTCTTTAATACAGATGCCTGAGACCCATCTGCATGCATAAACAGTATGAGTAGTTTAAAATCTCTGCGCCTTTTATATGTCTCACTAGTCATCTCCGTGAAACTGTGGAAATTAAATTAATTGTTCAATTTAAGCACATTTAATGCAATACCTTTAGAAAGAATCTGCTTTTTCATTCTACATTCCACAAAATATATCCAAATTTTGCAGAAATGTTCAGTATGTTTAGGGAGGTATCCTGTGTGTGTGTTATTGTTGGGAAACTGGCGAATTAAACCCTCAAGAACATAAAACCATGGCATTTATTTGGGGAGTTACTTGTCTCGAGTGAATTTTACTGACATACAGAATGGTATTCTCAAGCACTTGGAGCCCGATTCACAGAATGAATTTAAGACTCAATTCTAAACTTACTACTATTTTGGTATTTACAGAATGCACTTACTACTTTTGGCATTCACAGAATGAACTTACTACTTTTGGAATTCAGAGAAGTTAGGATTTTGTCTTAAGTCTGTCTTAAGTCTGTCTTAAGTTTGTCTTAAGACAAGCTTAAGACAAAATCCTAACTTCTGTGAATACCAAAAGTAGTAAGTGCATTCTGTGAATACCAAAATAGTAGTAAGTTTAGGATTGAGTCTTAAATTCATTCTGTGAATCGGGCCCTTGCTCTTTTTTGTGTGTTAGTTAACTTTGTATCTATTCTTTAAACTGATAATGGCTGGGTCGTTTGTAGTACTTTAGCTGTAAAAACGCAGCCCTGGTCATTGTTTTGTTTATTTCTGGCACTATAAGTTGCAGTTATGTTCCTGAACATGCATCACTCCCTGCTTTTCTGTCTTCGCCGCCCTCTGGCGCCTGGGCCCGGTCCTCTGTTCTCCAGCTCTGCGTTTAAGGGGTGAAGAGCGTTCAGCGTCGGATGCTGATGGACTGTCTGCTTTTCTGTCAACTGGGAAACAAAGATGCGTTTCCCTTCTCGGGCATGGGGATGACAGGGCTGAGTGGCACGTATATTTCCCAGGCTCCGTCTGTTTTTTAAATTTAGACATGACACTTGACAGAAAATACCCCCCACCCCCTGGAATCCCACCCCTGAGTCATCCTGGTACGTGTGAGCCCTGATGTGTCAGAGGAGAGGTCGAGCAGCGGAAGGCTTTGATAGCTCAAGCTGAAAAAATGGCCCTCTTTTAGAGTGTGATTGAGATACGGAGGTGCGTGAGGACGGCGATGTACATTCTCTGCCAACTAGGTCGCTGTCATTACTGTAAGGAACGCACCTCAATCCAATAGCCCAAAAACTAAAAATTTTCTTACTGATCTTCCATTTATTGGAGGCCCGTTCCAATCCTAACACACAGTCAAGCACAGCGGTTGCAGTTTTTGTTCCGTGGATAGTACAGAAGCACTCAAATGGATCGGTTTAATGTGCTTACTTTAAATTGCTTTCTAAATTGGAGACCTAGATAAAATGGCCTCATTAGTTAGAATCTGCACCACTGATGTCAAGCAGAAGCATATGAGGGTCTTTTTAGTCTTCTCTCATTGACTCTTAAACATGTTCCACTAAAAATTCAGACAGTCCTGATGATGACCTCCCAGACGTCTTCCCACATGGGCCGAAACATTGACTGGCTAAAGTGGATGAATGAGCTATCCGTTTGTTATTGTGTCAAAAAAGGATTGCCTTTTGTGTTTGTATTTGGTGTCATTCTTACCACTGTCACTGGCAGCCTTCGTAGGGCAACACCTGCAGCAAATGCTACACTTGTGCAAGGCAGGGCATCATCACATTGATGATGTGGATGCTCCTCCTAAATCACACACACCTTTTAGTCAAGGATGGGCTTGAGAAGAAGGGTGCCAGCACATTTTTCCCTATCTTTTTGGGGGAAATTGCTTTTATTGGCATTTAAGTAAAGAAAAACTGCATTGAGTCTTCATCAAAATATTGATGGGCTTGGTTACATAGATCAATTAGTTAGATTGGATTTTGAAATCTAACATCATAAGATCTGTTAACATTGTTATGAAAACACTCCAGTTGTCAGGAAAGAACAAGAAAGAATGTAACAAATAAAGGAAAACAAAAAACCACAGCTGTTAAACAAGGACAATCATCCCACGCCACACATTTCTCATTGAGGTTCCTGGTGGAGGGGCCTGTATGCCGAAGACCCAGAGAGCATCACCCAGCACCCCTATAGCTATTTCAATGCAGAAATGATTCTAAGTCATTCGAGTGCCCAGAATGATGTGAGTTGGAGCTTTCAGACAGACACAGTTTATAAACGGCCAGGAGCTTTGGTAAGTGACTCGGCTACCTAGTGACTCTTCCCTGCTGGTTAACATAAGTTCGGAAGTGAAGTCAAATGTCTTCAAATTTCTGTACACCATCTTGTAAAAGAGCTGTAAGCCTTTCCATAGCGTAAATTGACCAGACCTTGGACATCCACACCATCAGGGCAGGGCTCTCCAGAATTGGACTAGCGAGAGGCAAGCTGCATTGAGTGATAAACTTTCCTGTCATTGTTGTCAGGGAGTATTCGGAGTTATTGCCCATTGCATGGAGAATTCCCTTGCAGGTAAAAGGCCAAAAGTGTTTTGGTATATGTGTAAGCATACCCTTCAGGTAAAATTAGAGGTAAGGTCTGGGTCAGATAAAGCAATCTGAGTATGAAATTTAGTTTTATACAAGCAGCTCTGCCTTACCAGGAAATCTCGCGCTTTCCCCACCTGTAGAGATCTATGCAAAGCACTTCAATCAGAGGAGGATTATTAGCCTCATACAATTTTTGTCTTTGTGCTGTGATCTTAATCCCTAAATATTCCAGACACTCTGGTTAGATCCCAAAAGCCCAATGTATTCAACAACTCTGTCTAGTTATCCTGCATGCATAGAACACTCTATGCCATGGATTTAGTATAATTCATTTTAAATCTCAAAACACTAGAGAATTTGATGGATAAGAGCGGGGAGTGGAGTTGCTGGATTAGTGATGAAGCAGAGAATATTGCCTGCAGATATTACTAATTTGTAAGTGACGTTGTTAGTTACAAGGGTCCTAGGAGATTTATTTCTGTACTAATTCTTCCAAGCCAAGGGAAAATAAGCTAGGAGAGAGTGGACATTCCTGATGAGTGCCCCTGGCTAGATCTATTTTTCCACTGTGGGTTATATTGATTTTAATATATTGTAGAGGCTTGGGCAAAATTTGCTTTAATGAATTGTTTAAACCGAGGCCCAATATCTGTCTTTCCCAGAACTTTGGACTAGATAATGCCAGTCTAGCTAATCGAATGCTTTCTTCAAGTCAAGCAACAACTGGGTTCTGAATAGTCTCGGTTTGTCAAGAATAGTACAGGCCTATGGCTTGGATCTTGTATCATATGCTGATGATACTCAATTGATCCTTGCGCTTACCCCTGATTCTCAGCAGGCATCCAGGGATCTAAATATCTATCTTAAAGAAGTTTCAAAATGGATGTCAGACAGCAGCCTCAAACCTAATGGCGGAAAGATAGAGGTGTTGGTACATGGCCTGTTGGTGAGAACTTTAATGGCCTCAATGCCTTGGGGAGCGACCAGTTGTTTTTTGGCTGGATAGTAAGCTCACTACGGAAACCCAAGACAAAAAACTCTCCACAACTGTTTTTGGACTATTGGAAACACTCAGAAAAGTCATGCAGTGGCTACCACCCTCTACCAGAGGATTAATTCATTCCCGGCTTGACTTCGGAAACTCCTTATTCTTGGGAAGACCTCAATATGTCCTACAATGCCTACAAATAATTCAGAATTCTGCAGCAGGCTTACTTTTTAAGCTCCCTTAACATCATTCACCAGCCCCAGCATTGGCGGCGTTGCATTGGCTCCAAATACAAAAGAGGATACATTTCAAGGTTCATCGAGCGATGCAAGGTAAAGGTCGTCGTCTGATTCAAAGACTACTCCGCCTTTACATGCCCAAGCGATCACTACATTCTGAGAACTCCTTTCTGTTGACCGTTCCTAAGGTCAAAAAGGCGGGGTGTCGTAGTCGTTCTTTTGCCTTTGCTGACTGCTAAATTGTGGCACGACCTCCTTGTCAAACTGAGACTGGCCCAGACAGAAAACTCTTTTAGGAAACCTCTAAATACTCATCTATTCTACTTCTGGCATGGCTGCCCAAGGCTTTGCAAGTGTGTCTGTCTCAGTGCTGGGAGGCCTTTCAGGGTAGCTGAGCACTATACAAGACATCTTGACTAGAATATAATAGAATCTTGAAACAGTGTGGAGAGTTCTATGCAAAATTCAGACATCAGCATCTGAAAGTCACCTTTGGTCAATGTAACTGACATCTCTGCAGAAGTTAGGGGA
Organism: Lissotriton helveticus; assembly: GCF_964261635.1. Lineage (NCBI taxonomy): Eukaryota > Metazoa > Chordata > Amphibia > Caudata > Salamandridae > Lissotriton > Lissotriton helveticus. The sequence continues at coordinate 322,900,307 of NC_136057.1, forward strand.
GGTAAATCAGGGCTATATAGGTCAGCAGGCAGAGGCCTCATCTGGGACACATGTGTTGGACTCCGCACCCTGGCTACACCCCTGTCTTTCCTATCGTAGTGTCTCTTTAGATACCCTCATCTGCTGCAGCTTGCTTTGTTATGGTAGATAACATTGTTTAGTATGCCATTTGTTTCTTTAAGGAGTTTCATTGTGAGCCAATTAGCAGTGAAGCCATAACTGTCCTATTACCAGCTGGGATGTTAGTCCTTGATTACCAACAGCTATAGTTCTTAACCTTTCAACTTCTGTGGACCCCCACTTAATCGCTCCTGGAATCCTGGGACCCCCGACTGAATCATAACTGGAAGCCGAGGAACCCAAATTAATCATAACTGGAAGCCGGGGACCCCAACCTAAGTAATTTGCATGATTTGAACAGCAAAACAATACACAAAAATAAAGAAACAAGCATTCATCAAGGAAGAAAACAAATGATTAAAAAATTTATTTTTGCGAAAAATAAAAAATAAATCAACATTTGAATGGGAAGCTTGGAGCTTTCCTAAATTCAACTGAGGGTACCGATCGTCCATATATGCACTTAAGCTGCTGCTCCTAGTAATCAATCTGAGGATACTAACTTAATTTCCAGCCTTCATTTTCAAATTTCTTCACATGTACATGACATTATGAAATATTCACTTTTATATTTTGCTTCTTAATTTATGTTCACTTTATTAATCTGTTAATATTATTTCATTTTCTAAGAAGTCGCAGAGCCCCTGAGTAGGTGTCGCAGACCCTCGGGGGTCCCCAGACCACAGGTTAAGCCGTTTACCGCGGCCGTTATTTCGGCGCAGTGCGGGCGTTCTAAGGAGTTGGCCGTTCGCAGCACCAGCCAGGTAGTGCACGCAACGGCCAATGGCCGACGGGAGCACGGAAGGGGTTAAGAACCATGGGCTTTTGCTTAACGGTTGTGGTTTTTAACATTACTGTGGTTGGAAGAATATAATTTTTGCTGTTACTGAATAGGGATGACCCATTATGGGTGGAGGACAGTGGCGTAACATCAGGTCCCAGACCTGCCGCACTGCTGGCGGTCCCCCGAGCTCTAATGGGCCCCCTTTTGCACTGTGAACAGGCAGCGGGCCCCTGGCCTAAGAGCTTCTGACTGTGTGGTGTCAGCTCCTCCATGAACTTTGCAGGGGGGGCTCAATTTTCGTTACGCCACTGACAGGGGAGTCTTCCTGGGAACCCTGTGGATTGCGAGGAATGGTGTGGTCGGAGATGATGTTAACATAGCAAATGAATTGGGGTGGTACGCAGAAAATACAGCTCATATCAAGTTATGCAGCATACCATGTCTTTGTCATATTTGTTCACGCGCCTGTTAGAGATGACAGGCTAAATTGGGGATATGAACCAGGTGTTGCACAAGGTCATGACACAATCCTGGAACTGGCAAAGGAAAATTGGAAACAATTGTAGCAGAAACTCTCAGACTAAGATTGGTTTTAGTTGTGGAATGAAGGGCTCAGATTTCTTTTTTGTCTAGTCTGCTGTCAGACCATTACCGGAAAATTAAAGGCAAAACTGAGTTCTGTTGTTAGGGTACTGTAAAGGTGATGTGAGAGCTGGGGCCGGATCTACTGCCCTCTGCTCAGGGACTCTAAGGTCCACCTGCCCTGAAATCAGGCAGTGCCCTGTTACCAGCCGCCTCCCGCTTGCCGTGCTGTGCGCTTACAGCGACTGAAAATTTACCGAGGCACGGGATGCCGAGTGCTGGAGGCGAATCTACTGCCCACTACGCAGGGACTCTAAGGTCCAGCTGCCCTGAAATGAAGGAGGGTTGTGTCACCAGCCGCCTCCCACTTGCGTCTGTGTCTTGTTTTCGTCTGTCAGATTCCTTCTGACTGTGGTGAGTTTTTGAATACCGAGGCAGTAGCCTCATTACTCCACATTCATTTTGAATTTTTTAGTCGCTGTTTAGGTTGTCTTATTGATGTGTGATGCGTTGACACAGTTGAGGTTGTATCACAAGGTCAGCTCAGTGATGGGCCGCGGGTAGCGGTCAATTGGGTTTGCAGAATTGTCAGCATGTTTCCTCACGTACGCTTATTGCGCCTGAAGATCTCCCGCTGCGCCGGGGGAAAGCGCGGGTCAAGGTCAGACCCGTCCTGCACCCATCAGCACCAGGAAGAGGCAGGACAGGGTCCCCTCCCCACAGCCTCCATCAAAGGTACTGTTAATTGCACATATGTGCACAAAAATGTGTGGGTGCATCGCTACTCTCATGACAGATTCACCGGGGGACTTTGAAAGGCACTCACTATTTTTCCCCCATTTTATAGGTTGGAGCTCTTTCTATGCATTTTTTTATGTATGTTTAGGCTATAAGGGTGCGAGTGCTGGTTGTTTTTACTAGGCTTTCTGCAAGGAACAAAACTGTTCTACCAACTGTGTGATACCTGGTAGTGGGTAATAATTTCTTCAACATAAGGGAATTGTCAGCATTTTCTTTTCTTATTGTATTTTTCCGCTTCCTCCTCTTTTAAACCTCTTTTTTCTCTATTTTGTTAACAAAGATGGGCAAAAAGAAGGCAGGGTAGGGTGTGAATGGCTCAAGAAAAAGGAAGAAATCTAAAAAAGAACTAAGAACGGCAGGATATAATTGTGTAATTGAACGTATAGACGATCTTTTGGGTGAGTACAAAGAATTGTTAAACCCTGACCCAACGCAGCCTCCTGCTGCCTCACCAACTAAGGAAACCCCTAGGTCGGTAATTTCAAACCCACAAAAGGCCCAAATTCCCAACATGTTTGTGAATCCTAACACTCGGACTAAAATGGTACAGCCCATTGGGGAACCATTTTTTTGCCATTGATTGAATTAACTGATGAATCCCTATTGTCTTCTACTTGTACTAACCCGTCTTCCACTGCTGCAGCAGTTCCTTCTATTCATTCTAACAGTGATTGCACCTCTTTGATCGTGGAGTTGAAGGCTGAGGTGGGAGAGCTTCAAACCATTATTTGCCAGCTTTCAACTAAAAATAAGAAACTCCAGTCGATCAATCAACCAATCAATCATAGCATTTGTGAAGCACACTACATACCCGTGAGGGTCTCAAGGCGCTGGGGGGGGGGGTGCTGCTACTGTTCGAAGAGCAAGGTCTTGAGGAGTCTCCTGAAGGTTAGAAGGTCTTCGGTCTGCCTTAGGCGGATGTGGAGGGTGGTCCACGTCTTGGCGGCGAGGTGGGAGAATGATCTGCCGCCGGCGGTCACTCTTCGGATGTGGGAGACGGTGGCGAGGGCGTGGTCTGCAGAGCGGAGCTGGCGGGCGGGGGTGTAGAGGCTGAGTCGTCTGTTGAGGTACGCTGGTCCGGTGTCGTGGAGTGCCTTGTGTGCGTGAGTGAGAAGCTTGAAGGTTATCCTCTTGTTGATGGGGAGCCAGTGCAGGTCTTTCAGGTGGGGTGTGATGTGGCTGCGGTGGGGGATGTCGAGGATCAGGCGTGCAGAGGCGTTCTGGATGCGTTGGAGTCGTTTCAAGAGTTTGTCCGGGGCTCCTGCATAGAGTGTGTTGCCGTAGTCCAGTCTGCTGCTGACAAGGGCCTGGGTGACCATCCTTCTAGTTTCGGTGGGGATCCACTTGAAGATCCTGCGAAGCATGCAGAGGGGTTTGAAGCAGGAGAAGGAGACGGCGTTGAGCTGCTTTGTGATGGAGAGTGTGGAGTCAAGGATGACCCCTAGGTTTCGTGCGTGGTTGGTGGGTGTAGGGGGTGCTCTTAGTGCTATTGGCCACCAGGAGTCGTCCCAGGCCAAGGGGGTGGAGCCGAGAATGAGGACCTCCGTCTTGTCCAAGTTCAGCTTCAGTCGGCTGTTCCTCATCCAGTCGGTGATGGCCTTCATTACTTTGTGGAGGTTGGTTTTGGCGGTGTGGGGGTCCTTGGTGAGTGAGAGGATCAGCTGGGTGTCCTCAGCGTAGGAGATGATGTTTAGGTCGTGCTGTCAGGCGACGTGGGCAAGTGGTGCCATATAGACGTTAAACAACTTTGGGCTGAGAGATGCGCCTTGGGGTACGGTGCAGATGATCTTGGTGGCTTCGGAGCGGAAGGGGGGGAAGCAGACGCTCTGGGTTCTCCCGGAGAGGAAGGAGGTGGTCCAGTCCAGGGCCTTCTCTTGGATTCCGGCATCTTGGAGGCATGCTCTTAGTGTGCGGTGGCAGACTGTATCGAAAGCGGCTGACAGGTCCAGGAGGATGAGGGCCATGGTTTCTCCGTTGTTGAGCATGTTCCTGATGTCGTCGGTGGCGGCGATTAGGGCAGTTTCGGTGCTGGGGTTGGTGCGGAACCCTGACTGGGATGGGTCCAGGATGTTGTTCTCTTCGATGAAGCTGGTCAGTTGTTTGTTGGCGGCCTTTTCGATGACCTTCGCCGGGAACGGGAGCAGGGAGATGGGTCGGAAGTTCTTGAGGTCCTTGGGGTCCGCCTTGGGTTTCTTTAGTAAGGCGTTGATCTCTGCGTGCTTCCAGCTCTTCGGGAAGGTCGCTGTCTCGAAGGAGATGTGGATGGTTTTCCGGAGGTGGGGTGCGATGGTGCTGCTGACTTTGTTGTAGATGTGGTGTGGGCAGGGGTCTTCCGGGGAACCGGAGTGGACGATGTTCATGATCTTGATGGTGTCATTGTCGTTGACGTTGGTCCAGGCGCGCAGACGGTTGGTGCGGGTGGTAGTCGTGGGAGCGGGGGTGTGGGCTGTTGCCGGGGTGGTGATGCGTCGAAGGTGTTGTGGATGTCTGTGATCTTGCGATGGAAGAAGGTGGCCAGCAAGTCACACAGGTCTTGTGACGGTGGGATGTTGTTGGTGTTGGAGCTGGGGTTGGAGAGTTCCTTCACGATGCTGAAGAGCTCTTTGCTGTTGTGTGCGTTGTTGTCTAGGCGGTCTTTGAAGGCGGTCCTTGTGGCAGATCTGATGAGTTGGTGGTGTCGGCGAGTGGCGTTCCTGTGGGCTGTGTAGCTTTCCGATTTTCTTTCGCGGGTCCAGTTTTTTTCTAGTTTTCGGCAGGTTCGCTTGGAGGCCCACAGGTCTTCGGTGAACCAGCTGGCTCTCTTGCTGGTGTGGGTGTTCGGGGGTTTCTTGAGTGGGGCGAGGGTGTTGGCGTTGTCATTGATCCATTGTCTGAGGCTGCGGCGTCTGGGTCAGTTGGGTCTGCGGGTGGGTTCTGGGCGAGGGCGGTGGTAAGCTGGTCCTCGGTGATCTTGCCCCAGCTGCGGCGAGGCATCTGCTGAGTGCAGTGGTGTGTGGTGGGTTTCCGGAAGGTGAAGTGGATGCAACGGTGGTCGGTCCAGTGGAGTTCGGTAGTGCGGTAGAAGAAGACATGGGTGCTTGCTGAGAAGATGGGGTAAAGCGTGTGGCCGGCAGAGTGTGTGGGTGCTGTGTCGAGTTGTCTGAGTCCGAGGTTGCCGAGGTTGTCGATCAGGGTGGAGGAGTTGTGCTGTTGTTGTTCTCGAGGTGGAAGTTCAGGTCGCCGAGGTGGATGTAGTCCGTGGCGGCGAGGGTGTGTGTGCTGACAAGGTCGGTGATGGAGTCGCAGAATTGCAGTTGGGGCCCGGGTGTCTGTAGATGAGGGTTCCTCTGAGGGTGGTGTTGGGGTCGGTGTGGATCTGAAAGTGCAGGTGTTTGGCGGTGCTGAGGGTGTCGTCAGCATGTGTTGAGATTTTGAGAGTGTTTCTGTAGACGATGGCAATTACTTCTCCTATTCCGGTGGTGCGGTCCTTGCGGGTGATCTTGTAGCCTTACGGGATGGCTATGGCGATGACAGGTGCCGAGGAGGGGGTCAGCCAGGTCTCAGTCAGGAAGGCGACGTCTGGGGCGTTAGTGTCCAGTAGGCCCCAGAGTTTGACGCCGTGTCTGCGGGCGGAGCGGGTGTTGAGCAGGATACATCAGAGGAAGTTGGTTCCCATGTTGGGTGGGTTGGCGGGTCGGATGCTGGTGAAGCTGCAGTTCCGGCAGGAGAAGGGTCCTTTGGTGCGTTTTGGGGCGGCCAGGCAGCAGGTGCGAAATCGTCCATCGTTGAGTGCGTGGAGAGTGCTGGAGTCATAGCGGAGGCGGGTGTCGTGGTATGTGCAGGGTCCAGAGTTCCTGTCGCTGGGCGCGGTCCAGGTGCGGATGGACGCAGACAGGCTTGCCTTAGGGTCCGGCATATATGGGGAGGTGGGAGGGAGGAGCAGCTGGGAGGCGGGAGCAGCGAATGGGCAGTGGTCAGTCAGGGGGGCAGGGCGCAGGGGACACAGCGGCAGGGGAGACGATTGGCACAGAAGGCAAAAATGGGGCACAGGAGGGGGAAAACAGTGGCACAGAAGGCAAAAACGGGGCACAAGGAGGGGGGAAAACAGTAGCACAGAAGGCAAAAAACGGGGCACCAGGAGTGGGAAAACAGTGGCACAGAAAGCAAAAAACGGGGCACAAGGAGGGGTAAAACAGTGGCACAGAAGGCAAAACACAGGGCACAAAGAGGGGGGAAACAGTGGCACAGAAGGCAAAAAACGGGACACAAAGAGGGGGAAAACAGTGGCACAGAAGGCAAAAATCAGGGCACAAGGAGGGGCAAAACAGTGGCACAAAAGGCAAAAAAAACAGGGCACCAAGACGGAAGAAGCACAATTACGAGTGAGACCTCAGCAGCAAATGCTCCTACCCACCAGTTCATTGCTCATCCATTGGGCAGTAGGCCACAAAGGTCAGAAAACCAGACCCACCTGAACACCGCTCATTCACTTGTTGTGGTGTGTACAGGCCAAAGTGCTTCAGAAAATGCAACTTGCTTTCTGTCTGGACTTGGCTTTGCACCTAAACTAAACCTGAAGAATATAGTAAACTGTAACCCTGATAGGCTATTAAAGAGGTCGCCCAAGTATGTAAATTCTAATTGTGATGAGGGTCCAAGTGGGTGGAGACAAAAGCCTGCTGCGTATTCTGATTGGAGGCACAATCCGTTTAACCGCATGCGCGCTAGCGGGTTTTCCCGCTGCGCGCTGAGATTTTGAAAATCGCGCGTTACGTGACAAAGTCAGCTCGTCATGCGCAGGTAACGCCCATGACGAGCTGGCTTTGTCATGCGTGTCGAAGGGGTTAAGAACAGAATTGCAATGATTAAGGGCCCGATACTTCTTTCTCACAGTAGATATTAGTCTGAGGACTCTCTTACCAATAAAGTAATGCACTGGATCAGGCATGTAAGGTGTTGATGTTAGGTGAATCGTGATGACCTTCTTAGAGCCCGGGGACCCCAACATCAAACCCACTGTATGATATGATCGAGCTGACACTGAAATATGGGAGGACAGAGGATAATCTAGTTGCCCTTCATGCTAGGTGTAGTTCATCTAAGAATTCAAGCATTCAGTTCAAATACTGTAGGCCTGGTACTGACCTGCTCTCTGGGGCCAAATGTAGAGTGAGTATGCTAACACCATTGACAGATGTCGATTGACTTGGGGCATTGACTAAACCAGGATCACAACTAATATGTTCAATATCTGAGGATTCTGAGAGACAGACACGGACTGAGCTTTATGTATTCCAACTTTTCGATCTTGCACTTTGGAAGCCGAGTCTAAATTGTGTAATGCTCCTGGAACATCCAGTTCTACTGAAATAGGAGTGGCTGTAAAAAGTGACTCCCCTGCTGAGATTCTTATTGTCCAAGAGGTCATTCCTGCCTCTGAGGCTCCTACAGGGCAATACTCAAGTAATACATGTCAATCTATGATGGCTTTTTCACTCAAAAAGTCCAATGATGTCCCGGTTACCATCCCTCTTAATACAAATAATCTCGAGTGGGGCCTAACAAAATCAAACTCAAGAGCGAGGCTAATCGCAAGTTTGAGGTAGGAGTTTCTTGGTGTAGTGTTGTGGTAGACCCTGAAGTCAATTCCAGCTTGTTCATTATTTCCTAGAATATGGCAGGGATTCATTCAAAACTCTCTGATCCAGGGTGGTTTCCTTTTATTGGAGGATATGACATTTGCAATTTCCAAGAGACATGGGCTACTGACAGGGTATTTATTAATGACTACATTACATACAAAGGAGGCCTAGCTATCTTTGTAAATAATTCTATTGCTTGTGCCCACAAACAGTTCCTGATCAAATCATATGATCTAATGGGGCTCCAGATCACTTTTCCTTTGTGATTAGTTTTGACTATTTTGACGTTTGTGCTAGGTCTGTTTCCTCAGGGACAGATTCACTAATTTTGAATAGGTTAGACGATCTGTTTGGTACATACCAGCTCCGGACCAAAGTCTTGGTAGCAGGGGATTTTATTTTACATTCGAACCATCTCCTCTAATCAGTATCCTGACAGAGGATGAAGATGAATTCTGGAGAATCCCCAACCTAACACACAAAGCACGCTGTCATCATTCTACCAGTGCAGACTTTCAGCTTACTTCATTGGTTGTTGGGAGGAGCTTAAGGGCTTTCAATGACAGGACTCGGTCAGACCTCGATAGGCAGACTACCTTTAAAAGAAGTTTTAGTCTTAGTGTTATTGACTGCATCCTGGTGGGCATTAAAATTTGGCAAATAGTTTGTGATATGATAATTCCTTTTCGGACAGATATTGACCACAACCCCCTGATTTTAACTCTGGGAGGTACTCCTTTTAAAAGAGGTCCCCCTGGAAGCCGACCAACAACTCAAGAACCCCTACTAAAGAATAATCACAGAAGAGTATCTTAGGCCAAGATCTAAGAGAATAGTAAATTGCAAGTAAAGATATATGGACTATTCTTACCATATTTTACCAGCATCGATAAAGATATTTTACCACCTGAGTTAATTCTAATAGCCCACGGGGAATTCTTCGAGGCATTTAAAGCTGTATTTCTAACAAAACCTACTAGGAAGATACCTTTCCAAAGGAGAAAACATGCATGGTTCAACTACGAGTGTAAACAGGCAAATCGTGAGTTGAAGATGACTTTTCGAGGGGGCGATCACCTCGCTAGAGCCAAGCATATCTGGGCTGATACAAATTGGCAGGACTACTGGCTGCTGCCAGGTGCAATGATAATCATTCCTTTTTGCATATTGTAGCCCATTGGAGTCTGGGAGGTGTTAGTTACTACACCCTGCTATCACATCCTGCCTCACTAGTAGGTTGACCCTTTTACCTCGCTTTGTGACAAGGGAGAAGTTATTCTTCCTGGAGATGTTACCGGAAATCAAACCCAATGTCTTTGCAGTGAGATGGCCTCTGCTGACTACAATAATGATCCATTTTTCAGTTTGGATGACACCCTCAAGACCATTAGCAGACTAAAAATAGCAAGGTCCTGGGAATTGATCGGATACCCGGCGACCTGTAAATGTCTGAGCCCCTGGTATGGGCCCCATACATTAACCTTCTGTCCAATGCTATAGTTGATTCGGGAGAAGTCAAAGAGACTTGGAAAGGAGCGGAGATAATCACTATATATAAGAAAGGAGTTGCTTCAGTTCCCTCAAATTACAGGCTGGTTAGCTTAATAGATAACTCGCAAAAAATCTTTGCCAGGCAAGTGCTGGACAAACTACTAGCATTGATAGAACATAATGAGATTTTGTCACCCCACTCAGCTGGTTTTTGCACCAAAACCAGCATCTGCAACGAGGTGTTAAGGTTCTCACTACTTACCTGGAAATACAAATTGTTAAAAAAACACAAATTGTGCAAAGCTTTTGTCGATCTACGGGCTGCTTTCAACCTTGTGCCTCAAGAATTGCTCTGGAATGTTCAATTAGGGATGGGAGCCCCTGTCAATTTTGTAAACCTGCTTGTAAGGTTCCACAAGGGAATTTATATGCAGGTTAGGTAAAGGAACCAGAGTGAACTAACCACTATGATCCCTATCCTGCGCGGGGTGCATTAAGGATGATTACTTGCACCTACACTATTCTCCCTGTACTTTAATGAAGTAGTTTGTGAATTGAGGGACTGCGCAAACGATTCTCCGGTTTTGAATGGCAAGAAAACACCAATCATGCTGTTCGCAGATGGTTATCGACTTATTTCCAGGACCCCAATGGGCCTCCCGAAATTATTAGACACATTTCTGGCCTTCTGTGTATGTAGCGGCTTGGAACTAAACGTAGAGGAAATCAAGTTCAGGGTATGCGGCAAGAGTAAGTGCAAAACACATGAAAAGAGGTGTACTAAGATAACATAACATGTGTATTTGTAAAGCTCTCATTCATCCAAGGGTATCTTGGTGCTGAATAACAGATGTTATTAATATCAAACTCAATGGTACTCAAAAATAAAAGTAGAACATGTACTTTTAAGTTTTAAATGTAATTTTTCACTAATTCAAGGCCTATCTCTCCCTTGCGATAACATTGGAGTTACCTTCTTACATTTAATAAGTGATAACTTCCAATTGAGAGCAGGTAGGCAGGTAGAGGTTGGTGTCGATGGAATTGTGATTAGAAGCCCCCTTTAATAGTAATGGTGAGATTTTAGTCACAGTTTTGAAAATGGCACTTTTAGAAAGTTGGCTTTTTCTTGTGCTAACCATTTGGTGCCTGCAGCCTGTTCTTGGGTCACATGACTAGGTGTATCTGGCAATTGGTCTTTGTGCATTGCTTCCAGACAGTGAAACAAAGGAAACAAAAGTGTTGGCAGGATGAGCCTCTCTGAGTTAATGAGAGGGAGGCTGTCACTTACCAAACATACATATCACAAAGGCTCTGTCTGAGCACTCTCACAAACGGTTTGACACTGGTCTTTTGTGACCCCCGCAAGCTGGAACCAGGACAGAGAGGAAGAGGGTGTCGGACACCTCAGGGTGTAAACCTCTAGAAGCTTTCTGTACTTCAAAGTGGACACCAGGTACAAATATTGGACCCATAGACCCAAGTGTTCAGTACACTTCTGGGCATGTGGACACTGCGAAGAAGAAAGACTCATGAGTTGCTGAAAGGACTTCCAGTTTGCCGGACTGCTGTTCTGAAAAACTGCTGACCTACTCTTCTGACTTGCTGCCCTCTTGCCTGGGTGAGAAGGACTTGTCCTGCAACTCTAAACTCAAGACCCCAGAGAGACTCCAAGGGATAGTTGTCTGGCCTCCTGATCGGACGCTGCAGGGGCATAATGGGCTTCCAACAACCTGAAACCCAGGATCCAGACTCTGCCATCTGTCAGTCCTCCCCTTCAAGTGGTGCCATCCCTTTCCTGGAATCTTGGAAGTGGGCCTTAAGGTGCTTCGCCTGTGCATCCGTCAGAATCAATGCATCTCCTCCGATGCGCAGCACATTCCCGGCAAAACCATCGCATGCCCGTTCTGTGTTTGTCTCCTCCTACCCGGTTCTTATGCTGCAAGCGCCTTGAGACCTTGCGGTGATAATGGCGCTCTATAAAAACTTATGACATTGACATTGACAACCATCGCATAGCCTTTGCTGAGCAGGGTTTCTAGATGGAAGTAGCCCATTCGAGCTGATGCATCTCCACGCAAGGACATTGCCTCGCCCAATGCAGCCCTCGTAACTACAGCTGTGCAACGCATCTCCGTGCAAGGACTTTGCTTCACAGTTCCCTAGAACCACTGCTGTATGGCACATCTCCTCGCTTGAACCTCGCATCATCTCTGCTGTGCAATGCATCTTAAACACAGGATTAGCATTTCTTCGCAACCAGGATTAAGGTACTATGTTCAGCGACCCATCATGGTGGGCCTGAATTTGTGACTTTGTCGCGGTTCAGTACAACCAGATAACCATGGTTGCCACTTGGTGCTTTTTGGCGCTATTTTTATTTATACTTACATATCTCTGGTTATACTGACTTTATTTTTGTTGTTTTGGTCTTGATTAATTTATTAAACGTTACTCTATTTTTCTAAATTGGTGAGGGATTTTTTCCATGTTGTGCTTTCACTTTATTACCGTTTGAAGGGCTGCATAAATACTGTACAAAATGCCTCTACGTTAAGCCTCACTGCTCTGTGCCAAGCTACCAGAGGGTTGAACACCGGTTAATTTGGGGTTTGCTTGAGACTTTACTCTCACAAGGAATGTGGTTTTTATTAATTTTTATTTATTTGGTGAGTTTTATATAGCGCTGGCTAGACCCGGAGGTATCAGAGCCCTTTACTTGAGATTACATATTGTTACAAAGTTACAGTATCAAATAACATCTGTTACTAGGAAGTAGTTAAATAACATAGAAAAACAAGACTAAAGGAGCATAGAGGGTGAGGGGAATAAGAGAAAAAGGGGTAGCAAATGCAAATCAGATCACAGCAGACCGGCCACCAAAAGTCAGAGCAAAACAACAGGTAAGGATCCAGAATCAGCACATCCAGAGCCGGCATCAGGTTAACAATTTGTGAAGGAAAGGGTCCGAGGGAGGGGGTAAAAAGGGTGTCTCACCATGATCTAGCAATAGGAGAGGAGTGAGGGTAACTCCAGAGGGGTCAGTTAAGGGTGATCATCAATAAAGTGGAATAAGGCGCTGATTAGCTGCAAGAGTTAGTCTGGGGGAATGATGAGACCGTAAGATGAAGGTTTCAGATTCCAGGACCCCAGGTACCTCGCAAACAAGATGGCAGCTTTGCAGGCGAACAAAAATCGGGTAAAAAATCTCCAAAATAAAAACCTACCCCAAGAGCAGGGCTAAATGGGGGCAGATACCAGACCAGATCAGGTCGGGGACCCGCCTTTGGCGGGTCCCCGACCTCACGTTGTGTTTGAGCGGCTATCTTGGGGGTGAAGTGGACGCCTGGCGGCGCCATCTTGGTTAGCGGGCTAGCTGTCACCAGGACAGGCTAGACCTGCATTTAAGGCGGGCAGTATAGGCGGCCTCCTTTAATCAGATACCAGCGCGATGCTTGCGCATAGGCAGAGCTTTCAGGTCTCCTCCATAACTTACGCGATAGCGTTTTTAACGACCCTTTTGCCTATTTGATTTAAGTTTACTTTTCGACATTTATACCTTGTTTTTAATTGATTCGCCCCATACCTGCACCATAATTGGTTTTTGACCGCCTTTGGCGGGTCCCCGACCTCACGTTGTGTTTGAGCGGCCATCTTGGGGGAGAAGTGGACGCCTGGCGGCGCCATCTTGGTTAGTGGGCTAGCTGTCACCAGGACAGGCTAGACCTGCATTTAAGGCGGGCAGTATAGGCGGCCTCCTTTAATCAGATGCCAGCGCGACGCTTGCGCATAGGCAGAGCTTTCAGGTCTCCTCCATAACTTACGCGATAGCGTTTTTAACTACCCTTTTGCCTATTTGATTTAAGTTTACTTTTCGGCATTTATACCTTGTTTTTAATTGATTCGCCCCATTCCTGCACCATAATTGGTTATTCACCGCCTTTGGCGGGTCCCCGACCTCACATTGTGTTTGAGCGGCCATCTTGGGGGAGAAGAGGACGCCTGGCGGCGCCATCTTGGTTAGCGGGCTAGCTGTCACAAGGACAGGCTAGACCTGCATTTAAAGCGGCCCTGCAAACGCGCAGCGTTTGCGCCGTAGTGACGCCGGAGTCACGCCAGAGTCCAGCCCGTCTGCGCCCGTCCGCGCTAAGGACGGGATAATGGACGGGACCTTTGGGGAGATTTGTAGCCCTGAGGTAGATATGCAAGCTCTTTTTAAATATTCCATTCAAGATATGCGTGCCTATAAACCATCTCGACTACCTTGTCATTTCACCTGTTCTCCTGAGGCACTCCGTCATTCTCCTTGTTGTGGTTGCTTTTCCAGCCGGGCTGGGTGGATGAAGACGATCCTCCCAGACCATTTCTCCCTGCTCGCCCTTCTTGTTCCATCAGTCACTTGAAGGAAAGTGGTTTTCTCATCAATGCTAGATCTTTTGTGAGAAACAATATCGCTTTCAATGACTTTGTCACGGCAAGAAGCCCTACCTGGTGTTTATAACGGAAACCTGGGCCGCTGACCATTCTGGCCCTGACCTGATAGCTGCGACACCGGAAGGATACGCACTGGCCAGGCTGGACAGAGTCGGGCGTAGGGGAGGCGGATTGGGAATTCTCTATAAGACTTCCCATTCCTGTCGCATCTTGGAACTGTCCAGTCCCTCTGACCTCTTCTAAGCTCTACATTTCTCAATTGGCCTTCCTGGGGCCTCCCCTTTTGTGGGCGTACTAATCTATAGGCCCCCAGGTCCCAGAACTGATTTCAGCCAGTCCCTGCTTAATATCCTGGAACCTTACTTTGGTTGTGCCCAACTAACGGTCCTGGGTGACCTAAACTTACATTTGGATAATGCTATGTCCAGAGATTCATCTATTCTTCTGGACTCCTTATCCGCCTATGGTCTCATACAGCTGGTTAAATCTCCCACTCATCAGGCGGGTCATATCCTTGATGGGGTCTTCTCAAATGACCCCGTATTATTGATAGGTACTCCTATTCCATTAAGCTGGTCGGACCATTTGGCTGTCCCCTTGGAACGTCTGGTTGCTCTCCGCAAGCCTAAGCAGGCAGGCCCAGGTAAATTTTTACCTAGAAGAGGAACCCGTTAGATAGGGAGAAACACAAATCTCTCAAGGCGGAGGTCATTAGGGTGAAACAGGAATATTTTGCTAGTCTTACGACTACTCTCACCTCCCAGAGAGATCTTTTAAAAATCGTTGACTCTCTTTGTACATTGCAGACTCCTGATCCCACAGTTTGTTCTCAAGACCTTTGTGATCAAATCGCAGGATTTTTTCATACAAAAATAGCAAACATTCACTCTGCCCTTGAATCTCAAAAGGCGCTAATTCCCTCCCCTCTTCTTGGGGCGGACCTCTACCCTCCTGAGGTTGATGTTTCTGCCACCATTATGAGTTTATCTATGTTTCCTCCTCTCTCTCTTCAGGATCTTGATTTGCTCTTAAGCAATCTGAGGTCAGGGTCCCCCCTAGATCCCTGTCCTCTTAAAGTTCTGAATGACTGTAGAGTTACCCTTTTACCTCCGCTCCTAGACATCATGAATAGAGCCATGAGGGAGGGTATTTTCCCCGACCTGTGGAAGAGTGCTGTAGTTAAGCCCCTTCTTAAGAAGCCTACTTTAGACCCTGAGGTGCTCAAGAACTTCCGCCCGATTTCCTTGCTCCCAGCCCCTGCTAAGATGTTGGAGTCCCATCTAAACAAGCATCTGGCGGCGTTCTTGGACAACTCGGGTCAGCTAGATCAGTCCCAACATGGCTTCAGGAGGGCTCACAGCACTGAGACAGCCCTGACGATTGTGCTTGATGACATCCGCACTGAGGTCGATCAGGGCCACACCTCCATGCTGATTCTTTTAGATCTGACAGCCGCCTTCGATACCCTGTCCCCCTCCGTTCTAACATCTCGTCTGAGGGAGATAGGGGTAGATGGCACGGCTTTGAGCCTTTTGGCTTCTTTTTTGAATCAGAGGGAGCAAAGAGTTAAGCTGGGAGACTTTCTATCGCCTCCCACGCCTGTGCAATGTGGGGTCCCCCAAGGGTCGGCATTAAGTCCGACCCTGTTTAACATCTATGTGGCCCCACTTGCCAGGTTGGTAAGATCTTTTGGGATGGAGATAGTCTCCTATGCGGATGACACACAGATCTTGGTGTCCATTCCTCGCTCGGCTCACGCTCCCATTCATAACTTTAGAAGTTGTATGGAGGCGGTTGCTGAGTGGATGATTAACAACTCTCTCAAACTGAATGGGGAGAAGACCGAAGTTCTGGTCTTTGGTGGCAATGTCAACATCTGGACGGCGGAATGGTGGCCGCCCTCGTTGGGAACCTTTCCTACTCCAACAGATTCTGCTAAGAATCTGGGAGTAATTTTGGATCTTGATCTCTCAATGACACTGCAGGTAAATAGAACAGTAGCTACCTGCTGGGGCATTATTAAAATCCTTCGCAAAATTAAGCATTATTTGTCTCCGCAGGCTCGTAAGCAGGTCGTTGTTGCACTAGTTGCTTCACGACTTGACTACTGCAATGCTCTTTATGCTGGGGCCAATAAAGGTCTTTTGCAGCGCCTCCAGATAGTACAGAAAGCGGCGGCCAAATTTGTATTGGACGCCCCGAGACTTTCTTCTGCTATGATGGCCAGGAAAACCTTTCACTGGCTCCCTAATGAATCTAGAATTACCTTTAAGACCCTCTGTATGACCTATGGAGCGCTTACTGGTAAAGGGGCTGAAGGTGTGAGGAAATTGCTGCATCCTTATGCTTCGGAGAGAGCTCTCCGATCCTCATCCAAGAGTTTGCTGGTTGTTCGTCGTGTTCGCAGAACCAAATGGGGTGGGAGGGCCTTTTCAACATTAGCCCCCAAACTATGGAATAGTCTGCCGCTTGGTATTAAAACCCAGACATCTGTGCTGAATTTTAGGAAAACCCTAAAGACTTGGCTTTTCTCCAAGGCGTATCCGTAGTGCCTGTTATCTGGTTCTATTATGATCTTTTTTCTTAGGCGCCTTGATGCCTTCGGGCTTAGTTTGCGCGATACAAGACCCTTTCCTTTCCTTTCCAAGAATGGAGGAAGTCAGGAGGTTGTCGATCACTCCCAAGACATCTGAATCCAAAAAATCACAGCAAAGATCCGGGAAGGAAGCATTGATCGGCGGTCCACCAGTACAGCAAAGCCAGGCATCAGCAGCGACGCAGTGGACAAGCAACCAGCAGACCCACAGGAGTTCACCAGGAAGGAAGAAAGGAGAACTAGTGGAGTGAGCAAGAGCACTGTGCCCGATGTCCGTCTGGTTAGGTGACGGCCAAGGCAGTGAACCGGAGCCAATCTCCTCTATAGCTGTCGGGGCAACTCCACCGCACATCGGACATGTTGCTCAGGTTCTGCCGCCAGAAAACATCGACCACGATTGTTGGTGCTTGAGTAGGGTTTTACTCGTGTCATCCAGTTACCCAATTCTTACCGCCTTACATAACATTATTCTTGCTGGTGCACAACTTTCCTTCACTTCATACAGCCAGCAATGCGTGTTGTTGCTCACACAAGCCTTAAAATACTTTTACACATTTGTGTTGTGTTAGTGAGTGATGTGCACCAAGCTGTTTCATCAGTTACAGTGGAACAACATTTCTTTTTTACACAAAAAAGGATTCGATGTTCTTTCCCAATTTATGATGTCCTTGAGTTTTAGTTTGGGGCAAAAAACTTTTTGCAGCCTTGAGAAAGACCCAGGCTGGTGCCTCATAGGGCGAAACTTGTGTTGCCTTTGCAAATTGCACGATGAAATAAGAATAAAATATTACAAAACTAACTCTTGTGCTGCAATTCATTTGCTAATGATGTAATACTGCTTCATACAAAGGTCCATGATTTTGTTGATGTATATAAAAAATACATTATAATATGAAATTAGAGGAGAAAGCATCCCTAGCTGCAATAGAGCCTAATTAATAGTTGTGGAGCTGCACTCTTGTTCTGCTCACTCTTAGAAGACCTATCACTGGTAATAGGCTTGGCTTTCATATGCTAACACATGGAAATAGAATATGTGCATGCCTTCGCATGCATTTTTTAGCATGTTGCAGCAACACCAATTGGCTTTGCGAATGCCTGTTATAAATCCATATTATATGTGTTACAGCTAATCTAGAGACATTTCATATTCTTGGTTTTGGTTATTATTGGAAGTTCCCTGTTTTCCCTTTTTTTGTCTTTCACCTTCAGAGCTTTGGTTCCAAACCTTACTTTTTATGGTGACATTACTTCAATGTCTCTAATTTTTAACTGGAGCCCAGTGTATAGCCAATATGAATGCTCATGAGTTTGAATATTCGTAAGATTTGTTTTGTAAGCTTGGCCTTCATTGGGTGTATTTTTCTCCAAATAACATAATCTCTGTGTGAAAATATTCTTCAATAGTCGTAGGCAACACATGGCCACCTGTACGACCAGTTTTAGCAGTCGCAGATGGAGAATTGGGCCATTTGTGACCACTAAAGAGCTTTTTGGCATGTACCAACCCTATTTTGCGAGTCGGTAACCTATTATTGACTCGCAAAATAAGGTTTGCGCGTCGGTATTAGAAGGGGGCATTTCAAGGGCGTCCTTTCCTAAACGCAAGTCGCTGGGGCATATATGAATGTTTTGCAACCGGAATTTGGTTGCAAAACATTTATATTTTACCGTCTCCTTGAAGGAGGTGGTAACTCATTCACAAACAGGAAGGGGTCCCCAAGGGACCCCTTCCCCTTCGTGAAATGTGGGCACCAAAATCTTTTAAGAGCAGGGAGTAGTCCTACGGGCCTCTACTACTCTTAAAAAATGAAAAGGTAGCTTTTCATTTTTATTATTTAAATGCATCCTGTTTTCCTTTAAAGAAAACTGACTGTACTTCAATAAAAGAAATTGCTATATTCAAAAAGCAACCACAGACATGGTGTTCTGCTGTCCTCAGCAGGCTACCATCCCTGTGTTTTTGTGTTTCCCAATGGTTTTCAAATTCCGACCTACCTCATGAATATTGATTACTTGAATCACTAAATGTGTCTGAAACACATTTGTACACCACATTTTGAGAGTTCTTAATTGCGAGTCATAAAACAAAACACGATTAGGGACTCACAAAATTATTTGGTCGTACACGCGGCCCTAAATATGTTACCTTAGTGGCCAATATTTTTATGTTGTCAGATTCCATTTGCAATCCTTTCAGAAATTAATGCATCTTTCGTCCACCTTACAGTCATGTCTTTCATTAATATTTAGTCCACTCATTTCTGTAGGAAGGTAATTCGTCCATCTCCTCAGGCACTCTCTTTTAATATTAAGTTACACTAATGTCAGGTCATTCCCCTTGAGAGCATACGTGTTTATAATGAGTAGTTTGAAGGTAGAGGCAGCGTGTAGAGCAGGCAGTTATGGAGGGGTCCATCGACTACCTGAGGCAATAGCAGCAGGGTGAATACCGTTCATTCTAGTTAGATGAACCACCTTTCACGATTATTTGCATATCTTCTTAGAAATTACATTGGAAATGTTCTTTATCATTCAGTTAATGCAAAAGCAGATTGCAGTTAATGAATCATTTGGCTTAAGTAACATATGTTTCTCTATAATAAGGGAGATATTTCACACCCATAGACGATGATAGTCATAACTCAGTAGGAACTTGTGAAAGGATGCTGGGATTTCTTTCCCATAAATTTCATTGGAAATTGTACTTCTTTCGCCTTATTTGGGGCTTCTAGACAACACGTGGACCTATACCATCTAACATGAAGAACATTTTATAAACACTTAAACCCAAATTCACCCAACTTGTGAATCTCAGGCATACTCCATCTGAGGTAGCCTTACGTTGAATGCAGCAAGGAGTACACTGCGGCAGTAATGGACATTGGCGCACTAAAACGTTTTCAGTATCACTTATGGCTCTCTCAGGATGCACCTGTCCCCTCATGCGGTCTAGCATTGCATCGCACCTTAAGAGGGTGTCCATCTTTGTATGGGAAAGCTCCAAAAGGCAAAGGAAAAGACATTTGGATAGTGTGCTGACACATGTCTGGCACCATCACATTCCAAACAATAAGGTAACTACTGTGTTATTAATGTACATGTTCCATACTAAAGCAGGCCTAGTATGACATTTTGGTACAGTTATAACACACTTGGCCTAACTGGCAATAGTCAGTGTCCAAGAAACAACTAGTCACGGATAGTAGTACTAGTGCCCTTATTGTCTCTCTGATACATTTAATGAAGAAGTAGCAGGTGTACATATTCCAACACCCTTTAAACCATGTAGATGAATGAGGCGGGGGCATACACACCTCAAAATACAATTGTAATATTACCACAAATAGCTTTACAGTTATTTTTTAAGAGTAACTATGCTTACAATGCATGGGAGCTAAAATATGTCTGTGCTGCGTAGAACTCTGAATGCCACAAAATGAAGAAGAGGTCAATACTTGTGCTCAATTAAACATACCAGCAAAAGACACACAATTGATGAACGGAATACAGAACAAATCAAAACATTCACCCTCAGTCAAGAGTTCTGGGTTCCATCATTCTTTTGCTCACCATCCAACCCCAGTTTAGACCTGGCCATATGCAAATCAGTCTTGACTCTGTGCTAAATGGGAACAGTCCAGCCCAAACTGCCAAGCCAGGTCCTCCCTGGTCCAGAAACAAGCATCCTAGGACCGGTTTCAGGGTGTCACCCCTCTTCAGCCAGGATAGCTTGATTCCAGTGGCACAGTGAACCCAGGACCCACGTCTGGGCATACCTGGCGCACTTAGGGCGAGCAAGCAAAAGGCACACAATTGATGGACGGAATGCAGAACAAATCAAAACATTCATCCCCAGTCAAGAGATCTGGGTTAAATCCATAATTCTTTTGCTCACCCTGCGACCCCAGTTTAGACCTGGCCATATACCAGGCAAGAATCATCATTGCAACTTAAGGACCATAAATACAGGAAATCCTGTGGGTTCTGCATTATTCCCCTGATGCTGTCTGATGCTTTGAAACCAGAGCAATGAATCCATGCAGGCCTTCACACTCTGAGGAAGTGGAGCTTCACTGAGGTGGAATCAGAAACGATGGTAAATTTTGTAGTTGACCATTACAGGAAACTAGCTACACAGTTTGCCTCCTCAGTAGAACAGGGAAGCAATCTAGGGGCCAGATGTACAAACATTAGGTATTCCGATTTCCAAATTGCGATTCTCTCCGAAATGCATTCCTAATGTATGAAACTCAGTGAGTTTCATATAGGGGATCCTTTGCTCTTGTGTTGTGCAGCGAATCCTCCTGCTGGGCTGCTCCGTGTGTCCCTGGACCTTCAAACCCGGGAATTTTGGATTTTTGACCTCCACAACTCGCGGTACCCGCTTCGCGGGTCCTGCATCAAGGTGAGGACTTGGTGGCATTTTCAAACTCTACCGGGGTGTACAGGGGCAGAGCAGGGCTGCGAGCAAGCGCGGGGACTCCATCTCCCAGGAGTCCCTGCTGGCCAATCTCAAACACCTGGGCCGCTCTCCCTGCTAGCCCCGCCCCCTGAGCATTGGACGCCAGCAAAAGCCCACCTCCAACACCAACCGGCGGGATCCTTTGTTCTTGTGTTGTGCAGCGAATCCTCCTACTGCGCTGCTCCGTGTGTCCCTGGACCTTCAAACCCGGGAATTTTGGATTTTGACCTCCACAACTCGCGGTACCCACTTCGCGGGTCCCGCATCGAGGTGAGGACTTGGTGGCATTTGCAAACTCTACCGGGGTGTACAGGGGCAGAGCAGGGCTGCGAGCAAGCGCGGGGACTCCATCTCCCAGGAGTCCCTGCTGGCCAATCTCAAACACCTGGCCCGCTCTCCCTGCTAGCCCCGCCCCCTGAGCATCGGACACCAGCAAAAGCACACCTCCAATTGGCCCATACCCAATAAAAGCAAGACACACCGCCGCTGTGCGGGAGCGCGCGGGAGTGCGCCGGGAGAAGCCCGGGACAAGGGCGGGCCGTCTGTGGCCGTCAGGGGCTGCAGGAGGCTGGGCTGGGCCCACTCTCTGTCATCGCTTCTAGCCATATGGACACTGTTTTAACTAGCGAGCCATTCTGTCTTCTTGTTTTGTTTAAACCTACGGACCATTATTATAGTTTGCTTTTGTGCTTTGAGAAATCCTGTTTTGGTTTTTATTGTTTTTTCCCCCCCTTTAAGTGTTACTGTCTGCTAAGTATGCCTTCCCCACCAACTACCCCTGTCCAGAGTCCCCTCCAGCCCAAGGTAGGGCCAACAATCTTGGGTCCCCTAGATAAGTACTTTAGTCGGGCAACTCGAGACATTGACAAAGAGATTGCTCTAGCTGAGCGACGCGCTGAGCGTAGGCAATCTATAGAACTCCTTAAAATTCCCTTGGAGAAACGGCCATCTCTGGGTTCTCTGGCATTGGTTCCCCCTTCACCATCTCTAACCCTGCCAGTGGTAGTAGAAAAGCCCCATGCTTTCTCCCAGTCACCTGGCTCGACGACTAACATTCCCGCGGTCGATGACTCGATCACCCTGTTTCCCACCTCGCCTATTATATTAATTGATTTTCCTATTCGTGAGGAAAATACTGCCCAATCGAGTGTGCCACTTCATGTGGTCTCAAATAAATTGTGCACTAAAAGAAAAAGATGCACTACCTCGAGGAAGGGCTGTCTTCCCAAACAACCCAAGAAAATTAGGAAACTTGGAACAGGCTTGCGTACTCCTTGCAAGCCTAACAGGTTTGGCTCCGATGGGGTCAAGGTTGTTAAGGATGGTGTCACCCCGGCTAACTCTGCACCCAGCCCTAGGGACCCTTCAGTGATGGGGTCGGCTGAGACTCCACCTCCTGCTCTACCTTTGCTTCTGCAGTTGGAGAAGCTGATGAAGTCTTTGCTGACCCAAATCGAAGAACGAGTCAAAAGGCTAGCCGATCGACTAGATTACTTTGAGCAGGCTACCCTAGACAATTTTTTCTCCACCAAATCCCTAATCAAGACCCACCTTAGGACGGGGGATAGTAACAATCCTTCAAAATCAAGTGGGCTGGCAAATAGTGGATCTGCCGCGGAGCCTCTTCCCCCTGCAGTCATTAATACAACGAGGCCCCGGCCGTCGGGACAAATCCCTAAGACTAATTCCCATCTACCAGACCACTCAAGGGACAATACTTCCCAACCTAAAAAGCGCATAGACATTGTGGCCACGGGTACCAATGGTAGATCTAAAACTGGTAATCCTGGATTGAACAATCCCCATGCCCTACTGAACAATACAACGACCTGCCCTGTTGCTCCTGCCCCTAGTCTGCCCGACACAATTCCTACGAGAGCGCCTCATAGGATACCACCCATGAATCTACCTCCGGACTCCTATCCCTTTGTCGCTATCCTCACCAATGTACCACCTTTGTTGGTTGGGCAAAGAGAATCCTTCCAGATGCTGAAAAACAAGGCAATGCACTGGTTAAGGATCAACAGACCACTGCCCAGGGAAGTGGATGGGTTGATTATTGGAGTAAGAAGGACAGACTGGGTAGGTTGCACTCCTAAGCGCTTGGAGGGGGACTGTATAGTTGTCAATTTTAAAGATCCCAGGGTGGTACGTCTAATTATGAGGCAAAATCTGGGCACAATTAGTGCTGGAATTGGTGTTGTTGACCTAACATTCTTCTACCCGAAACCACCAGGTATTCAATTTGACATTGTCCCTGAAGTAGGTTGTTACCATAATTTCCCCTCTCCAGGATTTGTTCCTTTCACTGCACCTTACCAGCAGGGAAACTATTGTAATGTACCAACGTATAATCGTTTTGAAGTGATGGCAGATCCGGGGTGGGTTGATTGACAAAATGAAAAACATCTCCTGGGTTCGGGATACGATGAATTTAACTCAGATTATACCATGATTAACTGGGAAAGCATGAATCTTGAGGTCATGTGTGGGGAGTCTGTATCAACTCTTTGGATAACTGAAAATGTGGTTCCAAATGAAATTAGTACTAATCGGGAAATTGTGAATTTTGAGACAATGTGCGGGGAGTTTACTTTAATTCCTGGGGTATCCGAAAATGAGGATCTAAATATAACTAGCACTGTTGATATCCAGGAGGTTGTGTATAATAATGAGGATAAAAATCCAGATGGGGAGGGGTACGCAGGAATCCTAACTAGCCATTCTGGGGTGCCCTCTGTAGGAGTAGTTCCTATAGATGGTTCGTGTTCAGGCAAGATGGTCTCATGGAACATCGCGGGGTTGAGTAGCAAGCTGGCATCCCAAAACTGGATAGACTTCATTAATGGTTTTGATGTATGTCTATTCCAAGAGACATGGGCCTGTGACCCTATATTCCTTCCTGGCTATCTAAACTTCGCAATCCTGGCTAGCAAAGGCGGCAAGGGCCGACCTATGGGAGGCCTTGCAATTTGGATACAGCAATGCCTACAAGTAACAATTAAAATGGTGGATTTAGGTTACAAGGATATCCAAATGATAAGGATGGTATCAGACCATTGGGGAGGGTTAGACATTTACAACATCTATGCCAGGGGCAGTACCATAGGGAATTCACCTATCCTAGAGGCTTTGTCCACTTCTTTGGAAAAGCAGTCCTTGGGCAACAAAGTTATTGTAGCTGGTGATTTAAACAGGACTTTTGAACCACTAGATAGCTCTAATGATCCTTTGGGGCGAGAGGAAGATACGCAATGGGGCGTTTCAACTCTAAATCTGGCCTCGGTTAGACGGTGGACAAAAGACATAATACGATTGAATGCCATCTGCCTGGAACTGAGTGCCCTAAATGGGAGAACAAAGAGTGACAGGGGAGGTGCTTGTACAGTCGACAATGGTCGTAGCCAAAGCCGGATAGACTATGTCCTTTGTAGCCTAAACCTGTGGCAGTTGGTATGCAACATGGAAATTAAGGGCAGATTGGAGAGTGATCACAATCCTCTCTGTGTGACCCATAATTGGTGGCCGGTCACAACAGGGAATCTCCAATCGACCGATGGTCCACTGCCTGTTATGACTAATGACATGCGCAGATTAAACTGGCCGAGTGTATTGGCTAATGCGGAATCTATGGCATTTATAATTTCTGAGGTGGACATCGCAATCACCGCTATGGAGGATGCAACCCCAGTAATCCCAGGGTCTAGGGAAATAACTGACATACACGATAAGTTCTTTTCCCTTTTAAAACCGCACTTCCTGAGGCCCCGTAAGTCAAATAGTAAACATCCACCTAAACTAGCCAAGTGGTATAACCATCAGTGTAGGGAAGCCAGGTTAAGTTTGGGCAGAGCAATTCGGAATAGGGACAGGGTAGCGATTAGTGGCGCCAGGAAGCATTATAAGGCTAGCCTATCCCTAGCCAAAAAAAAATGGGACGAACAGCATTGGGCCGAATTAAAGGAGGCCTCGGGGGCCAAGGACTCTAGGTTATTCTGGAATATTGTTAAGTGGGGTAGAGGTGGAACTCCAGATAAACCCGATAACAATGTCCCTGAGGGTGCCTGGGTTGATTATTTTAAACCCCAATATGCTGAGACTGCACAGTACAAGGATGTGGAAGCAATCTTAGCTGCATATCCCACTGGGAATTTATTCACCCTTAAAGAAACCGAAGTCGCCTTATGCACTGTCCCCGGGGGAAGGGCCCCGGGTTTAGATGGTGTACCATCTGATGTTTTTATTAACGATAAGGCGAGGTGGGCTAGATATATATTCCTTTTGGGAAATGCCATTGCGAAGGGAACGGCTGTCCCTGAATTATGGCGGGGAGCGATCATCATACCCATATATAAAAAAGGGGATCGGTCTCTCTTGGTAATTACAGGCCGATAAGCTTGATCGCCACTGTCCAAAAAGTGGTAGGGAGGATGGTGGTAAACAAACTGATGGATTGGGTTGACGAGAACAATGCCCTGTCCCCTTACCAGGCTGGTTTTCGGCGGGCCACTAGTACAGTTGACCAGGTGTTTCGCTTTGCTCTGCTACAGTGGGGGACGGTGGTGCTTGGCGAAGGCAGCCTGTATGTTGCTTTTGTTGACCTGGGGGCTGCCTTCGACCTGGTCCCAAGGAGAAAGCTCTGGGCAGTTCTGAGCGAAATGGGTCTACCGGCAGAGCTACTTACCCTGATTATGAGGTTGCACGAGTGCAACTTCGCCAAAGTCCAATGGGGCATGAATGGCGAATCCTCTGTTGACTTCCCGGTTGAATGTGGAGTGCGACAGGGATGCGCAATGGTTCCCCTGCTTTTCTCTTTATTCATTAATGGGATAGTGGCTCGAATGCTGGACGCCAGTGTAGATGCGCCTTCATTGGCGGGCCTCAGGGTTCCGATCCTGATGTTCGCCGACGATACGCTAATTCTATCCAAAACTCCAGGCGGCCTGCAGCGAGCTTTGAATATTTTTGACCTTTTTTGCAGGGAGCATGGTCTGGAAGTCAACGTGGGTAAGAGCAAGCTGATGGACTTCGCATCAAAACGCAGACCCCGGCCAAAAATATTTCGGAACAACTGTCAGCTAGAGGTGGTTACTGTTTTTACCTATCTTGGGATACAGATAGCAAATGACTCGAGATGGTTGCAGCACATAGAAAAGGCGGTTCTGAGGCTCCAACAGATCTCGGGGGCACTTCGGGTGGAACACAAAAAATCCAAGTCCATGCCAATAAAACCCGTCTTGGCAGTATTTGACGCCAAGGCTCTTGGGTCTGCTCTCTATGGGGCAGAGCTGTGGGGTTTTGGGAAGCTCCTCCCCTTGCAGATATCTGAGAACAGGTTTCTTAGGGGAATTACAGGACTCCCGCAGAGCACACCACTAATTCCGCTTGGTCTTGATCTCGGGAGAAGATCAGTTAGCGACCTAGCGAGGTTGCGTCCGATTCTCTATTGGAGACGCCTCTGGACTACCCCGGAGATCCGGCACTATGCAGAGGGGTTTTTGGCCATAATTAATGCTGATACCTTTCATAAGATAGTCTGGCTAAAAAACCTCAGGACTGCCCTAGGCGATCTTGGCCTCTCAAATTTATGGGACAATCCATCTGGGGAACCCTTCCCAAGCAAAAACATGATTAAAGATCTATACTGCGATTGGGTAGCTGGAAGAGTCTGGAATAAAACCAGATCCGACTCCATGACGGGGCGTTTTGTGGTAGTCAAACTGTATCCAATCTTGGAACCATATTGGGACAGCATTACCAATCCTGGGGACAGGAAGCTTTTCTTCCAGCTAAGATCAGGTGCCCTTCAATTGAGATCACTGACTGGTAGATGGAGGAGTTCCTCCACCTCATGTTGTCCAGCTTGTGGTGTAGCAAATGAAAGTATAGGCCACTTTCTATTTTTGTGCAAAGCTTACACCACCCCGAGAAAAGTCTGGTTAGTCCCTGTTTGTAGAAACTTAGGGACATTCAGGGGTGTTGAGGCACTACGAATAATTTGCACTTCCACCCATATGCCTGTTGTCCTAGCAACAGCAAAGTACCTGGGGTGGGCATGGTCTATTAGACGGAGAGCAGTTCTCTAAAGCAAATCGATTGGGGTATTCCTTGTGGCCTCTGTGCAATCATGTATCAAAGCTTCTCTGATTAATTGTCTATGTCTGCACAATTTGTTTTAAAATGTATTGTATTAATCAGGACACAATTTTTTAATGATGTATTTTAAATGTATGTTTGTGCTTTTATGAGTATAATTCTCGAATAAAGCTTTTGATATGCAGATATAGGGATTCCTTGTGGGTCGCAAATCGAGCAGTCTCATAAATATTATTGAGGTAGGTCGCAGCTTGTGACTTATTAGGAATCACTGCCATCACAGGGATGGTGACCTACTGAGGTCCGCACACTACCATGTCTGTGATGGCTTTTTAATAAAGCTATCTTTTTTTTGTTTAATGCAGCCCTTCATCCTTAAAGAAAAAGGAGATGCGTTCAAAAAGAGATAAATAAAACCTTGAAGTTTCATTTTTTAAGAGGAGGTAGTAATCCATTGGGCCTACATTCTCAAAGGGGAAGGGGTCAGTTGGGGAACCCTTCCCCTTTACAAATTGGTAACCACTAGTTTAAACTGCTGGTAAAGTATTACTGTTTTGCGACCAGCATTCAGTCACAAAACAGTTATACATACCATACGGATTCGGTATTTGGAAGGGACACCCTAAATACACTGTAGTGATGAGGTTCACGCATGGAGGTAGTATTTAAAGATGCTTTATTCAAGTAAATAACAAGTAGTTAAGTACTGAAGGAGAACCCCACCAGGAGCAGACTGTCAGCTGCTCAGCCCATGACTAACCCTCGGCGTAGTTTGTGTAGTAGCGCTACGCGCACTACGCACTACGTGAGCTATGCGAACTGCGTGGTGCACTGTGCACAGTGCCGGATGCTTGTCAGCACTTTGCAATCAGTGCAAACCGCATCTTGCACAGTGCGGGCGGTCGTTTTCTGTCGCTCGAGTAGATTTCTACTCGAGCGGCAGCTTTCTCAACGCGGACTGGTAGTTTCTCATCGCAAGCAGTCGCGAAAATACACGACCACTCGCAATGAGAAACTTGACCTCCCCGCTTTGAGAATTTCGCTGGGAGCTTTATTTTCCACGCTCGCGATCGGCAACTTGATGTTGCTGATCGTGAATGAGGGAAAAGTCTCGCCGGGATGTCATTTTGCTTGCTCGCGGTCACCAACTTGACGTTGAGAACCGCGAGCAAGCAAAAAATTACCGCTATGCTACGCGTGTTTGCACTGTGCTACGTGCAATTTGCGTAGTGCGAAGTTGTGCAAACTTCGCAAACTACGCCAGCGTACTGTAGTACTTCGCCCAGGGTTACCCAGGACCAACTGTCGCTTCATCTCTCTGTGTCCCAACATTCCAAGGCTCCAACATTCTATTGAGTACAGAGCACAGGCACTGGCTGAGCAGGAGGGGTAAAATACATAACATTAGAAATGCAGGATACTACATACACCCCTTCCAATTACCGAATCAAAAATGCCAAATGCCATTCATTAACAATTTACTGAATTGCATTTCACGTTTTATATATTTAAAAAAGCATTGTTCGTGTCGCAAACAGCCCAGTTCTGTGAATAGGGTCATTTACGACCAGAAAAATGCTTTGTACATTTGGCCCCAGGTGAGGTATTCAGACAAAATATCAAAACAAGAATATTGTGTTACCAAAATATGGTGTCCAAAATATCCTGATATGGAAATATCCTCTACAAGAGAATTATCGTCAAGAATATCAGTTTAAGGTAAGTAATATCGATTTTGAAAATATTGAAGTAATTTATGTTGTTATAAAAATATAGTTGTTAATAATAATGTTTTTTTTTATTATTGTTATGCATTTTAGGAGATAATTTAAATGTATATGTTGTAAATTTTTTGTATAATTATTGTTTATGTTTTTTAATATTGGTGTTAAATTTTTAGTATTTATTCAATTTAATGTAATACATTTTTGTGATTTTTAGTACTGTAGTGGGTTGTGGGTTTAGAGGAGCACAAGGTGGGAAGTAATTTAATTATAATTAATTAATAATTTGTTTTTATAAATATAAATATTTAATTATGCTAATTGTGTAATTAATTTTTTTAAGTTACATTTCTAGGTGCAGGTTATGAATTTTTGGGGACACACGGTGGGAAGTCATTAAATGATAATTAGTTATTAATTTATTTTTAATTCATTTTAATTATTTAATTGCTAATTATTTTAATTGTGCAATACGTTTTTTTTTAAGTTACATTTTAGGTGTTCTTCCTCTGACAAGCATGAGTGCATTATAAATGATCACTCTGCGTCTATATAGCCATTCATGCATGTTCGGAGGGGGTTATTCAAAGCCCTGGAAGAAGAGGTGAGTTTTCAGAAATTCCTTAATGTAAGGGAATCAGGTCATTTGTGGTGTTAGAGTTTTCCACAGGGAGGAGCTTTGAAGATGGAGAGACCCTCCGCCAAATGTCTTGTGTGTTGGCTGATGGATGATAAGTAAGTTGAGGCTGGTGGACAATGCTTTATTGATTTCTGACAGGAAGGGAAAAGCTTTGTCAGCTAGTTTAGGCACCCATCATCTAGATCTTTGTGGGGGAGGCAGAAGGCTTAGAATCTCTCTTTTATCTGTAGCCAGTAAAGTCTCTCATGCAAAATGAAGTCATATCCTGTCAGGTGCAAATAGGTCGAGCAGCATAATTGCGAATTGAAGTGACAAAAGGGTAAGTATAACTGTCCTTGAAGACAAACTAATAGGCATTTCTATTCCAAGAGTCCACCAGTAAGTCCGCAAATAACGTTTTCTCCCCTCTCCCATATCTGTTAGCCATTACAAGCAAAGTCCCACCCTCTCAAGAGCTAGTTGACAACTTAGCTAGCCTTTTCACAGGAGAAAATCCAACCTCAGAAACGAATTTGACAGTCACATATTCCAAATTAACGTGACTGTCCCAATACCGGAGCTAAACATCTGTACTGAATATCCCCCTCCTTCTTCATTAATTAAATCTTAAAGCCTAGCTTAGTCTACCCTAAAAAAAGTCTTAAACGACTGCAGAATTTAATAAATGGTCGCAAAATGGATTTAGTACAAAGCTGCTTGTCTTATGTTCAGAGAATATCACGGTTCCCTCTACATATTTATAGCGAAAAAAATTAAGAAACACCGTCGAGTTCGAGAGCTAAGATCTGACCATGCTCTACAGAACTAGGGAGGGCGGGGAGTGGAGGGACCCTCAGCTCCGGAACTTCTTACCAATCGCTATAAGGACACCATATACCAATTTTTATTGGCATTTGTACAACTGCATCTGTCACTAGTCTGGTATGCTTTTTGTTGTGACACACTTTTTTTTGTTGCAGTTTTCTATAGCACGAACTTGACCCGTAGGTATTGGAGCGCTTTACCTGAGCACCAGTTAACATTACACAAGGACACATTTAATTTTGGTAGGCATGGGGAGACGAAGTGATTTGCCCAGAATCACAGGATGTTGAGCCCACGCCGAGACTCGACCCAGGTTCCCCAGTTCCAGAGTCGGCAGTTTTGGCCATTACGCCACATGCATGGTTATCTAAAGCTGGCCATCCCTGGCCTGTCTAGACACTGTATTGGAATTTTGAGATGTCGGGATGAAAATATACAAATTGTGATAAATAAGAGTTGAGTACTAGAGAAGTTTTGTCAGAATAATGTGGAATAAAAATTGTGTAAAAAATAACTTCCTTTAGAGTTCACTATGGAAACTCTACACCCAGTGGTACATAATGTTTGCAAACAGTGGGGCATATTTACTAGGAAGTGGTGGAGCGCAGCGTTAGCCACCATGTCTTAAAACCGCGATCCACCACTTCCAAAATGCAGGGCTGCACCGTATTTACTATGATACGGTGCAGTCCTGCGTTTCCACCTTCGCTGGCGATAATTTTAGCTGCCTACCGCCAACCCAGACACCCTTGCGCCATAGTCCAAGGGAATCTGTGTTGTAGGGGAAGACTGTTTATGTGCAGGAAGGTCGCCCTTCCTGCACATAAACAATCTGAAATTACATTTTGAAACTTCTTTTTAAAAAAAATATTTTTATTGGTATTTTGTACAAAATAAATGTATTCCCACCCTCCCCGTCCCCCCCTTGCCCTGACCAAGAACATGTCAAAACAATAGATAAGAAGCAGCTTATTATATACATACAACAGAAATTGATCCAGTATAATGTACTTTGCCATAAAGATACAAAAAAATATAAATGTAAACAATGCTATATACACAAAATACGCTCATGTATATCTCTGGATCCACAGTAACATAGGTGACCAAATCCGCATGCCCATTAATCTTTTCTTAGCGCCTTTGTTTTTATAAATTGCAACTTCCAGGCTACAAGTGGCTAATAGCCTAGCCCTCCATTGCTGAAATGCCGGTGGATCCGGATCTAACCAGGCTGAGGCAATAGTAAGTCGATATATTGCCATGGCCACAAATATTAACCCCTGGGTGTTTGTCTGCACTTCCCGATTTGCTACCTCCAGCATGATTTCCTCCGTTGAGATTTCTATTCTTGTTTGACAAACTTCTGATAAAAATTCCGAGATGTCATTAATCAGCTTAGTAAGTGTGTTACATGTAGCAAATATATGTATAATGTCGGCCCCATATAGTGCACAATGTGGACATGTTGTTCCCTTCCCTGTTCCCCATTTAGCGATTTTCTTAGGGGTGTAATATAGGAAGAAGAAGGTTTTATAAATTGTGCCTGTAGCTTTATCGACATTAATGAATTTATAGCTAAGTCATATGCTATGCGGGGGATATTCGAATATAGTACCAGTTGGTCCTGCCAAATTGCGCATTGTTTATCCATATCATCTGGGGTCATTAAATTCAAAGTTTCATAAATTTCCCCAATCCTGGGGGTCATTTTTTTACATATATTATCCATCAATTGATTGTTCAGAAAATTCTCCCGCCCACCAGTTTTCTTTGTTAGGAAATCTCTAACCTGCAAAAACTTTAAAAAATCCCTATGGCTAAGATTATATTCCTCATGCAGATCCTCAAACATCTTAAGACAGCCTTGTTTATAGAAGCAGCCCAGTTGCACCATCCCTGCCGAGACCCATCTGTTTATACAGCTATCATGAAATATTAGTGGCAAATCATTATTGCTGTTCATTGGTGTGTAAAATGAAAATCGCCCTATCCCCAACATCTTGCGGATGCTACTCCATGTTTTATAAGCCCCTATAATAGTCTTAAACTTGACTTTCTTAAAATAATTATCGTTTGTATGTCGCCAAAAGCAGCCGGCACAATCTTCTCCTAATAAGAGTTCTTGAGGGGACGGGATCTCTTGATTGACACTTTCATTCGAAATCAAATTGGCGCAATATTTTAGAACAGTGGACCAGTAATACAATTTGAAATTCGGTAGGGATAAACCTCCCTTTTCCTTCGGTAGTACCAGTCGTTTAAGAGCCCGTCGGGGTTTCTTATATCCCCAAATGAAGCTTGAGAGCATAGAGTCGATAGTCCTAAAGATTTTGGGGGAGAATTCAAGGCAAATAGTCCTAAAAAAATATAAAAATCGGGGGGAAAAAATCATTTTAATCAAATTACAACGGCCCCCTATAGTTAGATGTAAATTATCCGATCGTACCATCTCCTTCTTGGTTCTAGAAATCAATGGTTTTAGGTTAATATCAACAATGTTTTGAATTTTAGCACATATTGTAACCCCTAGGTAAACGGCCTCCTCAGTAACTCTTGAGTCCCCCATCACAATCTTGTTATTTAACACAATCTGGGTTTTGTTAGAATTCAATTTATATCCAGATACCAATCCAAATAGGTGTGCTTCCTCTTCTATCACCGGCATAGCTCTATTGGGGTCTCTAGTGACAATCGCGATATCATCGGCGTATGCCAAAGTTTTGGTGTTATGACTACGTATTTTAATTGGTGATATATAGACACAATTGTCCAACCATCGAATAAATGGATCGATATATATCGCAAATAAAAGGGGTGAGCAGGGGCATCCCTGCCTGGTTCCTCTCGTGATCTCAAAGTTCTCTGACAGGAGCCCGTTGACTAATACTCTAGCACTCGGTTTATTATATAGTCCTCGAGTAGCCGTAATGGATTTCTCGTTAATTCCACTATCGGACATTGCCGTCCATAAAAATCTCCAGGAGACCCTATCAAACGCTTTCTCTGCGTCCAGAAGTATAAGCGCCATAGGGTCTCCTGTAGACTCTGTATAGTCAAACAGCGAGATCACCCGTTGAACATGATCAGTTGTTGACCTTCCTGGTATAAATCCATGTTGGTGTTTAGATATTATTTTATTTATTATTGGTGCCAATCTGGCCGCCAGGAATTTCGAGTAGATTTTTGAGTTCCCATTAAATAGAGTAATTGGTCGATATGACCCTAAATCAAGTGGATTTTTTTTTTTTCAAGAAGACGACAATTTTAGCTTCAGACCAGGAGGGTGGGGGGGTACCTCCCTGAAATATGTGGGCAAACAAAGTCATCATTATTATTTCTAATTGATCAGCAAATTTCAGATAGAACTCAGATGGTATCCCGTCCATTCCTGCCGCTTTCCCACATTTTAATGTTTTTAAAGATAGCAGGATCTCAACCCAATTGGGTAATTCGTCCAGCATGTCCTGGTCTTTCTTCTCAAATCTAGGACCTCGATTTACATCTAAATACAGATCTGGATCCCCCAATCCATTTATAGGTTCTGTATATAGATCTTGATAGAATCTCTGAAATGCGGCCCTTACTTCATCTGGTTCTGATTTTAGGCCTAGTCTAGGGTCTTGAATTTCTCTGATGGTACTTGCTGACGTCTCTTCTCTAATACGCACCGCTAGCTGATGCCCAACCTGTTCACTCAGCTCATATATCTTTTCCTTATTTACTGATGCTTTAGTGATGGCTTTTTCCACTATTATTTCTGTGATAAGATTTTTTGCAATGCCTACCCGAGATAATGCATTGTCTAGCCCCTGACCTTGTTGAGCTACAGCGATCAGATCTTCTTCGGCTTTACCCAAGTTATAGTGTAGTGCAGCTAAGTGGGATTTCCCTTCCTTATTACTCCTAAGAGAAAATTGTAATGTCTCACCTCTTATGCTTTAAGAGCATCCCATACAAATACTACAGAAGTGCTTCCTAGGTTGTCTGCAATAAAGCCGGGAATCCACCCCTTCATATGTTCGCAATACTTTTCATTCATTAACAGAGCCCTTTCAAACGTCCAGCTCTTAATTGGATGATTATTCGGAGTGTATGATAGCGTTAAAATTAGCGGGTTATGGTCTGATAATAGGCGTGGTAATTTATCTATCATACATGCCTTTTTCAAAGAATTTGATATGACCATGTAATCAAGTCTTGCATGTCGCTAATGTGGATATGAATAGAATGTAAAACCAGGATCTCCCCAGTGATTATATTGCCACCCATCTATTAGGCTATGTACCATACATAAGTCTTTTAGAGCCCGAAAGACTCTAGGTTTCCGACCATGATATTTAAATTCCGGACCCGAGGTCCAGTCCCCGGGGAGATGTAAGTTAAAAATAAAAATAAAAATGTAAATGTCGGAATTTGTAAAGCGCACAGCTACCTCCACCGGAGGTGTCCCGGCGCTGTCCGTATACCGCTTAGGAACCCTTCCTGGCTTTCCTGGGAAATGTCTACTCCTGGGCAACCCCCAGGTGCAGCCAGGCATCCCAGCGCTTTTGGGGCCGTTGTGGAGACTTAGCAAGCTATTGCCCAGAGTTGCAGCATGGGACCCATGATCAGAACAGGCACTGAGGCGAGAATATCCAGTCAGGGGAATTAATGAGCCGGAGACCCGCCAAGGCGGGAATCGAACCCTGGTCCCTGGCCAGAGCTCTGCATCAAGGTCTGCCTGCTCTAACCATTGAGCCACACTTCTCCACTTCTCTAGGTTAAAGTCCCCGCACACTATAAGGGGTAGAGGCCAATGAGCGAGCTCGTTGGAGACATTTATTAGCATCTCTGGTTCATCAAAGACACTCCCATATATAGTGCAAATTTTTATTTTATTTCGACCCTTATTGTACTTGCATTCGGCGATTGCCCATCTTCCGAATTTATCGGAAAGTACTCTATCAAATTGGAGCCCCCCACCTTTAGCTAAGATTGCCACCCCCTTAGTTCTGACTCCCTGTGTAGAAGCAGTAATGAGATTATATCCTAGTGACTTCAATAAGTGGTGCTGAGAACCTTCGATATGAGTTTCTTGTATACAGACAATATTAGCCTCCCTTAATTGTAATCCTACCGCCACCTTCTGTCTTTTTTTGATATCATTGAGTCCGCAAATGTTTAGAGAAACAATTTTAAACTTAGCCATAATAAAATTAGAATTATTGCCATCAGCCTGATGTCATATCCATGTCTTTGTTTCCTGGTCATTGCACGATTATCTGTGACTACAAAAATATAGTTTTTTTTGCCCTTCATGTAATTGACATTCCTTGGTCCTATGCTCCCTCCCCCTTCTCCCACGTCCCACCCATGGTTCACCCCACCCTCCCCTTCCCTTACCATCCCATGAGGCATCCTAGGTCCCGGGTCCTAGGTGTCGGCGCCCGTATGGTCAGATCGCCAGAGCGCACCCCGCGGCCTTGACAGATTTATATATATAAAAAAAATGTGATTAACCACAACCTTTATACATGTACACAATTTTTTGTCTCAGCATATAAATATTAAACTTAAACTCATAATATGCTCCACCTAGTTTATCCATTCTAGTAAATCCCCATGCATTACCATAATGTTCAATTTTCTACTGCTACTTCTTTATATTTTATTCAGTTATTTCCCCGAATTTCGGATCTCCATCTCTGAAATTTCTCTTAAGTATTCTTCGGCTTGTATTTCACTTATAAAGCTTCTGGTTGAACCTTTAAATATAATTTTAAGCTGTGCCGGATTATGTAGGAATACCTTAGCACCAATTTTTTCGAATGGTGCAAATAATTGGCGCATTTTCCACCTTCGCTCTACGGTCGAATGCGCAAAATCAGGCCTGACAAAAAATGTAAACCCTTTATGTTCCCTTTGGCTTGTGGGTCTTGCAAGATCATAGATTGCTTCCCTGAGAAGAAAGTTCCCAAAGTAGATAAGCATAGCCCTGGGATATTGGCGTGTTTTGTGAGAATGTTTCGATAGAGTCAAAGGAAAGCGGTAAACACGCTGAATCTCTCTGTCTATATCCCAGGCCTCCAATTCCGGGAATGCAAATTTAATTAGAGTAATCATTGTCCCTCTAGCATCATTTCCTTCAAAATTTTCTGGGATACCAAGAAATCTGAGGTTGTTCCGTCTGGATCTGTTCTCGTGATCCTCGACTTTCGCCATAAGATCTTTGATTATTCCCTCATGTTCTTTTTCTGTCTGTTGTAGCTTGATGACGTCTGTTTCCAGATTTTCGGTACGAGTTTCTACTGTGGCCATTCCCTCGGAGATCTCAGTACAAATATTTTCAACTTTTTTAACTGCGCTTTGCAATTTGTCAATGGCAGCACGGTTCCTTTGGCTATCTTTTTTAACGTCCTTATGGAAATTCTTTATTGAGCTCAGAACATCACTTAGTGAGGGTTCGCTTGTCAGTCCAGAACCACAGCTGTGTGCCGTTGTTTTTTGACCTCCTTCTTCTATCTCGGCGGAGCGGCATTTCTGACGTGGTGTTTCTCCCATTGATTTTACGATCGGGTTTTTTCGAGGAGGATTTGTTCTAGTTTTGTCATGATCAGTATTAATGCCTGGGTCTGTTGTCTCTTCGTTGATTAGGTTACATTCTTGTTTGCTTCTTATCCTCTTTTTTTTCCTCGTTTTTTCCTTGATTTTGTTTCACAGAATTTTCCCGAGTCTCGTGAGCCCGATATCTCCGACGATAAGGTCTCCATTTGTGGACCTGGGCTAGCTTTACTTATGTCACTTAGTTCACTTGATTCACTAGATATAGACATCCCTGTTTGATATATATCCGAGTCAGAGTCTTCCTCGGAGTATGATTTATTTTCTATATGTAGATATTGCCCTTGTGGAAACATCTTACTTTGATCCGATTGCTCCCTTTGATTAGCCATCATTGTTTTTATTTTTATGGATGCCCTAGACCCTTCGATGCTCCCACTTGAAGCTACGATCTGATTAATGATGTTCGCATCTCGGTCGTTTTCCTCTCTTTCGATGTTCTCTAGGGGCCCATCTGGGATGTCTACTGAAGTTCCACTTGTAATACTTGAATATTTAATCTGTACCTTTTCGTTCTTTGGGGCATTAGTAGCACCATCCTTATGTAGAGGGCTGAAGATGTTACAGATTCTAGGCTGAGAAGTGGTCGGAGAGCCAGGATTTTTTGCATTAGCCTTTACATTTTTTATTGTTTGTAGCCTCTGAGCTTTCTTGGCCATTAACTCCAGTTTGGCATCTTCCTCGATATCTCTCCCCTTCTCTTTCTCCTTTTCGAATTCTTTCTCTTTCTCTCTCTCGTTCTCTTTTATTCGTTTTCTTTTCTCCTTCTCTTTCTCCTTCTCTAGTTTTTTTTCCTGATTTTTCTCCGTGTTTTTGCCTTTACTTTTCCCACTCTCATGAGGATCGTTTCTTTCCAAATCCTTTTCCTTTTCCTTTGCTTTGGACCCTCTGGTTTCAGGGCCTCTCTGTCTATCGTTGGCTGTTTGTAAAACATGAGCCGTTTCCGTTGGTGTGGGTCTTTTTCCGAATTCTGAGTGTTTTCTGCAAGTTCCAGTTTTTCTTGGGGTATATCTTGTGGTTGTGCCTGGGCCTCAGATGTTCTTTGCTGGGCCGTGACTTCCCCTTCCCCTTCCCCTTCCATCTTTCCTCCATCGGGTTCCAAGTTGATCAGCACAGTTGCTACTCTTCCTGTTCCTCCAGTATCATCATCAGCAGCAGCATCTCTTTTTTCTCTTCTCTCCATGTCCTGTTTTTTGGCTGAAAACCCGTTTTTTTTCTCTCTTAGATACTTCGGGAGCTGTCTCTGTACCCGTGTCTGTACCTGTAGTTGCCACCAGAATTGCGGCTGCAATTGGTTTTTTTTGGCTTTCCTGCTTTTCCTTGCAGTGCGCCAGTTGCTTTGCCTCCCTGATATTATCTGTAGGTCTTTAATTGTCTTATTGGTGGTCCAAGCGCCTCTTTTGCATGTGCTGCGATGCTGATCTAATTTGGGGACATATGTTTTCCCAAATGTTATCCCAATATCGATACCAAGCACGGCTATATCAGGAATCAATTTGTTTTCACTGTTTCTACTGGCCTCTCTGGTCTCTTTGATCTGTCTGAGGCTCTCATTACCGTCCGATCGCCTCCGGCACAGCGAAATACAAAAGTTCTCTTTCAGCGGCATTCGTTGTGTGTTTTTTGTTCACCTTCTCCTTTTTACAAGCTTTCACTGCCCCCTTCTGGCTGCCTCTCTCAGTGCTGACTCGTACGTCACAACATTACCGCTGCGATGAGGGACGCAAGCTACGCACTGCACACAGCATATACTGCACCTGTCCTGTGTGTGCAGATGACACCCAGTGCTGTCGGTGCCGGATGCCGAGTAGAGTGCTCCAGTAATCGGAGATCCCCAGATGAACGTACGCTGCACGGTAAGAGCGCAACGTAAGTGCAGTGCGAAAGGGAGTGAGCTTTTCATCAATGGACACTGAACTACGAAGGCTGAAGGGTGCAAGCGGTAAAATCAGGCAAAGAGACTCAGAGAATGTTTCAAAAGTTCAAAATACTTAAAGACGATCGTAGCGTAGCCCTTAATGCCCCTTACTCGCAGCTGGGCTCTATTCTTTACTCGATTCTTTGCGCAATCCACCACTCAAGGGCTCAAGGTTCCTCCTTACGAACATACAAAATGCAGCCATATTTCATCCCCCAAAGTCTTCCTGCATACATCAAACAGTTCAAACAGTTCAATTGCGGCTCATATTTACTCACAATTTTGCTGACCCTTACTCATAGCCTCAGGCCTCAGCCTCTGCCCACAGCGATGATCCTGCTTCCTACGGCCATTTTCAGTTTTCAGTTTTCCGTTGCAGTCCACAATCATAAGAAAGGACACCCCTAATTTCCGAACACCGGTATCCTCATTCCCGGTGATCCTGGTATATACTGCGACAAAAGATCCGACGATGGTTACATGGTTACTATGGTTCTAGCGGGATAGCCATAAGTATTTTCTTAACCACTTTTACCTCTTTTACCGAAAAAAGGTTGCGAGATTGAAGAGAACTAGAATCTGTCCGGGCTCACAGAGTGCTGCTAATGCGACCTCTCACTCAGCCGCCATATTGCCCCTTCATTTTGAAACTTCTATGTGTGCTGCTTAATGCACACTTAGATGTTGCAAAATTTAATTTTTTTTGTACTGATTGTTTATGTGCAGGAAGGGCTACCTTCCAGCACATAAACAGTCAATGGCTTTTTGCTGTTTCTATGTGTGCAGCACAATGCAGCACACAAGGAAACAGCAAAAACGAGGATATATGTTTAATTTCTCCTTGTTGCGCCTGTTTAAGACCAGGTTTTCCCCGGTCTTAATTTTGGTGCTGCCCCATATTTAAGCTGCCCTTGATATTATTGGACAGCATCAAAATCAATGGGTGTTGCAGTAGAACGCCCACCACAACACCCATTGCCCTCCCCTTTCACGCTAAGTATAGTTTGAAAGGGGGCCTTATTTTCAAGGCAGCATTAAGTCACGTTAAGTGGCTTAACGCTGCCTTGCAAATAAGGGGAAGCCCCTATTGCCAAAAGTACGTCACTAAGAGTAAATATGTAAATATGCCCCAGTGTTTCAGACATTATATATTAATGTCAGTATATAACATTTTGACATGTAACCTAAATAAGTAAAGAAGAATGTTGTCATTCATGTTTACTTTTTAAAAACATAATGGAAAATCAAGTAAGCATCTTACTTTAAATTGTGTCTATGCCACATTGCAGTACTTAGCCTATATAATGCTGGGGTCTGTATAAATCTTGTTTCAAGCCATGTGCCTTCTGTGGGATTTTATGAGTACCCAGACATGGTGTTGGTGTGAAAAATAAATGCATTTGAATGCACAAACCTCAGACACCATCAAAATAGATTTAAATACGTCAGTTTCTGTTGATGTTGGTTGGAAAAGGTTGGTACAGTTTCCAAAGACATCGAATGGTGAGGTGGAGAGCATCCTTCATACACTACGTGTCCGATATGCAAAGGTTGATTCACAAAGCAGTGGCAAACCAAACGACTACTCGACAGCTCAACCTCGCCTTTCCGCTTTACCTGATGTACTAAGTAGTCTCAGCAGCACACAAGTGTTCAAGGAGCAACAACATGCTCTCTGACATTCATATGAGTGAGGCAAGATTCCTGTTTTGTACTCATTTGAAATTGCTGAGAATGTAGGGATGGACGCCTGAGAGGGACAGCAGACCTCCGTCCCTGCATCCGCAGAAACAGCATGTCTCAATCTAAAAATGAAATAGACATTCTGCAGGTGAGCAGGCGGTTGTCCTGCTGACCAGTGCCTACTCCTCCAGTGGCCCCAGGTGGGATACACAGGGGAAGTGGAAATTGGCTGACAGGAACAGCTGCTATTTAGTAAATTAGTACCACCTTCTTTAACAGGTCAGCCACTAATATTTCTGAAAACCATCCGTTTAATAAATGTCTGCAGTGATATAATCTTATGTACCAAGATGAAATTCATCCGCATGTTAAAGATTTTTTTTTTTACATTTTAAAGAGATTATGTCATATTTTTAGATTATGTTTGTTGCACCATACACATGCCGAATGTTTTAATGGCTCTATTTATTTATTTATTTTCTGGTTTGTATAGCGCTTGAATCGACTCCAAACTGGAGTATCTCTGCGCTTTTGAGGCCGGTAATAACAGAGGTGGTGGATGGGTGAGGGAGACTAGATCTTACTTGTGAATAGTACAGTTTTCAGGAGTTTCCGAAATTTAAGGTGTTCTTTACATTGTCTTAGAGATAGGGGGAGTTTGTTCCATAGAGTGGGTCCAGCAATAGAAAGAGCTTTACAGCCATGTCTGTTTTTTTTGGCACGGGGGACCACTAAGAGGAGATTGTTACCGGACCTAAGAGTTCGAGTTGGGACATAAGGGACAAACTTTTGCTCTAAATAGGCTGGCCCTTGTCCGTTCAAACATTTGTGGATAAGACAGCATATTTTAAATTTGGTTCTCTGTCTTATTGAGAGCCAGTGCAGCTGCTCCAGGAGGGGTTTGGAGGCAGTTCTCGGGGGAGCATTGAGAACAAGGCGAGCCGCCGTGTTTTGAATGACCTGTAACTTCGCCAGTACCCCATCGTTGGCAGAAAGCAACAGGCCATTACAATAGTCGATCCGACTTAGAATCAATGCTTGAACAAGGGTTTTTCTTGAAGAATCAGGCAGCAGAGGGAAAACTTTGCGTAAGAGGCTGATGGTATTGAAGCATATTCCTGAAATATAGTTCGTGTGTTGTTTGAGTGACAGATCTTGGTCAAATCGGATCCCCAGATTTTTCACGACCTGTTTAGGTTCCGGTACTGCTCCCAAGTCTTGTGGCCACCATTAGGGCACGGACTCTTAGAGCCAAGCCAGACACATGGCTCGGCACGCTCTAATTATTTTCCTGCGCACTCTCCTCTGTTTGCGACTCGGGCTTAGTAGATGGGGTTATCGGTCACTTGATAAAATGATTTGTAAAAGGAGAGGAGTAGTAACATGGAGCCCTGCCCACATACACTGGTTTTACAACTTTACCATCAAGGCTTCTTGGAGCAGAGATGAGGAAGAGTGTGTGCAGTGAAAATACATTTATAATATGTGATCTTAGGGTAAGCAATTCACACTGTTGTGTTGTACACGACCATAGTCATGAGTTCCCAGGGAGAACTACGAGGCCCAGAAGGGACGTGCAGGGTGTCGCTTCAGCAGGGTATTTGGGGTGTGACAACCCTCTAATACATTCTTGGTTTGCTAGTTGGATCTGGGGGCCCTGAGTCGATCTGTTATTTATGTGTCAGTTTTTCTCGGTTTTCTCATTTCAATAAGATGTTTTAAGTTGTTGATTTTTGTGGATCTTAAATAGGTATATAGTGACCGGTTTCCAAAAAATAGCAAATCTGCACCCATAGAAGTATTCATTGAATGGGTGGAAATTTACTACTGTTTGGAATTCACAAACATTGGCAGTAGTGAGCTTTGAAAGTTCCAACAGTCTCAGGTTCCCAGGCACACTAATGTCAAACACCCAAGAGGTGATGGGATGAATGCTTGCAAATAGTCTAACCAGTGGTAATCACTCGGAGTAGACCCACCCCCGCACCCCCCATGGTTTTTCATCCACTGTGCCACACTAGACAGAGGTCTGCCTAATGCATGTCAGTACTGACCCTGTTCCTCATGGCAAGAGTCCATCTAAAACCTTGGCCATCTCATCCCTCTAACCTGCAGCCCACACCTTTTATAGTTGGGAAAATCAGAGACTCACACCCCGAATCTCACTGGCTAAGCTATGCCCCTGCCTTTAATGGTATGCGGTCAAGAAGCCTTGATATATTGCATTTTAAATCAAAATGGCGGGACACCACTTTTCCTCCACTCCCCCTTCTGGTTCACACTGAGTTGACAGTAAAGTTTGCAAACTGGAAAGGCATTTCTGACTAGCAAAGTACCTTACTTTTCGATTTTCTTTCTGGAAGTCTGTGATTTTGCTAATAGCATGCCATGTGACATTAAACTTCTTATTACAATTGGCCCAACATCCCTTCTTCAAGATATTACATAAGGTCATCATTAAGTAACTTTATTGCGGGACTCAGGTGGGCATGTGAGAATCTGCAGGAGAGACACTGTTTTTCTGAATGCTCTTTTAGAGCCCAACTACTTTCATCATACTTTGTTACATATATTGAATTAGAGATCATTGTTACATTTACTTTGTTTAAT
Organism: Lissotriton helveticus; assembly: GCF_964261635.1. Lineage (NCBI taxonomy): Eukaryota > Metazoa > Chordata > Amphibia > Caudata > Salamandridae > Lissotriton > Lissotriton helveticus. The sequence goes on from NC_136057.1 coordinate 322,943,279, forward strand.
CCCTTGGAGAACATCTGAGAACGAATTAATTTGAAGCGTTGAGTGATTTGGGCACAGCCAACATCAGCCCTTTTCTTTTACATGTTGACAGCAAGGTGGCATGAACACTACCCTTCCAGTCCTTGGCAGCAGGCCTGTCGGTCCCAGGTGCACCAATTCTTTGCCTGAATTCTGGTGCCAAGCAAGCTCTGTGTGTTCAACTAAAGGTCATTCCAGAATTGCCGTGAAGTAGTGTGACAGCAAGCTGTGTAAATGTGGTGTGCATAAAGAGTTTGGGATAGTCTTGGAAAAGGCAAGGTTTCAAGAAGTAAGAAATGTGCAATATTCACAGACACTTATCTAATGATTGATGTGAAGATACACCAAGCATCTTTTCTGAATAATTGCTAGTCAGTATGTACTTTCTTTTCAGTTCAATAGTGCCATCAAACCCTGTGTAAATATTGTTAGGAGTTGGTGACATTGCAAATGGTTTTCTTTATGAAATAAACCTATAATTTGCAAAAATTACACGTATTTCATGAAATGCATTTAATTGGTTATCTGCTTGAAAATCTTATGCTAGAGTGTATCTTTCATACACATTTCACATGAGATAGTGGTGGAAAATTAGTTTGAGTAGAAATTGCCTTGCATGCAGCGCATATTATTTTTCCTGTACCTGCAAGACATTTTGTGCTCAAACCACCCGTTTGCTAGAGAGCGAATGTCAGAATGTCTGATCTCCAAGACTATATAATCTGTAACGGAGGTTCAGTCCCAGGGCAACCAGTGCTAAATTTTCTTGCTACCGCTAAAATGTGCATACTGTATTTGATATCTACGTTTGTGAAACAACATGTTAGTGGGAAGAAGATGTTAAAAGGGGATTGCTTGGTGATGTATGGCCTCTCCCATATTGTCACATTCAGTTTGACCTACAAAGATACCTCTGTTAGTGGTTTCTCACAAAACACCCCTAGTTCAGAATATGCAAGGTGGCAATGTCAGATAATTGCTAATGAGACTGTTATGTTCTTCAAAACCCTGCGAAGACTCCGCTGAGGTGCTGATACATCACAACAGTTGGTGCCAATGTTAAAATAGATCATGGCAAATTTCATTTTTGCAGATGGGCATTCCGATCAAAGTCAAACCTATGAGAACATCGTCAGGCAAGTGAATACACATCCAACATCCTGGAAGGATTATCATTTGCGGGTATTTCTCTATCAACACTTAGTAGGAATGATACTCATACATAGAGAAGCCTCTCTGTTCAAGGACCACCACTGTGCATTATGGTGTTCTGACAAATTGCCATTTCACAGCAATAAGGTATCCCACCAAGGTCAAAAGGTTGGGGAAAGCGACAAAAATGGAAGGCCATACCTACAGAGTGATCCAGTATCCAGGAGATAGCATCCACCTCGGACGGCGGTGGTAACAATGAGGGGTGATAGGCTCATCATTGCCCGGCCGCGGAGGGCAGGATAAGGAGGGTGGGACCTGGAGATCCAGCCTACTGGCAGGTGACAAGGCATCTGTACCCCTAACCTGACAGGGTAACAAATTGATTGTGCAACCTCAGATCATGACAACCCTGACACTCGCCGTCACCTTCTTCATACCCAGAAGCTGCCACAATGTATGCAACCAATCCACATGGGTCCCCAAGGAAATCATGGTAATGGATCTAGAACCCTTTCACTTAGTTGCTTATGCATACCCAAAGAGATAAATAAGAAATACACAGTAAAGCATTTCAATATTTATTAAAGCATTGTGATTCTTGAGTAAAACACTTGCGCTGCAATGATCAATAGAAGGAAACAGAATAATGTGATTAGCTGAGCAATAATTCCGGCATTGATCCAACTCTCAGTGCCAGAGAAATGCTCTTCTGCTTAAACAAAGACTTGATGTCATATACATATAAAAACATCCTCTATGTTACCATTCCAAAGCCCCAGCCAGGCTGCTATGGTTTATTTAATTGTGATAGCTCTGTTGCCAAGAGGCCAATACAAATAACAATGTCTTGCGTGATGAACTTAAACCTTGTACAGAATGTTCAAGGTGTTTTTAAAGGAAGCCTAGAAAGTGTTAGTGTAAGCAAAACCGAGTTTGAAGAATATTATCCTGCATGTGCACGTAAATCAATGTGTGTCAAATGTGATCGTATTTAGGGAGAGAAGGCAGCGTAAGAGCGTGAGCATGTAAAATGATGTTTCTTAACTGGGCCTAGTGTATACACGTGATAGAGGCTGGATGTCTGACATCCTCTGATGGACCCGGACATACAACCAGACTATGGCCTTCAAGGTGTGCAGACCTCAGATTGCTTGAACCTGAGAGCAGCAACTGTAGATATAGTGAATACGTTTTTTGCAGTATTGGAGGACAGCATCATCATTTACTAACCCCGAAAACATACAATTATGAGCATATAAGAAGCACCTTTGAATTAACGTGAGCAGTGAGGATGGTCCTCATCTATTTCCTAGCATTATGGGGCTGACAAGTGACATCTGAGTTGCAATAGTTCATAAAAGTAGCAGAAAGGGTGCCTACTAATGGGTTGCAGAGCCATGGATACAATTGTGCAAGGTTGGGGATTAGAAATTCTGACGTAAACGCACACGCTTAGGTATCTCTCCACACTCCTTCTGGAACCTTTGTGCAACTTTGTTTTCACCTTCAGAGGCTTGCACCTGTAACAGAAACAGCACCTTTACAAGTCTTTTAGGAAGCGTATAGGAACTTATTCCGTTTGCACAACCGCTTTAGCAGTGTCCTTGTTTTGTGACATAGCAGCTCTTCTAGCAGCCGAGTCAATGGGGCATTTCTGTGGGACACTTGGTATGTTGATTTGTATAGCCCACTAATCACCTGAGCGGGTAGCCAGGCACTTGGGCAGGTGTGTTGGTGTGTGCTCCCCAAGGTGCTTAAACAAAAAGCCTGGTTTTGAGGGAGGTTATTCCATGTATAACTCCCCCTCATCTCCTTTGTTCATAACTACAGATATTGAAGCCCTTCTCTCCTCTCATTAAAAAGATTCTGATTCAGAGCTTGCACCATGTTGGTAGCAGTGGTGGCTACAAGTATAAACATATGGTGGGGTGCTGTGGCACCAAACTCACCATACACTGCTCCCCTGATGCGCACCTCTCTCCCAATCGGTGTCCACCAGCTGGAAAGGGAAGGACTTCCTTCCTGCTCAGTGGACACCAATACAACCAATCCTGAGCTGCTCTAAAGCTCCAGGATTGGTGGAAACAGGCTAACCTAGAGCTCATTTTGAGGCTGGGTGTCTCTGCCAGCACAGCCAGGGGATTGCTGGGTGCCACTGTGCATGTCGGGCTGGCCATAAGAATATAGCTGGCCAACCCGACTTGCGCTTTGCAGGGACAGCTGTAATCCTGCATTTGCAGGATTCAGGCCCGCCCCCTGCCCTCGCACTGTGGTGTTTAATTAAAACAGGCATTGACATGCCAGTTTACTTATTCGTCTGTGCTTGCTGCTCTGGCAGCAGGCAGGGTGACGCTCCTCGTCTCAAACGGAGGAGCCGCCTCTGATTATTAGCTATACTCTGAACCGTCACTAACCTAGCTGCATAAATTGGGATGCCTATCTTCTAAAACTAGACACAAAAGTTAAGTGTGGCCTAACTATTAATATTTACAACGCTATAAAATATTCACGAGTTTTTCTGGTTACTTCTTTCCCTATGCACCCCAATATTCCCTCTGAATGCCAACTCTGGCTTCTGAAGCTCTTTCTAAACTTTGAATGTTGGATAGGGGTCAATGTAAAAACATGTCTCCTCGAAGGCACCCATTGTGCAGATACAATACTGACAGTCTGCGGTGGAAAATCTTTATTTTAATTACAAAATCACTACCATAGATTGGTAATACCGGCAGAGATATTTCCATTCTTTTGTGTTAGTGTACTTTGATGCCAAATGCTGTTTTTCTGCCATTTCACAGAAAGCCTTTCTAGATACAAGAAGTTCGAGGATCTGTTCAAACTCTTCTGATAAACTACAGGGAGGACGTTTAGCTGTTGGCTTTGCCACGACCAGAGAGATGTCTTGGTCATTAACAGAATAAGTCTTTCCCAAATAGAGTTCGGCTCAATTGCCTTTGCTTTTCAATTGCACCAGCTCCAGTGAGAGCCAGTTACTGTTCTTCTCGTGGGGATACACATTTCTTAAAGAAGCTATTAGGCCCTTAGCAGTGATGAAGCTTGGCCAATCATCTCCTGCACCATAATGGCCTTTTAAGTGGAAAAGAAGATCAGCAAAGGAGGATTGAAAGGTAGCCTGCAGGGACACTGAAGTCCTATCCTTCTTGGAGTGGCCCTTTTAAAATTCTCTTCAGAACTGCGAAAAAGCTGAGAGCTAGAAATTAGACGATTTCGATGAAAAAGTCATCTGTCCATGGTGAAAAGGTCCCTGGGCAAGTGACTGGTTTTCATTGGCCACTGTTGGCAGCGAGAAACTGGAGGCAGACAATTGACTTCAGGCCCGGCAGGAATTAAGAGATACATTTCCTAAAATCACTTATTGAAGAATCCTACCTAACATTGGCGACCCAGCCAAGATTTCTGAGTGGTTACACAAATGTCAATGAATGTAAGCTAGTGTAAATATTCAGATCTTCTAAAGGTAAGAAAACAGCGGGAGATATTCTCAAGAACGTGTCATAATTACCACAAAATTAGCTTAATGCAATTCTCCTTATCGCTGTCTATCGCAGGAAAATAAAGCTGTGATAACGTAGCATTCACAACACAGCTGTACCATGCGATAGGCTCACGATAACGTGTCAAATGTCCACGATATAGTCAACATGACGCCGCAAAAATGTGAAACACGAACGAAAAAAAGTTGCGATGAGGCCAATTGCGATACAAAAATCAGCAAAAACCAGCGACACGCCTGCAATTCACACACGTAAGGCAGAAAAAATTACCATAAAGGTTGAAAAAAAACAGACAGACAAATGCCAAACAACAGTGAAACACAATGGATGTTGCCGGAGCAAGTAAGGAGGACAACCAGAACCCCTCAAGCCCCCCGGAGGACCAGCCTATGACCTAAGGGTCAGGGAAGGGCAAGGACAAGAAGAGTAGGAAGAAGCAGTTCAGTCTGTAGGAAAATAGGATCCTGATAATGGAGGTGGTAGAGCACCATCAACTACTGTTCGTCACCTCCACTGTGTCATTGGCAACAAAAAATGGAATATGGCAGTCCATCAACGACAAGCTGAATGCAGTCGGAGTGCTGCAGAGGACAATGGAAGAGGTCAAGAGGCACTGGAATGATGTCAAGTGCAAAACAAAGCAGAAACTCACCAACAACCAGAAGACAGCAATGCAAACTGGAGGTGGGAGTCCTGCACCACAGGAGGACCTGGACGAGATGGCGGAAATGGTGTCCACAGTCATCAGTGGGGGCACGGTGGCAAGAGATGGGGGACCGGACACTGCTGAACATGACAGGACACAATAGCACCAGGGTGAGTAATGACCAGGGACTGGGGGGACAGGGGAGATGGGCACAATGGCACACATGTACAATTAAATAGAGCACATTTATTTATTTATTTTCGAGTTTATACCGCGCTAGAATCAAACTGCCGAAGGAGTATCTCCGTGCCACATCTGCGGACAAACCATGCCCCAGCCCCCAACTCCCACCGAGAGACCAATATACCCAAGTATGCAACATCTCAGCACTGTATAAGCACAGAAGTCAAAGGCACACTGCATGAAAGGGATAAGAGGCAGCAAAATCAGAGCTTCAGGGGCGACTCCCCCGAAATAATAATAATAATAATAATCACATTTATAAAGCGCCAGGTTACTCTAGGCTAGTGTGTCCCCACGCTACGGTACAATATGCGCTCGGCAGCTATAACCCAATCCTAAATGGGGAGACTATGCGGAGGGGAATAGATAAGTTTTCAGTTTTTTCCGGAAAGTAACCTCCAAGCCCTCCAGCCGGAGGCTCTGGGGGAGTTTGTTCCACTGCTGTGTTGCCACATAATGAAAGGATCGGCCACACATCCTTGCTCTCTTGATGATGTGAACACACACTTGACCCGTCCCACTCGATCTGAGTTGCCGGGTCGGTGAGTAGAGGGTAAGTAAATCAAACAAGTAGGAGGGACCAGTCCTTTGTATGATCCAGTGGCAAACGCACAGGGCCTTGAACAGAACTCTCTCCCTAATTGACAACTAGATGAATGAAGCAAGTGCCCTCTTGGAAGATGCTCTCCTCGGACGCATAAGAACCAAATGAGCTGCTGCGTTCTGGATACCTTGAAGTCTCTGCACGCATTTAGCAGTAGCACCCAGGTACAGTATGTTCCCATAATTCAGGCGCGATGTCACCGGGGCATGCACCATGGTTTTCATGGCTGCAGTAGGCAGCACATTCAGGGTTTTCCGTAGGCCCGCAGGACTCCAAAACAGGCGCCTGTCACCCGCTGGTATGGTGCTTAAAAGAGAGCTTGGTATCCAGCCATACCCCAAGGTTCTTAGCCTGTTCACAGGGCGTGGGAGTGGGTCCCAGAGTCTGGGGTCAACATGCCAATGACCACACTGATGGAGCTTTCCCTATCACAAGCACCTCGGTCTTGTTACCATTCAATTTCAGGCAGTTATTTGCCATCCAAGATGGCAGTTCTTGCAGGAATGACACGAAATTGAAGGCTGCCGTATCCTGTGCCTGTGTAAGGGAAACCACCAGTTGAATGTCGTCGGCATAGGACATAACCGTGGTTCCAAATTTTTCTGCAATCTCAGCTAAAGGCGTAACCTAGAGATTGAACAGGGTCGGGCTCAGGATAGACCCCTGAGGCACACCCTGTTTCAGTTTGATGACTTTGGAATAGTGGGATCCCTGCGTCACCTGAAAGCTGCGCTCAGACAAGAAGGATTCCATCCAACTCAGGGCACTACCTGATACACCTCCTTTCCTCAAATAATGCAGCAGGGTATGATGGGCAACCGTATCGAATGCGGCTCTTAAATGTAATAAAATTAAGGCCACTGTCTGTCCCGCATCCACATATTTTCTAATGGTCTCTATTGAAAATGGCAGAGCCGATTCGGTAGAATAGAGGGCCCGAAAACCGGACTGGGTGGGGTGAAGGAGATTGTGTTTACAGATATGCGCTGTAAGTTGAATATTTACTACCTTCTCCGCAACTTTTGCGAAGTAAGGAAGCAAGGAAATAGGACGCAGATTATCTAGTTGGTCTAGACTAATGTGAGGTTTCTTAGGTAATGGAAGAACAACTGCTTCCTTCCATCTTTTTGGCACTGTTCCCAACATAAAGGACAGCTCCAAGAGATGTCTGATGCAAGGCTCCAGAGTCTCAATACTCCCTCTAAGCACCTTAGGGGAGGCGGGATCTCTGGGTGAGCCTGACTTAACACTGATGATTATTTTGGTTAGAGTCTCTGGGGTGGAACGGTGAATTTATCAATACATTCTGTCTCTAGAGTGCAAACCGCTTCCACCGAGGTCCCGTGGCCTACTCGAGCAGAGACAGGGAAGGTGGAGTAGATCTTCTCCACATTCTCTGTGAAAAAATCAGCACATGATTGCATGACTCCTCTGAGCCAACCACTGGTGCTACAGTTTTCGCTAGGGAGAATATTTCTTTATAGACCCTAAACAGTTCTTTCGCTGAATTCTCAGTCGTCTCGATTCTTTCCGGATAATAAGATGCCTTAGACTTTCTGTAATCCGCATAATAGCTCTTCAGGGTAGTTTTATACTCGCTCTTCACCTGGGCAGAAAAGTCTTTTCTCCACCGCCTTTCTAGGTGTTTACAATCTGCTTTGGCCGTTTTCAAGATGGTGTTATACCAGGGGACCAATTTCTGTCCTCTTCCAGGCATTTTTAATGTCCAGGAAGCGATGCTGTCCAATGCCTCCGTGATACGCCTATCCAAGGCTTTGCAAGTATATCTATCTATACTAATATAATAAAGAGAGAGCCCAAACCTTTGAGGCGGGTAATCGCAGGAACCACAGCACCAATCACAACACTCAATACAGCGTTAGAAAGGGCAGTTGCAGCAGAAGGACATAGGTTATGCAGTCGCCCACCATATACATTTAAAAGGTAAAAGAACCGTGCCAGCAAAGTAGTCCCTTGTGGGCGTGTCTGCATTGTGCTGTGGGCGTGTGCTGGGGGCGTGACAAACCCTGGGGGCGTGTGGTACATTCCGCCCTTCATGCCATGTCTCATATCGTGTGCTAATCCCACCCTGCTCCCTTTAAATACCCCTGCACCCCATAATCATAACCCACCCTTACTCCTTAAAATACCCCAACACCCTTAAACACTAACCCATCTTAACCCTATAAATATACCCTGTACCCCAAAACCCAAACCTATCCCTAAACCCTAAAAATACCCCTGTACCCCAAAACCCAAACCTAGCCCTGAACCCTATAAATACCCCTGCACCTCGAAACCCAACCTTACCCCTGAACCCTAAAAATACCCCTGTACCCCAAAGCCCAAAACTAGACCTGAACCCTAAAAATACCACTGTACCCCAAAACCACTCCTGAACCCTAAAATACCCCTGTACCCCAAAACCCAAACCTAGCCCTGAACCTTTAAAATACCCCTGTACTCCAAAACCCAAACCTACCCCTGAACCCTAAAAATACCCCTGTACTTCAAAATCCAAACCTAGCCCTGAACCCTTAAAATACCCCTGTACCCAAAACCCAAACCTACCCCATAACCCTAAAAATACCCCTATATCCCAAAACCCAAACCTAGCCCTGAACCCTAAAAATACCCCTGTACCCCAAAACCCATACCTATCCCTAAACCCTAAAACTACCTCTGTACCCCATAACCCAAAACTATATCTGAACCCTTAAAATACCCAAACACCCCAAAACATATACCTCAGTACCCCAAAACTTATACCCCTATACCCATACTTACCTTATCCAAACATTTTAAAAAAACAAGCTTTTACCATTCATGCATTTACAACGAATTTCGTTGTAAATGTATGCGTGGTAAAAGCATATAAAATGTAATGCCATGCGTTATAATGGCATTGCGGAGTCATGGTACTTTCGTAATGAAAGTATGCGGAGTGATGGTATGCGGAAAGAAAGTTGCGGAATAATGGGTGTTTACCCTCCCCCGGTAAGTACATTGGTGGCCCGGCGGCCCACATCTCCAGCAACATACTCATATTTTTCACCACCCATTTGAAAAATGCTCAGGTCTCTCTCATTGATGGCCAGCACCGACATACACTTTTAGACACAACTCCGGCCACAAGTTCTAGAATTGCGAACTTTAGAGCTGGGGAGCTACGTTCGAATCTCGGCATCAGCTCAACATCCTGTGACTCCAGGCAAATCGCTTTGTCTCCCCGTGCCTACCACAAATGAATGTGTTCTTCTGTAATGTAAATTGTGCTCATGTTATGATGTCGAGTTCGCCCTATATAATATTGCAAGGAAAAATAAAGTAGGGAAACTCGAGTTCACACACTACTGAACACGCACTCTTAAGTGCATCAGCAGTGCACTGTGAATCGGAGTGTTTCACAGGCCTGTCACAGATAAGAAATGCTATCAAAATGAAATCCTACAAAACAATATACTACTGGCCGGCAGCAATTCATACCCGGACAACGTCGGGACGGGCTGCTAGTATATGTATATAGAGATAACTCTGACCACTAGTATTTGTAGTGAATGAATTAATGAATGAATGAATGAATGAATGAATGAATGAATGAATGAATGAATGAATGAATTGTGAATTTATATGGGCGCAACTTAACCCGAGGGCATCAAGGGGCATCAGATGGAAAAGCAACTGAGTGGTCGGAGGCAAAGGAAAGAAGCAGATTTTACAGGTAGGATTCTGTAAATAGCCAGGTTTTTAGACTTTTCCGGAAAAGGGCAAGAGATGGCAGACCCTTAAGGTCAGCGGGAAGCGTGTTCCATAGTTTGGGGGTGAGGGAAGAAAAAGCCCTCCCTCCCCACCTGGCCTTGAGGACCTTTGTACTCACTACCATTCCTATGTGATTCTTAGAGGTTATCCAATTTTTTCGATTTGTATCTCTTCCCTGTGTGACTTTACAACTTGTACATTTGCAATTTTTTCCCTGTTTGTATCTTTTATGGAACTCATGTAATCCTAAGTCCATATGTATCGCAACTGGTTCTTTTGTAAAGCGCGCTGACACCTTCGGGTAATGTTCGTGCTATAGAAAACCGCATTAAATAAATAAATAAATAAATACATTCAGCATCCAAGCCGCCCGGCAGCCCGTCTTGGATTTCCCCTGTACCTTTGGCCTGGGCAACCTCACCGAAAAAGGAATCAGGAAGTGATCAGACCACAAGACAGGAAGCGGGGGCTTCACAACTAAGGCACCCCAGTTGGCAAAAATAGGGTCAAGTATATGACCCAGCTGATGAGTGGGGAATTCAGTACACACATATAACATGCAGAGCATATTCACATTGACAGGGATGTGGTATAAACCGCAACACGTCCAAAACAGAACTCAGGACACAACTGGTGCCGCATGTGTGTAGAAACTGGCCAGTCACATTTGGCATAGCAGGAAAATGTGAGTTGATAATGTACAAGCACATGTGTTTTAATCAGGGAGCGGGGGAGCTAGAAGGAGCTGTAATCCATTCAGCTTCCTGTCAGTAATTTCAAATTAAAGGGGAATGGATCACTTGTACCTGTAACGAGGGTCCTCTGTGTTCTACCCGTCAGTACCTAAGATGGTACTTAGAGAACCCTCATTCAGGGTCTGACATCAGCGCCATCACAAGTTGTGCAAAACCTACAGAAGAGCAGGCACTGTGCGGTCAGCTACCCCGTTGAAGCCCGAATCGGGACTTTACAAGGTACTATCAACCTTTTACCTCAGAGTATTTACTCTGATGTCACCCTGAATCGGGCAAACACCCAATTCACACTTTTTAGGTCCTGAAGATAGCCCTACGACCCACCAGGGGCAACAAAAGGGCTGAAACATGTCGACAGTAGATCTGGACATTCCCAGTGCAGGGGACTCATAACCAGTCCTTACTGCACAACACCTCCTTTTTAATAATCTCCCAATGCACCAGATAGAATAAAAATGTTACTTCTAAGGTAGTATGAGGATGATTTTTTAACAATCAACAAGAAGAGAGGTAGGGAGAGTGGGTAGACACTCTTATTCCCCAGTTATAGTCAATAAACAATTAAAGAGTGTCTTATGGTTGTATTTGAACCCCATTCGGGAGCAACAAAGAGAAAGAACGGCCACACTTGGGACGTTTGAAAAAAGCCCTCACTCACCACCTGGTGATGACATGCTTCATCATCGGGCTCCACCAAGGAGACCGAGTGTCTCCTTGGTGTGCTTCAACGCCAAATCTTACTGCGGAGCAGGTTAGTGAGATTAAGGACGTGTTGGTGCAAACTAAACTAGTGAGTGTTGAGGGTATTAAAAGGGTCTGTAGTGTATCAAAAGGAAATGTTATTCTATGACCACTAAAGACTTCGATTTAAAATTTATGTATATGGAAGCAGTCCACAATTAGTTGAGTGGCAGTTTCCTAAATATCAGTCGACATGTTTCTTGCCTTGAAACGGTGTAACTTTACCTGGCAATTCTTCAGGACTATTAATGTGTATTAAACCCTGGCGGTATGAGCACGCTAAGGCCCACCCTTACCTAGGGACGTGAGAGTGAAAAATAATAAAAACAGTGAAAAAAGTGCAAAAATTAGGAAGAAAGAATTATCTTCCTAAATACTCCTGGTTTAGGAGGCTTCACCTTTTCGGTTTCTGCACCTGAAAATGAAAAAGACGTGGACAAACATATAGAACATGACATACATTTAGTATAGTTCCGTTGGTTTCAGTGATTATAAAGTGCTTCAAAAGTGGTTCAGAGACAATGGTGGCGAATTGTAATCATACAGTTATCACCGCCTTAGTCCCTGGGTTTAGACACTATCCGGAGGGAAGTGCTATGTGCTATTCGTGATACAAGCTATTTTGCAGGTTACATAAAAACGGACGTTATCCCATCCGAATAGCGATCAAATTAATGGTACAAATCGATCGCGTGAATTTAGTAAATTAAAATGTCTCACTTAGTTGGTGTTAGGGAAGAACACCATGGGTCACAGGAGGGGTGTGGGAACGTAATTGGCACACCCTGCGTGTTTGTCAGAGAAAGGAGAGAAGCATACAATGAGTCATTAGTTTAGAGAATCGGTACTTAGCTTTAGAAAATTGTATCAGGCATAGGCTCTCTACTTGAGCCTCTATCACGCTTCTGTGACTATTACCTAAAACCAATCGTCCAGAGCACCCCAACCTATCTCAAGGACACCAAGAACCTCCTCCAGGTACTTCAAGACCTCGACCTTACAGGACATACAATAACACTGGTCATGCTGGATATAGAGAGCCTGTATACCAGTATCCTGCAGGACGACACCATCAAAGTCCTGGGCACCGCTCTCAACTCAGTCACCTGGGATTTTCAAGCATCAAAGGATTTTATCTTGAAGTGCGCCACATTAGCACTAAAAGAGAATTTCTTCTCGTACAAAGGTAACCTCTTCCTACAATGCACTGGCACATCAATAGGCAGCACCTTTGCCCCCAGTGTAGCGGGCCTCTATGTTGCTAAAAACGTCCTACACTCAAATTGTCCATTTGCCGAGTCCATAATGGTCTGGAGACGCTACATTGATGATGTCCTGGTAATATGGACCGGCAATGATGAACAACTACAGGCTTTTTTGACCTGGATCAATACCCTTGATCGACATTTGAAATTCACGTTTGCTACCAGCAAAACAGAGGCAACATTTCTGGATGTGACAATCAATGTAACTGGGACTAGACTGACCACGAAAACCTTTCACAAACCCACTGCTCGGAATAACCTTCTAGAATTTACGAGCTTCCATCCTCGCCCATTAAAAGAAAACCTGCCCTACGGCCAATATCTACGACTGAGACGCAATTGCTCAGAACTACAAGACTTCAAGACCCAGTCTGCCGACTTGACAGACAAACTTAAATCTCGAGGCTACCCAGCGATAACATTGAATAAGGGCTACAAAAGAGCACGAAACCAGCCATGGGAAGCTCTATTAGAGGATAAGATCAACATCTTAAAGGACATACCATTAACATGTGTTACCACATACAGTACCCTCTCCAACTAAATGAAGAAGTCAATAAATAAAAATTGGAGAATACTGTCCAGTACAAACAAAACGTGGGAAAAACCACTCTTTTCTTTTAAGAAAGGACGCAGCCTCAAAGATGCACTGGTCCATACACGACCAAAAACCACTGCCCCAAACACAGTGAGATCCATCACAGACACCTGGAATCTACCAAGAGTTGTTGGCCATTTTCCCTGTGCCAACTGCAGTGTCTGTCATCTCACCGCTCACTCTAAGACACTAGATCTCGAACCCGGGAGAACATGGACACAGAGAGATCACACAAATTGCAATACGCAAAATGCGATTTACCTGATTACATGTCCGTGTGACCTACGTTACGTAGGTATGACAAGCCGGAAGGTCAAGCAACGTATCTGTGAGCATCGCTCAAACATCAGATGCAAGAAACTGACAACCAAAATGAGCAGACACTATCTTGACAAAAACCATACAACCAATGATTTACAGTGGACCATAATTGAACATGTTTCCAGCGGCACCAATATAAATAGTCGCCTCTTTGAAAAAGAACAGAGGTGGGTCTATAGGCTTGGGACCCACCGTACAGGTCTGAATGACGAAATACCGTGGAATGCTGTGCTCAAATAAATCTCTTTGTGAGTCATACAGCTGATGACGCCATCCTGGTACGCTTTGTTTGCGATTCTATATATGAACCGCCACTCTCAGCCGCTTCGTGCATCCCCCATAACTGAACCAAATCAAATAAACTAAGGGTTTACACATAGTCGAGTTTTCTAATTGCCAACTACTAGCAACCCAAAATTATTACAATACCTCCTGTTGAGCATAATGCAGTATGTCTGTAAAATACCATGCCTGAGCCTCTTATTGAGCGGCTCTTAGGCACCACTCTTGGTTTAACCCATGTTGTGGTCGCGGTTGTGCAAAACTACTTCCTTTGCGCTTCCGCTTTGGTAGGACACAACCCGCGAACCTTGGCTCATCTGTTTACTAAGGCCGGCATTGCCAATATCGCACCAGGATGCTCATGGTTGCTTAGCAACTAATAACCAATCATACGACTCCAACGTCACCGTAGGAACTCTGACTCAGCTCTGGGCGTCACCCAAGCCCCTCCCTTGACCACGCCCATCCCGGAAACGACTCGCTCCTCGCTCCTCGCCACCATCTTCATATATACGGTGTCCGGGCCCCGCATCAACATCTTCGGGGTCCGATAGAGGGAGATGCAGGTACACTGAGGGTGCCGAGCGTCGAAGGCGTGAGTAGCTCCAATGATTCCACGATCGGCTGTTTTCTAAAGCTAAGTACCGATTCTCTAAACTAATGACTCATTGTATGCTTCTCTCCTTTCTCTGACAAACACGCAGGGTGTGCCAATTACGTTCCCACCCCCCTCCTGTGACCCATGGTGTTCTTCCCTAACACCAACTAAGTGAGACATTTTAATTTACTAAATACACGCGATCGATTTGTACCATTAATTTGATCGCTATTCGGATGTGATAACGTCCGTTTTTATGTAACCTGCAACATAGCTTGTATCACGAATAGCACATAGCACTTCCCTCCGGATACTATACTAAATGTATGTCATGTTCTATATGTTTGTCCACGTCTTTTTCATTTTCAGGTGCAGAAACCGAAAAGGTGAAGCCTCCTAAACCAGGAGTATTTAGGAAGATAATTCTTTCTTCCTAATTTTTGCACTTTTTTCACTGTTTTTATTATTTTTCACTCTCATGTCCCTAGGTAAGGGTGGGCCTTAGCGTGCTCATACTGCCAGGGTTTAATACACATTAATAGTCCTGAAGAATTGCCAGGTAAAGTTACACCGTTTCAAGGCAAGAAACATGTCGACTGATATTTAGGAAACTGCCACTCAGCTAATTGTGGACTGCTTCCATATACATAAATTTTAAATCGAAGTCTTTAGTGGTCATAGAATAAAATTTCCTTTTGATACACTACAGACCCTTTTAATACCCTCAACACTCACTAGTTTAGTTTGCACCAACACGTCCTTAATCTCACTAACCTGCTCCGCAGTAAGATCTGGCGTTGAAGCACACCAAGGAGACACTCGGTCTCCTTGGTGGAGCCCGATGATGAAGCATGTCATCACCAGGTGGTGAGTGAGGGCTTTTTTCAAACGTCCCAAGTGTGGCCGTTCTTTCTCTTTGTTGCTCCCAATTGATTTTTTAACACCACAACTCACTTGAGCACCTTTCACTCACATACGATCACTACTGTAAAAAACAGTGGTTCCCTCCAGGCGGAGGAAGCATAAAAAGAGACCCAATGATGATACTGTCACGTATTTAACCAAAGGTGGAGCATCAAGATAAACCGCCACACGACCTGCCTACATGAATGAGGGTTCTCTAAGTACCATATTAGGTACTGACTGATTAAACACAGAGGACCCTGGTTACAGGTACAAGTGATCCATTCTCCTTTGATTTGAAATGTATAAGTACAAACACACATCCGTTATGTTGTCGAAATGTCCATTGTCCCCCATCAATTATGTAGCTCCTCCCAAACATTCACAACGTACACAGTCATGCAGTCTGTGTGAAAACATGTACAATGCGACAACATACATGTGAACACATTGTTAAACTGCATCTCCGCTTCACATTGCAGAGGGATAATCAACACCTCCTGCAGAGCAGCCCGAACCTCTCTTCTCTGATTACGAAGAGGAGAACCACAGTTTTGACTCTGACGCCCTCCAACAGCTCGTGGAGAGCCTCCGCAGGACACATCCAGGAGCAGGGCAGCCCAGCTGCTACGAGGAGACCCCACCCCCTACACAAACAACACAGCAGGCAGCACCCACCACCACAGCTGCCTCCCAGGACCCCCATGAAGAACACATGGCCTTCGAACGCCGTGTGTTGGGGTGCCAGGAAAATCTAGCTGAAGAGGTGCAGGTAGGCATCCACCGCATGGCAGCCAAACTAGATGCCATGCGTGGGTGTCAAAGTCCTATCAGGGACCACTCATGGTCCCTAACGGACACCCACAGTCCGCTCCATGCTCTCCAACAGACCATGGCTGACATCGCGATGTCACCTGGGAGTTGGGACACATGCGGAGGTTAATGGAGACCATGGAGCGGACACAGGCGGAAAGAGCGGCTGCCACGGCTGCACAACAACAAGAGGTAGCTGGGTTTCTCAATGACCTCAGGACCATCCTCATGGCATTGCTGCCACAAGGCCTGGCGCTGATGCATGCTGCTATTGCAACTACATCCACATCTCTGCCCCCTGAAGTGTCAGTGCCACACAGGGTGGCAGACATTCCACCTCCGGCCCCTGAGGTATCACTGCCACACAGTGCTGGAGACAGAACACCACCGCCCACACATGAGGCACATGAAACAGCAGAGGACGAATATGCGGATGAAACCGCCTTACTGGTTAGACAAAAACTGTAGCATTCATTGCCGCCATATGGTGGTTTCCGCTTGGTTCTACCCTCTGCATCATCACCTTCCACTGTCCTCCGATACACTCAGCGACACTCACCTTGGACCTCGAAATGGACTGCCATATTCTGTTTGATCGCCAATGACACAGCAATCAGACTGCAGATTGAAATCTTCCTCTTTCTTTGGACTTGTCATTCACTGAAGGACTCTGGTTGGCCCTCCATGGGCCAACATTGTAAAGTGGTGTTTGCATGGCCCTGTACTGCACCAGCTGCAACACTCCACTGACTGTGCATTAAACATTCATAATCACACAGATGTGTCATGTCTATGACACATTAGTTACTTCCTTGTCCATCCCAGTACGGAACCATGCCCAGAGCCTCGGGGTCATTGTACAAACCCTTGCACTGGACTGGCATACCCCAGGTCAGCCCACTCCGCTCAAGCTCACAGGAGGGGGGACAATGCTATACATCCCAGGTCTTCCCTGTAGTGATCTGCTGATCACAGGTCTAGTTGTCAGCATGCCACTGCCACTCCCTCGCTGCTGGTTTACACCCACACCACACCCATCCAGCACACACGTCACAGGACATGTGACCCTGCCAGTAAAAAGGGCCGGGCGCTCGTGTTTGACGCCATTTCCACTCTCTCTCTGGGTGTATCTGTGTGGTGTTAATGTAGATATGAGGGCTAGGGCCCTGCAACATCACATTCCCTAGGGCAGGAGGTGACATGATGGCGCCCACACCACGATACTCAATCATAGAGGGTCCATGACTTGCGGGGCACAGGCTTGGTGGCACCGGATACACTGCATCCGACACAGGTACGTCGCCATGGGACGGTGACTTTCGGTGCACTGAGGTAGGGCACCTTAAGTACTGAGCGTGTGTGCAGCCTGCGATGATGCCCCGTCCTGGCAGTCTGGACTGGTGACGATCGTTGTGAGCCCTGCTGGACCGCAGTGTAGGTCTGAGCCAGCGGGCAGTGCGTGCCTACCGCCACGTGGCGTTGCCTCGTGGGTCAATGAGTTAGTGGCACCTAAAGGACTGAGCAGGTGTGCAGCCTGCGATGATGCTGTGTGCACTGGTATGTCCTCTGCCATAGCAAAATAAAGACCCAGAATAAGTGCGCAACCTGGTGGCCCGCGGAGCGGGGCTGCATGATGTGGAGGGTGCCATGTTTGCAGGCCCCGGGCTTGCACCGGCACATGGTGGGCCCTCGTTGTGATACGCCGGTGGCGGAAGGTAAGCAGTGAGGCCTGGGTGCTCTAGGGGGGGCATGCACCGCTGGGCAGCAGGAGGGCTGGGGTGCAGCTGCCTGGGTGCGCAGTGGCAGACAGGCGATGATGGCGTGTGTAATTGTATGTACTTTGCCATTCATGTATCTAGACTCTGTTTCAGATGAGGGACCTGGTGAACTGCAGTACATACCGGCTGGTTGGAGACACACCGGTAGCAGCAGGTGAGCAGTGAGGCCTGGGTGCGCAGTGTTGGCACTCTCTCTCCCTGTCCCTCTCTTCTTTTCTCTGTGTCTCTCCCTCTCTTTACATCTTCCTCTCCCTCCCTCTCTTTCCGTCTTCCTCTCTCACTCCCTCTCTTTCTGTCTCTCTGTATCTCTCTCTCTCCTTCGCTCTCTCTCTGCCCTTTGATGAGCACATGACACACTTTCTTATCTGGATTTTTGTCTTGCAGGCTGTGACCTACAGATTGTCCCGAGGAGAGCCGCCAAGAGTCTTCATTAATGTTCTTTTGTCATTTCGAAGGTGAATGTGTAATGCTCATTTTTGTGACGACACGTGCATGTTACCTGTTGTGATTGTACGACATCAGGCGGATTCTTTGGTACATGATTTGGTGAAGTTGATGTGACATGTCTTTGCCTGGGGGGTATCCGTGGGCGGTTCCTGGGGGTAGTGGTGGTGGGTGTTGTGGCCCTGCTGGGGCCCCTAGCTGCATGATCGTTAGCTCCATGGCATCTGATGCCCTTCAAGTGAGGCTTTGGCCTGGGCTCCCTTTTCTGGTGCAGGCTGTTGTCTGACTTTACACCAGGTCAGGGCAGGTGTTGATTTCCTGCTGCTTAGGCACCTTATCACCTGTTTTGGGTTCTTATCGCCAATCTGGCTGGTCGCTGAAAATGTTGCGGAGAGGTGTTGTTGCAGCTTTTGGCACTGGAACACCTACTCTGCATCTCATTAGCGATAGTTGCCGGGGTCATCTGTGGCGATGTTTTTTGCAGTGAACAGTCACAATATTGAATTTTTAATATAAAAATGGCACAATATTGAATTTTAAATATTGAGTGGACATAATATCGCGTCACAAAAATATAGTGGTGCAGAAAAACGAAATTCAGGTAAGAAATATCGATTTCATAACATCGAATTTAGTAATATCGACAGTCATAATATAGTTGTTAAAAATATCTAATTTTTTTATAGTGTTTTAAGTGTTAATATATGTGTTAAAAGTATGGATTATTTTTGTAATGTATGTTTGAATTTTTTTAAAGTAATGAATGTTATGTTATTTAATGTTTGCGTAATAAAATTCCGTAGTGAGTTGTGGGTTTATAGGGGAATAGGGTGGGAAGTAATTTAATAGTAAATTAAAATATACATTTTTAGGAATTATTAATTATTTTTAATGTAATTTTGCGTTTTAGTTCTGTAGAGGGTTGTGGGTTTATAGGGGAATAGGGTGGGAAGTAATTTAATTTTAGTTGAGTAAATATTTATTCTTATTTATTGGCATTGATATTTAATGTATTGTTAATTATGAATTGGTAATTAATTTGTATCAATTGGTAATTAATTTTTATTATCTGATTATTGATCATTATATTAATTTTATTCATTTATTATTCAGAGCGGGTTGTGGGTTTATAGGGGAATAGGGTGGGAAGTAATTTATTTGTAATTAAGTAATTATTTATTTTTATTTATATTGGTCTTAATAATTAATTTATTGTTAATTAATTATTAACTGTTAATTAATAGTTATTAATTGGTAATTAATTCTTATTAATTGATTAATTGATCATTATATTAATTGTATTATTTTATTATTAGGAGAGGGTTGTGGGTTTATAGGGGAATAGGGTGGGAAGTAATTTAATTGTAATTAAGTCATTATTGAACTAATTTTTTTGCATTGATAATTAATTTACAGTTAATTATCAATTGGTAATGTAATGTTGTTATTACTTATTATTATTTGGTATTGAAAATTAATTTGTTGTTATTTAATTATTAATAGGCCATTAATTTTTAATAATTACTATTTATTGGTATTTATACTTAATCAATTATTAAATCATTTGTAATTGGTAATTTTTTTTTATTGTATTGGTATTGATAATTAATTTATATATATTTAATTATTAAATCATTACTTTCCCTACTGTTGCACTCTCTGGAGTGGGAATAGTAATTTTTACCCTTACGCTATCCAGCACTTTCCCTACTGTTGCACTCCCTGGAATGGGAATAGTAATTTTTACCTCTACGCTGTCCAACACTTTCTCTACTGTTGCACTCACTGGAGTGGGAATAGTAATTTTTACACCTACGCTATCCAACACTTTCCCTACTGTTGCACTCACTGGAGAGGGAATAGTCATTTTTACCTACCCGCTATCCAGTGCTTTCCCTACTATTGCACTCACTGGAGTGGGAATAGTAATTTGTACCCTCCGCTATGCAACGCTTTCCTTACTATTGCACACATTGGAGTGGGAATAGTAATTTTTACCCTCCCGCTATCCCGCTTTTCCTACTGTTGTACTCACTGGAGTGGGAATAATACATTTAACCCCCCCCCCCCGCCGGTATCCAACACAAAAAATATTGAATATTTTTTAATATTACTAAGTTAACATATATATGTATTATAAAATGTAAATGTTTTTTTTAATTTACATTAATTATTTATTAATTATAAGGTTATTTAAGTCTTTTTATGTATGTTTTACTTAATTACGTTCATTATTTTACCTTACTTTTAAGACATTTAAAAAATTTGATATTTTAACAAACTATGAGTCATATTATCAAGGAGGCGATATGAAAATATCGCCGCTTTTGCGGCCGGAAAGCGGCGATAATTTAATCGCCTTATCAGCAAAGACACGCTATTGCATGTTTTGCTGATTTAGCGAGCCATTCAACAACACCCAGCTTTGCATCTCTAATGAGATGCAAAGTGGGCGTTCCAGAGCAAAATAATAGGAGAAATGTCGCTATGCGACATTTCTCCTATTATAAAGCTGCACGCTAACAAGCAGAGCCTTAGGAAAAGTAGCGCTAACCACTGTTAACGCTACTTTCCTAACACCTGCATGTGACCTGACTTAGCCATGTAATCCAATGGGAGGTGGCTAACATGGCTAAAATTACCCTACCCTATCAACAAGGTTATCGCCATTTTCAATGGAATATCGCTGGAAAACCAGTGACATTCCATTGAAAACGGAGATAATCCCCGCTATCGCGGGGATTTTTATCTCCATGGCATTAAGCGTTGTTAAAACAACGCTAATATAGAGATTATCGCCCGCGATAGCCGGCGATAGATTTTCTCACGCTAACAGTGGTCAGCGATAATTATCGCTGCCGCTTGTTAATATGCCCCTATATTATTTAAAACGATGTTTTGGATTTGATATTTTTGTACTTACTTGTTGTAGATAGGAAGTCGATATTCTGTGAGTCTATATTTTTTCATCGATATTTTGGCAGGTCGATTTTTTGCTCCTCGATATTCTATCAGTGATCCGTTTTTGCGGCTGCTAACGCAGGAAAACTTGTGTTTTGGGCTGTTTGCACCAGCTTGTATTTGGGGCGATAAACTTATCGCCACTTTGGCTTCGATAAAGTGGCGATAAGTCTGCGATAGTTCCTTGAGAATATATTGCAGCGAGTCTTATTTTATAGCTCGAAACTCATGCCAAAGCAAAGGAGGAGGATTTGCGACTCACGTTTATTACCTTATGTTCAAAACATTGACAATTTAAAAATGCAAGTACTGCGAGATTGTGGCCATATCCAATTTGATATTTGCTATTCAGTCCTTGGGACAGTCAGTCAAAAGGCAGGAAGTAGAAGATCACCCAACTGGAATTCTCTAGTGTGACCTCTCTCGCCTGCCCTTTCTAAAATAAATAATTCATTCATTCATCTTTTAAGTTTTTCAGTAAATAGCATAAGCACAGAAGATTTCAAGTTATATGAATTAAAGACCAGTTAAAGACCTTGCTCAGTAGAAGGCCAACACGAAAAAATATATTTGTTGTATTTTCATGAATTGCTGTACAGGGCACGGCTACCTACAGTTGTCAAGAATTCCATTCAAGACAGTAGCTCTGGAAAACACCAGTGCAGAATCAGGTATTAGACCTAAATCAGGATCATCAGCTACTACACTGAGGATCAGGATCACCAGAAACAAAAATAATTCAAGTGATTTGCAGATAAGTCTTTCATTGTGCCCTAGAGCACTATTGGCTCTTTAACAGGGTGCAGAACCGCAGTGAAAGACACTGCTGAATGCTGGGGATGGCGATAATGTACTTAAAGAAAGACAAGCCCCTCTGCATCTTAATAACAATGTTGCGCACCACATATCGAAGATCGGTTTCAAAGATTACGGGTCACATTATCAAGAACGGCGATAACATTATCGCCGTTTTAGCGGCAGGCATCTGCAGCTAAAGCGACGATAAGGGGCTTGATAATATGCCCTAGAGAATTCCAATAGCAGCCCAGGTTTGATGTCCTTCACACCAGAACCAGGGCTTCTATTGGAATTCTCTGGGGCATATTATCAAGCCCCTATTGCCACTTTAGCAGCAGTTTCCTGCCACTAAAACGGCGATAATGTTATCGCTGTTCTTGATAATATGCCCCCAGGTCTTCGTCAAAGCATGTTGATTCAAACATGTTTGAATAATGATGTGCATGTGTTGTTTGGAAAAACTGGGGTAGCTCCAAAGCATTTGTGCTAGGTATTAATTAATCTTTATCACAGTTGGGGTTTGTCAGGACATATTGTAGCTCTTGTCAACAATAACTACATAATTTAAGGCATAAGGAGAATTTGGACTGCTAGCTTTCAGATCCTCTTCACATTATATCCACTATGCCTGCAATAAAATTCAACTTATATTGCTCCATTTGCAAGATACTTTATGTTAGGCAGGTGGATACCATGGACATTTCTGCACCCTTTGTGATCACAGAAGAGGCATAGATGTGTGTGCTATCAGCCTGGTGGTAATTTTTGGGTTTTATCTCCAGATTATTTCCCCCAATGATTTTACATGCATAATAAAGAAAGTTAAGATATTTAAGAGACCACAGGCTTTTCACAGTAGCCAAATAAGCATTTTAATCATATAGTGATAACACCAGGTCTAGTGAGGGTGTCACTGCGAACAAAAATCCATGGTGGTTGATTTCTCAGCAAATACAGATACTTATACTGGACAACATGGTGTGCACTGCCAGACTCTAGAAAGGCATAGAAATGGGGGCTAGAAAACCAATTGCAGACCATGCAATTAGTTGGTTCATTATTTTGGCACCACACATGATAAACTAGGCTACTGGTTGAGTGGTGTGAAACCATACTAAAGCAGCAACAACAATTCTTGTAAGGGGGAGGCAGAAGCAAACCCCAAATTATCCAGTGCTCTACACACTTGTAGTTAGGAATAGAACGGTCAGGATGAACTTAGAGGCAATGTTTAATGTATTTATGCAGCACTTCAAACACTAATAAAGTGAAAACACAGCACAAAATGAATCCCATGCCAATTTAGAAAAATAGAGCAAAATGTTAAAAATAAATCATGACCAAAACAACAAAAATCCAATCAGTAGAACTGAAGATTTGCACGTTTAAAGATTTAAGTGAAAATAGTGCCAAAAAGCCCAAAGTGCCACTAACACTATCGGTTTGTGCGAGACCAGCAGAAAGTCACAAGTATAGGCCGACTGCGATGGGGTGCAGGTTAAATACAGGGACCTGGTTAGTCCCGCTGAAAAGTTACCTTCTCAAACCAGTGCAAAGAGTTCCGGTAGCGATGGAGGGGGCAGAGAGGGACAGGAAAGCATCACAGACAGTCATCATTTCCGCGTGAAGAGCAGGCCTGGCAGCACAGACTGTCATCACTGTAGTGCAAAGATCCTATTGTCGTCAAGGGCGGCTATGCCTGAGCTTTGTGAAGGTGCTCCCTGCGAGTGGTTGATGATGTAGCGCACAGGATCAGGTTGATGGAACTTCGTACTTGCAAGCGACAAGGTCTTTGCACGAACAGACCTGGTCGTGAAGATCCCAAAAACTTCAATTCAGCTCCACTGAGGACCTCAGGGGCAACACTTGGGGGTCAGGGACTTACTTCAGCTGGATCTGGATGCTGGTTCAGGTAGTTGTGAGCTTGTCTTGTCCCTGTGGCACTGAACAGGAGGCCAGCAGACTAGACCTTGGAGTCACTCTGGGACAAGTCCAGCACCTCTGACTGAAGCAGGTGAAAAGTGGGGCAGCAATCCAGCAAGGCATTAGTCCAGCAGGGCAGCAATTCCATCGGAGTGGCAGTCCTTTCAGCAGCACATCAGTCCTTCCTGGCAGATTCTCCAGAGATCCAAAAGTGTACCGAAGAGTTGGTGTCTGAGGCCCAATAGTCATACCAGGTGCCTCCTTGAAAGTGGGAGAAGCTTCTAGAGGTTTCCCTTTGAACAGCACAGGTTCCATGCATCTCCTGTTCTGGCTCCAGACTAATTATAGAGGGCATATAGTAATTTGTGTGGGGGCCGGGCAGAGACTATCCAAGTGTAAGTAGTGTTTTGCCCAGCTCCGCAACCACATACTGCCAGTAATGTCCCATCCCGGCGCATCTCATCCCTTTATTGTGTATGACTATCTAGGAGGAATATACAAAGGCCAGCAGCTAACTACACCCAGTCATGTGACCCAGTACCAGGCTACCATCACCAAATGGCAATGGCAGAAAAATGCCAACTTTCTTAAAGTGGCATTTTCAAATTTGTAATTAAAAATCCGATTTTTCCATAAGAGAGGATTTTCCTTTACAATTCAAAAGACACCAAACATGAACTGGTGACTTGCTCCTAGTTGGAAGTTATGGCTTATTAAACGTAATAAGTTAACTCCAATGGTATCCTACGGTAGAGCTGGGCCTTGCAGGAGTGAAAAAAGAGTTTTTCACTACAAGGACATGTAAAACTTGAAAGCGCAGATCCAACGTTTTTAATACTCTTTGGGATGCCCAGAGCTTACTCCATGGGTGACTTACTAGTGTTAAAGAGGAAGGTGTATTTTGCCGGGTCGAAATGGCAGTTTAAGACTCCACACAGGCTGCAACAGCAGGCCTGCGACATGTTTAAAGTGCTACTGAAGTGGGCAATACAACACGTCCTGCAGGCATTTAATTTACAGGCCCCTGGGTACATGTAATACCACTTTACTCTGGACTTAGAATTACATTGAATATGCCAATTCAGTGTAAGCCAATTCTACCATGTATGTTTTAAGGAGAGAGCACAAGCACGGGTTAGAAGTGGTAAAGTGCACAGATTCCTATAGCTAGCAAAAAAGAATTCAGGAAATATGAAGGCAAAACGTTGGGGGGAAATCCCTGCAGAAAGGGCCAAGTACAACAACACATGGAAAACAAATACATCGTAAAACATTAAAAGGCAAAAATCAAATTCACTCAAGCGATGGAAAACTTGCTGTCGGGTGAGAGGATCTATCAATATGTGTTATTTTTCAAAGTAAAATGCATCAGAGATGACACCTGAAAAATCTTTAAAATGTTGGAAAAGGATAATTTCGGAATGTTGGCATGGACGCTGCTCAGTAGGCATTTGGCCACTTCTTTAGGGCAGAAGAAGGCCATGTGAAGTGTTTTATTTTTTAGGACAGAATAGCTGACAGTGGGGTTAGAGTCTGGTTGGCTTCATTGTCACTCTCATTTGCTTGCATCATATTTGTTACCTTGTGTGGACTTTCGTTGATCTTCTTGTGTTTGTACCTCCCCTACAGCATAGACACATTACTTGTGTCCTTTCACTGCTCATTTTTTAGGTGCTACTTTTTTCTTTTTGTTTCAGCACTCCACATGACTGTATGTTTTTTCTAGCTGTCTCCCTAGTGTGCTTCCATGGGCGTCATTAAGAGGTGACCAGGGGTCGCAGCTGTGACTCCTGGCTTTCTCCTGGCTACCCCTGGCATTGCTCTTGCGAACACTTGCCTAGAAGATTGCAAAAGAAGAGCCATTAATAAAACAAGCATTGGAAATGCAATAGGTCTTGCCTTTGTTTAAATTAAAGCCATGTGCTTTGCTCATGGTATTGTATTATAGTTTTGTATTATTTAGTGTTTGTTTGTGTTATGTTGTGGGTGTATGTTGTTAGAATTGTTTTTGTTAGCTGTGTAGTAGTTTAAAGCATAGCGTTAGTATTTGTAAAGGAGAATGACTAGAAAAATAGCATGAGGGTTAATGAAGTATAGTGAGGAGTTTAATATTATGAGGCAGAAGAAAGGTGTGGGGGAGAGCATATAGGGAGAAGGAAGAATGTGTGGAGGAGATTAGCTTCATTTTGAATGAAGGAAAGTGTGGAGAGCAGTTAAAGCATAGTGTTAGTAGGAGAAGAGCCGTGTTTAATATTTATAAAGGAGAATGACTAGAAGAATAGTATGAGGGTTAATGAAGTATAGTGAGGAGTTTAATATTATGAGGCAGAAGAAAGGTGTTGGGGAGAGCATATAGGGAGAAGGAAGAATGTGTGGAGGAGATTAGCTTTATTTTGAATAAAGGAAAGTGTGGAGAGCAGTATGATGCATAATGAAGGATAGATGTTTGTTATGTTACAGTTGCTTATATAGCGCAACGGCTGCCCCAGCGAAGGGGCGTCCCGGCGCTGGACCAGACAGGAGAGAGCGCAACATACCACAAGCTTTAGGGTCAGCTTAGCAGAACAAGTGGGTCTTAATTGCCTTTCTAAAGGATAAAAGGTCATTTATGCTTCGATTTCCCGTGAGAGGAAAGTCCGTGAGTGGGTGCTGCCGGGGAGTGAGTCACTGGCAGACTTCCCCCAACCAGTCGATTGCAGCCAACCAAGTTCTAGAGTTGCAAATCAAAAAGGACTTTTTAAACCCTACATCAAGGTTTACTGGGTCAATGTCCTATAGGCATCCAAGGAGCTCTTCTCAACCCTGGCACAACACCCCCCCCCCACACACACACACACAAACTCCCATTAAACTTTTTTTACAACTGGAGTCAAACAACAACCAACCTCTATCACAAGACCAGATTACACTTTAAAATAGCGAGTAGTATAGGAATGCGTTGCATTCCTCATACTCCCACCACATGGGTGGAAATTACTCGTTTCCACTGAACGATTTACCTTACAACAGTAAATCAGCATATTTAGCATCAACCTAGCCGCAGCTACAGTCAGAAGTAGTCTCCTCACCCACAACAACCAAAAATAAAACACATTCTTTGACACCTCACCAACAAATTACCGCTCAAACACCCTGTAACCAACCCTCATTGCCGCAGTGAGTCTAGGACTTGCTTTCATTGTTAATTGGTCTAACTTGTCCACATTCCCTACTGCTAGGCATGGATTGCTAAACTTATGAAGAAAATGATTCAGACAACCCAGGCCAACAGGTGGCCCCTGAAAAAATGTGGAAAACGGAATATGTACGATGATGATATCAATCCCTTCTCCCTCGTATAGCAATAATGTTATTCTGCTGTCTGCATACAGGCTTTTTGTCATCACGTAAATTAAGGGCAGTTACTGCTTATACGCATGTCTTCCTAACAATGTACGTACCTACCAACTACCTTTTAAGGAAGCGTTGCTTTTCAGGGAACTTCTTTTTTTTATGCATTTCGATGCATAGTAAAAGTATAACCACAACACAAGGAGGGAGGTACCCTTGGGACCGTTTAAGGGACCGGGTAGAGAGTATACAGAAAACAAGCAAAAGTCCCTACTTGATGGGGATATACCCTGGGGCGTAGAATAACCTGGCCAAAAGGCTTTAAGGGTTATCTATGCTCACACAACTGGAAATATATCAACATAACATCATTTAATCATACTAATGGCGGCCAATAGTCAGTGTAGGGACCCTATCTATATGCACACACAACAGTTAAAAGACTGTAATCATTACCAGTGGAAAATCAACAATTTATTAAAAAGTCATACATAAACATTTGCATCACAAAAACATTGCACAATAAAATACACAATTAAAAAAAAAAAACCAAAGGGGGCGTGGCTAAGAGGGCGAAGATGGCGGTCGCAGCTTAGAGGAGCTCCCGCCGGCCCACACGTTATCCGATCATTATCCTGGCCCCCGAGCCCCGCAAACTGCCCTACCTGTGCTGGGAGTGTTCCGGGTGGCACCGAGACCTCTCCGGTGTGCCGCCCCGCTTAATCAGCTGCTCCAGTGACCCGCGATTGTTGGCGACGCGGTGCGGCCTACTGTCCACGAGTGGAGCCGGGGCCTCGATTTTCGGGACCCGGGGCCGACGGCCAGTGGTTGGGCCGGTCGGGGGATTCCCCACCCTGCAGCATCGGCGCCGGAGCTCACGAGGACCACTGGGGGTACCTGGAACGCCGGAGGCTACACCTGGGGTGTTCCTGGGACAGCGTGGGGGCACCGCGGCCTGTGCGGACCCCGAGAGACCGGGACCTCGAGTTTTGCGACCCCGGGCCGGTCCGAGTCTGAGAGACCGGGGGTCGCAGAGGTTGGCTCCTAGGGTCGGTGTGACACCTACTGTGCGCAGCGACCACTGACCACGTCCAGGAGGACCCGGAGGGGCTGGGACGCGGATCACACCCGACTGCCCGGTGGCCTTGCATTTTGCCCATAACGTGCGCTCTGAGGCGCGCCTCCCCGGGCCTGTTCCCGAGACTGCTTGGGGCCGGTGAGACGACGGAGGGAGCCCCCGCTGGATCCTGCCTCGGATACTGGGGCTCTGGAGTGTCCTTGAAGCCTGCCTGGCCCTGGGGACGCCGGGGCCTCGAGTTTGGTGGGCCTCGGCCGGATGGTATTTTCCCTGGCTCCTAGACCGGGAGGTGGGCTCGGAGCAGCTGGAGAGCTAGAGATTTGCACGCCACGTCGGACTTGGATGGCTGGAGCTGGTGGTGCCTGGAGGGACGAGCCTACTGCCCGGATGGTGCGTGGAGGTCTCCCACGGATAGCCCGAGACAAACTGTGAGTGGCCCCCCCCCTCCTCCTCCCCTCTGGTGGACCGGCGCTGGGGCGCTGTGACGGGACTTGTGACCCGGGAGGTGTTTCGGGGCTAGTCAGTCTGAAGACCCGAGTGTCTGCCCTGCATCATCCGCTGCTTTGGGACACGAGTGGGGTGTGGGGTGGCCAGGCAGACGACGGGGCTGGACGTCCCCGGTTCTTGAGACCTTCCTCTGCGCGTCCTGGCTCGCAGATCCTGGGTGAGGTCCGGACTGAGATCCAGGAAGCCCTAACCTGGTGAAGTGACTATCCTGTTGAACGTTCCCGCTGGGGCTTGCTGCCCGGAGCTGAACTGCGGTGTCTGTGTTCTGGGGGTGCCCACTAGAGACAGCATTTGAGCCCCGACGGAGTCTCCTTGGCCCCCCCGAGTGGACGATCCGGTTGAATTGCTGTAGACGAGGGGCCCACCGCTGGGGCAGTGAGGCCCTCTTCCTTGCCACTAACCATGACGAGAGGTGGGGGCGGCACTGGGTCCACCAAGCAAGGGACGATTGATAAATTCACAGGGCCCAGTGGAGGATCCGGGGCCTCCGGTGGTGGCCAGAACACAGGCCCTGATAATGCGGCCCTGATGGCCGCCATCACGCAGTCCAGAGACATGCTTGATGCCAAAATTGGGGCGGTTGGCGCCGATGTCATGCTGCTGCGTCAAGATCTCCGCAATGCTGTGGCCCGCATCACCGAAACCGAAACTCGGATTACAGGGGTGGAGGACGATGTGGTGGCTTTGAAAAAGAAAGTGGAGGACATGGCCAGGATCCAAAAGGGGCTAGCGCTCCGTGTCGAGGATGCGGAAGGGAGGGCGCGAAGGAATAATCTACGCTTTGTGGGCTTTCCAGAGGATTGTGAAAAGGGGTCCATGGATGTATTCTTGACACGCTGGTTGGAGAGCTGGCTTCCCCCGGACGTCTTGTCACGCTGCTTTGTGGTGGAGCGCGCCCATAAGGCCTTGGCGCAGAAACCGCCGGCCGGAGAGCGACCACGTCCAGTCATCGCCAAGATCCTTAACTTTCATGACAGGGACGTTATTCTCCGGGAAGCAAGAGCAAAGGAGGACTTGTCGTTCGAGGGTCACAGGATTATGATTTTCCCGGATTATACCAGGCTGGTGCAGCAGCAGCGCCGATCCTTCCAAGATGCGAAAGCCAAGTTACGTGGATTGAAAATTCAATATTCACTGTTGTACCCTGCTCGTCTGCGGGTTGTGTTTCATTCCAAGACCCACTTTTTCGACACCCCGGAGGCGGTGTTTAGCTGGACAGATGAGACAGTCAGGATCCGACCGAATGCCCAGCCGGGCCTGAACTCCGGAGCATCGCGTGGGTCGTCGCAAGAGAGGGGCGAATCATCCAACAGGAGCAAGAGACACAGGAAGTCTAGGTCATGGCGACGCTCCCGATCCGGGGGTGGCCAACTGGATGGTGCACAGTCAGACACTGCTCAGTCTGGGACTGGGACCTGAGAGCCGTGGAGCCCCCCTCTTGTCTCCTAAGCGACATTTCGTTTCTGGCCTTGGCTGATGGCCATTGGGGTAACACTACTGATTGATGGGCGGGTACATGGTGGGGTGTGGTCTGGGCCATAGCTGGACACAGGAAGGGCGTAATGCCTGTTGTAGTTCTGTCCCGCTGCGCTTAAGCGGTGGGTCACATGTGCTTAATGGGGTTCGGGGTGCTGACCCATGGGCGGCCTACTCCTCTCATGTTCGAGGGGGGCCCTAAGGGGAGGTACTGTTAGTTGGGGAGTGTAGGGGGATCCATTGGCGCGGGGGACTTTGGGCGCTCTGTTTTGGGCCTGAGGCTCTTCATGCCGCGACAGGTACTTCACTGTTCCATGAGGTATAGGGGTGGGGGAGGGGGGATAGGCGGGGGTTTGGTAGTTGGGGGTGTTGTATTGGTGAACGGGGAGGGGGGGGTGCGGGGTAGTTGGGTAGAGATGCACGTGATCTTTGCTGCTGTGATTTCTGTAATGCAAGGTGCTTGGGCTGGGTCCGAGGGTCTACAGATGCTCTCCCACCGAGACTATGGGTGATTCCCCGGTGAAGGCGCCTGTTAGTGGCTCCATGAAAATACTTAGTTGGAATGTCAGGGGGATGCTGGACAAAATTAAACGGGGAGCGGTACTGCGCTGGGGTAAGAGAGACTCGGCGGATGTCATGTTGTTGCAGGAAACGCATATGTTAGGAACGAAAGTTCTGAGTTTACAACGATTTGGCCATACCCAGGTGTTCCATGCAGGCTTTACCAGGGGGTCGAGAGGGGTAGCTGTCCTTATTCACCGACGACTATCTTATACTCATGAACGCCATTGGCTCGATCCCCAGGGTCGGTTTGTGATTGTCAAGGGCATGATTGGTGTGGAACCTGTGGTGTTCGGCAGTGTGTATGCTCCCCCTCCCCTGCAATGGTCTCTGGCGGAGCGCCTGTTTGAATTGTGGGCCGACGTCCCGGAATGCCTGGCTGTGATAGGGGGTGACTGGAACGACGTGGTGGATGTGGGTCTGGACAGGCAGAGAATGCGGGTGGCCGCAGTGGCACCTACCCCTACGCGTCTGAAAGCGATGATTGATGGGTTGGGCTGGGTAGATGCATGGCGACATTTGCATGCCAGGTCGCGTGAATACACGTATGTGTCAGCAGTACATGGCTCCTTCTCCCGTTTGGACTGTGTGTTTGTACCCGGGGCCTTCCTCGATAGGGTGAAGCAGGCCGTGATTCAACCTCGGGGTCTGTCGGACCACTCCCCGGTTGCAGTACGGATTGCACTGCGTAAACCACATCAGCCGTTCCGTTGGCGGATGTCTTCGTGGCATCTCCAACGGGCAGATTATACGACACACATGCGCGGAGCGATTGCCCAGTATTGGAGGGAGAATTCGACAGAGGGCATGGATAGTGTGACGGTCTGGGAAGCCATGAAGCCCACGCTGCGGGGGGTAGACATCGCCTGGTGTGCTGCCGCCCGTCGGAAGCGTCAGGAGGCCACTGTAGCAGCCACGGCTAAGGTGAGAGCTTTGGAGGGGCAGTGTAAAGGAGGTGCAGGCGATGTGGCGCTCAGGCTACTCCTACAGGCACAGCAATCATATGCTTCGATCCTACTGGACGAGGCTCGCCAAGCCTGGCTGGCCACGCGGAGTAGGGTGTACCAATGGGGCGACAAATCATGCACTATGCTCCACCGGTTGTGTCAGCAAACTCTGCAGCCGATCTCTCTGCCGGGCCTGACGGACGGGGAGGGGATTGCCATAACGGACCCTGCTGCGCTTGCGGCGAGTTTTGCCGACTACTATAAGGTACAATACGCTTCACGGGATTGTCTCCCACCGGAGGCAATTGACAAATTCATAGCTGACCTTCCCCCCCGGGTGGTATCAGATGAGGCCAGGGCAGCTCTAGACCTTCCCCTGTCGGCGGAGGAACTGGGCGACGCGCTGGGACAACTTAACACGGGTAAGGCGCCCGGACCAAGTGGCTTTCCCAGTGAATTTTACAAAACATTTCATTTGCAGCTGGGGCCGCACTATCGGCAGGCTTTGGAGGCAGCTCGGGAGTGTGGTTGCTTGCCGGTGGACTGGCGTCAGGCTGAGATTGTGGTGTTCCAGAAACCGGGCAGGCCCCCTGACAGACACGAGTCGTATCGCCCGATATCTCTCATTAATTTCGAAGCCAAATTGTTGGCTAAGGCGTTGGCGAATCGTCTTCTCCCATACGTGGCGGACCTGGTCCACCCGGATCAGGCGGGCTTTATGCCGGGCAGAGCGACAAGGCACAACATCAGACGGGCGCAGGTAGCGGTGGGTGCGATGGGGGCGACTGAGGAGCGGGCGGCACTCCTACTGGCGGACATCGACAGAGCGTTTGATTCTGTCAGCTGGACTTACCTCTTTGCTCTCTTACCGCGCCTCAACTTGGGTCCGGTTTTTGTCTCATATGTCAAACTGTTATACACTGACATCACGGCCTCGGTACGTGTCTCGGGAGCCACCTCGGAGAGATTCGCAGTTGCTAGGGGGACCCGGCAGGGGTGCCCCCTGTCCCCGTATCTCTTTGCACTAGTCATGGAGCCGCTGGCTGCCTGGGTGCGCATAGACGCGCAGCTTAGGGGCTTTGTATGGAGTGCGAGCCTCACAGATAGGATCGCACTGTATGCAGATGACGTCCTTTTCTTTCTGACGGACCTTGATCGCTCGGGCCCGCGTATTTTGGAGATATTACGCATTTTCGGTGACGTCTCGGGACTCTACCTCAACCCGCGCAAATCGACTCTCTGGGTGCTGGGGGGCCGGCGCGAGGTGTCTCCTTGGGCAGCGGATCTGCAGGTGGCGATTGGCGGCCTGAAATATCTGGGAGTTTTCCTGTCGGAATCTGCCGCTATTGCGTGGGAGCGTAACATACAACCGGTATGGGATAGGGTTCAATCCGACGTCAAAACGTGGTCACGCATGCCTCTTAATATCTATGGCAGATCTGCTATTTTTAAGATGGTTGCCCTCCCTAGACTGCTCTACCAGCTGCAAAATCATCCGTACAGAGTGGACCCGCAGTGGTTCCGGCGTGTAAATTCCTTGCTAGGCCGGTTTTTATGGGCTGGGGGTGCTTCTAGGGTAGCACTGCGGACCTGCTTTTTGTCCACGTACTGTGGTGGTCTTGCGACGTCCGATATCTTGTCGTACTACCAAGCCTCTCACTTGTTGGTCTTAAATGAGTGGTGGTACGGTGGCCATGACGATCCAGCGTATGCCCTAGAACATTTTCTGATGGGTGATGCCACGCTCCATACACTCTTGTATTCGGCAGGGCGGCGGAAGAAACTGCCACATGTGACTCAAGTGGTCTTCCTGATTTGGAGGCAGGCACTGCGTCGCATGGGCTGGTGGGGACGACTGACGGCCGAAACTCCGCTGTGGAACAATGGACGGCTCCCTGCGCTGGCCTCATTGCAGGGGTTTGGAGGCTGGGACTCCATAGGGATCTCGTCGCTTGGTCATGTACTTACTGGGACTACCCTTAAATCCTTTGAAGCGCTCGGCGCTGAGTTTGACATGCCCAAGACCCAGTTTTTTAAATATCTACAGCTTCGTCATGCTCTGGCGCCGAGTCTGGTGGAGCTGGACCAGCTTCCGGACTTTAGCCCCGTGGAAGCTAAGCTTTTCATGGGAGACCTAGGGGATAAAAAAGTCTCAAAAATCTACCAAACACTGATCACTCACTGCTCCTCTTCCCTGGTGTCGTTGAAGGCCTCTTGGGAGGTGGATGTTGGTCCGTTGGATGAGGATGACTGGCGGGAGGCGCTGGAATCCCCCCGAGGCACGGCTATAGCAGTGAGGTTGCGATTCATACAATATAAATACCTGCATCGGGCTTATTACACCAGAGAGAGACTGTGGAGGGCGGGCCTTATCGCTTCCCCAGACTGCCTGCGCTGCGGGGCCGAGAGAGGCACGTTGGTGCATACTGTGTGGTCGTGTGTGAGCCTGGTCCGGTTCTGGGGTGGGGTGTGGGACTGCCTATCGGAGCTGCTGGAATGGGATCTACCTCGTACACCTAGGTTGGGTCTTCTTCATGTCCTAGATCAAGTGGGTGGGAACATTTATAAGCGCCATCTCCTTCTATTAGGACTTGTTGTAGCCAAGAGGGATCTGGCGAGGGCCTGGAAGAGTGACCGCGCCCCCCCACTTTGCGCATGGAAGGCGGGCTTAGACTTCCTCATGGGGCTGGAATTGCCGGTGTTTGAGGCCAGGGGCTGCCCTCGGAAACATTACAAGATCTGGAAGCGGTGGGCGGACTATAGAGACCTGACATTGGAACCTCCCGCTGAAACAGAAGATGGTCTATCCACTGATTGAGATCTCAGGGCCTGGATAGCTCCAAGACACTTAGTCGTGTTTTCTTATGTGTACTGCAGCTGATTGTGATCCCGTGCATCGGGTTAGGGCGGGATAAGGGGTGGGTAGTGGGAAATGTTACAGTTGTGGGGGGGGATACTGGGGCGGGTAGGGGCTAGACAGGAGTTTGAGCTATACGTATATTCTACTGTATTTTGCCTGCTGATGTGTTCTCCTGTTCCTGGAGGACTGTACACTTGATCTGCTTGAACTTCTAATAAATACTGTTATGAAAAAAAAAAAAAAAACCAAAGGTCGACGCGGCGTTTCGGTGTCTTTAGTTGATGATGACACCTTCTTCAGGACAGGGTTTTTTTGTTAAAAGTATCTCTACATTTAAGGGAGATATGAAGCATATGGTCTCTCCTAAAGATGCAGATTTATTCTATCTTTAGTCTGCCATCTGGAAACTTTTCATCATTGGCGGAATTATGTCAAATAGTTAATCCACCTGAATTTAAAATTTCAAATATATGGTCTTTGCTGTATCTGGGGCGACCACCGTCTATCTTTTAGGCTTTAACCACACGTAGCTTTTGTAGTGGCATCTATGCAGCGCTCCAATTTTACATTTGTAGGTAGGGCGTACGTTTATTACTTTCCGTTTTCGTCTACTCGCTTGTTTTGTCCTTCATTTGGAGGTGTCTTTAAGTTGCACTTTATTTTTTCTCCACCTATTTGGTGAGTGTCGGCCTCCCTGTCGCCTTGTTCCGGATACAGCTTCCTCATGGACCATTGTGTATTTTATTGTGCAATGTTTTTGTGATGCAAATGTTTATGTATGACTTTTTAATAAATTGTTGATTTTCCACTGGTAATGATTACAGTCTTTTAACTGTTGTGTGTGCATATAGATAGGGTCCCTACACTGACTATTGGCCGCCATTAGTATGATTAAATGATGTTATGTTGATATATTTCCAGTTGTGTGAGCATAGATAACCCTTAAAGCCTTTTGGCCAGGTTATTCTACGCCCCAGGGTATATCCCCATCAAGTAGGGACTTTTGCTTGTTTTTAGTAAAAGTATAATGCATTACACTTAAAGAAAGACTATTGGCATAAGATTTAAGTAAAGTGCCATCCTGGTTAACTACAAATGTTCTAATAATGCTGATGTTCTGAAATGGATGGAAATACCGGGAACCAAGCCTAAAATTTAAGAACAAGCCATTACATTGCTTAAAAGTGACACGCCGGGTTCATCTCATATGTTCGGTCCAGTTTTACCCGATGCTCTACCAGTATACTTGTACTTAACCGGTATATTGGATGTGAACGTTGATACAACTGAGCACTATAATGTGCTTCGAACTGCAAACCGAAGGTGACAAGGGGAGCAGCAGCATAACGGGTTGCATTGATAAGGAGGAACACGTAACACGTTTGATGCTCATGACAAGCTCAGCTCGTCATGAGCCACGGTGCTCGTGTGCTCATGATGAGCTGAGCTCGTCATGACTGTTGGAACTCTCGCACGCTGGGCTAATTCCCCTGCTGTGCGAACGTTCTACACAAACGGGTGTGGTCATGACGAGCTCAGCCAATGAACAATTGAAAAGCTTTCTTCCAACCTATCCTACACAAGTCTACGAGTTTCGGGCTTTGACAGACAATAAAATACCTAACAAGAGTGCCGTCAGCCATTCCTAGACCATAGTATAAGAGCCGGGGATTGTAAGCCAATGAATATATGACAATAGCCCCTAGCCAATCTTACAAGAGGAATTTCTCCAACAACAAATCTCACAGTACTAGAATTTCATCCCCATCTACTTGGTTTGGCTCTTTACAGTATCATAGAACAAAAGGCTTCTTATTAAAATAAAAGAGACACTGCTCTAGGTGTCGCATTGTACAAAAGAAAGAGCGCGATGTCCCTGAAGCGGGCGCCGTGCTCCGAATCCAAGTAAAAATAAATAAATAAACAGAGCGCGATGACCCTAAAGCTGGCACCGTGCTCCGAAATAAAGTAAACAAGCACTCGGAAAAAAAAAAGCAAGGCACATTAAAACAAGCGTGGCTGAGGCGGCCCACGGCGGTTCGATATAAAGTAAACAAGCCCTCGAAAAAAAAAAAGCAAGGCACGTTAAAACAAGCGCGGCCGAGGTGGCCCGCGCTCAAAATGACAAATAAAGAGTGCTTCCAGACTTATTAAGGAGAGCGTGTAACTCCGCAAGTGCATGATCTAGTCCAGGTGGGCGGGGGCAAAAGTGAACAGGGCGGTAACAAGGAGGGACTAATAAGCCTCCTTTTCAATCGTGAGACAGCGTTTAGCATGGAGGATGATGCCAGCAGATGAAAAAAATGGACGGGGCTTCAAGACCGCTTCTGAATGCTTCTGAAACAGTATTGATTCCCAGAAGCCCTCGCAGAGCAACACCAGGCGAGACCTAAAAATAGATTTTGTCTTAAGTTTGTCTTAAGACAGACTTAAGACAGACTTAAGACAAAATCCTAACTTAAGTCTGTCTTAAGTCTGCCTTAAAACAAACTTAAGACAAAATCCTAAATTTTGTGAATACCAAAAGTAGTAAGTTTAGGATTTTGTCTTCAGTTAGTTCTGTGAATCGGGCCCGATGACCATAAATTTTTCATTTCATTCTGATTAATCATGTGAAATTCCTAATGTGGAATTTAAATTACCTTAATTCCTAGAGGAAACGACAGTCCATTAAGAAACTAACCAGGGAATCATAGGATGACATAGTAATTCTTCAGGCGGCCCCTTGCTGGAAAAGAGACCCCAAAGCATTAGCTATATCTTTGACTAGGAGAGAACTTTGAGCCACATGTATCAAAATTGGAAATTGCGAATACCTAATCTCGATTTTTGAAGAATCGCAATTAGGTAATTGCGATTTCCAATATATGAAACACCAAGAGTTTCATATATATACCGATCGACCTACCTCATTAATATTAATGAGGTAGGTCACAATTTGCAACCCCCTAGGAATCGCTAAAATCACGGGGATGGTGGCATGCTGGGGCCAGCAGACCACCATGTCTGTGATTGCTTTTAAATAAAGAAATCAATCAATCAATCAGAACACTTGTAAAGCGTGCTACTTACCCCGTGAGGGTCTCAAGGCGCTGGGAGAGGGGGGGGGGGCTGCTACTGATCGAAGAGCCAGGTCTTGAAAAGTCTTCTGAAAGCCAGCAGGTCTTGGGTCTGTCGTAGATTGGTAGGGAGGGTGTTCCAGGTTTTGGCGGCGCGGTAAGAGAAGGATCTGCCACCGGCGGTTGTTTTCCGTATGCGGGGAACTGTGGCGAGGGCAAGGCTGGCAGAGCAGAGGCTGCGGGTGGGGGTGTAGAAGCTGAGTCGGTAGTTGAGGTATGCTGGTTCGGCGTTGTGTAGGCCTTGGTGTGCATGGATGAGGAGTTTGAAGGTGATCCTCTTGTTGACAGGGAGCCAGTGCAGGCCTCTCAGGTGGGGTGTGATGTGGCTGCGTCGGGGGACGTCGAGGATCAGTCATGCCGAGGCGTTCTGGATGCTTTGCAGCCTTCTCAGGAGCTTGGTTGTTGTTCCTGCATAGAGGGCGTTCCCATAGTCGAGTCTGCTGGTGACTAGGGCCTGGGTGAGGGTTTTCCTCGTGTCGGAGGGGGTCCATTTGAAGATTCTGCAGAGCATTTGGAGGGTGTTAAAGCAGGACGCGGAGACGGCATTGACTTGTTTGGTCATGTAGAGGGTGGAGTCGAGGATGATCCCCAGGTTGCGTGCGTGGTCGGTGGGTTCTGGGGCTGTTCCTAGCGCTGTTGGCCACCAGGAGTCGTCCCAGGCTGATGGAGTGGGGCCGAGGATGAGGACCTCCGTCTTGTCTGAATTCAGCTTCAGCCTGCTGTCCTTCATCCATTCAGTGACAGCCTTCATTGCTCTGTTGAGGTTGGTTTTGGCAGTGTGGGGGTCTTCGGTGAGTGATATGATCAGCTGGGTGTCGTCGGAGATGATGTTAAGGTTATGTTGTCGTGTGACGTGGGCGAGTGGTGCCATGTAGATATTGAATAGCGTTGGGCTGAAGGAAGATCCTTGTGGGACGCCGCAGATGATCTCGGTGGTCTTGGAGCGGAAGGGTGGGAGGCGGATGCTCTGGGTTCTGCCGGAGAGGAAGGATGTGGTCCAGGCCTGGGCCTTCTCTTGGATTCCAGCGTTATGGAGGCGTGCTGTTAGGGTGCGGTGGCAGACCATGTCGAAGGCTGCTGGTAGGTCCAGAAGGATGAGGGTGACTGTTTCTCCTTTGTCCATCAGGATCCTGATGTCGTCGGTGGCGGCGATGAGGGCGGTCTCGGTGCTGTGGTTGCTGCGGAAGCCGGACTGGGATGGGTCCAGGATATTGTAGTCTTCGAGGTAGCGGGTCAGCTGTCTGTTGACAATCTTCTCCGTGACTTTTGCCGGGAAAAGGAGTAGGGAGATGGGCCGGAAGTTCTTGAGGTCCTTGGGGTCCGCCTTGCAGTTTCTTCAGCAGGGCGTTGATCTCGGCGTGCTTCCAGGAATCAGGATTTAAAAGAAACTCAATAACAACGGTGGGGTATATATAGGTGAGATTGAAAGTCTGAGTAAAAAATGAATAGTCATGGGAACTCATGGCCTGATAGGGATTCAGACTTCATAATAGACAATATATAAAACCTCCTTTGGAGATTAGGCTGATTAAATTAATCGAGCAGTTGTGTTTAAGTGTTTTTGAACTGCAATGAAACTAAGCATCTATGAGCACTCGTAGATATTTTGACAAGCAGATTCAATTGCTGGACTTCAACAAAAGCTCCCTAAATTTGATTAATTGAGCCTGATCCGTTGAGTATCACTAGAGCCTGACCATCTAACTAATCTACTCTACTAAATCAGTGCTCAGTGACACCTAACAAACAAGCTTCCAATGTAGGAATATCATTTTGAAAACTCACAAAGCCTATCTGACTCAGGGTTTACCAAAGTGATCAACACTAAACGGTCAACTCATTAGAGCATTTCAGTGATTTTATGATGATGTTCAACTTTCTTGGAATATGTGGTTAGTGAACATTTATTTATGTTTTTTGTACGAATGGGGCAAGTGTGTTGGGACTGCTGTGCTTGCAGCCAACGAACTGCTTGTATCCCTTTCTATGTTATAGTAAAATACTGTTGAGAAGTGCTCGCATGCAGACCCCTTCCAGTCACTTTTGCTAATCCTTCTGTCTCCTGCTATTTATACTATCTGTCCTCCCTGTGTCAGAAGACCCTTCTTCAGGTTGTGGTCAAGTGCCATCCCATCCCTTACCCCTTGGCCGGTTGGAATCTATTGCACATTGTGCTAGGATTGCCTTACAGTATTATAGTATGGGCTACATGCTTCTCTTGCTTACCCCTGAAATGCGTGTATCCTGCTTTAATACCTCCATCCCCTCCCCTACCACAATCTTGTATGGATTTATTGGTGGAGTTGAGATGTCGATTCCACCCAGTGTGTAGTATTGGCGTTCTACTGTGCATGTCCTAACATGCTCGCCAAATCCAACTTACAGCTAAATCATATAATAAGTCTTGTAGAGCCCTGCTCCTCTCCCTTGAGGGTATCCGGGCATGAAGGTATAGGTGGTCACATTCAAAAATCCAGGTCTTGAGTTCTCTTCTGAATTCCAACAGGGTAGGTCGAAGGGCAGATCGTTCTATCCTACAATGGTGAGCCAAATGTCTGCACCCTCATCTGTAGTGCATATATCCTGCATTTATGTGCATCGAAGTGCTTTTGTAGTATGGGTCAGGGCAAAGGATTTCACCCATTTTCACCCGGATTCTCAAATGATGTAACTTCTCTCTGCAGCTGCTTGGGGGCTCTCTTTGCCCTCATTTAATTCACAAACAGCTGTGACCCAATCTGTAGGCTAAAACTTCACCGGGAGAACTGGAACCGGTGCCTGCTCCCGCTGCACTGCCTGCCGGCAGCCATTTTACAATGAGCCCCATTGAAGTGGAAACATTATTTAAACCAATTGTAATCAGTGTCACATATTTGTCACTTTGAAGTATTAAACACTGAAGCCCTTTACAAATTCCTATTTTTGGAGTAGGGCCGACTGACGTGTCATTACACGTATGAGTGATCATACACTACCAGGAAATCTTCTGACCAAGGGATGAATAGTTAATGGCCAGAGATCTCATCTGACACTCACTTATTCCTAAAAGTGTCTTTTATGCGTTCCATTACCCTCTTTCTATAACCGGGGGTGCAAGGAGCAAGGGCAGGTGTTACGGGGGAGTGAGTTTCTGAAAATACCACACGTGATCAGGGAGACCTTCATTTTGTAGGACTAAAATATGTCAAATTAAGTTCACAAATGTCTAGAATAAATTAGCAGAAGTAGACATTGATGCTACAAAACATATCAAGAAATCACTTGGAAATGATGACCACTTCTCAATTTGTGATATAAAGCTGAGTGCTCCTTTTAATGCTGGGGCCCTATTACGTATATATAGTGCACTTTCCTTGTTTGACCCACAGCATGCCTTCAACAAGTGCCATGGACACAAACAAGGAAAGTGTGTCCCCTCTCAGGTTGAATTCGCTGCCCTCCGGGCAGCATCAAACTCGCGTTGCAACGGTGCAATGGGGGCAGCACATTCAAGTGAAATATGGAAAGGGTGCTTCAAAGCCACTCCATGTTTCACTGCGCTGGCGGCAGCCACCTGAACTTTAAAGAGGGGAGAGAGATCCCCTTGCAGGTGGGTGCAGTGAGTGATCGCACCCACCTTCAGGGGGATGTCTGGTGGTCCATTGGGCCCCCTTTACTCTCCCCAGAGGGCTGCCAGCAGCGCTATATGTATTACAGAAGTTCCGCACAAGCATCTGTGTCCCCTTCTGTAATACCAAAGTACCCCAACGGTGCACAAAGCAGGCTAAGCACAAATGCCCGCTGTGCCCCTGGGATACTTCTGTAATATGGGCACAGGTCTGGTAAATTCATAAAAGTATAATATATTGGATGCCATAAGGTTTATCTATGATCTTTGCAGTCTGGATAGAATTTTTCGATTCCCACATCTGACAAGCGACTCTTTTAGGTCTATGTGACAAGTGTAAGAATTTGCGTTAGTGAACAATGTTTAGCTTTGTGGCATGTGCCCCTTAAAGCGTGGTAAATATCCGAGAAACATTGTCTAATAGAATTCCTTAGAAAGAGCTTTTTTGCTGCTTTTTAGGATAGCTTGACTTGAAATAACTTTCCTGCGGATCAATATGAATTCTCAATTGTCATGTAGTTTTGCAAACTTTCATCTTTATAAACTCCTGCCACACGGTTATATTTGGATGCAAGCTTTGGATGAGTGAAGAAAGTTTGTGTGATGACTGTAGCATCCTACCCAGCCTGGGTGCATGCCAATTATCACACCATACGCAGAGCTTGGTATTACAAATCTTTATTCCTAAGTGTGTAACGATTAACTGAACATTCTATAGCATGAATTCTGTCCCCAAGCACTTACGTCACTGTTCTAGGGAGTCCATCAGGGACCAAAAGGGTCCCATCATCTCTAACTCACAAGACACTATGTCTTCCCCTTTGTTAAATAAAAAGTACAAATGGTACATATGTACATTACAACTCTTAAATAAGT
This sequence comes from Lissotriton helveticus, assembly GCF_964261635.1. Lineage (NCBI taxonomy): Eukaryota > Metazoa > Chordata > Amphibia > Caudata > Salamandridae > Lissotriton > Lissotriton helveticus. Next base: position 322,985,760 of record NC_136057.1, read on the forward strand.
CCTTTTGGTGCTCAAATAATTTGCCCAGATCTCGTCACGTGAGTCTGTGGAGACACTGGTGCAGTTGTTGGGCTGTCAGGACTCTCAGGTGGATAAATCACACTTCTGACATCTGGATCTGGCAAAGGTCAAGGGAGGTGCCTGTTATGCGAAGAGTCTCACATAATCGACTTTCTAGGATGGTGATCAGTCACCATGTCTCCTTTACTGGTTTCCTAGTAGATTCTGGTACTAGGAAAGAAAAAAGATCTATGGAATCCCCAACACTGCCCGAGCACAATGGGCAATCTTCCGTCCCCTTCCCCTCAAGTGAAAAATCTGGGCATCACAATTAATGACTCACTCAGCATCCATCCTCAATGAATCAAAGTGGCAGCAACCTGTTTAACCATTCTCAAATGGTTAAGGAAAATCTGTTGGATGCTACCGGAATCCACCAGAAAAACTGTAGTCAATGCCTTGATAACATCGAGACTCATTACGGAAATGTTCTTTACCTGGGGTCTAACAAATCTGTAGTCCACAGACTACAGATGGTACAAAATGCCGCTGTCAGACTTCTATGCGGAGTCCCTAAGACCGCCTCCATTTCGACCGACAGACACAAGCTGCACTGGCTTTAACTAGAAAACTGAATAAAATTCAAGGCACTGAGTTACATGCACAAAATTAAGTCCCGCTGTGCCCCCGCTATATCAGTCCTTGGTCAGTCCTTACCTTCCTTCCCGAAATCTCCGCTCTGCCACCCAAGGAAGGTTTGTTGTCCCCAAATTCAAACTAGCCCGGATGGGCGGTAGGTCCTTTTCTTATCTCTGTCCCTCGACCTGGAACTTTTTACCCACAGATCTCCGCAATGAGACTAATTACACACAGTTTTGCAAGTCATTAAAAACTTGGCTTTTCGACAGGTAAAGTGCCCTGTCTGCCTGTCTTTTAGCACCGCCCTGTCTTTTGCGCCGGGAAACCCTTTTTGGGTATCTGTTGCACACTATAAATTTAAAAACCAACTGGTCACAACCCTCAGTGGGACAGCATCAAAAGGAGCATCAGACTTGAGTTTCCGTTTCTGCCTGACAATGACTAGGTCACCTCTCTTGAACACGATGCTCCAAGCAGAGTGGTATCTATCAGCATAGGTCTTCATTTTTCGTTTATCAGAAGGATCAGTAGTTTAAAGCTTATCAATGTCAATAGGTGTTTGAGTGATCGATTGTGGCACTTTAGTTCCTCTGTTAAGCTGGCTGGGCTTTTGCCCGTGGTAGAATGGGGAGTTGACTTGCATGCACAAAGCGTAGACTGGAGAACGGATTTGAGTTCAAGATTTTCTTGAGGGTGCTCATAAATCTCTCAATACCATTCAACTGTGGCCAGGGAGATGTGCTTTTCTGATGCTTGACATTCAAATGAGTGAGAAAATCTTTAAATTCTTAACTATTGAAAGGCTGGCCATTGTCAGATTTCAAAATCGAAGGAACGCCCTGTGTTGCAAAAATACTTTCTAACCTCGCAATGATTCTGTCATGAGTAGTGGATGACAGATCTTCCACAAGGGGAAAACAGGAGTATTCCTCCACAATGACCAGTAGATGATGTCCACTGTCAAAAGGTGTCAAGGTGTCAAAGAAATCAATTGCAATCTTCTCCCTTGCATTCTTTGTGAGATCAGACATGGTTAATCGATGCTGGGTAGTTTTGGATGACAAGCAGTTGCCAAATGACACACCCTTAGTTCTTTTTCAACTCTTTCATCAAGATGAGGGAGCCACACTTGGTCCGGTTGAGCTTTTTTAATATTAACATTTCCACAATGTCCCTGATGTGCTAGTTCAATGACTTGTTGTCTCAGATACTTGGGTATGCCAATTCTCAAGCCTTGTAATGTAATGCCTTCTGGCGCTACTGAGAGTTCTTCCTGCACATTTCTGAATAGATTGTATTCTAGATCATCATGAAGAGGTCAGCATGCTTTTTCCAAGATTGATGGGCAAGAAATTATTTGTTCTACTGATATGGCATCTGGCGTACTGGATTTTACTATGAACTTAACAAAAGCATCAGCTGCTTTAGAAGTGGTGCAATGAAACAGTATTGGGACACGTGAAAAGTAGTCTACAGGATTTTGATCTTTTCATGTACGATGTACAATCGTATAATCATACTCCTGCAGTCCTAACCTCACCTTTACATTCCACGGGGTATCTTGGTTTTCAGATTGCTGAAAATGGTGAGCAATATTTGATGGTGGATGACAATCGTGAAATGCTTCCCATACAGGAACACATAGAAATGTTCACAATCCCACACCACATTGAGGCTTTCTTTTTCATGTTGTGAATAGGCATGTTCCGTAGATGACAAACACCTGCTAGCATAATCTACAATGTGTTTTGTAGCATTTGGATGTCCAGTGTGCTGGGCAAGGATGGCACCCAACCCAACTGGGTTTGCATCAACAACAATCTCCATCTCCAATTTTGGATCAAAGTATGCCATTTCAGTGGCGTTCTCAATTGCATGGTTCTTGAAGCTTTGTTCACAGTCACGTGATCATCGAAATGGAAAAGTCTCTTAATAGAGGACTCACAGTGCCAAAGTAACGTATATATCTTGAACAGTTACTGGCCATACCAAGGAATGATCTCAGCATAGTTACATCTTGGGGGGAGAAGTGGATGACAAAGTCTGTACTTTATTTGGATCCAGAGCCATTCCCCCATCATAAAAGAAATGACCAATAAACTTGAGCTTTGTTTTAGGAAACTCACACTTTCCTGTAGTTAAAGTGAGACCATCATTAGCAAGTATACAACACACTTGTGTAAGGACTTTATCTTGTTCTTTTCGTGTGGCCCCAAAACATTGTATGTCATCACCATAATAGAAAGAATATGTGGTGGGCTATATTATGCGATGAATGACATCCTGAAAGAGTTCTGCAGCTCATGACACTTCGAAACAGTCTCTAAACAACCCAACATGAGTCAAAAATGTAGTAATGTACCTGCAATTTTCTTCCAGTTCGAGTTGGTGATACCCTTTGTTCCATCTGAGCTGGGAAAAGACTTTGGCTCGATTCAGCTGCGTAATCCTGTCAGCAATGTGTAGACCTGTATATTGTTCTCTTTCATTCACCTAGTCTGCTTGCCACATATCAATGCAGATGTGCCCAGCACCTTTGCTGTTCTTCCTAGGAACTACCACTATGGGTGATACCCATGGCGTTGGACCAGTGGATCATTCAATGATCTCATGTTTTAATAATGTCTCAATTTCTTTCTCAACAGCTTCTTGTAAATTAAATGCAATTGACAATGTCGTTGAGCAACAGGACGGATGTCCTCCTTTATTTGAACATGTACATTCATTGTCTTAAGTCTTCCTAGCCTATCAAACAAGGATGGAAGCTTATTCACTGTCTGATGATAGGCATTGACTTTGTAGTTTACAGAAATCAGCCCCATGTGAGCAGCAGTACTGAAACTGAGTAAACATACGCTCGATGAAGTGCCTGGCGGACATGAATAGTTGCTTGTACTTTGGTCTTTTTATGCTTCACAGTTGCTATAAATGAACCTTCACTTTGCAGTGGCATCAAAGCAGCCCAGTAATACACTTTGGTTTTCGGCAGAGTTTAAAGAGGCACTGGAGACAGTTTTTTTTTTAATATATAGCGCAAACTTGACCTGAAGGTAACGGGTATCAGAGCGCTTTGCACAAACACCAATTGTGTTGCATGAGGACACATTCATTTTTGTTAGGCATGGGGAGATTAAGTGATTTGCCCAGAATCACAGGATGTTGCGCCTCCTTGCCTAGACCCGGACCCGGGGTCCCAGATTTGAGGTTGAGCGCCCTAGCTGTTAGGCCAACTCCTCTCCCCAACAGTTCATTGTACTTTTCAACTGGAATAATGTTTATTGAGGCACCTCTGCCTTTGATAAGAGGTATGAAATTTCAGCAAGATGTTGGGACAATGTCCAAATTAATTTTGCACCTATCCATGTCGATATAGCATAGCCTGGCTTTCTTCCTTGCAGGAAGCTAATTCTATATGCGCACATCATCTAGGGGTCAACATTGACTTTACTCACCCATCTTGCTCATGTTGCTTGACAATGAAGGTGATGAATTTTTATACAAAGAATTTGACAATCGACGTTGTGCAGTTTCAACTAGTCTCAACTGATGTTGCCGCTTGGCCATGTGGGTGTGGTTGGACCATCTCTGGAACTTTCTGCTGTCGGGTGCAGAGCTTCCTCCAGTAGCGTCTGGTGCCCGCTTGGACTGGTATCTTCATCAAGCACTAGCTCCGTGCTAACATTTGGGTTGTAAGCACCCGCTCTCTGGTTGGGAGGTGCTGTCTTCTTCTTTGGCGGTGAGTAACTGCTTTTTTCCTGCATAGGTTCTTCACTCTTCTCACCTCTTTGCATGTTACCTGGTTTCTGGTGCCTTTAGCGTTTCTTTGAGTTAGAAATGTTTTCCGTACTTCACTTCCTTGCACTCAGCACTCACTGTCTTTGGGGCTTCTCTGTACTTGGTTGTCGCTGGCTTTAGCATTGTCGTACTGATGAATGACAGCTATGTGTTATGCTGTGGCACAGTATTTCTTGTCTCAACTTTACTAGTAGGTTAATAGTCAATGACAAGCAAACTTTTTGTAAGGCCTTCAATTTCTTCACAGGCCTTGCACTGGCTGGAGTTGCACTTTGATTCCATATATATCAACTGTCGATTTTCACTTTTAAGTTTGAGTTTGAGTTTGAGTTTAAAAGCACTTTTAGAGCGCACGTATACCGGCGGTTTCTTGGCGCTTTTTAACTGAGAGATATGTAGCATGCATGAGCAGTTTACTGGATCACAGCAAACTCTCCGGGAGAGCACTCTTGTTTCTTCGAGCGACGGGGTTTACTTAATCCCCTAACTCGTTGCCAGTTGTAGTGTCGTTCCCAGCCCAGGTGCATTAAAATGATCAGGACTGGGCGCAGTTCGCTGAGTGTTGCTACGCGGAACTCCGCAAAGTTACAAAAAAAACTCTGCGAAGTTCCGCAAGTGGCGGAGTACAGTGCGAACTGCAGTTTGTGCTGGTATTCCTGCTGCTTGGGTAGAAATTCAACCCGAGCAGCAGCTCGCGCACACGAACTTACCATTCGCGATCGCGAGCGGGGAAAAAACTCCGCTGCACATGACGAAATGGAGTTTTCTGCACTCCGTGAACTCCACGGAGTGCGGAGTGCAGAAAATTCTGCAAACTCTGTGAACGGAGCGAAGTTCACCGCCCAGGCCTACAAAGGATCACGCCACAGATGGAGCTTGGTATTACATGTCTTTATTCCTCAGCACTTAACGGTTAACTGAACATTCTACAGCAAAAATTCTATCCCCACACCCAAGCACTTACATCATTGTTCTACGGAGTCCTTCAGGGCCCAAAAGGATCCTGTCCTCTCTAACTCACAAGACATTACAATGACCTAGAGAAAAACAATGGTAATGAGGATTTAAGATCTTTCAGTTACTAACTGAAAGTTTCCTTTTGCAATAGTTTCGCTAAAACCTTCCCCACAAAACGTTAATGTTAGATTGTTGTACAACGCACCTTAATACTGTCTTGGTCTCTTACACTCTGGGCATGAGCTAGTTTTCCATGCATTTATGGATCTGTATGTCTTTCTAGGAATACAATTAATTGTTAATGTCAGTGGTAAGGATGTGAGGTGTAGTTACTTCAGTTAACTATAACTAGCGAATTTCAGTGTTTCTTTTAGTTTAAAATTTTATTTTTATTTTTTTTATATTTCTTTTTATTCAATTTTTTTTATATAACCAGCAAGGCAGGAAAATATATTACATACAGTACCGATTCCAAGACGGGGAAGGAAAAGCAATACAAAGAAATCAGCAATCAATGTAGGAAAGGGGGATGGGAGGGAGGGCAGGGCAAAGTTAAAGCATATATAAAACAGCAAGTGGAATGCGGGGTTAGGGGGAAAGTGGGACATCAGGGACATCTACAACAGGTGGCGTACATATATCTCCATGATAGCCACTCCAGGGTCCCCATATTCAATACCATTTCCGGGGTCGACCCAGGGCCAAGTACATAGTCTTTTCCCTAAACATGCACCAGTCCATGTTTTCCTTCCATGCCGCGACAGTTGGCGGCCTCGGGGACCCCCACAATTGAGCAATATCTCTCTTAGCAATCATGGCCCGAGGGTCACCCACTGAGTCTGTGCTACATTGTGGTCCGTAGGCTCCCAAACATTCAATAAACAGCGTCTAGCCTCCGGCAAGAGGGCAATCCCCGTCACCTCATTCATTACTTCATGTACCCCGCTCCAGAAGGTCGCGGTCTCACGACATTCCCAGATAATATGGAGGAATGTCCCCACATGCCCACATCCTCGCTTACACAGACCATCCTCAGAAAAACCCATGTGGACCAGACGAGGGCCCGTGACATAAATCCTATGCAGAATCTTCAGTTGAACCAACCGGAGTCGAGCTGGGATTGTGACCTCCTTTGGAGAGGAGATCACAGATTGCCAGTCCTCGTCATCCAGTTCAAGACCGTCACGTGTCCACAAGTCTCGAAGATGCAATAGGAGGAGGTCTATCATTAATTAGTTTTTTATAGACTAGGGAGATGGTGCTATCAGTAAGCATGAGCGCAAAATCCGCTCCGATCGCGGATTTTGCGGATTTTCGGTAAATCCGCGATCCGCGAACTCTCGCGGATTTACCGAGAATCCGCAATCCGCGATCGGAGCGGATTTTGCGGTCAAAAGTTCAAGCCTGCATAATTTACGATGGCGCCGGCAAGCTGCCAGCGCCATCCTCAAATGGTTACTTAATTAGCTTCCACAGGAAGCTCTAATAGATAAGATACAGCAGGGGCTCGAGCGCCTGCTTTATTTTAACAGTTGGAGCTTCCTGTTGAAGCTAATTAAGTAACTATTGCAGGATGGCGCTGGCAGCTTGCCGGCGCCATCGTAAATTATTTCAACGGTGGTGTCTTCTTTCGGGGTTCATTCGGGCACGACGGTCCTGGCACAAAAAAATAAACCTCAACAGGAAACACTTGCAGATATCAATAAAGCATGTGCCCTAGTTGAAGCTTTAATTCAGTGACTCATTGATCAGCCCAAAAATTAATCTGCTGCTCTGATCGGTCTCTGCCCTTTTATACACACAAGAGGCATGCTCGCATGGACGCCCCGTCCGTTTGGCCCCGCCCACACACTCGAGGTGTGCACCGTCTTCCCGCCATTTACCCACTATGATGAACATTTCACTAAAGGGACCCCTGCGCACTTCGGCGCGATTGCATAGTAACACACACTTGGTCGCTGGAACTAGTTGAAGCGCAAATGCAGTGACTCATTCATCAGCGTTGGGAGGCTGGGCAGATGTGCCTTCTTCCCAAATATACCATCGATGCTGACCTTTTAGACACACAAGAGGCATGTGCGCTCGCGTGGAAGCCCCGTCCGTTTGGCCCCGCCCACACACTCGAGGAAGCCCCGCCCCCAATCCGCAAATCCGCTGAATCCGCTAAATAGGCGGATTTTGCGGATCCACGATCCGTGGATCCGCTAAATCCGCGAATCGTGGATCCGCAAAATCCGCCCATGCTTAGCTATCAGGCACATAACCATCCAACAATCTATCTTCGAGCGGAGACGACTCCGGAATTACCTCCCCGACCGGGAAAACCGACCTCAAACCATGGCGAACCTGGACATAATGGAAGTATTCCACGTTACTTAAGTCAAACTCCTCCTGCAACGACTCAAAAGATTTCACCTGACCCTTGACCCAGAGGTCCCCCACCTTACTAATACCAATGAGGTCCCATTTATCGAACCCCCTGGTATTCCACAGTTTGCCAAGTTTATCAGAACCAAATAGCGGGGTCGCCCGAGTCAAATGATCCGTCCATCCTGTCGTGCTAGTCGCGTCCTGCCACAGGCGTACTGCTATCCTCGTAGGTCCCGACAAAGCCTTGACCACCGATTTAGAGTATAGTGCCCTATAATAGTTGCCACCAGGCAGAAGCCACCTATACATGGCGAAGGCGGGGTTCAAGTCGGGACCATACATGCCGTGATTAATCACTCCCAATTGGGACGCCCAATAGTATCGCTTTATATCCGGGAGAGCAATACCCCCATCGTACCACGAGAGCATCAGCTTAGCGAGCGAAATACGAGGTCTACCATCCCATATCAATTTCCTTTGAAGATCCTCAATCGCCCGAAAATAACTAGTGGGAACAATATCGAAAGTATTCTGAAGAGCATAGAGAAAACGAGGTAGAGAAATCATTTTGAAAAGGGCAGCATGACCAAGCGGTGAAAGTGGAAGCCTACGCCAACCCGCAACATCTTGCTTCAATCTAGACAAGGGCGGAAGGAGATTACGTTCGTACCGAACTGCGGGGTCCAATGAAATATAAATGCCGAGGTATTTAAAGCCCGTTTGCGCAATCCGGATGGGACAGTTGCGCGGGAGAAGAGGGACGTCGCCTGAAAGGACGTATAAATAGGATTTCGTCCAATTAAGGATGAGGCCTGAGTTTCTACCAAATGAGGTCAAGATGTTGCACAATACTATCAAGGATTTTCGTGGCGAAGTCAGATACAGTAAAATATCGTCCGCATAAAGCGAAATACGATCTTCAAATTCAGAGGACCACCGAATACCCCTCATCGAGGGCTCCCACTGGATCCACGCGGCGAGGGGCTCGAGGGCCAGGGCGAACAGGAGCGGCGACAAAGGACAACCCTGACGAGTTCCCCTCTCGAGACCAAACGGAGCAGAGACATGGCCATTAACAACAATTTGCACGAGGGGGTCCTCGTAGAGCAACCTAACCCAACCAATAAAACCTGTCCGAACCCAAACTTAACCAACGCGGCCCATAAGTATGTCCATTCCACAGTATCAAAGGCCATCGTGGCATCCAGTGACGCCAAGATGGCCGGCTCACGCAACATCGATGCTCTCGCGAGAACACCATGTAGGCGCCGGAGATTAAGGGCGGTGTTCCTATGCGGGATGAAACAGGATTGATCCGGGTATATCAGCTCACCAATGATAGTGATCAATCTATTAGCCAGGACCTTTGCCAGAATCTTAGGTTCGGCGTTTAAAAGGGATATAGGATGATACGATGCACACCTGCCTCTGGGCTTCCCCTCCTTGTGAATCACTACAATGGTCGCCAACCGCTGATCACGGGGGAGAGAGCCACATTCCCGAGACTCCAAAAACATGTCTTGCAGATAGGGAGCAATTTTATCAGGTTTCAGTTTGTAGAGTTCAATAGGTAGGCCGTTAGGACCCATTGCTTTCCCAGAACGCAAGGAGCGAATCGCTAAAGCCACCTCATCTGCTGTCATTGTAGCGTCCATTTGTTCCCTATCATTATTAGAGAGTTGCGGCAAGGATATATCCCGTAACAAGAGATGTGAGTCCTCCTCCGGTCAGTCCGAGACAGAGGAGTATACCGTCCGGAAGTGACCCGCGAACTGCTGAACGATCTCTTTAGGGTCAGAAACCCGATCACCACTAGCCGTCTCAATCACCGGCACTACCCGACTAGCTCTATCCTTCTTATCCAACCACGCAATTAATTTACCAGCCTTATCCCCAACATCATAAAGGCATCCCCGCTGCTCTCTGTTCATGGCCTTAGCTGCGTCGGTGACCAAAGCCCTGTATTCAAGTTGTTTCAATCGTAATACATGCATCGCAGCGCGGGTTACCCCCCTTTCCAGATCTAGCTCCAAGTCCGCTATCACCGCTTCAATCTTGACCACTTCCTCATCCTTCTGCTTCTTAACACTCGCTATCAATGACAGAGCCTGACCCCTAAGGACGGTCTTGAAAGCCTCCCAAAGAGATACGGCCGAGGAAACCGAGCCCTCGTTTTCCGAGAAATACTGGTCAAGGGATTTTACCAAGGCCGTCCGAGTTTTGGGGTTTCGGAGGTACCAGGGGTTGATCGGGCCACCCGGCCCTCAGTCTCAGAGCCCGGCTCCATCCCCAACCACAAAGGAGAGTGGTCGGAAATACCTCGGGCCAAATGTTTAACCTCGGTGACGGAGAGGGCCTGCGCCGCCGGTACCAATACATAGTCAATTCTGGAAAGGCTACCGTGCGCACCAGAATGGAAAGCATACTGCCGCTGTACCGGGTGCAACATTCTAGTAGTGAACCCTCGGGGAGAGCTAGGAGAACCTGCCCCAAGTCAGCAAAAGTAGTCGACTGCAAGCCAGGGGGAACATACACAGAAACCAGGGAAATAGTCCGGCCCTCCCACCTACCCGTAAGAGCAACATAGCGCCCTCTATCGTTGAGGACAGTGGAGTCAATTTCAAGTGGGAGAGAAGTCTTGATCAGGATACCCACCCCTCTGGAGCCAGAGGAGCACCCGGCATGAGCAGCCAATCGGTACCCCCTCCATAGCACGACAAGTATTACCAATCAAGTGCGTCTCCTGAAGGAGGACCTTATCCGGGGAAAGACGCTTCTACAGCTGCAGCACGACACTACGTTTTATCCGATCCCCCAGACCATTTACATTCCAACTCATCAATTTCAGCCCTCTACCCCCATCCCGAAAAAGAAAGAGGATCCAACCCCGGGAAGAATACAGCACCTCGTTCAAATTAGACATGGATACATTGCCTTGCAAAGAAACACACACATTCCCCAACAAAAACCCCCAACCCCCAGTAACATCCCGTTACAACACCCCCCACCCTGCACCCCTGCGTAATATTAGAACACCACTCAAACTTGCAGTGTGCCTGTCGCCCCCCCATCTAACTAAGCTACAAGAAGAAACACAGAGGAGGAAAAATACCCGCTACTGACCCCGCAACCCCCAAAATGTGTATCAAGTCAATTTTCAGGATTATCGAACCACTGTTCGAGGCCAGCAGAGACCCCAGAATACCATCTGCCGGCACCTATTCCTGTTCTGTCGGTCCTCCCTCCGCTCCACCAGGCTGTTTCTCCGAAGGAGGCTGATTCGATAGAGTACAAAAACAATAAAGGAGTATCCACTCAAAAACAGAGAGAACGTAAAAATGCGTTCCTCTGGATAGGGGCTAGGGTGCTCAGTTCAGCACCATGTGCCTCAGCCTGTTTTTGGATAATACATATCCTTTTAGAAGACCCCTCACTCACCAACCTAGTTGGTGACATGCTTCATCATCGGGGTCCCACCCCATAGGCCGAATGCCTATAGGGTGTGCTGCGACACCTGATTACAGTGGAGCTGGTTCGTTTTTTTCTTTTATATGTACAAGGCGATCAAACAAGTGGTTTAAAAAGGGCCAACACTACTCACTGCAAGTAATTTATTCTTGAGTGCTTGAACCCTTAATTAAAAACGTGTTGCACCTATGCCTAATTAGGTAGGCTTCGGTGGTATAATTAGTGTTTGATAAAAATAGCTAAGTGTGCTATGTGAAGTGTGGTAAATAATAAAATTTAAAAGGGTCTACATGTTTCAACCATCATATCATTAATTGGTTTTCGTCAGGACCATGTGACTGAGCTGGGTGGTCCACACACGCTAAGGTGCGTCCTGCCCTAGTCCAGATTAGAGTGCACAAATTGTGGACTCGTGTAAAATAAGTGCTTATTCTTTTGTTCAAAGAAAAAACCTGTAAAAACAGGGAAACAAAAAACAAACAGGACGGGGTCACATACTAGGGTAGACAATACATATACGTCACATTTAACATATATAGCCATACCAAGTCGATAGTAGATGATAATCCTGAGTTGGAACAGAGGGATTCATCTATTTTATTTACATTGCTACAGTGCTATAACAGGACTGTGGCTGGTCGCTACTCGGATCATGCCAAAGAAGTGGTGTCGACCTATTTCTGGCATTTTTGTGAATAGCTGGTGAAAAATAATCGGCGTGCTATGAGTGAGTGATCTCTACTTGTGATCACGAAGTGAACGGCTGCTGAAACCTATACCTATACCTATTTATACCTATAACACCATTTCCAATGACGTCTCCCGAATAATAAGGAAACACTGGAATATCTTAAATACTGGCAACCTGGAATGGGAAAAACCCTTGTTCAGCTTCAAAAGGGCGCAGAGTATAAAGGACAGGGTGGTCAACACAAGACCAATAAAGACAAACCCCGAAAGGGAGACACAAACAACGCTATGGGATTTACCAAGAGTGACAGGCCACTTCAGATGTGGTACCTGTAGTGTCTGCCCTTTCACGAAGAACACAAAAACGTTGCAATTGGAACCAAATAAGACCTGGACTATCAGGAGTCATACAAATTGCAACAGTGAGAATGTTGTCTATATGCTGACATGCCCGTGTAACCTAAGATACGTGGGTATGACGAGCCGAAAAATAAAACTCCGGATAGGAGAACATAGAAGCACTATCAGGTGCCAAAAGACAAACACAAGACTAACTGAGCATTTTCTTGCAAAAGGCCATAAACCAGATGACTTAGAATGGACCATCATTGAGCAAGTCAAGCCAGGTACGAATCTGACTAAAAGACTATTTGAAAAAGAGCAAAGATGGGTGTACAGGCTGTCTACCCACAAGTCGGGTTTGAATGATAATATCCCGTGGAATAGTGTATTGGCATGAATAACTATTCACAAGAAATATCATGATGTACCGAATTTTGCACAGAACATCGCATAAAATGAAGACTTCATAAATATACTGTTAATATAGTCGAATTTCTGACTCTGTCCGCAGGTCCGTTGCGAGTTGCCCCTCTCTTTTGCACTGGCAATGAAGCTACCCCTATTTAAGCCCTAATAATGTAGGAATATCCTTCGAAAAAATACAACAAAACGATTGATCATGTAAACGATTGGTTTCTATGGCAACGTAAACGAGAGACACCCTCTGACTACGTCTGCCAGATACAGATGACACCAACTGAAAGCGCCGCCCTCGGAGCTCCCTGGTTGGCCAATGGCGGAGTCACGTGACTACCCCACGTGATGCGGCCACGCCCAACCAGGAAGCGCTCCAAACGATACTTTACCGGTAACCACAGTGAGCACCGGTTACTCCTCGGGGCACCACCAGCCGGAACCAAGTAGGTTTACCGCCTGATGAACAGAAGCAGCAAGTAAGTGATGCGCAACCGTTTTAATGCGGGAACAAGAGGTTCCTCGTATTTCTGAATTAGTAAGCCGGCGGGCAAGGCTACAAATTCAATTGATCACAACAACTATAACCGGGCATATATTTCCTTTCCCTTTCTTCCTCCTTTCTACATAACGATTTGAAGGAGACGGACTCTTGCCGTCTTGGAAGTGCAGGTGCCCATGAAGCCGCAAAACCGCAAAGAAGCGTAAGCTAAAAACAATATCAGTCGCAACTCACCAAAAGCGACGTCACGAACGCCCACATATTTCAGCAGCCGTTCACTTCGTGATCACAAGTAGAGATCACTCACTCATAGCACGCCGATTATTTTTCACCAGCTATTCACAAAAATGCCAGAAATAGGTCGACACCACTTCTTTGGCATGATCCGAGTAGCGACCAGCCACAGTCCTGTTATAGCACTGTAGCAATGTAAATAAAATAGATGAATCCCTCTGTTCCAACTCAGGATTATCATCTACTATCGACTTGGTATGGCTATATATGTTAAATGTGACGTATATGTATTGTCTACCCTAGTATGTGACCCCGTCCTGTTTGTTTTTTGTTTCCCTGTTTTTACAGGTTTTTTCTTTGAACAAAAGAATAAGCACTTATTTTACACGAGTCCACAATTTGTGCACTCTAATCTGGACTAGGGCAGGACGCACCTTAGCGTGTGTGGACCACCCAGCTCAGTCACATGGTCCTGACGAAAACCAATTAATGATATGATGGTTGAAACATGTAGACCCTTTTAAATTTTATTATTTACCACACTTCACATAGCACACTTAGCTATTTTTATCAAACACTAATTATACCACCGAAGCCTACCTAATTAGGCATAGGTGCAACACGTTTTTAATTAAGGGTTCAAGCACTCAAGAATAAATTACTTGCAGTGAGTAGTGTTGGCCCTTTTTAAACCACTTGTTTGATCGCCTTGTACATATAAAAGAAAAAAACGAACCAGCTCCACTGTAATCAGGTGTCGCAGCACACCCTATAGGCATTCGGCCTATGGGGTGGGACCCCGATGATGAAGCATGTCACCAACTAGGTTGGTGAGTGAGGGGTCTTCTAAAAGGATATGTATTATCCAAAAACAGGCTGAGGCACATGGTGCTGAACTGAGCACCCTAGCCCCTATCCAGAGGAATGCATTTGTACGTTCTCTCTGTTTTTGAGTGGATACTCCTTTATTGTTTTTGTAAGTAATTCTGGGGACCAGGAGTTCTCATAACTCACATTGATAAAGTGTAAAATCCCTTACTCTCTCGCTTTGTTATTTAAGATTTAGGCAGCGCACAGCTGCGAGAGTGCTTAACACAATAGATACCACATCACTACACAAGCAATCTCTATTGTAAACATGGCCGAGAACCAGGGCCTGTCATATACTTCGGCTGAAATTGATGAAATTATGAGTGATCTATCAGTGTTCGCGGATGTGAACATAGCACAAAGCATTTCCACGACAAAAGATTGGGATAACCTGACGGAACTGAAGAAAAACAGAATCAGAACCATCCTACATGGAACCATACTCAAACAATATTTAACTAATAACATGGCACCCAAGGGGTTATTGGTTTCTAATGCTCCACGTATTTTTCTGGAGGATGAAGCATTTCGGAAAGACTGGGCAGCCATAGCGTGGCACTGCACGCACGATTGGATAGTCTTAATCCTAAAGACAGCCATAAGACTCTCTGAAAAAATTCAGGTGGATATCCAACTGGCGGAAGGAACTATGAAGACCACCATCACAGGTTTTAAGAAAAAGCTGGACGAACTAAACAAGGAGATGACAGAATATAAAGAGAACCTGTCACAACAGAAAGTACAAAAATTTCAGAAAGACTTAAAAAGGTTCTCCATGACAAAGGCTTACCCATACTTGGATCCTGAATATGTACCGCCGTCAAAAGGAGATGATAATTCTGACGCTTCCAGCAATGCTTCCAGCAATACCTCCAACACCAGTACTAACTCGAGTGGCGGAGGCACTAAACAACAACGAGGGCGAGGACGGGGTAGAGGACAAGGCAACTGGCCACCCATGAACCCAGTACCGATGCAAGGGTATATTGATCCCTACTACAACCCACAAAATATGGGAATGTATGGCTGGCAACCTCCGTTCCAGCAACCTTTCTTCCAACCGAATGCCTATAGACCGCCTTTTTTATACCGGGGCGGGAGAGGACGGGGAAGAAGAAAAACCCAGAATCAAGGGGGCCAAGTACATTGGGCACCGGAAGATCCGAATGCGAGCAAGAACAGGAACAACCCACAACAAGCAGGCCCAAGCAGTCGGAAAACTTGATAACAAACCTGTCAAGCAGACAATTGAGTATGGCTGAAAACTCAGTACTGAACAAAGGCTTGGGATATGTACCCACTGCTAACCTTGATAAATTCAGGTTGCACTGTGAACTGTCGTCTTTCTTTCGTAAACTACGATTGAAAGCCTTTTTTGAGAAAAAAACTAACAATGAAGAAAACCTGGACATGAACGAAACGGGACTTAGGAATAAGTCCACTTTCTTACCACCACCACACTTGATTCCAGTGGAAATTTCCACATTTGAGCAGGCCGTCTTTAATGAGATTGAGACAACTACGCCGAAAAAACCCTTTATGAACTTAACTAGGGAAGAAAGGAGTGCCCTAGATAACCTGAGAGACTGTGACACTATTGTGATAAAGCCTGCAGACAAGGGCGGAGGTATTGTGGTGCAAGATCGCACAGCCTATCAAAAAGAGTGTCTCCGACTACTAGCAGACCAAACCAGCTACTGCAGACTACCGGTGGATCCAACAGAAGATCTGGAAAGCGAGATAAAATCGCTAGTGGAACATGGCGAGTCGGAAGGCTTTATATCTAAACAAGAGGCTGATTTCTTATGCGGGAGTGAAAAAAAGATTCCATATTTTTACACCCTCCCCAAGATACACAAGAACAAAACACCACCACCTGGCAGACCCATTGTGTCTGGCATAGGGTCGGTATTGGAACCCCTTTCACAATTCTGTGATGTATTTTTCAAAAAAATGGTACAAAAAACAAGCACCTACCTCCAAGATACAAAAAGTTTACTTCAAATCTTGGATCAACTCACTGTTGCGAATGACACTATACTGGTGAGTTTCGATATAGAAAGCCTGTATACCAGTATTCCCCAAGACACAACACTGGATGTACTAGGTCGAGCCCTTGCAAAAGAAGAGTGGACGTCAAGAACCCCTAGAGAGTTTGTTCTAGAATGTGCAAGATAGGCTCTCAAAAGAAATTATTTTGAGTTTGAAGGCCAGATTTTCCTACAAACGGGTGGGACATCCATGGGCAGTTCTTTTGCTCCAAGCATAGCGGGATTGTATGTTTACGATTTCGAGGAGAAGTACATCCTTGGTCAAACAAACCCCTATAGCTCAAACATCTTAATATGGCGCAGGTACATTGACGATGTGCTGACCATTTGGAAAGGCACCGAGGACTCTTTGAATTCCTTCTTTAATTGGATAAATACTTGTGATGAACACCTACGCTTCACTTTTGAAAAAAGTCCAGATACACTTGTGTTTCTTGATATAACAATCACAAAAACAGATGGTAAACTAACAACTGTGACCCATCATAAGCCAACTGCAAAAAATAACCTGCTACGCTTCGACAGCTTCCACCCGAGACCTTTGCGTGAAAACTTACCCTATGGGCAATATCTGAGGCTTCGTAGGAACTGCAGTGAACTTGCTGATTATAAAAACCAGGCAGAGGATCTCACAAAAAAACTGCAGAACCGGGGATACCCAAAAAAGATTCTCCAGAAGAGCCAAAAACGTGCGCGGAACCAACCACGTTCTGGTCTCTTAGAACATACAAACAAAGCTGCTGGAGAAATACCCCTGACATGTGTTACTACCTATAACACCATTTCCAATGACGTCTCCCGAATAATAAGGAAACACTGGAATATCTTAAATACTGGCAACCTGGAATGGGAAAAACCCTTGTTCAGCTTCAAAAGGGCGCAGAGTATAAAGGACAGGGTGGTCAACACAAGACCAATAAAGACAAACCCCGAAAGGGAGACACAAACAACGCTATGGGATTTACCAAGAGTGACAGGCCACCTCAGATGTGGTACCTGTAGTGTCTGCCCTTTCACGAAGAACACAAAAACGTTGCAATTGGAACCAAATAAGACCTGGACTATCAGGAGTCATACAAATTGCAACAGTGAGAATGTTGTCTATATGCTGACATGCCCGTGTAACCTAAGATACGTGGGTATGACGAGCCGAAAAATAAAACTCCGGATAGGAGAACATAGAAGCACTATCAGGTGCCAAAAGACAAACACAAGACTAACTGAGCATTTTCTTGCAAAAGGCCATAAACCAGATGACTTAGAATGGACCATCATTGAGCAAGTCAAGCCAGGTACGAATCTGACTAAAAGACTATTTGAAAAAGAGCAAAGATGGGTGTACAGGCTGTCTACCCACAAGTCGGGTTTGAATGATAATATCCCGTGGAATAGTGTATTGGCATGAATAACTATTCACAAGAAATATCATGATGTACCGAATTTTGCACAGAACATCGCATAAAATGAAGACTTCATAAATATACTGTTAATATAGTCGAATTTCTGACTCTGTCCGCAGGTCCGTTGCGAGTTGCCCCTCTCTTTTGCACTGGCAATGAAGCTACCCCTATTTAAGCCCTAATAATGTAGGAATATCCTTCGAAAAAATACAACAAAACGATCGATCATGTAAACGATTGGTTTCTATGGCAACGTAAACGAGAGACACCCTCTGACTACGTCTGCCAGATACAGATGACACCAACTGAAAGCGCCGCCCTCGGAGCTCCCTGGTTGGCCAATGGCGGAGTCACGTGACTACCCCACGTGATGCGGCCACGCCCAACCAGGAAGCGCTCCAAACGATACTTTACCGGTAACCACAGTGAGCACCGGTTACTCCTCGGGGCACCACCAGCCGGAACCAAGTAGGTTTACCGCCTGATGAACAGAAGCAGCAAGTAAGTGATGCGCAACCGTTTTAATGCGGGAACAAGAGGTTCCTCGTATTTCTGAATTAGTAAGCCGGCGGGCAAGGCTACAAATTCAATTGATCACAACAACTATAACCGGGCATATCTTTCCTTTCCCTTTCTTCCTCCTTTCTACATAACGATTTGAAGGAGACGGACTCTTGCCGTCTTGGAAGTGCAGGTGCCCATGAAGCGGCAAAACCGCAAAGAAGCGTAAGCTAAAAAAAAATATCAGTCGCAACTCACCAAAAGCGACGTCACGAACGCCCACATATTTCAGCAGCCGTTCACTTCGTGATCACGAGTAGAGATCACTCACTCATAGCACGCCGATTATTTTTCACCAGCTATTCACAAAAATGCCAGAAATAGGTCGACACCACTTCTTTGGCATGATCCGAGTAGCGACCAGCCACAGTCCTGTTATAGCACTGTAGCAATGTAAATAAAATAGATGAATCCCTCTGTTCCAACTCAGGATTATCATCTACTATCGACTTGGTATGGCTATATATGTTAAATGTGACGTATATGTATTGTCTACCCTAGTATGTGACCCCGTCCTGTTTGTTTTTTGTTTCCCTGTTTTTACAGGTTTTTTCTTTGAACAAAAGAATAAGCACTTATTTTACACGAGTCCACAATTTGTGCACTCTAATCTGGACTAGGGCAGGACGCACCTTAGCGTGTGTGGACCACCCAGCTCAGTCACATGGTCCTGACGAAAACCAATTAATGATATGATGGTTGAAACATGTAGACCCTTTTAAATTTTATTATTTACCACACTTCACATAGCACACTTAGCTATTTTTATCAAACACTAATTATACCACCGAAGCCTACCTAATTAGGCATAGGTGCAACACGTTTTTAATTAAGGGTTCAAGCACTCAAGAATAAATTACTTGCAGTGAGTAGTGTTGGCCCTTTTTAAACCACTTGTTTGATCGCCTTGTACATATAAAAGAAAAAAACGAACCAGCTCCACTGTAATCAGGTGTCGCAGCACACCCTATAGGCATTCGGCCTATGGGGTGGGACCCCGATGATGAAGCATGTCACCAACTAGGTTGGTGAGTGAGGGGTCTTCTAAAAGGATATGTATTATCCAAAAACAGGCTGAGGCACATGGTGCTGAACTGAGCACCCTAGCCCCTATCCAGAGGAACGCATTTTTACGTTCTCTCTGTTTTTGAGTGGATACTCCTTTATTGTTTTTGTAAGTAATTCTGGGGACCAGGAGTTCTCAAACTCACATTGATAAAGTGTAAAATCCCTTACTCTCTCGCTTTGTTATTTAAGATTTAGGCAGCGCACAGCTGCGAGAGTGCTTAACACAATAGATACCACATCACTACACAAGCAATCTCTATTGTAAACATGGCCGAGAACCAGGGCCTGTCATATACTTCGGCTGAAATTGATGAAATTATGAGTGATCTATCAGTGTTCGCGGATGTGAACATAGCACAAAGCATTTCCACGACAAAAGATTGGGATAACCTGACGGAACTGAAGAAAAACAGAATCAGAACCATCCTACATGGAACCATACTCAAACAATATTTAACTAATAACATGGCACCCAAGGGGTTATTGGTTTCTAATGCTCCACGTATTTTTCTGGAGGATGAAGCATTTCGGAAAGACTGGGAAGCCATAGCGTGGCACTGCACGCACGATTGGATAGTCTTAATCCTAAAGACAGCCATAAGACTCTCTGAAAAAATTCAGGTGGATATCCAACTGGCGGAAGGAACTATGAAGACCACCATCACAGGTTTTAAGAAAAAGCTGGACGAACTAAACAAGGAGATGACAGAATATAAAGAGAACCTGTCACAACAGAAAGTACAAAAATTTCAGAAAGACTTAAAAAGGTTCTCCATGACAAAGGCTTACCCATACTTGGATCCTGAATATGTACCGCCGTCAAAAGGAGATGATAATTCTGACGCTTCCAGCAATGCTTCCAGCAATACCTCCAACACCAGTACTAACTCGAGTGGCGGAGGCACTAAACAACAACGAGGGCGAGGACGGGGTAGAGGACAAGGCAACTGGCCACCCATGAACCCAGTACCGATGCAAGGGTATATTGATCCCTACTACAACCCACAAAATATGGGAATGTATGGCTGGCAACCTCCGTTCCAGCAACCTTTCTTCCAACCGAATGCCTATAGACCGCCTTTTTTATACCGGGGCGGGAGAGGACGGGGAAGAAGAAAAACCCAGAATCAAGGGGGCCAAGTACATTGGGCACCGGAAGATCCGAATGCGAGCAAGAACAGGAACAACCCACAACAAGCAGGCCCAAGCAGTCGGAAAACTTGATAACAAACCTGTCAAGCAGACAATTGAGTATGGCTGAAAACTCAGTACTGAACAAAGGCTTGGGATATGTACCCACTGCTAACCTTGATAAATTCAGGTTGCACTGTGAACTGTTGTCTTTCTTTCGTAAACTACGATTGAAAGCCTTTTTTGAGAAAAAAACTAACAATGAAGAAAACCTGGACATGAACGAAACGGGACTTAGGAATAAGTCCACTTTCTTACCACCACCACACTTGATTCCAGTGGAAATTTCCACATTTGAGCAGGCCGTCTTTAATGAGATTGAGACAACTACGCCGAAAAAACCCTTTATGAACTTAACTAGGGAAGAAAGGAGTGCCCTAGATAACCTGAGAGACTGTGACACTATTGTGATAAAGCCTGCAGACAAGGGCGGAGGTATTGTGGTGCAAGATCGCACAGCCTATCAAAAAGAGTGTCTCCGACTACTAGCAGACCAAACCAGCTACCGCAGACTACCGGTGGATCCAACAGAAGATCTGGAAAGCGAGATAAAATCGCTAGTGGAACATGGCGAGTCGGAAGGCTTTATATCTAAACAAGAGGCTGATTTCTTATGCGGGAGTGAAAAAAAGATTCCATATTTTTACACCCTCCCCAAGATACACAAGAACAAAACACCACCACCTGGCAGACCCATTGTGTCTGGCATAGGGTCGGTATTGGAACCCCTTTCACAATTCTGTGATGTATTTTTCAAAAAAATGGTACAAAAAACAAGCACCTACCTCCAAGATACAAAAAGTTTACTTCAAATCTTGGATCAACTCACTGTTGCGAATGACACTATACTGGTGAGTTTCGATATAGAAAGCCTGTATACCAGTATTCCCCAAGACACAACACTGGATGTACTAGGTCGAGCCCTTGCAAAAGAAGAGTGGACGTCAAGAACCCCTAGAGAGTTTGTTCTAGAATGTGCAAGATTGGCTCTCAAAAGAAATTATTTTGAGTTTGAAGGCCAGATTTTCCTACAAACGGGTGGGACATCCATGGGCAGTTCTTTTGCTCCAAGCATAGCGGGATTGTATGTTTACGATTTCGAGGAGAAGTACATCCTTGGTCAAACAAACCCCTATAGCTCAAACATCTTAATATGGCGCAGGTACATTGACGATGTGCTGACCATTTGGAAAGGCACCGAGGACTCTTTGAATTCCTTCTTTAATTGGATAAATACTTGTGATGAACACCTACGCTTCACTTTTGAAAAAAGTCCAGATACACTTGTGTTTCTTGATATAACAATCACAAAAACAGATGGTAAACTAACAACTGTGACCCATCATAAGCCAACTGCAAAAAATAACCTGCTACGCTTCGACAGCTTCCACCCGAGACCTTTGCGTGAAAACTTACCCTATGGGCAATATCTGAGGCTTCGTAGGAACTGCAGTGAACTTGCTGATTATAAAAACCAGGCAGAGGATCTCACAAAAAAACTGCAGAACCGGGGATACCCAAAAAAGATTCTCCAGAAGAGCCAAAAAGGTGCGCGGAACCAACCACGTTCTGGTCTCTTAGAACATACAAACAAAGCTGCTGGAGAAATACCCCTGACATGTGTTACTACCTATAACACCATTTCCAATGACGTCTCCCGAATAATAAGGAAACACTGGAATATCTTAAATACTGGCAACCTGGAATGGGAAAAACCCTTGTTCAGCTTCAAAAGGGCGCAGAGTATAAAGGACAGGGTGGTCAACACAAGACCAATAAAGACAAACCCCGAAAGGGAGACACAAACAACGCTATGGGATTTACCAAGAGTGACAGGCCACTTCAGATGTGGTACCTGTAGTGTCTGCCCTTTCACGAAGAACACAAAAACGTTGCAATTGGAACCAAATAAGACCTGGACTATCAGGAGTCATACAAATTGCAACAGTGAGAATGCTGTCTATATGCTGACATGCCCGTGTAACCTAAGATACGTGGGTATGACGAGCCGAAAAATAAAACTCCGGATAGGAGAACATAGAAGCACTATCAGGTGCCAAAAGACAAACACAAGACTAACTGAGCATTTTCTTGCAAAAGGCCATAAACCAGATGACTTAGAATGGACCATCATTGAGCAAGTCAAGCCAGGTACGAATCTGACTAAAAGACTATTTGAAAAAGAGCAAAGATGGGTGTACAGGCTGTCTACCCACAAGTCGGGTTTGAATGATAATATCCCGTGGAATAGTGTATTGGCATGAATAACTATTCACAAGAAATATCATGATGTACCGAATTTTGCACAGAACATCGCATAAAATGAAGACTTCATAAATATACTGTTAATATAGTCGAATTTCTGACTCTGTCCGCAGGTCCGTTGCGAGTTGCCCCTCTCTTTTGCACTGGCAATGAAGCTACCCCTATTTAAGCCCTAATAATGTAGGAATATCCTTCGAAAAAATACAACAAAACGATCGATCATGTAAACGATTGGTTTCTATGGCAACGTAAACGAGAGACACCCTCTGACTACGTCTGCCAGATACAGATGACACCAACTGAAAGCGCCGCCCTCGGAGCTCCCTGGTTGGCCAATGGCGGAGTCACGTGACTACCCCACGTGATGCGGCCACGCCCAACCAGGAAGCGCTCCAAACGATACTTTACCGGTAACCACAGTGAGCACCGGTTACTCCTCGGGGCACCACCAGCCGGAACCAAGTAGGTTTACCGCCTGATGAACAGAAGCAGCAAGTAAGTGATGCGCAACCGTTTTAATGCGGGAACAAGAGGTTCCTCGTATTTCTGAATTAGTAAGCCGGCGGGCAAGGCTACAAATTCAATTGATCACAACAACTATAACCGGGCATATCTTTCCTTTCCCTTTCTTCCTCCTTTCTACATAACGATTTGAAGGAGACGGACTCTTGCCGTCTTGGAAGTGCAGGTGCCCATGAAGCGGCAAAACCGCAAAGAAGCGTAAGCTAAAAACAATATCAGTCGCAACTCACCAAAAGCGACGTCACGAACGCCCACATATTTCAGCAGCCGTTCACTTCGTGATCACGAGTAGAGATCACTCACTCATAGCACGCCGATTATTTTTCACCAGCTATTCACAAAAATGCCAGAAATAGGTCGACACCACTTCTTTGGCATGATCCGAGTAGCGACCAGCCACAGTCCTGTTATAGCACTGTAGCAATGTAAATAAAATAGATGAATCCCTCTGTTCCAACTCAGGATTATCATCTACTATCGACTTGGTATGGCTATATATGTTAAATGTGACGTATATGTATTGTCTACCCTAGTATGTGACCCCGTCCTGTTTGTTTTTTGTTTCCCTGTTTTTACAGGTTTTTTCTTTGAACAAAAGAATAAGCACTCATTTTACACGAGTCCACAATTTGTGCACTCTAATCTGGACTAGGGCAGGACGCACCTTAGCGTGTGTGGACCACCCAGCTCAGTCACATGGTCCTGACGAAAACCAATTAATGATATGATGGTTGAAACATGTAGACCCTTTTAAATTTTATTATTTACCACACTTCACATAGCACACTTAGCTATTTTTATCAAACACTAATTATACCACCGAAGCCTACCTAATTAGGCATAGGTGCAACACGTTTTTAATTAAGGGTTCAAGCACTCAAGAATAAATTACTTGCAGTGAGTAGTGTTGGCCCTTTTTAAACCACTTGTTTGATCGCCTTGTACATATAAAAGAAAAAAACGAACCAGCTCCACTGTAATCAGGTGTCGCAGCACACCCTATAGGCATTCGGCCTATGGGGTGGGACCCCGATGATGAAGCATGTCACCAACTAGGTTGGTGAGTGAGGGGTCTTCTAAAAGGATATGTATTATCCAAAAACAGGCTGAGGCACATGGTGCTGAACTGAGCACCCTAGCCCCTATCCAGAGGAACGCATTTTTACGTTCTCTCTGTTTTTGAGTGGATACTCCTTTATTGTTTTTGTAAGTAATTCTGGGGACCAGGAGTTCTCAAACTCACATTGATAAAGTGTAAAATCCCTTACTCTCTCGCTTTGTTATTTATGATTCGATAGAGTGTCAAGCCAGTCAGCCACCACCTCCGGACGATCGAAAAAATAAGTCCGCTCTGCATGTTCAATTCGTAACTTGGCCGGAAAAAGCATGGCATATTTGAGGCCCATGTCTCGCAATCTACTCTTCACACCCATGAAGCCAAGTCTTTGCCTCTGGACCGATTGGGTGAAGTCCGGGTAGAAGCTGACAGTGGTGTTTTCAAACTTTGTAGGGCCACTCGTCCGTGAGGCCTGCAGGATAGGGTCCCTGTCTCAAAAATTGAGGATCCTGGCTATTATAGGCCGCGGCGGGTGCCCAACTTTGGTTGACCACCCGGAACTCTGTGAGCACGTTCGATTGTAAAGAACTTACTCAGTTCCTTAGGTGCAAGATGGTGAACAATTAAGTCCTCAACAAAGAGGTCCGCTGCCGGGTCCTCCGCTTTTTACGGGACCCCTATGATACGGACATTGTTCCGACGAGCCCTCCCTTCATAATCCTCGAGACGACGTATAATGAGGTCGCTGTTGGTCTTCAAGCGACGGACATCTGTTTGCAGATCAGTGACATCACCCGTCGGACTGGATGTCTTAATGTCCAAAGATTTAACTTTCTCATTCGTTTTGTCCAGATCTGCACGGATCAGATTGACATCAATCACCACAGTGTCAAGTTTATGTGCGAGAGCCTCAATTTGGTGTACTAATGAGGATTTGATTCCATCAATCGCGGCCATGACATCTTGCAAAGTTGGCTCGATCGCTGAAGTAGGTGGCTCCCTCGTGCCAGCTCCACCAGGAGAACCCTTAGGCTGGGTATAGCGATCCATGCTGTTGGATTGAGTAGAGCCACCCCGCCGAGTGTTCTTAGGTTTCAGCCTGTCACCCTCCGATTTCCCCGCCATTAGGGGAGATGGGCCCGCGTGATTCGATGAAGCCAGACAGGAAAATGGCGACCTCCGGCCTCCTCGGGCGAAAACAGCCCCGGCCAGAGGGCACAAGTAGAAAGTTCCCCAAATCCGGCCAAAACAGTCAGGATCACCTTCGTGGGTGACCAGGTAGCCGTCTGTGGGCACAGAGGTAGGCTCGTTCCCAGTCACATGGCACTTTGAAGTCAAAACCGAAAGTGAAACCAATTGGACCGGTCGTATAAATCCCCTTAGGCCGCTGTTGTTCAACTACAGCTCGGGTAGCATGGCCACTCAACAGCCGGGCATCACGGAGGCATAGGCCACAATCTTCAAGGCACCGTAACTCCAGCTCCCGGGGTCCGATTAAAAATCAGAATGCAGATTTCGCCTCACGCGTGGTTCGTCTTCACGAGAGCATCGATGGAGAACAGGATATAAGACAGGATAGATGCGGGAGGTTGCGAGGGTCTCGGGAGCCCTAATCTCACGCGGCCATCTTGGTTGCGCGCAAAGCTCCTCCTTCTAAAATTGTATTTTTAACTGACATTCTTCTCCTAACTATACTGTCACTTTAATCTGTGTATTTTTCAGTGAAATTTAGTGGTTTTAAAAAAACTAAAGTAAGGTATTCCCATGCCTAACTATAACGTCACTTTAACCTTTGTTTTTTGTGAATATCTGAGTTTTTTTAGGTAAAGAAACAACATAAGCGGGTGTTGTTTTAAATACGGCAGACCTACTGGCTTTGTCAAAGTGTGAACACACCATAATATAAAAGGCAGATCTGTTGGTTTTATCAGGAGATCAGCCACCACATCATCATATATAAAGAAGACCTATTGACTTTGTCAAAAGGCATAACAATAATTAATAAATAACCAAACCTACTTCAGGGATCTGCGTGGCCTCATGTCTGATCTGGTGTGGGGAGGGTCACGCAAGCAAGTCTATATTCGTATACTACAACTCTCAATTCTGAAGGATGGTTTCGGGGTACCGGACCTAGAACCCTACTTTGCGGTGGCACAATTGCAATGCCCATGCGGTGGTTAGCAGATTATGCTATGGTCTATGGCCTGGTCTACTGGAATAGCTGTTGTTGCCTGAAGGCCCTTGCAGGGGCATGTGCAGATTGACGTGCATTGCAAAGCTGTGCAGGAATAGATTTATTCAACCATGTCGGGCACACCACCATATGTTCTTTAATTGCCACTGTGTAGCATTCCTGGGATGAGGGCCCTGTTGGACGCCTGTGACCCCGCACATTGGCAGGAGTGAATTGCCTCAGTGACTTATACACTGACGGAGACCTGTACTCCTTTCAGGAGCTGCAGGATAGTACTATGTTGGGAGCTGGCCAATTCCTAATATATAATGCCCTGATACTCGATATAAGGAACATCTGGACGGCGGGACTGGAGACCCCTCCCATTCATATCTGCTTACAATGTATACTGCCGCATGGATTGGGTTCCAGGGCTATTACAGTACTCTATGCAGCTCTGCACGGGGTGGATACGATGTGGTGCTGCTCCCAGGGGCGTAACACAGGCCCACGCAGCCCCCGCGGTGCAGGAGGCCTCTAGCTCCAATGGGCCCCCTCGGCACTGCACTGTGGCCGGAGAGCTCCTGATTGAGCCCGGAGGGGGCCCCTCTAAGTACCGTGCAGGGAGGCCCCCTCACTTTTTGTTACGCCAGTGGCTGCTCCGCAAACCCAGCTGTGACGCATGTCTGGGTACCATGCTAACTCCTAAGCAGTGGAGGATGACAGTTGAACAGGTGAAATGGGTTTCACATAATGCTCGCTTTAAGTTCACGCAGGTTACTTACTTGCATCATACTTACCTCATCCCACACCATCTCCGCAGAATGTTCCAGTGTGCCCAAGATGTGGTCATCAGGATTCAGCTTTTATCCAGATGATATGGAAATGTCCCCCACTACTGCAGACATGTGGACAAGTCATGGCCCATATTTCAGAGACCGTTCATATGCAATTACCGACTGATCCCCTAATTTGCCTGTTCGGTATCACGAAACGCACTTCAGCTCCATACTCTCCACGAACTGACCACCAACTTAGGACTTTTAGAGGGTCCAGGAGTGGAACTTGTTATCCCCCATACATAGATGACATATGTGAAGACCCCCCCTTTTTCTTTCATGGCTCTGTAGCCAGACGGGAAGGAGAGTGCGGTCTCGCCTATGGCAAGTTCATGATGCCCTGCTGCTTCCCTCTCTTAGCCCCCAATCAACCAATTCCCCAGGTTCACTAAGATTGCCCCCTGCTGCTCTGATTGTTGTTGTTTGTTTTGGATTATACACTTTATTGGTCATTATTGTCGAATATGCACAAACTGTTGGCACTTTTAAACAGAGGGTAATGTGATAATTTTCCCCTCCCTTCCACAGGAGTTGAAATCTATATCTGGATCTTCAGGGCATTATTCCTTACAGATGTTCCTCAGTGATGCCTCATATTTTAATTTGATCAGGCTGTGATATTTGCTATTGTACGAGCTGATGTGAGCGATATGCCTGTTACATTATACCACTGCCTTGACCACCGATGTACTGCCATGAGGTTAAAATGCCAATAAAGAAATATTTTTGTTAACTTTTTTTTATAAATACCCATAATATAATATATTCTTTATAAATGCACACGTCAATGCTCAATAATAATAACTGTCTCCCTAAAAATAATAAAACTAAGCATTTTTTATTAAAAAATAACCAAAAAACATGTGTTTGAGTCTTTCTTTACCACTCTTCAGGTCACAAAATGCAACCATAAAACTAACCACAGGGGTCCCTGCACACAAGCTAAAGAGCATACAGATCCAGATCCAGCTTTAGAATGATAACAAGTTTACCTGAAGTCATGCCCCAGAACACTCACATTTTATTTCATTCCTGGTGGGCTGTTGTGTTGCTTATGGCCTCCCACAACCCTTTTAAAAATTGTTCGTCGTGCCCCTGTCAATCCTTGGTACACCAGACATGCAGAATATTTCTAACAAAAAGCTTTGCATGGCATTATGGGGTGCTCCCGGAAGGGAGCAGTGAATGCTTAAGGAGCGGCCTTCAATCCTGAAGCGGTGGGGTCGCGACCCATTTTTGTTTTAATTATTTATTTATTTTTAACCTGGGTGCCCCGGGACAGCACAGTGCACTCAGAGTGTTTGTTTTTATTTTTAAAGTAATGGCAGCACGGAAGCCTACTCCTGCACTGCTGTCTCCAGTGCTTTTGTTTTTCATTTGTTTTATGGTTGTCCTAGTCCTTGTGGTTTTAGCATAACTTCACCGCTAAGCTATGAATCAACCTCCTCCATTCCTTAATGAGATTGGGGAACCAGAAATTCACTGGAAGGAATGGATAAATATATTTGCCTCCTACCTCATTGCCATAGGAGGCGAAAGGTATTCGGCGATTCGCAAACAACATATATTGTTGCATAACCTTGGTATTTAAGGTAGAAAGATTTATGACACCTTACTTGAACCTGAGTTAGACGATGAAGATGATGATACAGATGAGTTTAAAATTACCCTTTTAAAATTAGAGGCACATTTTGGTGACATGGTGAATGTTGTTTTGGAGCGACATAAGTTCTTTACCCGCATCCAAGGCAAACAGGAATCTGTAATCAATTACATAGCGGCACTTAGAGGCCTGACTCAACTGTGTGATTTTGGTGATCTTACTGATTTACTTATCAAGGACCAACTTGTCAGGTGTATAAACAATAGTCGTATTCAAGAAAAGCTCCTGGCAAAAAAAAAAAACCTTAAAAGAAGCAGTCGATATAGCGGTTTCTGTGGAACACACTGCTAAGTGTATCAAGGAAATGAAGACCCCCCCAATGAACTAGTAGCCAATGTTCGTAATAGCAGTGAGGCACAGATAAATTCCATTGACAAGGATGTATTTAAGGTTAAATCCAGAGAAGACAAAGAAAACCAATCTACTAGTGTAAAGAGAAGATTGAAATGCTACAGATGTGGCAGCACAAATCACCTTGCAAATGACGTACTGTATGCTGCGCGCAATGTCACGAGTGCGAAATGTAACAAGAAGGGGCACCGGGGTAGAGTGTGCAACAACAGTGAAAATTACCAAGTTAAAGTAGTGCACAGTGAAGAGGACTTCGCCCCAAAGTATGTTTTCCAAGTAAGAGCTAGGGGTCATGTACAATCCAATAACCTTAGGCCTATTGAATATCCTGAATGCACCATCTTGGTGAATTGTAAGCCCATAGATGTTTTTGCAGATTTGTGTGCCCCGATTACCTTACTGAATATCAAAAACATAAATGACATGTGTGATGACTCCAGTTTCGAAATGTTGGAACCTGACATCTCAGCTATAGGGTATGCCGATGAGAACATTCCGTTAGTAGGAATGATGAGTGTATGTATTAAATTCAAAAGTAGATCTACATGGGGAAAAGTGTACATGGTAAGCAAAAAGTCCAATCTGTTAGGTTGGCAGCATCAAAAAGAACTGTGGATTGTTCTTGATCCTAACAACAAAAATCAAGTTCTTGGAGCTGAGGAGACGGAGGAAACCAGCAAGGATTTAAACAATTGTGCGGTGTTGTGCACTGTCGAAGGCCAAAGTGTAAATAGCACTACAAGTGAGGTAACCCCTAACGGTGTCAACATCATTCCCATACAAAACACCAGAACCCCAGTAGAAAAGGGGGTGCCTGAAATGGTTTATGCTACATCAGGAACAGATAGTGTTAAGAGTCGTGCAGTGAATGTGGGTAATCTGTCTGATAGTCCCACAGTAGTTCCTAAAACTCCATGGTCTACGGTGGCGTTGGAGATAATATGTCTCACAAACAACTCAGAAGTCCTGAATGCATTTTTGATTGTTCTCATGGACTACACATCTCATTGGATCAAATACAAGCGTGTTTCGTGTTTATCTACAAAAGTTCTCATTGACTTCTTAAGAGACGCATTCGCATGTGAAGGAATACTAGCTTGCATGGTCACTAACAAGGATGTCAAGTTCTCATCTAGGGAAATTAAGTAATTCCTGGTTGAGCAGGGCATCAAACATGTGGAATCTACTGTATCTTGTCAAGGTGACAATGTCCCCATTCGGATGGCAATGCTTTGGATCATAAATCTCACTCATCTAGCTTGTACCAACAACATGGATGTTGATAAAATGTTAAGAGAAAATATTTGCGCATATCACACCTCTTCCGACTTGATAACGGGAGTTTCCCCTTTCACTTCCATAAGGGGAAGAGATCAGATTGCCAAATCTTTACTTCATGATTTGCCATGCATTCAGCCTTCCTGCTATGTGTATTCTTCATAATGGTTCATGTTGTCCATTTTCTACTATTACAGGTTATGCACGTGCTGTGCCTCCGTTCAAAGGGAGTTTCCTTTTCTGACATGTTTATATTTCTCTCTCATAGTATTGTTCTGCCTCTCTATCCTTTCACCCTTCCTTCCTGCTTTCCTGGGTATGCCTTATTTTTCTCTACCCCAGCTCTCTCACCTTTCCTCGTTCTTAGCCTTGCCTTTTCTTTTCCTTTCCCTCCGTAGGGAGATGTGTTGTAATCTCCTTTCTTTTTTCCCCTTACTGTTTCCTTCTTTCCCCTCCACTTGGAACCTTCCTCCCCTCCCCGCCTTAACCTGCCTTTTACAATGTTCCATGGGAGCTCACATTGGAATGTTGGTTATGTTATCATCTGCGGAGAGTGGGTGACAGAATAAAGACGTTCTTACGTACCTTCCTGAGTATTTTCTTCATTGCAACATCTATCTTCCTGCCAAATGTGATTATATTCAGCTGTTTTGGCTATAGAATTTTCTAAAGTTTTCTATGGCAAATTGCATGGGGAAAAGGCATTTTTGAGCGCCCTTATTTTCTTAGTCCCCATTTGATGAATTACCCCCAAAACTTTCCAAGACGAAGCTGAGGTGGATGAACTTTTTATTGGAAAGTTTGTGACGATTCATCATACGGTGCCAAATTTATTAGCATACTAAAAAATCAATTTTAAAACTCACTTGAGCGTAATCATCGTAATAAATTGAGAGGATGTTGTGAGAGTCTCTGTCTGCCGCCATTTGCATCAACTGCCTAGGAAAAAGGTGTGCGATGCCCAAAACAAGTCAGCAGGAAAATTTCAAAGAGGAGTTTGCTCACAACCATTGCTCTATCTTTAGCAGCACCTGACCTCCTGCGAGTACTGTCTCACCGAGGGGCAACTCTTTTCTTGAATTTAATGTGGCCAGCCGAGGCCACGAGACAGCACCACCACAAGATATGGACCGTTTCTGTTTAATTGGACAGTCTTATGTAGAGCAGGAGGGGATCTTTCACTATGAGAGCGACTCTGTGAGACATAATTTTGCCTTTTAAAGAACTGTTTTTAGTGCACTTGATGGCAGCGACCCAGATGGGTAATGAATGAACTTCCAGTCCCATGATGCAATTTTATAACTCACTTAAGCGTAATCATCGTAATAAATTGAGGGGATGTTCTGAGAGTCTCTGTCTGCCGTCATTTGCATCAACTGTCTAGGAAAAAGGGTGTGATGTCCAAAACGCGAGGAGTTAGCTCATGAGCGTTGCTCTCTGTTTTGCAGCACCTGACCTCCTGCGAGTGCTGTCTCACCGAGGGGCAACTCTTTCCTTGAAAAAAAAAAAAATATATATATATATATATATATAGATATATATATATCTATATATATCTATATATATATATATATATAAATATATATATTTTCACTAAAAATAACAAAGGTTACAGGGACATTATAGCTAGGCTGACATTTCATTCATACAAAACCAAAGAAATCTAGCCGTTATAGTTACCTTTGTTAACTATAACCCGAGCAACCCCAATGCACTGCCTATGACTTCACATATTACATCAGTCATGACAAGGTCAGTGGTATCACTGATGACATCTCAAACGACATCACTGATGACAGCCGTGATAACATCATGCAGTGACTGCTTCTAAAAAGTGTATGAGTGTTAAACATATATACTAAGGTGTAAAATATATATACTAAAGTAAATTGGTAAATCTGTGGGTGTATGAGTGTCTGCATGAATGACTCAGGGGGTGCATGACTGACTCTGTAAGTGAGTGATTAGGAGACTCAGTGAATGTATAGGCGAGTAACTGGTTGTGTGTCAGTTCATCTCTAAGTGGGTGTATGAGTGTGTTAGTGATTACATGAATAGCTATATGGGTGATTGATTGGTTGTCCGACTGCCTTTATGGTTGTCTGGTTCTCTGGGTGTGTGGGTGAGGAGGTATGTGACTGCCTCTATGGATGTGTGAGTGGGTGAGTCAGTGGCCGTATAGGGTTCTGTGTGCATGTCTGAGAAGTTATAAGGGTGAGTGTTTGTTTGTATGGCTGTGTCGGTAATTGAGTGCATGTATATGGGTGAGTAACTGGGTATGTGAAAGGCAGTATTGGTGAGTGACGAAGTATATGAGTGAGTGTATGCATGAATTAGTGAATATAAGAGTGGCTATATGGATGAGTGCATACTGCTGTCAGTGACTGAATAGGTGAGTGAGTATGTGTTACTATTTGTATGAGTAAGTTAGTGGATGTGTAGGTAACTGTTTGGGTGAGTACATACCTTTGTGATTGACTGTATGAGTGAGTGTGTAGGTGTGTGAGTACTTCTATGGGTAACTCACTCAGTGTGTGAGTGCCTGTATGGTTGTATGAGTGGGTATGTTGATGGCTGTATTAGTGAGTGAGCGGGTGTATAAGTGGCAGTATGGTGAGCAAGTGGATGTGTGTGTAGATCTATGAATCAGTGACTAGGTGTGTAAGTACTGCTATGGGTCTGTGAATGGGTTTGTGAATGGTTGTGTGGGAGTGGCAGTGTGTGTATAAAAGATTCTACAGTGGTGCAAGTGGGTACGTCAGAGATGATGTGGATGATGTCATCACTGATGTAATCAGTGATGTCATTTGAGAAGTCATCAGTGATGTCACTGACCATGTCATGAGTGATGTATTATGTGAAGTCATAAGCATGCCATTGCGGGGGCATGATTTATAGTTACCTCAGGTAACTATAACGGCTGAATTTCTCTGATTTTGTACAAGTGAAATGTCAGCCGTCCTATAACTTCCCTGTAACCTTTGGTTTTTTAGTGACTTACTAAGGTTTTTTTTTAAATTCTATTTGCTTACTACAACGTCCTTGTAACCTTTGGTTTCTTCAGTGAATTTCTAAGGGATTTTTAACTAGCAGTCACGTTTGGAGAGTGATGGAGAAAGGGGGCTGGGCCTCTGACCAGCTCTCAGAAATTATGCTGCGTAAGACTTACAGGAGGTACCAGGAGGGCTTCTTGCCCCCCAAGGTTCCTCTGGAGCCAAGGGGACTTTATCCCCCAACTAGTGGTGTGCCGGGAGGCACATTTGCAGAGTGGTGGAAAAAGGGAGCGTGGCCTCTGACAACTTCTCAGCCCTCCTACTGTGTAGGACCTACTGGAGGTAACAGGTGGGGTAGTTGGCCCCCAAGGACATCCTTGGGGACCAACTACTCCTCCTGTTACCTCCAGTAAGTCCCATACAGCAGAATTGGTAGGATCTGAAGCAGATCAAGTCCCCTTTCTCCACCATTCTCCATCCACTAGGGTATAGCCAGCTGGTTGAGGACGGTGGGTGGGCCTGAAGGCCACTGCGGTCCCAGTCGGCTCCCGCCTCCTGCATTGCTTTTACACCTAGGGACCTGCTGACATGCAGCTCCCTGGGTGTAAAAAGCAAAGTGTGCTCCGCTTTGAACAAGTGAGAGCAAAATGCTATTGCTTGTTCAAAGCGGTTCACACTTGTTAGCTAAGGGATGGTGGGAGCAGTGTTCCCACCATCCCATAGCAAACTGCAATGTCCTGGGAGTGGGCACCCCAAGACATTGCTGGAGCTGGCCCTGGGGGCTGGGGGTCCCCAGGGCCTATTACTGCTCCAGGAGGGGAGCCGAGCAGCCCCTCTCCCATCTTAGAAATAGCCCCGGGGAGGTGGTGGTCCCCGGGGCAGCGGGAGGGTACTTGTCCTCCCATTTAAGTATAGTAGTCCTGGGGATGTTGTGGTCCCTGGGGCTGTGTGGGGATGCAGAGCCCCCCACGCATCTTATCTGAATATAGCCCTGGGAAGGTGGCAGTCCCCTGGGCTGCAGGGGGCCCATGTGGCCCCACTGCATTTGAAGCAATTTACCCCGGAGAAGTGGCAGTCCTCGGTGTTGAGTTGGGGTGGTTGTAGACCCCCATGCATCTTAATTGAATATAGACCTGGGGAGGTGGTGGGCCTCATAGCCCCACCCCCATTTCAAACAATTAGCCCCAGGGAGGTGGTGGTCCCCGGGGCTGTGTGGGCGCATCTTATTTGAATAAATTCCCAGGAGGTTGCAGTCCCTAGGGCAGCGGGCCCCTGCATTTTTATTTTTTATTGGCCTGAAGCCATGGCCCACCCGGGGACCTATATTACACAAAGTGCGGGAGCCTGCACTTTATTTTCGAAAAAGTTCCACCAAAACGTTTTTAAAATATTCTTTTTTTGGCCTTGGGGGTCCTTGTGGGACTTCTTGAATATGCCTAGGCCATCAGGTTATTTCTACCCTTCCCCCTTTCTTTTTTAAAAAAGTTTTTGCTTGTGACTCGGTTCAATATCTGACAAATCTTTACATTTCTCTAAAACTACTGAACAAATTTACACCATTCAACAAAAAGAGTCCTTTCTGGACCAAGAGCTACCTTTTTGCCAAATTTACTGTAATTCCATAAGCAGTTCAGGCTGTAGCCATGTCTAAAATTCCCTATGGAAATTTACATGGAGAAAAAGTGTTTTGGGACCACCCTTTTTCTCGGCCCCCACTTGACGAATCACGCCGAAACTTTCAGCACAGCATCTTAAGTGAGTGACCCATTAGTTTTGAAAATATCGCGAGGATTTGTCAAACTGCGCCAAACTTATTGGCAAATCAAAAACGCTTTTCCTATGGAAACTAGGTCCTAACTATAACTACCTAATGGTGACCGCCCGTAGGTAATATATAAACAGATATATACATATATATATATATATATATATATATATATATATATATATATATATATATATATATATATATATATATATACACATTTATACACATATATTTATTTATTTTTTCACTAAAAAACAAAGGTTAGAGGGACATTATAGTTACGTTCATATTCTACACACACAAAACCATAGAAATTCAGTAGTTATAGTTATCTCAAGTAACTATAATTCGCGACCCCGCCATGAAAATTTTTCTCATCAATAATTTTACAGCAAATGTGGCGGCGATATTATTAATCATGTCATAGAAGGTCTCATGAGTGATGTAATATGTAGGGTAATTAGCAGTGCATGGCGAGGGTGCGAGTTATAGTTGCCTTAGGGAGCAAGTTGCAGTTACTTGAGATAACTATGACGGCTGAATTTCTATGGATTTGTGTGTGTAAAATCTGAAGATAACTATAACATGCATGTAACCTTTGGTTTTAGTGAATTTCTAAGGTCCTAACTATAACACCCCTGTAACCTTTGGTATATTCAGTGAATTTTTTAGTTTTTTTTAATGCTATTTCCTAATTAAAAGGTCCCGGTAACCTTAGTTTTTTTCAGTGAATTTATAGGGTTTTTTAAACATAAAGCAATATTTAATTATCAAATGTTAATCCAACTGCCACCATGCATGGCCTTTGGCCGAGCAAGGCTTGTGGGTTGGCCGCAGGGTCTGCAGTCAACTCCCTACATGCAGCTAACTCCACGCCTGTTACCCAGCCAGTGGCCAATCCTCCAAAGGGAGCCAATCCACAGCCCCCCTCCCGGGCTGTTTTTGGTTTTGGGGACCCCATCCCCCAACGCCCAGAACCTTTTAAAATGCGGAGGGAATAAGCAGCCCCCCTGCTGATTTCGGCCCCAGGGACCCCATCCCCTGGGGCCCAGCTGACAAAGGGGGGGTGCACTGGCACCCACACAGGGCACCCACCGCACTATGGTTGGTGGCTGTGGGGGGGAGCCCCAAGGCCCCTGCATAAACAGCTTGCTTCCTGCCTCCAATGGGAGCTGGCATTGCTCCTGCCCGCAGGGCTCCACCCTTGGGCGGGTGCATTTTTTTCATTGTTTCCCTGCTCGCTTCAGTGTGGGCAGAGAAACAGATGAAAAGTCCGCTCCCAGCTGACAGGAAATGTTTTTATGCTCCCGCCCGTGGGGAGAAGGCTTAGTGTTTGCTCCTGTTTGGCCAGAGTTTTTAAATTGTTCCCGCCAATCGAAAACAAACACAGCATTCCCTCCCTGCATCATTGCTGCCAGGGAAACCACTATGTCCCGGGGGAGGGCACCCCGGGACTTAGCAGGAGCCGGCCCTAGAGGACGTGGTACCCAAGGCCATTATATAGTGGCATGATAGTTAGGTCTAGAAATTAGATAAAAGCTAATGTTTAGAAAAACAAAAACACTGAAATTCACCAGCTATATGAGCTCACAGTTGGTAAGGGAATCTTGACTGGAGGAAATCTCTAATTCCAGTGCCAGGTGCTGGTACCATCCTTGGTTATATACTATATGCCAGATACTACTTTGTTATGTAGGCAAACACAGTGGCTTTAGAAGGTATAGTTGGGTTAAAGTTTTTTTATGCACTCTTTTTGTTCTTGCTAATCAGTTCTGTAGCCCTTGTGTGTCTCCACAAAAGCATCCCACATTAGATACTTAAGAGGGCCCAGAGATAATGTTAATTGACAAAGTGCCCACAATTCAATACAAATGAACCAGTGACAGGGTAAGAGAAAGTTGGACCATATTAACTCTGAAACGAAAGTGAAAAACAAGAACACCTTATGATTGAGAAACAACCAGGCTGTCCTTTCCATTGTCTTTAGCAGAAAAATGGCAAACCTAAAAATTGTCTACCAATTCTCCACCCCTAACCTTCGAATGCTAATACTAATTAATAAGGCACTATCTATAGTAATATATTGGAGGATCTGAAATGGCTGAATGATTGGGATGTTACAAAGCATCCAACATAAATAAATAACAATAAGAACAACAGAGATTCTTTGAAGCTGGGTGGTTAATTGTTAATAATTATTTATTATTTTGTTACTTATAGAGCGCACATGCCCTGACAGGCACATACACACTGTACAATCCAATACAAAGTACAGTAAATACAGCAGTTAAGAAATTGTACGAAAGGAACAAAATATAATACAGAGGAGATTAAAATAATGTAAAATACAGCAGCTATTAAAACTATCTTTCCAGTAATTGATCTAGGGACACAAGGAAAGTGATGAGAGATTGGTCTATTCATAATGCAGATGGAATCCCAGATTCAGGTGCTGCCTGTATCTCACAAAGGGTTGGTCCTACTAGGGTTTAAGGGGCAGCATGTCACATCTGACAAGTCATCATCCAAAAGGGTGAATAGCTTTCTTTGAGGGGGAATTGTGTGGTGAGTAATCACCACGTGTGAGTAAATAGCATCATGCAAAGTTTCCAACAACTGTGGATACACATACAAGTACACTCTATTGTTTAGGCCAATTAGGAAGGGCATTAAGGGTGATTTGTGAAGTACTTTGAACAGTAATATGGATAATAATATTTACTCGTTGAGTAGTAGAGTCACTGTTGAGAATAATAAAGAGACACACAAGGAATGTTTGGACATTCAAAGTGAAGGGATGCCAGTTCTGAAAAGTGTAAATCAATGACAAGTGGAAATAAGGGCAACTTGTGGTGTGTCTAAGTCTGTGCTTGTGGAGAACTTAAGGGGCATATTTACAAGTTAAGTGGCAGAGCATGGCATTAGCCTCCTTGGCTTAATGCCACGCTCCGTCACTTTAGAAACGCAGGGCTGCACCATATTGATAAGCATATGGTGCAGCCCTGTGTTCCCCCCGCACAGGTGCTAAATTTAGCTGCCTATCGCCAACGCAGGAACCCTAATGCAACAGGGTGTGCGTTGCAGCGGGAGATTGTTTATGTGCAGGAAGGTGTCACTTCCTGCACATAAACAATCTTTAAATGCTGTTTTGTAACCTCTATCTGTGCTGCTCAATGCAGCACACATAGAAGTTGAAAAAAGTAATTTTTTTAAAATATTGTTTATATGCAGGAAGGAGACCCTTTTTAGTGTTGGCCTTTTGCTGTTTCTATGTGTGCTGCACAACGCAGCACACATAAAAACTGCTTGTGTAATGAAACTGGTGCTAATGTAAAGCGCTCTGATGCCCGATACCTTGGGTCAAGTTTGCGCTATATAAAACAAAATTTAAAAAAATTTAAAAACGAGGTGAAAATAAACATTTCTCCCTGCTGAGCCTTTGTTAAGACCAGGTTTCCCCTTGTCTTAATTTTGGTGCTGCCTCATATTTACGTGGCCCTTGTAAATATGGGACAGCGTTGTGGTGGAACGCCCACAGCAACACCCATTGCCCTCCCTTTCACGCTAAGTGTAGCGTGAAAGGGTGCCTTATTTACAAGGCAGCGTTAAGCCACGTTAAGTGGCTTAACGCTGCCTCGTAGATAAGGCAAAGCCCCTAACGCTACCTCAACATCCTGAAAAGTGACATTGTGGTGGCTATAGAAATATGCCCCTAAAAGTCACTCATAAAGGATTAGGGAGAATTATGAGTTGTATTAAGGGCAAATTGTGAACTGTTTGAACCAATAATGAATGGAAATGAGGACACACAAGGAGGGCTTGTGTACGTGGTTAGGATCAAGCTGGATCACTCAAGAAGGATCTTGGGCCAACAACGTGTTGAATAATGATGCTCTTATGAAGAGTGGATGCCAATGTGATTTATAGACCTTTGAGTGGGTGATAGCCAACAATAAGAAGCCATGGGGAGTTCACAAGTGAGTCAATGCTGAAGTTAGCCCGCGGTCTCTTGCAAAGATTGTGGAACAACAATGTGGACAAGGGTAACCTCTTCTAAAGACTCTGCCAGTCAAAGCATATGTGACAAGAAGAAAGAGGCAATTTTTTCCAACAGCTGTTACTGAAAGGAAAGATGTGAAGGGTCTTTGCTACTGATGAAGAGGACCAAATCCTTCCTGTGAAGTTTGTGAGAAAACTGTCTCTGTCTTAATGAAGGGCCTTATTTTTGAAAAAGCTTAAGCAGAACTTTTGTGTGCAAACAAATCCGATGGATAGGTTTGGAGAACTCATTCGAGCAGACACGCGTGGACCAACTGTCTCATATTAGTGCTAACGCAAGTCAAACACATGCAACAAATGTTCTCAGCCTCACATTATTTAGTTTCAACTGAAGACACACAAATTACATTTTTCCATATGTTCATTTTCTCAACACAGAGTAAACGACTTCTAATTCGATTGAACATATTACTTAAAATGTCTAACAGGATTCACGGTTTATACATATTAAAATCATTAGAGTAAAAAAGAGATTTTTTTTTGGTCTTGCTATTCTATCCTTTCCCTATAAATATCTCAAGATATATTCCTATGTAGAAACACAATGGTTAGGTGGTCCAGCCGCTCCGGACCGGGTCCTTCCTCTTGACATGCGTTTTCTCCCCACTCTCCGCTCTAATCCAGCATCTTCTCTGCTTTTCTGCCTTCCTTCTTCTTCCTTTTAGATTCTGAAAAACCAATAAAATGTACTTGTTAATATATTTATGACTCTCCTTTTAGACAATCACTTTTAATAATCAGAACTGCATCGAACAGACAGTTGCACCACAATGAACTGCGGCATGTGGTATTTACTTTAAGACAAAAAGTCAAGGAACAGGTGGCACCTAACAAGATCCCTGCTCATATATGGCTCTCTTCATAATCTAAGACTATGGAGACATCCTCCTGCTACCACACATTGTGCATGCTCTACAGAATCTTCAGATGGATCGCATCCAACACCAGAAAAAGGTCACTCAGGCCCTCGTCACCAGCTGCCTCGACTACGGGATGCCCTCTACGCCGGCATTTCCTCCCAGCTCCTCAGAAGACTACAGGCGATACAGAACTGCGGCAGCTGGTATTTAATTTAAGACAAAAAGTCAAGGTACAGGTGGCACCAAACAAGATCCCTGCCCATATATGGATGTCTTCATAAACTAAGAATATGGAGACCAGACAATGATATGTCTCTACATTTCGCCCTTCTATATCACTGACGCACATAAACTTATCTCCAAGTCCGCAGCGACATGGCAGGGACACCCCTCCAGCTCTCACAATTGAGATCCAAAGCTTGCTACATTGGTTACACTATAAAATAAAAATACCCCACACCAGGTTAGATGAATAGAACTTTCTTTAATGAATAAAAAAGACCAAAACAACAGAAATCCAATCAGTAGAACCAGAGATGTTCAAGTTTAAAGAATTTAGTGAAAGTATCACCAAAAAGCACAGAGTGCCAACTGTGGATATCTGGTTGCACCACTCCAGGACAAAGTCACACGTTTAGGCTGACTGCGATGGAGCGAGGGACAGCTGCAGGGACCGAACTAGGCCCACTCAACAAAGAACCTTAAATCCTGGTTTGCAGAGCGTTGCAAGGATCAGCATCAATGATTTGTCATGCAGCCGAAGCATAGGTTCTGAGATGTGGCGAGACTGCAGTGCGTCATTGTCGAGGATCCTGTCAATGAGGGCTTACAAAGGAGAGTCCAGCATCAAGGATGCGCCGCACAGTACAGGTGATGCATCGGTTCCAAGGAACTGTGAGGCTGCGAGGCAGAGGCTGGCATCATCACGAGGCTGCCATCGACAAGGGATGTGAGGGCGTGCCATAATCCATGCTCTAGCGGCGGTGCTTCGGTTATGCTTGGGTTTTTGCTGTGCATCAAAGGAGATGTCTAATTTCTGTTGGATCCACAGAGGATGGCAGAGTACCTTAAGCCCAATTCCAAGGGTACAGGACGGGGGTGGCCCCACATGGAAGGGTAAATTCACAATGGCAGAGTCCAGGTGCATATGCAAGGTTGTTAGGAACCGATTGTGTCCACAAGGCTTTAGATCAGGATACCTGTCAACTAGTCTGTGCAGTCACTCTGGGGTTCTGGGTACAAGAGATGCAGGTCCAGTCCTTCTCACCCAGGCAAGAAGACAACAGGCAGCAGGTCAGCACAGCAGGCCAGTCCTTCAGAGCAGCTGTACAGCAGAGTTCCAGTCCTTTCAACAGCACAGCAGTCCTTCTTCCTGGCAAAGAATCCACAGGTCCAGAAATGTACTGAAAAGATGGTGTTTGAGGTCCAGTAATTATACCCAATGTACCTTCGAAGTGGGAGAAGCTTCGAGAGACAGGCCTTTGAAGTGCACAGGTGCCCTCCATTCCTGGCTGTAGCTCCAGATTGACTACAGGGAGTATGCAGCCTTTGTGTGGAGACAACCTATTCAAGTGTAGGTATGACTGGGCCCAGCTCCTCCCGCCCATCCTGCCAGTGTTGTCCCACCGAGGCACACCTAAGCGCCCTATTGTGTATGGCTATCTAGGAGTTAATGCACAAAGCCCAACTGTCTACTGCTCCCTGTCATGTGTCTTAGAGACAGGCTACATGCACCAAATTGCTATGGGCAGAAAATGCCAACTTTCTAAAAGTGGCATTTTCAAACTTGTAATTTAGAATCCGACTTCACCATAAGTCAGGACTTTTCATTACAATTCCAAAGTGCCAACCATGAACTGGTACCCTGCTCCTATTTGGAAATTACAGCCTATTAAATATAATAAGGTACCTCCAATGCCATCCTATGATAGAGGTGGCCTTGCAGTGGTCAAAAACAAATTCACTTCAAGGACACGTAAAACTTAAAAGTACATGTCCTACTTTTTAAATACATTGCACCCTGCCCTCTGGGCTGTCCAGGCCCTACCCAAGGGAGGATATATATGCATTCAAAAAGAATATTTGGGCCTGGAAAAGGTGCCAAGGTTGAAATGGCAGTTTAAAACTGCACACATACACAGGTTGCAATGGCAGGCCTGAGGCATTTATAAGTGCTACATAAGTGGGTGGTACAATCAGTGCAGCAAGCCCACCAGTAGCAGTTAATTAACAGGCCCTGGGGCACAGGTTGTGCCACTTTACTAGGGACTAACAAATAAATCAAATATGGCAATTGGGTAGCCAATTCTACCATGTTTTAGAGAGAGAGCACAGGCACTTTAGAACTGGTTAGCAGTGGTGAATGTGTGCAGATTCCTAATG
Organism: Lissotriton helveticus; assembly: GCF_964261635.1. Classification (NCBI taxonomy): domain Eukaryota; kingdom Metazoa; phylum Chordata; class Amphibia; order Caudata; family Salamandridae; genus Lissotriton; species Lissotriton helveticus. The sequence continues at coordinate 323,028,525 of NC_136057.1, forward strand.
CCAGTAAAATAGATGTAAGCAAACGGGAGGGTTGAAGGCAAAAAGTTTTGGGGAGAAACTACATCAAGGATGCCAGATCTAATGATCTGCATGCCACGGACACTTGCACTGTTACTGTGTGCATTGCCCTCTATGTGAGAGAAACATGCACTGATGTTGTAATACTGCACTTGCTGTATGTGCCAGGGAAGCTTGCACTGTTAATGTTTACATTGCCCTCTGTGTAAGGGGAACATGCACTAATGATATTATCCTGCACTTGCTCTGTGTGCCAGGGAAGCTTACACTTTTACTATTTGCATTTAGTCTGTGTGAGGGAAACCTGCACTGCTGCGGTTACACTGCACTTGGTTACGTGCCAGAGAAGCTTGCACTGTTACTGTTTGCATTGCCCTATGTGTGAGGGAACATGCACTGCTGTTGTAATCAGTGGTGTAGCTTCGGAGGGAAAGGGGGTTGGGGTGTAACACCTTCCCCCAAACAAAGGCATTCTTTGCTTGACAGTAGGGTCTCGGGGCTCTTAGTCGGTCTCCTATGACTGTTGTTTTTTGCTGTTGTCTTCGTTTAACTAAAAGGTTTAAACTTGTGATTATTATTTATTTTTAACAGGACCTTAGACAGGGTCCCACCTAATGCAAATCAATATTGAACCAGTTTCTCATGGGAACTAGGTATCCCAAACCTCCATACGCTCTCCACCCTTCTGAATACTTTTTTTTAGATGGGAAATTTACACCCCCGAATCTCACTGACTAAGCTACGTCCCTGGTTGTAATAGTAAATTTGTTCTGCGTGCCAAGGAAGCTTGTACTGTTACTGTTTGCATTGCCTTGTGTGTAAGGGAAACATACATTGCTGTTGTAGTTATGCACTTGCTCTGTGTGAAGCTGGGTGCTGGGATGCTCAGTGTGCCAGGGAAGCTTGCACTACTGTCACTCATGCAGCATCTGTTCTTTTTTGAAAAAGGTTCATATACCTCAAAAGCTGGTGCTGTACCAGCTTTTTCTGTAAACGTGCAGAATTCACTGTTGATGCTCGTGCTGCACTTAAACTATGTGTGTAAGGGAAACAAGCACTAATGCAACTGTCCACATGTAAGGCAATTGTGTGTCCTCCATGCTCATACTGCACCTGTTCACTCAGTGGCGTAACGAAACTTGAGGGGGCCCCCCTGCAAAGCACATGGAGGCCCCCCCTGGTGTCCTAGCCCACCACCCACCACCTTTCCCCACCACAGGTCAAAATTCAGGACAGGAGGCCAAAACTAAGGATGCAACCTCGGGACAAAAGGCACGCTCCACAGACACATCAGAGGAGGCCGTGCAACAGCATACAAGTAAGCACATCCACATCCAAACATACTCAACCATCCGCAAACCCGTCCATCATGCATCCATCCATCCACCCTTTCACCCCATCCATCTACACCCATCCATCTACTCTTCCACCCATCCACTCATCCATCCAGCCATTCACCCCCTCACCCATCCAACCACCCCCCAACCACTCTCATATCCTCCCAGTCCCTCATCCCTTCACCAATTCACCCCCCAGTCATCCATCCATCCTCCCTCTCTCTCCCTATCGACCCCTCAACCCAGCCATCCCTCCCTCCACCCATCCACCCACCCATCCATCCACTCATCCACTCATAAATCCATTCATTGGCCCACCACTCATCCATCCCCCCTCTCAACCATCCAACCCTTCACTCCTTCACTCATCCGTCCATCCCTCTGTCCATCAACCCTCCCCTCCACTCACTCATCCATCCCCACATCCACCCTTTCACTCATCCATCCATCCACTCACCCCTTCACACATCAACTCATCAATCCATCAACTCACTCATCCATCCACCCACTCACCCATCATCCACCCCTTCACTCATTCATCCATCCCCTCACTCATCCATCCACCCCTCCACCCATCCAGGACTGGTCCGACATGTCCACCTCTTCCCCCGTCAGCTCTCCAGAGCATGAGATGTTCAAGGCCAGAATCTCCTCTCAAAATGCTGACCTCCTTCACCATGGCGGTAGTAGGCCAAAATGGGACCCCCCAGGACAGCGCAAACTCCGCTCAAGACTGACAATCGTGACCACTCTCCCACTCATCTCCTCACCCAGGAGGCCGCATCTGCACAGTACTTGAAAGCATCCCTCCTCCTACAAAGATGGACAGACACTGACCATGCCACCAATTTCCTTCCTGACCCATGTGGCATCGTTTTACTAATTTGGAACCATCTCTGCCTTGTTCATGGTGCCATAAGTATTACATGACTTTCTCTGTTCACCCCTGTTCCTGGTCCACGAACACAAAGTACCTAACTGCTTCTCTCCATAGGCCATTGCTGTGCAACTGCCTATACATTCTAGTTTCCCCACGCCCCCTGACTGGCCCACCACCGACTGGAATGTAGACCATGCAGGCAAAGCTCCACCCCCTCCCCCTGACACCCTCCAACCTCCCTCTCCTTCTACCCACACTCCTCCCAGACCCACAAACCTTCACAGCAGCAGTGGCCGCTCCACAGGGGGCACCAGGGCGTTGGCCCACCACCTGGCTCCGGCACGGCCTGCCTAGAATTCACATCTTCCACATGAAAACAAATGATCTCATGGATCGTCCATCTGAATGCAAAAGCGACAACATCACATCACCAGCAGCTGCACCGCGCATGTGTCAGGCGGGGGCCGACACAGCCCAGCCTCACACAGCCACAACTCACATCTGAAAGTCTACATTCGCACAAGGCAATGAAGCATGCCAGAGAACAGAGCCCCAGGGCCCGCCCATGATGCCCCTTCCCACCCCATCAGAAGTCGGAATAGAGAAACAAAGTGCACCTCGCTACCCGCTAAGAAGCCTGTGAGCCTGCCTCTGCAGCGCTGCCACTAGAGGTATCTGCAGGAGAGGCCCAAAAAAGAAGCAGATGGAAAACAACCTGCAGCACAACGCATGCGATCAGCTCATCCATCCTACGAATCCAAAACAGTGCTCTAAATGTAGTCAGTGCTCCACCTCCCGGTTCTCTCCATCACACACAGACTGTGTGTCAGCTCAAAACGTCATCAAATATGGCCTCCATGGTTCACCGTCACCATCAGAACATGCATCACCCAGAACCCATCCCTCCACTAGCGCAGCCAGAGACCACAACAAATCCAAAACACCCTGTTTTCATGCCCCACAAACACTCACAGGGAAACATTGAAAACCATACCAACTCCCAATCCATTGGAACGATCCAGCAAATTGCAAACCATGAAGAAGGCATGAATCCGATTTCACGTGTGGAAGCAAATGTCGCACAAATCATGTTCCTATATCAACACGAGCAGGACACACAACACACACACTCATCGCTCCTCACCTCCCCAGGTCTGGGATTGCCTGCAGCTCCGAAGGAGAGCGGGGCCGGGCGGGTTGCGGGCAGCAAGCAGCAGAAGACAGGGCGACACCGGTGCCTGCGAGGCCAGCCACCAGGGCAGGGCCAGGCAGGGGCCAACACTCCCATCTCTAGCAGGGCACCACAACGGCGGCCGCACCCCTCCTCGAAGTCTGTACCCAAGGCACGCGCACCCCACAATGCGCATGACAAAACTGCACGCATTCGTCACCAGCCCCGCCCCCACCCCAACAACCGCGGCACTGCAGACCCATAGACAACAACTGCACACTGCCACGCCCACGGACCATTTCAACCACGAAGACAACAAGAGAGCTGCACTGCGCAGCACGCACCAAACATTCAATCAATGAAACAAGCATTTACAATGCAATGGTTTTGCCTTTGTTAAAGTTAGAGCTATTGGCATTGCTCTTGACATTTTTTTTTATTTATGTTTTTTTTAACATAAATAAATGGCATTGTCATTTACAATAGCAGGGCAGGGCACAGGGAAGGGGGAGAGGAGAGACGAAGGAGAGCTGCGGGCTCAGGGAAGGGGGGGCGAGGAGAGACGAAGGAGAGCTGCGGGCTCAGGGAAGGGGGAGAGGAGAGACGAAGGAGAGCTGCGGGCTCAGGGAAGGGGGGCGAGGAGAGACGAAGGAGAGCTGCGGGCTCAGGGAAGGGGGGAGAGGAGAGACGAAGGAGAGCTGCGGGCTCAGGGAAGGGGGGGCGAGGAGAGACGAAGGAGAGCTGCGGGCTCAGGGAAGGGGGGAGAGGAGAGACGAAGGAGAGCTGCGGGCTCAGGGAAGGGGGGGCGAGGAGAGACGAAGGAGAGGTGCGGGCTGTTGTTGTAATGCTTGCATGGATGAGTTGGTGGATGCATGGATGGGTGCATGCATGGATGGGTGTATGGATGGGTGTATGGATAGATGGATGGGTGGATGGATAGATGCATATATACAGCCAATCCCTCAACAATTTATGCAATCCACCAACCCATCCAACCAGCAACCCATCCATGCATCCACCCATACATCCATGCATCATGCATACATCCATCCATCATGCATCCATCCACCCACTGTGTCCCACTCCGACCTCTCTAAATATAACTCATTTTTTCTGTATAAAGAGATGACTGTATTCACTAGTATATGCAGTAGTGTGTGGTGGACTTAGTTTGAGTGTTTGTTTCCTGCACACTCACACACTTCCCCTACACATTCACACACTGCTCACCCTGCAAACTCACACAATGTGCACCCTGCACACTCACACACTGCAGTCACTGTCACTCTGCAGTCACTGTCACTCTGCAGTCACTGTCACTCTGCAGTCACTCTGCAGTCACTGTCACTCTGCAGTCAGTCTGCACTCACTGTCACTCTGCAGTCAGTCTGCACTCACTGTCACTCTGCACTCACTGTCACTCTGCACTCACTGTCACTCTGCACTCACTCTGCACTCACTGTCACTCTGCACTCACTGTCACTCTGCACTCACTGTCACTCTGCACTCACTGTCACTCTGCACTCTCACTCTCGCACTCTCTCTGCACTCACTGTCGCTCTCGCACTCACTCTGCACTCACTGTCGCTCTCGCACTCACTCTGCACTCACTGTCGCTCTCGCACTCACTCTGCACTCACTGTCGCTCTCGCACTCACTCTGCACTCACTGTCGCTCTCGCACTCACTCTGCACTCACTGTCGCTCTCGCACTCACAGGCACTCACACTCACTCTGCACTCACTCTGCACTCACTCTGCACTCACTGTCATTGCACTCACTCACTCTTGCACACACTGTCACTCTTGCACGCACTCTGCACACACTGTCGCTCTCGCACTCACTGTCGCTCTCGCACTCACTGTCACTCTGCACTCACTGTCACTCTGCACTCACTGTCACTCTGCACTCACTGTCACTCTGCACTCACTGTCACAAACACGTTGCTCGGGGCATTTGTTGACAAAGCAAAGCAGTTCCATTAAGTGTCAAACAGGTATGGACAGGTTTGCTTTCCCATGTATGTCTGTATTTGAGGTGAGTTGCATGAAAAAGATGCATCACCTTATCAAAGAGGAACTCCAATAGCCCCCAGCACCTCCCTTTGCCAGGAGGATGTGAACTCCTACACAGAAGCAGGGCAGAGTCCTCCATGCTGGGCCCTTGGCCCAGGATAGAAGGAGACGCATTCTATGGAGAATGACAATGTGCTAAATCGGGACCCTGCCCCAGACCTGACAAACAACACCTACACCTGACCTCGGGAATTTGTCCTCGGGCCCCAGAGAATAAATCCAACCCTGTCTGAAGCCTTAGGCCGGTCAGCAGGTGGAAAGCAGCAGGGCCGTCATCCCATGCGGATGTCAACAGTGGAAGTGCGCAGTTTTTCTGTCGACCTAAACTTCTACCGCGTGTCCTCTCCACTCCAAAATCTAGGGGGGGAGGGGATAAATCCCTTACGCTTCCTGTTCCCATCAACGAAGATAGTCAGAGCAGTCACAACAAACACACATGGACATGGTCATACACGAGCAGTCACCGGGCAGGAGCTCACACAGACGTGTAGGCGCACACAAACCGGCGGTGTCACCAGTAGCATTGAAGTTTGACAACTCGTCTGGACATCATTTAACAATAGTATTAGACAGGGGGCTTCTTGCAGACAGTCACAGGGCCTCGAGAAGAACCACCCATAGGTCCCCGACAGACGTTCGTAGTCTTTACGGTCTATGGGGGCGGACATTTCCAGTGTCCTGCGGATCCTGCTTTGGAGGTGTTTATGGGATGGGGAAAGAGACGAACACCCCCACCCCCACCCCCCGCCTTTTTTTTTTTTATTCAGTCTTGGTACACGCACTCTTCCTGCGCGCTGGGTTTGCCCTAGTTGCCTCCAAGTTATGAGCACGAGGGGCAAATATGAGTATATCCAGACCATTCAATCCTTGGCCTCTATTTAGAAACAAGAACCTCCCACCCCGCCCCCCCCCCCACACACTTCTTCGGGCAAGAAAGTCGTGCCATTTCCAGGGAATTCCAAGGTTAGGAGACTGAGACGACTGCTGACATGACACCGTGCCAGCCCCTCCGCCTCGCCTCCTCCTGCTCTTCCTCTTTTTACCTCACCGGATCGTACCCGCAAGAACCTTATCTGTTTTGGGAGTCGCTGGGCCTCAACCCTCCGCGCTGCCAGATGTTCCTCAATGCCACTCCCTTGCCTACATGTTTGTTGTCCCTGGCCCTTCGGATTGTGGCAAGCCCTCAGCCCACCCTCCCACCCACTCTCACGTGACCAGCCCCTCTGACCACCCTCCTACCCACTCCTCCAGAACCCAGTTTGTCCGCCCAGGTTCCCAGTCACGTAGCAAGCGTGACACGAACTATAGCTTAAGTGAAGAACATTGCCTACGAAAGTCCGCGCTATATAAAATTGCATAAATAAATAAAAAAATAATCACCAGTTGCTTTACACACGTACACACTAATTTTGTTATGCACAGGCAGATTAAGTGATTTGCTCAGAATCACAGGCTGTTGAGCGTCCCTGCCGAGACTCGAACTCTATTCTACAGCCAGACAACCATGTAAAATATATTTATATGTGAATTACACTGTTTTATTATCGTACAAACAATGGTTTCCAACCTCTTAATCCGCATAAATAGTGTCCTCAATTAAAATTATTGGCATCATCTTCAGGGGTAGCCTCATTTTAATGCATTTGCGATTTCAACCAATGGCAGAATTAGAAAGAAAAATTACATTTTCGGAACATAATATAAAACATCTTCAGAGTTAGGTTAGCATGTTATTCTTCTCCAGGGTGACCCACACATATACACGCTGATGCTGCCGATTCTCTTGCTGTCAGGGCGTTTTCTCTCACGGTTTAATCTTTCTTCCTCTCGCGCACATTTCATCCTTTACATTCACTGTCACGCTTTCCTCTGTCCCGCTTACACACTTTCTCACAAACTCACTTTTTTTCCATTTTATTCAAGCTCACATTACACACCCTTCCACCTGAGCGCATCTTTGTATGTAATATATACCCTTTCACATGTTTTTATGTAATATATACTATATTATGTAATATATAGCCTTTCACACTTCCCCATTCCCTCGGAACCCTGCTCTCTCACACGAGCGCACGCCCACACACACACTATAAACCAAATCTAGGCATCTCTATACCCACAATTATAATGAAAAAATGCCAATTTAAAACGTATGGTATTTGTCGTTTAATGGCACACGTTGGCATTTAACAACTGTCACCACGAAGCAATCTACAGAGCCCGGAGCCAACATTCACCAGAGCTAATAGTAGTAAGAAACGTAGGTGTGCAGCACTACAGAAAAACGGGAAAGAAGGGGAAATTGTAGGCGCCATATGTTTCCATGCTGCTGTATGTTGTGGTGTCTGAGGATGCCTTACTTAGTGTTCATTCGATTGATGCGCTGTAAACACTGATCCACTCTGCTTCGGAGAGAGAGTAGAGCTGGGCCAGAGCCGCCCTTTACATGCCATGATCGCCGGCGGCCACTAAAAGGCCAGTGGGGCTGGGAACTCGTTAGTCACATATCAGGGTCGCATCCTTGAAAACGCCTGGCAGGGCTGTGACTAGGTCGGGTTGCTTCTAGCAGACTGCTAGGGGGCGCCTGATGAGCAGATGGCGTGTGACTGACTCTTTCCCAGCCATCCCAGCTGTTGAGAAACACCAGCCTGTCTGGATTTGGGTTACTCCGCTGAAAGCAGCCAAATGGTGGACCATGGTGTAAAAGCGACAACGCCCGAGTATGCCAACTGGCCAGACAGGGTTTGTGTATACCTAGGCTAAGCGCTTTATCAAATCATTCAACAAATTATGCGGTTTTAAAATGCTCATCTGCGCCTAGATACCACGGCCCCTGACGGCCAGATAAGGAGCTGTGTGGGATAAGCTGGTCTGCCTTTGATCCCTTTCAGGTCCTTATAGGGCTGATAGAGGCCTGTGGTGCGAGGTGTCAGCCTCACACTGCGCCCTGCCCAGGTGACACCTCTGATAGCGATGCGGCGCAGTACCGAGACCCGTGCTCGTCTCAGGGTTAGACCTCGATGAGATTAAGGCCAGGAGATAGCTCCGTGGGTTAAAGCACCTGCTGCCACTAGGTCCGCATAGCCTTTTGTATTTCCTAAACTGAAAAACAAGCGTGCCGGTGAATAGTTTATTACAAATGAGTTATGCCTCTGCCAGGGTCAACTGACACCGATAAAGGCAACCCCCCTAACCAGAAACTTTACGGTACCTCAAACAGTTAAAGGGACACCCAGCTGTCCAGCTCGAGCCCTTCTCAATTTTCTAACCTGAAAACACATGCATTGGCTGACTAGGCGACCATTTCTTTCGTTATTGCCCTAATCAGCTTCAACCTCAGAGACCATGAATCTATGACACAGACTTTAAATAAGACTGCTTAATAGAGTGTTTGCAAGAAATTAAAGGGCGCTTATTGGTGTGCTGATATTCACAAAGTAGATCCACATTTATTACTTCCGCTTGGATATTAGCTATTCTGAGCGTGGTGTCGCTTGGGGGTGGGGGGGGGGAGTAAACAACGGCCGACCTAATCAGCGGGAGGAGGGCGGGAACAAACACGGACAGTGGGAGGGGGGCGGGAAAAAGACCACGGCAGGGAAAGAAAACAACGGCCGACCTAATCCTAACCGGATGACGTGGCGGAGGCTCGGCCGGCTGGGCCAATCCCAGCGCGGCCCTGGCTGGAGGCACACGGCTGCTTCCTTCGGGCCGGATCTCGCTGCGGGCAGCATCTCCGGTCTCCCTCACAACACGGGAGACCGGCAAACCAGGAAATGGCTTCCCCAAGGAAGGGGGAAGCGAAACCACGTCCTCCCGGCCCCGCCCACAACCAGGCGGCGGGCCGGACATCTTCTTCCGGTGTTTCTAATGCCGGACCAGATTCGGGGGCGTTCCCGGCTTTCGGCTGACGTCGCGTGACGTCGGCAAAAGCCAAAGAATCTCGGGAACGCCCCCGAATCTGGTCCGGCATTGACGGACAGGCCCCTCGTCCAATGGCTAGGCTCCATTTATGGAGCCAGCCAATGAATGACGAGGGCCGACCCAAACCCACACTACAGTTCTCATTAGGTTTTCGCCTGCGCGAAAAAGATGCGCAGAGCGCATCTTTTCGCCAGGCAAAACCTAAAAAGGCTCAGGCAGGCCGGCAGGGCATGCGCACAGCGCAGGGCACCACAATCAATCTTCAAAATAGAGGACGCCGAGCCGAGCCCGAGGCACATCACACCATCCGTGGTGTGTGCTCCCTGCCTGCTTCTTCTGAGACCAGTGAGGGGGCCCCTGGAGCATGGAGACCCCCCGCGGGAGCCTGTGCCAACACCCCCCATAACCAATGGTGAAATAGAGAAGCCGCCACGTCACTGTCCGTGGTGTGAGCGTGCACAGTCTACAGGCCTGGCTTTGCCGAGAGTGAGGGGGGGCTGGAGTGTGGGTGCCCGTGAGGGGGCCCCTGGAGCATGGGGCCACCTGCAGGGGCCCGTGTCACCACGCCCCTGCAACTTAACATTCAAACAGAGGCTGTCACCGTTCCATGGCGTGTGCGCACCATATAATCTAGGCTTGCTGCCTTGCTTGCAGCAGTCTTCCTCCGCTGGGAGTGAGGGAGGCCCCCAAGCGCGCGGGGCCCCCCCACACCGCGGGGGCTGCGGGTGCCTGTGTTACGCCTCTGTGTTCACTGTGTGTAAGAGAAGCTTCAACTGCCTGCTGTCGTTCACACCCGAAGATCAGGCCAGATTCAGTATGAGAAGCATCCAGAGAAGAGGTGTAGAGAGGGTAACAGTGGCAGTACAAGATCTCTTTGTACTTCAATATTATTGAATCTTGTACTCGCATTGCCCACACTTCACTTTTTCTGTGTGTGTGATGGAAGCTTGCACTTCTGCTGCTCATGCTTCACCATCTTGTACTCATGTTGCCCACACTTCACTTGTTCTATGCGTGTGATGAAAACTTACACTGCTGCTGCTCCGGCTTCACTTGAACTGTTGGTGGATGAGCCTAAATCTGATCCCTCATTCCACAGACAAACCTCACAGCACCCCACTCCAGATGTCAACATAAGACATCACATTTATTGCAGGACTACCCAGTGTCAGAAACAAAATGACGCATATTGATGTGTTTACTGTTTTATTGCACTGCAGAAATTGAAGCATAAGTGTGAGTTCATTAGTTAAATGTGGAAATATACTAGCAGCATCTATGTTTTTCACTGGCCAAATATAATTTAAAAAACTAATATGAGAGTAAATACACTTAAAAATTAAAAGAAAATATATATCTGCTACAGAACATGCATATACCATAAAGAAGCTAAATCAGTAATCTGAAAGTCACGGATGAAAATGACCCCGTGGAAGGAAATGTCCTTCTAAGAGTGGGTTTTCCTAGGATGGAAAGGAGTTCTAAAAGATTGGATGCAGGATTTAAGACGATCGCAGTGAAAAAGGAATGACTCTTGTAGAATTGGGCATGTCTTCCACAGGACTTTAAATCTGTCTTCTCTTGGCCCTGTATGGACTTATGGATTTTGGTGGAATGTGCCTGTCTTTAGGATGGAAATGAATCCGAATATTTTACTTCTTCTAGGAAGGGCCAATCGATTCTGGCTGAACGCCGTTGCTGTCTCTCTACTTCTCTTTTTTGCCCTAGAGAAGTGGGCACTCAGACAGGCCCTTCGGGCAGTTTGATGATGCTATTACCTCTGAAAGGCACTTTTGCAAAGAAAATGTAAATGAAGCATTGGGAAAAACGAGGTAGCAGGAGTGTTTGAAATCACCTGACTACATGCTGGTGATACTTGCATCAGTTCTCACCGTGAACCATTGCATTATTATTATTATTCATTTGTAAAGCGCAAAGATCACTTGGAAGGCATCTTGGCGCTACCAGCGATCATCAGTAAGACCAAGGCTATTGCTAAAGGGGAATGATTAATATTATTCTTTTGTCAGAGATGGACTCCAGCCTGATTTGTTAAGGAAAAAGCCACATTTTGATGCTCTTCCTAAAGCTAAGTAAATTTCCTTTTTCTCTATGGGAGATGGGGAGCTTATTCCAAAATTGTACTGCCTTGACTTGAAAGGCTCCCTCTCCTACCCTAGTTTTGTTAAACCTGGGTACACAAACAAGATGAGCTGAAGCCGATCTCATTGATCTACAAGCAGTGGATATTTGAGGGAAGATCGAAAGACAGGTGGCGTGGACCCCACCGGGTCACCTCTATCTTCAAAAAGCGTCTTGTGTGTTAGAGACTTTAGAAATTTCAAGAGACCTGGACACTCTAACCGTGTCACAACTGGACATCCCAGAAATTGGCTTCAATACATGCATGCACACACTGCACCTATTGTGATGAGGGATTGGTCTACAATGAACACTATTCCAAACTAGTTCATCCTCCTCCTGCTGCACTTGTTTGTCTAAAAGACCAGGCCAATAGGGCTAGTCTCTTAGTGCAATTCTGCAAAGAAAACTGTTTCTTTTCACGTGGCATCCTTGGTTTACCTTCTGTAGCGCTGCTTGAGTATCAAGTGGCATAGCTAGGTTGCCATGGACCCTGGTGCAATCAAAGTAACTGGAGTGGCATAGCTAGGTTGCCATGGACCCTGGTACAATCAAAGTAACTGGAGTGGCGTAGCTAGGTTGCCATGGGCCCTGGTGCAATTAAAGTAACTGGAGTGGCGTAGCTACGTTGCCACAGGCCCTGGTGCAATCAAAGTAACTGGAGTGGCGTAGCTACGTTGACACCTGCCCTGGTGCAATCAAAGTAACTGGAGTGGCGTAGCTAGGTTGCCATGTGCCCTGGTGCAATCAAAGTAATTGGAGTGGCGTAGCTAGGTTGGCATGGGGCCTGGTGCAATCAAAGTAACTGGAGTGGCGTAGCTAGGTTGCCATGGGCCCTTGTGCAATCAAAGTAACTGGAGTGGCGCAGCTAGGTTGCCATGGGCCCTGGTGCAATCAAAGTAACTGGAGTGGCGTAGCTACGTTGCCACGGGCCCTGGTGCAATCAAAGTAATTGGAGTGGCGTATCTACGTTGACACGGGCCCTGGTGAAAGCAAAGTAACTGGGCCCCTTCACTAGGGTGACATCTCAGGCTGTCAGCTTCCCCCCAACATTCCTCAACCTCCTGCAACAGTCTGCATCTGTCATATCAAAACTCACTACCATTCTCATACACACACTATTGTATTTCCATTCCATGCACTGCATTTCTGCAACTCAAAGCCATTACCCTAATAATAATTAGGAAATCCAATATGTTTGGCCCTTGTAAAGTGCATGCGCACAGACATAGCATGCAGTGACCCCACACCCGCACTACTGCCCTCATATTGGCACACCTCATGCTGCACTCACATAGGCATACGTGTCATTCTTCACTCACACAAACACAACTAAACCACTTACCCTGTGTTCACAAAAGATAATATTAATCCTGCATTCACACTGGTACATCCCTCGCATTGCACTCACAAAACATGGTGATGATCTTGCACTGACACAACCGCACTGCTCACACACAGATACACAGCTCACTTGGAAGGAGCAGATTTGGCACAGGAGGCACAGGAGGTGGTGGCACAGGAGACATAGGTAGAGTGTGTGGTGCGTCAGTCCACTATCATAATTCAAAGCTCTTGGAGTAAGCTACACTGAGGCCTGATTGTCCATTGGGGTAATCTAATCCTCCATAAACCACATTGGATCAGCACTGTAGACTATGTGTGTCTGATCTTTGCGGACTTTTGAGGGAAGAGTCTTGGCATCAAAAAAGGCCAACTTGCCATCTAAAAGCAAGGTAGTGAATTTTAAGTGCTAAAATAAATAAAGAAATACATTGAGAAAAAAACTAAAGAAAAAATATGTTAACTAAATGAGGGAGGCATGTGCATCAATAAACAAATAAAAAAATAAAGCTTTGCCTAGGTGTGGCATCTTGAAGCAGAAAAAATGACAGAGTATGCAGAATACTGTTTTAAGCTAGTGGCATGGTCTTGAAGCGTACAGCAGTGATGCCTGGTACACTGCTTAAGAAAGTTGTGTTCTGGTAGCAATGGCAGCGGAGCTGCTGTTACTCATTACTCAATGGGCACTAGTCTGCAGTTCATGGTGAGCAGCTGCGGATGAACTAAAGAAAATACCTCATGAGGTTGGACTCCTCTGGATGCAGAGCAAAACAAATAAGCAAGCAAAATACTATTACTCAGACTACCTGACATTCTAAAGACCAACGGTTATCTACTTGACCGTACCAAAAATCTACAACAAGGCCAATGAAGAGCGGCTCATCCACTGCCCAATTAAATGTATGCTGTTCTGAAGGGCTGAACCAAAACATGAATCGCACTCTGATGAATAAGTGAAGTGGGCTTATCCAAAGTCCAGTTTCTCAAAACAAGATTATGTATTATTTTTGAGAAAACATGAGGCTGGTGAGACAGCTAAAACAGTCTTGTGGTCAGACCTAAATCACACAGTAATAGGTAGAGCATAGGGAGCAGGACCGCAACAGGTTCTTAGCTCACCTGCATAAGGCACACAACACTGGTCAAGAGCATCACAATCTTCCCTGAAAGACATAGAACAAGTGTGGTACTGCAGGGCAAGTTCAAGTTTGTTTCATTGACATGGAACAAGTGTTGTACAGCAGTACTAGTGCAAGCTTCCTTTATAGACATGGAACAGGTGTGGTACTGTAGCGCCAGCCTATCCATGATTCCTTCAAAGATATGCAACAGTGTACGTTTTCATCAAAGACATGGAACACGTGTTGTACCTCAGTGCCAACCTGTGTAAACTTGCTTCAAAGGTATGGAACAAGTGTGCTATTGCAGGGCCAGTCCATGCAAGCTTCACTGAAAGACACTGCAGGGCCAATGCAAGCTTCATTCAAGCAGGGCCAGTGCAAGCTTCCTTCAAAGACATGGAACAAGTGTGGTACTCAAGGCCAGTTTAAGCTTCCTTCAAAGACATGGAAAAACTGGGGTACTTCCGTGACAGTCAGTGCAAGCTTCCTTCAAAGTCATGGAAAGAGTGTGGTACTGCAATGCTAGCCTGTACAAGCTTCCTTCAAAGACATGGAACATGTGTGGCCCTGAAGTGCCAGTCAGTTCAAGCTTCCTTCAAAGACAGAACAAGTGTGGGACTGCAAGGCCAGTGCAAGTTTCCTTCAGAGAGATTTTCATGTTGCTGCAGAACCAGTCAGTTAAAACTTCCCTCAAAGACATGGAACAAGTGTGGCACTGCAGGTCTGGTACAAGCTCCTTCAAATACATGCGACATTTGTGGCACTGCAGTGCCAACCTGCGACAGTTGTAACATAAACTGAAACAAACAACACTCACATACTACATTTTCCTAGTCCAGGACTCTGTACTAAGTAAGTCTACTTTTTTTACGAACTGCCATTGTCTTTCCTCCACCCATCAGGTACACATTATGATTACTGTGACAGTCTTGTCTTCATAAGCCATCCAGAAGCATGGGCATAACGTCAACTTTGATTTCTCCTGGTGTCATGCATTCAGGATGAATAGCGCACTCTGCATTTACAAAAGTGAGCATGTGCACCACTCAGCCATTCAGTGTGCCCAATGAGGCCATCGCAGTGCCCCAACGTGTGCTTCAGTAGATCCTGCTGCTCGGAGCCTGATTCCTGCAGCTGAGGGTGCTGGGGCTGTTGTAGTTGGGCCCCTCCCACCTCTGGACCCCGGTGCTGGGGCTGTTGTAGTTGGGACCCTCCTACCTCTGGACCCCAGTGCTGGGGCTGTTGTAGTTGGGCCCCCTCCTACCTCTGGGCCTGGGGCTGTTGTAGTTGGGCCTCTCCAACCTTTGGGCCCGGTGCTGTTGTAATTGGCCCCCTCCCACCTTTGGGCTCCGGTGCTGGGGCTGTTGTAGTTGGGCCCCTCCCAACTCTGGGCCCCAGTGCTGGGGCTGTTGTAGTTGGGCCCCTCCCAACTCTGGGCCCCAGTGCTGGGGCTGTTGTAGTTGGGCCCCTCCCACCTTTGGGCCCCGGTGCTGGGACTGTTGTAGTTGGGCCTCCCCAACTCTAGGTACCAGTGCTGGGGCTGTTGTAGTTGACCCCTGCTACCTCTGGGCCCGGTGCTGGGGCTGTTGTAGTTGGGCCCCTCCCAACTCTGGGCCCCGGTGCTGGGACTGTTGTAGTTGGGCCCCTCGCACCTCTGGGCCCCGGTGCTGGGACTGTTGTAGTTGGGCCCCTCCCACCTCTGGGCCCCGGTGCTGGGACTGTTGTAGTTGGGCCCCTCCCACCTCTGGGCCCGGTGCTGGGGCTGTTGTATTTGGGCCCCTCCTACCTCTGGGCCGCGGTGCTGGGACTGTTGTAGTTGGGCCCACTCCTACCTCTGGGCTCCGGTGCTGGGCTGTAGTAGTTGGACCCTCCTACCTCTGGACCCCAGTGCTGGGGCTGTTGTAGTTGGGGCCCCTCCTACCTCTGGGCCTGGGGCTGTTGTAGTTGTGCCTCTCCAACCTTTGGGCCCGGTGCTGTTGTAATTGGCCCCCTCCCACCTTTGGGCCCCGGTGCTGGGGCTGTTGTAGTTGGGCCCCTCCCACCTTTGGGCCCCAGTGCTGGGGCTGTTGTAGTTGGGCCCCTCCCACCTTTGGGCCCCGGTGCTGGGACTGTTGTAGTTGGGCCCCCCCAACTCTAGGTACCAGTGCTGGGGCTGTTGTAGTTGACCCCTGCTACCTCTGGGCCCGGTGCTGGGGCTGTTGTAGTTAGGCCCCCTCCCAACTCTAGGTCCCGGTGCTGGGGCTGTAGTAGTTGGGCCCCCTCCCAACTCTGGGCCCCGGTGCTGGGACTGTTGTTGTTGGGCCCCCTCCCACCTCTCGGCCCCGGTGCTGGGACTGTTGTTGTTGGGCCCCCTTCCACCTCTGGGCCCCGGTGCTGGGGCTGTTGTAGTTGGCCCCTCCCACCTCTGGGCCCCGGTGCTGGGACTGTTGTAGTTGGGCCCCTCCCACCTTTGGGCCCCGGTGCTGGGGCTGTTGTAGTTGGGACCCTCCTACCTCTGGGCCCCGGTGCTGGGGCTGTAGTAGTTGGGCCCCTCCTACCTCTGGGCCCCAGTGCTGGGGCTGTTGTAGTTGGGCCTCTTCCCACCTCTGGGCCCGGTGCTGGGGCTGTTGTAGTTGGGCCCCTCCCACCTAAAGGCCCGGTGCTGGGGCTGTTGTAGTTGGGCCTCCTCCCACCTCTGGGCCTGGGGCAGTTGTAGTTGGGCCTCTCCAACCTCTGGGCCCGGTGCAGTTGTAATTGGCCCCCTCCCAACTTTGGGCCCCGGTGCTGGGGCTGTTGTAGTTGGGCCCCTCCCACCTTTGGGACCCGGTGCTGGGACTGTTGTAGTTGGGCCCCCCCAACTCTAGGTACCAGTGCTGGGGCTGTTGTAGTTGACCCCTCCTACCTCTGGGCCCGGTGCTGGGGCTGTTGTAGTTGGGCCCCTCCCAACTCTGGGCCCCGGTGCTGGGACTGTTGTAGTCGGGCCCCTCGCACCTCTTGGCCCCGGTGCTGGGACTGTTGTAGTTGGGCCCCTCCCACCTCTGGGCCCCGGTGCTGGGACTGTTTAAGTTGGGCCCCTCCCACCTCTGGGCCCGGTGCTGGGGCTGTTGTATTTGGGCCCCTCCTACCTCTGGGCCCCGGTGCTGGGACTGTTGTAGTTGGGCCCACTCCTACCTCTGGGCTCCGGTGCTGGGCTGTAGTAGTTGGGCCCCTCCTACCTCTGGGCCCCGGTGCTGGGCTGTAGTAGTTGGACCCCCCTACCTCTGGACCCCAGTGCTGGGGCTGTTGTAGTTGGGCCCCCTCCTACCTCTGGGCCTGGGGCTGTTGTAGTTGGGCCTCTCCAACCTTTGGGCCCGGTGCTGTTGTAATTGGCCCCCTCCCACCTTTGGGCCCCTGTGCTGGGACTGTTGTAGTTGACCACTCCTACCTCTGGGCCCGGTGCTGGGGCTGTTGTAGTTAGGCCCCCTCCCAACTCTAGGTCCCGGTGCTGGGGCTGTAGTAGTTGGGCCCCCTCCCAACTCTGGGCCCCGGTGCTGGGACTGTTGTTGTTGGGCCCCCTCCCACCTCTGGGCCCCGGTGCTGGGACTGTTGTTGTTGGGCCCCCTCCCACCTCTGGGCCCCGGTGCTGGGGCTGTTTAAGTTGGGCCCCTCCCACCTCTGGACCACACTGCTGGGGCTGTTGTAGTTGGGACCCTCCTACCTCTGGGCCCCGGTGCTGGGACTGTTGTAGTTGGGCCCCTCCCACCTTTGGGCCCCGGTGCTGGGGCTGTTGTAGTTGGGACCCTCCTACCTCTGGGCCCCGGTGCTGGGGCTGTAGTAGTTGGGCCCCTCCTACCTCTGGGCCCCAGTGCTGAGGCTGTTGTAGTTGGGCCCCTCCCACCTCTAGGCCCGGTGCTGGGGCTGTTGTAGTTGGGCCTCCTCCCACCTCTGGGCCTGGGGCTGTTGTAGTTGGGCCTCTCCAACCTCTGGGCCCGGTGCAGTTGTAATTGGCCCCCTCCCAACTTTGGGCCCCGGTGCTGGGGCTGTTGTAGTTGGGCCCCTCCCACCTTTGGGCCCCGGTGCTGGGACTGTTGTAGTTGGGCCCCCTCCCAACTCTAGATACCAGTGCTGGGGCTGTTTTAGTTGACTCCTCCTACCTCTGGGCCCGGTGCTGGGGCTGTTGTAGTTGGGCCCCTCCCAACTCTGAGCCCCGGTGCTGGGACTGTTGTAGTTGGGCCCCTCGCACCTCTGGGCCCCGGTGCTCGGACTGTTGTAGTTGGGCCCCTCCCACCTCTGGGCCCCGGTGCTGGGACTGTTGTTGTTGGGCCCCCTCCCACCTCTGGGCCCCGGTGCTGGGGCTGTTTAAGTTGGGCCCCTCCCACCTCTGGACCACAGTGCTGGGGCTGTTGTAGTTGGGACCCTCCTACCTCTGGGCTCCGGTGCTGGGACTGTTGTAGTTGGGCCCCTCCCACCTATGGGCCCCGGTGCTGGGGCTGTTGTAGTTGGGACCCTCCTACCTCTGGGCCCCGGTGCTGGGGCTGTAGTAGTTGGGCCCCTCCTACCTCTGGGCCCCAGTGCTAGGGCTGTTGTAGTTGGGCCTCCTCCCACCTCTGGGCCTGGGGCTGTTGTAGTTGGGCCTCTCCAACCTCTGGGCCCGGTGCAGTTGTAATTGGCCCCCTCCCAACTTTGGGCCCCGGTGCTGGGGCTGTTGTAGTTGGGCCCCTCCCACCTTTGGGCCCCGGTGCTGGGACTGTTGTAGTTGGGCCCCCTCCCAACTCTAGATACCAGTGCTGGGGCTGTTGTAGTTGACCCCTCCTACCTCTGGGCCCGGTGCTGGGGCTGTTGTAGTTGGGCCCCTCCCAACTCTGGGCCCCGGTGCTGGGACTGTTGTAGTTGGCCCCCTCGCACCTCTGGGCCCCGGTGCTGGGACTGTTGTAGTTGGGCCCCTCCCACCTCTGGGCCCCGGTGCTGGGACTGTTGTAGTTGGGCCCCTCCCACCTCTGGGCCCGGTGCAGGGGCTGTTGTATTTGGGCCTCTCCTACCTTTGGGACTGTTGTAGTTGGGCCCACTCCTACCTCTGGGCCCCGGTGCTGGGCTGTAGTAGTTGGGCCCCTCCTACCTCTGGGCCCGGTGCTGGGGCTGTTGTAGTTGGCCATCCCACCTCTGGGCCCGGTGCTGGGGCTGTTGTAGTTGGCCATCCCACCTCTGGGCCCGGTGCTGGGGCTGTTGTAGTTGGCCATCCCACCTCTGGGCCCGGTGCTGGGCTGTAGTAGTTGGACCCTCCTACCTCTGGACCCCAGTGCTGGGGCTGTTGTAGTTGGGCCCCTCCTACCTCTGTGCCCCGGTGCTGGGGGTGTAGTAGTTGGGCCCCTCCCACCTCTGGGCCCCAGTGCTGGGGCTGTAGTAGTTGGACCCTCCTACCTCTGGGCCCCGGTGCTGGGGCTGTTGTAGTTGGGCCCCTCCCACCTCTGGGCCCCGGTGCTGTGGCTGTTGTAGTTGGCCCCTCCGACCTCTGGGCTCCGGTGCTGGGACTGTTGTAGTTGGGCCCCCTCCTACCTCTGGGCTCCGGTGCTCGACTGTAGTAGTTGGGCCCCTCCTACCTCTGTGCCCCGGTGCTGGGCTGTAGTAGTTGGACCCTCCTACCTCTGGACCCCAGTGCTGGGGCTGTTGTAGTTGGGCCCCTCCCAGCTCTGGGCCCCAGTGCTGGGGCTGTAGTAGTTGGGCCCCTCCTACCTCTGGGCCCCGGTGCTGGGACTGTTGTAGTTGGGCCCCTTCCACCACTGGGCCCCGGTGCTGGGGCTGTTGTAGTTGGGCCCCTCCCACCTCTGGGCTCGGTGCTTGGGCTGTAGTAGTTGGGACCCTCCCAGCTCTGGGCCCCGGTGCTGGGCTGTTGTAGTTGGGACCCTCCTACCTCTGGGCTACGGTGCTGGGCTGTAGTAGTTGGGCCCCTCCCAGCTCTGGGCCCCAGTGCTGGGCTGTTGTAGTTGGGACCCTCCTACCTCTGGGCTACGGTGCTGGGCTGTAGTAGTTGGGCCCCTCCTACCTCTGGGCCCCGGAGCTGGGCTGTAGTAGTTGGACCCTCCTACCTCTGGACCCCGGTGCTGGGGCTGTAGTAGTTGGACCCTCCCACCTCTGGGCCCCGGTGCTGGGGCTGTTGTAGTTGGGCCCCTCCCACCTCTGGGCTCGGTGCTTGGGCTGTAGTAGTTGGCCCCTCCTACCTCTGGGCTCCGGTGCTCGACTGTAGTAGTTGGGCCCCTCCTACCTCTGTGCCCCAGTGCTGGGGCTGTAGTAGTTGGACCCTCCTACCTCTGGGACCCAGTGCTGAGCTGTAGTAGTTGGACCCTCCTACCTCTGGGCCCCGGTGCTGGGGCTGTTGTAGTTGGGCCCCTCCCACCTCTGGGCCCCGGTGCTGTGGCTGTTGTAGTTGGCCCCTCCTACCTCTGGGCTCCGGTGCTCGACTGTAGTAGTTGGGCCCCTCCTACCTCTGTGCCCTGGTGCTGGGGCTGTTGTAGTTGGGCCCCTCCCAGCTCTGGGCCCCAGTGCTGGGGCTGTAGTAGTTGGCCCCTCCCACCTCTGGGCCCTGGTGCTGGGGCTGTTGTAGTTGGGCCCCTCCCACCTCTGGGCCCTGGTTCTGTGGCTATTGTAGTTGGGCCCCGGTGCTGGGGCTGTTGTAGTTGGGCCCCTCCCACCTTTGGGCCCCGGTGCTGGGGCTGTTGTAGTTGGGCCCCTCTAATCTCTGAACCCCAGTGCTGGGGCTGTAGTAGTTGGCCCCTCCTACCTCTGGGCCCCGGTGCTGTGGCTGTTGTAGTTGGGCCCCTCCCACCTCTAGGCCCCGGTGCTGGGACTGTTGTAGTTGGGCCCCCTCCCAACTCTAGGCCCCGGTGCTGGGACTGTTGTAGTTGGGCCTCCTCCCACCTCTGGGACCGGTGCTGGGGCTGTTGTAGTTGGGCCCTCCCACCTCTGGGCCCCGGTGCTGTGGCTGTTGTAGTTGGGCCCTTCCCACCTCTAGGCCCCGGTGCTGGGACTGTTGTAGTTGGGCCCCCTCCCAACTCTAGGCCCCGGTGCTGGGACTGTTGTAGTTGGGCCTCCTCCCACCTCTGGGACCGGTGCTGGGGCTGTTGTAGTTGGGCCCTCCCACCTCTGGGCCCCGGTGCTGGGCTGTTGTAGTTGGGACCCTCCTACCTCTGGGCTACGGTGCTGGGCTGTAGTAGTTGGGCCCCTCCCAGCTCTGGGCCCCAGTGCTGGGCTGTTGTAGTTGGGACCCTCCTACCTCTGGGCTACGGTGCTGGGCTGTAGTAGTTGGGCCCCTCCTACCTCTGGGCCCCGGAGCTGGGCTGTAGTAGTTGGACCCTCCTACCTCTGGACCCCGGTGCTGGGGCTGTAGTAGTTGGACCCTCCCACCTCTGGGCCCCGGTGCTGGGGCTGTTGTAGTTGGGCCCCTCCCACCTCTGGGCCCGGTGCTGTGGCTGTTGTAGTTGGCCCCTCCTACCTCTGGGCTCCGGTGCTCGACTGTAGTAGTTGGGCCCCTCCTACCTCTGTGCCCCAGTGCTGGGGCTGTAGTAGTTGGACCCTCCTACCTCTGGGACCCAGTGCTGAGCTGTAGTAGTTGGACCCTCCTACCTCTGGGCCCCGGTGCTGGGGCTGTTGTAGTTGGGCCCCTCCCACCTCTGGGCCCCGGTGCTGTGGCTGTTGTAGTTGGCCCCTCCTACCTCTGGGCTCCGGTGCTCGACTGTAGTAGTTGGGCCCCTCCTACCTCTGTGCCCTGGTGCTGGGGCTGTTGTAGTTGGGCCCCTCCCAGCTCTGGGCCCCAGTGCTGGGGCTGTAGTAGTTGGCCCCTCCCACCTCTGGGCCCTGGTGCTGGGGCTGTTGTAGTTGGGCCCCTCCCACCTCTGGGCCCTGGTTCTGTGGCTATTGTAGTTGGGCCCCGGTGCTGGGGCTGTTGTAGTTGGGCCCCTCCCACCTTTGGGCCCCGGTGCTGGGGCTGTTGTAGTTGGGCCCCTCTAATCTCTGAACCCCAGTGCTGGGGCTGTAGTAGTTGGCCCCTCCTACCTCTGGGCCCCGGTGCTGTGGCTGTTGTAGTTGGGCCCCTCCCACCTTTGGGCCCCGGTGCTGGGGCTGTTGTAGTTGGGCCCCTCTAATCTCTGAACCCCAGTGCTGGGGCTGTAGTAGTTGGCCCCTCCTACCTCTGGGCCCCGGTGCTGTGGCTGTTGTAGTTGGGCCCCTCCCACCTCTAGGCCCCGGTGCTGGGACTGTTGTAGTGGGGCCCCCTCCCAACTCTAGGCCCCGGTGCTGGGACTGTTGTAGTTGGGCCCTCCCACCTCTGGGCCCCGGTGCTGTGGCTGTTGTAGTTGGGCCCTTCCCACCTCTAGGCCCCGGTGCTGGGACTGTTGTAGTTGGGCCCCCTCCCAACTCTAGGCCCCGGTGCTGGGACTGTTGTAGTTGGGCCTCCTCCCACCTCTGGGACCGGTGCTGGGGCTGTTGTAGTTGGGCCCTCCCACCTCTGGGCCCCGGTGCTGGGACTGTTGTAGTTGGGCCCTCCCACCTCTGGGCCCCGGTGCTGTGGCTGTTGTAGTTGGGCCCTCCCACCTCTGGGCCCCGGTGCTGTGGCTGTTGTAGTTGGGCCCTTCCCACCTCTAGGCCCCGGTGCTGGGACTGTTGTAGTTGGGCCCCCTCCCAACTCTAGGCCCCGGTGCTGGGACTGTTGTAGTTGGGCCTCCTCCCACCTCTGGGACCGGTGCTGGGGCTGTTGTAGTTGGGCCCCTCCCACCTCTAGGCCCCGGTGCTGGGACTGTTGTAGTTGGGCCTCCTCCCACCTCTGGGACCGGTGCTGGGGCTGTTGTAGTTGGGCCCTCCCACCTCTGGGCCCCGGTGCTGGGACTGTTGTAGTTGGGCCCCCTCCCACCTCTGGGCCCCAGTGCAATGCACCAACTCCACCAATCGTAGCTACAACTCTGGCAGCAAGGCTATGCTCTATCAGATGTGTACGTGAGGCAAGTGTCACAATTTACAACAATACAGTCAACCTTTACATGAAAAGACAAGCCTCTAATGAAGTTTATGCAGTTAACGCAGACTTGGCTGCGAGGATGATGGTTTACCAATCATCAAGTCCGGTCTAAGTCAAAGGAAAGGAGGAATTGAACTGCTCTTTAAACAAGGGATCTGGTAACTGGATTAAAAATAGCAGTCACCAAGAATTATTGTCAACCCATGATATGTGTTTCAGACAGACAATGAATGTCAGATCTCTTGTGATGGAGAAGACAGCACGTTGATGTGAGGCGTCATGTCGTAGCAGTCTGGTGAGTCACTGAACCAGACCAGTCACTGGTGTGCTAATGGGCAATTCTCCAGGGAAGGGTAAGACGTAAACCAACATTTTTTTAAAATCTCTTGAGACAGTGTCAAACACCAGTGCAGAGGATCAACGTGAAGAACGGTTTTTAAGATATTTTTAACTTATTACCCAATATCCTGCTACCCTCCCCATAGCAATATTCTCCCCTCACATTTCTCCTCCCTAATACAAAACAAGTTCCTGAAGTCCTGCCACCCTCTCCCAGCACCGTGATGCAAACCATACTCTCCACCTCCTACACATAACTAATCTAAAAAGAACCTGACGTCTTGCTACCCGCCATATCCACCTTCAGCAACACCCTCCCCTTACCATTCCCATAATACAAAAAGATCCAAGGTAAATCAAAATGGGACCTGGTGTTCTACCACCATAACAGTTTCTGTGCAGTCTCTGTCCCTCCCTCCCATAAGCCTCTCTCTCCATTTAGCATCTTAGAGGGAGAACCTCCAGGCCAGGTATGAGCAGACCTGTAGCTGACAAGTGACATAGTGGTTGGTGGCACCTATCTTCATAGCCTCGGTCGGTCCCTGGGTAACTGGGGGAAGCTTCGGATCACCACCAGTCAGTGCATGGGCTTCGGGCTGGTGTTTCATTGCTCTGACATCAGAGCACTGGTGCACCAAGTTTCAAAATACATATATATGCTAATATCCTTCAGAAGCCATACACATAAATAGAATTGACTGCAATTTGGAAATCCCCTATCTGAGATTTGCAGCACAGCCATGGCTGTTCAGCTTTTTCTAAGGGATGGAGAGGTCTGCGAGAGCTGGCTGATTTACTTTGGTGGTTCTGGGAAATTAGGCGGAAGCCTGAAGCCTTTTCTTTCCATAAAGATAGATCTCTCATTGTGGAGGCCTTACACACACTGCCAAGAAAAGCCTCAGGGGAGTGCACCACTAATCTACGCTCAGCTGGTGTAGAGTCATGACAACTTTGAACAAAGGCATGTCTTCAATGTGTGGATCATTAAAGCGTGGCTAAAGAGAGTGGAAAGGGCTTTAGAGAGAGGGGGAAAGACGCTTTTAATTAGTATTATTGTAATTCATGATAATGTAATACGTAGGAAACTTCAGCCATAGGACAAAACTATGGGAGGGGGGAAAGATGAAGCTGACAAAGCAAAGGATAGGAATAAGATCCAATAAGTAAAGACCTAGTATTAATGTAGCTTTGGAGTATACAAAATATTGAAGTAAGGAGGGGCAGTGAGAAACAAAATTATTGAGACAGTAAACAAGGCAAAGACAGAAACACAGAAATGTATAAAGGAAAGGGAAAAAGAAAGGGAAGAAGAAAGAAGGGGGAAAAGAAATGAAAAAGGAAGTAAGAAAAGAGGGTGGAGGTAAAGAAACAAATGGCAGAAAGAAGGGCACGTACTGAGAATTGATGAAAGAATGTTTTATAGCGCATACACAGAAGGTACTCAGCAAGGTGCCTCAGATACACATGCAGCCCAAAGAAAACAAGAAATAATTCAGTGGTGACAGAAGAGAAAATAGAAACAATAAAGAAGCATGAATGGAGAGGGAAAAAAGGATAAAGAAAAGAATAAAATATGAGAAAGGGTTAACCTTGAGACGAGGACTAAGAACAGTCAAGAATGATAGAAGTAGTAAAATAAGGAGATAACAAGAAATAAAATATTAAAAATTCAAATAATCTAGGCTCTGAAGGATGGGACGCGCAAGCTCACATAGCTGCAAACGGTGTGGCGACCCCGTAGACTCCTTCTATCATGTTGTTTGGTCCTGTCCTGTTATAAAAGCATACTTGGCCTCAGTCCTTGCACAGGTCACATACACGCTGCATGTTGTGGGAGAGTTAGTCCCCAGGGTGGTGCTTCGGGGGATAATGGATGGTTGGATAGATACTACACACCACAGAATATCAGGGCCGAACTGGCCATAGTGGGCACCGGGCATTTCCCTAGTGGGCCGCCAGGGTGGAGGCCGGTTTTGAGCCCCCGGGGCGCTGTCTTGTTACGGGGCAGTTTTTGCAGCATAGCTGCAATATCGGCCCTTGTAACAAAAATTGCCGAAACCGGCCCTGGCAAACAGCTCGGCAGCGACCCCAACCGCCCGGGGTGCCAGTCGAGCAATTTGCCGGGGCTCGTTTTGGTTCCCAGTCCGGCCCTGCCACAGATCATTTGCAGGTATTCGGTATTTTGCGGCCAAATGAGACATCGCTCTGCACTGGAGGCCACCAAACCCTCCGCCCTTGTCTACCTGGCGTAAAGGTATGAACTTCTGCTGTAATGCCGAAAAGGAGATATAGAAGTGGGGGAGGCTGTGCCAAAAACATGCAAAAATTGGGGGGCACGGACTCCATTGGGCTCGTATATTTTTTCTTCAATGCTGTTTTGCCCTTTCGGACTACGGGGACGACATTCTTCAACTGCTTGGGTGAAAGGGGGTCCATGGCTCAAGGCCATGGCAGTAATCGCGTCCATCACCTGAGTGCATGTAACCTTGTACTGTTGGTATATGACTATGCTATAAAATCAATTAGAAACAATATATTTTTTTCAAATATATATATCCTTGGGAAAGAGAGTTAAGATGAAATGTTGAGAGGGTACTAAAGGAAGGAGACAATGATGGGAGAAATCCACGAAAATAGATGAGAGAATAGAGAAACAGGATAATTGAAGAGGAGGATGAATGAGGAAAATAAAACAAGGGGTGAAGATCAGGATAAAAGAAAATGAGAGAGAAAAGCACCGCAGAAACAAAGAAGGAAGTGTGAATTAAAAGTAGAAACGTGTATAAGGAATCAAAGAAGAGGAAACGCTTAAATAATGTTTAACTTGGAAAGAAAGGAGGAAAGAAAAAGAAATAAACCAATTTAGGATTGTAGAAAAGGGAGGGAAAGTTAAGGCTTGTGGAGGAAAATGTAGAGAAACCAAACAGCAATGGAAGGCAGAGTTGAGAAAGTGGGAATACTCCTTTGCATACCAGTAATTCCTGTGTTTTTTTAGATGAGTTTGTTCCAGGGTCATCTCACAAGGAGCTTTCATCACAGCTCACACAAAGGCTGTGAATGGTTCAGGGTCCAGGTCTCCTGACAGTGAATTGTCACATGCCCACTATGAGCTACTTTGTCTTCCAGTTCAGTTTGGGGTAGAGGTATACCGGGTTGCAACAGTGTAGGAAGCTGAGCTGGAGCTTGTGGGTCCTGTGTTACAGTCAGCGAAGCAGGTACTAGTGGTGAGGGCAATTCACAAGAATAACCACCCTGCACCATATTGCACGGGGTAAGAGCTGTGTTCATCCTGCCAGTGCCTGAAATACTTTTGATGTTTAAATATGTGATGCCAATTATGATTGAAAGACAAGGTTATAAAGAGGGGGTCTCAATCTACTAATAGCATAGTGGCACAGCCTAGATAGGGTAACTATTGTAGGGTCATCAGTTTGGCTCTGATGAAAGCCCAGCAATGCCTGAGTTCACCAGAAGGGCTGGAAAGTGTTGACCATTCAGGTGTAGGAGAAAGTTACCTGATAGTATCAACATCCTCCTACTCTGTTTTTGTTTTTAATCTTGTGCAGGATAGACTTTGTATTGCTTCAATAAACATACACGCCTACAATCCCTAGTCTGACCCAATTGTAATACCATGAAATCTGAACCCTCATTAACTCAATCAATTCATAACAAAAAAAAGACCACCAAGATGTTACATGGAGCCTGCTGAGCACCAGGATTGGTTCTAGCGATGGAACGACCCCAATAATGGAGCATGCCACTATTAGTGGGTGATGGGTCACCTCCTTCATGATTGGGACTGCTTGCAGTCAAGCAACCCTGATGATGAAGCATGCCATTATTTGTGGGTGAGGGAGGAGATGCCTCAATTTGTATTATTCTAATGGGTTCTGTCACCATGAAAAGCAAGTCCAACAGGAGTTAAGTAATTTATCATTAGAGGACACCATGATGGTGGTTGTGAGTGGTTATACCATACTAGTCTGAGTATGACACCTATCAGAGCCTGATAGTTCTGTAGCATGTAATATGAATACCACCTTCTGAAGTACAGCCTTGTGGCCCTGTCAAATTCTATTCATGTGGCCCTCCAGGCCGGGCAGTGGGATAACTTTGGTCATCACCTGTACAATGTGCACGTTCTATTGAGAGGTGATTAAAGGGAGGACGGAAAGCTAGGCCACCCAGCCCCTCCTCAGCTATTTACAGCCTGTCCTTTGTTTTTGAACCAATGGATTTGGCATTCCATAGCCCACTCAAAAGGCAGCATGAGTTTTCTCTGAAGTTCAACAAAGATGTGGTTTACCCAGAATGTTCCCCCACTCTTAGTTGAGGGTGGCTACTGCTCCCTCACGCCAGGTTTTAAAGAGACAGTTGCAGCGGCTGATTATAGTTTATGGACACCAGCCCTTTTACTTGTCCCACTGATGGGTAGGCAGCGTACCAGTTCTTCTTTGGAAAGCCCTTGCCATCTGTGACTAGGGCCCTTAGCAACCCCCACCACCCCACACACATGGTTTGTGAAGAGTGTTCTATGTGCTACATGGTACACAAATTATGAGTGACTTTGGAAACATGTGCAGAGTTAATAATGTCTAAAAGAGAGATGTTGACCATGGCCCTTCATAGGGGATTTCCCTAAAATGTTTTGCTTTTTTTCCTCTTGGTTGTTGCTGATTCTATTTTTGTGGCCTTAGCCCACTGGGCACTTTCCAACTGTAATGCAGTGTGAAAGCGCATGCACCCTTCCTACACATGCTAGGAAGAGGTCCTTACTTAATTGGTTTAGGTGTTGTACCTGTGAGTGCCCTGTAAAAATAGACGCCACACACTTAGGGCAGGTACTGCACTGTCTAATAGTAGTATACATCACAGATTGTGCCACCCACCAGTATATCCTTTCAAACATGTATCAAGTCTGCCATTGCCGGCCCGTGGGTGTGCAGTGACACTTATGCTTAGGTTGGCATCTCTAACTCATTAGCCAACCCTGAATGGGCCTCCACTATCACTAGAGAACCACTAGGATAAGCCCTAAGGGGCAGAGCAATTGGTAGGCGAAAGGCAGGGGAGGTATACATGAGCTTTCCCCACCTAGGAGAGAGGCTCTCCCCATGGAACAACACCAACGTTTTGCAGAATTCTCTTAATGACCTCAGGGCTTTGGGCACTTTCCTGCAGTAAATGCAGTGTGAAAGTGGGCACGTATTTCCTACACATGTTAGGAAGTGGTGCTTGCCTGATGTTTTTAAACATGTCTCAAGCCTGCCGTTGCAGGCCTGTGTGTGCACACTTGCACTTAAGCTCAGGTGGGCCTTTCTAAACCTTTGGCCACTCCTGAGGGGACCACTCACTACCACTAGGGCACACCTAGTGTAAGTCTTCAGGGGTGAAGCAAGTGGTAGGTGAAAGTCAGGGCAGATACACATGTGTGTTACCTGCCCAGGTAGTGAAGGATACCTATGAGTATTTTCACTACCGATGAGGTTTGCTCTTCCCATAGGTTAACATGGGGGAATGGCTGAAATGACTTCAAGCTGCAATAGTGGTTTGAAGTGGAGCAGCCTCCTAATGCTTCCTATCATTGAATTCACACTGACAACCCATCTCCTGTGGTAAAGGTGGATTATTATTAATAGCTTAAAAATGCCACTTCTAGGAAGTGGGCATTTCTCTGCTCGGAAACGCTTTGCGTGCCTTTTAGTTTGATTCCAGTCCCCACTCGAGGCTGGGGGAGCACATCTGTGGATTCCCCATCAGAGCTATAAACATTGGGCATGCAACTGGAATGACAGACCTCTGCCAATTGATGGCCTGGCAGGATAGATCATGGCCCCTCTAAAGATTAGGATCTGCATTACACAGCCTCTTGGCAGACAGGTCTGAAATATAGCGGAGATGTGTGGTTCAAAGGGAGCCCTCTGAACCACCCCCATACTTCATAAGCACACTATAGTATAACTACTGGTGCCATACTTCAGCAGAGTAGAGATACACTTGTGGCAACGTAGGACTGGAGAACCTGGTCTGCGTAGTGCAAACTATCAGAGGAATCTGTTGGGAACAAGGAAGATTACTGCCATTGGAAGGGACCATGCACCCTTACTGAATAGTGGCTGGCCTGGTGCTGACTACCTGCTGCTGTGTGGCACCCTGAAGTGTGCTCTCCAAGGGCTTGCCCCTGTTCTCTTTTGGATTTTTTCAGGGACATCAATGACTGCCCACGAAGGATACCCCAAAAATGTGCCCACATCAAAGGCGTGTGGCCCCTACATCTTTGGGGCCTCAACACACGTAAGCATCTTGTTGGTGGTGAGTGGATTCACTGGTTGCGTGATCCAGCATCGCCCACTTCATCGATGAAACTGCATCTCTCTCGTGTGACATGCCAACAGCATGTACCCATATTAGAGACTCATTCTACTTTGTGCAGCTTGTCTAAACTTGCGATTGTGTGTGACTGGTATTGTCTAGTGCAACCTGTATCAATGCACACCAGACGTGGTGCTTTATTTCCAGGGAGGTATTGAATCTATCAATCTTCGTTGTGTGTGACCGGCATTGCCTGGTGCGACCCGTATCAACGTACACCAGACGTTGTGCCTCATTTCCATGGAGGTATGGAATTTGCGATTCTTCAATGTGTGTGTCTGAAACTGTTTGGTATGACTTGTATTAATGCGCATCAGACGTTGAGCCTCATTTTCAGTGAGGTGCAGAGGAGCGGTTTCATGTTTCGTTATTCCCCGGATTACCTAGGTGCTACTTTGACCGAAGTGTGTCTTGTGGGGTGCCTCCTTCTTTCGAGAGGCTCCCCTGCTGCCCCCCATTTATCAATTGTTCCTTTTGTGCCCTCAGTGTGGCGGATCAACTGCTTGATGACTTTATGTTGCCAGGCAGGATTGCCCAGATCGGGCCGGGCGGTGAGAGTAATTGACTAGGCTGAGGAATGCTTCCGAGAGCTATCAGAAGCGGGTCAAGAGACTTCGAAAGAACTGGGCTGGTGCCGGAAGGCCTATTGTGGAACCCTTTGGTTGAACGATTATCGCACTCTTCTGCTCCGCATACTGCAGGTGAACTTCCTGAGTGGTGGTCAACCCCCCATTTGTCGGTTGTCACCTAATTAGCTCTGCTACCTACCCCCACCTTCTTCCATAGGGCCCTTACTAAGTGTGACTCCAGCTGCAGTCTGCCTAGTATCAGCAGAAGGTTTTTTTTATCTTCAATCCATGGGCATTGAGTGGTCAGTGGTAGCTGAATTGTGGAGGAGGGCTTGGGCCACAGGGTCTGCATTTGTATTATCAACTGACTTGCCAGATATCAGTTGGACCGCATTACTGTGCTATGTGAATGTGTGTATGAGTGACCTGCCTGATATCCATAGGACCGCTTATCGGTGCTGAGTGAGTGGGAGTGACTGCATGAGGACCGCCTGTTATTAATTACACTGCATGGTGGTGTTGCTTTACATGTTGATTCCATGCCAAAAGAAAATTACGTTTGACGGTTTTTACTTGTGCGGCTTTGGCCCTCGGTGATGTTTAAAGAATTGTAATTTTCTGTGTGTACAAATGTCTAATATTGTTGTGATCTGGGGTGCACCCCATAACTGTGTGGTATTGAATTGTAATAATGTTCAGGATGGGCCTATTTCTGACAATGTTTGGCACCGCATAAGTGTGCTCTGGGTAAAGTAGGATCTTTCCCAAGTGTGCATACTACTGATGTAATTTTAACACAATTGGAGGCTAGTACTGCTAATAATATTTCCAAATGTGATTTATGCACAGAAATACTTGATGTTCAAGTTGTGTTAATTAATGTGTGTGTTGAATACAAAATGTATTTACATGCACCACATGTGAAGTCTCTTTTGTGACGCTCAGTGTATTTATTGTGTGAGAATGCTGTGCCAATGCTTTACACATTGTCTCTGTGATAAGCCTGAGTGCCTAGTGCCAAGCTACCCAAAGGGTGAGCACAGGTTATACAATATGTTTAATTGCCTACCGCTGATGGGAGTGGTAGATTCTGCCTGCCTAGGGCAGCCCCTCAACCAATAAGTGTGAGTTCCAATAAGAGCACAGTGAGCACCTAAACAAAATACCAGTTCCCTTTCAGGTTGTCTTTGTCCTTTCTTTGGGGCATGCCAGCCTGAAAGCTGATGTTTCAGGTGATCAGTTCCAAAGACCCTGTAAGTATGTGGTAGACTGGGGACATATTCATCTGCTTCCATTCCATTTAGGGCCCGATGTAGGAAGCCTAATACCGGTCGGCAACGGACGAATTTCAGTCGTTACCGACCGGTATTAGGCTTTTCTGATGTAGGGGCCTAATCTAAGGATTCTGTAATTTACCGAATCCGTAATTTAAGGAATCGGTAAATTACCGAATTCTTAAATACCGATTCGGTAAATCACCGAATTCCTAATGTAGGGAGCACTTAAATTAGTGATTTTCCCATGTTAGGATTCGTTATTTACCACCAACTACAAGTTGGTGGTAAATAACGAAAACCCCCAAAAAAGCAATTTCATGCAAATTATTTCAGTGCCCTTAGGGCATGTATGTGTGCCACATGTGCACCCATACACAATTGAGCGGTGCAACAGGGTGTCAAAGTGACACCCTGCCACCCTTCAATGTTTTCCCCCTTTTACCGAATCGGTATTTACCGATTCAGTAATTCCCAATCATTCCTATGGGCCTTTAGGCCCATAGAAATGAATGGGGAATACCAAATCGGTAATTACCGATTCGGTAAATACAGAATCTTAACAATTCAGCAATACTTACCGAATTTTTCCCTACATAGCATTTACCGATGCCAGGACTCAGGACCGGACAGTACTGGCCCATGTAAAGCACTGGTTTCACCTGTGCAATGAAAGGAAGACAAATATTATCATCATCCATCTAAAAGTTGCACTTTGTTTTACATTTGTTTCGCTTCTAATTTACTTTTCCAAAATGGCAGTCCATCATTTTAAAAGAGTAGGTGATAAATTGTCGTAATGCATGCGTGACTAGGCATGCATAAGGACACGAGTTAAGGGTGCATGAGGGTAGACAGCATCTAGGCACTCTTTTTGCAGGGTAGATCTGCCCTCCCAAGAGGTTGGGCCCCACAGAAATATCCTGAACTGGTCCCAGTGTAAATTTCAGACACCGGGACACATTCAAAAAGAACAATTGATGGATAGAATGCAGAACAATGTCATACATTCACCCCAGTACAGAGAACTGGGCCTAAATCTATCGTTTTTTTGCTCACCATGCCATTCCAGTTTAGACCCAGCCATATGCAAATCAGTCTTGAC
The DNA here is from genome assembly GCF_964261635.1 of Lissotriton helveticus. Classification (NCBI taxonomy): domain Eukaryota; kingdom Metazoa; phylum Chordata; class Amphibia; order Caudata; family Salamandridae; genus Lissotriton; species Lissotriton helveticus. The sequence goes on from NC_136057.1 coordinate 323,061,160, forward strand.
CCTGCGCCCAATGGGAACAGTCCAGCCCGAACTGCGAGGCCAGATCCTCCCTGGACTGGAAACAAGCATCCCAGGACTGGTTTCGGGCTTTCAGCCCTCATCAGCCAGGATAGCTTGACTCCAGTGGCATGGAGAGCATGGGACCCACGTCTGGGCATACCCGTCCCACTCGGGGTGACAAACGCAAAAAGAACTATTGATGGACAGAATGCAGAGCAATGTCATACATTCACCCCAGTAAAGAGATCTGGACCTAAATCCATTGTGTTTTTGCTCACCTTTCCATTCTAGTTTGGACCCAGCCATATGCAAATCATTCTTGACCCTGCGCCCAATGGGAACAGTCCAGCCGAACTGCCAGGCCAAGTCCTCCCTGGACTGGAATAAAGCATCCTAGAACCAGCTTCGGGCTTTCAGCCCTCATCAGCCAGAATAGCTTGACTCCAGTGGCATGGAGAGAACGGGACCCACATTTGGACATACCTGTCCCACTCAGGGTGACAAACGCAAAATGAACAATTGATGGACAGAATGCAGAACAATGTCATACATTCACCCCAGTACAAAGATCTGGGCCTAAATCCATTGGTTGTTTGCTCACCATGCCATTCCAGTTTGGACCCAGCCATATGCAAATCATTCTTGACCCTGCGCTCAATGGGAACAGTCCAGCCCGAACAGCCAGGCCAGGTCCTCCCTAGACTGGAAACAAGCATCCTAGGAGCAGTGTCGGGCTTTCAGCCCTCATCAGCCAGGATAGCTTGACTCCAGTGGCATGGAGAGCACTGAACCCACGTCTGGGCATACCCGTCCCACTAGGGGTGACAAATGCAAAAAGAAAATTGATGGACAGAATGCAGAACAATGTCATACATTCACCCCATTACAGAGATCTAGGCCTAAATCTATCGTTTTTTTGCTCACCATGCCATTCCAGTTTGGACCCAGCCATATGTAAATCAGTCTTCAGCCTGTGCCCAATGGGACCAGTCCAGCCCAAACTGCCATGCCAGGTCCTCCCTGGACTGGAAACAAGCATCCTAGGACCGGTTTCGGGCTTTCAGCCCTCATCAGCCAGGATAGCTTGACTCCAGTTGCATGGAGAGCACTGGATCCACGTCTGGGCATACCCGTCCCACTCGGGGTGACAAATGCAAAAAGAATAATTGATGTATAGAATGCATAGCACTTTTCACCCTAAGTGGGATCGGTATGCCCAGACATGGGTCCCTTGCTCCCTGTGCCACTGGAATCAAGATAGCCTGGCTGATGAAAGGTAATCCCCAGAAACCGGTCCCAGGATGCTTGTTCCGGTCCAGGGAGGACCCGGCGTGGCAGTTCAGTCTGGACTGTACCCATGAGGCATAGGGTCAAGACTGATTTGCACATGGTGAGTAGCCATGCTTTACAAACTCCTGATTGTCTGATTGATCGCATTGCAGGACGTCAGAACATTTGACATCATACGTACACATTATACACTGACAATAAATCATACATGTGTAAGTCAATGTACAGGATGTGTTACATAAGGCAGTGAGGGTTACAAGGTGTTGGAGCCACATGTCCTTCACAGGTCACTGTGTTATATTAGAAGGATTACAATGTATGAACTGCAAGTAACAAAAGGATCTCCGTGTTAGAAGGAGAAACCCAATTACTGATTTACTTAAAATATTAACACTCTGTCATCTGTGTGTTACATAATGTGCTTTGCAGAAGACGTATTAACCCTTTATGCTACTTTGATTCAAAACTGGGACTAGACAAAGACAGATCTCTCCAGCAAATATGTCAACCACCAGAATTATCCCTGTTCCTTAAGATGATTTAGTTGGCACACAAAGATCCCTGCAGCAGGTGCCTTAACCCAGTACAACATTTTAAAACGCAGACTTTTCAATAAACTAAGTAGAGCAGGTTTACTGCCACATTTCTCCTTGTTGCCAATTTCTTTGTGGCAGGGTTTTAAAAAATAAATGTATAAGATGGGGCTCAGATTTTGCGCCAGGGTTGTGCCACGTTTTGGCACAACCCGATGCAAAATATTACTTGTTAAATATTGTAAGGTGCTGAAATTTACTCATGATAAACCTGCTAAACATGTGTGAGGTTCTAATATCTGATATCACTTCTTGTGAAGTCCTGGGCTGTGATGCCACGCACCGTGATGTCAGGCACTGTGGTGTCACACAAGATGATATTACTTGCATAACATAAGTATTTGTAAACCGCTCATGCACCCAGAAGGGCATCTTGTCATGAAATAGCATGTTTATTGTTACCGAACTCAATGGTATTTATTTCATTGACCTCGGAAGGATGAAAGGCTGAGTGGGCCAACCAGGATTTGATCCTGTGATCATGAGGTCAAACACAGGCCCCTACAGTGGATGCATTCGTTCACTAAGCCACCAGACCAGGCATACTGCCTCACTTGGTTAGTCCCCCCACTTCTTTTTTTAGGACTTGTGCCCTGGCATGCACATCCATCACACACGTGCGTAAATGGCAATGCATGCATATGCATTGACAGCTGTCTTGAAACGGGTTTTCTTTAATAGAAAACCCATTGCAATATTTCCTGCCATATGTTCACATTCATCATGATACGTGTGTACACACGGCCAAAAAAAAGCATGCAAAAGCTAAGAGCTCAGCCGTTTGGAGCCAAGAGTAATTGACTTAGCAAATGCTTGTTATTAACCACGGGTAAGGGAAGTAAGAGGGAAGTAAGACGAAAGAAAGAAAATGAAGGAAGCAAGAAAAGAAAGAAAGAAAGAAAGAAAGAAAGAAGGAAGGAAGGAAAGAAAGAAAGAAAGAAAGAAAAGAAAGAAAGAAAGAAAGAAAGAAAGAAAGAAAGAAAGAATGAATGAAAGAAAGAAAGAGAAACAAAGATGGGAGCGGTAGGAAGGAAAATATGAGAAGTAATTAGGAAATGGACGAGTCAGGGAAAAAAAGAGAAGTGGTGCGGGAATTGAGTCTGTAACACAGCCAGAAAATGCCCGTAGTTATGCAGCGAGCGTACAAAAGACACAGAACGGCCGAGTCCCCGGAAGATGGATGGACGGTGGGCTTTATTAAATAAAATGACACATCTTTATCAGCAGTGATGGGGATGTAGAGGGAGATTTACAAGGGCAGTTGCCTGGGTGGAAACGAAATGGCCTCGTGCAGCCGCGTGGGGGCCAGAGCCCCCGCCCGCCACGCGTGCCGCGCAATCACCGCCGAAGCTTTCCTCTCTGGTTGGCTGAAGCTCTCACATGGCCATCCATCATGGGCGGCGTCCGTGGAGAGGGTCGGGCAGAAGTGGTCGCTCGGGAGGCTATTACTGTTGGGCCTCAGGGGAGGCGCCCCACCGCTGCCCCCTGGGCAGGGGCTGTGGACGAGGCTATCACACCTTGGACAGCGGCAATGGGTCCAGGTGGGACCGGAAGACGCTCAACACCTAAGAGCTGTGCTCGCAATGTACCGCACTCTAAAGGATGAGAGTCTGAGACAGCCTCATCTGTATCCAAACCCACTATTTGGTCATCACTGCAACAAACGTTCAGCTCACTGAGGCACACTGGTGGCACTGATAACAATAGCACCCTTTTTCCCACATTTAAATACTAATAAAAGGGAAGAACACAATAATTGTTTTGTTATACTTAGTCCTATAGTAATGGAAGGTTATTTTTTGTAAGGCAATTGGAAAACAGGACACAGTCCCTCTCTCTCTCTTTAGTTGATTGGAGGGAGGCTGGATAACGAATCATCTGTGCCCGTTCTCCCCATCCTCCAAGCTCCCTCTCTAATGCTGATCTCTACAGGTAAATGCATCTATTAGAGACAGGGCAAGTAAAGGCCTATGTTTGTAGCAGTCTCAGGAAAAATACTTCTTTAATATTCATATCATGCAAAGAAGATTAACAAGGGACATTTTAAAATACGATTAATATGATGCCTTTGTCACCCTTTCACTTACTGTGTGTCTCCTCACTCCTTTTCCGTGGCCAATTTTGCAACTGGCATAACCAAGACCGTACGCTATTAAATTATGCGCTAATATGCAGAGAGAAGAGTGTGGGTCCGCCTCCTACAGCTGTAGCTTATTTGAAGTATCATTCACATTTGGATCAGACCACAGTCTTTTGTACATCTTTGCTTTTACATTTTTTGTTGGTGATTGGTCAATGAGGTAGTTCACTCTGGGATCAGCATTGCTCTTTTCAGCCACGCTGTCCACTTAAATTAACACTGAGTTTAATTATATATGCATACTGCTCTCCAATTCATGTTCCCACATCATCTCTCCTTCCAACATTGCAGACCAACAAAGTTAGGCTTTGTTTTCTAATTTTCAGTTTTTAAATCTGCCTAAAGACTTTACCTATGTTTTTGTAATGCATAAAAATGTTTTATTTTGCTGAGTTATTCAGCATAATGTGGGCCCTAGTTTCTGAAGATTGTTATTTGTACAGCCATTCAGTGTTTAACCCCTTCACTGCGGCGGCTATTCCGCCACAGTGCCAAGGGGGCAGGGCGGCCGCGCAGCGGCCGCATGCTGGTGACGGAACCGCTCCGTCACCAGCCGCGGTTGAGCTGTGCTCATGACGGAGCGGTTCCGTCACGGCCCGCGCGCTCAATGGAACGTCCAGCGCAGGCGCGGAATTCGTGCCGCTCAGGTGCGCCGAGCGGGCCGTGACGGAACCGCTCCGTCATCAGCACAGCGCGACCGCAGCTGATGATGGAGTGGTTCCGTCACCAGCAGAGGAGGGGTTAAAAATGGCTGATGCTGTGATGTTTTGATTGGTGTCTGCAGTCACTCAGTAGCCCTCATAGCAAATTGACATTTACACTTCTCTCTTGAACAAGCCCACTAGTAGCATTTGATTTACAGGCCCTGGCACACACCAAGCACTTTACTAGGGACTTACTGGTACATCAAATACGTCAATCATAGATAACCAATCATATCACAATTTCTTCAGACAGCATATGAGCTTTATCACTGATCAGCAGTGCCCAGAATCCTATAGCCAATGAAAACAGGGTCAGAAAAATAGGAGGCAAAAGTCAAAAAGTTTGGGGATAAACCTGTCAAAAGGGCCAAGTCTAACAAACATAATTTGTTAATGACTGCTTTTGAGTGTGAAAGATTGTTGTACTTAAAGTTTAGTAACCAGTAGGTGAGCCGAGGCATCCATACACTCACTAACTAACTAACCCATTTACACAGTTATCCAACAATGAATGACATTTTAATGAATTGTAATTACATTTAGAGAGATGTACCATCAGCACCCTGGTATACCCCTGAGTTGAAGGAACTTAAAAAGAAATGTAGGGCCCAAGAACGAATATGGAGGAAAGAATACTCTGCAGTGGGAGAAGACCATTACAGGAAAGCAATTGAAAATTACAAAGAGGCAATAATCTCGGTAGAGTCAGGCTTTTTTTGACCAAGAAAATCAGATCTGCAAAAAGTTCAGCCAGAGACCTTTTTAAAACAGTCACAGCTTTTTCAAAATTTGATGAAAGCAAACAGCACTCCCCTAACACAGAAACCTGTGATAAATTGGCAGATTTCTTTTATAGTAAAGTAAAAAGTGTATATGACGAGTTTGTCAGTCACCAAGCTGGGGATAGACCAGACGTGATGGACGGCCTACATCCTGGTGAGGCAACTACCCAGGCTCAACTAGAAAAATTCAATCACCTCACACCTGAACAAGAGGAGAGACTAATATTGGCTACTTAATCTGGACCCCCACTGAACCCCTGTCTGGCTATGGTGCTCCATATGGTTCCCAGTACCATTGCAGGTCATCTTGCACCTCTTTTAAATAATATTCTGGATGCAGGATCTTTTCCAAACATCTGGAAAAAAATCTTTAGTACGGCCTATACTGAAAAAACCTTATCAACACCCTATAGAGGTCAAAAATTACCCGCCGATTTCCTGTCTGCCATTTCCTTCTAAAAAAAATTAAAAAGCTCCTAATGAAGACTTGCTACATATCCTGGAGTCAAACGACAAAATGAATCATGCCCAACACAGATTTCGGCCTCTACATAGTACATAATCAGCCCTCATTGCAGCCACCGAAGAGATCTGCATCCAGCTAGATGGAGGAGGGAAGGCAATACAATCTTGCTAGACCTCTCAGCTGCATTTGACACAGTAAACCATCAAGTGCTCATCCGGCGCCTATCTGAAATGGTGATCACAGGAGGAGCCTCCGAGATACTAAGATTATTCTTAGCGAACAGAGAAAAAACTGTTGCGATGGGAGGACATAAATCACATACCTACGCCCTGCCATGCGGAGTGCCCCAGGGATCTTCGTTATACCCAACCCTGTTTAATGTCTTCGTCACCCCACTGGCCATACTCATCAGCTCTCATGGCTTTACTGCTATCTGTTATGCGGACGACACGCAAATTATTGTGTCTCTATCATCAAAGCCAGATGACGTGGCAATAAAATGTAACAACTGTATGCGCCACATCATCAAATGGATGCCTGACCACTGTTTAAAGGTGTATACCGATAAAACTGAGGTGCTACTATTCTGTAAAAACATAGCCTTCTCTAACAAAGCTTGGGGGCCAGATGAGGCCGGATCCTGCCCATCCCCAGCAAGGAAGGTAAAAAGTCTAAGGGTCCTACTAGATGATCAACTATTCTTATCAGACCAGGTCAATCACATTACATCGTCCTGTTTTTACACCTTGAAGATCTTGTGAAAATCTTTACCTTTTATCCTGATGGATCTAAGGAACACAGTAATTATGGCCCTGGTGTTGTCAAAGATTGATTACTGTAACGCCCTCCACTTGGGTGCTAATAAGATGACCATACGTAAGCTTCAATCACTTCAAAACGCGGCAGCATGATTACTACTTAAAATACCCAAATTTAGCTTGGTGTCCAAAGAGAATCAAGAGCTGCATTTCAAGTCCTTGTGCATTGTTCACAAGACCCTTTATGGGGGAGGACCAGAATATTTCAGTAATCGCATTAGAGGGCACGTCCCACAACGCAACCTCAGATCATCTACTGCCTCTTTGCTGGTCATTCCCCGGGTGAAGACCATGAAATGGGGGGAGGGGGTCAAGAAGCTTCCGTCATCTGGCCCTGAAACTTTGAAAACTCTGCCTTTTACTCTGAGTAGCCAAACAAACAGACAACTGTTCAGAAAGGCGCTGAAAACGTGGCTTTTCGCGTCTAACTGTTGATCTCCGTTCGCCTCCTTGCTCAGGTTATGACAGCTCAATCGCTAAGACGCCTCGGCTTACACGTGCTTTATAAAACGTTCATTTCATTTTTGACTTACTACCCCTGATAAGGTATTTTAGCACTTTATGCTGGAAAGCTCGATTCTACGGAACCCGAGGTTAGTGGTTAATCCAGTGGGTATTGGTTTATGGTGGTTATTGGGATTACTATTCTCAAGAAAACTATTCCACACATTTACTCCAATTTCTTTGCAGCAGATTAAATTAATAGGAGTTAGATGTGATTGTTAGTGAGGGGGTGTGTGACCTTACGCAGATGGTTAGAGGGATTAGTGGATAAGCTAGAGGAGTTTAGGTAATGTTAGGTTACACGGGTATGACTTTCAAAGGAGGGGTAGAGGTCTTAGAAGTGAGATGTGGACGATTTGCAGCAATATAATAATAGAAATGAAGACAAACATGCGTGAAATAGAGTCGGCTGTGCTCAGAAAGGGAGGCAGGTGATGCATGGAAGGGAAGGAGAGGGTCATTTGAAAGAAGAAAAGGAGAAGTGACAATCAGAAGTTTTTGGTAAAGGTCAGTTTTTGATCCAGAGTTTTAGAAATATGTATTAGACTTTACAAGGGGCTACCAGGATGTTCTACATTGCACCAACATTTTAAGGCTCTTAGCAGATATCCTGGGGCTGGCAGGTATTAGATCTTGTGAAATAGCCTCCATAGAATTCATAACCAGGATCAGATTGGCAGGGTGGGCAATGGGCTTGAGGATAAAGTCAGCTTGTGGGCTGGTTTTTGCAGCTGTCAATACAATTACGATTATCTGGGCCAGTATAGCCGCTGGTGCTCAACCCTGAAGGCTGCTGCAGCCTAAGAGAGACGGTCAGAGCTCAATAATACCATGTTCAGAGCATGGCTGTCTCATTGTCATGTGCAGTAGGACAATGGGCCCAAGTGAGCAGGCACAGCATGTGGTGGGTTTCCATCCATCCCGAGTCTCTGAGGTGATAGTGAGGACTCCGGAGAGGCAGTGCTTTTTTTTAGCATCACAGCTAGCACTAATGTTATATGGGGATGATGTGAAAGTGGGCTGTGCAGGGAGCCGGATTATGAGTGGTGCCCATTTAAGAGGTTCTGCTTTGGTCTCCAGCAGCAGACAGAGAAGCCCCGGGTGCCTGCTACCACCTTGTCATCTTCAAAACTGTGAACAGATTTCTGTTCTCCATTAAACGAAAGTAAAAAAAATAACGCAAACAACCAAAAAGAGCAAAAAGAAAACCTTTTGGGACACTCCCCAAAAATTCTTTTTGAAAACGTGTCTGTGAAAAACCTTCTACTTGAGACAAAATGACAAAGGGAAGGGAGAACAGACATGGCAGGAGAGTAACAAAATGGACTGGATAGGGAGCGCAATGTGGAGAGAAACAAAACGAGAGGTGAGACAGGAGAGTGGAGAAGAATGACACAAATATGGGAAGAGGAAAAAGAAATCAAGGGAGAGAAGAAAGGAAAGGCAGAGGAGGGAGGATAAGAATGATAGGGATGTAGACAGGGAGGGAGGTGGAGGAGATTAGAGAAAAGAAGTGATGAAAGACAGGGAATATAAGGGTAGACATTGGTAAAGGCAGAGAGAGAGTGAAAGCTGGAAAGCTAAAAGTGGAGAGGAGGGAGACAGGAACATGAATGACGAAGGGAAGGATGGAGAGGAGGGCAGAAGAGGGTGTCAAACATTTTCTGGTCTATGAGAAGGAAGGATGGATTCTACCTCACATGCACTACCCTAATTCTCTCCCTCAGTCTATAGCTTAGTTTAGAGGTTGTTGGCATTCAAAGAGGTAAATGTAGAGTACAATCTGCAGCATTATCATATAGCTCCTCAAGAAACGTGGTCTCAATCAGCATGACCCTTTAATAGGCCACATGTCAGCCTGGTTGTTAAGGCAAAGCATTTCGGCTGCCCTAAAGGAGGTGTCTCTTTATACATAAGCTAGGCTCTGAAGATAAAACCCCCTTTCCTTGTGTCATCGGAATTTGGCCTCCTTGCATTGCTTTTAGAAGAGTGGAAGGACAAGCGGAAGACTAGCCTAATTTTTTTAAAACACCTATGTAAACACCCGTAAAAACGAAAAAAAAGACCTAGGGTTGAAAACTGTGTCGAGTCATAATGGAACTGAAGAACACTTATCCTGATGCAGATATAGGGAAACATCCTTTACAACGCGGTGTAAACCGCGTGTCCTTTACGACGCTGCCATTACAACGCAAGTCATTACTACGACTTGCTCTGGATGGCGCTCTTGCTTAAGGAATAGTTTGATTTTCTATTCCAACACCTTCCCTACTGTTACGTCGGTTGGAGTTGGAATAGAAAATTAAATTATTCCACAATCCAGCGCCCTCCAACGCAAGTCGTTGTAACGACTTGCGTTGTGAAAACTGCGTTGTCAAGTACCGTGATCAAAATGATCGCGTTGTACTGACATACATCCCAGATGTAAGCATAACAGGAGACTTTAATCTGAACCTATTTCATACTCAGGAAGACAAAGTGGATATATGCTGGAACTGGGCGCTAGGGGGGAAATTCCAGCTCAGTCTCTACCACCGATGATAAGCTCTGACAAACTGAGCAAAACGCTCTTTGATTATTGCACCTCAGTAGGGCTGTGTCCTTAATGACAGGTTTACTAGTGATAGTCCCCAAGCATGGACCCGGAAAACAGAAAGTTGTGTCTCACACTTGTTTTATACTCTGGCCTGCATAGAGGTCTTCAGTTACAACCTAGAGAGAGTTTTGTGTCAACCAACACTAAGAAAGTGACAATGTACTGCAAATTATCACCCTGTCAACAAATAACCAAAGTTATTGCAACCCAAAAGCTTTGGTGTATGATGGATGTGCAAACAGCCCCTTTGTCATGGGAGTCCATAATTGCAGCGGCCACGGCCCTGCCTCTTTCTGCCTTAGAAAATGCCTTCATCTGTGGGGATGAAGCAGTTTACATCGCATGGCATGGTGTAATTCTGAATTTTCTTTGATTTGCACACATAATAATGAGTAAACTTTAGGGATAATGGGCCCGATTCACAGAATGAATTTAAGACTCAATCCTAAACTTACTACTATTTTGATATTCACAGAATGCACTTACTACGTTTGGCATTCACAGAATAAACTTACTACTTTTGGTATTCACAGAAGTTAGCCTTTTGTCTTAAGTCTGTCTTAAGTCTGTCTTAAGTTTGACAAACTTAAGACAAAATCCTAAGGGCCTGATTCACAGAATGAATTTAAGACTCAATCTTAAACTTACTACTATTTTGGTATTCAAAGAATGCACTTACTACTTTTGGTATTCACAGAAGTTAGGATTTTGTCTTAAGTTTGTCTTAAAACAAACTTAAGACAGACTTAAGACAGACTTAAGACAGACTTAAGACAAAATCCTAACTTCTGTGAATACCAAAAGTAGTAAGTTCATTCTGTGAATACCAAAAATAGTAAGTGCATTCTGTGAATACCAAAATAGTAGTAAGTTTAGGATTGAGTCTTAAGTTCATTCTGTGAATCGGGCCCTAACTTCTGTGAATACCAAAAGTAGTAAATGCTTTCTGTGAATACCAAAATAGTAGTAAGTTTAGGATTGAGTCTTAAATTCATTCTGTGAATCGGGCCCAATGTCCTCAATCTTAGTCCTAACAGTTTGTATTGCAGACCTGCCAACTCACACAGTGCCACTGTGTTTCACACGATTTTGACTCCCTTCACGTAATCACCCGGTGACAAACCAAAATAACACCTGGGCAGGGAAAACGAGCTGAAAACCACTGCAAATAGCGGGTTTCCAGCTCGTTTTCAGAGACAGTAAGCAGCTGATGTCCATTAAAAAATGTGAACACATCCCATGACATGGGCGAAAGCCTGAAAATGAGTGTTTTTTTTTTGGGGGGGGAGTGGGTGGGGCTTGATCGGGGTCAGCATGCCTCTTAGGTCGCTCTCGGCATGAGTCTGCGCCCTCCCCTCACACGGTGAAATTAATTTGTAAGTTGGCAGGTATGATATTCGTATTAAGGAAAATAGAAATCACAATTGCAGAAATAACAACATATTGAGGTGGGAGAGCCAACAAATTAACAAGCGAAGGCGCTGTACCAAGAGTTGGATCTGGAGCTAAGCGTCCATGCATGAGCCAAGCCTTGAAAATATTTACCATGTGAATCATGTGGCAAACATTATGGTAGAATATGAATAAGTATGTTACAAATTGTAAAAAATTGTATTTTGTTAACACGCTGATCTGTTTCACCTAAATACATGAGATTGTATCTCTACATTGAAAAATATTTATTAGAAGCGAGAGTTTTTAAACATTAACTGGGAACCATTCCTGTCCCGCCCTGATGACAATACCATTAGTGAACTAATAGGCAAGTGAGTTGTCATGTGTCCCTGTATGTGACCTAGATTCTTATTATAGTTGGAGCAACATTATAGGCTACTAATAAAACACAAGTGGGGTTGAGTACACTTAAAATCCTGAACTCACTTCTATTAAGGTGCCCTCATATATAATAATGAACAAATAGGAGGTCCAGTAAAATAAGCTATTTTACTAGGATCACACAATTTAGTTACGCAGAGAAGCCAGGATTGATCACAGATTTTCCATACAGTCACTAGATGGGTATCTCTTTCTTACATCAAATGTTAATGTTTTGTCCTTAATTTTTAAAGGATAGGATTAGAGTGTGTGTGACAAGCCGTACCCAAATTTTATTTGTGGGAGTTTTACATAGCATGCAATTTGCCTAAGCACATTTAAGTGCTTCACAACAGACTACATTGTATTTTTTTTCAGTACAGGAAGATTTGCTGGGATTCACAGGATGCTGAATCGAGGACAGGATTTGAACCTGGCTCTTTATGTTATGTTATGTTATGTTATATGAACTTGTATAGCGCACGGCTGCCCCAGTCAAGGGGCGTCCCGGCGCTGGCTGCATGAAACTGAGAGGGAAAAAGATGATGAAGGAATATGTTGGAGATATTACAAACTAACAATCATGTTACATGATAGAAGATGTAGCCACTAAGCCACAACACCTCCCCTAAAAGCTTGTCTCGTTTTGGGCTTGAGGTTCCAAGATGACCTCAAGATGAACTAGAGCCAGGCATCTGGCTCAAGCTTTGAATAGCCCACCCACCTGTATAGCAAATGCCTCCAGCCAAGCTCAGACAGCATCACCCCTAAAAACATACCCACCAAGGCCTGGAGATGGAGAGTGTCACTGCCCTAAAAACACTGTAGCAAAAGATAAGACTTTTAATAGGGGAGAAAAATGTCTAGTGGTCAGTGTCTTTTGTTTTGCAAATACATGTAAGTGCCATCACTTAGGAGCTGAGCCCCTTCTGTTATTGGTGCACTTGTAGAACAGTGGGGAAGCCATTGATAACAATATAAAACAGTGTTCCCTGCCGCTCTCTTAACTTAATATCTTAGACTTTTAAGCCAGCTTGATTTACTTTGTAAATGTGTGTATTTGTTTAACACAGTGTAGTTATTTAGCTTGTCGAAGAATTAAACACAAAAAGTGGTCATTTCAAGCTAAATAGAAGAGAAAAGGACCCATTCAGTGACTACATTGCATACTGTGTAACTAGGAAACGTGGACTATAATCCCAGCATCACTGCTTAACCACATGATGTGATCTTAGGCAATTACTTTACTTAACTGTGTCCAATTTTCCATGATCATCACATTTGGGACCACCTTGTAGTAATCCAGTTCAGGATTTGTACTATATATAAACAAGCTGCTTAGACTATGATGTTGTCTATCTCTAATAACAATATTGTCTATATATAGGGGGCGCTTGAAAACTGATGTCGCTGGCATCAATGCCAGGGCAAATGTGGTGGCATGAATGTATTTAACTTTAAGTTGACTGGCATTTCTGATAAATGTAATTCCTTGCATTGATATAATTTAATGTATTAAATTGAAACATTTCCACGATCATGAAATGCACTGTATTTAGTTTTTTAAATCCTTTTTGTACACAATGGGGCAGATTTACAAGCCCTTTGCGCCACTTTTGAGTCACTTTTCCCATGTTAAAAGTGACGCAAAAGTGGCGCAATGGGCTTGTAAATCTGCCTCAAAGTATTTTGCATGCTGTATGTCAGCTGCAGTTCGTGCAGGTAACAGCAGAGGGGCCGTGTAAGGGGGGGATTTGAAGTGGCAATGCAGAGGGAAAATTAAATAAATCATTCATTTTTCCTCTGCATCGGACCTCGAAATCCCCCTCCACGGCACCAAGGTTGTCACCTGCACGGATCACGGCTGCTGTATGTGCCAAATAATTTGCTGGCTCGGCTCGCAGTTGTGCTCGTAGAGGCAAGTTAGCCCATTGATCCGGCTCCTTCTTGGCTCTTCTATTTGCTGGGTTTTACCAACCTCTAAAAATCAACATTCGCTCAGACAGCCATCAAAACACAAAACACTGACATTCACCATCTCTCTCACACAGTCTGCATTTTACAGACCCACTCATAAAAAAGAGGCGCATGTCCACGTAGAGATACCCATGCAACCAGGCAGGCCAACAGCATTGTTGTGCTGGTCATTGATGACAGGAGTCCTTGTTTCTTATATTAACAACAATTTTATTCTCCAAGGTTATTAGAATCAGCTCTCTGCATCTGCCTTCAATCACTCCAGACTCACAATGCAACTGACAGTCTAGAACCTCCCACTGAGACACCATGGCAATAGAATCAAAGGCAACATTTCAACATTTAAAGAGATGGGCATACCAAAGTAAATCACAACCAGAACACACTTCCCTTACCTTAGCACACCAAAGACATAAAGACGACAATTAAAAGAAAACGAAACCAAAAATACAAAGATAAATGTGTGTGAAAATTACTGGAAAGGTAAAACACCACACTAAGGAATGATGAAAGACAAGCCAAAAACGAACCCGAGAAAACGAGATACCAAATACAAAGAGAAAATAAGGTCAAACTTCCTGACAAAGTAAAATACACCATGAAAGGATGTAGTCATTTAGATACCTGGGCATACATACCCTTCCTCATACACCTGTGCCCATCTCCCACAACCTCATTCTATTCACTCCTCAACTGCAAATCAGGGTCACCCATTTCAATTTGTTGTGAACCATGATCTCCATCACCATCATCCAAACTTGTGTCACCTCTAGACCAGAACATCCCAGATGTCCTAGTTTGCACACCACCACTTGCTGATGCATCGGAATCACCTCCTTCAGGACACCTTTCACCTATCACCTCCACTAGTCGTTGACCCCGACACTGCTTAGCCATGGCCACACAAACTGAAGGAAGAATTCAACTGATCAGGAATATCCAACTCTTGCTCATCACCCTGCACCTTGGTCAAATTCCTCTCTCCACCACTTGCCATTTTCCACTCTGACTGAATGCTTAGAAACCTGGACAACCATTGCCATGGGATACAATTCTAAAACGTTTTTTTGTACCTGTAGACCTCCTAATTCTGACCTGCTCTCCTAAACAAAATTCTACAACTTTCATTCACCCTTTTCAAATCATCAGATCTGTTCCTGCTCCTCTTTTGAGTTTTCTCGACTTTGACTCTTATCTGATTAACACCAGGAATATTTCCGTCATCCTAAGTTTCTTTCAGTACCCATTGCGGGGACAATTAATTTGCAGAATGTCTTCTGCTCAACATCACAAGAGGGGCCACCCCTGTACTGGACTGGGGAGTGTTGTTATAACACCAGACTCTTATCAGTCACAGCCATTCCTGAAAGTGACTTTCAATTGAATAGTTTCCATGGTCATGCAGTTTACCCTCTCAACCAAGTAATTGTCTTGTGGGTTATACAATGCAGTGGTGAGATGCCTGACACTTAACTTCTTCAAGAAAGCGTCTATCTGATGAAAAACAAACTGGAACCCATTGGACATTACCAGGAACTCCTTCACTGTGAAATAATTCCTTAAGTAAGGCAATCACATTATGCATGTTGGACTCCCTTATGAACCCATGTGAAATGCGCTTAGGATGTCGTCAAAAATTATCAACCTCTTACCCTCATTCAATCCAGTAACTGGGCCAATAAAACCCATGCCTAACTTCTCCCAAGGATTTTTAGGAAACTCAACTGGGCAACATGATACATTGTGTGTGCGCAGAGATTTATCTGCAGCTACACATTCACAGCACCTACTCACAAATACATCAACTTCTGCATCCTCCACATCCATAGCTGGCCACCAGTAATACAATCTCAATCGTTTCTTCATCCCAGTGGCTTCCACATCACTAAGATGCCTCAACCTCACCAACCTGCTCCTCAGTCCACTTGAACAATTGCCTCTTGGGATCAGAGCCCCGCTCAACACTCAAATCATCCTTAACCTTGAAATAAGGTTTCAACTCAATAGCAATCACAGCTTCCCTGAGCGAACCCTGATATCCCTTCTTTAGCATATTTTGACAGCTGTATTTTCCTACATAATTAGCCCAATCCTGGAGTAGAATCACATCCACTGACACAGTCACTCCATCCAGCATCCCAATCACTTGTTCTTCTTCATCAAACTCTTCCCACTCCCAAGCAGGTCTTGTCAGGCACCTGGAAAGAAAATCAGGCTTGCAATTTCTTCCACCATTGATATGCTGCACTTTAACATTAAATTCATACATCCTGGATATCAGGCGAATTAATCTTGGACTTGCATTCCCTCCACCCTTGTCATTAAAGAGATAGACTAGTGGCTTGTGACCTGGTGTGAACTCTCTCCCCCACAAGTACGTCACAAAATGATGCACGCCCGAGACACAGACCAAAGCTTCCTATTCTATTGTACTGTTGTTCTTCCCAGCCGCAGACAACCGCCTAGAAGCAAATGCTTTGATACTCTCTTTCCCTTCCACCAATTGACTCGAAACAGTGCCAATCCCTAGTCCATTTGCATCCACAATAACTATTAAAGGGAACTCATCTCGAAAAGGTTGTAGGCCGGTGCTTTGACTATGAGGGACTTTAACACACCAAAGGCTTCCATTTGTTCCCACACATATTTCACCCCACTTGTTAACAACTCTCTCAAGGTTTCTGTTTGTAAGGCAAAATTCTCAACAAACCTGAATAGTATTCACATTAGCCCAGGAACAACCTTAACTGGTCCTTATTTGTAAGAGAGACACATTCACTGATAGCTCTGAGACGATCTTCCTTAGGCATAATACCCCATTAGAGATTTTATGGCCCAAATACTCCACTTCCTCCTAGATATATCTTCACTTCTCTTTCTTTACGGTGATCCCATGATCCTCTAATACACCAAGCATATTACAAAGCTTTTGTAGATAAGAATGAGTAGATTCTGAACAAATGAAGATATCATTTTGATAAGCCAGCACTCTGCTCTCCTCCCCAAGAAGCTGGTGCAGCAGTTTTGGAAATACTGAAGCTGATGGGTCCAGACCAAAAGGCATGCATAAAAAACAGAATGCACTAAAAAGGGTGTTGAATACAGTTAGGAAGTGTGAACTTTCACTTAGTTCAACTTGATGATAGGCAGCTCAGAGATCTAATGCAGAAACAAATCTTGCTCCCTCCAACTACGGCAACATCTCTTTCGTTTTTGCTAAAGAAAAGCAATCCACTTGAATGTGCTTGTTTAAAGACCTTACATCAATACATAATCTGAGCTCACCTGTCTTTTTCAGGGCTACAACTATTGGTGAAATTCACTGTGATGAGTCTTCATCCATCTTTGCACAACACATCCAAATGCACCTTCAACTTACTTCTGATACTTAAATGTACATTGCTAACTCTATTCACTACAGGAATGGTATTGTATTTAGAATTATCTTGTTTTCAAATACTCTTACAGCCCCATTCGGTCCTCAAAAATACTCCTGTGTCTGTCCAAAACCTCTAATAGTGAAAACACTTCTTCTTCATCGAACTTCACCACCAAGGAAATAGGATAAGCAGCTCCTAGTCTGAGAACCATCCCAAAACTGCCCTGGTCTCTTCATCCCAAAATGTTATACCCTCTCTTCACTGTATACACTATGGTGTTGATCATTCTGTCCTTGTACTTAATGTTTTCATTAAAATATCCCACAATTTCAATATTCTGCCCACCAAAAGCTACTGTGCAGATATCTGAGGGTAGTAACTCAGCCTGTTTCCATTCCTAGTCATATAAATTGCCGGACACTATTGTAATGGGCGATCCTGAATCCACTTTGACCTCCATGTCCACATTGCAGATTTTAATCCCACATACAGGATCCCCCTTCATCCCCGATTTCTCTCCCTCCATTAGCATGTTAATGGGCGCTATCCTACTCACTGATAACACCAATCTTATTCTTCCAAACTTTGACTGATATCAAATCATCTTGACCATTCACAAAGACAACGTTTTTCACTTTGTCCAGTCTTTTTACCCACTCAGGACAATTGCTGGAGTTGGCCTTGTGACTCTTGGAGCTATACCTATAACAAACCCTCAAAGGCATAGTTGATCAGGTCTATGAGGGCTGTGCCATTTACATTCTCCTTCACGACTTACTTGGATCTTTCCAATTCCTTTGATTCCACCATCATGGATCCTGCCTGATCAGTTACACGCTACCTTTCTTTGAACATTCACTTTTTTGTGGTTTGTATATATGTACATTAAGCTTAATGTGTTTGCTCTAAATATTTGCACAACAACCGATGACTTGATAACATAACTGTTTTGGAAATGAAAATGTAAAGCGCTCTGACACCTTACTCAGGGTCATGTTCGCGCTATATAAAACACCAAATAAATAAATAGATGTTTCATCTAATATGTTATGTTACCGAGATTTATTGAGTGCTCAGCTACTCAAGAGTGTCTTGGCGCTATATGGTAAGAAGTGAAAAACGAAGGAAGATGACAATTACGGTGAAACAAAACAGGTCTTTAGCTTTTTCTTAAAAACAGCTTTATTCTTTGTTTGATGCAAATCTGAAAGAAGCTTGTTCCAACCAACCGGACCTAGAAAAGTAAAAGAACAGCCACCTGCAGTAGCTAGGCAAACTCTTGGGATGTTAACCAAATAATTATTAGATGAGCTTAATACTCTAGCAGGGCTGTAATAAACAATCCTGGTTCAAAGATAGTCAGGTCCAGACTGATGGAGAACTCTATGCATTAAGAGAGCAGATTTAACAAGAATACGTTTCTCTATAGGGACCCAATGCATCTTGCACAAATGCATGGAGATGTGTTCATGTCTTGGAAGACCAAGAACTAACCGGGCTTCAGCATTCTGAACAGTCTAGAGTCCATTCAATAGATACTATTAATGGCTTGTATGTAATTCGTTGACATAGTCCAATCTGGACATGACCAGGGCCAATACCACTCTGATCTTATTTAGACAAGAGAAATGTGTAAATAACATTTGGCCATGCGTAGGATGCCAAAACACACACCGACCACAGAAATGATTTGATTGTGGATGGACATTTTGTTATCAAATTTAAACTCTACATTTTTTGCAAAATCAGCTTGGGTGTCACAAATGGCACCCCTACCAGCTAGCGAACATCTAAATTTAGAGCAAAGTTATGTCCAAAACTAAGCACCTCCATCTTTACAGGGTTACATTTCAGGTGGTTAAGAGTCATCCATTGGAAGACCACCGAGAGACAGGGTTGAATGGCCTTCGGATTGATGGACATCTATTTGCTGAAAGCAAAGAAAATCTGGGTGTCATCCACATAAGAAATAATCTTAGCCCCAAATGATTCCACCACCTTAGCTAAGGGGAACGTATAGATATTAAACAATGTTGCTGCTAAGTGCGGAGCCCTGAGGGACTCAAACCAAAACACTTTGACTAGCAGAGGAGTGAGGAGGAAGCCAAACTTCTTGACTCTTATCCTCAAGAAAGACTTGATTTATTTCCAAGCATTATCACTGATGCCTATTTCAAGGAAACTTGCAAGCAGTCTGGAATGTGGGACGGTGATGAATGCTGCCAACAGGTCCAACAACACCAGGACTGCCCTGTCGCCCTTATCAATGGTGCTTCTGAGTGAAAATCTTATGTCTTCCCACAACTACACTAGGCTCATCCTTAAAATGGTGTTCCAGTCTCTTCACAGCTTCTGTAAAATCATCCAATTCGAGGAAGGGGGAGGAACAAGATGTGGCTGGTGGTGAAAAATCCTCTGATACTCTGTTTCCAAACAGTTACACAGCAGAGCTCTTTTCCTCACAGCAGACAATTCACTCCATCAATGGCCAGTAAACAACCTTCAAAAGTTCTAATTGTTGCCATTTTATTATTTGGGAACTGGGTCCTGGTACAAATAAAACAGGTAGGTTAGCACTTTGCATGTTTCCAACAACAAGTAGTACTTCCGATTCCTAGCACTTGCAACTTTAAGTTTGTAATATACTTCCTTGGAATCGATAACAAATAAGCTAACCATATCCACTGCCTGGAGCTGCTGAGCAACAGCTAATCAGAAGTAGGAAGGTAGGGCGCAAATCGCAGAGAGGAAAAAAATTAGCCAAGCACAAAAGACTCAATAAGAAGTACTAGCGGAAAATTTGTTGACACCCCCGCCCACATTGAAATTATTAAAATAAGGAAAAAAAAAGATAGTTACACATATTTTTGCCATTTTGTCACCCTCCTCACTTCCAATTTGTCACACCCCTCAGTGATGGCACCCGGGGCAGCCCGAACCCACTGCAACCCCCTTCCTTCGCACTGTGTTCTGCCTACACAGAACACAGTCCTCGCTGCCAGCGATGTGTATCCACAAAGTTACCTGATTCTTAAATTAACACAAGTTTTATACTCCACGGTTATAAGAATCAGCCCTCTGCATCTGCTTCCGATCACTCCAGACTCACAGTGCAACCTCACTCTGAGACACCATGGCAATAGAATCAAAGACAATTTTCCACCATTTAAAGAGATGTATATACCAAAGTAAATCACAATCCATAACAATCATCTTCACATAGGAACCTGTTTCACACATGACACCAGATCATGCATCATAGTCAACACTGTTGAATACCTTCCCACGAGAATTAGATGTAATCCACATTTGATGATGCGCTTGAGGGGGAAATGTCTTTATCTCTGGTTCCTTGTGTCTCTCGAGAAATGAAGAGCGCTTGGAACAGGACGCACTTACCTATGGAGCGCTTAATAAATAACTGCGTTTGTGAGTCACAGTTCATACATCTATCATATTTACATTCACATCTAGCATCTGGGTTGTTCCCGGATTGTTGGAAACACGCCACACTCCTCCCCTTGAAAAAAAAAACGAATGGGTATCCGGAGGATCTCGGCAATCTTAGACCGATCTCCCTGTTGGCTGCCCCAGGTAAAATGATGGAAAAATTGATACAGCGCCAATTGAATAGCTTCATCGAGGAAAACAAGATCTTGCATGAGACTCAATCAGGTTTCAGGTCCGGCTTCAGCACTGAGACCGCCCTGATCGAGGTGGCTGAGTCGGTTAGGTGGTCTTTAGATTCAGGAGCATCTGCTATGCTGGTGCTCCTGGATCTATCTGCCGTATTGACACCGTCGACCACGGCACGCTTCTGCAGCGTTTAGAGAACATTGGCCTTCAGGATAAAGCGCTTGGGTGGCTTCACTCCTATTTGACCAATCGGTCATAGAAAGTCGCGTTGGGCTCTTTCTCCTCTAAGCCAAAACGGCTTTGGTGTGGGGTCCCGCAGGGATCGGCACTCAGTCCGCTGCTTTTTAATATTTATTTAGCACCACTTTTCACCTTGATTGCCAAATGGGGGGTCACGGCCATTTCGTATGCAGACAACACTCAGCTCGTCTTTCCTTACTCAGAAGTGTCGGAGGCAGCTTTTTTCAAATTTAAGGAGTGCCTCCGTGATGTCGCCAGCTGGATGAATACCAACAAATTAAAACTGAACGCCGGCAAGACGGAGGTGATCTTTTTTGGAAAAGGCGCTCGTCCTTCCCCGGATCTGTGGTGGCCATCTGAGATGGGTCCTGCGCCTCTCCCCAGTACAAAGGCAAAAAATCTGGGGGTGAGGTGGGACGATAGCAAGTCCTTTTCCTCCCATATCCAGCAGGCAACAGCAGAAACTGGGTTTAGGAAGCAATTAAAAACTTGGCTCTTTACTCAAATGTTGTGATCCACTGGCGTTTATTTTCTTCAACTAACTTCTCACTTAGCGCCGGGACATCTCTGGGTGAGGTAGCTGTTCGCGCTTTATTACGTTTCTGTATTATTATTATTATTATTATTATTATTATTTATATAGAAACTGTTATGCTATTGCTATGTCACTTGCTATGTCACTGTTTTACAATTGGTGATGAGCGGAACACCGGTAGAACCCACGTTTTCAAGCATCGGTTTGCTGCACTGATGTAACCTTTGAAGATTTGCTGCTCAGACTTATCAGGAAATTGGCTTAGAGTGCGCCTTGTTTTCCTGTTTCGGGTGAAGTGCTGGACACCTCCTTTCAGGTCGTATTAGTCAAGCTGCTTAATTTTACATACGTTTTCTTTGCTCTTGAAACTTATTTTGTTTCAAACTCTCACCTGCCTTCCCGAGTGCTCTGCTTACCTTTTTTACTTCTTCGAACTTAGAATTCTTTGCGAGTTCGCTTTCTCTTCCTTGCACTACTGCTGTTGAACGCACTGCTGTTCTGCTACGCAATTGCATCTACGCACTCTATTCAACACAAGCTTGTCCTGGGTCACGCACAGCGACCTTACGTGCCGCCATTTTGTCAGGCACCTACTTGCATTATTTCACTGCGCAGTGACGCGCACACCTTAATTCTCCGTTTACCCACATCTACTGAAGATTACTGTGTTACCTTGGTGATGCGCACACCCTTTGCACTATATTTAGCGCATATCTCATTCATGCGGTGATGCGCACACCTCCTTTATTATTTATGGTTATAAGCGCATCCTATTCACACGTTGATGCGCACACCTCAATAGTTATCATTTCACTTATTGTTGAAAATAAAAAGTTTACTGCACTTTAATTCAGCGCGGTGACGCGCTCACCTTATTTATTTATTTTTTTCTTCTTCTTCTTTCTCTTGTTCTTCTCTAGTTTTTTTTATTCTTTTATTTATACCATGGCAACTCAAAACTTTTCTATTCAGCCACTCCAAGCGTTTTTGCCTCCAGGTTCTAATCTATGCATGAAATGGTCGGAGTGGAAAGCATATTTTATCAACTTTATTGACACTATCGATGAAGATGACAACAGATAGGAAAAAAAAGCTTTTGTTGCACTCTGTTTGCCCTGGAGGACTAAAAGCATATGAAGAAATGTCCAAGGCTTTAGGTGGTGGAGATGGCAATGAGTTTCATGCCATAATGAATGATTTTGACACTTACTTTGCACCGAAAGTATGTATTGGCATTGTATGATATAAGTTTCTCAATAGGAAACAGATGCAACTGAAATCATTGATGAATATGTTTCAGCTTTAAGAAAACTTTCTGCGGATTGTACGTTTGATCACTTAGTTGACCAGTTTATCAGAGATCAAGTAGTCATGCATAAGAAAGATCCTGCCGTACAAGATAGGTTATGGATTAATGGAGATGCGGAATTAAAAGAATTTTAAGCATAGTTAGAAAAGCAGAAATGTCTAGTCATAGTGCCAAGTTACTTAAGCAAGATGCTGTAGTCTCTGAAACTTCTGCAGAAGTAGTTAGTAAAATCAAGGCTTAGGTTACTGCTGCTACCAAATCTAGTGCTCCAATTAAACATAAAGTAGAAACTTCTAAAAATAAGGATCTTAATCGTTATGCCAATTTCAGGTGTTATCGTTGCGATAGCCCTACGCACCTCTAGCAAGTCTTGTCCTGCCTTAAAACAAAGATGTACCAATTGTGGCATTGTTGGCCACTTTGCCAAAGCTTGCAGAAGGAAGCGTGTTAGGAAAGTAAAGTGTTTGGACGAAGCTGATGATGATTCTAGTAAATGTGAATACAGTATTAGAAAACGTAACGTTAATGATTACAGTAATGACCCTAAAAACTTAGATCCCAAAGAACTATTTATTTGGAATGCTAATAATAATAGCAATGTGTGTTTGAAAAAGCCATTATGTACTATGTGTATTGGGGGCATTTTTGTACAAATGTATGCTGATTCAGGCTCTCCATACACTATAGTTGATGAAAAAACCTGGAAATCCCTTTTTGCTAAACGTTTGGGTGATAGACTCTTTGAGTCTGATATTCATCCAGAAGGATTTTCTGGAGAAAAGATTGATATGGTCGGGTACAGGTCTTTAGTTTTTAAGTTTAAAAATAGGGAGACTACTAGCAAATTGTACGTTGCTAAGAAAGGACCGGCAGTTTTAGGCTGGAAAGATCAGGGCAAATTGGATATCATTCTCAATCCAAATAGTCCTGATCCTGTCATGGGCATTAATGAGGGTGATTTACTTAGTGAGGACATTTTGAAGAAATTTCCTAAGGTTTTTAATGGAAGTATTGGGAACCTCAATAACTATGAACATCGTATTGTGTTAAAGATAGACGCATCCCGAAAGTACATAAGGTCAGACACATTCCTGTTCTTCTTAGAGACGATGTTGAAAAAGAATTAGACAAATTGGTTCAGGCTAACATAGAGCCAATCGAATCCTCGGAATGGATTTCTCCGATTGTAGTAGCCAAACGTAGCAATGGCAAGCTCAGAATGTGCATTGAGTGTAGGCACTTGAACAACAATATTGTAGTGGATAAATTTCACCTTCCAAAAATCTCTGAAATGCTTTCTCCAGTGAAAAATGTTGAGTAGTTTTCATCAATAGATCTTTCTGCTGCTTATCATCAGATTTCCCTTGCTGATGAAAGTAAACAGTTTACAGCTTTTATTACCCCTTTTGGCTGTTTCCAGTATAAGAGACTTCCTTTTGGGTTAGCCTCTGCTGCTGCTATTTTTCAAAGGTTGATGTACCATTTTTTTTGCAAAATGTAAAACGTCACGTGTTTCCAGGATGACATTCTTGTCTTTGGAGCAGATAGGTCAGAGCATGATAAGATTTTGAATAAAGTTCTCACCATCCTGGAATCCAAAGGGTTAACTGTTGAACATTCCAAGTGTAAGTTTGCTGTCAAGTCCATTACGTATTTATGTCACATTCTCAGCAGTGAAGGTGTTTCTCCTAAACCCTCCTTAATTGAAGCCATTTGCGATGCTCCCAGCCCTATGATGAGAGAGGAAGTCAGGTCTTTTTTAGTACTTGTAGTTTTACTCTAGATTCATGAGGAATTTCTCCTCCAAGATGTTCAACATTAGACAATTGCTCATGAACAAAGCTACATTTTTGTCTGATGTTGAGTACCAGTTGGAATTCGACAATATCAAGTGTGCAATTGTGGAAGCTCTTGCCCTCAAGGGATTTGATCCTAAATTGGATAATATTGTCACTGTGTACGCCAGCAACAAGGGTTTAGGTGGTGTTTTATTGCAAATTGGGGCTGATGGAAAAGAAAATATTGTTGGCTATGCTTCCCGTGCATTATCTCCCACTGAGAAGTTCTCAGAAATTGAAAAAGAAACTGTACTTGGGCCATGGAACATTATCAATCTTTTGTGTGGGGTAAGTCATGTGTGATTCGTACTGACCACAAACCTTTGGTCAAATTACTTACTACGAAAGGAAGTTTGAATGCTTCTGCTAGAATTGCTACATTATCCTTGCAGTTGATTTATTGTCCAGATTACCCAATGAAATGCAAGAGTGGGAACCTTATGATCTAGATACTGAACAGATTGCTTTGGTTCATAACCAGCGTTTGTCAGATTTTGACGAGAAAGAGTGGTCAAATTGCTATAGTCTTAACTCTGTTTTACAAAAATTGTCTGAGTTTATTAACATTGGTTGACCTTGCGAAACCAAAATTTCTGAGGTATTCAAACCTTTTTGGGAAATTAGACATGAGCTCTCTGTTGCCTATGGGCCTTTCTTTAGAGGTGATAAGGTTATTCCTCCACTTTCCCTGAGAATGAAAATTGTTAAACTTTGTCATGAGGAGCATAGTGGCATTATATAAACTAAGCAAAGAGTCAAACAGTGGTTCTGGTGGCCTGGCGTTGATGTCCTTATAGAGACAATTGTACATGACTGTTTGCTGTGCTGTAATTCAAATAAATCTTTGGTTACTTTGAGACATAAAATGGGTGAGTCCTTTGTTCCAACCAACCCATGGCATACTATTTCTATTGACATCATGGGTCCCATTGGATTAGAGAAGACGTTTGTTATTGCACTCATTGATGTTTTTCGAGGTGGCTTGTCATTAAAGTTGTCAGCACAATTACTTCTGAGGAAATTTTGAAGTTTCTAGACATTCATTGAAGAAGGTTTACCTGCTCAAGTTATTTCTGACAATGGGGTTCAATTCATGTCCAATTTGACTCAGGAATATTTTAGGAGAGCCGGGATTAAACACAGAACCACTTCTCTTTACAACCCTTCTGGCAATGGCATGATTGAAAGATTATTATTATTATTATTAATAGCATTTGTTAAGCGCATGGTTGCACAAAGAACAGTGCGTCCCCGCGCTGAAAATAGAGTTTAATAGAGTTTTGAAGAATTCTATTCAAATGTCTGTTCAGAATGGTTGTGATTGGGAAGTGCAAATCTTTAAAACCGTCTGGATGTATAGAACCACACCTCATGATGCTTTAGAAGTTTCCCCTTTTGAAGTCACGAGAGGTCGTGGTGCCAGGACTAAGTGTAATCCTGAATGGTTGTTAGAAACAGCTTCTAAAACCGTTCCTTTTGATGTTATCAGGTCAAGGATTATTAACAAACGTAAAAAGTATCAAGAAATGTATAACCAAAAACACAATTCTAATGATGTTTGTATCAATGTTGGTTGTTGGGTTAGTGTTAAGAAACCCTGGAAAACTACTAAAGGTGAAAGTCAATATTGCAGACCTTTAAGAGGTACCAAAGTTTTGAGGAATGCTGTACAATTATCTGATCACAAGGTGTGCAACTTTAAAAGAGTAGCCGTTTTTCACCCAAGTCTCAATTGCTCTGAGAATTTATTTCCTTCTGACACTCCTCGCTCTTGAGTTGAGAAGGAAGGCGGCATTTTTGTATGACGTGTGAGGAGAAGACCCTAGAGAGAACCTGGATTCCCGGCGAAAGATAGAGAAGAGTGACACAAGATATATCCCAAGCCAGAAGCGACCACGTGAAATGCGAAGGAAACACGAAGTGGGCACAACAGGCGGGTTTTTAGTCCCCGGAGGTACCCTTGGTTGGAGTACCCATAGGAGTCTGCAGTCCCTGTACTACGGGGGACCTGTGAGTGCTTTTGCAGCTTGTATTCTTGCGCTTTGTCCTGAGGAAGCCCATAGAAACAAGTGGCTGAAACGCGACCGCGACTGCGTCGACATTCTATGAAGGAGTCCGTCTAAAATTTCAAATTGGTTCATACTCCAATACAAGCGCCTTTATAAATAATTTGTTTGGGGTGATTCACCTCTGGCGCTACTGAGGACTACCTAGAAGTGTAGCACTTTGATGTAAGAGTGCACATGGTGATATTGTCGTATATTTATTTTTTAGGGCATATATGTTGTGCATTTGCTTTGTAGATATTGTACATGTGATGTATATATTGTATATTGTATTATATATAGAGATGAATGCAAATTAGGGTATTTCATTGTTGTAGAGTCTTTTGTTGATATAATTTTTTTGTGTGCTCCACCTTGTCTTTAGATATGTATATATGTGATTGTGATCTGTGAATTCATTTTTCTAAAAATTATTTTGAAACATCAGGGTTATTAGTTTATCCCTGCATGTAAATAAATATTGAATCGATCCCTCTGTACTTTTTTCTTATTTATACACATCTTTTGATGTAGTGTGCTCTTGTATATGAGGGTAATTTGGGCATAACCCCCTATATTTTTTCCTAGAGAAGGAAGTGGAGGCATTACTTTGCTGTACCGGAGTTTCCACATTAAAACCTACTTGAAGTCACACTTTATGTGTTTGATCATCTTTACAGAAACATATATAAAAAATCAAAATTATTAAGACACGCGTAATCACACAGAAGAGAAAGCATTGACAGGAATCTGCAAACATGTCTCATGTCCTATTGTTCTCGGTGTCTGTTCATTGTTATAGCTTAGACGTGGAGCTGCTCATAAATATGTTAATCTTGGTCGCAGCTTCGAGTCCTTGGTTTTTCTCCTCAGCCTCTCAGTCATTAGTGGAATAATAATTTAAAGTGTCCCTTACGAATTGTGCACATATAAGATACATGAAAAAAAAACTCACTAGATATATATATGGTATATAAATAGTATTTTTTTTCTTTTCAAGAAAAGAATCAGTCTCTCCACCATGTGATTAAAGTAATATTTTACATTCTTTCACTTGGGATTTATTTTTTCAAGAACAGGCACACAAATTCTGCTCATACGTGATATTCAGCAGGGCAGCTACTCTGCTCTGGCGGCGGAACAATGCCCCACCTGCAAGCAGCTGCAAAAGTTGAAAAATAAAAACAATAATAAAGCATGTTTATTATCGTTTTAGTTTTCTCCTACCATGGAATCTTGGGGGCAGGGTCAGAGGATGACAGGAACTGAGGGGGAGTGGTGGGCACTGTTATCAGTACGCATGACAGTTTAGTCGGCTGTCTCAGACCGGCCAAACCGTCATGCGCACAGTAGCTGTCTCCGACCCGTGCTGCATTACCGGGTTGGAGACAGCAAGCACAGGCTCCCAGTCTCCCCGGTACTGCAAATCGAGGGCGCTCAGGCCAATCCTGATGCTGCTCTCATTCTGTGAGATCAGCGTCACGATTGGCGTCACGAGGGCGTGTGCCTGCAGTGTAGCCAGAAGAGCAGCGAAGCAGCGGGACTCTGGTAATTTTTATTTTCTTCATTTATTTTTATGTTGTCCCGCCCCTCGTCACTTTGCCCCGACACCAGCTGTGACTGACATTCAGATACGTAACTGACGTACGGATATGGGAGGGATTCTTCTCTTTAAGGTCTGCGTACAGCAATCCAAGGTAAACTGTGAAAAAGGTGTGAGCTCTAGAGGTGCCCTCATTGAGCTTTTGTTTTTAAACTAAAGTGAAAAGAGCACGGGAACGGGGAGGGGTTAAGTCACAGGCACACTTTTAGCCACAAACTGAAACTGTATGCCAGGACACACGATAATTCCTGCTGCTCAGTGGGTGGAATTAAAGGGACCCTGTGGTGTTTCTTAGAGGCAGTATTCAGGGAGCTCTGGGCAACAGTCTGTTTTGGATGTGAGTAAATCCGAGCCAATATCCAAGGCAAAGACCAATTGTGCAGTTAATACAATTTCAACATAATTATGGATTCACTGTTCTTGTGGCATATTTCACCCTATCAGAGCGCAGGTTCATTAAAAAGAATGCACAGCGAATGGTGCAGCACAGTAGCATACGTTTGCAAACTTTGGGGCCGATTATGATGGCGGACGGACCTGAGTCCGTCCGCCACCATAGAGTAGGGGGGAACGTCCGCATGGGCAGCGGCGTTCCCCCGTGAAGATTAGGATGTGACCGCCAGGGTGGCGGTCACATCCTCTATCCTTAACATTGCGGCGGGGCACCCGCCGTAAGATCACTCGCAAGGACCCTTCCGGCCACACAGGAGGAGGCATCGCTATCGTCCATAAGAAATCCATCCGCATCTCAACCAGCTCTGACGTCAATCTCGCCAACTCTGAACACCTTCACTTCCAGATCCACATCGACCCCAAGACCACACTCAGAGGCACCCTCCTCTACAGACCACCAGGACCCCGCGCAAAATTCAGTGAAGACATCACGGACTTCATCACCCCACACGCGCTCCCCTCCAAAGACTACATCCTTCTGGGAGACCTCAACTTTCACCTTGAAAAGATCAACGACCGCAACACCGCCACCCTCTTAGACAACCTCGGCAACCTCGGACTTAAACAACTAGTCACTTCCCCCACCCACATCGCAGGTCACACACTCGACCCCATCTTCACCTCCAGCAATCATGTCTCCTTCAGCCACACTACGGATCTCCTCTGGACTGACCACAGCTGCGTTCACTTCACCTACAACAAACCAAAACCCACCATCCACCTCCAACCTACCCTGCAAAGAAACTGGAACAAAATCACCACGGACCAGATCTCCGCATCGCTCCTTCTAAACACCCCAGCCCACTCTTCTAACGCAAACGAAGCCGCCGCCAACCTCACCCTCTGGTTATCCAACACCGCCGACACCTTAGCACCACTGAAAAAACGTCAAAGCAAACCTGGCAGCAAAAAGGCCTCATGGTTCAACGATGATCTTAAGAAGTCCAAAAAACTCTGCCGCTCCCTTGAAAAGACCTGGAAAAAAGACCCAACCACTAGCACCAAGGACGCCTTCAAAAACGCCACCCGCACTCACCACCAACTAATCCGAAAGGCCAAGAAAACAGCATTTAAGGATCGACTTGACAACAACGCCCACAACAGCAAGGAACTTTTCAACATTGTCAAGGAATTTTCCAATCCCTCGGCCAACTCCAACGACATCACCCCCTCTCAAGCCCTCTGCGACTCCCTAGCCTCATTCTTCCACAACAAGATTGCAGACATCCACAACAGCTTTGACAACCAACCCGGAAACCAAACCACCCTACCATTTGCTGAACACTCTCCCCCCGTGAACACCCTTAACGACTGGAACCCAATCTCCACTGAGGACACAATCCGCCTGATGAATTCCATCCACTCAGGATCCCCCACAGACCCATGTCCTCACCACATCTTCAACAAAGCAGACTCCGTCATAGCACCGCACCTCCGAGACGTCATCAACTGCTCCTTCAACTCCGCCACCTTCCCGGAAGACTGGAAACACGCTGAACTCACCGCCCTTCTGAAAAAACCCACAGCGGACCCCACCGAACTCAAAAATTACCGCCCCATCTCGCTTCTTCCATTCCCGGCCAAAGTCATCGAGAAAGCTGTCAACAACCAGCTCGCCGCCTTCCTCGAAGCCAACAAATCCCTCAACTCCTCACAATCTGGCTTCCGAGCAAAACACAGCACTGAGACCGCCCTCATCGCAGCAACAGACGACATCCGAACTCTACTGGACAATGGAGACACAGTCGCCCTCATCCTCCTCGACCTCTCTGCAGCATTCGACACAGTCTGCCACAGCACCCTTTTACAACACCTCAATAACATCGGAATCCAAGGAAAAGCGCTTGAATGGATCACCTCGTTCCTCACTGGAAGAACCCAGAGAGTCCGCCTCCCACCATTCAAGTCCGAGGCCACCGAAGTCATCTGTGGCGTACCACAAGGATCCTCACTCAGCCCCACCCTCTTCAACGTATACATGAGCCCCCTCGCGACCATCGCACGCCAACACAACCTCAACATCATCTCTTACGCGGATGACACTCAACTAATCCTCTCTCTCACCAATGACCCCAACACCGCCAAAACTAACCTACACGAAGGAATGAAAGAAGTTGCCGAATGGATGAAACAAAGCCGTCTGAAACTGAACTCAGACAAAACAGAAGTCCTCATCTTAGGTACATCCCCCTCTGCATGGGACGACTCCTGGTGGCCGGAAGCCCTCGGAAAAGCACCCATCCCGACAGACCACGCACGGAACCTAGGCGTCATCCTGGATTCCTCACTTTCAATGAACAGACAGGTCAACGCCGTCTCTTCATCCTGCTTCAACATTCTCCGCATGCTCAGAAAAACATTTCGCTGGATCCCCACCGAAACAAGGAAAACAGTCACCCACGCTCTGGTCACGAGCCGACTGGACTACGGAAACACCCTCTACGCAGGCACCACCGCTAAACTCCAGAAGAAACTCCAACGAATCCAAAACGCCTCAGCCAGGATCATATTAGACATCCCACGCTACGAACACATCTCTGGTCACCTTAAAGACCTCCACTGGCTACCCGTCAATAAGAGGATTACTTTTTGACTGCTAACCCACGCACACAAATCACTATACGACATCGGACCAGAATGCCTCAACTCACGACTATCCTTCTACACCCCCTCCCGCCAACTACGCTCTTCCAGCCAAGCCCTCGCCACTGTACCTCGCATCAACAAGACCACCATGGGAGGCAAATCCTTCTCATACCTGGCTGCTAAAACATGGAACTCACTCCCCGCTTACCTTCGCCTTACCCATAACCACCTAGCATTCAGAAAGCAACTTAAAACGTGGATATTTGACAAGTAACCCTCCTCCCCTTCTAAGCGCCTTGAAACCCTCTGGGTGTGTAGTGCGCTATATAAATTCTTTGACTTGACTTGACTTGACTATACTTTGCTTTTGTATGCAGAAAGCGGCAGGCACCGCGTGGCGCCTGCCGATCTCTGCATACAAATGCAGGGGGGTACCATAGGTACCCCCCATGTGCACCCCCACCCCCCCTTCACCTAGGGGGCCCGCAACGGGCCCCCACAGTGAAGTTCCACATGCTTTTCCACGGCGGAAAATCCGCCGCGGAAAAGCATCTTTTCAAACATTTCCTAATATGGTGGACGGTGTCTGAGAGACACCTCCACCATATTAGAGCTTTTCCGCCGCGGTTGTAAGCCAACCGCGGCGGAATAGCTGCGGACAGAAAACAGGACCCACCAGCCATCCTAATGTGGCGGTGGGTCTCTGGTGGGTCCGCTGCGGTTTTTCCGCATCCTCTGGGCCGGCGGTGGCTTCCGCCGGCCCGGAGGATGCAGAAAAACTGCAATCCTAATAGTCCCCTTTATCTGGCGACCATTTGAGTGTGGCTTGCCGTGTTCAGTAAATGAACTGGGGCCAATGATACGACATGTTGGTCAGGATGGTAATACTGTCCTCAAATAACAGGCTGGGGCAAGGCCTTCGTCTGCAATATTATAGAAATGCTGACATACTAAAATGTCAATGATACAGGATGGAATTAATGTTTCCTGCGTTGCCACTTACGTTTTGCTACATTACTTTTGTAAATTCGTTTTGCACCAATAGCACTGTTCTCACAATAGCAGTGAGTTTGAAAGGGCACAGGGAGTATGGAAAAAATCCAAACATTTTAAGTCTCTTTTAAAGGTCTTATGTCTTGAATGGTACAGCGTCCCCAGAGAGTCTATTATATTATAGCAAGTAATGCAAACTATTCTTCTGCACAGCTTTCTCTTGATGGAAGCAGTGGCTTCTGGAGGGCTGTACTGTTATGTTATGTTATGTTACTTTATGTTATGGTGTTTGTCACCCGGGAGGGTATCCTGGTGCTGAAGCAGGAGCTGTATGGGCCGTGCCAGGGTCGGGGCTCGGGGAAGAGCTAGGTCTTCAGTTTCTTATGGAATTCATGAACTGAGGAGGAGACTCTGATGTGCAGGGACAGGTCGTTCCAGGCTTTAGGAGCAAGGTAGAGGGGGGAGAGGTGTGGCGCAGCTGCCAGAGCGGCTGACTCCAGATCGCCGGCAGCAGATCAGCTCAGCACAGCATCCTGTGACTCTGGGCAATAGCTCACTTAATATCTCCGATGGCCTCAGCACCTTGAAACCCTCAAGCGTGATATGTTTGCGCTTTACAAATAGGAATTATTATCAATAAGAATTATAGGCAGGAGAAGGCCCAGCCGCCGGATCTGGTTCTGTGTATGCGGGAGGGAGGGGTGTGCAAGCTGAGAAGAGGTGTCGGTAGGTTGTGGAAGTTTATACAGTTGTTCAGGTTCCTTGGGTCAATGTTATGTAAGGCTTTGCATGTGTAGACACAGTAAAATCAAAGTAGAGCACAAAACTAGAATCTGCAGGGTAATCTAGGCATACACTTTATAGTATGAATCGTGCACACATGGGCTTGTTTTCTGTTGATATGTAACAGTGTATGTTTTGTCTTTAAGGGGTTGGGAAGGACAATGTTAGATCAATGATGTTCCTGTGCTTCTTTGCAGTACAAAATCATTATGTGCTGTACAATCATTAGTCTTTGAGATCTGGTGGATGCGTGCCCATTCCTTTAATAAACCTTTGTATTTTGCGTGGAATTCGCATCCCCTTTGCACCAAATGTTTAAATATTATTATAGAACTGCAATAAAATATGCTGCATAATTTACAGTGTATTGACAAATAATGTAGTCCACCGTGCCACATAATGTGGTCATCCACTGCTACATCATTGCCTGGGGCTATTGCGGAGGAGCATCGCCCTACTGCTTTCTCGCAATGGGAGAAGAAGAAACATAAAATGGTAATAACTTTAAGTTATTACCATTTTATGTTTGTTTTGCTTTATGAGCGGGTGGGTGGGGCTGCTCTGCTCTTTGAGCAGGGCAGGGGAGGAGTGGTTTGCCCACTCCTCAGTGCACAAAGATTGTTTGGTCAACCACTCCTGGCCGCCCAAACCAGTCATGCGCACTCTGCCCTTCTCTATGCAGCCTGCGTGGAGAACATCCCCCATGACCCCATAAGCCCCTGGCAGGGCGCCGTCCCAACCAATCACAACACTAGTAACAGTGTTGTGATTGGCTTATGGGAGGAAGCCTGGCTGCTTGCTTCCTGTTCCTGTCGGAGGCAAGAGAGGAGGAGCCGAGAAGATGCAGGACCCGTCCTTAAGGTAAGTTTAAATTATGTTATGTTTTTAAAATTAAACCCCCCGAGGGACCTTCCCCGTGAACCCTTCCCCGCGTGCCCCTCTGCGCCCTCCCCCCACCTACCAGCCATGCCGGTCCGACTGATCATTGCAATGGCCATGCCTATATGTACCTGGCACAGCTACATTGAGCCGCTGAGCTTTCTTCCCAGCGGCTGCACTGACATACTTTGCAAGGGTAGTAATCTGGCTCTGCAGCCAGGACATGGGATTGTTCCACATGACATTCTCATGGGTGCTGAAAGATGCCTCCCTCTCCTCTCCCCAGAGTGTTGCTTGAGATACCCCCTGGCCTCTGCTGGTGGCAGAATGTTATCTCGCCCAGGGTTTACTTCACATGTCAGAGACAATCTCAGTGCATTCCATGGCCTGCCAAGCCGCACGTCCTCGTTAGGAACGTCTAACACGCCCATTATTACACAAATAATAAAGTGTGATACAGGGCTTCCTGACAGCGACCTGCGGGTTCAAAAGCTGTAATTATTAGATCTCCAAAGTTGGTCCTGGAGGGCCGGATCCATGCCAGATTTTTAGCATATCCTCATTTAGATAAATGTAGTTATCTTTAAAATCTGGCATGGATCCCTCCCAACCGACTTTGGAGAACCCTGCTTTAAGAGGCTAATATTGCAGCCATTTACCGTCACCCGTTTATTTTACCAGTCACACACAGTGGCGCCACAAGTGTGCCAGGACTCCTAATGCAAGAAAGGGAATCACCCCTTCTTCGAAGTAAAAAGCCGCCACTCATTGGGGTGAAGTGGGCCTCTCACACCCTGAGCCCCAGTGCCAGTGTTGGAGGGCAGAGAAAGGGGTTTGTTTTTATTAAAACTGCACAAGAGGGTTTGCCCAGGTCCTGATTTCATCAGCATCTCTGTTTTCCTCTGCACTGCAGTTTTTGTTTACACAAGAAGAGCTTCATTTTTCTTTCGCCCCATGGCTACTGAATGCTGGTGGGTGCGAAATATGACCCCAGGGTCTCCTTATGGGCTGCTATTGGTGCAGTGTACAGAGGGGCTCTGCTTCTGGCCAGTCCCCCACACTAACTAACATGTATCACAGGTTATTCCAGAGTCACTTTTTTTGATGCCCTGGAGGCGTAGGACCATTTCTCATATTTACCAGGTAGCACTAAGCCACTCTACATGGCTTAACGTCACCTTGTAAATACGCCCTTTTCTACCACAGACCTCTGCGACAAAGGGGCTGCAATGGGTTTTGCAGTAGTCGTTCCACCTCAACACCCATTGCTTTTCTGAGGCTGCCCCAAATTTACAAGGCTGAGGCAGCACCAAAAACTAACGCTAGGGAATACTTGGTCTTAGCATGGCGGTACGAAGATAAATTATTAATTCTCGTTTTTTGCTCTTTCTATCTGTGCTGCATTCTGCAGCACACATATGAAGAGCAATCACCATTATTGATTGTTTATGTGCAGGTAGGTGTCCCTTCCTGCACGTAAACAATCGCCCCTGCAGTGCAGGCACCCTCGCAACATGGCAGCAGGATGCCAGCGCTGGCACTAAGCAGCATTTTTTCCACTGGCGCTAGGGGAAACGCAGGGTTGCACCATATTCTTGTGAATAAGGCGCATCCCTCCATTTAAAAAATGTCGGAGCACGTAGTTGCCGAATTTGGCGTAGCCAGCGCTCCGATATTTTTTGTAAACATGCCCCTGGGTCTTTTATTGTATGTCATCTGCACTCTACACTCAACACAATGTAACGTTACTTCTATTTGTATAGCGCACTAATCACCCATGAGGGTATCCAGGCTCTTGAGCAGAGGTGTAGGCGCTAAATTACAACAGCAGTGGATAATGCCTTCCCTTTCTTCTCCTTGGCCCTTTTCTGTCTCCAGGTCTGCACTGCTGAGGCGCCTGATGTTTATGTCAGATCACTTCTATTATTGGAAGAGGAAACATGTTTGCTTTCCAGAGGTAATGGACCGTAGCCTCTTTATAATTCTCAAGTTGGTGCAGTGGGAAGGCCAGTTAGCCCCCCACAAGCGTGATTATTCAAGAGCAAGTTTATATATGGCGTTCCGCCATGCTCCGGTGCACACACAGACGCACACAAAAATTACATATATATTGAATTGACTCATCCAATCGCTCTCACTAATGCATGTCTTGTCACCTCGGCTGATAAACACCCATTCACTTCCACTGGCGGCCAACAGTCCCTGCTGCTGTCACTCCTCGCAGCCACGTGCAGTGAGGGAGAGTGAGCTACCGGGCCAAAACCATGCAGCCACCCTGCCCGGGGGAAAGCTGCGCGTCCAGGAGGGCTGAGGTGGGCGAAATCGTGTTATTTGTTTCTTACAAAATGACATGAAATTGCAGTTTCATAGTGAAATGTTTGCTGGTATCTCGTGACTTTTCTAAGCATGTGTGCACCTAGCATAAAAAAAATGTCTTGCAAGCTTTCCGCTGGAAAGAATGTCTCTCATAAGATATTTTCTGTGCCAACCAGCCTTCTCCTGGAATCTCGCGAGGCTTTTTTTCTCGAGGTAGGCTCTTATTTAAAACAGTTTTGTAAAGGCTTTTAATGGAGACATTTCTGGAACGGTAATGCAAAATATGGGAATTTAGCAAACTTCAATGGCATAATTAAAAGTGGACAACACTTTCATCTTGTCAGCACCCTTATAATCTTGGAATTAGGGCTTCATTCTGCTTGATATTTCTTAAATGAGATCACTGAATGGATTTATCAGCTAGTTTTGGAGAGAAAATATGTTTGAATTCAGCCTGGATAAGGTTCTTATTTGTACTTTCAATTGGAGGGAAGTACATCTGGGGCCATATTATGCATACGGCGCATTTTTCTTCATTGCGCCGGATGCACCTTTTAAAATGTGCGCCCGGCACAATAAAGGAAAATGCACAGTATAGGCATGAATGTGCTGCCCCCATGGCACCCGCAAACGCTTCCTGCCCTGTGGGCAGCGCATTCATGTGAAAAACGTAGGGCCCGATTCACAGAATGAACTTAAGACTCAATCCTAAACTTACTACTATTTTGGTATTCACAGAATGCACTTACTACTTTTGGCATTCACAGAATGAACTTACTACTTTTGGTATTCACAGAAGTTAGGATTTTGTCTTAAGTCTGTCTTAAGTCTGTCTTAAGTCTGTCTTAAGACAAACTTAAGACAAAATCCTAACTTCTGTGAATACCAAAAGTAGTAAATTCATTCTGTGAATGCCAAAAGTAGTAAGTGCATTCTGTGAATAGCAAAATAGTAGTAAGTTTAGGATTGAGTCTTAAGTTCATTCTGTGAATCGGGCCCCTTGTAGCTGCTTTGAAGCCGCTCTATGTTTTCATAGTACAGGCGGCAACCCGCCTGCACTTTTAAAGTGGATTAGAGACCCCCTTGAAGGCAAGTGCAGTGAGTGACTGCACCCGCCTGCAAGGGGATGGATGTCTGGGGGGTCCTCCCCTCTCCAGAGGGTGTCAATCAGAGGGCGAACTGACAGCGTGCCACCAAAATGGTGGTACACTGTCAGTGAGCCTCCTGAGAGCTTCTTTGCCTCTGGCCTCACATCTAGAATACGGCACAGACGCAGAGGGAAAGGGATTCCGTCATTTGCATGGGGCCACGCCCGCATGCAAATAAGGGAACGTCCTCTTGAGGAAGTGCTTACAGTAGGAGGCGCACAAGGGTCTGCGGCCCTTTCTGTAATACCAAAGTGCCCCTGGGACACGCAAACCGGACCCAAACGTCATTTGCGCCCATGAGGCAAGTCTATAATATGGCCCCACAGTGTGACAGCTGTACTACTGAATATTGACACCAACAATATTGACATAGAAGAGTCGAGGGACAAAACATTGAAAGGAATATGGGGAAGTATAGGTTTACTAATTCTCCATTTTCTGTCCCACCAATATTGTGTGTTCGATATTCAGGATGCACACCGTGGTGACATGAATGCCCAGTGGTTGATGTACAGTGGTCCATGAGAGGAGGAGGGTCGCACCACTTTAGGGTTGATATCTTTGACTATGTGCCATCATAAAGTATTCATTTTGCTGTCATTTGAGGGACAGCACATTGATGTTTTAAGAAAAATGGACAAGAAAATAATTATAGTCCAGGCCAAGTGTACAAGACTAGAGCCCTATCAGCACCCACAAAAAAATTGAAAGTCCGATTGAGGGCAAATCATTGCTTTCTACTTGAGGTGGAAAGCCAAGTATACAGATAAAGATGTCCATACTGCCAGAGAGCATTTCACACACAGGGCCTGATTTAGAGTCCTGCAGAAAGGGTACTCAGTCACAACAAAGTATCCTTTTTGCCACACTGAAATTACCGGACTGAGAACACAAATTAGCCCTGACAATTTTATCGGACCGGCCCCCAAAACAGAGAGGAGGTTAGGGTGTGGGCGAGGGTACAAGTGTGAAGCACTGCTGCTAAACTAAACCGGACCCCAGCACTGATGCTTTTGTTACTGGGGGCTGGTTTTGCAGCACTGCTGCAAAACCGGCCCGCAGTAACAAAACCGGCCCCCACTGCTCCAAAGCCGGCACACACCCTTCCAGCCTCCTGAGGAAATACGTGATGCCCGCTATGACC
Source organism: Lissotriton helveticus (assembly GCF_964261635.1). Lineage (NCBI taxonomy): Eukaryota > Metazoa > Chordata > Amphibia > Caudata > Salamandridae > Lissotriton > Lissotriton helveticus. Next base: position 323,099,733 of record NC_136057.1, read on the forward strand.
AGTCCAGTCCTGCACACTGACGGTCCGCTCACCTGATTTAATGTTGGGTTGACCTTCAGCATGTAAGCAACACACACTACTCTATCTCCACTACTGTCATATATCCGTCGGGCAATATGAGGTTTTGCCATTTTTTTACCTCCTTATTTAGTGTGGGAGAACAAATGGCATGTTTTTACTTGCACACCACCATCCAAAACATGGCGGTAAGTGAAAGTAAAAACATTTTCATGATCCCCATGCTATGGGAGAAAAATCTGAAATCCCGCTTTGGGATTTTCTTTATGAAAATATGAAAAGATATTGTACGAGTCACCTATGGTTCCACCATGTTGTTGGAGCCACACAGCACACTTTTATTTTTTTTAATTTTATTTTTTATTTCCAAATCAGTTTATTGAAATTATGACAATCGGAAAAATTAAGAGAGAATCAACCAGGTTGAAATATACATGCTCAAAATGGCGCATAGAGTTGCATTCAAGATCCAATATCAATAACACAGTGTAACAGCAATAACCTACAGGGCATATTCATTATCATTCTTTGTAAATCCAATGATACTGATGGGAAACCGCTAAGCTGCAGATAGGAGCAATACAAAGTGGTCTCATGTGAGCCCATTTTGAAGCTCCTCACAGCACAATTTTATTGCAAAGGATGTCCACTAGGCCGTTGGACGTTCCTAAATACGGCGGGTGGAGTACCCTTGGTATGGCAGTCGTAAAATACTCCACCTTTCTGAACGAATATAGTCCATCCACCACACTCAAAATCAGACTCTCAGGTGGAAATTCAATTATAAGGAAATTTCATTAAATGGAGGTACACATTGTCAAGGAAAGTAGACTGCTGTCAGGGATGGCGAGACACAGCTGTGGTGACCCCTAGAGCTCATGTAGCAAGAAGAAAATAATGTAAAAAGCATTGTAGAGTGAGAGGTTTTGGCTCCACCCCATTATTGATCTTCCTTTTTACACGCATTTGGTTGGGTAGGTGTTGTGTTATGGCACCTATAAAGTAGTTGGATTGTTCATATCTGATAGAGACATTGTAAAACAGACCCTATGTAAAATATGGTATAAAGGGGCTCTGCATGATGTAATCCAGCAGCAAATTAAGTAGGACAGGCATTTACATTTTGAATTCAATGGCAAATACACTAAGGGCTTAACATTGCATAATAATTAAAGTCAGGCAGACACATTGTAAGGAAACGCCTGTTTTTGCATGATCACCACCAACGTTTTGGGCTGGTGCTGCTGGTTTTTTGACTCTGAGAATGCACTGAGGCCAGGTAACCAGACCTCGGTGCCAGTGCCATGACCCTTTAAAAGTGTATATTTATTTGGCCTATACTCAATTGGCATAAGGTAGCTTACTTGTAGGTCCCTAGTATATGGATCTGGGGCACCCAGAGCTTGTAAGATAAAGTGTCACTTGTGGATTGCAGCACTCATTGTGCCACCATGAGTGTGACAGGCAAAGCAAGAGTCCCAATCTGCCACTGCTGGGTGGTGGAGCAGTTTTTAAACTACTCGCTCAGCTTGCCATTTAAACTAATTACAATGTTCAGGCTTTCCCTTTTAATATAACTAAGTCACCCCTAAGGTAGTCCTATCGAGCCCTAAAGCAGGCTGCTTTACATAAAAAAGTAGTACATGTGTTATGATAGATCCTAACAGTAAACACCCCAAAAGGTTTTTTTCACTGTAGAAGGGCTAGTCCATTGGCGAGTACAAGGTTACATGCTGACAACTCAGTTGTACTAACCTCTGAACGGGACTACTAAAGTTAATGCTTGAAGGCATCAAATTAACCTGGCTTGATTCCCAAGTTGAATTTAATGTAACTTTTAAGTAAATGGTAACTTTAGAAAGGCTAGCAGCCAATTGGCTTTGTTCTTCTAGTGTAATGAGCTTGTCCACCGCGGCCTTAAGTCTATCACATCAAAGATGCTAACTTGATCCTTATAATTAATTATTATATAAACATGTGTAATATAAATCCGACCTGCTTAACACTGAATAACCACTTTTGTTAACAGGTTGGATCATTTTTTATTATCATATACCTTTCTCAATCTTTCTCACATTTTAGTAAACTTTTGACCAAATCAGAAAATAATTAACTTTGTTTTTGGATACAACATTTTTTGACATTGACCACCTAGCCATGGTAGCCTCAAACAGACTATCTATTTCTAGAAGTCTTGATGTTGATATCTCCACTCTTGGTTCATTAAAGATCTCTTTGAAGAAAATAAATTGTTAAGAGCATTGGAAAACAATTGGAGAAAATCACCTTCCTCTTCCAATCTTAATCTTCTCAGGGCAGTCAGAAAACTCTCCAAGAAATATTTTTTAAAGTGTATGTGCCTCATAATAAATCCAAGGTTAACAGTCTCCAATTGATACAATCTCCAAAGGTGATCTGGCCCACAGCGTTGGCCGGCTATCTCATTGGCCGGTAGTTAAGATCATGTAGAATATAAAAGGGCAAAATAATTTTGGCAAATGCAGCAAGTGTCTGTCTTAAGTTAATAAGAATAACATAGATGTGGCCCTTATTCTGGAGGATTAGTGCAAATGACTGATGCAGTCAGACTGCATTCTGTTTGCCCACGTGCAGTCTAATTCTCAGGATAATGTATACTATGGAGTTAAAAGGGATACACCTCGAGACAAAATCGTAAGAAATGAGGAGTTAAGGACTATTATAATGCCCAAATGCTTAGAAATTGATCTCCAAAGGGACCCTAAGGCTAAGGACAAAACAAGTGCAGATGAGCTGTCAGTGAAATTTTACACATACCCTAAAAGAAGGGGTTACCAATCCCTTATGGGAAGGAATTGCTTATGCATGAAGGTGCATCCTCGCCAGCTAATTACCGTCTTAGGTTCATATTAATTCCACCGAACAAACAGAGTCAAGACATGGTTTATCGAATACCTTTGCCAAAATACAAAAGTTAAAGTCAAATTAGTCACTAAGGAAAATAACAAAACCAGAGGCGGAATAAGATTTAAAAAACGTAAAAGGTATACGGGGCTGCCATGTTGGCACAGCTACAAGGAACACATGCATGGAAGGAGAACCACCAGCATTGTGGAGTATGAAAACATTCTAAGCAAACACAAGGAGAGGATGGACGAAGCACTGAAACTTTTCAGACACTCACCCCCATTCACAGATCTGGGTTGAGTTCATCATCGTTCTTTAGCTCACGTCGCCACCTCAGTTCGGATATAGCAATATGCAAATCACTCTTGACCGTGCTCCTCGTGAGAACAGTCCAGCCTGAACTGCCAAGCAAGGTCTTGTATGGACCAGAAACAAGCATCCTGGGACCAGTTTCAGGGTATACAAACATTCTTCTGAATTATTTTGCCGCACTCGACTGGTTACAACAAATGACCCAGGGACCAACATAAACCCTAGTCTTCTCCACTGTGTGGAGACCCAGAGGACCACCCGGTCCCAAGGAATCCTGAAGACCATCAGTATCTCATAACACCACCATCTGAATATTCGAATACCTTGAATTGATGGCAGTCTTGTTTGTGAATGTCAGTATAAGGCTAATCAGACACTACATTATGGATGGAATGTTTAGAGCATCTGCAGTGAAGAGACAAACAAGCAAAAATGTCTATAAATAATGTCAGCTACAGCAGTGCTTCATACAGAGGAGGAAGGAGGCACCAAAGGCTTCTGTCGCTATCCGGAGGAGTGTACTGAAAAGCTGGCAATCAGGCCAGAGGTGTGTGGGTAGACTCTGTGATTCCATGTGGATCCAGCCCCACAACCTGTGGCATCTGCCAGTATGAGGGCGAGGAGAGGAGCAGATGGGGGTGGGAGCAGAGGTGCGCAGCATGTTTATAATGTGGCTTTCACTGAAACTGTCATGGAGATGTGTGGTGCTCATACTGCAGTAATGTAGACACTGAAATCACAGCAGTAACTTAAAGGATGTATACAGTATCTGAGCCCTTATAATCAGAAGGGGAGGACCACATTGTGGCCTAATTGACTAAATTATGTGGCAACAAAAAGCAAAGTTTGCAGCCTAATGCTGCACATTTAGTGATAGCATTACTTCATTGTGTTGTCATTTTTAGGTCTTGCCTACGCAGCGCACAAGCGCTGATTAGGAGGGACCTCTTGCCATCGCACTGTACTTTTTGGAAACTCGTGCATGTTTTGCACTGTTTGCAATGAGTACTCATGCATGCAAAGCGTTTGCATTGTGGGAGCGAGCAGCTGCGCCCTCTGCTTGTAATAATTGTGCCTACAGCTGCTCGCTCCCGCAAGGCAAAAGCTCTGCATGCGCGAGTTCTGTTTCACTTTTGCGGACGCAGGGCCTTGCTTGTCTTTAAGCACTAGTTCTTCCCAGTTGTCAATTGCTTTTACTGTGGCTAGAAATATCATACGTCGTTTCTGTAGAATGCACCTTCCTTTAGGGTATGTTGCCACGATTCACAGATAACTGATGCTTATTCTTACTGAAACACTGGTACTCATTATCAACCTTAGAAGGGTTAGGGTGAAAGGTTGTTTAGCCTGGCTGCGATTTTTATCTGTGACCCAAAGATCGCGGCATAAGAAGCATTAGTTTACTGAGCAACCAGCCAGGTGTGGATCTTGGATCCATTAGACTTTTAAAATGACATATATTGAAGAACACAGCGATTTTCACGCTCTTAAATTGTTAATTGTCGTTACAAAAACACAGTATATTTCAATGCTTACAAAAAAATATTCCATGAACTGCAGGCAGTCATTCTCAAGGCTGGCACATTCTTTCTTTCGCTACAGCGATAAATATTTTTAATTATTTAATTCCACAGAGCCACTCCCTGCACTGCTGTACAACAGCCTCCAATGAGATTACATTTCTCGAGGTAGGTGTGCTGCATCAGAGAGGGGCACCGAAGTGGGTGCCGGTCGGGCACACACAGGCTCTTCGTGAAACCAGTGCAGCAGCTCTGTGGTCCCACGCTGTAACAAGTGCTATCAAAAGGCGCTGCAGCGGTTCCTATGGGGAGCTTATTATCTGGTAAATGAGGAATGCAATGTGTCGCATTTACAAAACTCTCGTAAATGCGAGACCTTTTGCATTGCAAATGCTTGTTATGCATAGTAACGCTGTCTGGGGAAAAGTTTGACCAAATTAATACCAGTTTAACATACAATTGCAGCAATAAGCGACAGAAAGGTGACCGATCATCTTTTGTGAATGGCTTTCCACCGTGCAGCAACATGTTCTGCTGCGTTTATAGAAACTTTGATCCGTTTTAGTTAGAACATTTTTTATTTCTGCAATTATGCAGCAGATGGTGAATTATGCGGCAAATGCAGCAAATCCATAATTATGCAGAAAATGCCGTAGTAGCAAAATTACATAATTCCAGTGGCCCTGCATTGTATTTATAGCTCACACAAGTCCTACCACCCTGGACAACAGCCGTGGCGCTCCCAGCAACTCACTCCTACTGTAAGCCATCTCCTGCCACAATGAACAGCACTCACATGGCTGAGCATCAGTCATCACTTCTGACAGGCTGGCATTTTGATAAGTGCTTGAGTGCTACCCCTGGAAGGCGTGCATATTTAACATCATATTATTAATAGAACAGAAACCTTACACAGGGTTTTGGCACATATTTTTTGGGTTTGCTGATTTTAAAAATATTGGACTTAGCTATGTTTCCATCTACTTAATTAGTTTCTCTTCTGAACTACCTGTAAGTCTTATTTTTTTTAGCCAATGTATTTGGATTTTTTTTCTGTAAATGCACCTCTTGGGTTGCAGTTCATCCTGCACCTGAACTCCCCTGTAGTGAATTCAGTTCACGCACTATGACCATGGGATAAAGCTTAATGCAGGTAACATTTTTTTGACAACTGCAAAATTCACACATTTTGCAAAATTGCTCTGGATTTTTAACATGCGGAATTGCGCATCATTTTTGCCTACGGGACACTGATAGGAGCTAAAATGTCCTGCAGGGGACGCTTTCTCCTTAAACCAGTCACAAAAATGTCCTGCAGTAGATGTTTTTTCCTCAAACCAGTCTCTTCCCGATATCTTGTGTGACTTTTGAACGCAAAGCATTCAGGGACAGATATACAAGCCCCTTGCAACACGTTTGCGCCACCATTGCTTCTCTTTTGTGATGCAGCAGCGCATAAACAATGCTGCCAATTTACAACGTGACGCATCTAGGGAGATGCGTCACGTTGTAAAGCCCTGTGTCGCATTATACCTGTGTCAGATATAATGTATGCAGGATGGGCGTTCCCACGCAGAAAAGCCTCGTTTAAGTGACGCAGTGAAATCTAGAAGATTTCAGTTTACCACTTCTAGGACGTCACTGCGTCAAAACCTTATACCTGCTTGAAGCAGGCATAAGGAGTGATGCAGTGCAATAAGTATAGGCCCTTAACATGCGTTGCTGGAGTTGCATTGTGCTTGCAACACAACTCCAGCAATGCGTGTCTTTTGGGCCAACAGATGTGTCAGAATTTCTGACGCATCTGTCAAACCTTGCGCCATGGTGCACCACATTGTAAATACGGCACATACATGGTAGCGCAAGGGTAGCGCAGGCTGGCGAGTGTGAAACCGACGCATCTCTACCGATGCATCAGTTTGTTGTAAAGCTGCCCCTCAAAGTTCAGATGAGAAATTGCAAATTACATTAACAAAATGTCATGGGAAATTTTGTGAATATGAAAAGAAAATCGCAAACCATAGGAGTGTGTTGAGTTGCACCCAACTGTGGGGTACGAGGGGGGATAGTTAGAGCATTTTTGCTGCGACAGATTTTGGTCCTCCTATAATTCATATCAGATTTTGGTTCACCTATTATTCATATCATACAGTACCAGCAGCCATGAGGTGATGCGCCAGCGTGCAAGAAAAACATCGAAGGAACGCAGAGATCAGAACCCTTTGATGAGGTCTATGTACGGTCCATGTAGGGCCAGCTTTAGGGTGGTGCGACTGGTGCGGCGGCACTGGGCGCCTACCTGGAGAAGGGAGGGGGCACTGTGTTTAGCAATAACTTAATATTTAAAAATAACTGCTACAGAGTTCTTTGTGCATCTGGCTTTCCAGCAGCAATACAAATGTCAAGATAATTCTTGTGATTAATGTTCCTGCAGTTTTGTTTGGTGTCAGTTTTGACTCACCATAAAGCAGTGCATAATGTTAATATGCCTGCTGAAAAGAACAGATCTGTCTTTTTTTTTATTTCAAAAGATTTTATGTTATGTGGATAGCAGAGTGGATTAGTAAAGCCAACCTTTATCAGTGCTTTAAAACAAATGAAATGTATGTGAGAGAGGCTATAGGGAGATGAGGGGCACTTGTACTGGATGGTAGTGAGCGAACCGAGGAGGAAGGAGGTCATGGGGCAGGGGCGCCCAAAAATATTTTTCGCGCTGGGCGCCACCATTGCTAAATCGGGCCCTCGGTCCATGGCCGTGACGTGTGCATTCAGCGACCTTGCTTACCTTCCGGCTTGGCCTTGTTCACCTTGCCGCAGGGCTTGGAGATCGTGACGGTGTTCTGGCACTCTGCGTCATGGAGGGCCCTCTTAAGGCTTCCGCTTCGGATCTTCACCCCAGTCTCGGGGTCGCACTCCCCCCAGGCCTGGAACTGGTACTTGCACTCAGCTGCAAAAGACAGGAAGCGATGGATCAGCGGATGTCAAAGAGGTATAAAGGCGAAGGAGGATGCAATTTGAAATGTCACCTATTTACTAGCTGCATTACAAATCGTTCATTGGCAGGTATCACATAACGACCTGCATGATAATAGGTATTAATTACACATGTTGCAATACGTGGCCTCTTTAGGGGCGAAGGCCTACAGGGACAGCTTCTTTTTGCAAATCAGTTGTCACCCAAACTGGTACTTATATAGCTGCAAAGTTTCCCAGGTTCATGCGTTATATGCTGCCCCAGTCCAATTTTTTTTTCATTTGAATCCTGGGACTTGCACATTTTATAATGGAATGCACAAGACTGCAAGTCCCAGAATTCACAGGAAAAATCTGGGCTGGAGCATGGCATGACGCATGAACCTGAGAAACTTGTCAGGGTTGTGGTTAAGTAACTGATCAGTGGTGTATAAGTGCAACTGTGGCCACAATGTATACATTCCTTTCCAAACCTCAAATCGATGGGGAGGGTGAGGGGGTGCCCATTTCATGCCCCATCCAATTTGGAATTCGAAAAATACTTTTATACAGGAAAAAGCCCTTGTGCAGATGAGCACTAGGCCCCACACTGTACGAGGACAATTAAATGTCTTTATTTTTTCCATAATGGATTATGGTGTTTACGTTTTTAAAGCTAGAACTTCTAAAAATCATGTCTGGACTGGTGTTAATGAGAGAAGAGGGACCTCTGGTGGACAAAATAGGGAATCTGACTGACGTGAAAGCTTATCCTCTCAGACGACAGACACTGTGCAGTTGGTGCTTAATGCTCAGCCTTGTGCTCTCACCTCCCAATACAACTGCTTTTACTGGATGCAGGACGTGCTGCTTTTAATGACCAGTCGGCACACTGAGTGCATTACAGTGACGTTAAGGTTAAAAGCAATGCGAAGCAATAGAACACAGAGACCATTTCGAATGCTGACCACTAACGTGCTGCTGCCTTATGCACTTTAGTACCTATCGAAGTGCAGAGTGAGAATTTGCTCGAAGTAGAGACAGCAAACACAAAGTAACACATCTGTCTTCTTTGAACTACAAAACCCAAACACCCACAAAACAGCCTTTGAGACTTGGACAAAAGTCACCAACTTCTACTAAACTGGAAATCCTAGAATTTAGTATCTCTGATCAGCATGTGTCTACGCCCCAGCAGGATTGGTAACACACACTATTTGCACTAAATCCTGGCACTGCAAGTGGTAATTGTGTAAAACTAAAATTTTTAATGCAACAGTGTCTTGGGGTACTACCAAAACGAATTTGTACATCGAAAACATCAGATCAAAGGCAAACAGGGTGTTTTCCAGTGCGTTAAAATCAAAATGGTGTTATTCCTCATCTGGCCGGAAGCATTCCTACAGCATGTAGAATGAGAACCTTTACTTCAACTCTGGGTTCATTCTACAACCTAGATTCTGGGTTCAGCTTAGGAATCCTTTATTCTCCACCTCCAGTACAAAGCATCCTTCCTGATTCCTGCTGGAATACCAAAGGCCAGAATGAGGAATAAAAGGCCATTTTGCTATCACCACATTAAAAAGGTCTGGACTTGAAGCTCCGCCCACTCTCCGCCCATATATTTCATTGACTTGTGTCATGTCCTTTGTAAATGCTGGCTTCTGATTCATTAAAAGGATTGTTAGTCCCTCCTTAGTACCGCCTTGTCTTCATTTGTAACCTCCCATGAGGACTGGCCCTTTTACTTCTGTTGTTACACGGTATGTCTTATTTAGTCTTTAAGCACTATTATTTTTAAAGAGTTTCTCGTACTGCAGCCACGACATGGTTTGATGCAACATTCAGCGTGCCATGCACTGTTTCACTTTCGAAGCAGCTTACAGACTAAATAACAGGTCCCGTGTAACAACAGAAGTAAAAGGGCCAGTTCTTATGGGAGGTTACAAATGATACAAGGCGGTACTAAGGAGGGACTAACAAGCCTATTAATGATTCAGAAACCAGCATTTACAAAGGACAATGGCACAAGCCAATTAAATATATGGGCACGGAGCTTCAAACCCATTCTGAAATACAGCATGCCTCGCAGAGCAGTGCATGTGCTGTCCAAGTTCGACAATGGCAGCCACTTCTTTGAAGGGAAATAGGCCTCCCATTTACAAGAGTTTGAGCTATTGGCACTGTAAATGACAATGCCTTTTATTAATGTGTTAATTATCAAAACAGATAATTAAAGGGCATTGTCATTTACAAAGCCAATAGCTTAAACTCTTGCATATGCGAGTTCTGTTGCATTGCAAATGCTTGTTAGTAACTTATGCTCAGTTTGACCTAGAAACAAACTATTTTGTGGTGAAATCTGCAAATTATGCAGCAGATGCTGGACTATGTTGCAAATGCGACAAATCCATGAAATAAATTGTTGCAGCTGCAGAATCACATAATTTCAGTAGTCCACTCTATATTCCATCACTGCATCTTCTGAATATATTCCTTCCATTAGCAAGGCTGGAGGCCTTCCAAGGACAGTGTGTTGGTGCACTCTACCCAGCCATTAACCTGCAGATGGTAAAACACTGCACTGGAATAGAGAACACCATAAATACTCAGATATAATTCCATTTCTCCTGATATGGCCTGGACCCCACTGTTTAAAACACTCTCCTTCAAGAATCTTTCCTTCATAAATATGTTATTAAAAACAATATTACATTTGGATGTTGTTGCTTACTCAACAAAGCAAAACGTGGACCATTTTGGTGATAACTGATGACGACAATGGAGAATTTCTGACCTTGCACCTCCAATGTCCCTGTAAGGTCTAGAGTCAGTTCCTGACAGGGTGCCACAGGCCACACTGCCAGAAACACCATGACACTCATCATCCTTTCAGTCTTGTAACAGGTAGAAAATCTTAAAATCTTTCACAAGGTGCATTCCTGGCTCCGAACATGGTTTACTGTTTTATTTCCTTGTTGGACCTCCTTCTCAAAAGCCCCTAGTAAGTTACATGTATCAGTCAGTCCATTAATGGCCTTGGTGGTATTAATCTCCTTTCTCATCATATAATTTCCTCTTCTAAATGTAAATGTAGAATACTTGTAAAGCGCACTGTTACTCTACCCGAGTGTCCTGGCGCTGTAGACCGCTGGGGAACCCATACTGGTTTTCCCTGTGAGATGGTCCCTTTCTGGGTATCTCCAGGGTGAAACCAGGCATCTGTGGGGGGCCGTTGTGGAGATGAGGCAAGCTTAATGCCCAGAGTTACCAAGTGTGTTCCCTGGTTAGAGTAGGCACTGAGGTGAAAATTATCGAGTCCGTTGACCCTAGTCCAAGACCCTGCCGCGTTGGTAATTGAACCCTGGTCCCTGGCCGTTCTCTGCTTACAGGTCTGCTACCTCTAACCAGTGAGCCACACCTCTCCACGTTTATGCACTGATTATGAAGTGAGGGGTACATTACATTCACTGAACAAAGACAGGAGTTTTCAGAAGGATGATGCAAGTAATCCTGTACCTACCAAACTACACACATTTTCCATTAGTAGATTTTGGCAGGTCACATTTGCTAAAATGTCCCAGAAGAAAATGTGTACGTTCAAATACATGCAGCATTTACCCCTCAACTCCCCATATTATTTCAGTATATAGATGAGTTTAGGCTTGTTACTTTTGTCACTATTATCTATGTTCAGTAAAGAATAGAGAGAGTGCCCTCCGATCATCATGCAGTCCTCTTCCCAACCTTCCTTGGTGATGGCGCCACTTCCCTTCTCATTTCCAGTGTAGTTGAGTTCACTATCAATTTCTTTTTTGCTTTTAATGGGTAATCAAGACAAATAGCCTGATGCTATTTTATTTTCCTCAGGAACATAACACACTTTAAAACTGTATTTTTATAAAATCCATATCTGCCTTTCGACGAGGGGTTTGTAATGGGTGGTTAAATATGTCTTCAATTTAAAAATGCATACCACGCGCATATATTCTAATACCTAATGTTCCTCAACTAGATGTGCCTCTTTTTTGATTACAGAATAATTCACATTTGTTCATTTCAATTACCATTAATGCAAGAGCTCTTAAGTGCTCATAAGTCTACACCACTAAGGTGAGCATGAATGTGAGGGTGGCAGTATGAACCAATTGTACTGTACGTACTTTGTTTAATTTGATTATTTTCCCAGAAATTACTTGAACAGGGTACTTGAGTCTATCAACCATCAGCCAGGATTTTTTGATGATGAGGACAGGGGCAGTGCATCCATTGGGGGGGGGGCGTTGCCCCACTAGCCACATCGCCCCATTTAACTGTAGTTCATAACAATAACTACATTAATAAAAGAACCGAAGGTCTCTGTTTTAAGCTTGCTTTCAGCAGTGGGTGCTGCCTTGGTGAACTCGGGAGATATCAATGCTTAAAGTATTGAGAGAGCACTAGTCTGAGAAAAAAATGTATAAGTGCACCATATTTACAAGCACGTAGTTAGTTAACATATACCTTGCACCGGAGTGTCTTATATTCAGTAGTGAAATATATAGAGTGTTCAGGTAGGGTAACAATAATCATAGCAGTGTGAGACTAATGTAGAAATGTTGGAATGAATATGAAACCCTCACGTTCTCATGTTAAAGGAATCATGTAAGAGTTAAGTGGAACCTTGCAAACCAGTTAAATTGTGTAGGCCTCATGGCAATTCACAGAAAATCTAAACGTGCTGCTAAAATAATGTGAGGTGGGGTTAACGTGGTTCTTCCAAAATGTATTATCGAATTTAGTATTGAAATATATGCTTTATAGATGTGTTGCTTTAAGAAACGTATGTTAGTTAAGAATGCTGTTTAAATCAAGAAATGTTTTCAGAGTGCAGGGACCCGCTTCATGTAAATCATGTAGGCTCGAACTGATAGTGATGTTCCTTTGATCTGTAATGTGCTCGTTAGAGAAGAAGTCGAGAGGCGCCAAGTACTGTGCTTTCCATATGCTTTATGACCTATAGATATGGTGGAGCCTGGAATTTGAGGCCCACTGTGGGATGGCCTGTATGCAGGTGCGAGGGGTCCTAATCAGTCGAAATGAATGGAGCTTTGTTCAGTGGCGCTTGGCGCAGGCCTGTAGGAGTCTTCAGGAATTTCAGGGGGTACCGGCGCACTGAAGAAGAAGCCTGGGAACCAAGGTCAACTTTAACGAGGGTCTTGAAGAGTACCATCATGGAGTTTACCGCGCAAAGATGTACCACGTGAGGGGCGTCCCAAGGGGCGTTCCTATCGGAAATGTGATTTTGTATTAGGGAAAGCGACCCGGGAGGAGAGCAGAGCAGATGATTTTGGGGAGCCTAAGGAAGCGGATGGGTAGGCAGATAGGCTGATCAGGAGAGACCCATTATCAGAGAAGAGACAAAGAGAAGTGCGTGATCTTCTTAGGAAGTCACCCCGGCTGACACCTTTGGGGGGGGGTAAAGATCTTGTTAAGTAGGGATGTCACTTAGTCTAGTGTAGGGACAGACTAACTTGAATTTTCTTTTCTGTAATGACTCTTAGGTTGCAACTTATATCGATCCTTGCAAACCTAATGATCTTTGAACTTGTACTCATTATTCTGTTTTGTAGACTCAGATTATTCAAAGAATTCATGTTCATTGTGATACCAGTATATCTCTTGAATCTCATCTTGAGAAGTTTGTATCTTCAGTTATCTTTGGTTTTATATTAAATTTTCAAAACTTAATCCTGGTCAGTGGTCATTTAGAGTGGTGTAAGTTCTTAATTGATTGACTTATTGTTAGATTGCCTTTTACTCAATGACAGGTACCAACGATCCAGTCGACTTGGTTTGGGATCTGGTAAGGTAACTAGTAACCAGTAATCCCGCGTTAACAGTTGGTAGCAGTTTAGGATGGTTATCTTCTTGAGGAAGGTAATCTAGAGAGGTTAGTTTACCCCAAGGCCCCTAGACATCGAGAGACGAGCAGCGGAAGAATCGTGCGCCGAAGGTGCAGACGGTGCGAGAAAAGCAGCAGTATCGGAGGAGAGTGAGTATAACAAGGGTCATGCGTGAACAGATTGCGGTGTTTTGTGTTGTAATTGTAGTGTAATGTCTTGCGGAGTTGAACGCCTGTAGCGTGATTGTGAGAAGGTTGTGAGCGCGCGCAACCTGGTGAACCGGTTACCTGGTAAACGGGTGAACTGGCAAATCTTAAGTTCAGGCCAGAGCTTAAGTGGTTTTGGGTGTATCGAACATCCAGAGTAGTTGTCGACCATAGTATGGAAGTCATGAGGTACCATTGACCGCCGTGGGACCGAGATAGGGGGAGTGTAAGAGTGAATGTATGAGTAACGGACGCTGGTCGAAAGTTACTGTGTGTAAGCAACCTATCAGAGAAGGCGATTGTCTGGACGTAAACGGAAAGACATTTCGTCAAGTTAAGGTGACAACTACAGAAAGACTGTGGGCGTACAGTCAAGAAAGGTGATCGCTTGGACGGAAGTAATCATTTTTCAGAGTATGAATGAGATGCATGCATGACCGAGGAGACGAGCTGAAAAAGGAGGGGAACTGCTGCGAAGGGGGACGGGTGACGTCGGATAGAGCCGCGCTGTGATTGAGCGGTTGGTGTGACGTTAGCTAGAGCCGCGCTCCGGTTGGGCGGCTAGAGTGACGTAGGAGGAAAGCCACGCTCGGATAGGCCAGTTAGCGAGAACAGCACGGTGATTGGTAGATTGTCATCAGGAAGTAAACAAACGCGGAGAAAAGAGAAATCATGAAGTGCTTTAAGTGTTTGAAAGGGATTTTTAAAAGAAAAAGAAGTGAACATTATTATGGGGAAGAGGCACCGCCGGAGGGTACACCAGCTCATTATATGGCAGCGAATGTAGGGTTGGATACGATATTGTGGATTGGGGCATGGAATAAGCTTACGGAAGGAAATGAGGAGATGCAGTTCCCGAAGTACGGGACGTTTAAGTTAGAGGTGTTACATCGGCTAAAAGCAACCATGTCCTCATTGAAACCCTCACCTAGACCAACCCAGTTTGAGGCCCTTAATGCATGGATTAGGGCGGCACACGATAGAAATTTGAACAGGCGTCAACAAAGATTGACTCGATCGGTAAGAGCAGTGCGAGATTCTAAATGGGATGAGGAAGCAAAGAGATGGAGGGTACAGGCTATCGAGGTAGAGAAGTTGTATCCGATGAGGGAGGTGGTAGGTGGGAAGAACCTCATGGAAGAGGATGAGGAGAGCGAGTCGGAGGACAATGTGATAAATAGATTATTGATAGACAGACCACCTCCGAGAGTTGAGGAAATTGAAGATAGAGGGCTCGCAAGGGAAGATGGGACTGCCATAGAGGGGTTTACACCACTCCCTATATCGGAATGGACACCTATTAAAGGCGAGGAGACACCTCAAAATAGCACAGTACAGAGTGTAGTGGGAAGGTTTGTGGTACAAAAGACGCCAAACACCGAAAAGGTTGAGTCTTTTGGATTACCGGATGCTCTTCAAGTACCTGTTACCATAGGACCTATAGTGTCGATTTACAATCCAGATCAGGGGAGAGGGGAAGAGCAGGCACGGTTAGATAGAGAAAGGATTGAGATGGAAAGGAGGAATAACACGACAAATGCATGGAAGCAATTGCCAGGATCGGTAACGTGGAACACCCCATTAGATACGACTGTGGGTCCCAACACAGGACAAGGAGGTCAGAGAGGACCGATGGACCTGAGGGGACCGCGGCCGAAATCTTATACAGAATTAAGAGCAGATTTGAGAGAATGGGAGGGGTCCACGGTAACTCCGAGTAATAGGGCAAGAACAGAACCCGAGTGGGAAAACCGAGGTAACGGGACGGTATCTCATTGCGGGGCTAGCGAAAGCAGTCAGGGGCGAGAGGGTCAAAGTCAAGAGAATGGAAGAGTAGCACGTCCTATAGGTCGGAGGGAACAGCAGGAGCAGAATGGTAGGAGTATGGAGTGTGAGGAGATGTCTCGCCTCATGCAAACCGAGGGAGACCAGAGAACACAAGAGTACAGAGAGAGGTTTAGGTGCACTCATCACGCACCTGGGGAAAATGTACAGCACTGGCAAAGAGGGAACAGTGAAAGATCACGTCATACATCAAGTGATCAGAGGTCACAGATGCTTGAGGAAGAGAGAGGGAGTAACGGAATATCTTACCATGCATCCCGTGAAGCTAGACAGGATGGGGAACGTGGGGATATGAGGGGTGAAGGAGTGTTTCACCATCCACCCAGAGAAGATGGAAAGGCATGGGACCTAGAGAGATGGGAGCATGGGAGGACTCCACATAACTCACCAGTGCCTAGGCGCAGGACTAGGAGCTGGGATGGGAGAGAGGTGGAAGGAGCACCTAGAGCCGAAGTACTGAAAGCTGCGATAAAGGTTAAAAGGCTTGATGTCTCCAGTCTAAAATCCGATCTAGACGAGATTATAGAAGGGACAGTGCCTTTAGAAAGGATCGATTTGTACGAACAAGATGAGCTGCTGTTCATAGCGAAGGATACTACTAGGAAGGCTAGAGTGATTCATGAGAAACTGTCTAACTTGGCAGACAGGTACGCCATAGATTTATCTAGGACAAGGGCATTGCAGAGTAACCACAGATTGCAGTACTCAGACCAAGACCTAGACGAGAAGAGAACTACAGGATTAAAAGCACACATAAGAGAGTTGATATTGGGAATAAGGGTGTGGAGAGATCTGGACAAATGGGAAGAAAGATGGTCCAAAAGGGGTACAGTTAGACGCAGTACAACTATGATGACCCCAGAGGGAAGGGTAATGCAGATGGAGGCATTCCCTTTGCGAGAAATATCAAATGGGAACTATGTACATGTACCATGGAGTAGGGGAGATTTGGCTGCATTTACCAACTCGTTTCTGAAACTGAGGGAAAACCCAGTTGAGTGGTATAAGCAGGTAGAAAGGTTTATAAAGATCTCAAAGGTATTGTGGATTGATTTGAACACGTTGTTTGACATCGTGGTTCCATCTGATTTATGGACACCATGCAAGACTAGTGTTGAATGGCCGAATACTGAACCAGTGAGGGATGCTCGGACTAATGGACCGTCCGAGATTGTCATGCAAAAGTATGAAAGGGTAATAGCTTGGCTGAAAGATAAGGTACCACCACAGGACATAGATTGGGTAAAAATAGACCGAACGAGACAAGAACCAAAGGAGACCGTTCATGAGTTTTATGAGAGGTTGTTGAAAACATTCAAGCAATACAGTGGACTCGATGTAATGGATCCCAAAGATATAGGGCAGTTTGTGTCAAAGTTTGTCTTGGGGTTGAGACCTGATATTTGTTTGATGATTCAGCAACATTTAATATGTTAGCAAAACAAACCACTAGATGAGATCCTGCGATATGCGAGATACTGTAGTGACGAAATAGATTCTAAAGCCAAGAATCTAAAGGAGAAATTGATGGTGGTGCAAATGCAGTCAGCCGGGAAGGGCGGACAGCAGAAACAGGGAACGGGGACAATGGGACGGAAGTCGAATGGTAAGAACAAGGATAGTGAAGAAAGTCAGAGACCTAGAATAGATTTTGCCACTTTAAAGAAAACGACAAAGTGCCACCAGTGTCACCAGGTGGGACATTGGCGACGCGAGTGTCCCTTTAACCCTGAAAATGGAGAGCTAGAATTAGAAGAGCAAGTTCAAGAGGTTCCAGCTCAAAAGGCAACAGTTCCAGGAAGCAAGGTGGCCAAAGGGGGGACTTTGGCTCCACGGGCCCAGTTCCCACAGCCACCGAAAATAGCGACAGGGGGAAAGGTCTTTAAACAAATGCCTCTCTTTATCGAGGAAGAAAAGTGTTATTATATTGATCCATTGACAGGACAACGTGTGAGTGGAGAAGAGGACTGTACCCTTGGGGCAGTCCTAGAGGTGGATCAGAGAGGGCCGTTTGTGGAGGCAGAAGTGGCAGGATGTCCTACAACGTTCTTGGTGGATACTGGAGCTACTCGATCAACGTTGAGATCAGTGGTGGTTCCAGATTTACCGATGTCAGGGGAAACAATTCAAGTGGTAGGAGTTGCAAACAAAAGGATGACTAGTCCTCTGACTGAACCAGTGTCTGTGAAAATAGGAAACTATATGAATGAACATCAGTTTGTGGTATGTGATTCGAGTCCTGTATGTCTGTTAGGAAGGGATTTGCTGTGCAAATTGAACTGCACAATATACTGCACTCCGCAAGGAGTGGAGGTACAGACTACAGACGATGATGCTACTTTCAAGGTAGCCAATTCAAAATCCTGTGTAGAACTATATCCTACTCTGACCGTAGAAGATCTTCCCCAAGACTTACGAGATGCAGTAGCGTCAGGGGTATGGGATTTCACAGGAGAAGAAATAGGATTGATTAAAGGGGTAGAACCAGTAAAAATAATGGTAAAGCCAAATGCCGAGTTTCCAAGAACGCCTCAATACAAATTGTCCCAGGAAACGATTGCAGGAATAAAACCTGTGATCGAGTCAATGATTCAACAGGGAATACTGAAAGAAATCGTGGGTAGTCCCTGTAACTCCCCGATTATGGGTTTGCAGAAACCTAGCGGGAAGTTCAGGATAGTTCAGGATTTACGAAAAATTAACAATATAGTCGTTTCATGTTGTCCAGTGGTACCGAATCCATCAGTGATACTGTTTCAAATACCATGTCAAGCAGAATGGTTCACAGTGATAGATCTTTGCCAGGCCTTCTTTTCAATCCCATTGGATGAAGAGAGCAGATACCTTTTAGCTTTTAAAATGGAAGATCGCGTTTTAACATGGTGTCGAATCCCACAAGGATTCACAGACAGCCCATCTATCTTCAACCAGTTGTTGAAGAAGAATCTCGAAAATCTAGTACTGCCGCAGAATTCGGTTCTGGTCCAGTACATAGATGATCTACTTGTTGCGTCAGAGACTGAGGAAGCTTGTAAAGTAGATTCCATTGCCTTATTGAACCATCTAGCTGAAAATGGACATAAGGTATCTCCGAGTAAGTTGCAGTACTGTCTGACAGAAGTACAGTATTTGGGGCACCGGTTAGAAAAGGGAAAGCGCAAGGTGTCCCCAGAGAGGATTGAGGCGATAATGAAGATGAATGCGCCTACGACACAGAGAGAAGTTCGGATGTTTTTAGGAATGGTTGGTTATTGTCGACAGTGGATAGTTAACTTCTCACTGAAAGCAAAACCCTTACAGAAACTGACGCACAAGGAGGTGAGTGATCCGGTACCATGGGACGACGAATGCCTAGTGGCGTTCTTGCAGCTGAGAGACGACTTGTGTCGTGCTCCGGCTCTGGGGATGCCCGACTACGAGAAATCATTTTCACTCTATTGCTGTGAGAGGGAGGGATGTGCTTTGTCAGTCTTGGCACAGACCCACGGAAATGCCCGTAGACCAGTTGCATACTTTTCGGCTACATTAGATCCGGTAGCCGCAGCGTTGCCCGGATGTCTCAAATCCGTTGCTGCAACGGGTGTCAGCATTGAAAGGAGTGAGAGCATAGTGATGGGACACCCATTAGTGGTGTATGTACCACATTCGGTAGAATTGTTAATGACCAGGACGAAGACGCAGCATCTGACTAATAGCAGGCTCACGCGCTACGAGCAAGTTATTCTTGCCGTGGAGAACGTGACCCTCAGGAGATGCTCTGTCTTGAATCCTGCTACTTTGATGCCATTACCTACTGTAATAGAAGGCGAAGGATGTGAAGACCACGATTGCCTTGATGTGACTGAACTATGCACGAAACCCAGACCAGATATTGTGGATGAGCCGTTGTCTGACCCTGATGAGATTTACTTTGTCGATGGCTCATGTTTAAGAGACGATACTGGTCGGTTGAGAGCAGCTTATGCTGTTTGTACTATTACTGGAGTTGTGGAAGCCGCTTGCCTGGAAGGAGTACATTCCGCACAGGTAGCAGAAACTATTGCCCTAACTCGTGCCTGCATAGCAGGAAACGGAAAGAGAGTCACCATATACACTGACAGCCAATATGGTTTCGGTGTGGTTCACGATTTCGGGCAGTTGTGGTCTCAGAGAGGTTACATGACCTCCTCTGGTTCGCCCATTCGAAATGGAGAATTTGTGCGATTGTTGCTAGAAGCACTACAAGGTCCAGTTGCCATAGCAATAGTAAAATGTGTAGCTCATACTAAGAATACAGATTTTGTATCACAAGGCAACAGGTACGCTGATGAGGTCGCACGCTATTGTGCGGAACAAGATTATTCTTTTTCAAAAGTGGAAATTGATGGTGCTGAAGAAAAGACAGAATTAAGCATGATGTTAGAGACTGTAGACACTTGGGAGGATTTAAGAGTGATGCAGGAGAACGCACCGGAAGCAGAGAAAAAGGCATGGGAAATAGCAGGTTGCGTGAGAAGCGAGATGGATTTTTGGATTTCAGCAGATGGGAGGGCTGTGTTACCTGAGGAACTAGCGAATCCCATGGCAAGGCAAATACATGGTCCAGTGCACCTAGGAAGAGACGCTATGATGAGAGTGTTTAGGCAGACTTGGTATTGCCCTAAATTTAGAATAGCAGCAGAATCAGTATGCAAGCGATGTGTTACCTGCCAACAACTGAACATAGGCAAAAGGACACCAGTCACACTGAGTCACATTGGGAGGTCGGGGGGCCCTTTCAATAGGATGCAATTAGACTTTATTGAAATGCCAAGAGTTAACCGCCTTAGGTATGTGTTGGTGGTTGTATGTATATTTTCCAGATGGGTTGAAGCGTACCCTACACGTAGGTGTGATACACTCACAGTAGCTAAATTGTTGCTCAGGGAGCTGATACCGCGCTTCGGGGTGCCTGCCTCTCTGGAATCGGACAGAGGAAAACATTTTAACAGCGAAATAGGGAAGATGTTGTGCTCCACATTAAAGATCGATCAGAAACTGCATTGTAGTTATCGACCAGAAGCCTCAGGGATTGTGGAACAAGTAAACGGCACTCTGAAGAATAGATTGGCTAAAGTTTGTGCATCCACATCTTTGAGTTGGCCAGATGCTCTTCCTTTAGTGCTCATGAGCATGCGCAGCACACCTGACAGGAGGACAGGTCTCTCTCCACACGAGATTCTGATGGGGAGGGCCATGAGACTTCCTACGGTTCCAACTGCTGCCCTATTGAATATCACAGATGATCTGATCTTGGATTATTGTAAGGGACTGTCTGACGCCATCCATTCTGTGTCCCTTCAGGTGCAGGCGGCTGAAGTTCCAGCATCAAGGAATCTGTGTCATGATCTGAACCCAGGGGATTGGGTGTTGGTCAAGAAGCACGTCCGGAAGAACTGCCTAGATGTACGCTGGCGTGGGCCCTTTCAGGTAATCCTGATCACGAACACCGCGGTGAAGTGCGGAGGGCTGCCAAATTGGATCCATGCATCCCATACTCGAAGAGTTCCAGCACCTCTAGAAGAAACAGCTCCTATCCCAGACGAAAGTTCAGTCGTGGAAGAAGAGTCACAAGAGGGGATTGGATCAGCTGAGGGGGTGTCGGAAGAAGGTGGGAACGCATCGGATCCAGAAGAGGAGAGAAGACAGGACGGCAGTGAGACTGAAGACGCAACTGAAGGAGAGAGCTGCAGTGAATACGACTCAGACACAGATCAGTACCAGAGCGATCAAGAACCGAGTGTGAGGACGAGAGATAGGAGAACAAGGCTTGGAGCTGCCACTTGGCCGGAAAGAAGAAGGAGGCTAAGTTTAAGGTCGGCTCAGGAAGAAACGGTTGCTCCTATATCCGAAGACTCGGATCCAGAAGAAGATACCCAGGATCAAGCCGAGGAAGGTCCTAGAAGATCAAGGAGGGTGCAAGTGCTTAGCAGAAGGTACTCTACTCCTGATTGGACCTACCTCGTTGCAGATGTCCGTGGGACACAGAACCGGGAGGATCAGGGAAGTGAGCCTGATCAGAACTGATCCGATCATCACAGTGCAAATAAGATTCCTGCTACCAGGAGCGGAGGCCGAAAGGTTGCTGACACTCAACATCGTCTATCCTCCTCTCCTGAGCGGAATAAGAAAATTGATTTTAGAGACAGTTGATTTTCCGGTTTGCTGTTCACGATATCCAGTGTTGGAGGGAACTCTTCTTCGACTGGAAATGCTTGAGCGAGTAGTGGAAGTTCTTGGAACACTCATTGTCTTGGATTAATACCTTGTTGTAAATGTCTTCAAAGGGGCGTAGAACTGGGAAAGTGAAGAAGGTGATCTTGGTCAGAACGGACCCCTTTGTAACTGTGGATGTAGAACTGATAGTACCAGGAGTGGAGATTGAAAAGACATTAACTCTTCATTTTGTTCGTCCCCTGGTCCAGAGTGAAATAAGGAGAATAATCCTAGAGACAGTCGAATTCCCATGTTGCTGCAAGGAATGCCCAATACTTGAGGGAATGTTTCTTCGAATGGACATTTATGAAGACGTAGTGTCACTCCTTGCAACATTCATAGATTCTGATTGATAAAAGACTTTTGAAAAGGATTTTGTAAAATATTGCTGCAAGATAACCTAGCGCCGAGTGGAAGAAGAAAATGATAGGGTCTCCCTTTTAGAGGATGGAGAAGGGCTAGGGTTGTCTATTTCCTACAGGACTTTAAACTGTTTTGCGGAGCAAATTGTCAGCTTCTAAGTGTTCAAAAGAGAGACATTGTTTGAAAGAAAGTCTTTGTTCGGAGAGAAGGAGAAGTTGATGCTGGAAGAACATCCAAAGCTACACTGTTTGAGAACATGGAGGCTGGCAACCCGAACCGCAGGGCAAAATGTATAGTTGGCACACTTTTAGGGGTGGTGATTTCACTTATAGTTTTAGTGGTTACTGTCTCATACATAGTGGGACATGAGAGAGATGCAACTGCAGTCAAGGAAGTCAAGGAAATCAAGGGAGTGTCAACACAGAGGACAATCACTGTTAATCATAAGGGAAACATCAATGATAAAGACAAAGCGTTGTTAGATGCGGAAATAAAAAGACTACACACAGACGAATCACAGGGAAATTTCAGGTCCAATGCTTATGCAAAATTGCTTTACGAATACATTGATGTCATGGAGGCGAAGAATTGCTACGTTTGTATGCAATTACCAGCTTCGGTGGAGGAGGGTATCAGATACCATCATCTTCCATTGACATATGGAATTACATGTAGTTTATTGTTAAGCATATTCTATGGACGAGAGGGGTTCGAGTATTATTTCTCGAACTTTGACTCGACATTGCCAGAGGTCCCAAATTACAAGCATCTGAACAAGTGGGACTATTACAAGAGCGAAGACAGATTACACAAATGGTTCATTCCATGGAAAACGTTAGATACTTCACATGCCCGAAGAAATAATCTGACTTGTCAAGTGTCAGAAATTGAGAAAAAGTTTATAGGGCAGGTAGATACTAGATACAGGAGGCAGAAGATTCTAAAGGCTTCAGGACAATGGGAAACAGATTGGACCAAGGAAGAAAGGATACATCAAAGAAAGGGTAGCTTTGGTCCAATTGCTTTAGACAAGGAAAAATGGGGGAAACTGTGCATTCACAGGAGTTACTCCTATTATGAGAATCTGTATGTAGGCCAAGTCAGTTGTGAACATGCTTTTCAATTGGAGTACTACTCTAAAGACTTTCTGAAAGAGATGCAAGCAATTCCGAATGTATATTTTGTATGTGGAAGAAATGCCTATGTGAAGCTACCAGATAATTGGTACGGATCATGCTATCTAGCAATTGTCTTCCCCAAAATATATCATGTTGAGAATTTAGAAACGACAAAGAAAGGAATACCAATTAGAGGGAAAAGAGGGCTAGGCGCAGCAGAAGTAATTGGGGATGTATTCGGTGCTGCATTCCCTATCCTAGGAGTGATACTGAATGACATCAAAATTAGGAGATTGGCTACAGTCGTAGATAGGTTATCTGCCAGTACTGCTAGATCATTAATGCTGGTGGAGGGTGAGATGCAATCGATAAGGGCAATGGTTCTTCAGAACCGACTTGCTCTAGACGTTCTGTTAGCCAAAGAGGGCGGAGTCTGTAAGGCTTTGAAGGTCCAGGAATGCTGCACTTACATTCCGGACAATTCAAAACCTCTAGAAAAATACATACGAAACATCACTGCCATACACCACGAAATTGAGGATCTGACAAAGATAAACGTGTGGGAAAAAGTAGGTCATGGAATGGGTAAAGTTGGAGGTTGGTTTGCCAACCTAGGAAAGGGTATCGTTTGGTACATACTGAAACCCATCATCATAATTGTGATTTGTGTAATCACTTTGTGGGGATTGGTGTGTTTGTATCAGTGGTATAGAGCAAACAGATTGCAGAGATCTATGAGAGAACAGGAGAAAAGGTTGACAGCGATGCAAGATACACAATATAAGAGTCTGAAGG
Source organism: Lissotriton helveticus (assembly GCF_964261635.1). NCBI lineage: Eukaryota > Metazoa > Chordata > Amphibia > Caudata > Salamandridae > Lissotriton > Lissotriton helveticus. The sequence goes on from NC_136057.1 coordinate 323,123,867, forward strand.
CATTGGAGACAATGAAAAGAAGTGGTACTGCCACGACTTCACTTTGAAGAGTCCTACATTTTTGTGATGGTGTTTTGATGGTGATGACCCCTGAAGGTCATCAAAGGGGGGACTGAGAGAGCACTAGTCTGAGAAAAAAATGTATAAGTGCACCATATTTACAAGCACGTAGTTAGTTAACATATACCTTGCACCGGAGTGTCTTATATTCAGTAGTGAAATATATAGAGTGTTCAGGTAGGGTAACAATAATCATAGCAGTGTGAGACTAATGTAGAAATGTTGGAATGAATATGAAACCCTCACGTTCTCATGTTAAAGGAATCATGTAAGAGTTAAGTGGAACCTTGCAAACCAGTTAAATTGTGTAGGCCTCATGGCAATTCACAGAAAATCTAACGTGCTGCTAAAATAATGTGAGGTGGGGTTAACGTGGTTCTTCCAAAATGTATTATCGAATTTAGTATTGAAATATATGCTTTATAGATGTGTTGCTTTAAGAAACGTATGTTAGTTAAGAATGCTGTTTAAATCAAGAAATGTTTTCAGAGTGCAGGGACCCGCTTCATGTAAATCATGTAGGCTCGAACTGATAGTGATGTTCCTTTGATCTGTAATGTGCTCGTTAGAGAAGAAGTCGAGAGGCGCCAAGTACTGTGCTTTCCATATGCTTTACGACCTATAGATATGGTGGAGCCTGGAATTTGAGGCCCACTGTGGGATGGCCTGTATGCAGGTGCGAGGGGTCCTAATCAGTCGAAATGAATGGAGCTTTGTTCAGTGGCGCTTGGCGCAGGCCTGTAGGAGTCTTCAGGAATTTCAGGGGATACCGGCGCACTGAAGAAGAAGCCTGGGAACCAAGGTCAACTTTAACGAGGGTCTTGAAGAGTACCATCATGGAGTTTACCGCGCAAAGATGTACCACGTGAGGGGCGTCCCAAGGGGCGTTCCTATCGGAAATGTGATTTTGTATTAGGGAAAGCGACCCGGGAGGAGAGCAGAGCAGATGATTTTGGGGAGCCTAAGGAAGCGGATGGGTAGGCAGGGTAAACAACCTTTACAACGCACTTTTTACAACGCACTACCATTACAACGCATTTTTTACAACGCAAAAACTTTTACAACGCATACCATTACAACGCATGTTTTTACAACGCTAGTACTTTTACAACGCATGCCATTACAACGTAAGTATTGGTAAGTATATAATTATATTTAATATTTTATATGTTTGGTTTTTTTTACGTTTTCAGTTTTTGGGTAAAGGGGTATTTTTAGGGTTCAGGGTCAGTTTTCAGTTTTTGGGTAAAGGGGTATTTTTAGGGTTCAGGGTCAGTTTTCAGTTTTTGGGTAAAGGGGTATTTTTAGGGTTTAGGGTCAGTTTTCAGTTTTTGGATAAAGGGGTATTTTTAGGGTTCAGGGTCAGTTTTCAGTTTTTGGGTAAAGGGGTATTTTTAGGGTTCAGGGTCAGTTTTCAGTTTTTGGATAAAGGGGTATTTTTAGGGTTCAGGGTCAGTTTTCAGTTTTTGGGTACAGGGGTATTTTTAGGGTTCAGGGTCAGTTTTCAGTTTTTGGGTAAAGGGGTATTTTTAGGGTTCAGGGTCAGTTTTCAGTTTTTGGGTACAGGGGTATTTTTAGGGTTCAGGGACAGTTTTCAGTTTTTGGGTAAAGGGATATTTTTAGGGTTCAGGGTCAGTTTTCAGTTTTTGGGTACAGGGGTATTTTTAGGGTTCAGGGACAGTTTTGGGTTTATGGGGTACAGGGGTATTTTTAGGGTTTAGGGACAGTTTTGGGTTTTTGGGGTACAGGGGTATTTTTAGGTTTCTGGGTTAATTTGGATTTTTGGGGTACAGGGGTACAAGGTAAAAAAAAAAAAATTAAATAAATTAAATTAAATTAAATTTTATTAATTACAATTAATTTAAAAAAAAATATTATATACTTACCAATACTTACGTTGTAATGGCATGCGTTGTAAAAGTACTTGCGTTGTAAAATCATGCGTTGTAATGGTATGCGTTGTAAAAGTTTTTGCGTTGTAAAAAATGCGTTGTAACGGTATGCGTTGTAAAAGTATGCGTTGTAACGTCATACATCCGGTAGGCAGATAGGCTGATCAGGAGAGACCCATTATCAGAGAAGAGACAAAGAGAAGTGCGTGATCTTCTTAGGAAGTCACCCCGGCTGACACCTTTGGGGGGGTAAAGATCTTGTTAAGTAGGGATGTCACTTAGTCTAGTGTAGGGACAGACTAACTTGAATTTTCTTTTCTGTAATGACTCTTAGGTTGCAACTTATATCGATCCTTGCAAACCTAATGATCTTTGAACTTGTACTCATTATTCTGTTTTGTAGACTCAGATTATTCAAAGAATTCATGTTCATTGTGATACCAGTATATCTCTTGAATCTCATCTTGAGAAGTTTGTATCTTCAGTTATCTTTGGTTTTATATTACATTTTCAAAACTTAATCCTGGTCAGTGGTCATTTAGAGTGGTGTAAGTTCTTAATTGATTGACTTATTGTTAGATTGCCTTTTACTCAATGACAGGTACCAACGATCCAGTCGACTTGGTTTGGGATCTGGTAAGGTAACTAGTAACCAGTAATCCCGCGTTAACAGTATCCTCCCTGACCGTATAACGCCTCTTCATTTTCCGTTTACCACGCGGTAGTTGTGCTGATTGTGAGAAGCCAACTTTAACTATATAGTGCTTTTCTTTAACCGTTATGTGTGACTGCGTACAACTCACCGTACCACCCCAGGCACTTTGAAATGTATAAGTTTGCAGTGCGTGGTTGCCTTTTCCACATTGTCTCTACTTTGTAACATGAGTTGTATGTCTTTATCGGGTCTTTCTTAACCCCTTGCGTGCTCCCGTCGGCCGTTGGCCGACAGGAGCACTACCTCGCAAGTGCTGCCGACAGAGCCCCGCCCACTAATAGAACGCCTGCACCATGGCGGAAAAACCGCCGCTGTTAAGGCGTTAAAATGTGCATACCGTGAGTCTGACTTTATTGTGCGCTGTGAGGCAGCTCAAAGGACCCTCCGGGGCAGCTTGTTGTCTGGAAGGTGCCTCCGCGCCACGCACATGCTTTGGCTGCAGAGAACAAAGTTGTAGGTAGTGTATATGCTGGTGGATTATTGTCACATGCAGTGAGTGCATGGCGTACTATGGGCTTCGTTTGTTGTTTGGTTTTATGCTAAAAAAAGTGCAGAATTACGAAGAAAGTACCCTAAATACCACAATGGAGACACGAAGTATGCTCGGTGCGCGCAGCCAGCAGCAGGTACCACTACCAGAGTGAAGTTGGAGCCTGGCCAGGGAGAGATGCAGCGGTCCTGCTGCCTGCTGCCGCCTCTTTCAGTCGTACACTGGCGGGAGGAGGGTGTAATGTGCGTGTTGGAGTAGGAGAGCTTTCCGTGTTGAGTGAGAAGTGTGCATGGCCCGTGTGTGCCACGGTCGGTGTCTGGCGTGTGCCTGCACAAACTGAGGGAACTGGTCCCAGTGGTAATTCCTATATTTTAATTCCTCTAGGCAGTACTGCTGTAGTGTGCTGTTACCTCATCTCTACCCACCCCTCCCCAGGGCTCTGCTATTTGCATAGGTTTACTGTCAGCACTTTTCATTTAGGCATAATTAATACTGTGGCTTAATTGTTTGAAATACAGCTCATAGATCTAATTACATTTGATTTTGCATTGTCAGCTGCTAGCTTAATATGATGCAAAAAGCCAGTTATGTAAACTATTTGCAGGTACACATAATCTGTTCATTGTAAGCATTAAACTCATTCATATAGTTAGGTAAATATTATACAAATAAAAACAATCATGTAATAAAGTGGAAGACAGGTCAGGCCTCAGCGTGCAGTAATTGTCTCATTGTTAATGTTCATTCACCCCTATAGGAGGCATGGGCATATGCATTGTTGTAATGTTTACTTTACCTGTCATTGTATTCAGTTAATATTTTAGAGAATAATGAAGGGTGGAGCAAGAAAAGCACTCGTTTTGTGGCTGTGTTTCTATTTCTAGTTCATTTCGGGCTCTCCTTGCAGCTTTCACCGACTATTCAATGAGGTTTAAATCCAGGGGGATGGTTGTGATACAGGGTATGGTATGCTGTGGTTGAAATTTGCTTGAAAATGCACCATTTTACCACTCTTTTTTCAACCCCTTTAGGTTGTTCGGGCTCGCTCGCTATGCTCGCTCGCTACGGTGCAATATGACAATCATTTTACGCCCCACAAGTTAAAAAAGTCACCAGCACCAGTGGATGAGCAGTGTAACTTGCTTGCTGTACCTGGGAGTCAGCTGTTATAATTACAAATACTGGCCCATTCTGTGAGTACTGTTTTTACAGGCTTGCTCTGGCTGCTCCTACAGTGACACCTATTGTTTTTTTAGAGTGGTGCTCTTACTTTGATATTAGCTGACTATTTCCGGTAGTACGGCTCTCAGTGGCATATGAGGCCGTATTACACTAAGGGGCTTATTACAATGGTGGTCGGAAAGCCTCCGACCATTTCAGTTCCAATCAGTTGGTCGGAATTGAAGCCGGCCGGTCATTCCGGAGGCCGGCCTGTAATCCCAAAGGGTAACATTTCCGCCCTTGGGATTATGAAGCACGGTTTCAGGCAGGGTTACTTTGTCGGCCTTTCGACATGGAAACCCTGTCTAAATGCATGTTTATGGCCCGCTAGAAGTACCCCTTGCGGGTGCAGCTTCCGGTTGGGGCCAAGGGGACACCCTGTTAAGCCCTACAACCCGAGGCAGACACCTTGATCTTGCCTGCCATGGGTGCAGGGATTAACACCACGTCCCATTTCTTATGGGAGCATGTACTACGTACTATGTACTAACTAACTGCAATAACACATGCTCCCATAGGAAAATGTTAGAAGGCAACTGAACAGTGTTCGATCGCATCCATATCAGACAGTCGGGACTGCCGACTGGAGGTCAGTCCCATTTGCAAGGTGTTGCGTTCTCCCGACACCGCCCCTCAGTGCCTTGGGAGTACAGTGGGCAGGGCTTTAAGTAGGCTGGGTCCTGCCGGTGGCCAGCACTGGCAGTTCTAGAATCAACTGCTGATATGGGTCACTATTGGCCTCTCCATTTTTGCCCTCAAAATAAATAAATCTTAACTCGGCAGCAGTACCACCCTTCACTGCCTTTGACGTAACTCAAAAGAGACTTGTTATAGTTCTTTCACAGTCTCATCTTGTCAGAACTGAAGCATTTTCAATATTATATAATCAGAGAAGCCGTAGTCGTTGATTATATATCTTATGCAACTAACAACAATAGACAAAGCCAACAGTCCTGACTTGTTGTAGGTGTAATGTCATTTGTTGTCATATAACTGGATGAAATGACAGAGGCAGCAAAATACCAGCTACGCGGCACACTGCTAAGCACAGAATTTTAGCTTAAGTGTTTTTAAGCCACACCCTTAATTACATTGCCCTCGCCCCTTTGAGAGACCACCTCTCCCCCCCTAATTTTTTCATCCCAATTAAACCCCTGACAATGGGTGTGTGCATCCAGTTTCTGGGCCCTCCTCCCCCAGGGTACATCGGTATTGCAGAAGGGGCTGCAGATGCTTGGGCGACTCCTTCTTTAATACAGCTATCTAGCGCTGACACATACTCAAGGAGAGATGTTCTGTCATTTGCATGGGGGCCCATCCAAATACAGAATCACTTTGCCTGTGCGCCTTCTCTGTATCATAAATGTAAGAGCAGAGGCAAATAAACTTTCAGGGATCACAACTACTGTTCAGCACAAAAAGGTAATGCACAGTCAGTGAGAACCCAGAGGGTGACCCTTGAAAGGGGGAGAGATCCCATGGATCCCACGAACACCCCCCTGCAGGCAGATGCACTCACTCCCTGCACTCGCCTCCAGGGAGAAGAACGCTGCCCCCCTTTGAAAGGCAGGCCACACAGTGGTTTGCAAAGTGAGAGATGGACTGTCTGCTTCAAACAGCTGGTCCATCTCTCAGTGGTGCACTGTCCCCAGGTCAGGCACAAGTTCATAGGTGCCATGGGGGCAGTTTATTAACTGTAAGGAAGGTAGTGCTTAATTTTTGAAAGAATAAGTGCCGGGTCCCAAACTTTTGCTCTGAAGCTGCTGTAAGTTGTTGTGCCAAATACCATGGCTGTGTAGTCTTGTTTCCTCCTCAGGCCTCTTTAATCCACCTCCAGGCTCTCCCTGCCCCTTTATCTCTCTCTTGCAGGTTATGTTTCATACATGCTTTCTCCCAGTGCAGTACTTTTCTGCCTTTTTCTTCCTCCTTCTTTTCCATTTGTGAGATGTTCACTCTCTTGCTCTGTGTCAAGGTCTCACAATGAAAAACAAGCATTGGTCCCGAAAAATAAGTGTCAGTGGGCCCAGCTCCATCCACTAGTTCAATTAAGCACTGTAATAGGGCGCCCTGATCTGTGCCTGGTGCAGAGCGGTACAGGGCACCCTGTACATAGTATACCCCTAGTGGATGTTTCTGAAAGTGTCTCTCTTAAAGTGATCCCTGCTGGCTGGCTTATGGCCCCATATTTTACAGTGGCACCTGAAATGCCTTGGATTATTGCTCTTGCAGGTTCTTTGGCTTCAGAGTACGGATCTTACAGTGGCATCATCTGCTGTGTAATGCAAAGCTGCCTGCTCAAAGTGGCATGCTCTGGTAGTGGCTAAAGTACTACTATTTCAGTGTCTGTGACAGCTGGTGTCACAGTGACTCCATTTGCCTGTGCGAGAAACTGCATCCTGCCCTACCACGAACACTTCCTCTGTCTCCAAAAGACCCTTAATATTGACACTTTGGTTTATCGCTGTGGGCCTTACTTACAGTGACACCTGCTGGCGGTATCTAGGAGTGCTGCTCTAATAGTGTCCACATTGGTTTCCTTTAGAGTGCTTCAGTTTCCAGGCTGCAGTGTTTCTTGTGACAGGCCGGACCACATGCCCTCAGGGCTAAATTTGAGCCAGTGGTTTGCGGTGCTCCGCCTCAGCACCTAATTGTCTGCACCTGCACTTATGACAGACTGCCACATGGTGGCGCTGTTTGTTTCATTTGGAGACAAGTACAATTGTTTATTAATTAAAAATACACTATGATTAAGTAATACTTGCTGCAAGCTGCAAAGTCAATCTTTTCGCTTTAGGAGCCTGGAATTGTCAGAATTGTCACACTTGTAGGAGTGGGACGGTTATTAGTTGTATTGTTAATGTAAGAGGCGGCAATGACAGCGACAATGGGCAGTGGAAACGAAAGTGATCCCCTGGCTAGGGTACAGTCACTTTCAATCTTTTTTTACAAATTAAGCACTGCATGGCCGTCTCCGAGTCTCTGAACTAAGGTGACCACCCGTCCGTAAATTACACGGGCCATCTGTAATTTAGGCCCTATGTCCACTGTCCATAATTTTTCTTGTAATTGTCATTTGTCTGTCATTTCAATGACGCAAGCTGACAAATCTTTGAGGACTAATCAGCCAGCCATCGCTCCTGACTCCCCGAGGTGCTTTCCCACATTTATAAAGGTATCATTTATATTATGTGAATTTCCACTGCTTAACCCCTAGCGTGCCTTTTGTCTCTGCTTAGCATCTCTCGCCTTTTTGTGCTTTTCTCACTTCTTATTGTGCACCTTTCGTTCTTTGTATTGTACACATTGCCCTCCTCTTATAATGCACACCTTTCTCTTTGTATTGTGTATCACTCTCTCTAGATATTGTGCCTCACTAACTATGGGGCATATTACCATGCAGCAACGATAATTATCACTGGCCGCCCTCAGCGTGAAAATGTTTCTCGCCGGCTATCGCTGATAATTATCACCATGCTAGTGCTGTATTACCAACGCATAGCGCAATGGCGATAATTATCCCAGTGATAGCGATGTCTTCCATGGAACACCGCTGTTTTTCAGCAATGTTCCATGGAAAACAGCGAAAACCTTGCTGATACGAATATGTGGTCGTATCAGCATAACCCACCCCCAATAATAAGTATAGCTAAGTCAGCATTTTAGTAGACGTTAGTTTTGGCGAAAACCGCGGTTTTTGCCAAAAACTAAGGTCTGCTAAAACCCTAAGGGCCACCGTGTAAATATCTCGATGTGTATTTAGCGATAATTTACAAGGTAGTCCGTCAGGGGTACGCCGAGTGATGCCCACTTTGCATCTCATTAGAGATACAAAGCGAGGTGTTGGGAAAACGGGTGCTAACAAACATGCGCTAATGCATGTTAGCATTCCCTTGTAGATAGGACAATAATCTTATCTCTGCTTTTTTGGCTGTTAAAGCCAAAAAAGGGGAGATACGGCCCTTGTTAATATGCCCCTATGATCTTAAACATTTTTTCCATAAGGCTTGAAAATATTAACCTGCCTCCTGGACAGTGATGGCCGACATTGAGAAACACGCCCATTAATAAATCGGTAAATAAATCAAATGTGTAATAAGTAGCACCCATGTGATTCGACCTTTTCAAGCTTTATGGCTGCCGCTGGGGTCAAATGGTGCTTAGTCAAAAGCGGATTGGCCACAAGCATTATTATTACTGTAGTTTCAATTTAGCGCTCGAAAAGAAAGGGTGGGCTCACAGAGAGATACTCCGGAGGGTGGGGAAAATGTTAAGAGGGGGATACAAGGGTTTGCGATTGAAGCAGATTTACACTAAAATGAATTGATTTGAGCTTTATATATAGCGCACACTTGGACTACTGGCTTCAAGGCGCTGTACATTGTTAAAAGAGACAAAACGTATTGTTAATACATTTTTTTAAAAACAGACATTGTAGGTAGGAGATAATATTGTGGGAAGTGCATGTTAGTCAACAAATTAATACTTGCACCTGCACTAGTATGTGGCCGAAGGCAGGTTAGGAAGCGCCATTGTCATTGAGATGAATCAGTGAAACAGTAAGGCACAGCTGCTACAGACGCCAGGACAGTGAAATAATTGTTTAATTGTCCTAATATTGATATTAAACTGCATGTCCTCATCAATGAGGGTAAGTATGGACAATATGTTCACATTATGGGCCTGATTACGATATCAGTGAACCCGCCACCGACAGACTGTCGGTGGTGGGTTAACTGCCATCTTGCGGCCATTTTCCGCCTGCCAGGTTGTGATGGCGGGCAGTGTGCTGGCAGGCAGAAAGTCTAACCGACACGGGTTCGATAGAAGCAATCGTTCTGATTGCCTGCCGGAGCACCCACATCCCCAGAATGATGGCGGTGCCTAGCAGGCACTCCCCGCCTGATTGGGATGCAGGATCCTCGCCAGCCTTTCCATGGCAGTTTAACGCCATGGAAAAGCTGGCGGGGATGTACCCTGAGGGCCTGTTGCGGGCCCCCCTTGTCTAGGGGAACTTGGGGGGCACCTATGGTGCCCCCCTACATTTCCCTGCACCATGTGACGATGTGACAAGCACAGTCAGGTGCCTACCAGGCAGTGCAGGGAAATGTTCAAGGTGCATTTTTAACCCTTTCGATGCTGATGACGGATCCGCTCTGTCATCAGCTGCGGTGGCGCTGTGCTGATGACGGAGCGGTTCCGTCATGGCCCGGCCGCCGCGCCTGCGTAGTGCGGATTCCGCGCCTGCACGGGGCGTTCTATTGAGCGGGCGGGGCCATGACGGAACCGCTCCGTCATGAGCACAGCCCAACCGCGGCTGATGACGGAGCGGTTCCGTCACCAGCATGCGGTTAACATTGAGGCGGGTGCTGCAGCTAGCAGCACCAGCCGCAATGTTAAATATTGCAGATGCGACCGCCGTGGTGGAGGTCGCATCTTGATTCCATCTGTGGGACCGCCGCCTTATAGATGGGTGGTCCCCATCCTCAGGAAGATGGCATATGGACTGAAGTCCATCTGCCATCGTATTGACCCCCTAAGTGTATTTAATGATGAGGGTGACTTTTTTTCAGTACTGTTCTTTCTCTTGTTGAAAATATGTGGGGGGTTTTTGTTGCTAATGCTCTTCTGTTTTCTGCTAGGTAGCATGTGTTAAAGGCGCCACCCAGTGTAAGGAGAAGTTTATATTCACACAGTCCTGCATTGATAACAACCACCAACAATAGGCATTGCTAGTGCTTAATTTGTAAAAAAATAAGTGTCAGGGCTCTTGTCAGAAGGCCACTGCAGCTTGCACCACACATTGCCGCTGCCAATTATAATAACAACACTACTTCTAACCAGCACACTGCTACAGGTGAGACAATTCAAATTATTTCAGGCCTCCAAAGCTATAAGAATGGCTAGGGCAGCAGGTAATAGCCATTTTTAATGTATATTGAATTAATAATCACCTGATTTTGTGGTCATCTCTAAATTTAACCCCCTCCTCGAAAAATAGACTCTTCTAAAGGATATCCCTCAGCTGGAAATAGAGCTTATAGAGAGCAATGAATGTGTTATACTGTACTTGAGTTCCAACGATCTTTACCACACCCAGGAGTAGGCCTTGACTGCTCACAATGGACACCTTTGGTGAGACAGGTTTTCAAAGCGAATAACTCCATCATCCAATTGGAATGAAATAGTTTTAAGATCTGAAACATTGATGGTAAACAACAGCATCCACTACAGACCCTAAAGAAAAGGTCTCATAATCTACTTCTGCAATTTCTCATAATATGAAAATATTGGAGGGCGGCCGTGGCATCTCTAGAAGTAAAACTTAGTGAAAGGACATACACTGGACCATGGATAAAACTGATGGGGATCACCTACAAAGATATATAAATATATTACCTACTGGCGGTCGCCAGTAGGTAGTTATAGTTAGAACTTAGTTTCCTTAGGAAAAGCGGTTTTTGATTTGCCAATATCTTTGGCGCCGTTTGACGAATCTTCATGAAATTTACCCAAAAATAGGGTTGGACCGCTCAGCTTGTGCGTTGAAAGTTTTGGGGTGATTCGTCAAGAGGGGACCGAAAAAAAAGGGTGGTCACAAGGCACATTTTCTCCATGTTATTTTCAATAGGAAAATTTATTACAGGCTACAGCCGGCCTGCATAACGGAACTACACCAAATTTGGCAAAAAGGTAGGTCTTGGTTTAGAGTGTGCCCTTTTTTTAAATGATTTAAATCTGTTCAGTAGTTGCTGAGAAATTTAAAAAAGAAAAATATCGATATCTGAGCACCTAGGACGGTTTGTGAACCCTTCCGGACACAAGCTTCACTCTGATTGGCCGCCATCACTCAGAACCAGGAACTTTTGGCAGCCATCTTGTGGCTCACAAGAAAAAGGGTGAAACAAAGATAAAAAACTAGAAAAGGGGGCAGGGTACAAACACTCTGATCCCCAGGGCCTGCTCAGGGTGTCCCACAAGGACCCCCAGGACCAAAAAAAGCATTAAAAAAAAAAGAATCGGCTGAAATTGTCCAAAATTCCCCTCAGGAGTGGGGCCACGCAGCCCCCTTCCAGTTTAATTTATTTTTTCTAAAAATAGGGTTCAGGCCCTGCAGACCACAGGGCCCAAAAAATGTAAAAGAAGGGGGGCCACACAACCCCCCTTGTAAAAAAAAAAATGTCATCTCGCCGGAGGCCACGCCGCCTTTCTCCATTACTCTGTAAACGCGGCTCTGGTGCGTTGTTAGATGGGGAATTAATTCCCCTTGAAAACTGAGGGTCCATGGGGGCCAACTGGCCCACTCCAATATGCACCACAGAGCTGGATGCAGAGATGTGGTCCGAGGCCACAACCCTTTTTACTCCACTGTGCAAAAACACACTTCTTGCCGCACTGTTGGTGGGGCGATGAGGTCCTCTTGTGTCCTGAGGATCTCAGGACACAAGTGGACTTCATCCCCCGAGCAGAAGTACGCCAAGAGGTGCGTTTGCAGAGAGATGTAAAAAGGGGCATGGCCTGAGACCACCTCTCTGCAATCCAGCTCTGTGGCGCATATTGGAGTGGGTGTGTTTGCAGAGTAGTCGAAAAAGAGGGCTTGGCCTTTGTCTACCTCTCAGCAATCCCACTGTGTGGGGCTTATTGGAGGTTAGAGGTGGGTTAGTTGGCCCCTAAAGAATCCCCAGCAGCGAAAGGGACTTCAATCCCCATACAAGAGCATGCCAGGGAGCACATTTGTGGAGTGGTGGGCAAAGGGAGCGTGGCCTGGTACAAGTACTTACCAATGCTGTTGTGTGGGACTTACTGGAGGTAATAGGAGGGGAAGATGGCCCCATAGGATGTCCTTGAGGCCCAACTACCCCTCTTGTTACCACCAGTAAGTCCCACACAGTGGAATTGCTAATATGTCTTCGGAGGCCATGCCCCCCTTTCTCCACTACTCTGCAAACGCACCTCCTGGCAGACTACAGTATGGGGGATGAAGTCCAATTTAGTCCTGAGGGAGTGTGGGGGCCAAGAAGCCTTCCTGGTACCTCCTGTAAGTCCTACGCAGCGGAATTCCTGAGCGCTGATCGGAGGTCCAGCACCCTTTCTCCACCACTCTGCAAACGTGACTACTACTTAAAGAGGCATCTTTCTGCACCTCTGACACCGAGGTAGTTTTAATCCCCCAGCCCTATTATGTACTAGATTCAGAAAAGGGGGTGCTGATGAACAGAGTGTCTGAATTAAGCAGACCACTCTTACCCAGTCCAAAGATCAGGGCTTGATCCATCCCCGTTATTTATCTCACTGCCCCATCCCAGCTCAGAACCTGGCTATATGCAAATTAGTCTGTCCCTGGCCCAGTGCATCATGGGAACAGGGCAGACCAAACTACCAAGCCAATTCTTCACCAGAAAGGAGACAAGCTACCGGGGACCGGTTTCTGGCATTTCAGCCTCTTCGGCCCGGCTTGCTTGAATCCTGATGGAGCAGTGAGAAAGGGACTCATGTCTGAGTATACCCTGCCACACCTATAGTGGCCAAACACGATTCAGAAAAGGGGGTGGTGATGAACAGAGTGTCTGAATTAAGCAGACCACTCTTACCCAGTCCAAAGATCAGGGCTTGATCCATCACCGTTATTTATCTCACTGCCCCATCCCAGCTCAGAACCTGGCTATATGCAAATTAGTCTGTCCCTGGCCCAGTGCATCATGGGAACAGGGCAGACCAAACTACCAAGCCAATTCTTCACCAGAAAGGAGACAAGCTACCGGGGACCGGTTTCTGGCATTTCAGCCTCTTCGGCCCGGCTTGCTTGAATCCTGATGGAGCAGTGAGAAAGGGACTCATGTCTGAGTATACCCTGCCACACCTATAGTGGCCAAACACGATTCAGAAAAGGGGGTGGTGATGAACAGAGTGTCTGAATTAAGCATACCACTCTTACCCAGTCCAAAGATCAGGGCTTGATCCATCACCGTTATTTATCTCACTGCCCCATCCCAACTCAGAACCTGGCTATATGCAAATTAGTCTGTCCCTGGCCCAGTGCATCATGGGAACAGGGCAGACCAAACTACCAAGCCGATTCTTCACCAGAAAGGAGACAAGCTACCGGGGACCGGTTTCTGCCATTTCAGCCTCTTCGGCCCGGCTTGCTTGAATCCTGATGGAGCAGTGAGAAAGGGACTCATGTCTGAGTATACCCTGCCACACCTATAGTGGCCAAACACGATTCAGAAAAGGGGGTGGTGATGAACAGAGTGTCTGAATTAAGCAGACCACTCTTACCCAGTCCAAAGATCAGGGCTTGATCCATCACCGTTATTTATCTCACTGCCCCATCCCAGCTCAGAACCTGGCTATATGCAAATTAGTCTGTCCCTGGCCCAGTGCATCATGGGAACAGGGCAGACCAAACTACCAAGCCAATTCTTCACCAGAAAGGAGACAAGCTACCGGGGACCGGTTTCTGGCATTTCAGCCTCTTCGGCCCGGCTTGCTTGAATCCGGATGGAGCAGTGAGAAAGGGACTCATGTCTGAGTATACCCTGCCACACCTATAGTGGCCAAACACGATTCAGAAAAGGGGGTGGTGAAGCGTGGAAGGGTATGCTCAGATGTGAGTCCCTTGCTCATTGCACCATCAGGATTCAAGCAAGCCGGGCCGAAGACGGCTGAAATGCCAGAAACCGGTCCCCGGAAGCTTGTTTCCTTCCCAGTGTAAGAATTGGCTTTTGTAGTCTGGTCTGCCCTGTTCCCATGATGCACTGGGCCAGGGACAGACTAATTTGCATACAGCCGGGTTCTGAAACTGGGATGGTACAATGAGCTAAAAAACGGTGTTGGATCTAGCCCTGATCTCTTGACTGGGTGAGAGTATTCTGCTTAATTCAGAGACTCTGTCCATCACCACCCCTTGTTGTAAATAATTTTGTCCACCCTAAGCGTGGAAGGGTATGCTCAGATGTGAGTCCCTTGCTCATTGCACCATCAGGATTCAAGCAAGCCGGGCCGAAGACGGCTGAAATGCCAGAAACCGGTCCCCGGAAGCTTGTTTCCTTCCCAGTGTAAGAATTGGCTTTTGTAGTCTGGTCTGCCCTGTTCCCATGATGCACTGGGCCAGGGACAGACTAATTTGCATACAGCCGGGTTCTGAAACTGGGATGGTGCAATGAGCTAAAAAACGGTGTTGGATCTAGCCCTGATCTCTTGAGTGGGTGAGAGTATTCTGCTTAATTCAGAGACTCTGTCCATCACCACCCCTTGTTGTAAATAATTTTGTCCACCCTAAGCGTGGAAGGGTATGCTCAGATGTGAGTCCCTTGCTCATTGCACCATCAGGATTCAAGCAAGCCGGGCCGAAGACGGCTGAAATGCCTGAAACCGGTCCCCGGAAGCTTGTTTCCTTCCCAGTGTAAGAATTGGCTTTTGTAGTCTGGTCTGCCCTGTTCCCATGATGCACTGGGCCAGGGACAGACTAATTTGCATACAGCCGGGTTCTGAAACTGGGATGGTGCAATGAGCTAAAAAACGGTGTTGGATCTAGCCCTGATCTCTTGACTGGGTGAGAGTATTCTGCTTAATTCAGAGACTCTGTCCATCACCACCCCTTGTTGTAAATAATTTTGTCCACCCTAAGCGTGGAAGGGTATGCTCAGATGTGAGTCCCTTGCTCATTGCACCATCAGGATTCAAGCAAGCCGGGCCGAAGACGGCTGAAATGCCAGAAACCGGTCCCCGGAAGCTTGTTTCCTTCCCAGTGTAAGAATTGGCTTTTGTAGTCTGGTCTGCCCTGTTCCCATGATGCACTGGGCCAGGGACAGACTAATTTGCATACAGCCGGGTTCTGAAACTGGGATGGTGCAATGAGCTAAAAAACGGTGTTGGATCTAGCCCTGATCTCTTGACTGGGTGAGAGTATTCTGCTTAATTCAGAGACTCTGTCCATCACCACCCCTTGTTGTAAATAATTTTGTCCACCCTAAGCGTGGAAGGGTATGATCAGATGTGAGTCCCTTGCTCATTGCACCATCAGGATTCAAGCAAGCCGGGCCGAAGACGGCTGAAATGCCAGAAACCGGTCCCCGGAAGCTTGTTTCCTTCCCAGTGTAAGAATTGGCTTTTGTAGTCTGGTCTGCCCTGTTCCCATGATGCACTGGGCCAGGGACAGACTAATTTGCATACAGCCGGGTTCTGAAACTGGGATGGTGCAATGAGCTAAAAAACGGTGTTGGATCTAGCCCTGATCTCTTGAGTGGGTGAGAGTATTCTGCTTAATTCAGAGACTCTGTCCATCACCACCCCTTGTTGTAAATAATTTTGTCCACCCTAAGCGTGGAAGGGTATGCTCAGATGTGAGTCCCTTGCTCATTGCACCATCAGGATTCAAGCAAGCCGGGCCGAAGACGGCTGAAATGCCAGAAACTGGTCCCCGGAAGCTTGTTTCCTTCCCAGTGTAAGAATTGGCTTTTGTAGTCTGGTCTGCCCTGTTCCCATGATGCACTGGGCCAGGGACAGACTAATTTGCATACAGCCGGGTTCTGAAACTGGGATGGTGCAATGAGCTAAAAAACGGTGTTGGATCTAGCCCTGATCTCTTGACTGGGTGAGAGTATTCTGCTTAATTCAGAGACTCTGTCCATCACCACCCCTTGTTGTAAATAATTTTGTCCACCCTAAGCGTGGAAGGGTATGCTCAGATGTGAGTCCCTTGCTCATTGCACCATCAGGATTCAAGCAAGCCGGGCCGAAGACGGCTGAAATGCCAGAAACCGGTCCCCGGAAGCTTGTTTCCTTCCCAGTGTAAGAATTGGCTTTTGTAGTCTGGTCTGCCCTGTTCCCATGATGCACTGGGCCAGGGACAGACTAATTTGCATACAGCCGGGTTCTGAAACTGGGATGGTGCAATGAGCTAAAAAACGGTGTTGGATCTAGCCCTGATCTCTTGACTGGGTGAGAGTATTCTGCTTAATTCAGAGACTCTGTCCATCACCACCCCTTGTTGTAAATAATTTTGTCCACCCTAAGCGTGGAAGGGTATGATCAGATGTGAGTCCCTTGCTCATTGCACCATCAGGATTCAAGCAAGCCGGGCCGAAGACGGCTGAAATGCCAGAAACCGGTCCCCGGAAGCTTGTTTCCTTCCCAGTGTAAGAATTGGCTTTTGTAGTCTGGTCTGCCCTGTTCCCATGATGCACTGGGCCAGGGACAGACTAATTTGCATACAGCCGGGTTCTGAAACTGGGATGGTACAATGAGCTAAAAAACGGTGTTGGATCTAGCCCTGATCTCTTGACTGGGTGAGAGTATTCTGCTTAATTCAGAGACTCTGTCCATCACCACCCCTTGTTGTAAATAATTTTGTCCACCCTAAGCGTGGAAGGGTATGCTCAGATGTGAGTCCCTTGCTCATTGCACCATCAGGATTCAAGCAAGCCGGGCCGAAGACGGCTGAAATGCCAGAAACCGGTCCCCGGAAGCTTGTTTCCTTCCCAGTGTAAGAATTGGCTTTTGTAGTCTGGTCTGCCCTGTTCCCATGATGCACTGGGCCAGACACAGACTAATTTGCATACAGCCGGGTTCTGAAACTGGGATGGTGCAATGAGCTAAAAAACGGTGTTGGATCTAGCCCTGATCTCTTGAGTGGGTGAGAGTATTCTGCTTAATTCAGAGACTCTGTCCATCACCACCCCTTGTTGTAAATAATTTTGTCCACCCTAAGCGTGGAAGGGTATGCTCAGATGTGAGTCCCTTGCTCATTGCACCATCAGGATTCAAGCAAGCCGGGCCGAAGACGGCTGAAATGCCAGAAACCGGTCCCCGGAAGCTTGTTTCCTTCCCAGTGTAAGAATTGGCTTTTGTAGTCTGGTCTGCCCTGTTCCCATGATGCACTGGGCCAGGGACAGACTAATTTGCATACAGCCGGGTTCTGAAACTGGGATGGTGCAATGAGCTAAAAAACGGTGTTGGATCTAGCCCTGATCTCTTGACTGGGTGAGAGTATTCTGCTTAATTCAGAGACTCTGTCCATCACCACCCCTTGTTGTAAATAATTTTGTCCACCCTAAGCGTGGAAGGGTATGCTCAGATGTGAGTCCCTTGCTCATTGCACCATCAGGATTCAAGCAAGCCGGGCCGAAGACGGCTGAAATGCCAGAAACCGGTCCCCGGAAGCTTGTTTCCTTCCCAGTGTAAGAATTGGCTTTTGTAGTCTGGTCTGCCCTGTTCCCATGATGCACTGGGCCAGGGACAGACTAATTTGCATACAGCCGGGTTCTGAAACTGGGATGGTGCAATGAGCTAAAAAACGGTGTTGGATCTAGCCCTGATCTCTTGACTGGGTGAGAGTATTCTGCTTAATTCAGAGACTCTGTCCATCACCACCCCTTGTTGTAAATAATTTTGTCCACCCTAAGCGTGGAAGGGTATGATCAGATGTGAGTCCCTTGCTCATTGCACCATCAGGATTCAAGCAAGCCGGGCCGAAGACGGCTGAAATGCCAGAAACCGGTCCCCGGAAGCTTGTTTCCTTCCCAGTGTAAGAATTGGCTTTTGTAGTCTGGTCTGCCCTGTTCCCATGATGCACTGGGCCAGGGACAGACTAATTTGCATACAGCCGGGTTCTGAAACTGGGATGGTGCAATGAGCTAAAAAACGGTGTTGGATCTATCCCTGATCTCTTGACTGGGTGAGAGTATTCTGCTTAATTCAGAGACTCTGTCCATCACCACCCCTTGTTGTAAATAATTTTGTCCACCCTAAGCGTGGAAGGGTATGCTCAGATGTGAGTCCCTTGCTCATTGCACCATCAGGATTCAAGCAAGCCGGGCCGAAGACGGCTGAAATGCCAGAAACCGGTCCCCGGAAGCTTGTTTCCTTCCCAGTGTAAGAATTGGCTTTTGTAGTCTGGTCTGCCCTGTTCCCATGATGCACTGGGCCAGGGACAGACTAATTTGCACACAGCCGCGTTCTAAAACTGGGATGGTGTAATGAGCTAAAAAACGGTGTTGGATCTATCCCTGATCTCTTGACTGGGTGAGAGTATTCTGCTTAATTCAGAGACTCTGTCCATCACCACCCCTTGTTGTAAATAATTTTGTCCACCCTAAGCGTGGAAGGGTATGCTCAGATGTGAGTCCCTTGCTCATTGCACCATCAGGATTCAAGCAAGCCGGGCCGAAGACGGCTGAAATGCCAGAAACCGGTCCCCGGAAGCTTGTTTCCTTCCCAGTGTAAGAATTGGCTTTTGTAGTCTGGTCTGCCCTGTTCCCATGATGCACTGGGCCAGGGACAGACTAATTTGCATACAGCCGGGTTCTGAAACTGGGATGGTGCAATGAGCTAAAAAACGGTGTTGGATCTAGCCCTGATCTCTTGACTGGGTGAGAGTATTCTGCTTAATTCAGAGACTCTGTCCATCACCACCCCTTGTTGTAAATAATTTTGTCCACCCTAAGCGTGGAAGGGTATGCTCAGATGTGAGTCCCTTGCTCATTGCACCATCAGGATTCAAGCAAGCCGGGCCGAAGACGGCTGAAATGCCAGAAACCGGTCCCCGGAAGCTTGTTTCCTTCCCAGTGTAAGAATTGGCTTTTGTAGTCTGGTCTGCCCTGTTCCCATGATGCACTGGGCCAGGGACAGACTAATTTGCATACAGCCGGGTTCTGAAACTGGGATGGTGCAATGAGCTAAAAAACGGTGTTGGATCTAGCCCTGATCTCTTGACTGGGTGAGAGTATTCTGCTTAATTCAGAGACTCTGTCCATCACCACCCCTTGTTGTAAATAATTTTGTCCACCCTAAGCGTGGAAGGGTATGCTCAGATGTGAGTCCCTTGCTCATTGCACCATCAGGATTCAAGCAAGCCGGGCCGAAGACGGCTGAAATGCCAGAAACCGGTCCCCGGAAGCTTGTTTCCTTCCCAGTGTAAGAATTGGCTTTTGTAGTCTGGTCTGCCCTGTTCCCATGATGCACTGGGCCAGGGACAGACTAATTTGCATACAGCCGGGTTCAGAAACTGGGATGGTGCAATGAGCTAAAAAACGGTGTTGGATCTAGCCCTGATCTCTTGACTGGGTGAGAGTATTCTGCTTAATTCAGAGACTCTGTCCATCACCACCCCTTGTTGTAAATAATTTTGTCCACCCTAAGCGTGAAAGGGTATGCTCAGATGTGAGTCCCTTGCTCATTGCACCATCAGGATTCAAGCAAGCCGGGCCGAAGACGGCTGAAATGCCAGAAACCGGTCCCCGGAAGCTTGTTTCCTTCCCAGTGTAAGAATTGGCTTTTGTAGTCTGGTCTGCCCTGTTCCCATGATGCACTGGGCCAGGGACAGACTAATTTGCATACAGCCGGGTTCTGAAACTGGGATGGTGCAATGAGCTAAAAAACGGTGTTGGATCTATCCCTGATCTCTTGACTGGGTGAGAGTATTCTGCTTAATTCAGAGACTCTGTCCATCACCACCCCTTGTTGTAAATAATTTTGTCCACCCTAAGCGTGGAAGGGTATGCTCAGATGTGAGTCCCTTGCTCATTGCACCATCAGGATTCAAGCAAGCCGGGCCGAAGACGGCAGAAATGCCAGAAACCGGTCCCCGGAAGCTTGTTTCCTTCCCAGTGTAAGAATTGGCTTTTGTAGTCTGGTCTGCCCTGTTCCCATGATGCACTGGGCCAGGGACAGACTAATTTGCATACAGCCGGGTTCTGAAACTGGGATGGTGCAATGAGCTAAAAAACGGTGTTGGATCTAGCCCTGATCTCTTGACTGGGTGAGAGTATTCTGCTTAATTCAGAGACTCTGTCCATCACCACCCCTTGTTGTAAATAATTTTGTCCACCCTAAGCGTGGAAGGGTATGCTCAGATGTGAGTCCCTTGCTCATTGCACCATCAGGATTCAAGCAAGCCGGGCCGAAGACGGCTGAAATGCCAGAAACCGGTCCCCGGAAGCTTGTTTCCTTCCCAGTGTAAGAATTGGCTTTTGTAGTCTGGTCTGCCCTGTTCCCATGATGCACTGGGCCAGGGACAGACTAATTTGCATACAGCCGGGTTCTGAAACTGGGATGGTGCAATGAGCTAAAAAACGGTGTTGGATCTAGCCCTGATCTCTTGACTGGGTGAGAGTATTCTGCTTAATTCAGAGACTCTGTCCATCACCACCCCTTGTTGTAAATAATTTTGTCCACCCTAAGCGTGGAAGGGTATGCTCAGATGTGAGTCCCTTGCTCATTGCACCATCAGGATTCAAGCAAGCCGGGCCGAAGACGGCTGAAATGCCAGAAACCGGTCCCCGGAAGCTTGTTTCCTTCCCAGTGTAAGAATTGGCTTTTGTAGTCTGGTCTGCCCTGTTCCCATGATGCACTGGGCCAGGGACAGACTAATTTGCATACAGCCGGGTTCTGAAACTGGGATGGTGCAATGAGCTAAAAAACAGTGTTGGATCTAGCCCTGATCTCTTGACTGGGTGAGAGTATTCTACTTAATTCAGAGACTCTGTCCATCACCACCCCTTGTTGTAAATAATTTTGTCCACCCTAAGCGTGGAAGGGTATGCTCAGATGTGAGTCCCTTGCTCATTGCACCATCAGGATTCAAGCAAGCCGGGCCGAAGACGGCTGAAATGCCAGAAACCGGTCCCCGGAAGCTTGTTTCCTTCCCAGTGTAAGAATTGGCTTTTGTAGTCTGGTCTGCCCTGTTCCCATGATGCACTGGGCCAGGGACAGACTAATTTGCATACAGCCGGGTTCTGAAACTGGGATGGTGCAATGAGCTAAAAAACGGTGTTGGATCTAGCCCTGATCTCTTGACTGGGTGAGAGTATTCTGCTTAATTCAGAGACTCTGTCCATCACCACCCCTTGTTGTAAATAATTCTATTATGTACTAGGGCCTTACAGAGGAGGTCATGCTAATCACAGGGGTACCCCAGCGCATAGTGTTCCCTAGTGTATGTAGGTGTTTTCACTGTATTCCAAGTGTCTTTTAGCATAGCATTGGGTCTAGGCCTGGTTAGTCAGAGTCAGTTACCACCAGTACCCATCAGCAAAATGTTTGGTGCACAGGAGGACTTTCTGTTCCTCTGTTGGTTCTTTCTGCACATCTCTTGCTTCTTCCTGCACTTTTCTTCATCTTTCTGGACTTCTGTTGCCTCTTTCTGCATTTGTCTTGCTTCTTTCTGTGCCTTTGTTCCTCTTTCTTCACATGCCCTACCTCTGTAGGCATAGTTAGAAATTAGCATTTAAAAAACCTTCGAAATTCACAGAAAAAAACATAGGTTTAAGGCACGTTATAGTTAGAAATTAGCATTTAAAAAACCTTAGAAATTCACTGAATAAAACAACGGTTTCAGGGACGTTATAGTTAGTTGGACTTTTCACTCTTACAAAACCTGGGAAATTCGGCCATTATAGTTAGTTCAGCTAACTATAACTTGCACCCCCGCAATGCACTGCTGATGACGTCACATATTACATCATTCATGACATGGTCAGTGACATCACTGATGATATCTCAAATGACATCACTGATGACATCATCCAGGTGATGATCTGATGCACCTCCTCACACCAGAATATAACCTTTGATACACCCTCTCTAAAATACAGAGTACCATTTCAAGTACACAGACACACCAACGCCAGTTACTGCATACTCACTCACTGATTCCTGGGTCTACACACACATCCACTCATTCACCCATATAGTCACTCATACATACAGTCACTCATCAATACAGCACTACCATATGCACTCATTCACCTATACAGACACTCACACACCACCACTCACCCATACAGTTACTTACACACCTAGTCAGTCATGTAAAGAATCAATCACACTCCCATTTACTCACCTATACAGTTATACACACACCACTATTCATACAGATACTAACACATACTTACTCTCTTATATAATCATTGACACAAGCACACACTCATCCATACAGCCACTCTCACTATCACTCACTCTCATATATAGTCATTTATATACTCCAACACTGACATGTACTGACATTTCACATATGTAGTTACTCACACATATACCACTGAGACATCCATTCACTCACCAACACAGCCACACGCATACTCACTCTTGAACCCATACACCCAGTGAATCACCTACTCACACATCTATGCACAAAGTCACACACCCCTCAACCACCCACACAAACACTCAGGCACCCATACAGATATTCAGGCAACCAATCAATAACCCATATAGATACTCATGTAGCTACTCACAAAGCCATGCTGCAGCTTACACGACAACAGACTAAGAGTAGGCGGAGTACCACTACATGGAATTCTGCAGAATTGATCAAAAACTAAGTGAATTCCGCACCGCAACTGCATTTCATTTCTCCACAATTTATAAAACAGAAACCTCACAAATAACTCAAATATTACATGCTAAAAGGCATATAATCATCTCACAAAAGTGAAGATGAAAATACAGCAAGCAGTGGGAGAAGTGATGATTTTGATGTCCTCACTAACCTAGGGAAGAACGAAGCAGATGCCTTGAACACAAAGAACACATCATCCTCCTAGGACCACCCCTAGCACAGTTATTGGCAAAAAAATACAATGCCAACCAATGGGCCTGCAAAGCATTATGGGACAATATTCTAGGGTGCAGTGAATATTATAGTATCCAATATAAAAACATTCCTCAAGTGGCAGGCTCTCGGGCTCAGATGAGAGCTAATACTATAATATTCATTAAACTCTAGACTCTTGCCCCATAATGCTTTGCTGGGCCTTTGGTTGGCATTGTATTTTTGCCCATAACTGTGCATGGGGTGGTCCTAGGAGGACCATCACAATAATTGAGCATGATATGCTCTTTGTGTGCAAGGCACCTGCTTGATCCTCTCCGTAGGTTAGGAGGAACCCCAAAATCATCACCTCTCTCATTGACTGATATTTTTCAAAGCTCACTTTTGTGAATTGGAAAGGTACAATTGCTTTATCAATGAAATGTGGGCGCAGTAGCTCATTCCAGAATTTATGCATAAACTCTGTTCTCTTGTATTAATAAAAGTTTTAAACAGAAATCTCACTGTACCTTTAGTAAAAATAAAAAAAATTATCTCTGCATGCTAATTACATATAGCCATCTCATGAAAATATTGCAAGCAGTGCTTTTAATTCAACTTAAAAAAATTATATCTTTACATACTAAAATGCATATAATCATCCCACCAAAGTGGAAATGAAAAACAGCCAGCAGTGAGAGGCATGATGATTTTGGGGTCCTTCCTAACCTAGCGGGAGGACCAAGCAGATGTCTTGAACACAAAGAGCACATCATGCTGACATGATTCAGTGGTGGTCCTATTCCCCTAGGACCACCCCAAGTACAGTTATGGGCAAAAACACAATCCCAACCACCGGCCCTGCAAAGCATTATGGGATGATATTCTGGAGTGCAGTGAATAATATAGTAAACAATATCAAAACATTCCTCAAGGGGCAGGCTCCCGGGCTCAGCTGAGAGCTAATACAATAATATTCACTAAACTCTAGAATCTCGCCCCATAATGCTTTGCTGGGCCTTTGGTTATCATTGTATTTTGCCCATAACTTTGCCTGGTGTGGTTGGAGGAGGATGGGACCACCATAGTTGTTGAGCATGATATGCTCTTTGTGTTGAAGGAAAAACCCCAAAATGATCACCTCTCTCATTGACTAATATTTTTCAAAGCTCACTTTTGTGAATTGGTTACATGCTTTGTAGCATGTAACAGTAAAATTGTTTTATCAATGAAATATAGGCGCAGTAGTATATTCCAGAGTCTGTGCATGAACTCTGTGGCTTAATAAAAGTTTTAAACAAATATTATTACTAAAAAAAAAAAAAGAAATAATCTTTGCATGCTTAAATACATTTGCCAACTCTCAAAAATGAAAACATAGCAAGCAGTGCCTTCAATTAAAGATTAAATAAGTTTATCTTGGAGTGCAAAAATGCATATAGTCATCTCACAAAAGTGAAAATGGAAAATAGCAAGTAGTGAGAGAAGTGATGATTTTGGGGACCTTCCAAACCTAGGGAGAGGACCAAGTAGATGCATTGAACACAAAGAGCACATCATGCTGAAATGATTCTGTGGTGGTCCAATCCTCCTAGGGCAGTGAATATTATAGTATAAAATATCAAAACATTCCTCAAGGGGCAGGCTCTCAAGCTTAGCTGAGAGCTAATACTATAATATTTACTAAACTCTTGAATCTTGCCCCATAATGCTTTGCTGGGCCTTTGGTTGGCATTGTATGTTGCCCATAACTTTGCTTGGGGTGGTCCTAGGAAGAAGGGACCCCCACCGAATCGGTCAGCATGATATGCTCTTTGTGTTCAAGGCATCTGCTTGCCCTCCCCCAAGGGAAGGGGTGACCCCAAAATCATCACCTCTCTCATTGCCTGATGTTTTTCAAAGTTCACTTTTGAGTATTGGTTATATGCTTATGAGCATGTAAAGGTAAAGTTGCATTACCAAAGAGTTGTGGGTACAGTAGAAAACTCCATTGTGTAAGGGAGTGGGAATTCTAGCATGAATTTTGGGTTTGTATTGAAATGCATAATTATCAAAACTCTGCAACTTTTGCTAGCGGAGGGGAATTCATTGCCCAGGCTTACAACAGACACACTTATACAGATATTCACACAGTTTAGTCACTGTGACTAACCCATGCATTCAGTAAGACACATTTATTCACTCACTTATACAGTCACACACCTACTAAATCCTCCATCCAGACACTTATACACCCAGTCATTCTTCAATACACCTTGGCATACATATAAAACATATTAAAACTTTATAGAAACACACAGTCACTGGATGATGTCAGCAGTGATGTCATCAATAATGTCATTTGAGATGTCATCAGTGATGTCACTGACCATGTCATGAATGAATGTTGTAATATGTGACGTCATCAGCAGTGCATTGTGGGGGCACGAGTTATAGTTAGCTGAACTAACTATAACGGCCGAATTTATCAGGTTTTGTAAGAGTGAAATGTCCAAC
Organism: Lissotriton helveticus; assembly: GCF_964261635.1. NCBI lineage: Eukaryota > Metazoa > Chordata > Amphibia > Caudata > Salamandridae > Lissotriton > Lissotriton helveticus. The sequence goes on from NC_136057.1 coordinate 323,149,267, forward strand.
TAAGTATAACGTCCCTGAAACCTCTGGGTTTTTCAGTGAATTTCTGAGGTTTTTTAAATGCTAATTTCTAACTATAACATGCCTGAAACCTATGTTTCTTTCAGTGAATATATATATATAACGAGGAGGTGTTGCGATCTAAAACAGTGAGTCAGAGCTCTTTCGTGTTAAATACAACGCCAGTTAGGCAGGAGGGGAGGTTTTCCGCAGCTACTGTATCCCGCATATGTATATAGCGGGTTTGAACAATTAAAGTGCTTACAACTATTGCTGTGCCATAATGGAGGCTTGTGACCAAGACAGGGAGAAAGCGGCAGAAGATTTATTTGGAAACTTACCAGCAGTTGATAACAATCAAGGGGCACCATCGGACAAACAGGATCAACATCCAAATCTAAGGGGGATATTGAAACAACTAGAGAAACATCATAGAAGCGAGGTTACAAAATGGTGGGAGGCGAAATCCCTAGAGAAGTACCATGACGCGGGGAGAATACCCTGAGGTCTTCGTATAATGCTGGCACCGAGCTTCGAGAAACCTAACCCCCTGTTACTGAAAGAATGGGCGGAAAGTAATTTAGAAGCGTCCATGCGCTTAGTTTGCCTCCTAATAAAATATACACGAGTGGATCGGGAGGTAGATTTAAAAGAAATTAAGCGGTTACAGGAGAAAGTTGATGCCCTGATTGACGATAGCAACAGAGACACTATCAATAAATTATTAAAGGAAGTGCATGTAAGAAAGAGCAAACTGGAGGACACTATAAAGAAGAGAAAAGTATGGAAATTTGCCAGGGACAAGAATGATTATGATCAGGGGCAAGTGTTCACATTTGCGCGAAAGTATGATCAAGTGAAAAAACAAAAACTAACCAAACTGACATCCATTGTGCAGTCGGGTGGGGATAAGTCCAATTAAGCATCCACCTCTATGGCCCAGGAAATAAGCTCAGGTTCAGAAGCAAGTCTTATGTCGAGCGATAATGATTCTGATAGAGGGAGCGTAGGGCAACCTATGGAAACGCTGGGCCCTTTATCTTATGCGGAGGAACTGGAATACATGCGGGAACAAAGAATCCAGTCCCTGAGACCGCTTCATCAACGACAACAAAACCCACAAACTCAGAAAGGAACTGGAGCCACCGCGAACGGAGGAAATGCGGCAAGAGGGCGAGGAAACTGGCAACAAAAAAAGCGCAATTGGAACAAGTAGAAGAAAATAAAGGGCGCGATCATACCATTGTAAATCTTACTAACATTGAACTGAATGAGGCCGAAAATCAGTTGTTATCTTTAGGCCTTAGTTTTTGTCCCGAGAGCAATTTTAATTTTGTCCAAACCAGGGTAGATGTCTATAAGTTTATTAGAAAACTTAAACTTACTAAATATTTTGCCATCAAAAGTCCTGGTGCGAAGAGACGTCTGTTATTAAATCAACATCAAGGAATGAAGGGGGACTAACAGTCAATGAAATTCCGTTATTAAGAACACTCCACAATTTGAGAGAAGATGAGACGGAATTAAATACCCCAACACCCAAGCACTATTAGCGCAGGAGGGTGTAACACAAAGGGAGGATCGAGTCCTTTCAAAGCAACATCAACTTTTGTCCCGGTGATGCCAAGGGACGCTATCGACGTCTTCCATGAGAGAGTTACCGAGGAATTGAAGACATTACATAGAAAAACGTGCAGAGTCAAAGCTAAAATAAATGAAAAAGACAAACAATACTTACAACTGATGACCAAATTGAAGAACAATGACACGGTGGTGATAAATAAGGCAGATAAAGGGGACAATATTGTCCTCTGGGATAAAAAAGCATACAGAGAAGAGGCGTTCACTCATTTGAATGATGTGGAATGTTATGAGGTGTCAAATGGAGCTGCTGTCCACAAAGTTAATGAAGAGTTTACAAGGAACTTGAATAAATGGATGAGAGAGGGACTAATTACAAAAGAAGAATTGAAATTCCTCCTCAAAGTTCACCCAACACTACCAACATTCTATCTCATTCCGAAAGTACACAAAGGGACTAATCCCTTGCATAGGCGGCCCATTATCTCGGCCATCAACAGTGCCTTTGAAAACACGTCGAAATACGTAGATTTTTTCCTGCAGGAGTTTGTATTGAAATTCCCTACATATATTCAGGACTCCCGTGACTTTTTAGCGAAGCTAAATGAAATCCAGTGGGAAAAGGACTATTTGTTAGTAACTTTTGATATCACATCCCTGTACACCTGTATAAAACACACCGACGGTTTAAAGGCAGTAGAACATTTTCTTATGCAACGTAGTATTGAAAGTTATAACCATAACAAAATGCTATTGAAGATGATTCATTTATGTCTATACAATAACCGGTTCCTATTTGATGGTAGGGTGTACAGGCAAATACAGGGTGTGGCTATGGGGGCATGCTTCTCCCCCAGCTGCGCATGTTTACATGTGGGCTGGTGGGAGGAGCATGTCCTCAGGGGGGAACATGGAGACCTGTGCAAAAAACATATATTACAACTATGGAGGTACATTGACAATATTTTTATCGTTTGGAAGGGAACAGCAAGTGAGGCCACAAATTTTGTGGACACTATTAATATCAATTCCCTGAACCTAAGTTTTACACACCATATTGATTCTTCCTCCATTAGTTTTCTAGATATTCTGGTTAATATAAAGGAAGGCAGAATAGAAACTAGCCTCTTCCAGAAACCTACGGCAGGAAATACTCTGCTCCATGCAAGTAGTTTTCACCCCCACCACACCATAGCTAGCCTACCTTATGGTGAGTTTCTCAGGGTGAATAGGGCGTGCAGAACAGAATTGGCACGCACAGAAGCTCAGGAAATGACTAAGAAAAGGCTTCTAAAGAGAGCCTACAAAGAAAAAACCTGAATAGTGCATTACATAAAGCTAACCAAATTGACAGAGGCGCCCTCCTACAGAAGAAACAAACTGAAGATCATGGAGAGGGACAACCCCAAGGGGCTACAGGTCAGAGAGGTAGCATGGAGAGAACGTGCAGGTTCATTTCTACGTATAGTAGACAGTCTCAGGTCATCAAAAAGATTTTGAGCAAAGAATGGCCGATAGTTATGACTGACACTGTATTAAATACAGTGTATCCACATAAACCCAATTTTACATTTCGTAAAGCCTACTCAATGAGGTCAGATCTAGTGAAAACCAGTCCAGAGATGTATGTAAAGAGTAACTGGCCTTCATCCAGAAATGGGTTCTTTAAGTGCAGCTCTTGCCGTGCCTGTAAATTTGGCACTAACATCTCGACATACACAACTGCATTTTCAGATATCCCCATTAAAATCAGGGGGCACTACATGTGCAAAACTGAATTTGCCGTGTAGGTGCTGAAATGCAGTTGTGGGCTAAAGTATGTCGGTAGCACGAAATTACCAGTGCAAGCGAGAATATTGCAACACTTGCGAGCCACGGTCAACTCTGACCCTACATATCCGGTGGCAAGGCATGTAAAAACAGAGCATGGTAACAACTTGAACGTGTTCCAATATTTTGTAATTGACAGTGTTCCCATAAGCAAGAGGGGTGGAGATCGAGAAAAACAGTTACGTCGATTAGAGACCAAATACATAATAGAGCTGGAAACGAAAAGCCCACGGGGTCTTAATATTTGTGAAGATCTGTACCATTATCTATAAAATATAGGGCCAATTTGACTGATTTGAGATATGTAGATATATGAATTTGAAAAATTGATTGGTTTTAGATAATTAAAATATTTATTATCTTAGTCATAGTATGGTTTTAGATGTATTTATTTCAAAAGGCAGCTATGTCAATTTGGCTTTGAGTTGTGTTGAAATGGATGGGTTTATAACCAGCACTGATACAAGTTTAGAAGGGCCAGTGGAAGTCACTACACGATAACTACAGAGAAGTTTACACTTTTTGCATGAAATAGTTGGAAAGTATATAATTATGTGAGTATTAAAAATAATTTCATTTATTGGTGGCTATAGGAGTTCTGCAACAGTCAAAGTTTACAACGTTGGAAGTTCACTAGAGAATAATTTTGTATTTGTACAGGTATGAAAAATGTTTGACAATCATATTCATCCTTCCCTAGTACCCCTGTTCCCCTGGTTAAGAAATTTGTTTTTAAATAACACTCAGAAGAAAATTTCAAAACTCCCGGCCGGGTGTTTTTGTAAAATGCTTTGCACATATGCACTTTATTTAGGCACAATTAGATGGTTTTGCACATGAATAGGGCAGCCAACCACTGAATAGCAAATAAGCAGCGAGGGGTGCAATCTTAAAAAGAACATACTGTCAAAGCTAATGTTGAGTTTACATGATGGAACTGAATGTATAAAAAATCATTGTCAATATCAATTTTACAATTTAGTTGATATCGCCATTCCATTTACAGCACTGATTTATATGTATTTATATTTCATTATGTATATACATTTTTAATATGTGTTTTTCTAATTGTGACAGTATAGTATGCGATTTCCTTTGAGATAAGTTGTAAATAAGGAAGTCTGTTTTCTATACTGTGTACTCCAATGGCCTATGCTTGCTATAGTCTGTCGACAGTGTTTATTAAATGGATGGTTGCCGGGGATTGGTAGTACTGAGTTTAAAACATAGAGGGGGTGTGAGCACTAACTGACCAGCGAGCAAGGCGACTGAGATCGCTGAAACACGTTTGGTGGAGGGCACAGCAATGCACTTAAAAGAATGAAAAAATAAATAAAGTTACAGCGGCTGCTGTTCAAGAGTCCATCTCTCTCGTCTTCTTCGCGTGGATATATATCACATAGAGATTGGTTGTCGGATATATATATATATATATATATATATATATATATTGTGCAACTCTGGCTTTGTATGCGTATTTATGTTACAGATATATACATAGTGTATTCAAAGTCAGATTTCAACATTTTAAACAAATAACACAGCTTTGCGATGAAAGGTGATTGGACAAATGAATGTGTGTTGCAAGGTGCAGTGTCTATTTCCCTGTGTCCCTTCCTGGCACCTTCATGAACTGTGGTAGAGGAGCCTGGGGGCTGGGGTGAAGGGTAAAAGGAGAAACAGAGCATGTTCACTGCCCCCATCTGCCCATCCTCGGAAATTGGCCTTTCCTTCAGATCCCCTTCCACCCAGGTTTAGTACACTGCAGGAAACTGCAACCAGGAGACATATTGGGTCTACTCACAAATTTAAAAATACATATTTACTCACATGTATATGTATGTCGCCCGAAGATTCTGAAATGGGTAAAGGTTAAAAGGGAGTTTATGCTTAAAAGCAGATTTCCACTTAAATTGATTATTTATGACAAAGCTTTGTAGAGCAAACCCTTGAACCATTGGCTTAACCGCACTGCACACTGTAAAAAGAGCAAAAGATTTGATTTACAAATAAAAATAAAAGTGTTGCAGGTTGGAAATGACAATACGGGTAAGCACGCCAGTAAACAAAGCAGTGTTTCTGTCTCTAAAAGCCGTGTTTTTGTCTCTCTTTCTGTTCCTCTGTCTGCCCCTTTCTCTCTTTGTTTGACAACAAAATGGCGCCCTCTGTCTCTGTTATTTCACAAAATATCTCTACTGTGGAAAATTACTGATGCAAAAATATACATGAGGAATTGTTGCCATCTGCTACATAACAGCTGTAAAACAATAGGCACAGATTAATTATATAATTGGAAATTGTTTACAAATATTCTATCAAAGTTTGTTAGTTGAAGGTGCAACCTTGACTGCAACAGCTTTTCTATCATTTAAGTTTTTCAGTTTTAATTGCTTCTTTTAATTAGCAGTTTGCCAAACTGGCTTCTTAAGAATTCAACATTATTACATTTCTGAACATGTTGTGTAGACAAATGGTGCCTTTAATTCAAGTCTATGATTCAGGATCAATGAGCAGGTGGAATATTGCATGTTTGCTACTTTTTCATCTTTAAATAAGTCCAATTACAAGTAAATGTTTGTTCAGTGCTGGTATGTTTGTTATGTATTATACAGACCAAAGATCACAAACCTATTTTGATTTGTACTACTATTGGGCAACTATTTACTTTAGTGCTTAATTTGTAAACTATTAAGTGCCAGGGCTCTGACCAGGAGGCCACTGCAGATTACACCACCCATCGCCCGTCATCGCTTCAAAACCAACTACTAGCCATCTCTATGGCATGTAAATGGGTCAACTCCGATTATTTCAGGGCCCTAAAGCTAAAGGAACGGCTGGGGAAGCAGGTATTAGAAATGTTTTATGTCTATTGTAGACAACTGTTATACTGCTCATCTATAAATTGCACGAGCAGCGCCACCTTGTGGCAGACTGCCCTTTGTGTGGTGTTGACAATTAGATGCCGGTGCCGAGCACCGGAAACCAATTAAGTGCCGGTGCTCAGCACCGGAAAGCTCTGGCTCAAATTAAGCACTGATTTACTTACTTATACAATACTGCTTCACCTCCTCAGGTGTGTCTGTAAAATGGACCTTTTGGCCAGAATTTTACTTCTGAATCTTGCCCTTTGGCCTGAAATATTACATTTGCTGCCCAGAATGTGTGGCCATCCCAGGTGGCCAACCTTCCCTGAACAGATGTGGCAGTTTTAGTGAGCTCCCCCTGCAGGTTTTCATCGATTATCTAAGGGTGTGTATATATGTTTCTCTATTTATGTTATCCTCTCGCAAACCCTGCTGCTGCTTTTACTTACTGTGGCCGCCTGGCACAGAAATGATAGGACGTGAATAGTGTATTTTCTTGACTACCTTCCAGACTACACAAACCACAAGTCAGATGTTCACAATTCAAGTGTACTTAGTTCAGACATAAGGGTCTTGATCCAGTGGTTAATTTGTAAACAAATAAGTGCCGGGGATCTTGTCACTAGGCAGCTTGCACCAGTCCATGTCTCCTGTTAGCACCATGAAAGTGGGGAGAGGAGGTGGCGTAAAGGGCAGGCCTGCTGATTTCTCTGCTGGGGAACACTTTACGATAATTATGCACATTCTCAAATTGTGTCCCTTTGGTGATGTACAGCACTCGTTTGGCGTATAGCTAGGTTCATGCTTTATGAATACCACAGTACACATGCATGTGCGAAGGTACAATGATATTTAGTTGTTTTTAATTCTGCTCTTACACTATCCACTTGGAAGGAGTATTATGAATCAGTCAAAGTTAACTTTATTTGGTTTATCACAACCCTAAAGTATACATATAAAAATGACAATCAAATGTAAAATAAAAAATAAAAATTCATATTCTTAAAATGATTACTATTTCTAAAAGAAGTTCGAGTATTACGAATCATTTATATGTGCTAAATAATCTGACCCTGATCGTCTTTACAATGACAATTCCTGTGTGAGCTATAGTGTGTGTTGCTTGTACAGGGTCAAACACAAAGGGGGTGATGGGAGGATGCTTGCAATAGGTCTAACCACTGGCAATGCTTGAACAGCGACACCTGCTGGTCTTGACTGGGAGCACTGCTCTCCTAGTGGCAAGCGGGCTTCCTCTGTCCTTCTCCCCTGCTCTCTCTGTCCCAGACTGTCCTATCCCTAACTCTTCCTATTCTAATGCTGTCTCCTTGCGCCTGTTGTCATCCAATCCAAATTGGCCTTGTTTCCAGGTTTCTTCCCTGTGCTTTATTTGTAAAAAAAAAAAAAAAGTGCCAGGGCCCTAGTCAGGCGGCCTCTGCATTATGCGCCACCCATTGCCACAGCCAGCGTTGCCAGTGACGGTACCTACACAACTACTAAGCAGCACATTGCTACTACTCTGACCATTCAGAATATTCCAGGCCCCAAAAGCTATAATAATGGCTTGGGTGGCAGGTATTAGTTGGTCTTAATGTTTACTGAATTAATAAACAATTGCTGTTCTGCTCACTCTAAATTACACAAACAGCGCCACCATGTGGCAGTTGTCATGAGTGCCAGCGGAAACCGCTGGCTCAAATTAAGCACTGAGAAAAGCCTAATCCCCCTGTCTAACTCCCTTCAAGCTTGGCCTCTGTTCCTTTGTCTCCTTCCTCCCTTACTGTATCCTTTCCGCAAGTGTTACCCTGCTCTTTCTCTGCTTCCCTCTTTGTCTTAATAACTTCCTTTTCCTGTGATTCAACTCCACACTTCCCTCAGTTACTCCTCCTCTAGGTTTCCGCCGCATACCTCCAAATTGTTTCTTCCAATTACAGGGGATCTTGCATTTCTGGGTCTTCATGGTCTGCTTGCACTCCTTGCCAGTCCGAGTGCCCTCCCGGGTGCCCAGGCCACAGTCGCCAGTGGTTGCCACGCACACACTCCACTGCCACTCCCCGCAATCTGCTTTCTTTATTTTCTTCTCTGTAGAAAGAGAAATAATCATTTGGATTACGTGTAATTAAGTACCAGGATGTAGAACCAGAGAGCAAGCTCAAAATGACTGCCAGAGAGAAAGAGTCTGAACATAAGTTAACTGAGATCAGTGAGAATCAATAAAACTGAAACTGACAGCCACCTACTCACACCCATTCCCAAGTCCCTCAATTTGGTAGCGCATGACCCTGATGTTGACTCAAATTCAAATTCAAAAAGTACTTTATTCGGTTAAAAAATCAATAACCATAAAAGCAGCAGATAATATACATTTACAATGATTAATAAACACAACTATTTATGATAGGAGAAGTTATCGCAATTCATGTAATCCATAATATACACACTTTTAAATTTCATCTAAACAGACTGATTTCCGATATTTAAAAACTTCTTTAAAATACTCAGATATTGAAGCAACAGTAAAAACATTGTCCATTTTTTGCAATGCTAAAAACGCTTGGTAACATCTATTTAAATTCATCTCTTTTAGGATAGGGACAATAAGTTTCCTACGAGGGAGAGTATAACATTTACAAAAAAATAAAACATGAATATTAGATTGTACGGATAATTCATCACAAGGACATAGAGGTAGTTCATTTGACCAAGAGTACATTTCAGGAAAGGCAAATAATCTAAAAACAATATTAATTCTGAAACGTGTTAAAAGAAATCTATCATAATTAGGCATAGGGAGGGTTAGGTATGGCTGTAATTTGTCTCTGGTTAAAATCAACTGATGTAAAGAAACAGTCTTTTTCTTATTCTCTTCTAACAGTCTTTTTCCGCTCAAGTGCTCCATACATAATTTTTTCAATGCTTTTCTAGGAATGTGTACCATAGTAGATGGGTCATCATAATACTGTAATCGGTCAATTTCCAACAGGAACGATCTGATGTAATTTAACCATTCAAATTCATATGCATTCATTTACAGTCCATACCCTGTGCCACAGAAGAACGGGCTGTATTCTAATTAAGTCTGAAATATACGGAAGCCCCAGCTCAGCATGGCAAATAAAAGTCGCTGTACTTTCTGGTATTGACAGGATATGCCGTAAGAATTTATTTTCAACTGTTTGGAGTGATTGTATATTAGAGTATCCCCAGAGGCCTGCTCCATACATTGCCACCGAAACACACGTTGCATTATAAATAATTAAAATTTCCCTAATCAATTTTTTCCCCAATTTTCTTATATAACTCTTTAAGGCCATTATTGTCTTAGAGAACAGGAGCGTTCTTGCCTTCACCGCACTTGTCCAGGAGCCAGTCGCATGGAACAAGATCCCTAAGTAAGGGAAGGAAGAAGTTCTTTCTAAAGGGGCATTATTTATATACATCGTTTTCATTTGCTTCTTGGTGCGTGAACCACAGTTCATTCAGAAAGTCTTGCTACAGTTTATTTTTAAGTCCAGGCTGAGCATAAACCTGTTGAAGGATGTTATCAGAGTTTGCAGGGCCATGGGGGTACGGGCCATTAAAACAGCGTCGTCTGCATACAAGAGTGCAGGGATAGATCTTTTTCCAACCTTGGGCATATCCACACACTCTTGCAGTAGACAATTTTCAAGGCCGTTTATGTAAATAAGGAATAAAAAGGGGGCCAAAACACACCCCTGGAGTACGCCACGCCCTATACCAAATGACCTGCTACATTCCCCCCCTTTTCCATAGTGTACACTGGCAGTGGCTCCTGAGTACAACTCCCTTAGGAATCGAATTATCGATTCTTCTACGCCCAGCCTTGACATCAAGTCCCATAATTTGGAGTGGGATACGCAATCAAATGCCGAAGTCAAATCAACAAATGTAAAATACAAACGCTCCCTTTTTATCATAGTATATTTCTGCTGAATGATAAATAAATGTAGGCCCTGCTCAGTTGTTCCTATGCCCTTTTGAAATCCGAATTGTAGGTCACTTACTACCCCAAACTCCTCTGCCCAGTTTTGTAATTTAGTTAAAATAACTCTACCAAGAATCTTTATAGACGAATCAAGAAGGGATATTGGCCTATAACAAGCACAATTTTGTCTGTCTCCCTTCTTGTAAATGGGTACAATAATTGATGTAAACCAAGATGGAGTTAGTCCCCTTACTAATGCTGCGTTAAAAAGTTGTACAAGCATCGGGCCCCAGAATTTGCTGTTAGCTTTATACAAATCTGCCGGGATCCCGTCTGGGCCAGCCGCCTTACTTCCCTTTGTGGCTTCCAGACTCTTTAAGACCTCAGGTAAAGTTACCACCAGTTTTTGGGCCTCGTCTCCTTTCTCATGTATTAAGTTTAATTTTGTATCTACAGTTTCATCTATGGGCATGTAGAGAGTGGAAAAATGTGCAACCCACTCATCCTCATTAATCGCGATTTCCAGGCGAGCTTTGGTCTTTTCATGAGGTAAGGGGGCATTTACCACCCTCCAGAAGGCAGATGTATCTTTGGATTGTGAGGCTGCACATAGTTCCTCCCATGCCACCCTTTTAATGGCATTCTTCCTATTTATCAGTGCCCGATTATAACATTTCCGTAGATGTCTTATTTGATCAGTGTTTCGGGGCACCTGGTGAATTGCATGTTTAAGATCTGTAAGGGCCTTGGTGCAAGTACTATCAAACCATCTTGTAGTATTCTTGGACCCATTCCTTAGCACTAATTCAGATTCTCTTTGATAGTGAGTGCAATGATGTTAAAGTGTTCTATTATACTTTCACTATCGGAATCCTCGTCCAGGCAAATTTTAAAACTGTCGGCACAGGTATTTACCAACTTTCTTAGGAATTCTTCCGGTACCACCTTGCTCCACTTTAGTGTATACCCGTTTTGCCTCCCTAGCGCCACATCTGGCGCAGCCTGTACTGAGGTCTGATCGTTTCGTCGTGCCAAAAAAGGATTCTCAATTTCAAGTATTTGGGGTAAATGATCGCTAATTGGTGCATCCATGATTTTGAAACTATCTATCCTATACCCGTAACCATTTGAGCAGAGGCTAAAATCAATAGTAGTAGATGCTCCCCTCCCAATAAAGGTTGGCACAAATGGTGTCGATTGGTGGGTCATTTCATTTACAAAACCCAAGTCATAATCAAATAATAATTCATTCAATAAATCCCCAGTTTGAGTATGATTAAAATGTGTGAGATTAATGTCCTGCTCTAACATTAAACCACAAATGCCTTTTTGGCCCTTTTTACAAAATGGACAATTAAAATTACCCCCCCCCCCATAAAACCATTACTTCCATCTCCTGGCTGTCTATTTCACATTGTAAGTCATTAGCTAACATTTTCAGGACGTCCCAAGTCATGTTACCTGGGATATTATTATAATAATTTATAATAACAAAGCGCGATCCTGTTTTGATATCTATTGCCAATTTATGGTAAAAATTACATTTAGAATAAAAACGTACCTTCTCATACATTAAACAGTTCGAGAGATACGTAATTAAGCCCCCCTTGGCTCTTCCATGATCACCACCTACTGCCGGTGTACAGAATGTTTTATAGCCGTTTAGATGTATGGGATCTATGGCCCAAGTTTCTTGAACGGCCAGGATATCCAGGCCGTTTGTGACAATTTCCCAGGAGGGATTAGTAATTTTCGATTTTAAACCTGCCACGTTCCAAAACATCAGAGTGCACCTATCTTTATTTTGGACCGTGCCAACATTTCCTGTTTCCTTTCCCTGTTTTACAGGTATAATGTTTATAGGGATATTAGAATCTATAGCGGTTTGGTTTCCATTATTCCTGGTATCTACTCCATTACATTTTTTATTCTCCCTCCATAAGATATTTGTCAGGTTAGTGGTTTCCTTTTCATTTAGTGCCCTTTTATCAGTTTCCTTTCTTATGCTTATGTCAAGGGGTGCCTGGTTTCCTGTACTATCCATTGATTTGATAGGAGTGGTGGGAGATGGAGGGGACTGTAGAACCTTTTTGTGTTCTGGGCGTCAATCCACGGCCTCTAACTCACTGAACCGATTGTAGCAGGGGATGGTGAATGGAACATATTGTGGGCCCATCCATTCTGTGTGTTGCTGCCGGTCACCATAGTGTGTTCTCCCAGCCCTTCGCTGTATTGTAGTCCAGCCATCATTTACTCCTTCTCCCCAAATATTTTGGATTGGATCCCCAAGCATTTCGTGCCCCCACCCTTCCCTGAAATTATTAGAACCCCTCATCCAGCTCCATCTATTGTCAACTGGCTGTGGTGGCAAATAGAAATAAGAGAGTGGTCTCGCCACAATTGAGGCTCCATTGTTTTTCTTTGCCCCTAAACAAATATGATCCACTGTTCTTGGGTCTTCAAAAGTTACCACCACACAGTCTCCTTGAATTCTCTTTCTGCTTTTCCCCACCCAGGAAACCCTCTGTACCATTAAGATGTTAGTAGATGCTGTTGTTGGAAGGGAATGATTAGTATTTAACCAATGAAGCACCTTATTTTTAAGAGCCCAGAATGGTTCCGTGACTTGGGGAGCTAATTCAGGAAACCCAGTTAGAATTATCACATACGGGCAAGCTTCTGGTGGTAAGTTAATATTTCTACGTTTTTCAGTCCTATCTTGGTGGGCTTTATCAGGGCTCTAGGTGGGAGCTTTTAGGGTGGCTGGTTTATTTGTGGTAACCTCAGTGGTCGAAGTGGATTTAACACATTTTTTACTTGTTACAGGCGGGCCGGGGTTTAACCCCTTCAGCGCTAATGACAAGGGTAACTCGTCATGGACTTTCCATTGATTTCAATGGAAAGTCAATGGAGCTCATCGAACACCCTTAGCAGCCAAGTGGTTAAAGATGGTGTTTTAGGAGCTGATTTTTTCACCCCAGCCAGGGGTTTATCTATTGTTTGTGGTGTATTTACAGGTAGGGTTAAATGGGTTGCTTTTTTAGTCTGGGTCGTGCGCAAGGCTTCTATATCCTTATGTAACACATTTAATTGAGTTTCTATTACCAGGAGTTTATTCTCCAGGGGAGACAACAAGGATTTAATAAGGGTCTTCATTGTAGATATAAGCAGATCTTCCCTATCCACACTGATACCTGTACTGTTTGGTGTAGTGCTGTTAGTAAAAATATCAGTCAAAGTATCATCTAGGATGGTATCATCAATAGTCAGAGGCATTATTCTAGGCCCAACCTCTTCTTTCCCTGTATTCACACTGGAAGCTCCCCTCACTTGTTCTTTACTACTGTCGGCTCCTGGTTTGTGTGCAGTAACCGATTTTATTTTCATAGAGGTAGTATTATTATATTTAGTAAGTTTATTTTTTGGGATTGCTCCCTCCCTTTTCCCTCTCAACTCATTATTGCTACTTTCCACCTGAGAATCTATTTGTGTAGCAACCACAATAGTTCCTGATGGTGCCAGGTCCTGGGAATCATTGGGAATAGAGTTCTGAAGTGCAGCCTGGGTACAAATATTATTATGGACATCTGCATGTATCTGCAAGGGGATCGGATAAGATATTGCATTTACCGGGCTACGGGCCTCAGAAATGTGGCCCATGGATGACCTCTTAGCAAATGCTAGGTCCTGGGATACCCTTCTCTCCGTAAGCACAATTCCCTGATCTATCAGTGAGTTTGTGCGTACTATAAAATCATCGAGGGTTCCTGTCAGCTTTGTCCCTCCAGCTGCAGCCTTGCCTCTAGTTTCGCGTGTCATTGTTCAATGAGAGGAAATATGATTTGAGTGGACTACTTTAACAAAATTAAAGGAGAGCAGTTTTATAGTCAATCTCAAAAGGTCCAAATGTTTGGAGAGTACAGGTCAGTATGAGAAAAATAAATGCTTACAGTTCCATGTAGCATCAGCGATGAATTGGACAGGGTTTCGGGCCCTGCCCTGCCTCCTCTGGCCTCAGAGGGCCTGCCCTTTGCCCGGGCTTCACCCGGCGCCGCCCCGCGTGCCCCCGCGATGCGGAAGGAGCTCCGATCTTTAGTGCGCCTTCCGGGCGCATCACCAGGCGTCAGAGGGCGGAGTCAGCCGCAAAGTGTTGTGGGGGCTGTGGTCCTCCCGCTCGGCGGCCGCGTGGTGCTCCTGTCGCGGCGGCGGGGGGGACAAACAGCCTGTGAAGTGGCAAGCACTGGTAGCGCTGTGGGAAGTGCTCGGTCCGGTTTTCTGCTGCCCCCGGTAATTTCGCTGGTCACAAAAGGATGTTGACTCAAAGCCAGTACCACCAAACCATCAAACAGTTTACCAAACTATCATACTTCACAAATTTTCAGGGTTATCCAAGGGTCATTTACTTACCAATGTAGCATTCCATCCCACAAATAGTTCTACGGGAAGAGGGACAGATGAAGAGAGAAAAGGAGAAAAAGAGATAAAAGTGAGCGAAAAAGAGTGAGTGTTAGAAAATGCAGGCAGAAAAGAGAGAGATGACGGTAAAAAGTGGGTGGGACAGTTGTGAAACAGAGAGAGTAAGAAACAGGAAGTAGATAGTCCAAGTTATGCAATAAACAGAGATTTCAAATAATGAGCTGTAGAATGAGATTGATATAGGAATCTTTTGTTAGACAACCTTGAAGAGAAGAAAGTAGGAAGAGGTCTGCAGGAAGAGGGACAGAAGAGTCAGAAAAGAGAAAAGAAAAGGTGAGTGAGAAAGAGTGAGTGTAAGAAAGTGTCAGGGAAAAAGAGGGAAAGAGATAGATGAGGGAAAAGAGACGCAGAGCAAGGCACAAGAGGGTGAGAGAGATATTGAGAAACAGCAGATGGGAAGAAAAGAAGAGAGGGAGGAACTGAGAGAGAAATAAACTGACAAATAGAGAGCAGTGAGGAGAGGAAAAAAGATTTGTGGAGAAGTAAATAATGTGAGATTGGGAGTGAGAAAGAGAGAGAGGGTGAGAGGGAGTAAGAACGAGACATCAAAAGAGTAAAATAGAGTGAGACTGCGAAAAAACAAAGAGAGTGAGAACATGAAATAGAGGCTATGGGAGAGAGGAAGAGAAATTGAATCAGAAGAATGGGAAGAGAGACAGGAAAGGCTGGAACCACACTCGGTCTCTTAGGGCTCTTTTGGTAGCTACAATGCCACAATGTCCTTCATAATTCAATTACCTGTTGTCTTAGGCTCTCAGATATGACAATCCTTGGGCCTCTCAATACATCACCTTTGTTGGTCACAGACAATTCATATTGTATATTTTTTAATTTGACATTGTCAGCAGGAGATTGAACACTACTTTTCCAGGATTGAGTTGAAATTATGTCTTTGAGTATAAGCATGTTCTTGTCAGCAATGGTAGCAGCAATAATCTGTTCAATGGATAGGACTGCTGGCGTACTGGACTTCACAATGAAGTTCATGCACTCCTCAGCTGTTTTGAATGCTGAGCTGTGACAATTTAGAAGTGCTCAAGAAAAATAATTACCAGAGTTCTGGTCTTTAACCGGCTTGTGCACAATTGCGTAGTCCTACTCCTGCAGTCTCAAACCCCACATCTTGAGGCGCGGGGCATCTTGGCTTTTGAATATCCAAAAATAGTGAGCAGCGCTTGATGGACTGTTATGATAGTAAAACATTTTTCATATAGAAACACATGAAAATGTTCACAGGCCCACACTACAGCCAAGTTCTCCTTCTTCGGCTGAGAAAAGGCACGTTCAACTTGCATAGGCTACAACGTGTCTCCAGGCATTCGGATGACAATAATGTTGAGCAATTAAAATATAGTGCTAAACAACCCATTTGCATTACGCAAAAACAAATTACGTGAGTTCTGCATACCCCTATAAGTAAACAGTGGAGTAAACAGTGGAGCCCTGCTGTCTGGGAGGACGTGTGTGCAACAACCTGATGGAGCGAATCTGCCAGCTAGCTGTCAAAGACGCAAAACGTACAGCACAGCGACATCTAGGTTAGCAAAAGTCATGTCACCTTCAGTTCCCTATGAGGATGAACATGTTTCATCCCTTACTGACCCCATTCCATGTGGCTCTTAGTTGCTCAAAGAGCTTTGATGAAATCTCAACATCTCAACCCCATCATTGGGTGAGCAAAAGGATATCCCCTGATTCTGGAATCATTGGAATTATCGCTCTAGTCCAAGCAGTTCTGCACATATTGTCATTTGAACCCCCTGGTCACTACCCCAAGGCATGAGCAGGTTCCAGCTTACTCCAGCCCATTTGATGGGTGCCCTCAGACTCTTTGGGGGTCTCACACCAGGAAACCATGGCTGTTACTGATGAATACCATGACAGTAGCCACTTTATCCCACCACCTGAGGGATACTGGTGCAGAACCTTCATCCTTGCCTGCTACTATTCTGCTTTTGACCTCACATAGTACAACACTCATGACATGTTCATCACTGATGACAACACTTTACAAGGCGGGGTGCGAGTTATAGTGCGAGTTACAGTTACTTCAGTTAACACAAACACATATAAACATACACAGCATTCATGATGTATTACGGAGCATGGACTCGGAGGCAAAGAAGCTGCCAGGAAGTCCACTAGCTGTGTGTGACATTGTAGTGATGCAGTCAGAGCTAGTCTTGAGGAGCCACCTAGGGAGGTCCCCTCACCATCGAACCCTCTATCACTCCACCTTCAGTGAAAGGAGCCATGGTATCCAACCACAGCCCTGTCTTTAACTAATGTGCTGTCCTCAGGTCAGATGCAACCTACGCTGAGGCAGCACATTGTGTTGTGTAATCAGGCGCATAGCCTCAGTTTGGACCAAGTGAACCTAGTTAAGGGCAGCACGTACATGGACAGAGTGCTCAATAAGTAATTCGGGCTTAAAAGCCTATCTCCATCTCTCAAAGCACAACCTTTGAACAATTGTTCTAATTGGTTTTATTTTTTTGATCACATTCTAATGTTTCGCTTGAAAGATCAGTGACTGATGCACTGGTATGGGGTTGCTGCATTCTTGAAGATGTTGTGCTGGGACAGTTGTACCTCGCAAAAAAGCTACATTTTGACCGATTCTGTCATGCTGTGTGGGTATATTGCCAAAATATTGTTTAAAAAGCATTGTGAGACACAAATATTGTGTCAAAATAATTGTGATGTCAAAAATATTGTGGAACAGATATAGAAGGTAAGAATATCCTCTGAAAGGCGTTTATATATCTTTTGTACATATAGTTGTAATTAATATCATTTTTAATTATTTAGTTAAGTTTTATTATTTTTGTGCTTTTGCTTGTTAATATGTTATGGATGTTTAATTATTTTTTGTGTGTTTTTTTATTTATTTTAGTTAGGCATATAATTTCGTTTTTTGTATATTTTACGGCAATTTGTTTTGGGGGGTTGTTGGGTTTGAGAGAGAATGGGGTGGGACATTTTATAAAAAATGTTTCATTGATTATAAAATTAATTTTAATAAATTATAATTATGGAAATAGTTTTTTACTTACTTATTAAATACATTTAAATATGGTAATAGTTGTTTCTGTGTTCATTGTTTAATTAATTAATTGACAGTTGATGATTTACTTGCTTTCATTAATGTGGATATTAATTAATTATATTATGTTTACTTTTTGGGGATAATAATTAATTTTATATTGTTGAGGTTTTTTTAAATAACATCTTTTGTTTATTTGTCTGCCATTAATTAAGTTTGGTTTGGTATTGTTTTGAAATATTAGTGGCCTAAAGTTGGAAGTGTTTTAAATCTTTTTTCCAAAATGTTCAATTGATAATTTTTAGCATAATTCTATATATAATTTGATAGGTTAATTTCGGGTTTTTAGTTTTAAATGATATCAGTTATATAATGTTCAAATATATACTTTTTATATGAGTATGGAAATATATTTTAGGGTTTTTCATTTTATATATATGTACTTCATTTAGTAGTAATTTCGGATAGGGATAAATCTAGAATTAAAAATGTTCCCTAATATAGACTTATAGCCCACCAGCTATTTAAGGCCCGCTCCCGCATTAAAGGCCTGAGCCAAAAGCGAGGGACTTTAACAAGGGAGCGGGACTTTAACAGCTGGTATAGCACTGCTACAAAGGGCTATAAGGCTATTAGGACATTCTGCAAGTAGAGGGCAGAATGTTCTAACAGATAAAACAAAGGCTTCTCGAAGCTTAAGGGGATTTAAATCCCCTCGAGCTCCGAGAGGCCTTTGTAAAACATTGGAATGTTGGTCTGCTGGTCTTTACCGGCCCCTAGAAGCAGGGAGCACGCCATTGTCTTCAATGAAGCTCCCAACATTCCAATGTTCTAATGCTAGAGTGGAAATAGTAAGTCTGACTTCTTCAGAGTCCAGTACTTTGCCTACTGTTGCTACAGTTGCAGTGGGAAAAGTGAATCTGATCCCTCCAAACTTTCTAAAGGCCAACACTTTCCCTACTGTGGCTCACCTCCAAATGGGAATTGTAAGTCAAACCCCTCTAAAGTCCACCAAATTCCCTAATATTGCTTACACAGGAGTGGAAATAGTAAATCTGACCCCACCAAAGTCTAAAACTTGCCCTAATGTTGCTCAGCTTGGAGTGGGAGTAGTAGTTATGACCCCATCAAAGTTCAACACTTGCCCTAATGTTGCTTATGCCAGGGTGAGAATTGTAAATCTAGCCCCTTCAAAGTCCAATACTTTCACTAATGTTGCTTACATTGGAGTGGGAGTAGTGAAGTTGACCCCTTCAAGTCTATTTTTCATCAGATTGTTTTTGTTTTAATATTTTTACTTTTAAAAGTTAGTTTCATGGCAAATAATGTCCATTATTAATGTTTGTAGTAATATTTGTTTATTCATTTATCTTTTCTGTTAAGGTTGTTACTGATATTTTATACCCAGTGTTTTTTGTTGTTTTATTATATATGCTTGAGCAAGAATTGTATTTTCTAAATATTATGTTTATTATTGTTTGTAATTATTTTTGAGCATATGTTTTTATTTTAGGCTTGTAAGTTATTCATTTGTAATATATTTTTATGTTCTGAAGAGATATTTGTAGTTAATATAGTGCATAATAGTAAAAGTTTGATATGCTTACCTATGTTATGACAATATTGTGATCCTCTACATTTTGTTGTAAATATTTCTGACTTTACATACAAAGGGGCTCATTATGATGGTAGGCGGGCATCAGTCCACCCGCCACTATAATGGTGATCGGACCGACCACCAGACGAGCAGCGGTCCCACCGGCGCCTGCCATACTGGTGAGCGCATCCTGGCCTTTCACCATTGCGGACGGTGCTACTGGCTGCATCACCGTCCGCATTGGTAAAAGGGCATGCAGAGCATTTACCTGCACCACACGGTGCTTGCCACTTGGCGCAGGGAACTGCAGTGCGTACCCCCCCAAATGCACCCCCCACCTCGCGGGGCCTGCAACAGGCCCCCAGAGCCAATCCCCTCCAGCCCTTCCATGGCAGCATCGCCGCCATGGAAGGGCCAGTATATCACCCACATCATAATATGGCTGGCGGTGCCTATCATATTACTGGGCCAGCCCCGCCCGGCCGGCAATAGGAACGATTGCCGACCGGCGGTAAAGTGGTGGATGGACTTTGCGTCCGCCACGATACCCACCGCCATCATAATAAGCAGGGGGTATTTCTCGTTACACCATCATAATGAACCCCTAAGTTTGTGAGGTGGATAACTGTGTCCTGGACTCTTTTTTGTGATATTTGTGTTTTACAATTTTTATGTTCCTAAAATTATGGCAAACAACCACTATGTGGCCACTACAGCATCCGAATCACTTTGGGCAAATAGCAGGGTTTACTTATACAGCAGTGATCAGCTTACTCTTTCAGGGCTTTGCAAATCATGGTGGCTAACCAGAGTTTCATTTGAAAGGTTACAGGAAGCCAAGACAGAGTGGAGGAAGTATGTTGATATTCCTGGACCCCCAAAGGCCCTAAATATGTCAATTAGCTTGAGCTCTAAAAATATAATAATGTTTGAAATAAATACAGCGAGTGCAGTCGAGATACATTGTTTTATTAATTTTGTTGTTTATCTAAGAAATAGGAACATGATTTATCACCTTAGTTTCTGCAGATATCTAAGATGTCCTTCATGTATTTAATCTACTCATCCGGTAGAAATATGAAACGAGGAGTCCATATTTTCATTTTTTGTTGAATCTATGGTTCATGTTGGTTTAAAAATCATATAGCAATACAAAATCAAAATAGTGATAACATAATAAAGAATAGGCACCTCTGATGTCTTATCGCTGAATATCACTTTTACTCTCACATACTTGTCTTCCAAATTCACCAACTATTACAAAGTCTGACCAAATAATTCAATATTCATATATTTATAATGGAGTGTCCTGGTATTTCTAACATACTCACCTGCCTACATAAAATAAAACATTCTGAATATTCTTAGTTTCTAATTCACATAAACATCATAACTGCTCTCAGCCTAACACCAGTATTTCCGAAAGAAAGGTAGTTTCAAGAAGTGAAACCAAAGATAGGTGTGTATAGAATTTCTGGCTATATGGTCTTAGAGGTAGTTTCAACTTAGATCAATCTTTGCATAGAAAGACTAAAAGTCGCACACTTTTGTAACAAAGACATGCCAGATCACTATTGCATTTTCACTTGCTAGCTCTTTCTATACTTCCTTGAAGACTGAACTGACGACTGAGTTTCCAGCTGATAATAAATAGTGTAATTTTATTGTTTTTATAGGATGTTTAGAGAAATCTCTGTCTAACAAATGAAAGAGAGTTTTGCGGGCACCAAATGTTATATCGAACAGAAGATGCTTAGCTGACTGTAGTGTAGCAGTATTAACCCCTCCCATGCTGGTGACGCAACCGCTCCGTAACCAGCTTCAGTCGCGCGTTCCGTCACGGCCCGCTCGGCATGCCTGGGCGGCGCTGATTTCGCGCCTGCGCTGGACGTTCCATTGAGCGGGCGGGGCCGTGACGGAACCGCTCCGTCACAAGCACAGCGCGCCCGAGGCTCGTGGCGGAGCAGTTTCATCACGTGTATGGGAGCGCCGCGCGGCCCCTCCCTCCCCCCTAGCACTGCGGCAGAATTGCCGCCGCAGTGAAGGGGTTAAGTGGTCTCAGGGCAAGTATTATTGGAAAGTGGCCTACAAAGGCTCAATGTTTCCTTCTTTAATGGGCACTAGATACTATCCACCCACCAGATTGAGGCACTGTACATCAATATTGGTACTTTGTATCCTTAAGTGAGCTTAAGAGCTGCATCGAGAGCGACATATTGCTTATTAAATTGGTTGACTTTCTGCATCTAGGAGGCAAGGCCTTTTCTTGGTGTCCGAGGACAGTTAAGGCTTACTGGGCTGCAACTGTAAAAATGTGAGGTCTTTTACTGTGAGTGCCCTTTGTCCACAATGCTGGTGAACTCCAACCTGATGACCAACTACTCCACTTGACTCTCGCAGGATAGTGAGTTCCAACAGCCAAGATATACTTGAGGACGTACAGTGAGGTTGGACACCTAGAATTAGGGGTACACATAATTTACTTAATTTGCTGTAATTTATTTATGTGAAATTACAGTAAAATTGTGTGAGAGTATGCTGAGTTACACCAGGAGAACACCTCGTAGTAAATCATGATCCAAAATGAGCAAATTTACTTTAGCAAAAGGAAGAAACTCTTCAAAGACATAAAATGATTCTTGTTCAAGGCCAAAACTAACATTACAGTTCCAGGGTTTCGGATGCAGTTATTTGTTTTCATTGAGGTTTTGATGAGGTTTCAGTATGCTCCCGGGACTGTTTGATTGCACCTGCTACAAATTCCAAACATGTGGCTCAACAATACACTTCCCGCAAATGGCAAAATGCTTTGCTTATCCTTTCTTTGAAAAACAGTGCAGTCTTCCTTGGGTGTCCTGACGATGACAGGTCAAAACCTTCCGTTTAAATATTCATAAGTCATCCCTATTTAGGCCTTATTGCCCAAAGGGCAGAATGCATTTAAAACAAGGAAATGTAGGGATTTAATGTTAAACATATCATTACAGTGAAAAAACACCCAAAAGCTATTTTCACTGTAGCAAAGCGGACTTTTCCAAAGGAAAACAGTGGGCTAAATTATTACATTCAATACTGCTAATTTTAGTAAGGAAACAGTCAGAAGAAAAATTGAACAGCTATTTTTAATTGTTACTAAAAATCCAACTCAATAGTGATGTTAGATTTTTGATAAAAGTCAAGGAAAAGGTACCTTTCAAAAGGTACCTTTTCCCTGTGTAAATAAAGCCTGGGGAGGCCTATTTGCATTTGTTCTCCCATTTCTGCCAGTCAGTAATTAGCATCTGAATAAGTGTGAATGGGTATGAAAATCCTCCTAGGAGCAAATACTGGGCAGATATGATCCCTCTAAACCAGAGAGAATATGCAGGGTGGGGGTGTGAGTATCCTATTTGACATTATAGTGTGTGTCAAATCCTGCTTGGTAGGTTGTCTTGTGTTTTATATATAACAACTGGGGCTCACTTCAAAGGGCATCCTCTGTTGCAGGCAAATACAAGCATAAACCTGGGCAGGGCCTTTCCTTTATCCTACCAGCAAGAAAGGTTCTTTTATATGTTTCAATTCCTGCTGTAGTGTCAAATGCTGCTTGACAGTTCTGCTGGGGTCTTCATAGAACACTGGACACACACTTGAAAGGGGGTAAGCAGGATGCCTAAATAGTGTGTGTGTATATATCCACTGTATGGTTGTTGCAAAACCCTGCCTTGTTCCACCAGACATCTGTCTCTGGATTTAATGGGGGGTGTACAATAACTTATGTGGGAAAACACTAAGATTACTATACTACATTCCTCACACACACCCTAGGCCTCAAATCCCAAGTTAAGTGTGGCCGAAGATTTCCGCCATCTTGAAAATGCGAAATGTGCAAATGGTTGTCCCAGGGAACCTTTACCCCATTGGTTACGGTCTGCTCAGGAGTCCTTCCCACCCACTAGCTTGTGTGAGGCATAAATGCAACACATTCCAGGCACTCACTGTAGAACACTCCTATGCCTATGGAAGATTAGAAGAGGATGAAAGGTGTTTCCTGAGACCTGAAAAGGTCCTAGAAGAGTGGCCATGCTCTACCTCTTGCACCCAAGACAAAGAAGTAGTCTCGAAAGATCATATTGGTGATCTTCTGTTAAAGCTTGATAAAACACACAACTAGCCACAAGAGGCCTTTTCCTGAAACTGACTAGTGACAAATGGACCAGGACTGGACCTTGGTGATTGGCCACTGCATGGCACCCTAAGAGTATCTAAATGCCTCCCCTGAAGTCCTGGGGGGAGCTTTAGAAGTTTACTCCTGTGACGGATTGGGACTTAAAGGACTAAAAAGTCAGAAGGTAAATATTTGACCTAACGAATCTGGTTGGTGTATCGCACCTGCACTCCATCACATGTCAAATTGCACCTAGGTCCTGCTCTACCGTGACCGTTGACTATCATTGACAGTTTATGCTTCTTGGCGCTATTCCTATTTAAATCTTTAAAACGTCATATCTTCGTTTCCCTTATTGGATTTTTTGCCATGACAAAGGTCACAAGCGCTGAACATGAATCCCTTACCTGGCTTCTCCTTCTTCACAGCATCCGCACCAACAACGGCAAACACAAGGAACATTGCCATGAGGCTCACAACAAGAAGCCGATGATGCTGCATTCTGTAACGAGGGACAAAATGGACAATTTAAGCACTCAGCCAACGAACCAAAAATAACAGCCATGTATGAAACCTGATTTCCATCTCTCACTCTGCTCTCCTATCAAATAAATGGCTAATTTCTTGCCTCGCTTGTTTAGTAAAATTCAGAACTTCTTTCTTAAGTCTTGTTTATTTCCTCCCTGCAGTTTCCAATAATCCATTGTGTCAACCCATTCGAGGCCATTCCACTTGCTCTTCATGCAGCTTCCACACTTTCTCCACTAATGGTGGGCTAGTTTTCAGCATCTTTTCATAACAACAATAGTAACTTCATGCTGTTTCATTTCAAGATCAAATAAAGCAACTGTATGTGCCAACCATATCCATTCCCCATCCCTCATTATCACTTTAGAATAGGCATCTGTAGAGCCTCGTGTCTCTTGGGCATCTTAACAGCATCAGTGCTGCCTAATTGTAAGTTGGCACATGGCATTTGTATAATACTATAACTAGATTGCTCATAGGAGAGTTCAATGGGTGCTTTCCCCTGACCTACACTTATCAATAAGAACATTGAAGGGGATCTTTGGACAACTTACCCCTAATTCTCTTTTTATTTTAGTTAAGGCTTGCATCCAGATGAACTATGCCATGAAACAATCCCAGAAGAAATGCATCACGGTTCCACCACAAACCTGGTATTGGATGGCATATGTGGCACACTGGAGCAGGGGTTGAATACCTACTGTGTGGTGTTTTTAAATGTCATGTTTCTACAGGACAAATAATTGCTCCAAAGATGTAGAGTGCCCTTTTCTCCATTCACATACTGGAATGACTCTGCCCAGCACGTCCCCTAGCAATCATGCATGGACTGATCATAGAAAAGTCTTCTGTATTTAATATTTAACAAACAAGTCTAATTTTCCCTCATGTTTTTGGTCCAGCTTTGAATGGAGTTTGTTCCCTCCTCCCATATAGGACTTAACTGGATTCCGAGGACCTTGGTTTAATCGAAGAGAACTTTTCTAATCAATCCGCCTCGGTGCAATTGATGAGAACCTTTCCAATCAATACAAAGAATGAATTAGGTTTTAGAAACTTTAATGCTAAAGACCTTCTCGTTTATGTCCATTGCATTTTCTTCTGGGAACTCACTAAGTATCTTCTAGATGTGGTCCAGCATTTCAGACATCCCATCTTAAATTCCATCATTATATCCATTCCTTCAGAGGTGAAGCATTACTGAAATTCCGCCTAACATCAAAGCATTATCTCCATTCTGTAAGTAGCTCAGGATCACTGACATTTCATTTAACATTACAGTACTATTTCAATTTCCTCAGTATCACATCATTAATGGCACTCCATCTTGTATTACAGCTTGATCTCCATTGCCCCAGTAGTGCAGCTATCCTGACATTCCACCATACGTCACGGCATATCTCCTTTCTCTATGTAGCACAGTATTACTGACATTCCACCTTACATCACATCATTATCTCCATTCTCTATGTAGCACAGTATGTCTGAAATTCCACCTTACATCACAGCATTCCATTCTCTGTGTAGAACAGTATTACAGACATGCCATCTTACATTACAGCATTATCTCCATTCCCTATGTAGCACAGTATTACTGACATTCCACCTTACATCAAAGCATTATCTCCATTCTCTATGTAGCACAGTATTACTGACATTCCACCGAACGTCACTGCATTATCTCCATTCTCTATGTAGCACAGTATTACTAACATTTCACAGACGTCACTGCATTATCTCCATTCTCTACGAAGCACAGTATCACTGACATTCCACCTTACATCACAGCAGTATTTTCATTCTCTATGTAGCTATCTCCATTCTCTGTTTAGCGCAGTATTATTGACATTCCACCTTACATTACAGCATTATCTCTATTCTCTATGTAGCACATTATTACTGACATTCCACCTTACATTGCAGCATTCTCTCCATTCTCTATGCAGCACAGTATTACCGATATTCCACTGTACATCACTGCATAATCTCAATTCTCTGTGTTGCACAATATTACTGACATTCCACCCTAGATAACAGCAATATCTCCATTATCTGTGTAGCACAGTATTACAGACATTCCATCTCACATTACAGCATTATCTCCATTCTCTATGTAGCACAGTATTACAGACATTCCCCCTTACATCACTGCATTCTCTCCATTCTATATGCAGCACAGTATTACCAATATTCCATCTTACATCACAGCATCATTATCTCCATTCTCTGTGTAGCACAGTATTACTGACATTCCACCTTACATAACAGCAATATCTCCATTTTCTATGTAGCACAGTATTACAGACATTCCATCTCACATTATAGCATTATCTCCATTCTCTATGTAGCACAGCATTACTGACATCCCACCTTACATCACATCATTATCTCCATTCTCTGTGTAGCACAGCATTACTGACATTCCATCATACATCACAGGGTTAGACCCATTACCCCAGTAGCATATATTTAATGGCATTCCACCATATGACAAAAATGTATTATACTTCAGTTTATAGCCCAGAATTATTGACGTTCTTCTGGTGGAATAATCTTATCAACAGTCTCCTAGTGGAACACCATTCCTGGCACAACGCCATTGCCATTCTTATTGAAGCAAGGAAGCTACTAACACCCCTCTTATGGCACAGCCTGGTTATGAATCATCACTCACATCTCATCTTACTTTATGCGGCCTCTAAAACAGAGACTTTATTACAAATCTGCTGGTTATCACAGCATTATTGTGAATCTCCTGGTGGCATAATCATTCCTGAAATTGTACCTTTTACAACTGATTATTCCCATTCTCCCCAAGGCTGATATAGGCATTCCATTTGATGACACAGCACTACTTGAACCCTGATCATGACATTGCAGCATGTCCAATTCATGGGACAGCATTATTTACTTGCCTTCTTATGGCACAGCATTATTGAGATACTTGTCCATGCTCTTTGCACACAGCACTATTGGCATTCATCCACTGGGTACAACATTACTGGTATTTCGTCATTCCACAGTACTATGGGCACCCTTCCTCCTACTGTA
This sequence comes from Lissotriton helveticus, assembly GCF_964261635.1. Taxonomy (NCBI): domain Eukaryota; kingdom Metazoa; phylum Chordata; class Amphibia; order Caudata; family Salamandridae; genus Lissotriton; species Lissotriton helveticus. Next base: position 323,176,330 of record NC_136057.1, read on the forward strand.
CTACTAATAATATTAGAACATAATTCTAGGCTTGCACAGAACAGTTTTGTTGGCTTTTTGCCCTATGACTGAACAGTCTTAGACTTCACCTTCCTAGCACAGCCTTATTTACACGTTCTTTCTGGTACAGCACCAGAGGCATTCTCCGCAGCACATCATTCTTCCTCATGGCACAGTGTGATTTTCATCCCTTCTCATAGCACAGTTCTAGTTGCAAATCTCAACTAACATAGGGCCTTATTACGATGATGGTCGGTCAGACCGCTGAACGCCATCATTTCGGGCAAGAACTGTTCGACAATGAGTCGGCAGTGCCTCCCCACCATTAGGATACGACCACCGTGCAGTTGTCCATAAAATGCTTTTTTCAACTGGCTTATGCTGTGCCCATGAAAAGGGCAGCAGCACAAGCCACAGTAGGAAAAGGCACAATGTAAGCTTCCATGCACTGTGTGTCAGGCACCATGTGGTGCCATGTGGTGCCTGGCACACAGTGCATCGGTGTGTGGTGAGGGCACAACATGTGCCCCCTAGGCCACTTAGCAGTGGCTCATGGGGGACGGGAGCCCTGCTTGGGGCCTCAAAAGTCTGTTTCCGTCTGTCTTTTCATGACGGTGGGACCGCCTGTTACCACTATTATATTGTGGAAGTCAACTACTGCTCTAAAGAACCATATTAAGTTCACCAAAATTAATCATACCTCCTTCAACCAATCTCACAGTGCAGTATTGACAACACCTCTATGAGCACGTCATGCCCCTCTTCAACATCATACCCCATACTCCAGGCTCACGTGAAAACTTTCTTGCCCACCGGAAACCGTAAATAGCTGTACAGCTCCAAGAACTTCCTGGGATCATATCCAAAACCATCATCATTGTGTTTATTAGCAAACTTAACCTGATGACACTCCTATAGACCCTTGCAATGCAAAAAAAATTACAGTTTCTGCACTTGCCCCAATGTTCAGAAGATTCATCAATGCATGCCTCCTGGCAGGACTTGTTTCCAATATACATATAGACACTTATCACACCAATCCATAGGAAAACCACTGATAACCCTAATGTCTTGGCAGTCTACAAACCAATATCTAGCCCACCTACTATTGCCAAAGTGGAAGTCACTACCATACTCTCTGCCTCTTTGGCGATAACCAGTCAGGATTTAGACCTCAGCGATGCTTCAAAGCAGCCTGTATAAACATCAGTGAACAACTCCTCTCTGTGAGGTGATGTGTTCAAAGTTTTGCCTTGATTCTTTTACACCTGTCAAGTGCCTTCGAGATAGTCAACCACAACACCATGCATTCCTTCCTGGAGACCACTTTTGGGCCAGTGGTTATCATATGTCAATGGTTTACATCTGTTTTCTCAAACTGCACACATCAGGAAAAACCTGACCGCTTCTGATACTAAAACTAAAGAGCTGTGGGATGTCCACTCCTTACCATCTTCTAGGCACCTTTAAAGACCTCCATGGTTCCTGGAGGGAAGAGCCCTTTTTGACATGGTCACCCCCCGTTTTCTGCCTAGTATTTGATGTGATTTTGATTGGAAGTGCGCTAGGTTCCTGCTAACTAGATCCCCAGTGCCAGATCTCTTTCCAAAACTGTGCAATTATTTTCCCCAATTGCCAATACCTTTAGCACTCTCTGTAAGTCCCTAGTAAATGGAACCTCTGGTACTTAGGGCCTGAGGCTCTAAAGAGCCTCCCTCTAAAGGGTCCCTAAGGCTGCAGCACTAACTGTGCCACCCTAAAGTACCCCTGGCCAAGCTCATGCAAACTGCCACTGCAAACTGTGTGTCTTGGTGCAGACAAAAGTGAAACCATGACATGACACACATCACTGTGTCTCATGTCGCCTAACACTGCATGTAATATAAGTAAGTAACCACAACAGGAGGCCTTACAGCCCTACGGCTGGGTGCCTAATATTACACTTGAGGGCATATATGCCCCTGTGCTGGTCAGTTCCATTACTGCCAGTTTAAGTGAACAGGTAAGCCATTTTTAAAACATGTGCTGGACAATGGTGAAAATGAGTTTCCCAGCTACCTGATGGCTTTATCAAAAAGAGGCCTATTTGGTATCAAACATCTCGTATTAGTAAACCCACATCTATGCCAGTGTCCAATTTAGTAATACATTCACCCAGAGGGCACTTTAGCAAACCTACCAGCCCCTGGATCGGACTGGCTTGCTTTCATCAGCCTGCCACCAGAAAAGTTGTTTGAAAGGGGATTTCTAATGGCAGGTGGATAAGAATGATTGGTCCTGGCCTGGACCTCAAAACATTAAATTAGCTTTAGTCCCAACCATTTTCTTCAGTGAAACCAGAAAACCTAGATGTAATTTGTTGCGTCTCCACTTTATCAATTGTGTAAGAAAGGAAACAACAACACACACTCTAGTGTTTCACTTTCCTTGTCTGATAAAACTGAGCATGCTTAGATACAGGCTAACCCAATGATTAAGAAATACAAAAGATATTAAAATAACACAACATGTATTCGTAAAGCACACATTCACCCAAGGGTATCTTGGCGCTGAAAAATAGATGTTGAGGGAAGCTGCCTGGATTTGAACCTGTGACCATGAGGTCAAACACAAGCCACTACAGTGGATGCATTAGTCCACTTAGCCATCAGATCAGGCTTTTGGAATTGAATTGCAGAAGTTATATTTTTGACACAGGGGCAAATGAATTGGATTGTGGAATTCACATGGGGGCTCCCTTGATTTGCTTTATAGTAAAGCAGTGTTTCCCAAATTGGGGTCTGTGACATTACCAGGGGGTTCACAGGCAGCAGTTTTAAAAGCACTGCAAAGTTCCTTGTAGAATTCGCAGTTTTCCAGCAACAATTAAAGTGTCAAGATAACACAAGTGATTAATGTACCTGCTGGAGAGAGATGAGTGTTGTCCAGTGTCAGGTTCGACTTATCTAATGTAGCACAGAGGGTTAATATACCTGCTGCAAAGAACGTGTGCCATGCCTTTTAAAAAACAGTATTTTATGTGCATAGGTCAATGGGTTACTGCTTTTGTCACAGAGATTATTTTGTTACTCTGCAGCTCATAAGAGGCATAATCTAGTACAGTGACCGATAAACTGTCACAAAGGAGCTGCTTACACACTGCATGGTACAAGTTAGTAACTTGTGTTTTTCCCAGTTTTTCATTACCCTGATGCTGCTAAAGGGGTTTATTTGGGTGGAAATACATTTTTATTGTTAGTCAATGCTTACCACTGTGTTATGTTCTGAATCCTGAGTTTGTGCTTTTCCAGACCAAGCACTCTTTAAAAATGCCTACCAGTATGAAAGACGTGTGAATCCTACACCTTGTCCCCTTTGCCTTATGTAACATTTTCTCTATACTGATTTACAAGTATGATTCATTGTCTCTATATGTGTGTGCTGTAAAGTGCTCTGACATCCTGCAATGGTATGAGAGATGATATAAAACAAATGAAATACATGTGACAGATGTGCTATGGAGAAATGAGAGGCACTGTTGAAGAGTGATAATAAGGGAATCATTGAAGAACCCCGACAAAGATTGTTGTATCCTGGCGCATAGTAAGGTCATCATTTACTATTCTTTATAAACTAATACAATTCAATATATAATGATAAATGTGCTGTATAATGCACCATTGTATCCTACATTTTTGGGGGGGAGAGCCTAACAAAAAAAAGCCCCCTAGGTAGTAGTTATGCTCACTCACTGCACTTGGTGTGCACTGTATGGGGACTGATCTGAAAACATTTGCCAGGGCTGCTTTGGGTTTCCTGGCAGGAGCAGGTACTGCGAAATAAAACTAACCATTTATAAGTTAATCACAAAGATGCATCACCAACCTTCCCATTAAAAGTTTCAGTTTTTTGCAAACTCTTTAAATATAAAATACTAAAATCCTTACTAATTCAAGTATTTCTTTTGTGTGCACGTGTTTATTTTTTTTAATTACTATTTTAATGTTTGAAATGTAAATCATACAAATCGCCGGGAGTCCCCGGCTTCCATTGGTGAGTCAATGGTGGTCCTCAGGAGTCAAAAGTTTGGGAACCACTGGATTAAAAAATGTATTTGGACATGGTGGTTTTAGATCATTTATCTTGTTGTAATGTATGTGACCACTAGGTGGCAATACAACACAATGGCCAAAAAAGAGCACTGTGAGTCCGATCCGGAAATTTGCGATCCTTCATTTTATTTTAATATTGCTTCAATTTCCTATTCTCCTTGTTTACCAGCATCCATCAATGTCTGCAGACTATCTTTTAGTTTTAGGATATTCCCAAGACCCATTCCCCTCGTCCATTTATTTGCTATTTCATCTGTCGGCAGTGCGCACGCGCCGAAAGTTCGTCAGAGGCAGGCAGTCGGCACCTATCTCCGCCCATCTGCCTCTGGACAGAGTCCAGCCCTAGCCATGCTGCTCCAATCAATCAATCAATCAATCATTGACACTTATAAAGCGCGCTACCTACCCGTAGGGTCTCAAGGCGCTGGGGGGGGGGGGGGGGGGTGCCGCTACTGCTCGAACAGCCAGGTCTTCAGCTTCTTCCTGAAGGAGAGGTGGTCTTGGGTCAGGCGCAGGTCGGTCGGGAGGGAGTTCCAGGTCTTGGCGGCCAGGTAGGAGAAGGACCTTCCTCCTGTAGTCGCTCTTCGGATGCGGGGGACGGCGGCGAGGGCGTGGTTGGCTGATCGGAGGTGGCGTTTGGGAGCGTAGAAGTTGACTCGGCTGTTGAGGTAGCTCGGGCCTTGGTCGTGTAGGGCTTTGTGTGCGTGGGTGAGGAGGCGGAAGGTGATTCTTTTGTTGACGGGGAGCCAGTGAAGGTCTCTCAGGTGTCCGGAGATGTGGCTGGTACGTGGGATGTCGAGGATGAGTCTGGCTGAGGCGTTCTGGATCCGCTGGAGTCTCTTCTGGAGCTTGGCGGTGGTACCGGCGTAGAGGGCGTTGCCGTAGTCCAGTCGGCTGGTGACGAGGGCCTGGGTGACAGTCTTCCTGGTCTCGGTGGGGATCCACCAGAAGATCTTCCGTAGCATGCGCAGGATGTTGAAGCATGACGAGGAGACGGCGTTGACTTGTCTGGTCATGGAGAGGGAGGAGTCCAGGATGAAGCCCAGGTTGCGTGCGTGGTCCGTCGGTTTGGGTGCGGTGCCCAGGGCGGGGGGCCACCAGGAGTTGTCCCAGGCGGAGGGCGAGGAGCCCAGGATGAGGACCTCCGTCTTGTCCGAGTTCAGTTTCAGGCGGCTGGTCGTCATCCACTCGGCTACCTCTTTCATCCCTTCGTGCAGGTTGGTTCTGGCGGCGGCGGGGTCGTTGGTCAGGGAGAGGATCAGCTGGGTATCGTCGGCGTAGGAGATTATGCTGAGGTTGTGTTTGCGTACGATGGCCGCGAGGGGGCTCATGTAGACGTTGAAGAGGGTGGGGCTCAGAGATGATCCTTGGGGGACGCCGCAGATGACTTCGGAGGCCTCTGACTTGTACGGTGGTAGGCGAACTCTCTGTGTTCTTCCGTCGAGGAAGGAGATGATCCATTCCAGTGCCTTCCCCTGGATTCCGGCGTTGTTGAGACGCTGTACTAGGGTGCGGTGGCAGACCGTGTCGAAAGCCGCGGAGAGGTCTAGGAGGATGAGGGCCGCTGTTTCTCCCTTGTCCATCAGGGCTCGGATGTCATCGGTGGCGGCGATGAGGGCGGTCTCGGTGCTGTGATTGGCACGGAAGCCAGACTGGGTAAAGATTCTATTGGATAGACGATAGAGAGGTACAATTGAAACATAAGGCGCAAAAGACTGCACGACTGCCCATCGCTGCCAAGTTTTCAGATTGCTTATGTGGCGTTCCTGTTGCTGCGGGCTTATGTGGGGCATTTCGATCCCTTATGTGGGACAGTTTATTGATAGTAGAACGAAGCAGATATGCTCATAAAATGCGACACGTTTGGGAAATGGCCAACATAATACTGCTGAGCTCCAAATGCTTTACGGTAGGTCTCATAGAGTGCTAGAAACATATGTGGGTCATAAACCAGGGCCACTAGAATTATGCGGCAGGAAAATAGCAAATTATGCGGCAGGAAAAGGGCAAATTATGCGGCAGGGTTGAGCAAATTATGCGGCAAGAAAAGCCAAATTATACGGCATAATACAGCACATGTTGCAACAGTATTACTTCTATATTTCTTCATTTTTAAACTTGGTAACACACTCTGGGCATTGGTTGCACCTCATTGGTAACATCCAACCGTAGCAATAAGCAACAGAAAGGTGTGCAGTCCAGCTTTGAACAAGGCATTCCAGTACACTGCAACAGGTGTTATCCCATCTTTGTAACTTTTATACTGTTTGAGCTAAAAACAATTTATTTTTGTTAAAATCTGTAGATTATGCAGCAGGCGAAGGATTATGTAGCAAATGCAACAAATCTATAATCATGCAAAAATGGCCGTGGCCGCGCAGTTGCATAATTCCAGTGTCCTTGGTGAGAATTAACAATAATCAAGCCATTTGGTTACTTTTTCAAAAGCACTAGACTCAGTCATTTGCTTTTTATGGCAGCAAATGGAAAAGTAAATGATCACATGGTGAAAAGCAACAACACTCATTTAATGAATTGTAAATATTAATGAGTTCCAATGGAACAGATATCTAGAGAACATTGTGCCATGTCAGTTTGCCTGGTACCCATGCCGAGAGCTAACTATGCCAACAATGTTTTCAACCGGGAGTTCTACATGTTTATGTAGTCTGCATTCAAAGGCCCAAGGCAAGGATCAGACCATGCAGCTATGGCCTTCTGTTAAATCAAGTTAAATCAAGTCTCTGCGAGGCAGGGCTTCTAGTAGGAACACATATAATCTTTAATGAGCTTTTGCAAACAGAAAATGTTAATTCACCCAAAAAACAGCTTGCAGGAACATGATTGGAAGCTTCTCTCCCTATCCCCTGGTTTAAGAGTATATCACATATCTGGTCACTGTCTGCCACCGACTGGATCTCATAAAGACTGTGTTCACAGGATAGTCAGTGAGCTCAAAGTGTCTCTTCCATCGGACACAGGCCTTGCTGAAGCAGAGAAAGGTCGAGCCTGGGAGCCTGGGAGCCCGTGGCCATGACAACACCTCTACATGCTCTCTGAGCAGTATTTGAATGCTAACAAAGTCATGTTAGCTTCTGGAATGATTTATCTATATAGGGCCCAGCGCTGAACTTTAGCAGTGCCGTCAGCAATCAGTTCGGCTGGACTGTTCCCATGAGGCACAGGGTCAAGCTCATTTGCATATGGCCAGGTCTAACCTGCGGTGGCATGGTGAGCAAAAGAATGATGGATTTAGCCCAGATCTCTTGACTGGGGGTGAATGTTTTGATTTGTTCTGCATTCTGTCCATCAATTGTGTGTCTTTTGCTGTCAGCAATCATCGGAGCACAAGGAAAGCAGCTGAAACATGCACGACAATTTGGGTACATGCCGTGATAGGGAGAAATTACTTAATTTGCGTTAGTCTACCCCCCCATGAGTTATATTTAGCAGGGCTGAGAGCCTTAATCCTGCGAAAAATCCATGTTCTTTTGTATGTAACAAAATTGTTTTTGGTGATATCGGAGTGTTGCTTGGCACTATTCTTTCTATGAGCGTACAGCCCCATATGGTAACTGCTACTTGCTTCTCATTGCTAAGAATGATACTAAAATGATTTACTTGTTTGGCAATCTTTTCTAGAAAACAGTTTGATCACCTCTCATTTGGACTACTCACTCTATTGCAGCATTCTTAACTATGCTATTCAGAAAGTCCAACCTGTGCCACTAGACTGATTCTGGACCACCTAGGACCTGCATCTCTCATCATCTTCAAAATTCTTTGCTTTGTCCACTGTGCTGACATGACACTGGTGCTGCTCATCTTTACAGCAGGCTAAAATTCTATCATGCGATTCGTATCCTTTGCTGCGCCAATCATCACCTGCAGTCCTCCCTGGTGTAACCCTAGGTTTGACAGCTAACCTTTTTTTTTTAACTGGAAGCCAAAAAACTGAAATTATCTCCCCATCTCATCATTCTTATGCAACTAAGTCCATATCAAAAACACACCTCAAAACTTGGCTCTTTCAAAAATATGCTAGCTTTTCACCTTTTTTTGCTGGATGTCTTCCGAGCACACCCTTGTGCACGGTAATCAATCCCGCTTTACAATTCTTTAAATAAATCAATCATGTTTTACAAAAACCATAACAAAAAAGCACTGGCAAAATCAAAAGATTGGTATTCAACGCCAAAGTGAATGGCTCTCCCATTGCTTATTCTATGTGCACCGCAGCATGTAAAACGAAAAATCATAAGAGGGAAATTCTAAAAATGGTGTAATACATTACTCCTGTTAACTGGTGCTATATAATACCGGAAGTATGTTTTCTGGAACTAGAGCAGGATTGCAGCTTAACCCCATTGCCTCTTCTTGTAAAGCTCAGCATTATGGGAAGTTCAGCTCCAGTATAAGGCTGATGAACCAACATTCCACAAAACTGTTATTAAAGTCCTGGGAATCTAATCAATGCTGGCAAAGCCATTATGTCTGGTTTTAACGTGCTAATGTACGCAAGCAGCATTTATGCCTATTTAGGTTTTCAAGTGTTAGCATATTAAAACCAGTCCTATTAAATTTACCAATGCTTGTTTCCACACAAGGATAATTATTACTGTCATTCTGGAAGCACACTGATTGGGTCATTCTGGGCAGTCTGGACTGTTAATAACTATAGGGAGCTAAGATTGCCTGGTGGGATACTGTCACTATACATTGAGGTTTTTCAGCTGCTGGCTTTACCTTTCCATTCTGAGGTTCATAGTTTGGAATAAGAAGGAACATGCAGACACAGCTGCACTGCACTGTGAAATGACGTGCTTTCCATCTTTCTAACCTGTTTCCCCATGCAGCTTAGTCCAGGTAATACCTGGTGGGATACGTGTGGTGTAGGGAAACCCCTATTTCTATGTGTAGTTAGCACAATCGAAATATGTTGCGAATACCAACTAATTTCCAATTTTGTGGAAGTACACAACAGTACACAAGAGTTTAAATGGCCACACCTCCTGAACTGCTGCTTTGTGTAATTTTTTGGGAAACTTTTCAGTGCGAAACAAACTTTGCGCTGGAAAGTCATGTTATGTTAAATATTGCTTATAAAGTGCACGTACACCGGTTTGGTTTCATAGCGCTACTTTAAAGGGTGCAGAGTCGTGGGAATTTACTCGTATGCCTGTCTAAACAACCATGTCTTAAGGAGCCTCCTAAAGCTCATAAGATCTGTACAGGATCTAATTTCGAGAGGCAGGGAGTTCCAGTATCGGGGGCCTAGTACGGCGAACCTCGTTCCACCAAAGCGCTTCAGTTTAAAAGAGGGAGTAGATAAAAGATGCATGTGAGCAGAACGCAGATTGCGCGTAGGATTGTGCCTTTGAATGAGACTGTCAACAAATTTAGGGCTCCTGCAATTCAGGGATTTAAAGATGATACATCCCACCTTGAAGGCGCATCTCTGAGTTATAAGGAGCCGGTGCAACTTCCTCATAAGGGGCATGACATGTTGACGCCTGTTTTGCTGAAAAATCAGTCTTGCTGCCTGGTTCTGTACCAATTGTATTCGATAGATTAGGTAGGCTGCAATGCCAAAGTATAGAGAATTGGCTTGGTCTATGTGGGATATTACCATAGCTAAGACTACCTGTATTTTAGCTTCCTGTGTGAGGATTCTACTGATTTTTCTTATTTTTCTCAAGTTGGAAGAAGCACGTTGAGATCACAGAGCCAATTTGGGTCTTCATTGTGAGATCGCTGTTAATTGTTACCCCCAAGGTTTTGGCAGAGAAGGAGGGGGTGGGAGGCTGTCTGTGTTCCTTTGGCCAAAAGAGAGGACTCCAAGGCTTCAGTGATCCCCCCCACCCCCCGTTAGTAAATAGCAAATCAACACTTTACGCCAGTGTGTGGATGAAGGTGACTGTGTCCCAGCACACACTGTTGATAAATTTGGCACTGAGTAAATTACAGCAGAAATAGCTTGTGTTCTCTAATGCTCAACCAGGCACACATGTTTGCAATCCGATGGTATCAACCTCATGGGCACACTGGAGGCATTGCACAGATTAAAACAGCAGTTAAGTCATCTTGATAAAATCATAGCAGTGACAGTAGTGACATCTCACGCTTTCTAACCCAGATGATACATTGAAAGTGGCAGCACACAATATGCAGCAAAACTCCAGAGCATTGTATACCTCTATATTGAAGCCGGAGGCTGTGCCAAATTAATAACAAGCATTGGCAAAGCCAATAAAATCTAAGCTATTTTAGATACATGTGTTGCTTGTTGTAATGTGTGTGGCTGTTATGTTCAATGGATGCATGCACAGACAATAAACACAGCTGGCCATCGAAATGCAGATAATACGCAGAGGCACATGTATACAGAGACAACACACAGACACACAGTCAGACAACAGATATGGGCACACATGCAGGCACAGATGGAAGCCACAGCTGTGGAAACTCAGATCTGGCAGTCTGAGATCTTAGACAGCAGGCCATCTCCAAAACAAACAGACCAGCAAGCATTAGCTACTGAAAGCAGAGCAATCCATTGTGGCATAATCTGTCTTGCATACAGGCTCCCTCTTCGCAGGTTATGGAGCTCATGCAGGTGTCAGTTTTGGCTTAGCAGAGTAACTTTCCAGGCCCCACAAAGCTCACATTTAAGCCCCAGCAATCCAGTCAACCACAAAGCACTATGGACTCACAGGCCCAACCAAGGAGGGCTGATGTACGCGTGTGCTTGGCTACTTTGTGGTGCAACCTGAACATAGCTTGAGTGGGTGAATGTGTACAGCGGCCAGTGGATAAGTGAGTTATGTTGCAAGGCTGATCGGTAAATGGTGCAGGTGCATTATGAGCGATTGAGGGTGAGTGAACAGTAAGCGGTGTTCTGATATGCATACTATGCAAGTGACTGTGACAGTAGGTGGTGTTGAGAGCGAACAAATATTACTGAAGAGCTTAACATATGGTTTTAGTGCTGGAGATCCACAGATGATTCGAGGGATGTACGACATCACAACGCATTCCATTACAACGCGTGCTTCCACAACGCGTCTCTTACAACGCAAGTCGTTACCACGACTTGCGTTGGGGGCGCGGATTGAGAATAGTATAATTTACTATTCTAATAATCCACATTTGTTAAAGCGCACAATCACCCGTGAAGGTCTCTAGGCGCTGGGGGCCGTCGGGAAGATTAAGCAAGCTATTGCCCAGAGTCACATGGTGCTGGGCTAATCTGCCACCGGTGCCAGGGATCAAACCGTGATCCCCAGATTCCGGAGTCAGTCGCCCTGGCCACAGCGCCACACCTTTGGACACTAGGGAAGGTGTTGGAATAGTAAATATACTATTCTTAATCCTCTAGCGCCCTCCAGCGCAAGTCGTGGTTACGACTTGCGTTGTAACGGACGCGTTGTGAAAGCATTGCGGAGTAAAATCCGCGTTGTGAAGGATGTTCCCTGATTCGAGTGATTCGAATTAGTACAGAGCAATAAACAAAACTCTTCTTTTTGTCTTCACACACGAACTTACTTCGTGTTTGGTTTTCCACAAGTCTTACTTTAGTAAGTCATGGAAGTACTTTTGTGAATGATATGGGTGTCCAGTGTGGGTTCAGGAGGGCCAGGTATAAGCCAGGTTTTCGGGATACCTGTTGACTTTGTAACAATGTTCCTGACAATCTTTCATGGTTGTGGCTTTGCGGGAGCCGTGTTGGACACCTCTGCGTTACCAGATAAGTGTTGGATGTAAACATTGTCAAGTATAATACTTTTGTTTAAAGTATCGGTATAAATGCCTTCTCTCAGGATGCTCAAGTTAACAAATGCATGTCCTGTGGGCTGGTTCAATCTTTGATTGATATTGACAACAGAGTGATAACTCAAGGGGTTGACCCAAAGGCCCACTGTTTGCATGCTGCCCTGTGGGCGGAACAAACAGTTGACTGACACTCCAACAGAGCAATAGCTGAACAAGAGCCAACCCAAAGCCCCACTCTGTGTAGACTATTATGTATTACTTACAAGATATCTGTGGAGGTAACTACATTTGTCGTCTAGCACAGACCTGAATATTGAACAATATTTCGAAAAATATCAGAGGTTAAAAGTTCACTGACACATGGTCAGGAGTGAAATTGATTAAGTAATAGCAGTTGCAACATCTTCCATAGTGATTTCAACGTGGAAACACAAGGTTTCAAATACTACCACTACCTAACCCCAAATGATGCTAGGCCTCAAAGTTCTAGTAGCCACATGAGCAAACCGAGGGGCAGATTTACACGGAACTGACGCATCGATGCCCCAATTCCCTTGCGCCATTGCCAAATGTCCTTGCGCCACCATGGGTGCGCTGTATTTACAATACAGTGCTCCATGGCGCAAGGATTAACAGATGCGTCATAAATTCTGACACATCTGTTGGCACAAAAGTGACGCATTGCTGGAGTTGCTCACGAAAGTGACGCAACTCCAGCAATGTGCCACAACAGATAGGTGAGACCCATTCAAAAAAACCTGCGTCATTCCTTATGCCTGGTCTGAGCAGGCGTACGGATTTTTACGCAGTAAAGGCATAGAGTGACGCAGTGAAATGTTGTTATATTATGGGATTAAATATCTCTAAAGCGCACGTTCACCGGAAGGTCTTTTGGCGCTAGGTACTGATATGTCATAACACTCTTGTTACTGGTAAGTCTAAGTAAACAGCCACGTCTTCAGAAGTTGCCTAAATTTAGTGCAGTTGGAGTACTGCCTGAATTCCAAGGGGAGTGTGTTCTATGCTCGAGGGACCGTGACAGAGAACCTGCGATCTCCAATCCTGTCTTTCTTATAGGTTGGGGTAACCAGGTAGTGGAGGGAGCTGGATCTTAGTTCTCTTGCCGGACCGTATTTTACAATCTGAGCTTTTACAATGCCCGGTCAGCTCACATATAATGCCTTAACCCCTCCCCTGCTGATGACGGAACCGCTCCGTCATCAGCTGCGGCCGCGCTGTGCTGATGACGGAGCGGTTCCGTCATGGCCCGCTCGGCACGCCTGCGCGGCGTGGATTCCGCGCCTGCGCTGAGCGTTCTATTGAGCGCGGCGGGCCATGACGGAACCGCTACGTCATAAGCACAGCGCAACCGACGCTGGTGACGGAGCGGTTCCGTCACCAGCATGCGCCCGCCGCTCTTCCGCCCCACCCCCTTAGCGAAGGGGTTAAACGCCATACAGCATACCTTGAACAATGATCTTTGCGCGATAGGAAGCCAGTGAAGGTCCTTAGTCACCCGCGAGATGGAGCCCCCTCTGGGCAGGTGAACTATCAGACTAGCTGCCTGGTATTGAGTTTCAGGAGGTCCAGATATAGGGAATTTGCGTAATCAATTCTGAATATCACCAAAGCCATGATAACTTGGATCAGGGCCTCCCTCGTAAGAAACTTTCTAATCTTTTTTATCAGACGCAGTTGCAGGAAACAGACAGAGGCCACTGCACTGACCTGCTGTTTACATGAGAGACCGTCATCAATATTCACCTCCAAACTTTTTATTGCCTTTTTTGGACTGGGGTGGGGGGAGGCCCATCTCACTTGACCACCATATAGGGATCCAGGAGGCAGTTCTATTCTTGGTGAGGACTATCTCGGTTTTATCTGAGTTTAGTTTCAGATGGTAATCGTTCATCCAACCCCGGATGAAGAGCATGCTGTTTTGAAAATGCTGCCTGGCTGGGACGCTATCATTGATCGCAAACAGCAGTTGCATATCGTCAGCGTAATTGAAGATGTTCACTCCCCTCTTCCTAAGAGTGCTGACCAAAGGTTGAATATAGATATTGAACAGATGGGGGGGAAGAGAGGGCCCCTGGGGCACTCCACAGGTCATCTTGACCTCTGTAGAGGTGTAAGGAAATAACCTAACCAATTCAGATCTATCCTTCAGAAAAGAGATTATCCAGTTCAATGCTGCACCCGTAGCCCCACAGCTCTGACCCGGTCAGCCAACAAAGAATGGTCGACCATGTCAAAGGCCGCCGACAAGTCCAGTAGCACCAGAGCCTGTATGTTCCCCTTGTCCACTTCCCTGTGCATTTCGTCCATCACCAACGTGACCACTGCTTCAGTGGAGTGTGCAGGTCGAAACCCCACCTGACAAGGGTCCAAAAACTCCGCCTTCTCTATAAACGCACAGAGATGTTGGGCAATATGGGCCTCCAGGATTTTAGCTTAATACGGAAGAAGGGAAACAGGACGAAAGTTCTTCATGTCAGAAGGGTCTGCCCCCACTTTCTTAAGGAGGGGTACAATAACCTCTTTTTAAAAAGATTTGGGTACCAGGCCCGAGTCAATAGATTGGTTAAGGAATCGTAACAGAGTATCTCCACAAGAGGAAGCTACCTCTCTAAGGAACTTAGGGGGGCAAATGCTGTTGGGTAATCCTGACTTGACTTTCACCATCAACTCCGTCAGATTGTCTTGGGAAACATTAGGAAAATACGAGAGCGTGTGGCTGTTCATGTTACCTGCTGATGAGTTGGTGGCAAAAGAGTTCAGAGGGAAGCTCTTTTTTATGGCCTTAATCTTATTCACAAAGAAGGCATTAAGGGTATCACACAACCCCTGTGAGGGCGTGAGGGGAAGAGTCACCCTGTCTAGATTGGATAATTGAATGATCCTAAATATCTCTTTGGATTTATTAGGATCCTTCAAGATTTTACTCAGGGAATAGCTCACTTTGATTAGCCTAATGAGTGACTTATACCCTTTGAGCTGTTGGAGATATCTGGTTCTCAGATCTGGGGAATATTCTGACTTCCATTTCCTTTCTGCATGTCGGAGGTTAAGTTTAGCCATTTTCAGATCTTCGGAGAACCATTTATTAGTCTTGTGGCTTCTCCTCTTGCTGGAGCTAAAACTGCGGGTGTGGATGTCACTGGCCCCCTTCAGCCAATTGGAGACATTTTGATTGTAACCATCAATGTCCTCCACAGGAACTGGCAAGGATTTCCCCAGGTCCCCACAGAAGTCCGTCAGATTGACCCAGGCCCAGTTCCTAGATGATGTCGCCGGGCAACTCGGAGGGCTTATCTCCTTTGGCCTAGCCATCAAAAAGGAGAGCAGATGATGGTCTGACCACCCACACTGGACTATACTCAGGTTCCGCACATGGAATTTTGAAGTCCATATTTGATCCAGTATGTGGCCTTTGATGTGGGTCGAGAGATTCACTAATTGTTCCAGATTCATATAGCTTAAGGCCGCTGGCAGGTCAGGGGCTTGGAGGCCCCCATATTCATCATTTGCCCAATAATTTAGGTCCCCAATCAGGAGACCATTAGCATGGTCTTCCAGTAAAGGGGCTATGGACTCAGTGAAGGCCTTAGCAAACTCCTGACCATGCCAAGATTACCAGCAGCAGCTGGAGCAGCTGGTGTGAGATCCCCAGAGCAGTCATGTACACAGAACTCAGCGTTTTCAATCATTAGAAAGAGAAGTGCTCTTATTTCTCCTAACTTTTCTAACTTTACATGTGTTCTGCTATGCACAGCCACATTTGTAATGGATTTTTTTTTTATTAGTCCAAGCATTGTATTTTTTACTGGAAGCATACTCTTCCAGTGCAAAACCACTGCTAGACTCACACAGACACCTTTGCACCCTGATGCAAAGGTGAGTGCGTGTGGCTCTGAAGCCTGATTGTGTTCCAGCACTAGGGAGAGGCAGGACAGTGCCGTATCTCTGTAGATAGGCGCTTTCCTTCACTCTCTCTGGCACACCACGCAGTGCTCGCTGCGTTGTGGGACAGTTTGGTAACAATGGGTCTCAGCCTCTCTGCTGAGGTGGGCGACCTGCCTGCAGGACCTTGTGAGGGGTGTGCACCGGCTTCTGACAAATGTGTAGGTCATCATTCTGTCCTTATGACTTGTCATACAGGTGTCAGGAAGAGCAGCCACGTTGGGATTCTAGACATTATGGTGGTCTGCTCTTTTGAAGTACCTAAGAAGTCTGTCTGTGTGTGCTTATCCTGAGCATATCCTGCAGGCGCAGAGCACCCCTTCTAACCTTGTGCATGAGTACTTCTGTGCATCTCTCCTCAGACCGCGAGGTCATCTGACCAGGAGCGTGAGGACATGGTGTCTGCCAGGGTGATGGAGGCCTCGGTCTGGACAGCATTCTCTGCTCGCTTGTGGAGCCCCTGTAAGTGGTGCTGTGTTTGAGATGTTGGTCTTTGCCCAGGCTCTGTCTCTATCTGCTCCTCTGAGGCTATGCACAGTGAGTGATGTGGTGGCAGGTGGCCACTTTTCGTCCCTCTTAGAGCCTCAGCCTTCCTCTATAAATGCTTTGCTGAACTATAGGCTATATATGAGGCCCCGGAAGCCAATGAGTACCGTGCACAACTTTGAGTCTGCCTACCTGTACCAAGCTTTGTTTCAGTAGATGCGAAACTCGATGATGTGACCTGAGTGAATGCCCTTCACCTCTGCGGAGAAAGGTTTTTTTGCTACTAATTCTTCAGTTACACAACTATCCATGAATATCCCTTATTTCTGGTCTTTGCCAAACTCTCGGGATATAGTGCGATACATCTCTCCGGACATTGTGGTGCGTTTCAGTGTGGTAATGTCACCTAGACTAGTAGATCAACAGAATCTGATGAGTTTCAGGTTAGGACACATCAAGTAGCCTTCACTCGCATTCCTAGTTTTATCACAGTACACAAACACGCATTGCTCACTTTCCTAATGGTAATTGATGTGAAGAAGTGAATGTACCAGATTTTGAGTGTGATCATACGATCTGAGGTTTGGGAAACTATACATGAAGGGGCAGATTTACAAGCCCTGTGCGCCTCTTTTACGCCACCGTCGCGTCACTTTTGTGACGCAGCGGGGGCGCAAAGCCAGCGCTATGGTGCAGGGTACTTACAAAGTGACGCATCTGGGAAATGCAGCACGTTGTAAAGCCCTGCGCCACATAGAGACACATTCCGGCACAGGAATGCCTCCTAAAAGTGGCTGAGTGAAATCTACAAGTCATTTTTCAGGCCATGCCGCGTAAAAACCCTGCGTCTGCTTGGAGCAGGCGTAAGGATTGATGTAGCATTGTATGGATAAGGCACCCCCAAGCCTTGCTGGAGCTGCGACACGCTTGCGACACAACTCCAGCAATGCGCTGCCTTTACGGCAGCAGATGCGTCACGCATCTGTCCATTTTTACCCCATGGTGCGCCGCATTGTCAATGCGGCGCATCCATGGTGGCGGAGCCATGACCCACAATAACTGGTGCATCCCTGCTGATATGCAGGGATGCGCCCGTTATTGTAAATCTGCCCCTAAAATCTGCTGAATGACTGTGCTGCCTATCCAATTTGCCAAGATACAGATTTCCTTGCTTACTGTCTGGTGTTAACGCAATGAATCATTAGAGCACTTTATTTATGAACGTATGTATTCATTTATTTACGGTGTTCTATAGTGACCCTTTACCAGGATATTTGGATATTTGGATATTTGGAAGGGTATTTCTAGAGCGCAGACGTTCGCTCCGAAGGGAGCATCTTGGCGCTGTAAATCCTAAAACCAGATCGCAAAGAGAGGGAGGGGGGGGCTAGATGGCTGCTTTAGTCCAGTCGTCAGAGAGATTGAAAATCCACGTTTTGAGGAGCTTCCTAAAAGGCTTCTCAAGCGTCTGTAGTCTGAGGTGCCTTGGCATGCTGTTCCAGGCTCTAATAGCCAGGGTGCTGAGCGTTTTTCCACCTTTAGACTTCAGATTGAATTTGGTGGGGGTCATGAGATTTTCTTGTGAGGATCTGAGGGAGCGGCCCGGAGTGTAATGAGGGAAGCGTCTAGTCAAATACGACGGACCGGATTTGTTGAAGGCTCGGAAGGCTACAGTGAGAATTTTGAAAAGTATTCTCTCGTGCAAGGGGAGCCAATGCAAGGATTTAAGAGCGGTGGAAATTGAGGATTTGCGTGGAAGTTTAAGGACAAGACGGGCAGCCGTGTGCAGAACACTTTGAAGTTTCGAACGGGTGGACTTTTTGGTCCCTGCCAGGAGGCCATTACAGTAGTCTACTCGAGAGAGTATAAGGGCTACCGCAATAGTCTTTCTGGAGTCAAGCGGGAGGAAATCAAAGAACTTTCTCAGGGATTTAATAATGCCGAAGCATTTTCCTGCTACGGTCGAGACGTGGAGATCGAAAGAGAGTTCGGAATCAAAAATGACCCCGAGGTTTCTGGCCGATGGAACTGTTTGCGGTGGAGCAGCAGAATTGTCAGGCCACCACAGGGCAGGGCAGAAAGAGGCATTCTTTCCAATAGGCAAGATTTCGGTTTTATTCGAGTTGCAGCGGAGGTGGTTAGCGTCCATCCATTGGAAGACTGCTGTTAGGCAGTGTTTCAGATTGAGTTCTGCCGTGTTGGAATTTTCGTCAAGGGGGATGACAAGCTGAGTATCGTCGGCATAAGAAGTGACGGTTATGCCGAACGATTCTATAAGGGTAAGCAGAGGGATGAGATAAATATTGAATAGAAGGGGACTTAGGATGGAGCCCTGGGGAACTCCGAAGGACACCTTTTTCTCATTCGATTTGAAAGGGCCGAGTGAGACAGTTTGATACCTATCGCTGAGGAAAGAACTAATCCAGGATAGGGCAGAGTTGGTAACGCCAATGTCCATAAGTCTATTAATCAGAATGGAGTGGGAAATGGTATCGAATGCTGCCGTGAGATCAAGAAGGATCAGAATGGCCTTCTTCCTTTGATCTTGAAGGGTTTTGATGGTGTCGGTCAGTTCGATCAGGGCGGTTTCGGTTGAGTGTTTAGACCGGAAACCGGATTGCTGGGGGTGAAGGCATGAGTGTGCTTTACAAATAACTAGAACGGTACAAATCTCGAATACAAAATACAATACAGAGTAACCAGTAAGAAATAAAGGTGAGGGCAATTAGAGCACGCTAGTTTAGTAGGGGTAGAGAAGGTAACCATCAGTGGTGAATCTAGGGGTTAGCTGAGGTGGGCGCAGAATGCATGGGTTTGCAGTAGTGTCCTGAGAGTGTGTAAGCCAGAATGTGTTCTGATGGATGGCAGTCCAGAAGTTGCTTGCAGCTCCACAGAAGGACTATTTTTAGTGGTAGAAACAAGTCGAGGCAGGAGTTTCCAAAAAAAAAGTGTTCATGCTCCCAAGTCTTCTCTCTCAGCCAGAGGTGGTAGCATTGGTGAGGAGAGCTGCAAGGTAAGTAGGGCGCTTACAATGGGCGGCCTTTTGGGGGCGAGACATCAGATTTCCAATTTATTTTATGCTTGAATGGGGAGTCGGTGGAGTTACTTAGAAACTGCCATATCTATTTCTGATTAATAGATGTGTAATCTTATTGGCGTAAAATACAACGATTAATGCTAAACCATCTACTCCATTTTAGATGTAAGCCTACCCTTTCAGTATACACCAGGAGCAGGGTGGTTTCATGAAAACGGAGGTTTTTACAATTTTTTTTCTCTTATACTATTTTTTTTATTTTTTATCATATGTAATCTTTGACCTGTTCTAATATTTCGGTCTATACCTGTAAACTAGTAAATGTCCTTATTAACCCTACTGGTGGGCAGTGGAAATCGTTCTCATGCAAAGCATTCAGACATATTTAGATCTGCTGAATTAATGTGCAAAGATATTATTGATCATTGGAAGGAATAGGGGGCCCGATTCACAGAATGAACTTAAGATTCAATCATAAACTTACTACTATTTTGGTATTCACAGAATGCACTTACTACTTTTGGCATGAACTTACTACTTTTGGTATTCACAGAAGTTAGGATTCTGTCTTAAGTCTGTCTTAAGTCTGTCTTAAGTTTGTTTTAAGACAA
Source organism: Lissotriton helveticus (assembly GCF_964261635.1). Classification (NCBI taxonomy): domain Eukaryota; kingdom Metazoa; phylum Chordata; class Amphibia; order Caudata; family Salamandridae; genus Lissotriton; species Lissotriton helveticus. The sequence goes on from NC_136057.1 coordinate 323,196,291, forward strand.
ACTTAAGACAAAATCCTAACTTCTGTGAATACCAAAAGTAGTAAGTTCATTCTGTGAATGCCAAAAGTAGTAAGTGCATTCTGTGAATACCAAAATAGTAGTAAGTTTAGGATTGAGTCTTAAGTTCATTCTATCGGGCCCAAGGGGTTTTAAAAACCTAATAGAAAATAGAAATAAAATATGCTGGCCAGTTTAGTGCCTGAGTGAGCTCCATACTCTGTGCTGCAGAACACAGTGGTCAGCGGGTTATTCTAAGAATAAATAGAAGTTCGGTGACGAGTTAATAAGTCCCTGGATATTTTGTAAAGATCATTTATGATTGATTTGTATGTGCTGGTTTGTAGAGGGCATGGAAAAGGGTTGCTGGGAAAAATCACAAGGGCATCTTTCTTACTTTGACAATAAAGATTATTCTCCATAGATATGTGTAAACATCACACACAGGAAGAATGTTGTGGGCAGAATCCCCTGCCCGCTGGAATGTGCGCTCAGTAAACGATGAAACACAATGGTTTCTTCTCAAGGTTAGATTTATTTAGTTCCAAACTTTGGTTGGCACTTAAAGTCTGCACGTTCACTTTCAGCACCTCGAGCATGTATACATTCTATGAATATCCTAGATGGAGTAACTAATTTGGTCCTGTTTGACCCCTTGTTTCAGACCCCTGACGAAGGGTCCTGGTTTTCTGTCCCGAAATGCATTGGGTGGATGTAAAATAATGATCATGATGAAAATGGCGACATAAGATGGATATTATGTATGCAACAAGCCATTGAATCCTACATTTGATTATAAAGACGTTTTGAAGCATTTTCAAGTTTGGAACTAAATAAATCTAACCTTGAGAAGAAACCATTGTGTTTCATCGTTTACTGAGCGCACATTCCAGCGGGCAGGGGATTCTGCCCACAACATTCTTCCTGTATTTTGAAGGCACGGCCAGACTACGTGCGACGAATGCAGCGCCATTCTGATAAAGCCATAAACACAGTATAATTTGTCCATAAAATTGAGTGCACAGGGATAACAAACTTTCTCATTGTTTAAACATCACACACGCAATACACCACATCATTACCCACCACAGTTACCTAACCAAAACAATTTACATTTCTTTTGCTTTCAAACATTGATTCCTCACTCTAGAAATCTAGGGCCATATTATCAAGAAAGGGCGATACATTATCACCGCTTTTATCGGCAGGAAACTGCCGCTTAAGCGGCGATAATGGGCTTGATAATATGCCATTGTGAATTCCCATAGAAGCCCAAGTTCACTAATGCGAACTAAAACCCTCATAACAAGAGTCCCATGAGAACCACTTCAGTAGCCCCACATCCAGAATTACTGATACTGCAGGTATTAATAATTTCTCGATGTACTCTAAGAATGTCCTTAGCATGGGGAATTACCAGGGAAATCAGAGTCTAGGCAACAGGGTCCATATTTATCAATATTTCACGCAACGCAATGCAGAAAAACTCCTTGCTGCCCTCCGGTGCGTGAGAGGGCAGGAATGCACCATATTTAACATTATACAGCGTATTCCCACTCTCTGCCTGCACTGACGCAGAAACCGCTGCATAGAACCAACCCAGGCACCCTTGCACCATAATGCAAGGGTGCCTGCGTTGTAGGCGTATTGTTTTTGTTCAAAAAGTGGCGTCTTCCTGCACACAAACAATTCTCTGAGGCATTTTCTTCTTTCTACCTGTGCTGCAGATTGCAGCACACGTAGAAAGGGGAAACTAGGAGATATTTTTACTCATTGTGCGTCTAGAGGGGAAATGTACAATTCTGACGCATTACCAGGTCCACCAGTGTTGACAAATCTGGGAACGCATCAGAATGCATGGGTGGATGTGTGGGGAACACCCACGCTCCACCCACGGTCGCCTCCCTGCTACACAGCAACACAAGTCAGCGATTTGCACTGCTTTGCGTACCTCTAGATTTATCAAGCCACGCAGGGCCATGCAAGGTGGCCCCAGTGGGTGGTAATTCTCATTTAGGTTTTCCGTTACCAGTGCGTCCATTTGTGTGGCGCAAGGGCGACACAAAACCTTGATAAATATGGGCCCCTATATGCATGTTAATTCTGCATCTTTGAGACAGTTTCCACCAGCAAATTCAGAGAAATATCCAGGGGCGAAACAGTGGATGTGTGCTTTTCCTGTATCACTTCTTAGACACAATTCTGTCAGTAGCTATGTTACTGGTACTGATGGGAATTGCACAAAACTCGAAATGAGAGCCTAGTATATGCTGTTGTCGCAGTGAGGGAAATATTCAAACTGCATTAATTTAAACATTTACAAACTCAATGCCTATCTAGCTAAGTATTGCAGTATAAACAACTGCTTTCTTGTAAACTTTCCAGTAAATGTACTCTACATAAGTCTTTCAGAAGCTGTGAAGAAGGCACTGTTTCAGGCCCCTGGCATTCTAGGCAGTTCAGGCACTTAAGTACATATGAGCATGCCTTTTTATATGGCATATGATGTTTAATATTTTAAATCACATCTTTATTCAAGTTTCATATTTCACTTCTTTTCAATTTTCTGTCTTGCTCCTTCCAAGATGGATGAGAATCCACTTGGAAAGGACAGAGTGGAAAACCTTCATAATCTCTGGAAATTTACAGCAGCATTAGACAGATCACACAGCAGTGATGCGACTCAGTTGACAGTCGTGTTACAGTTTTAGATAGAAGACAAGTTCCACCATGAAATAACACTCTTAGTGAGTGATCTCTGACAATATGGAACCAACACCATTAACAGGTACCTCAACTCAGCCTGAATTTTCACTCAAATATTCACTTTACATATATTTTGTAAATATAGTAGTTTTGTCCCCAAAAGGTCGGCTTGACGGTTTCTTAACACGCAGACATTTTGCTTTCAAAAACGCTTTTATTTTGCAAAAATAACTTAGTTATCCAACTCAAAAGCTTCTCGTTTTCATAAAAAAGTGTCTAGCCCAAAGCATCAGCTTTACATTTTTAGTGAATATGTTTCTGGTCCCCAAATAGCCACTTGTTTTTTGAATGCCCAAGTGTGGGTCCCATAATGCCAATAATGATTACAACATGTTCAGAATGGCCAGCATTATACTAGAAGGGGGCTCCATCATGCCAGACCAAGAAGTATGTCAGTATGAAAGCAGCATAATGCCATGTATACTCCAAGTATGCCAAAAATAGTCATTTAACCCCTTAAGTGCTGCCGTCGCCCGTTGGACGTCGCGAGCACTACCTTCGTAGTGCTGCGCACGTCCAACGGCCGCCGCGGCCCCGCCCGTTTTGCGGAAGTGCCGCACTGCCGCAAAATCGCTGCCGCGGCAAACGGGTTAAGCTAGGAAGGGGCCCCTACATGCCAGATATGCCCACAGTTTTCTAGGAATGGAAGTTATTATACTGGGGCCTCCCTTATGTCAGTTTGTAGTTCTCACTGGAGAGACGTGAGAAGTTTGTATCCACACCCAGCCACTGACAATGAGCACTTTAAGGGCCAAAGGATTGATCCACCCACTCAAAGGTGATCACTGCCACAAAGGGAGAGTCTGAAGTATTTACTGCATCAGCAGAGGCACAAAACTAGCCTTGCTGCCAATCGCCTCTTTTAAAATCAAGCAATGCCAACCCCACCATGCACTCTAACTACTGACCAATATTCCGACCACCTTTCATCGCCAAAAAAATGATCGCCTTCATTTATCTGCTGTTCCCTATTTCTTAACAATAGGAACCTGCTCAGTCCTCCATGGCCAGGATCCAGTGCCGTTTACCCCACACACATACTAATGTGATCAACTCATCTTACACCACCTACCCCTCAGCCATTTTTATACTCCTTCACCTATCTGCAGCCTTTAGCCCAATTGATCATCGCACCCTATTACCTTCTCTAATGACCCTTAGTGTCACTGAACCAGCCCTCAAACTGTTTTCCTCCTACCTTCCTGGCCAGTCCTTTTTTATCACCAGGCACTTCAGCCCTTCCCGACCTACTGCAATATCAGTCGGAGTTTCACAAGATTCTGAGGCATATTAGAAAGGCGGGTGATATGAAATTATCGCCGCTTTTGCGATCGCTTTTGCGATCGCTTTTGCGGCCGTTTTTGGCCAAGAAGCGGCGATAATTTCATCACCCTATTAGCAAGCTGTCGCTAACAGCAGTTAGCAACAGTTTGTAGGCGATAGCGAGCGGTTTGGGGCCCGCTTTGCATGTCAGCGATATTTATCGCTAATGACATGCAAAGTGGGCGTACCCAACCTGTTAGCGACTGAAAGCAGTCGCTAACAGCGCTATCGCCTATTATGAACGCAGGCGTAGCGTTGAAAAAATGTGTGCTAAGCGCAAATAACGCTGAAAACTAACGCCTGCTCAGACCACTTCTTAACCTGTATATCCAATGGGAGTTGGATATTCAGGTTAAGACCCTATTGGCGTTAAAGCCTGAATATCGCTGCATTTCCAGCGATATTCACGCATTAAGCCGCTATCGCCGGATATTTTATCACATTTGAGATAAACGTTGCTAATAGCACGTTATATCTGCGATAAAATCCGGCGATGCACAGCGATAGAAAAATTGTCGATAAGCTTATTTAGCGATAAATATCGCTAGTTGTTGATAATATGTCCCTCTGTCCCTACATCTTATTGTTGTCACCAGAAGATCTGACTTCCTGCCAAGAAGGGTGGCCCATCTCGTGCAGAAGGGCCATAGCCCCCTGATGCACAGGAAGCACAAGTAGACAAGAAAGAGTTCATCTGAAGATGATTGGGAAGGTAGCGGAAATACAAATTCTGACATTTTTGCACTGAAAGTAAAGGTGCACGGAGAGTATTGTGCCTTATGGTTAGATCCACTCTATTTTTCTGTGCAGATCAAATGTGTGCTTTTTTCGAAACTTTACTCTGCTGTGTGGATTTCGTGGAATTTCACGTTTTTAGTGTAATTGTGGCGGATTTCCACTCTCTATTTTCCCCAAGTGTACCCCTACAAAACACTACAAACGAATTGCAAAATGTTTTGGAACCGGAAACATATTTACCTTCGTATTTTGCAAAAACAAAAACTAATAATCATACCTGGCCTATTCATAGCCACACAGTGGGTCCAAGCATTCCTCAGCATGTCTGTGAAGCATTTGCTGAGGCTGTGGTCAAGCTGCAGCCTGGGCCTTCCAAAGAGCCTGGTGGCTTTTGCAGAGGGGAAGTGGCTGCCTGCTTCAGCCGTCACTGTGGAACAGAACGATCTGGTAACGCAGGGTTTGGGTGCTTTTCTCCAATACAAGATGACGTTCAACAGTGAAGCAAAAAGGTAGTGACTAAATCCCAGCATGCTGTTAGAAGATTGTGTCTCATGTAAGACAGTTTTAGGCCACTGTGGCCCTCTTTCTAAACACTTAGGTATCGTTTAGACTCTGCCAGAAACAGCATCTGTGTCCGGATTGGGTGTAAGAGTTGTGCAAATGCAACTCACTTTCTCAGTTTTCCCTGACATATTTCCTCCAGTAGTTACAGGACAGTAATGTGTGAATTATGCGGATTTCAAGCACAGCAAAACTGCATCCGTACACTATTGCCCATTCCGACCTGTCTAACTTTTAACCACTTGATAAGTCCAACATACTCAGAATCGGTTATATCTCAATATATTATATCCAGAAAAATTGCCCGCATAAACATTTTGACCCTAAATATTCTTTACCAAAATATTGTCCCACTGAGTCTAGCGATTCTGTTATTAACTACAATGAGGTGAAATGTGTGTAGGAAATACTTAGGACACAATATTTATGTCAGATAATGTTCTGTTCCCATTTAATCTGCTCTACTGCCAAAGACGTGAACATCATGTCCTGAACAATAAATTCTTCAAACCTTAGCATTTTCAGGGTCCTTTAAATACATCCCACAAGCCGTTGCCAGAGCACTGGGGATCGATTCCTTCTTAATGCACCTTTTCCATAACATGAAATGGACCTGAATTAGCCGCCGCATGAGTCTGCATCTGGCCTCTTGCTTGATGGTGTTTCTGGAATCTTCGAGACGGTAAACAACCTTTACAACGCAACTTTTACCACGCAGTGCCTTTACAACGCAACTTTTACAACGCAAACCATTACAACGCATTGCACTGGGGGGGCGCTCTAGGATAGGGAATAGGTTTAATGTACTATACAACACCTTCCCTACTATCCACGGGGACTGGAGTTTGAATAGTAAATTAAACAATTCACTATCCAGCGCCTAAAAGCACTATGCGTTGTAATGGTATGCGTTGTAAAAACCGCGTTGTAAAAGCATGCAATGTAAAAGCATGCGTTGTAATGTCATACATCCCTTCGAGACTGCTGGGGTCTTGAGAATGTATACGCGCAAGGAGGTGATGAAGGTCTGTTTCAAGGATCTCCATTATTACACCATGCCCTGCTAATCCGTAGAAAAGGATGCAAAACGTATTGGGTGAGGGTTAACTTTTGCTGTTGCCAAAATACTGTAGCCTGGTAAACTTAAAGAAAAAAATGAAATATTATTTGGTGCAAACGGATCTCAAACTGCCCAAATGAAAGTTTCAAATCTCTTAAAGTTGCTGTATCGGCCAGCATGCAGGGAAGGAGAGGGCAGGGCAGACTGATACAACACCAGCCCCAGCCCAGGGCACATGTGGTGTGTAAGTTTGCATTAGTTTAATCATGTAGGGCCATATTACCAACAAAATGCGATAAATATCGCAAAACGCGCTTAGCGCATTTTCTGATGTATTTCATTAACTTTTAGTGAGGAACTCCTACTTTGCATGCCATTATCGATAAATATCACTGACATGCAGAGCGATGTCAAAATACTATTGCAAGGAAACAAGCGTTTTCGAGTCCTTGCTAATAGAGCAATATTAATTTCGCCGCTTTTTTGGCGAAATGGGCCGCAAAATGGGCCACAAAAGTGGCGAAAAGTCGCTTGATAATATGCCCGTAGGTTTTTATATTAAACACCCTTGAGAGCGGCCCGGCTTTGTATAACAAAGTGACATTAAAACGACATTGCCTTCAGATTATGACTTTATTGGGAGTTTTTTGGTAGAAATCGTTGAAGCTAAATATTGGGTGTTCCCGGTTCATTCCAGAGTTATAGAAACCTTTTGCTAATTAGCCTGTGCTCTTAGTTTGGGTTCATTCTTACTTCAGAACAGCCTGAGCGTGTGGGATTTTCACCAGAGGTCATTCCTTTGGGAAAGATAGCGCATAGTCTGTATTTGCAAATAGCTGGGCTCTTTTTTGGAATTAATTATTGCCGCAAGAACGCTCATCGATTAATCTGTTAACCTTGCTCCCAGCATGCTCCAGTTCGGTATAGAAGTAATTCCGTTTCGAAGAACAGAAGCGCTTTAAAAATAAAAAATTACAGAAATAAAAAAAATAAAAAAATGTTCACAGAGACAGCAAACCGCCCCGATGGGAGTCGTTTCTGCAATAAAAACATTACCTCTACGTCCCTCGTCCTCGACCCGGTCATCACTCATGAGGTATTCCACACAGACAGGAAACAAAACAGGAAACGCTTTTAGGCTCCACCCCCCCTCCTGCCAGGTGCTATATCAGACCTAACCACCAGAAGCACATCCTGTTTTGTTTCCTGTCGGTGGATTACTTGATGGGAGACGCTGGGGTGGGTGCCGGGCACTTACCTCCATCTTCATCCTGTGGATCCGCCTCTGCTGGGCTCTGGGGGGCTCCCATGGACCTTCGTGGGATTTTTGGAGTAGGGCTGCTGTCTCCTCCTGGGCTTGGTTGACCTGGGCTGCTGGGCTTTTCTGGTCTTCCTCCTTCGTGCCCTGTTCGCTGCTGCTGTGCCCTGGATGGATGCCGGAGCTCTCCTGTTGGCAGGTAGGGGTTGGGAGCACTGGTTTGCTGTTTGCGCGTCCCTCCCCTTGTTATTCCTCACCCCCTTCCCCCGGGCCTCTCTGTACTGGTGGGGGCCCGGGGATGTTTTCCATTGGGCTTCTTTTGTATGGTGGCATGGGTCGAGGTGCGCTGGGTCTTGCGCGCTCCTCCCCATTTATTTCCCTCTCACCCCGGTCCTCTCTGTGGAGTGCGGGCCCGGTGTGGAGGCGCTGCTGGTCGCGGCGTTTCTTGGTCGTGTCGGCCGGCGCCGATGCGCTGTTTCCTTGGCCCGGGCTTCCTCTGTGTTGGTGTTTGGAAGCCCGCCCTCCTCTCGCGCTGCTGGTGTAGTTCCGCGCATGCGCGGTGGGCATTTCTTCCCCGACGGCTGTTTGGACGGACGTCCGGGTGGGCTCCGGGCGCTCCGGTCCTTGGGGATGAATTTGGTTTGTGCGGCCCTGCGGCCCGATTCTGGTTGTCGTTTTGGCGCTAGAGGAGCCTCGGTGAGTCGCTCCTTTTCTTTCTTCTTTGTTTGCCGCGAGGGGCTCTTTGCTTCTCTTTTTCCTTTGCCTGCTTGTTGGTTGGCTAGGGGGTCGTTTTTGGCCTGTTGCCTTCCTCCTTGTGGGGGGTTGATTGGGGTGTGCCCTGTATATATATATATATATAGGCGGCCTCTGGGGGGGTGTTTATGTGCTCTTGTGGTGTGCGTTCATTTGTTCCTGCTTTGTGCGTTTGCGTGTTCATTTTGGGGAAACTCCATCGCAAGAGGAAGCATTCCTCTCCTGTGTCTCCCTCTATCTCTGGTTCCAGTGTGGCCTCCTCTCCTCCTCCTGTGAAGCGTGCCAGGGGTGTTGATGATGTTCGGCTCAAGCGCCTTATCCTGGAGCCTCTTTCCGATTTGAAGGCGTGCAAGAAGGGTGCTGCTGTTCTTTCTGGTTCTGCTGCACTTTATTCTGATATTTTATCTTCTTCTGAGTCTGATGAGTCTTCTTTGGCTGCTGTAGAGCTTCAGGGCAAATACATTTCCAGGGAACTCTTGCCTGACGTCCTTTCCCATGTGCGAGTTAACATGGGGTTTCCTGATGATTCTGCGCCCAGTACCTCTCAGGATTCTCTCTTGCCGCAGTTTCGGGAGCCTGTTGCCTCTTCCTTGCCTGTCCATCCCTTTGTCTCTGATGTCCTGCTGAAGGAGTGGAAGGACCCTGATCATATTTCCATGCCCAGGTTTATGTCCAAGCTTTATCCCTTGCAGGATATGGTGGAACATTTGCCTGATTCTGTTCCTGTGGACTCTGTTGTGGCCAGTCTGGTGGGTCGTTCTTCCATGGCGGATGATATCATTCTGTGGGACGGCCAAGAAGGTGGATTCTGCCCTGAAGAAGTCTTATGCCGCCTCGCACCTGGCTATTCGTTCTGGCGTTTATGGGCCGTATGTTGCCCAGTCTCTGCTGACCGATTTCAAGTCCCTGTTTTCATCTATGCAGGAGGGTGCCAGTTGTCCGGAATTGCTGGAGACTATGGAGCGCCAGGCGGATATTCCTGTCGGACATTGCCTTTGATTCTGTGAGGGCTTCTGCTATGTCCTGTGGTTCCTCTGTGGCTGCCCGTCGTAACCTGTTGCTGAGTGATTGGAAGACGGACGCGGCACAGCGTTCCATGGCTTTGCGGCTGCCTTTCACTGGTGCCCGTCTCTTTGGTGACTCGCTGGAGGTGAAACTGCACAAGGTCTTCAAGGAGCGCAAGCATTCTTTGTCCTTTCGTGATCTTCCGCCCCGTAGGGGTTCCTCCTTCTCTGGTGCCAGGTCTTTCCGCCAGCCTTCCAGATTTCAGCAGTCCTCGTTTCGGAGTCAGCGTGGCACTGGCCGTTCTTTTCCCCGGAAGTTTCAGAAGAAGTCCCAGAGGGGTGCCGGGTCTGGTCCGCAGCGTTCCTGACTGTGCCGCCCTAGGGGACGTTCTCGCTGGTGGTCCACCTCTGGTTGGTGGGGCGCTTCGCCAGTTCCTTCCTGCTTGGCGCCTGACGACCTCCGACAGATGGGTGCTGGATGTCTTGTCGAGGGGCTACCGGTTCGAGTTCCTGTCCCCACCTCCCCCCTCCGGGGTGGTGGTGACCCCTTCTCCTCAGGATGCCTCCCGCCGTCTGGCCTTCTCGGACGGGGTTCGTTCTTTGGTCAGCAAGCTTGCGGTTGTCACTGTTCCTCTGGCGGAGTGGGGGTTGGGCGTCTACTCCATCTTCTTTGTGGTGCCGAAGGTCACGCGGGGCTTCCGGGTGGTCATCAACCTTCGGGGTCTGAACTTGTTCGTGGGGACGATCCCGTTCAGGATGGAGACTCTCCAGAAGGTTATCCCGCTGATCCAGTCCGGTTGGGTGTTCTCCACTCTGAACCTCCTGGATGCGTACCTCCACGTCCCGGTGGCTGTGAGGGATCAGCGTTTCCTGCGCTTCTGCCTGGAGGGCCAGCACTGGCAGTTCTGCGTACTTCCCTTTGGTCTTCGGTCCGCCCCCAGGGTGTTCACCAAGGTGGTGGCTCCCTTGGTGGTCCATCTCCATCTCCTGGGGGTGCCGGTGTTCCCGTATCTCGACGACTGGATGGTTCAGGCTCCGTCCCTGGAGGTCATGTCTCGCCACCTTCTCTTGACCATGACTGCGCTCAGGATACACGGGTTCTTGATCAACTTGCCGAAGTGCCACCTGGAGCCTGCCACTCGGAGGACCTTCATCGGAGCTGTGTTAGATTCTGTGTTGGGCGAAGTGTTCCTGCCGGAGGCCCCGATTTGTCGCCTTCAGTCTTTGCTGAGGAAGTTGTTGTCACGGACCTCGGCTCCCCTCCTTCGGTGGCTGGAGGTTCAGGGCCGCATGGCTGCTTCTGTCTTCACTGTGCCCTGGGCCAGGGTTCATCTGCGCCCTCTGTTGTGGCATGTGCAACGGTGGGTCCCCTTTCCTGTCCTGGATTATGCGGTTCCTGTGCCCATGTCTCTGGACGTTGTGTTTGCTCTTCGGTGGTGGCTGGATCCTTCCCACCTTTCCGTGGGGATGTTGTTCTGTCTGCCTCCTCCTCTGGTTGTGACCACGGATGTCAGCGCTTCCGGTTGGGGGGCGACTCTGGACCATTGGGCTGTGCAGGCTCGTTGGCTCCCGTCGGAGTCTCGCAGGTCGTCCAACTGGGGGGGGGGGTTGTCTGTGGTGGACCGGGCGCACCGTTTTTTCCATCTTCATCTGAGGGGTTGCCATGTCCTGGTGATATCGGACAACACTGTGCCTGTGGCCTACATCGCTCGCCAGGGCGGGACCCGCAGTTCTTCCCTGAACCTGGTGGCCTGCTCCATTTCAGGACTGGATGGGGGTGAATCTTCTGGCCCTCTCTGCTCAACATATTCGAGGTGTGGACAATGTGGTGGCGGATTCCTTGAGCAGGAGGTTTCCTTCGTCTCTGTCCCTGTGCCTGGATCCCCGGACTTTTCACTTGCTTTGCCTGAGATTCGGGACTCCGGATCTGGCCTTGTTCGCCTCCAGGTCCGATACCCTGGTTCCCCTGTTCTGCTCCAGGTCTCCGGAGGTGGGCACCTGGGGTGTGGATGCCTTGTCTCTCCGGTGGCCTCCTTGGCTTCTTTATGCCTTTCCTCCCTTTCCTCTGATTCCTGCCTTCTTGCTGGAGGTTCAGCGGGAGGGGGCTCAGGTGGTGGCTGTTCTTCCGCACTGGCCGGGGAGGTCCTGGTTTCCTCTGCTGCTGGGCCTAGCGGTCGGCCCTCCTTGGCTTCTGCCCCTCTTCCCCTCTCCTCTGGGGTCCCCGCCCCCTCTTCTGGTTCCCCTCTCCTTGGCGGTCTGGTGGTTGAACGGTTGTCTCTTGGGGTCCGTGGTCTGCCCGACCACATCAGTTCTGTGATGCAGGCCTCTCGTAGGCCGTCTACTTTGTCTTCCTGCTTGGAGCGCTGGGCTTCCATCTCGGGTGGTGTTCCTCTTCTGGTTTGTCTCCTACCTCTTGCCCTGTGTCTGCTGTCCTTCAGTTTTTTCTGGATGGCTTTCAGAAGCGCTTTGCTGTTTCTGCCTTGAGGGGCCAGTGGGCTGTTGTCCGGGCCTTCCGGGACCCGGATTCTTTTCTTTCTTCGGTTGGCCTATTGGGCCTTTGGAGACTGTGGACCTTAAGTTTCTGTCCTGCAATGTGGCTTTTCTGGTGGCCATCACTTCTGCGAGGCGGTTGGGGGAGCTTGCGGCTTTGCGATGTTCCCCACCGTTTTTTGCATTTTCTGGATGGCGCTGTGGTGCTCTCTTTGGATCCTGGTTTTGTCCCCAAAGTCCGCTCCCGTTTCCATTCCTCTCAGGAGCTCGTTGTTCCTTCTTTGTGTCCTTCTCCTTCTTCTCCTTCTGATCTGTTGCTTCATTATTTGGGCCTGTGGCATGCCCTGTCCATTTCTGTGGCTCGTTCTGGGGAGTTTCGTTCTTCTGACTCTCTCTTTGTGACCTTTGGTGTGGCTGGTGAGGGTGAGCTGCTTCCTGGCTCACCTTGGGTCGTTGGATTACGGCTGTCATCACTCTTGCCTTTCGTGGTGCTGGTTTGCCTTGTCCAGCGGGGGTTCAGGCGCGTTCCTCTCGGGGCGTGTCTGCCTCCTGGGCTGCTTTCCATGGTGTGTCTCTTGATGAGATTTGTCGTGCTGGAACCTGGGCCTCCGAGTCCACGTTTGTGGGGCTCTACAGGTTGGTTTGTGCCCTGTCTGACCGGAACTTTTTTTTGGTCGTGGGGTGTTGCAAGCTGTGGGGGTTCCCCCTCCGCTCTGTGTTCTGTTTTGTTTCTTGGGCTTTTGTGCTTGCTGCACTCCTTTGTGTCTGGTCTGTGTTGTTTGCTGTGTTTGGGTTGCCAAAGGCCTGTTTGGGCGTTGCTTTGGTATGCCTCATGAGTGATGACTGGGTCGAGGACGAGGGACGTAGAGGTAATGCTATGATTACGTACGGTAATCCCCATTACTCTTAGTCCTACTCGTCCTCGACCCGGTCATACTACCCGACCTCCCTGTCCAGGCCTTTGTTGCTTGGTGTGTCAGGATGTGCTTCTGGTGGTTAGGTCTGATATAGCACCTGGCAGGAGGTGGGGTGGAGCCTAAAAGCGTTTCCTGTTTTGTTTCCTGTCTGTGTGGAATACCTCATGAGTGATGACCGGGTCGAGGACGAGTAGGACTAAGAGTAATGGGGATTACCGCACGTAATCATAGCATTCCCTTGATGATTGTGGGTTTGAAACACTGTAAACACAGGGGATACTGTCACTCATTTTATCACCCTTCTAAGAATAAAAGGCTGAGTCGTCCATACGTGGACACAAACATCGGACACAGAGTCCTGCTGCCAATGTATTACCCAACTGTACCTGCTTCTGTGTTGTAATGATTACATTACACCATCATATTTTATAGCAGTTATGAGATCAGATTATAGGCTCTTGATATACCATCCCTCCCGTCCCCTTCCCCTGATTCTCAGGTTTTTTGGGTCACACGCACATCTCACCTTGTGTCTTATTCACAACTTTCATGTTGGGAAGCAATCCATGCCTCTACTACGCCCCCCTTAATGGCGTGTACTCCTATACCCACAATGCATTACGAGACAAGCTTGCAGAAGTTAATGTTGACAAACAAATCACCACCCCTTAATTCCCTGTTGTAATTGACAGGCTGCAGTGCTTGTAGTTTACCTACAGGTGGCAGTATCTGACGAATAGATGAACCAGCACTCATGAGAGGCTGCAGGTTGATGCAATCCCGTGCAACAGTTGTGTCAATGCACAGCACTTGTGTGGGGCCCTGGCATGATGCTGTTCACTGAAGAGTGCAGACGCAGAATGGGTTCACGCTTTTGTTTTTCCTTAAATTGCTGTCTAAAATGCCTCGGAAAATCTCAGGTTTAATGTATAAAGTGCAGGCAGCACTGCTCAGAAAGGGTGAGCAACTACTGCCCTGTCTTGGAGCCGCACTGTCTGTGGTTACAGCTCATACTCGATTTTTCCAGTTATATATGCTGCACATAGTGAATTTTAATATAAATTATGGCATAGACCTTTCTGCATCTGCACAGGGGTGTGTGTGGAGGGGTCTGTGGAGTTCTTAAAGTGGGGTTCGGCCGCACTGGGCGAGGAGGCGCTGACCTCAGGTGTGGGGGGTGCTGTGTTTATCAATAATTTACAATTTCAAAATACCTTCTGCAGAGTTCCTTGCGCATCCAGCTTTCAGGCAGCATTAAAACTGCCAAGATAACTCTTGTGATTAATGTTCCTGTTAGAGAGAGATTGGAGTTTTGTCTACTGGCATAAAGTAGCACAGAGGGTTAATATGCCTGCTGCAAAGTACACTACTGTGCTAAGAACGCGTAAAGTACAGATCACAAATCTGTATTTTTTATGGATAGGTGAGGGGATTACTGCTTTTGTCACTGAGATCCTTGTTTTACAGCAGTACATACCCCTTTCTAGAGTCTTCCCTCCTCTACCTCTCCTTGCATCATCTCATACCTTTTACTATTCAGATCTCCCAAACAAGCCTTTCTAAACCCTTGCCTCTGACTCTTACCCCTCCACCTCCCCTTTACTCATCTGAAACCCTCTCCTCCTGTTATGAACTCTCCCCCCAAAAAACTTCCCAGAGCCTTCCCGCTTTCCCCCCACTATTCCTTTTCAATCCAAATAACAGACTCGCATGTCTACCGCTCAAATTAATTTCATATTTCTCTGTACTAATTCCCCACTGATCCCACTTGGGTTCCGGAGTAGCATGCTCATCAGGGGGTAGCAAGCGATAAATAAATACAAATCCTTCCCTCTTCTATCCCACTACTGTCCTTTTTACAATCCAAATAACAGACTAGCATGTCCACCGCACAAATTAATTTATTTTTTCCCAATACTAATTCCCCACTAATCCCATTGGGTTCCGTAGTAGCGTGCTACTCGCTGAAAAGTGCTTCATCGCCTCATCAGGGGTAGCAAGTGCTATATAAATCCAAACCCTTCCCTCTTCTATCCCTCCACTATACTTTCAATCCAAATAACAGACTAACATGTCCGCCGCTCAAATTAATTTAATATTTCACCATACTAATTCACCACTAATCCTTTTGGGTTCCGGAGTAGTGTGCTACTCACCGAAAAAGCACTACGGCGCCTCGTCAGGGCTAGTAAGCGCTATATAAATGCAATTACAATACAATACATAAGATCCATCCCTAATATAGATCAGTCACTGTTACGAACTGTCATCAAGGAGCTGCATGCAAACTGTATAAATTAGTCAGGATGTTATGATGTTTCCCGTGTCTTTCATTATCTATTCCTAATGTTGCTAAAAATGGTTTGTTTGGGTAGATATGCATTCTTATTAGTAACGCCAGCCTTTACCAGTGCTTTAAAATGAATTAAAAGCATGTGAGAGAGGGGCTTTAGAGATATAAGGGGCCGTTTTGCCAGTGGTGGTGAGGAAATCGGAGGAGGAGATCATGGAGCGGCGCAAAACTGATTGTCACACCAGGCGCCGTCCATCACCCCCCCCCCCCCCCTTGCGGTAGTGCACTCCTTAAAAGGTGGATGTCCACATGTGATCAGGCAAACATGACATCACTCAGAGTGCAAGAGAGACTGTGACTTCAGTTGGTGACCCTTTACTTATGCTTTATATTATGGAGGACAGAAGCAAAATATGAATAACAGCTAAACATACCAATGGATGAAGAGGGCCGACCCAAAGCTTCTATATGTATGTATATTATTGACATATTTCTAAGTACATATGGCAAAGGGCTAAATGTATCTACCTAAAAGCATCGAACCTGAAGGAAACCATTGTCATAATTATGTATTTTCTTTATTTAGGTTTCAAATATAAATACACATTTACTCATGTTGTTTTTCATTACAGTGTGATAATTAGGACCGCTTGTATACATTAATTTTTTTCTGTATGGTGACCTGCTGCCTTATTGTCGAGTTTCCTTTCCTTTGGAGTGACTGTGGCCAAGACCTTTCTGGGACCCTGTTGTGGCTGCCCTGGGCTTCCCTCCCGCTGCCGTGCACTCTGCTTTACGTGGTGCGGCCGCCGAGAGGAGAGGACGCCGTGACCATCACGGACTACATTTCCCTGCAGCCCCTGCGGCCGGAAGCCGCCCACGGGACATTCGCGCCAGGAGGCGCATAAAATCAAGCCTCACTCCCCGCGCTGCAGGAGCGCGCGGGGCAGCGCCGGGGCCCGGGCAAAGGGCGGGCCCTCTGTGGCCCGAGGAGGCCCGAGGAGTCTGGGCTGGGCCAGAGATCCTGGTCAGTTTTACGCGAGCGGATGCTGGAACTGTAAGCACCTGATTTTTATATAGTGCATTCAAAGCCCCCATATTGGGAGCCAATGACATTGCATAATAGCTCACTTTTAATCTTGAACTAAGGATACATTTAGACTGTCGATATCTGTATATGGTTGGAACTTATTACTTACCACTTTTTCCTTATACAAACAGCCTTCCTAAGACATATTTTCTTCTTATTTAAGTGAGTTTTGATTAAATAAAAATGACTCACGAAACCAGAAGTAAGGCTGCAGCCGGAGGGACAAAGTTGACGGGAACTCTTGATGAATTTATAGTACGCACAAACTCATTGATAGATCAAGGGATTGTGCTAATGGAGAGAAGGGTTTCTCAAGATTTGGCGTTTGCTAAGAGGTCGTCTATGGGCCACATTGCTGTGGCTCGTAGTCCGGAAAACGCCTTAAGTAATTCCACCATTTTGCAGACACATGCTGAGGTTCATAATATCACCTGTACCCAGCCCGCTCTTCAGGATTCTATTTCTTATGATTCCCAGGATTTGGCACCATCTGGAAACATCGTGACTGCCACACAAATAGATACCGGGGCTGATAGTAGTAACTATCAGATGAGAGGGACAAGGGAGGGGGCAATTCCAGAAAATAAGCATACTAAAAATAACAATACTACTGCCAAGAAGGCAACATCGGTAACTGTGAGTGAAATTAGAAACAATACTAGTGAAGATGCCGCGAGGGAAGACCCTGGGGAGGAGTCAGGGAAGGAAGAGGTTGGCCCTAGAACCTTGCCCCTGATTATTCCAGATGACTCCATCTTAGATGACACTTTAGCTGACATTTTTATTAACAGTACTACAGCTAACAACACAGCTAATAGTACAGGAATCAGTGTAGAAAGGGAAGACTTTGTAATAACTACATTGAAGACACTAATTAAATCCTTACTTACTCCTTTAGAAGAGAAGCTTTTGGTGATAGAAACCCAACTTAATGAGCTACATAAGGATTTAAAAGCCCTGTATACTACCGAGACTAAAAAAGCAGCCCACATAACCTTACCTGCTAACAAACCCCAAATACTTAAAAAATGTCTAACTGAAGGTAAAAAAGCAGCTCCGAAAACCCCATTGCCAAACCCCACTCACCTCGAAACAAGTAAAACTTGTGCCAAAACCACTCCGGCCACTGAGGCTAAGATAAATAAACCAGCTACCCTCAATGTACCCACTCATAGCTCGGATAAAGTCCATCAAGACAGGACCGAAAAGCGTAGAAGCATCAATTTACCACCAGAAGCATGCCCCTACGTGGTAATCTTGACTGGGGTTACAGAATTGCCTCCTCAAGTCACGGAACCCTTTTGGGCACTCAAAAATAAGGTGCCCATTGGTTAAGTTCCAATCACCCTCTTCCACCAACAATAACTAGTAACATCTTAATGGTACAGAGGGTGCCATGGGTGGGATATAACAAAAAGAGAACTCAAGGAGATTGCGTGGTCATAACTTTTGAAGATCCACGAACAGTGGAACATATCTGTCTGGGGGCACCTAGAAATAATGGAGCAACAATCGTGGCCAGAGCACTCTCCTATTTCTATATGCCAGTACAGCAATCAGATAATAGATGGAGTTGGATGAGGGGCACCAACTATGCCAGGGGAGGGTTGGGGCTCGACCTATATAGGGATTCTAACCAAAATGGCTGGGGAGGGGGGGCGGAAGATGGTTGGACATTAATTCAGCGAAGGGCCGGGAGAATACATTATGGTGACCGGCAGCACTATGGTGAATGGTTGGGACCACAGTACGTCCCACCCACTGTCCCTTGTTATAACCGGTTTAGTGAACTAGAGGCTGTGGATTTACGTACGGTGCATGAAGAGGCCCCACAGTCCTCCTCTTTTTTATCCATTCCCTTTAAACCAATGGATAGTAGCCTATCACAGGAAATGCCTGATATAAGCGTAAGAAGGTCAAGCAATAAAAGGGTATTAAATGGCAATGAAACTAAAAAACTGATAAATAATTGGGGGGGGGAGAACAATACTTGTAAAAAGGGAGCAGACACTAGGAACAACAGTAAACAAACCACCGTAGTATCTAAAACCCACAGAAAAATAATATCTGTAAAACATGGGAAGGAAATGGGAATTGTTAGTATGGACGAGACAGTTGTGGTCCAAAATAAAGATATGTGCTCTCTGATGTTTTGGAATGTGGCAGGTCTAAAACAAAAAATCGTAAATTTTTCTTGGGAAACTGTTTCAAATGGCCTGGACATCTTAGTTCTTCAAGAAACTTGGGCCATAGATCCCATACATCTAAATGGCTATAAAACATACTGTACGCCGGCACTAGGAGGAGTCTATGGGAGACCCTAGGGGGCTTAATTACGTATCACTCAAACTGTTTAGCTTATGAGAAGGTACGTTTTTATTCTGAATGTAATTTTTACCATAAATTAGTGATAGATACTAAAAGGGGAGCGAGTATCATTATCATAAACTTTTATAATAATATCCCAAGTAATGCGATTTGGGATATTTTGAAAAAGCTAGGTAATGACTTACAAAGTGAAATAGATAGCAAGGAGAATGAAGTAATGATTTTATGGGGGGGGAGATTTTAACTGTCCACTATGCAAAAAGGGCCAAAAAGGCATTTGTGGTTTAATGTTGGAGCAGGACATTAATCTTACACATTTTAATCATACTCAAATCGGGGATCTGCTAAATGAGTTATTATTTAATTATGATTTGAGATACGCAAATGAAATGACACACCGACCAACACCATTTGCGCCAACATTTATTGGCAGGGGAGCATCTACCACTATTGACTTTAGCCTCTGCTCAAATGGTTATGGTCATAGGATAGGTAGCTTTAAGATTCTTGACTCACCAATTAGTGATCATTTACCACAAATACTTGAGTTTGAAAACCCCCTCGTGGTACGACAAAATGACCAGCCCCCAATGCAGGCTGCCCCGGATGTGGTGCTAGGAAGGCAAAATGGGTATATACTTAAGTGGAGCAAGGTGGTCCCTGAGGATTGCCTGGTAAAGCTGGTAAATACCTGTGCCGATAGTTTTAACATCTGCCTGGATGAAGACTCTAAGAGTGAATGCATAATAGAGCATTTTAACATCATTGCATCTACTATTAAAGAGAATCTGAGGGTGGAGCTGAAGAATTGGCCTAAGAATAGTAAAAGATGGTTCGACAAGACATGTACTAAGGCCCTTAAAGATCTTAAACATGCAATCCACCAGGTGCCCCGGGACACCTCTCAAATAAGAAACCTAAGGAAATGTTATAATGAATGAATGAATGAAATGGCTTTTATAACGCGCAACTATGCCCAATGGGCATCAAGGCGCCTAACTCAAACAACTAGCTAGGGGTAGTCAGATACAAGAGCTTACTGATATGCTTTAATGAAACACCAAGTTTTCAACGCTTTCCTGAAGAGATCAAGTGAAGGCTGTAGTTTGATCTCCAGGGGAAGTGTGTTCCATAATTGGGGTGCAAGAATGGAAAAGGCCTTGCTCCCCCATCTAGCCTTCTTAGCGCGTGGGACTACCAGTTGGTTCAGCTCTAGAGAGCGTAGACATCTGTTCGGGACATACCTCGTGAGCAAGGATCCCAGAGCATCAGCCGGACCGGCCATCAAGGCACGGTACGTGAGGCAAAGAAGTTTGAACGAAACTCTGGAAGGGATGGGGAGCCAATGAAGACTCTTCCTGGCCAAGGTCACAGATGTCAGCCAAGGCAGGGCCAGCACAAAACGCGCCGCCGCATTCTGTACGACCTGCAATCGCTGCAGGAGGCCCTTGTTGGCCCCGGCGTAGAGTGAATTACAATAGTCGAGCCGTGAACCAACAAGAGCGATCACAACCTGCTTATGTGCCTGTGGGGAAAGATAATGGACGATTCTTTTCAGAGTCCTAATGACACCCCAACAGGTGGCCACCGTCCTATTGACCTGGAGTTCCATGGAAAGCCGGGTGTCAAAAATGACGCCAAGATTCCTAGCAGATTGTGTAGGAGTGGGGCAGATGCCCAAGGATGAAGGCCACCACTCACCTGACCACAGGCCCTGGTCTTTGCCAAAGACCAGGACTTCTGTCTTGTCGCCGTTCAACTTTAGGGAGTTAAGAATCATCCACTCTGCAACAAGTTGCATGCAGGACCTGAAGTTGAACGCGGCGACATTCACAGGGTGGGTCAGGGACACCATAATCTGCGTGTCGTCGGCATACGACACGACCTCCATCCCCTGAGATCTTACTAGTCTTGCAAGGGGGGCCACGTAGATATTGAACAGGGTCGGACTCAAAGCCGACCCCTGAGGCACCCCACATTGCAAAGACTTAGCAGGGGAGAGGTAGTCTCCAAGCATTACACGCTGCTCTCGTTGATGGAGAAAAGAGCTCAGGAGACTAAGGGCCGGTCCTGCTACCCCTGCCTCCCTTAACCTAGATGTTAAAGTAGAGGGAGACAGGGTATCAAAAGCTGCTGTAAGGTCCAGCAGTACTAGCACGGTGGATTGACCAAGATCTACTTTCCGGCGGATATTATCCGTGACCTTGGTCAAAGCAGACTCCGTGCTATGAAGCTTTCTGAAGCCGTGTTGGGACCCATCCAGGAACCCTGAGGAATCAAGGAAGTTGGAGAGATGAAATTCAAATGGGCCTCCAACATCTTAGCAGGGGCCGGGAGAAGGGATATTGGTCTAAAGTTCTTCAATATTCCAGGATCCAGAGTGGACTTTTTGAGGAGAGGTTTTACAGTAGCTCTCTTCCATGCTACCGGGAAAATACCCTGTTCCATGGCTCCATTCATTATTTCCAACATTGGAGGAAGAATGATATCCCTACAGTCCTTTAGTATTTTCAAAGGGACCGGGTCCAGAGGAGAAGCTGATTTCGTTGTATCTAGGAGGTGATTGAGACCCTCCAGGGAGAGCACAGGGAAACGATTAAAGGCCTGAGGGGCATCCAGATCCCAAGATTCGAGAAGTTTGATCAGGCATTGATAAACAGGAAGAATGCCATAAAAAGGGTGGCATGGGAAGAATTATGTGCAGCCTCACAATCTAAAGATATATCTGCCTTCTGGAGGGTGGTAAATGCCCCCCTCCCCTATGATAATACTAAAGCTCGCATGGAAATTGCGATTGATGAAGACGATTGGGTTGCACATTTCTCCACTCTTTACATGTCCTTAGATTAAATTACTGATACAGGACTTCATTTAATATATGAGAAAGGGGACGAGGCACAAAAGTTAGTGGTAACTCTACCCGAAGTTTTAACGAGTCTGGAAGCCACAAAGGGGGGAAAGGCGGCTGGCCCAGATGGGATTCCGGTTGATCTGTTTAAAGCTAACAGTGAAATCTGGGGCCCTATGCTTGTACAGCTTTTTAATGCAGCCTTAGCAAGGGGACTGAGTCCATCATGGTTTACATCAATCATTGTTCCCATCTACAAGAAGGGAGATAGACATAATTGTGCTTGTTATAGGCCAATATCTCTTCTTGACTCATCTATAAAGATCCTCGGCAGAGTCATTTTAGCTAAACTACAAAACTGGGCAGAGGAAAATGGAGTAATAAGTGACCTACAATTCGGGTTCCAAAAGGGCATAGGAACAACTGAGCAGGGCCTAAATTTATTTCTTGTCCAGCAGAAATACATAATGATAAAAAGGGAGCGTCTTTATTTCACGTTCGTCGATCTTGCATCGGCTTTTGATTGAGTGTCTCATCATAAATTATGGGATCTGATGTTAAGGCTGGGCGTGGAAGAGTCGATCATTCGTTTCCTGAGGGAATTGTATGCAGGGGCCACTGCTACTGTTCGTTATGGAAAAGGGGGGAATGCAGTAGGTCTTTTGGGATAGGGCGTGGTGTACGCCAGGGGTGTGTCTGGCGCCCTTTTTATTCCTGATCTACATACACGGCCTGGAGCCTCGTCTGCTGCAAGAGTGCAGGGATATGCCCATGGTCGGAAAAAGATCTATCCCTGCACTCTTGTATGCGGACGACGCTGTGTTAATGGCTCGTACCCCCATAGCCCTGCAAAAATTGATAATATCCTTTAATAGGTTTATGCTCAGTTTGGATTTAAAAATTAACTGAAGCAAGACTTTTTCCATGAATTGTGGAGTGAGTACAAAGAAGCAAATGAAAACGATGTATATAAATAACGCTCCCTTAGAAAAAACATCTACCTTCCCTTATTTAGGAATCCTGTTCCATGAGACGGGTTCTTGGACAAGTGTGGTGAAGGCAAGAACGCTCTTGTTCTCGAAGGCAATAATGTCCTTAAAGAGTTTTATAATAAAACTGGGGGAAAAACCGATAAAGGAAATTTTAACTATTTATAATGCAACGTGTGTATGTG
Organism: Lissotriton helveticus; assembly: GCF_964261635.1. Taxonomy (NCBI): domain Eukaryota; kingdom Metazoa; phylum Chordata; class Amphibia; order Caudata; family Salamandridae; genus Lissotriton; species Lissotriton helveticus. The sequence goes on from NC_136057.1 coordinate 323,218,891, forward strand.
TGGCTTTGTATGGAGCTGGCCTTTGGGGGTATTCTAATATAAAACCCATCCAAATAGTTGAAAACAAGTTTATGCGACATATCCTGTCTACACCAGAAAGTACTGCGACCTTTATTTGTCACGCGGAGCTCGAGCAGTTGTATATTTCAGATACAATTAGAATCCAGCCCATTCTCCTGTGGCACAGGGTATGGACTACAAATGAGTGTGTACTAAATCGAGCCATACTTCAGGACGTGTTAAAACTTGAAAATGTAAATGGTCTCAAGTGGTTAAATTACGTCAGAATGTTTCTGACGGAAATTGACCGCTTACAATATTATGATGATCCATCCACAATGGTACATATTTCCAGAAAACTATTGAAAAAGTTGTGTATGGAGCACCTGAGGGAAAAAAGACTGTTAGAAGAAACTAAGAAAAAGACGGTTTCTTCGCACCAGTTGATCCTATCCGGAGATAAATTACAGCCATACCTCAGCCTCCCTTTGTCTAATTATGAAAGATTTCTACTCACACGTTTGAGATTCAATATTGTTTTTAGGTTATTGACTTTCCCTGAAATGACCTCTTGGTCAAATGAACTGTCTCTGTGCCCTTGTGATGAATTATCCGTGCAATCTGACATTCACGTTTTATTTTTTTGTAAATTTTATACTTTGCCCCGTAGGAAATTTATTGTCCCTATTCTAAAAGAGATGAATTTAAACAGATGTTGCCCAGCGTTTTTAGATTTGCAAAAAATGGACACTGTTTTTATTGTTGCATCACTATTAGATTTTTTTAAACATGTTTTTAAATTCCGGAAATCAATTTGTATGGATGAAATTTAAATCGGTGTATATTGTGAAAACCAAAAACTGTGATAACTTCTACTTACACAAAAAGTTTCTTCCTATCACTGTAAATGAATGTTATTTGTCGCTTTTATGGTTATTGACTTTTTAACCGAATAAAGTATTTTGATTACTGATTACTGTATGGAATACATTTTATTTTCCAATAGGCAAGGTTTCACAGAATGTAAGCAAGTTAAGGGGTGCCAGGGCTTTTCTGCTAACTGTTTATTCTGAAAATGTTCAACAAAGTTCAGATACCATATGTAGACTAAGAACTGAGTAGAATGAGATTGAGAAGAACTTTGTACCAGAAACTTGAGACAGAGAGTGAAACAGAGTAGTAATACCCATTATTTACTGAAGGCCACAGGGAGACACATCCACCCTTCATTTGGCAGGGTAATCTTCCATACAGCACAGCCGAGAATAGTAAATGTTGCTACTTTCTTACCATTATTTCTATTGTTTATGCAGGTGTGACCATCACTGAAACTCAGTATAGGCTGCTTATGTTGCTAAATTTAGCCTATTTAGCTGAAAGTAAGGTGGGGTGTGAAATATCAATATAAATATGCTTCATGATACAATCACAAAGTTGATATATTTTTTATTGTTCACCCTCCTGATAAGTATCATTGCCACTATGTTGCTTATTTTTATAACAGTTACTATTCACATTGTATTCACTAGGATAGGGTTTTGATTTTATATACATCTTGAAAATATATTCCTGGTCTCCAAGTGTTTTTGAGTGTGCCTTTCCATAATGAGAGAGAAGTTGGGTACTGCTGAGGATCTGCCAACCTCGCACTAGCCGAAACCTTGCGCATCCAAAGGGCCAGAGCAGGCGGAAGATCGTTCTCTCACATTGCAGCCAAGACCTGGAATGAGCTGCCGACAGACATCAGATGCACCCCCTCCCTAAACACCTTCAGGAAGGCTCTCAAGACCTGGCTCTTCGGCTGAACGGATCTGCATACCGCCACCCCCTCCACCCCCTCTCTCCTCAGTGCCTTGAGACCCTCATGGGTGAGTAGCGCACTTAGAATTCCCTGATTGATTGATTGATTAATTGCTAACTATCCCTGTGAAATCTCACAGAATTGATCATTTCCTAGAATGCATCTCACTCAAGTAATGCTCAGTAGGTTGCACAGTGGTTGCCGGTCCGCCTGGCTTTCTGTCTCAGGTTGGCACATTGGAAAAGTCCTTGGTGCCACATGGTAAATAAAACCTTTTACTGGGCTGTGTTCTGTAAAGAAATCCAGAAAACGTATCACCATCCAGCCATAATAACCCTACGAATCACTGAATTCATACCAGCACTGCTCCTAGACTTCTTAGTAGTTAAGTTATTAATGCCCCCCGAGCAGCCTGTATTTACTAAAACACAATATTATTAATCTCATTTTGAAAAAAACATACCTATTGAGTCCAAAGCTCATCTACTTTGCCATGATCTCCACCATACCTTTCACAAGTCGGAATATGAAGACTAATGTTACCAAACAACTAGACTAGTACATAGTACGAGAGGGGCAGGTGTGCAGCAGCCAGAGTGGCTGAATCTGGGGCCCTGGTCCCATGGTTCGATTCCCGGCGGCAGCTCAGCTCAGCACCATGTGACCATGGCAATATCTTACTTGATCTACATGACGACCCCCCGGCACCTGGGCACCCTTAGGGGTGATAAGATCGCGTTTTACAAATGTGGAATTAATGATTACATTGTAACTAACAACATCATCTTTGATGTTTAATTGGACTCATGAGGAATAACGTCCACATTGACAGGCCTAATAGTCATTGATCAATCTGCCGCCGCCCATAAAGTGGACCACCAGATAGTCATTAAATGCCTATATGAGACGATAAAGGGGACGAGAACTGAGCTCAATTGGACAGACTTTTCCCTTTCAACTTATAGCCTCCACGTTTGACTCACCTTATGCAAGCACATCTGGGCTACATTTCAGGGATCCACATTGGTTCTCATTGTCTCGTCCTCGGTTCAGTGTGCACATGCGCCCACAAGCCAAGCTCCTAAAGCAATACCACTTTAAATTCCAGCCTGTACTTACCCTAACTGGACGCTGTTCACAAAGGTGTGACTCACTATCTGAACACACTAAGGGGCCCATTATGATGTCGGCCGGATTGCCTTCGCCAGGCATATTACGATGGCTAAATTTAGGGGCCTTTCCGCGGCGGCAATGCCGCCACGGAAGGGCAGGCGGTGATTGCCGCGGGGGCACCCTGCGGGGCCCCCAGGTGATGCCAGTGTTGGGGGTGCACATGGGGGGTACCTATGGTACCCCCCACATTTGTATATGCAAAGCGGCAGGCACCGCGCGGTGCCTGCCGCTTTGCATATGCAAATGTGTGCTGAAATGTTAATCATTGTGGCGGGCGGTGCTGAGTGCACCGCCCACCACAATGATAAACATGTAGGATGTGCCCGCCTCTGTGGCGGGCATATCCTAATTCCCCCTACGGGACCCCCGCCCTTATGGCGGGCGGTCCCGTTCTCCGTTAGGGTGGCGGGCGGACAAAGTCTGCCCGCCACCCTAATGTGCCCCTAAGTATGGCACTGCCGCCATTGATCTCTAGCTGATAGAACTGCTGGAAAAGTATCATAGAGTACACATGCATTCCCAAAACTCGGATCCTAAAGCTACAGGGCTGAGCAATAAGGTGTCAAGGATCTGCCTTAATTTGAAAAACAATGAGGCACCGATCACATCAATGAAAAAATGTCACTAGCAATAAGTGGAGCAACGCACACACCGACCAAACTTTATTTCCCCAGCATGCAGTGTCCCCTTGCACGTAACCACCACTCAAGTGAAGGTCACTTAATTAACCCAAAGAGATTCAAAAGAAAGAAATAAGGAGTATAACTTCTCATAGTGGGGTGACCACCTCACTCTAAGTCATTATGGACACTGTGTCCACTATTACATTTTGACCCACAAATCACTTTTTTCAGGTATGTTGGTCTGATATGTTAATTGGAAGAAAATTAAGACTGCAACACCCAGGATTCACTAGGTATCACATGAAAGTTCTGTATTGGAAACAGTGTCCATAATGCTATGAAGTGAGGAGGTCATCCTAATTGGAGCCCACACTGATAAACTTGTAGGATTATTAGTAAGTGTTCACCCGAGTTGCCACCTGTTCAGTACCAATCTGAAAGTTTTTCCCTTTGGCTGCTAGGAGGATGCAAGATTCTTCCTTCTCTCAAAGGAACCACTAGTCCAGGTCTCACTGCCCACTCTGCAATGCTTTGCTTACCCATCAACAGAATCCATCCCAGTCCATTCAGGGACTCACAAAGGACATGAGGTCAACTCACACGAACTTTGGTCACCATAGAAGAATCGACATACCTTCTAATAAATTAATTACATACATATTTAACTGTCTTCTTTGATGGAAGGATGGCCCCAGAGCTCAGTACGACTATATGAGGACTGCAGCTGAAGACATTTATAGTATGATGGACTTTCCTCCCTTTATCAGGCTCACTGAAAATACAGATAGTCTCCATATGTAGTCAAGAGTTAGGAGCCATATTGGCCACCTTTGGTTGGTCGGCTTTACTAAGAACACTTCAACCAGTGTGGTTCCATCTTAAGCCTTTGGAAGTCTGGCTTCCGCCGCACAGTAAATGAGGTGGAGGAACTGAGAGGAGGGTGGGCTGGACTTCACATTTGCCTTTTTTCTCTCTGTCCTCTAAATGACACCCTAAGTCTGCCTGCAAGCCCTCATTCCCTGAGAATATTAATTGTATCATGAAAAAAATCTGGATTTATAATGCCTGGATACTGAATATTGCTGGACATCACTCCCAGTTCATGAAAAATTGGTCATTGTGTGCTGAATGTGAGTTCCCATAAGGCACAGGGTCAGACTGATTTGCATATAGCCATGTCTGAACTGGGGTGGCTGAGTGAACTAAAGAATGGTGATGGATTAAACCCAGATCAGTTGACTGGGGGTGAGTGTTTGATTTGTTCAAGCGCTCCGTCCATCATCCCCTTTTGTATCGCTTTGTTCGCCCTAAGTGTGGCAGGGTATACTCAGACGTGAGTCCCTTGTTCACTTGGCCACTGGATTCAAGATAGCCTGGCTGATGAGGATTATGAATCCGAAACCGGTCCCAGGATGCTTGTTTCCGGTCCAGGGAAGACATGGCTTGGCAGTTCGGGCTGGACTGTTCCCATAAGGCACAGGGTCAGACTGATTTGCATATAGCCATGTCTGAACTGGGGTGGCTGAGTGAACTAAAGAATGGTGATGGATTAAACCCAGATCAGTTGACTGGGGGTGAGTGTTTGATTTGTTCAAGCGCTCCGTCCATCATCCCCTTTTGTATCGCTTTGTTCGCCCTAAGTGTGGCAGGGTATACTCAGACGTGAGTCCCTTGTTCACTTGGCCACTGGATTCAAGATAGCCTGGCTGATGAGGATTATGAATCCGAAACCGGTCCCAGGATGCTTGTTTCCGGTCCAGGGAAGACATGGCTTGGCAGTTCGGGCTGGACTGTTCCCATAAGGCACAGGGTCAGACTGATTTGCATATAGCCATGTCTGAACTGGGGTGGCTGAGTGAACTAAAGAATGGTGATGGATTAAACCCAGATCAGTTGACTGGGGGTGAGTGTTTGATTTGTTCAAGCGCTCCGTCCATCATCCCCTTTTGTATCGCTGAATGTGAGTAAACAGCACTGCATGTGTCTCTTTGAATCTGGAAGTTGTATTCACTTATTCTGCTTTTTGTCTGGTAAAACAGTAGCCTCTCCTAAACCTATATTATAATGTAATTGGCTTCTCTGGTTTGACCTATCTAAGATCAGGGTTGAGGCGCTGGTTACGCTGTCTGTGTTATATAATGGACTGGCATCTAGGAGGCGTGACACACAGGAGGAAGCAGTGAGCACTCAATATCTGTTTCTGCCCTAGAGCTGAGGATGTTCGACCTCACACAGCCGTATGATGGGGCGGGGGAATGGGGTCGTCAGCGACGGGTCAGAGTCTAGGCGTAACACTTACGAGCTATGGGTGATTGCCTGGGCTGTTACGTGCTTGCTACTGTAAGAGAAAGAAACATGCTCCACCCAACTATGCATGGTCCCTCCCGAAACCAGGTGTGTGTTTTGATACAAAACTCAACCCAGGCTAGCATTATGGACACTGTTTCCAGTACCGAACTTTCATGTGATAACCTAGTGAATTCTGAGTGTTGCAGTCTTAATTTGCTTCCAATTAACAATTCAGACCAACATACCTGAAAACAGTGATTTTTGGGTGAAAATGTCAATAGTGGACACAGTGTCCATAATGACTTAAAGTGAGGTGGTCATCCCACTCCACTGCTGAGAAGTCATACTCCATATTACCAGTACCTCCTGCTGTCAGATCACCCACTGAGGCAGGGCATGTTGCTGCAGTGTGCACACCTCCTCCTCCTTGGGAGTGGCACCTCTAATGATTCTCCTAGTGGTAAGCAACACTCCGAGTAGCCTCGTGCTGGAGAAGGCGAGGGCTAGCATAGCCCGCGATGCCATTATGGCGGTCACACTAGTCCCTAGCTTAGGAGAGGTGGGGGAGACCGCATCAGCAATGACGCGGCACTCCCTTCCGCATTGTAACCAATAGGCTAGAGGCGGCACTGTTGAACCGGAAGCACTTCGGTGCTTCCGGTCCAAATCGTACAGCCTGTGCCCAGGTAGACCGGTCTGGTCTGGTCAGCCTGGGTTCTCTCTTTATAAAGGGGAAATGGGAAGCAGGACAGTCTCTTGTCCTTGCTCCCCACAGGACTATCCACCGGTCTTGCTGTGGGCCCGTAATCCAGGGGTAGTGACAGCTGGTAAGTAGGCTTTCAGGTACGGGGGCCGGGGGAGTCATCCTTCCCAGTGGGCCTGGGGCCACCCACGCACGCGCATCAAGGCACCAGTATGCAGAAGTCTGCAGCCCCCATAATGGAGTTTAAGTCACAGGGCGTAGGGGGGGCCCAGGGAAAAGTATCCACCCGGGAGTCGTATTGGTAGTACACTGGGGATCAGGGGAGCTGCCAGTCATTGACCTTGCCGTAGGCTCTAGATGGGACACGCAGAAAGAAAAATATATGCATTGTTAGATTTATGGTAGGAGTGTCTTGTGTATTAGACTGTGTTAAGGTAAGCCCTGTAACAACATTTGTCTATCAATGTATCTGTACTTTCTGCGTAAATTCTGTATATAATGTTTTTTTTAAATGTTTGTTAATTTTTAATAAATACAGCCAGGGGGATTACACCCCCCAATCCAAAAATATAATATTTTGGTGTGGTTTCAAATGATGTAGCCTGGGGGAGGGAGGTGCCATCTATACCCCAGAATTAATTTGCAGTGCCCAGCAGTTGGAGTAGGGGACCTAGGTAAGTACCAGACCATATGGCTAGGAGCCGGAGTTGGCACTCGGCGGCGAGCAGAACAGACGGAGCTCGAGCGTTTGTTAATTTCTCTTGATATACTGTAAATTGGTATGTTGGCTGGGTGCAAGGAACACAACATGGCACTTGCTTTCAATGCACATCACACAAAGGCAAATCACTGCCTGAGGCTCCAGGCCCAGCCGAGCCCGCCCTTTTTTCTCAGCGACTGAGTCCCTGCGCACTGGAGATGAAAGAGATGTGATGAAGTCTTACATATCTTAAATATCTGACGCGAGGAGCACAAAGCACTCCCAGCATGCACTGCCACGCTGCTCCTCACAGGCAACGCGGCTTCTCCCTGCCAGCCGTCACCTTTTCAAGTTGAACATCTCAGCGGGCTAAGCACAGGCCAATGGCGCTGCAAGAGTTTTGAGAGGGGGAGTGGCAAAAACATGAACCCACCAAAGGCATACGGTTGTCAAAGATTAAAAAACTACTCTAAAAGCAAGTGTACTCGATGAGGGTCTCATGTTTGGTGAAGGGGTTGTGCAGGGTTCAATAGTGCATTTTGGAGCGTGTGTTAACAAATATATGGCTAGTGTGGAATGTACCCAGGGCCACTGGAATTATGCAGTGGGGTGGTGGAGGGGGCAAATTATGCAGCAGAGTTGAGTAAATTATGTGGCACGAAAAGCCAAATTATGCAGCATAATGTGGCACATTTTGTAATGGTATTACTTCTTTATTTCATTATTTTTAAACTTGGTAACACTCTTTGGGTATTGGTTGCACCTCATTAGTACCAGTTTCAAATCCAAATATAGCAATAAGCAACACAAAGGTGTGCAGTTCAGTTTTGCACAGGGCCTTTCAATGAGCAGCAACACGTGCTATGGCATTTTTTGTAAACTTTTGAAAAGTGTGAGCTAGAAACAAACTTTTGAGGGGTTAAAATCTGTACATTATGCGGCAGGTGATGGATTATGTGGTAAATGAGGCAAATCTATAATTATGGCAAAATTGCAGTGGCCACACAATTACATAATTCCAGTAGCTCTGAGTGTTAATAATAACAATTATTTATGTGCCCTCTGTCTGTTTCCTCTGCTGCTGCTGCCCCTGTGGCCCCTCTCCCTGCTGACTCTCGTTCCCGCCTCCCAGCCTCGTCCCTCCCCCCTCCCCTATTTAATGTCGAGCGGTGCGCGGTCGCGCAGCGGGTACGCCGGTGGTGTGCCAAAGGCAAGCCCGACCGCGACCAGCGCCAGGAACACTGGATCACCGAGGCCCTACCGTTATGGCTCCGCCGCCCTCCACGCACTCAATCCCGGGAGACTCACCATCTGCCAAAACTCCTCACTGACCACCACCCACGGACAGTTCTCGTGCAGACTCTGCCGAAGATCCTTCATCATCGACAACGCCCCCACCCCCAACTGCAGAGGGCTCGCCGGACACTCGCTCTGCCGAAACCCTGACATGCATCCTCCTCGACGTACGCTCCCTGCACAGACACGCCGTAGAGATCTGGGACCTGATCGACAGCCTTTCACCCAACGTCACCTTCTTCATGGAAACCTGGACCAACGCCACCTCCAGCCCAACATTGCCACGGCTATCCCAGACGGTTACAAGATACAGAGAAAGGACCGCCCTCACCGCCAAGGAGGAGGACTCGCAATCGCACACCAGACCTCCCTCCGACTCTCCACCTCCAGCACGTGCGACTCCCACTCCAACTTAGAACACCTCCACTTCCATATTCAGACCAGCCCCAGGTCCATGCTAGGGGGCACCCTCGTCTACAGACCCCCTGGACCCTGCACCCAGTCTGCAACTACCATCGCCGAGCTCGTCGCACCCCACGCCATCACCTCTATGGACTACATCCTACTTGGGGACCTGAACTTCCAACTCGACAATCACAGCGACCCCGACTCTACCACTCTCCTTGATAACCTTGACAACCTCGAACTGAAGCAGCACGTCAACGCTCCCACTCACAGAGCTGGACACACCCTTGACCTCATTTTTGTAGGAGGAACTAACATCAGTTTCAGCCACACCACCCGGCCCCTCTGGACTGACCACCACTGCGTACATTTCACCTGCAACACCAGCACAGCACCCAAGCCCGCCACGCGCGCGCCATGAAGGAACTGGAGCAAGATCACAGAGGAACACTTCAACACCACCCTCCTCTGAAACCCCCCTGCACCACGACCGACACCAACTCTACAGCCAAAGAATTTCACCGCTGGGTCACCTGCTGCACCGACAAGCGTGCTCCCCTCCTCCACCCCGCCAAACAACGCCCCTGAAAGCCGCCTGGTTCACCACAGAACTACAAGAAGCCAGGTGCATCTGCAGAAGCCTCGAGAAAACCTGGCAAAACCAGAAAACCACAGAAGCCCTGAACACCCACAGGAGCGCCCTGAAGGAATACCACCAGCGAATTAGACACACCAAACGGACCTTCATCAGGAACAAAATCCTCACAAACGCAACCAACGCCAAAGAACTGTTCAGCGTAATACAGCACTTCGCCAAATCCCCCAGCGAAGCCACAGATGTCACTCCCTCCCAGGAACTCTGCAACAAGCTCAGCTCCTTCTTCCATTTGAAGATCCAGGACCTCTATGACAACTTCAGCGAACAGACCCCCGACACCACCCCCCTCCCCAACGCCGTCGACAAGCCCACCATCATGACCTGAACGCCTGCTTCAGCCGAACACATCATCGCGACCATGAAGAAGACCGACTCAGGAGCTCCCTCGGAACCCTGCCACCGCACATCTTCCACAGGGCCGCCTCCAACATTTCACCCGAATTAGGTTGAACCATCAACTCCTCCTTCAGATCAGGCACCTTCCCAGACGACTGGAAGTGGGCAGAGGTTAAACCCCTCCTTAAGAAACCCACGGTCGATCCGACAGACCTGAAAAACTACCGCCCCATCTCTCTCCTCCCCTTCGCTGCCAAAGTCACAGAGAGACTCGTAAACGCCCAGCTGACCATCTTCATTGAGGAGAACTCCATCCTCGGCGCCGCCCAGTCTGGATTCCGCAGCAACCACAGCACCGAGACTGCCCTCCTTGCCGCCACTGACGACATCAGCATACTACTCAACCAGGGACACACCGCAGCCCTCATCCTGCTGGACTTCTCCACAGCTTTCGACACCATCTCACATCGCACTCTCACAGCCAGACTCCATGACGCAGGGATACAAGGTTACGCCCTCAACTGGATCCAATCCTTCCTCTCTGGCAGAACCCAGAGGATCAGACTCCCCCCTTTCCTCTTCGAATCCACTGAGATCAACTGCGGACTACCCCAAGGATCATCGCTCAGCCCCACGCTTTTCAACATCTACATGGCCCGCCTCGCCACCACCGTCAGACAGCATGGGCTCAGCCTTGTATCCTACGCCGACGACACCCAGGTCATCTTCACCCTCACGAAGAACCCAGATGACACCTGACTCTGCTCCCAGGAAGGAATAAAGGACGTTGCAGCCTGGATGAAGGACAACTGCCTGAAGTTCAACTCAGAGAAGACTGAGGTCCTCATCCTCGGACCATCCACATCCGCCAGGGACAACACTTGGTGGCCTTCCACCCTCAGGAGTCCGCCCACCTCTACAGACCACGCACAGAACCTCTGCATAATCCTCAACTCCTCCCTCACCATGACCCGCCAGATCAAATCCGTCGCCTCCATCAGTTTCAACTGCCTACGCATCCTACGCGAGACCTTCAAATGGATTCCCCCCCCCCCCCGAATGCAAAAGGACTGTCACCCACATGCTCATAACCAGTAGACTGGACTACGGCAATGCTCTCTATGCCGGAGTCAACAAAACTCTTCTACACAAATCCCAAACCATTCAGAACACCGCTCCCAGACTCGTCCTCGGAAGAACACCACACAAACACATGACACAACACCTATGAGACCTCTACTGGCTCCCCGTCGAGAAGAGAGTTACCTTCAACCACCTCACCCACGTCTACAAATCCCTCCACAACATCGGACCCAAATACCTCAACGAGAGAGTCTCCTTCCACGTACCCAAGAGGAACCTCCGCTCTGCTGACCTCACCCTGGCAGAGACCTCCTGCATCCGCAGAAGCAGAGCTGGTGGAAGAGCCTTCTCCTACATTGCAGCTAAGACCCGGAACAAGCTCCCAGTACACATCAGGCGCTCCCAAAACCCTGCACAGCTTCAGGAAGGACCTCAAGACATGGCTCTTCGACTGAGCTGGACCTACACATCCCCCCTTCTATGCCCCCCCCCCCAGTGCCTTGAGACCCTCACTGGTGAGTAGCGTGCTTTATAAACCCCCTGATTGATTGAATAATGATCATTAATCTTTATTGCTTGATTACTAAAAATCATTGCAATCAAAACATCTTCACATCACACAATCTTAAAAAACTGTACCACGAATACTATTTAAGAATTTACCAATACATTCATAATAATATCTCAAAACCAGACCAATTCACCATACATTGTACATCAAAGGAAAGGATATAAAATCAATCAGACATGGGCTTAATCATACATTGTTAATTACATTAGTAACACATATAAAAATACTATAACAAGATTTTGCACATTTTGCAGTTTTAAGTGACAACGTGCAATGATTACTAAATCCCTATATATAACGACAAAAATAAAATGCAATACAAATACATCAGTGGTTACTATAGCAAAATATTGCACATATTGCATTTTAAAGTGCTGACGTGCAGTAATTACAAATTCCATTATATAAAGACAATAATCAAGTGTATCAATAATTACTGTAACAGGGGAGTTTCTATTATTACATTTCTAGTTATCACCCTAGCAGCTTGAACACTAAGTTATATAAAATGTAAAAAGAATATTTAAAAAACTATTAAGTTCCAGGGACATATATATAATACATCTCAAACTTGTTATACCAAAAAAAATTCGGCTGCACTTAAACTTTTTATCAATTGGCATAACAACCGGATCGATTAACCAGAAAATGGCATAATTAGTGCCTGATGAGCTGATCTAACCTCGATCCTTAAGAATAGGTGTTTCAAAAAAGTACGTAGAATGTTAATCAGCTTGGGACACACGCACACTATATGTACTAATGTTTCTTGAGGCCATCCGCATAGTCTACAATTAGAATCCTGCCACTGCTGAATCCTTGATTGCGTGCCCTCTTTTGTTGAATATATTTCCATTCATAATTTTAAAAAATATACTTTTTATCTTGGCTGAGAAATTAGGAGTATGGCTGAATGCGTAGAGATTGGTATGAGTTAATCACTTACCGTGCATCATTTTTCCCTGCCAATGCATTTTTATCAAACATTTTGTACAAATTAACTTGTAGTTGGGCATTTTCAAGTCTTGCAGCGCTATTTGCAGACCAATATCCCTCAGAGAGGTTGAGATACTGGATCTTCAGTTGACAGCATAAGCAGACTTATCTATTTCTAACTAGCAATTGTTCCCTAGGGATGCATGCGCTGATGAGAACATAGAGACCATACATTTAAAAAATGCTCCTTTTGATACCAGGCACTGTTTCTGGAGACCAAACTCAAATGTTATTCCTGCTTGGCCTACTGATCTGGCAATCCCGAAAGTTGCTTTGAAGCCCTTAACTACTAACTGCATTTGTGGGCAAATGCAGCACTTTCTTCTTCGCACAAATTTTGTCAGGCTAAACTTGACTGAATTTGTATGTGAAAATACCGCAACAGTCTGAGTTTTGTAGTTCAGAACAGAGTTAAATGTGTTAATGCCACGTTATTCCTCATTACGAGGTGTAGAACTCAGAATGGGTAGGTAATAACACACTTGCAGAACTTCAGCTGTATTTATTCCATACCATGGATCCCATAGTGTTTCAATGTTGCAGTTATTTTTTGAAATCCTTTAAAATGTTAGTTTTAAACCAAGCAGACGTCTTTATATACATGTGAGTTATAAAACATTAACTCATTACAGGCTGATGCTTTCATGCTCTCTTGTACATTAGCAGAGTGTCACAATGGTTAGGTTACAAAATGCCTTCAATTTTGAGTCAGCAAAAGTAAAGGCTACTATAAAAGATTTACCAGCAGCTGGTCTTTGAATAAGCATTGAATAGCACAGCACAAACATGCAAAAGCTTCTTTATTCATTTTCAAAATTAACTTCTTCAGGGGTATTTGGGCGTGATGCAGCACCTACCACGCCCCTAGTTCCAGCACCTGATCTATGTGCAAGAAGCAAATCCCACGTTCAAAAAACAGAAATAGCTCTTTCTTTTTCAGAGACCTATAAAATGAGTAGCCTTCTGCCATGGCTGTGAGTAGATGTGGGCTTGTCCTCGCTATGTGTTCAGAACAGCCTCCACTTCATAAATGGTCAAGCTCAGCATATAACTGAGTGGTAGTGCCTATGAGCAGGCCTCATTAGTCCCTATGATTTATGGCTATGTTGCATTTGCCCCTCACATCTGGCTCAGTCATTAGGGTGGGTGCACCCACTCCCATATCCGTAGATTGGGGGGGGCTGCTGAAATTTGATGGTATTGTTCAGCGACCATTAGGTTGACAGGGTCCCCGATGTTGAACACTAGGAGGCGTGTGATCTTCAACCTGCCTATGGTTTATGATTTGTATGTCTTCCAAGGTTTCATGAAGATAGATATGAAATGCACCCCCTCACAGGGTCTTCCAACTTAGGTTGGTCCATTCTTTGATAAGTGCCACATTAAGCTTTCCTCGGGGTGCTAAAGCTAGTGACCTTGCACTGACACATCTTTGAAGAGTGGTTCACTCACTTCACCACAAGCAGATCACCCTGATCCTTTGGCTCTGCAGGGGCCTTTTTGTGGAGGTCTTTCTCCTCTAAGCCCACACACACAGATGGCTTTTCTTTCTTTGATGTACCAGGCCTGTAGCTTGCCCCACAGTGCACGCACACTGTGGGTTGTCATTGGTTTGTGGGGTTGAGAAGGCCGACGTCACGCATCCTGCTTGCAACGCTGACAGATCCATGGGCATTCCCAGGCCTACTATCTGCAGAGTATTATTCAAGGCTCTTGGGAAATTACCTCCCTCAGTGTAAATGATGGACAGTCTTCTATATATATATATACACACACATATACAGCCAGCTTTAGGTCGATTCCTTTCAATCACTGGACTTTTTTAACCAACTTCTTTAGGCCATTGGCTTGATGCTTTGTCAATCACATTTTGGCTCATCCCAGTGGACAGTCAATATGGAGTAATGCTTACAGTGTTGGACTTCGGTCTGGACTCATTCCAGCACCACGCTGAGGAAAAAAGCCTGTGCAATTCCCCCGGGTGTAGCAGAGAGGTCTATAATAATACCAATAGGTCTTGGTTTAATATGTGAATGCATGTATTGTTAGCATTTAGACTGAGACGCACAGGAAGGAGGCAGCAAGTTAAAGCGAGTGGAGTTGGAAGACATTAGCATTAGGTGAGAGACAAATACTCTACTGGGCTGGAACAAGATGTAATTGCTCAAATCTCAAGCCAATGGCTTAAAGAGCTAGTCAAAGAAAGCCAATGGTTGAAAGAGGCGGCCCCAAAGCCCACTCTCTGTATATTGTGAGCAATACGTCTATCTCACAGCTGCCCTATCCAAGTACAGACTTAAACAAACTCAGAATGAAATTATAAAAAAATTAGGTGGATTTTCAGAAGACTGGCATGGGTGTCATAGTCTGCAAGAGGCAGGGAAATGTACCTATCTGGAACCAAATCTGGGCCCTAATCGCAAAGGTACATTTACACTTGAGTAAATATACCTGTAAATGTACTACTTTTGGCTATTCACCGTTTCTGAATGTAAATTTACTACAAAGTGCATACCAACATGTCTCAACCTGCCAAGTTTACGAGTATAAAGTTAGTATTAGTAACTTTTCACATGTTTTCACATACATACTCTTTTGCCTGCTTTGTGGATGATCTTTTGAAGCCTGCAGCCACCTCTTGAGCTCTCCCATGACATCCCTGATGCGTTCTCAAGCCCCCTTACCAGCCGCTGTCCCTCACACCTCTTACCCACCCTAAAGACAGTTCAGGTTATTGTTGTGCTGTTTGCGTTCATCACAACTCTGTACGAAATCTCACACATCCCCCACACTTTTTGTCAACTATTTATATTTTGTTGCACCTCATATACAAAATAGCTGCAGAACAGTTGTGCAAGCTCCACTGAGACCACGGATTAAGATAGGTGAAGAAAGACACACCCAAACAACCCTCAGTCATGTATTGTTGAGGGATTGGAAGAGGCTGCAAGCCAGGGTGACATCTAAGTGCTGCTTTATGGAATTAGGAGAGAACAGCCATGGTTTATTTGCTTTCTGGAATACAAGGTGAGGCTCTATTTTTGGATGCAGGATGGAAGTGATTTCTATATAACAACACATTAAGGGATCTATTAAAAGGGGAATCTCAATCCTTTGCAAGGGCTTGGAACACAGTCTCTGTCAGTGACAATGCTGCTTCCATGTAAAAAATGTATTTATTTGAAGAGTTTTTTATAGCGCTGCTAGACCCAAAGGAATCAGAGCACTTTACATGAGGATCAGTGTGTTACAGGTTACATACGTTACATCAGTTACAATTACAAGTATAGGAGAATGACTTGAGAATATTTAATAAAAAAGTTATTAGCGCTGCATAGCCAAGACTAACGACTTAAGGGGAATGTAGTTCTGTTCCATGAAGGACACTATCTACTTTGCAGAGGGCCCCCTCGAACACAAAAAGACCGTCACTCACGCCCTGGTCACCAGCAGACTCGAATACGGCAACGCACTATACGCCGGAATAAACAAAAACCTCACACACAAGCTACAGAACATCCAGAACCCCGTTGCACCGACACCGGACCAGCATACCTGAACCGCCAACTCAAATTCAACACAGCCCAAAGGACCCTCCTATGAGCCCAGCACTCCTACGCCGTGGTCCCCCGCACATCTCTCCCCATCTTCACAAGAAACCTCAAAACCTGTTTCTTCGACAGACCCTCTCCTTGATGGACTGGAACATGTGAAACTCCCCACCTCCAGCACCTTGAGACCCTCATGGGTGAGTATTAGCGCTTAACAAACATGTGATTAATTGATTGAGGGCCACTAGCAACAGTGATGCACTTGTAAGAATGTAGTTTCAAGAAGAGAGGGGGAGAGGGGTTGGCCTAACGGCTAAGGCGCTCGACCTCGGACCTGGGGATCTGGGTTCGAGTCTTGGTAACGACGCCAAAAAACCCCTGTGATTCTGGGCAAATCACTTAATCTCCCCGTGCCTAAAATGAAAGTGTGTCCTCATGTAATGTAACTGGTGCTATGTAAAGCGCTCTGATAACTGGTTCGGTTCTAGTTCGCGCTATATAAAACTCTGCAAAAAAAAAAAAAGAGGATAAGCAGCCTCTTAGCTTGGTTCTGGATCCTTTAAACTCTGAACAGTAGGTGTAATGGTGTGTTGAGATAGAATGTTTGGCATATGATAGAAGAGACTCAGGGAAATTGTATTATTTGTCTTCAGGACATAAGGGTGTGGAAGCTAATTTTGATAAAAGAATTGACCTTTGATGTACACTCATTCATTAACATGCAAGGCTGCTTCAGAGATTCTAATGGTGTGTGATCCACACCCTGATTTGTAGGCTAATAGTGGACTTGCCTGAAGTGTGGCTAAGTAGTGCAGGTCAAGACTTTCAACCGCATTCAGCTTTAAGTGGTTGCTTGTCAGTAAGTCACTGGCAGCCAGCTGACATGGTTCATCTGCTCGAGTCAAAGTTTGCAGATAATATCTATACTTAGTTGTTGTTGCAGGTAAAGGCCAAAGCATGTATCAGAGAGAGGGACTGTGACTTCTAATAACAGAGGCAAAAGCAGAGCTCTGAGGGACACCAGAAGCAACAGGCAATAGGAACGAATGATAGAGATGCAGTGTGATAGGCGTAAGGAGCTCCATATCAGGTTCTTGTCCAGGGTGCCCATTTTAGATATACATTGAATGGGAAGGGTGGCGTACTGCTTCAAAAACAATGGATAAATGCAGTAAGGGGAGAGAGGCAGGTCCGCTGCTATCCAGTTATGAGTTTAGATCATCCGGGGTAGAAATGACTAAGAATTCAGTCTAGTAAAGAGGGTGGACCACTACTTATGAGTCTGCAAGCAGGTTATACATCTTGGTGTGTTGAGACAGCTGTTGAAATGCTCCCCTTTCAAGAAGGTGTTCCAGGAAACCTTGACTTTTAGTTGGTCTCTGCTGCTCTGTGTTTGACATTGATTGCACTGTTTTTCAGCAGCATCTTGAAATAGGAGACCTGAGGTAAGTAATTATAATTTAAGACGAGCTTTATTAGGAGCACCCACACATCGTACAACAAAAAGCAACTGATTAGAACAAGAACTTATGTCATAAAGAACCAAATCCAACTATCAATGTTATCACTGGAACTCAAGAACATTCCATTTGACACAATTATAAATACAGCACACCCCCCCAAAAAAAAGATATATATATATATATATATATATATATATATATATATATGTACATATATATATATATATATATATATATATATATATATATATATATATATATATATATATATATATATATATATATATATATATATATATATATATATATATATATATGTATATATATATTACCTACTGGCGGTCGCCAGTAGGTATATATAGTTAGGATTTTTTCTCTATGGGATTTTTGAAAATTCTATGTCTAATAACTTTGGCGTTTGTGGACGGAATTGGCTGAAAATTTCAGGAAAATGGCACATTTTGTTTCTGAGCAGCCCTTGAAAATTTGGGGGGGGTTCGTCAAGGGGGGGCCGAGAAAAAAGGGGGGTCCCAAAACGTGTTTTTAACATTGAGTTTTCCATAGGGCGGTTGGCCTCACTTTTAGCCCGAACGGCTGAATGGATTTGCACGAAACTTGGCAAAATTGTAGGGACTGGTAGCCCGATGTGCCTTTTGTAGGTCTCAATATATGTGCTCCAGTGGATTTTGAGAAATTAACGTTTAAAAAAAGATATATATCTGTAACAGCGGACCTGGCAGCGTCCCAGGACGCGTACTTTACGCGCAACGGAGCTTTGTGAAGCGAAGCTGATTGGTTCTCCGGCGTCTGTCAACATTCCAAACAGTCCGTAGCGGCCGCCATCTTGTCTCTCTGTAGGATCGAGAGACAAGAGGAGGCCAAAGCGAAGGGGCAAATGACCATAAGGGGGCATAGTACATTGTCGCTCACCCCCTAGGTTTGATGTGGAGGTTTTAAAAGGGCCCCGCGGGGCAAAAAAAAATAAAAATAATAATAATCGAACAGCTGAATGGATTTGCACGAAACTTGGCAAAATTGTAGGGACTGGTAGCCCGATGTGCCTTTGCTAGATCTCAATATATGTGCTCCAGTGGATTTTGAGAAATTAACGTTCAAAAAAAGATATATATCTGTAACAGCGCACCGCTTCGCGTACTTTTCGCGTTACGGAGCTTTGCGAAGCGAAGCTGATTGGCTCTCCGGTGTCTGTAAACATTCCAAACAGTCCGTAGCGGCCGCCATCTTGTCTCTCGGTAGGATCGAACAGCTGAATGGATTTGCACGAAACTTGGCAAAATTGTAGGGACTGGTAGCCCGATGTGCCTTTGCTAGGTCTCAATATATGTGCTTCAGTGCATTTTGAGAAATTAACGTTCAGAAACAAGATATATATCTGTAACAGCTCTCCGCTTCGCGGAGATAAAATTATATGTGTATTACCTAGCTGTTGCTAACACCAGTTAGCCACCGCTAGTAGAATATAGCGACCATCTTGGGCCCCACTTTGCATGTGAGTGATATTTATCACTAATGACATGCAAAGTGGGCATGCCAAGATGTTAGCGACTGGAAACAGTCGCTAACATCGCTATCTCCTATTATCAACTTTTGGAAATATTCGAGATAAGCGCGAATATCTCCAAAAGCTACCACCTGCCCTGAGCAGTTCTTAGCCATGTTATCCAATGGGAGGTGGATAACATGGCTAAGAGCATTAGCTCGGTAATGCATGAATATCGCTGAGTTTTCAGCGATATTAATGCATTGCGGTCGTTTTTTATCGTATTTCCGATAAACCTTGATAATAGCAAGGTTTATCTGCGATAATTTCTGACGGTAAAAAAATCGTTGCTAAGCATCGTTAGGGATAAATATCGCTTAACTTTGGTAATATGCCCCAACGTCTGTTAACGTTCGATTCGAAGGAAATCAGGAAGTGTTGAAAAACATTGTCTGCGCCATCTTGTCTTTTTTCAAATGCCACACTTTTGTCGTGCACGGCAGCCATTTTAGATGCCTTGACCAGACCCACTCTGTGCACGCTGTCGATCCTTAGCATGGCTCCCCACCCTCGCAAGCATCTCCCCCAGGCAGTGGTCACCCCCGCTCTCTGTCTTATGCATGGGTAATAAACCTCCCCCCATCTGCGCTGCTCTTCCCTGAGAATCACACCCTGTGCCCGCCCGACACCTCCCTTTCGCCCTATTCACTACCGCACCCTCTGACACTCCTTTTCCTCTGTGTCCGATTGTCCAGGCTGGTCCTAGGGTATCAGCTAGCCCTGCAGATGTAGTTTATGGCCACAGCTGTAAAGAATCACCCCTCTTCAAAGGAGTTATAGTAGATCAAGGCCCACACTCGATGAGATCCGTCACAGCAGAAGCGTTGCTATTATCTGAAAACCATCCTGTATTGTGATTGGGGAGGGGACCGAGCCTGAAGCGGAAGATTCCAGGGATGACTCTTTGTACATCAAAGTTTTTACAATTATGTGTCACATTAAAAATATATAGCACTCCGACAAAGTAGTAAGATTATAAAACTTTAATAATTTATAAATATATACAAGAAAACAAAAATAGTAATAACATATAAACATTTTTAGGGAAAAACAACGAAGTAGCGGTCGGCTGTGCGAATAGTCCCAACGCAGCACAACGTCCAGATTTCCGGCGTGGGGCGTCGCGGGGGGTGGGTCATCAGTAGCAAACTGTTGTGCGAATAGTTCCAAGGCAGCAGAACGCGCTGAAATCTAGATGACACGAAAGTGATGTCTAGTAAGTTGCCACCCAGCAAATAACGGCATGGGGCGTCGCGGGGGGTGGGTCATCAGTAGCAAACTGTTGCGCGAATAGTTCCAAGGCAGCAGAACGATGGCACCAAGGTGATGTCCAGTAAGTTGCCGCACTGGTTTTGGTATCCTACAATGCTGCTCCGAATAACGGCGTGGGGCGCTCCGGGGGAGGCGGCGTGAACGGGCCTCTCCAGGTGGAGTGTCATCTGTTGTAGTGGGGCGCCCCTTTACCGTTTCAGTTGCCATTCCGTCCGTTTTTGGTCCACTGTGTCAAAAGCCGCAATTCAGCTGAGTTGCGCCCACTCTTGCGGTGCAGCGATAGGCGGCTGTCACAGGACTCTCAAAATGGCGGCAGGCTGTTTCCTTTTTGGGCCTGGTCTACTGAAATGGCCCTGGGACACCTTGGAAATCGGACGCTTGTCTGCTAGGTCTTGGACCCCATTCTCGAAAGCGTCCCCTCCGCCTTGAGAATTCATCAAAAGTTTTGGGGCCCCCGACTCCTGCAGGCTTCTGGTGGGGAGCGGCTGCCATGATTGCTCGCGGAATGACCACGACGGAGCTACGAGATGGTGGTGCTCTCATGCTGACGCCAGCTTCAGTCTGAAACATCCAGAAACAAGGTGGGGCTTTCATCGTTTGGGAAAAAAAAAAAGTTTTCATCCAATGAAAAGTGTTGTTTTTAGGTCACATGATCAAGCCTTCCATCATTAGGAAACCAAAAGTAAAATGAACCAATGAAAAGTTTTATAAACAAGTCACATGACCTGTTATGCGGCTTAGGGTGTAAAATGCGGAGAAAATACGTTGGCACGTGAGGCGGCGTCAGTAGTGGACCGATGTGCGAATAGGCCGAAGGCAACACAACGCGCCAAGATCCGGATGGCACCGAGGTGGTGTCCAGCAAGTTGCAGCACTGGTGTGGCCATCCTACAATGCTGAAAGTCGGCGTGGGGCGCCCCGTTGGCCTGTGAGTTTGCGTCAGTAGCGGACCGATGTGCGAATAGGCCGAAGGCAGCACAACGCGCCAAGATCCGGATGGCACCGAGGTGGTGTCTAGTAAGTTGCCGCACTGGTGTGGCCATCCAACAATGCTGAAAGTCGGCGTGGGGCGCCCCGTTGGCCTGTGAGTTTGCGTCAGTAGCGGACCGATGTGCGAATAGGCCGAAGGCAGCACAACGCGCCAAGATCCGGATGGCACCGAGGTGGTGTCTAGTAAGTTGCCGCACTGGTGTGGCCATCCTACAATGCTGAAAGTCGGCGTGGGGCGCCCCGTTGGACTGTGAGATGGCGTCAGTAGCGGACCGATGTGTGAATGGGGCCGAAGGCAGCGCAACAATATTTTCGGAATAGAAGACACCACTAGGCGCTGAGATTCCAAGATCCGGATGGCACCGAGGTGGTGTGTAGCAAGTTGCCGCACTGGTGTGGCCATCCTACAATGCTGAAAGTCGGCGTGGGGCGCCCCGTTGGCCTGTGAGTTTGCGTCAGTAGCGGACCGATGTGCGAATAGGCCGAAGGCAGCACAACGCGCCAAGATCCGGATGGCACCGAGGTGGTGTCTAGTAAGTTGTCGCACTTCTGTGGCCATCCTACAATGTTGAAAGTCGGCGTGGGGCGCCCCGTTGGCCTGTGAGATGGCGTCAGTAGCGGACCGATGTGCGAATGGGGCCAAAGGCAGCGCAACAATATTTTCTGATTTGAAGACACCACAAGGCGCTGAGATGCCAAGATCCGGATGGCACCGAGGTGGTGTCTAGCAAGTTGTGGCACTGGTGTGGCCATCGTACAATGGTAAAAGTCGGCGTGGGGCGCCCTGTTGGCCTGTGAGATGGTGTCAGTAGCGGACTGATGTGTGAATGGGGCCAAAGGCAGCGCAACAATATTTTCTACAATATTTTCGGAGTAGAAGACACCACAAGGCGCTGAGATGCCAAGATCCGGATGGCACCGAGGTGATGTCTAAGTTGCGGACCGATGTGCGAATGGGGCCAAAGGCAGCTCAACAATATTTTCTGAAGAGAATACACCACAAGGCGCTGAGATGCCAAGATCCGGATGGCACCGAGGTGATGTCTAAGTTGCGGACCGATGTGCGAATGGGGCCAAAGGTAGCGTAACAAGATTTTCTGTATGGAAGATACCACTAGGCGTTGAGATGCCAAGATTCGGATGGCACCGAGGTGATGTCTAGCAAGTTGTGCCACTGGTGTGGCCATCGTACAATGGTAAAAGTCGGCGTGGGGCGCCCTATTGGCCTGTGAGATGGTGTCAGTAGCGGACTGATGTGCGAATGGGGCCAAAGGCAGCGCAACAATATTTTCTGACTGACACCACAAGGCGCTGAGATGCCAAGATCCGGATGGCACCGAGGTGATGTCTAAGTTGCGGACTGATGTGCGAATGGGGCCAAAGGCAGCGTAACAATATTTTCTGTATGGAAGATACCACTAGGCGTTGAGATGCCAAGATTCGGATGGCACCGAGGTGATGTCTAGCAAGTTGGTGTGGTCATCCTACAATGCTGAAACTCGGCGTGGGTCATCCCATTAGCCTGTGAGATGGCGTCAGTAGCGGACCGATGTGCGAATAGGCCGAAGGCAGCACAACGCGCCAAGATCCGGATGTCACCGTGGTGGTTTCATAGTTGAGAGGCACTTCATCTGCAGTGGGGCGCCGAGATCCGGATGGCACCGAGGTGATGTCTAGCAAGTTGCTGTACTGGTGTGGTCATCCTACAATGCTGAAATGTAGTGGGGCGCCCATTTACCGTTTCAGTTGCCATTCAGCTGAGTTTCGGCTGCTCTTGATGCTACAGCGACAGGCGGCTGCAAGAGGACTCTCAAAATGGCGGCCTGTTCTTTGGATTTGGGCCTGGTCCACTAAAATGGCCCTGGGACACCTTAGAACTTGGACGCTCAATTTTTTTTTCCTTTCCTGTACATGCAAAAAAAGGTAAATGCCCGGTACGTTACACGCTTCATCTGCCATGATGAACTCTCCAGAGGAACCGAAAAAAAATATAGTTGTGGTAACTATACCATGCATCGTCATATGGAGAGGTGGCACCAATTAATTATAGTGCTGCATAAAAGAGAGATTTGGAGGAGAACCCCTGACCTGCTAGTACATTCATCAAAGAAGTGGCACTGAGAGCTTCAGAGGCAAGGGAAACGGTCCCAAATATTTAGAAGAACTTTGGAAAGATTAAAATGACATGTTTAGATTGTGGTAAATTAATTTCATGTGGACAGATGAGTGTTACTCTAATAAATACAGCATATGAACATCATCATAGTCGATGGTTGGTAGAGACATTTTGACTATATCCTGGACCTGCCCGTCCTCGCCCAAAATGGCGCCGGAATAAATGGGACTCGTAACTCCTTGTTGTGTACTGGTTGCAGAACCTTGAAATCACGAGATACGTATGCAGTTTTGAAGCACATGGCGGGCGGGGACGAGAATTGATTGAATATTTCGACATCCCTATTGATATTAAGTTCTGATGTGTTATTGATTACTGTACTGTTGAAAGTTCGAATTAACGTCACCCATGGTACTTGCCCGCAAATGTATATCTAGATAATTTTATTGTAACTGGCCCTGTCGTATTTTAATTATAAAATGTACGTCCACCGATTCCGTAACTGTTAGACACCTTAGTTCTTGCAACCTAATGGCCCGCCCGTTACGTTCCTCTACAGTGTAAATGTCTATTCATCATATACGATTACAGTTTGCTCCGTGGCAGGCCCACGTGGTTATAGGCTCGTATTTGTATAATGAAATTTTCACAATAAAGGTTTTTAAAAGAAAACATGGTAGTAGTATATACATTGGTAAAGTTTTTAATAATAGTCACTGTTTTAGAATCATTAAAAGGCAAGTGAAATAAAGCAGACCAATTACATGAAGGGTAAAAGGTATAATACGAAGGAACGCAGTAAAGATAAATGGTCAAGGGCTGTTGTGTTTTCTATTCCTGCAACATAAAGTGATCGCTAAGAATCTCATATTCAGGCGTATCGGCGACTAAGACAGCAGGTCGACCCTCTTTTGCTCAACGGCTCCGTCATGGGACGAAGAAACGCTCTTTTTCTCGAAAAAAGAATATATTTTACTTGCAGGACAGTTGTAAAATTTCCGGGAAAGTACATTAGCCTGGAACATTATAACATATATTTAAGAAAAAATAATGTTCGGAAGTAATTAAAAGCGTAATTTTTAGGTGATATGACCAAGGCTTTCATCATTAGAATAAGAAAAGTAAAATGAACCAATGAAAAGTTTTATTAACAAGTCACATGACTTGTTATGCTTACGTTACGCGCTGCGCGCCCCGGATGACTTCCGGATGCGCTAACGCGGCGCGTCTATGACGCATTACGCGACAACGCAGGTCCAGAATATAGTCAAAATGTCTCCACCAACCAGCGGTCGAAACACAACCCCTTTCAGCAGGCTAAATAGTTCTGTTAAATGACAACAGAAGGGACAGGCAACAAGAACCATCAGTCAAAGAGGGGAGGGCTAGTTCTTCTCTACCGGGTTACATTGGGGCGCTACCGGAACTGATCGAATTGGTAGTCTACAGTGTTTCTGGATGTTTCAGACTGAAGCTGGGGTTAGCATGAGAGCACCACCATTTCGTAGCTCCGTTGTGGCCATTCCGCAACCAATCATGGCAGCCGCTCTTTATCGTTATTTTGGGCCGGGTGGGTGGCGGAGCCGAGCTGTTTTGCAGCCATCATTGTGTGGAGTTCAGTTCATCTCACTAGTTTTGTATTTGTCATGAGGGGTTGTTCCTAATGTTTCTATTTTAGCGAGGTCAAAAAGAGATCCCATTAGTGGCCTACTGATTTTGCTCGATTCCTTTTCTTTTTTTTTACACGATTTTTCGTTATCTGCAAAGACTAAACAGAGTATTGCGACTCTGTGTTTGTTTGTAAATAGAGAATGAACCAAAGAGAACTAATTCTAAAACAGTAAATACTTGGATAACAATCAATCAAATGGAGAGAGAAGCAGGCACGACGGATTACAACGGGGGCAAAGGCCTGCGTTAACTACCTTTCACTATCTGCAAAGAGAGAGTACTCCTAATAGAAATGAGGGGGGGGGGGGCACCATTCAAAGCAGATCAGTGTGCATAAACACGAAAATGTTTTCACTTACCACGTACTTGACATTCGACAGCTTATGATATTTGCTATTAAAAAACCATTGAAATTCACTGAAAAAACCATAGGTTATAGACCATATATAGTTAGGAATTAGCATTTACAAAACCTTGAAAATTCACTGAAAAAACCATAGGTTATAGACCATATATAGTTAGGAATTAGCATTTAAAAAACCTTATTTTACTCACACAAAACCATTGAAATTCCATATATAGTTAGTTGCACTAACTATATATCGCGCACCCGCAATCCACTGCTGATCATGTCACATATTACATCATTCATGACATGGTCAGTGACATCACTGATGACATCACTGATGACAACATCCAGTGATTATGTGTTTCTGTAAAGTTTAAATATGTTTTACATATTGAAGAATGAGTGGATGTATAAGTGTCTGAATGAAGGTTTTAGTAGGTGCGTGATTGACTGTATGAGTGAGTGATTAAATGCGTCTTACTGAATGCACGGGTTAGTGACTAAACTGTCTAAAAGTGTGCATCAGTATGTCTGTTGTTGTGCAAGCTGCTGCACGTGTTGATCAGTAGCTATATAAGTAGCTATATGGGTTATTGATTGGTTGCACAAGTATTTGTATGGGAGACTGAGTGTGTGTATGGCTGGCTGGGAGGTGTGTGACTCTGTGCAGATCAATGTGTACTTGTATCAGTGATTCTATAAGAGAGTAACTATGTGTTAGTATATGTTTAAAAAATGTAAGGTGTTCTGTGTTTAACTGTATAGATGAGAAAATGGAAGTGTGATTGATTCTTTTCAGGACTGACTAGGTGTGTGAGTAACTCCATGGATGAGTGGCAGAGTGTGAGTGTCTGTATAGGTGTATGAGTGCATATGATAGTGTTGTAAAGATGAGTGATTGTATGTATGAATGATTGTATGAGTGAATGTGTGTGTAGACATAGGAATCAGTGAGTGCGTATGTAGTAACTAGTATTGGTGTGTCAATGGTTTCAAAAATGATACTCTCTATTTAACACTGGGTGTAACGGAGGTTATATTAGAGTGTGAGGAGATGCATTGTATTATCACATGAATGATATCATCAGTGATGTGATCATTGATGTCAAGTGAGATGTCATCAGTGATGTCATTTGAGATGTCATCAGTGATGTCATCAGTGATGTCACTGACCATGTCATGAATGATGTAATATGTGACATGATCAGCAGTGGATTGCGGGTGCGCGATATATAGTTAGTGCAACTAACTATATATGGAATTTCAATGGTTTTGTGTGAGTAAAATAAGGTTTTTTAAATGCTAATTCCTAACTATATATGGTCTATAACCTATGGTTTTTTCAGTGAATTTTCAAGGTTTTGTAAATGCTAATTCCTAACTATATATGGTCTATAACCTATGGTTTTTTCAGTGAATATATATATACATATATATATATATGTATATATATATATATATATATATATCCAACGAAAATCACTCCTTCTGGATCCCTCCGACCCTAGGAAGGTGGCGTGCACGCCGGCGGAGTAGGTCCGGCTAATTCAATATTGTCCAAACAATTCAAAATCAGCGCGCTCTCAGGAAAAAAGAGGAGTATGCCGGTCTGATATAAAGTGCTGTTTAATCACAACGCGTTTCACCAAAAAAATGGCTTGATCACGTGATTGTATGCTGGCAGTTCATAAGTTAAATAACATCCACAGTACAATGAACATAAACATAGGACTACGGCAGGGGTAATAGACATAGCTGAAAGATCAGGCATTACATGATACAGGTGCGCGCAAAGAAATGTGAAACAATGTAAGCATTGCTTAAATAATGAATGTAACAGCTAAATACTCGCCGTTATATATATATATATATATATATATATATATATATATATATATATATATATATTACCTACTGGCGGTCGCCAGTAGGTATATATAGTTAGGATTTTTTCTCTATGGGATTTTTGAAAATTCTATGTCTAATAACTTTGGCGTTTGTGGACGGAATTGGCTGAAATTTTCAGGAAAATTGCACATTTTGTTTCTGAGCAGCCCTTGAAAATTTGGGGGGGTTCGTCAAGGGGGGGCTGAGAAAAAAGGGGGGTCCCAAAACGTGTTTTTAACATTGAGTTTTCCATAGGGCGGTTGGCCTCACTTTTAGCCCGAACGGCTGAATGGATTTGCACGAAACTTGGCAAAATTGTAGGGACTGGTAGCCCGATGTGCCTTTTGTAGGTCTCAATATATGTGCTACAGTGGATTTTGAGAAATTAACATTTAAAAAAAGATATATATCTGTAACAGCGGACCGGGCAGCGCTCCAGGACGCGTACTTTTCGCGCATTTTTTGCCTAAATTGGATATCTATATCTAGCTGTATATATAGCTAATTTGCACATTGTTTATGAATATTCAGGGGATTATCCCGGAATGAGTAGCATTTGTATTTTAATCTGTCTTCCATGTCTATCATTAGTTGATAATATCATGTGGTGAGGTCTAACCAATGACACAACAAAGATTACTTGCACTAGCACTTTAAATGCTGCTTTCCCTTTTGCATGCGTCATGTGACCAAGGCCTCTGTGAAGGCCGAAACGTTATGCTGAGGTGCGCCTTCTACACGACTTAATAAAACTGCTCACCTGCACTTGGGTCTCCTCTTCGTTTCTGCGCCAAAGGTATCCGTGACTGGGCTCCAGGCGAGAGAAAATTGGGATTGTTTCATCTCTATTGACCGGCAGCGCGCTTCGCTGGTTATTGTGGATGACCCCTCTTCTTGCAAGTGGCGGAGCAACAGGAAGCCGAGACCTCTGGTAACCCGGAAGTCGTTTGTTTTCTCCAGTCGAGGAGAAGCTGCTCCAGCCCCCGGACACTGAAGACGCCGACAGCAACACGGACCTGACGAGGGACACGGAGGAGGTTTATTTTCTCCGGTTTTACCCTGAGGTTTTACCCTGAGTCGGGCCACGTTTCTGAAAACCGGATTTCCAGACAGCGCCGGTAAGGAGAGTCTGTGCCTAGCCATTGTACGGCGTACATTTGTTTAAAGACCGTTAAAGACCGTTATTTGGCTGTGGGCGCGCATTGGGCGTGAGGTAACCAAAAGGAAGGCAGCATGTCAGCAGACGCAATAAAAGCAAGGGAACTAATAGCCCTGAATGCATTTGATGACTCCCCGGCCGGGGGGACATCTGGTTTGGCAGCAGTATCGGAAGCGCCTGTAAGTGAAATGGTCAGCGCCCGAGAAAAGTTTAAAAAGCTGGAAAAATTGATGCGGCGTGAACTATCAAAATGGTGGGAGCACCGCTCCCTGAGCCGATATTTGGAGGTTAACAGGATTCCGAGGGGGTTACGAGTGATGTTGGCCCCCAGTTATGAGGACCCTGACCCAGAAATGCTCAGGGAGTGGGCGGAGTGGAATCTCGAGCATGCACGCGGTCTGGTACAATTATTGGTGCGCTATGCTGAAAGTGATCGCCGGAAGGCACAGGCACAAATTGAACAACTTAACATGGAGATTGAAACAACATGCGGAGAGCTAAGTTCTGAATGCACCAAATTGCGAGGTGATATGATGGTAAGGATTCAGAAAGAAGAGGACACAATTGGGAAGAGAAAAGCCTATAAGTTTCAAAGAGATAAAGCGGATTATGCTGAGGGGCGAATTTTTACATTTGCTAAAAAATATGAGGCTATAAAAGCTAATAGAAGATCTAAACCAGCATCCGTGGCTGGCCGCTCTATCGCTGGATCAGGAACAGAGGCAATTGTGCATGATGACACGGAATCTAACCTCAGTTCCAGTGTTAATAGCGATTCTGATTCTAACACCTCTCAGACCACATCTCAATTGGGGTTTACCAGACTTACACTGGCGGAGGAGCTCGAGTGTCTACGAAAAGACAGACGCGAAACTCTGCGTCCGAGAAATCAAACATCAACAGGAACAAAATCCGCAACGCAAAGCGCTACCAACGTCGCAAATCCAACGCAAGACACAAATCAGCCAAAAAAGAAGAGAAATGTCAGGAAATGGAACAGGAAGTGAGCGAGTCATTGGTGACTACAGGTACTGCCCTTTCCGTTATCAACCTCACGGACACTGTGTTTACCCAGTCTGAATTACGCATCCTATCCATGGGTCTTACGTTTTGCCCTCCCTGTGACTTTAATTATGCAGATACTAGGATAGATTTATATAAATTCATCCGGAAATTAAAGTTGCAGAAACATTTTGCAGGGAGTAAGGCACGCAAAATACCGGCGCAGACGGATGCGGGTAATCAGGGGCTCCAGGCTTGTGATGCCCCATGTTTGCAGGACATGGAAACTCTTAGAGTGGAACAATCAATGTCCCAAGCTGCATTGGAACAGACTGTGTGTAATACAGGGGGCCTTACATCATTTAAACCGCGCTCTACATATACTCCTGCCATGTTATATGACAACATTGACATTTTTCACGATATAACTTCTAAGGAAATCAAGGTGCTGTACTCTAAAATGCTTGGCAATAATAGGAAAAAATATGCACAGAATGATCAATACTCAAAACTCATCAAGAAAATCCAGGAAAATCAAAATATCATTGTGAGACAGTCCGATAAGGGGGGGAATATAGTATTGTGGCCACGACAACTATATTTGAAGGAAGCCCTCTTACAACTGAACAATTCGGACTGTTACAGACACAGTGACAGCAGCCTGGTCAGGAAAGCCCAGGGAGATTTCTATACGTTATTAATGGGATGGAGGTCCTATGGCCTTATTAGTCTTGATGAGCTGAAATATTTGAAAAATGACAACCCGATTATGCCAGTGATGTATCTGATCCCGAAAGTGCATAAGAATCCAGACAATCCCCCTGGGAGACCGATCATTGCAGCTTGCGGGGGATTGTTGGAAAAGACAACCATCTATGTGGATTCATTCCTTCAAGAACATGTACAACGGTTACCATCATTTGTTCAGGACTCCACTGACTTTTTGCGTAAAATTGAGGACGTAGAATGGGATCCTGAATGGTTTTTGATCACGTTAGATGTAACATCTTTATATACGAGCATAAACCACAAAGATGGTCTACGGGCCATCGAATTCTATCTGGGTCAGAGACAGATCATGATGGTTGAACATAATCGCATGTTATTATCTATGATTTCATTCTGTTTACACCATAATTTTTTCATGTTTAACAACAGATACTACCAGCAGGTTAGGGGTGTCGCCATGGGGGCCTGTTTCTCTCCCAGCTATGCCTGTCTGCATATGGGCTACTGGGAGAGGCAGGTCCTCTTTGGTGAACACGCTGCCATAACAATGAGTTCTGTGGTGCGCTGGTATCGTTTTATAGACGATGTGTTCCTCATTTGGAGGGGTACACGTCTTGAAGCCGAGCATTTTATTGAGACTTTGAACTGCAATGACTATAATCTTTCATTCACCTCAGAGATTAGTCAAGTACAGGTGAATTTTTTGGATATGACAATTTTGAATGACCAGGACAAACTGGAAACTAGACTGTACAGGAAGCCCACATCAGGCAACACGGTACTCCATGCCAGCAGTCACCATCCTTCCCATCTCATACGCAGCATCCCCTATGGGGAGATGTTGCGTATTAGACGATTGAGTAGTACGGATGCCCAATGCCACCTGGCACAGGAGGCCAGTAAAATTAGATTTCTGGCTAGGGGGTATCAAGCTATTCAAATCGATAAAGCTATTGCCAAGGCGAATGCCCTATCACGTAGTGAATCCCTTAAATGTAAAAACACTTCTGGACCAGACATCTCCCAAGATCAATCGGCTAGGCTGATCTGGCCTTATAACAGGCAACATGGAGCACTAAGGAGAATTATTACAAAGCATTGGGATCTTATTAAATGCGACCCAATTATAGGTGAGAAACTTCCAACCAAACCCAGTATCACCTATAGAAAGGCATATTCTATGCAGGATGCCCTTGTTAAATCTAGTCCAGAAATTGTGACACGCAGTAATTGGCTGGACAAAAGTAAGGGATTTAGGAAGTGCACTACCTGCAAAGCCTGTCAACACGGGCTAAATAAAACTGAGTTTGCGGTCGCATTCTCCTCGGTTGCCCGGAAGATAAAGAAACAGTTGACCTGTAAAAGTGACTTTGTGGTATATGTGCTGGAGTGTCCGTGTGCCCTGCGTTATGTAGGTAGCACCAAGCTACAGGTGCACAAGAGGATACTCCAGCACATAAGGGCCATTAATACCAGTGACCCGGCATATCCTGTTGCGCGCCACTTCAAGGAGTGCCATAATAATGACAGCGCCCTGTTGAGGTATTATGCCATTGATGATGTGGGCCCACTGAGAAGAGGAGGGAATAGAGAAGGAGCACTAAGAAGATTGGAGACTAGGTATATATTAGAAATGGACAGTAGAGCTCCAGGAGGATTAAACTCCACGGAAGATTTCTATACCTGTCTCTAAACGCTATAAGATTTTGACTTTACCACTCCCCAAGGTATGGGTATTGATTTTTTGATAGTGGGTGATGTTGGTATGTTAGAGAATTAGATAGTCTGTACAAAGTAGTGTTGCCAGGTAACAATAGCGTTCTAGTGAATCCAGGTCCTGAGTAAGTCCATTATGCCAATTGACCATATACTGTTTTGTAGCCCAGGCTTGGGCTATAAGAGTGTATGGCATTTAGGGAAAATGAATTTAATTTTTAAGAATTGTATAACTGATAAGAGGAAAACAAAGTTTCATTGAAAATGGTTTCCGAAAGGGAAAATAAGAGAGGAAGAAAAAAAAGAGAGAACAAAATCTATTTGTGCACATATCACGGTTTTTAATCACTGTTTGCTAGTGTTTGTTGTAATACTTTGTAGATATTGGTTATATGGTAAGGGAGGCTGCGATAATGTATTTAATTAAGCTAATTCTATCTCCTCCCCAACCGACTTCAATGACACAGACAGAAATGACTCTTTGTTCAGATGTGCAAGTTGTATAGTAGGTAAACCCTTTTTTTTTAAAAATGAGAATGCATTTAATCAATTTTTACCCGAATGTTATTTATAACCTGTGGTTACATGGCCATTTCGGAGAGGTGTAGATATATTAATTAGCGATGTATATATATTTGTTGGTGTACTTTGAATTGAAAATTGTGTAAATATTAGGTTTTGCACTAGTCCATCATTAATTGTATTTTGCACATAGCTAATTTGCACATTAACTATTCTTTATTCAAGGGATTATCCCGGAATGAGTGGCATTTTTTGCCTAAATTGGATATCTATATCTAGCTGTATATATAGCTAATTTGCACATTGTTTATGAATATTCAGGGGATTATCCCGGAATGAGTAGCATTTGTATTTTAATCTGTCTTCCATGTCTATCATTAGTTGATAATATCATGTGGTGAGGTCTAACCAATGACACAACAAAGATTACTTGCACTAGCACTTTAAATGCTGCTTTCCCTTTTGCATGCGTCATGTGACCAAGGCCTCTGTGAAGGCCGAAACGTTATGCTGAGGTGCGCCTTCTACACGACTTAATAAAACTGCTCACCTGCACTTGGGTCTCCTCTTCGTTTCTGCGCCAAAGGTATCCGTGACTGGGCTCCAGGCGAGAGAAAATTGGGATTGTTTCACATATATATATATATGTATATATATATATATATATATCCAACGAAAATCACTCCTTCTGGATCCCTCCGACCCTAGGAAGGTGGCGTGCACGCCGGCGGAGTAGGTCCGGCTAATTCAATATTGTCCAAACAATTCAAAATCAGCGCGCTCTCAGGAAAAAAGAGGAGTATGCCGGTCTGATATAAAGTGCTGTTTAATCACAACGCGTTTCACCAAAAAAATGGCTTGATCACGTGATTGTATGCTGGCAGTTCATAAGTTAAATAACATCCACAGTACAATGAACATAAACATAGGACTACGGCAGGGGTAATAGACATAGCTGAAAGATCAGGCATTACATGATACAGGTGCGCGCAAAGAAATGTGAAACAATGTAAGCATTGCTTAAATAATGAATGTAACAGCTAAATACTCGCCGTTATATATATATATATATATATATATATATATATATATATATATATATATATATATATATTACCTACTGGCGGTCGCCAGTAGGTATATATAGTTAGGATTTTTTCTCTATGGGATTTTTGAAAATTCTATGTCTAATAACTTTGGCGTTTGTGGACGGAATTGGCTGAAATTTTCAGGAAAATTGCACATTTTGTTTCTGAGCAGCCCTTGAAAATTTGGGGGGGGTTCGTCAAGGGGGGGCTGAGAAAAAAGGGGGGTCCCAAAACGTGTTTTTAACATTGAGTTTTCCATAGGGCGGTTGGCCTCACTTTTAGCCCGAACGGCTGAATGGA
The DNA here is from genome assembly GCF_964261635.1 of Lissotriton helveticus. Lineage (NCBI taxonomy): Eukaryota > Metazoa > Chordata > Amphibia > Caudata > Salamandridae > Lissotriton > Lissotriton helveticus. Next base: position 323,252,901 of record NC_136057.1, read on the forward strand.
TTTGCACGAAACTTGGCAAAATTGTAGGGACTGGTAGCCCGATGTGCCTTTTGTAGGTCTCAATATATGTGCTACAGTGGATTTTGAGAAATTAACGTTTAAAAAAAGATATATATCTGTAACAGCGGACCGGGCAGCGCTCCAGGACGCGTACTTTTCGCGCAACGGAGCTTTGTGAAGCGAAGCTGATTGGTTCTCCGGCGTCTGTCAACATTCCAAACAGTCCGTAGCGGCCGCCATCTTGTCTCTCGGTAGGATCGAGAGACAAGAGGAGGCCAAAGCGAAGGGGCAAATGACCATAAGGGGGAATAGTAGATCCTCGCTGACCCCCTACGTTTGATGTGGAGGTTTTAAAAGGGCCCCGCGGGGCAAAAAAAAAAAATAATAATAATAATCGAACGGCTGAATGGATTTGCACGAAACTTGGCAAAATATTAGGGACTGGTAGCCCGATGTGCCTTTGCTAGGTCTCAATATATGTGCTCCAGTGGATTTTGAGAAATTAACGTTCAAAAAAAGATATATATCTGTAACAGCGCTCCGCTTCGCGTACTTTTCGCGTTACGGAGCTTTGCGAAGCTGATTGGTTCTCCGGCGTCTGTCAACATTCCAAACAGTCCGTAGCGGCCGCCATCTTGTCTCTCGGTAGGATTGGGAGACAAGAGGAGGCCAAAGCGAAGGGGGAAATGACCATATGGGGGCATAGTAGATCCTTCCTGACCTCTTAGGTTTGATGTACCATTTTGCCAAGTTTGGTGTAATTCCGTTCAGCCATTCAGGCTGTAGACGTATGTAAATGTCCTATGGAAAATTGCATGGGGAAAACACATTTGAAAGTGTTGAAATTTAGAACCAATTAAAATGTTAGTTTGGTTTTGTATTTGTGTGTGATGAAAGTTAATTGGTTATGTATATATTTCAAATGAGAGGAAACCACAGCCATTTTGTGATACTACTGTCTGAGGTACATTTGTGAGGAATTTTTGGTGGTGAATTTCTGGTGTTTGATTTACACAGTACTAACACTTCTCCTACTTTTAAAAAGGTGAGTTGTTAATTTGTAAGGGGAACTATGTTGTACACTTGAAGATAATTTGAAAAATGTTTTCTGTTATTTATTTGCAGTCCTTCTGTTATACTAAATACTTGATAAAGTTAGTTTTATATTATGTATTACTAAAAACGATAAATGAAAGTGATTATTTTTTTCTGCAATTTACAGCAAGCAATTTCAAAATAAAATGGCTCACAATGAAGAGACCGTGGCAATTTCTTTTGAATTGTCCACTACATTGATTGAAATTGAGAGCACCAATAATGAAATATTGTCACAAGGAGGAGATGACTTGTATGATTCCATTAGATTGATTGAAATGGACAGCGCCAATAATGAAATATTGGCACAAGGAGATGACTTGAATGATTCCACTACATTGATTGAAATTGAGAGCACCAATAATGAAATATTGTCACAAGGAGGAGATGACTTGTATGATTCCATTAGATTGATTGAAATGGACAGCACCAATAATGAAATATTGTCACAAGGAGGAGATGACTTGAATGATTCCACTACATTGATTGAAATTGAGAGCACCAATAATGAAATATTGTCACGAGGAGATGACTTGAATGATTCCACTACATTGATTGAAATTGACAGCACCAATAATGAAATATTGTCACAAGGAGGAGATGACTTGAATGATTTTTTTGATCAATCTCTTGATGGCGAATTTATCGAATGTTTGGAGACCATAGAGTTACAAGAATCATCATTGCAGACTTTTCATGAGGACATTGCTGATGAGGACATGTTACTAGTTCTTTCAAATTTAGAAAATTCTGAAGAATAAATTTATATTTAGAAATCAAAAATTGTTTGAGACATTATTCATTTTTATTTTTAATTTATGAGGTTGTAGCGAAGTGATTGTAGTATAAAATGAGACTTATAGTATAGAGTGCAACATTTTTATGTTACATGGTAAGTTTACTCATATTTACTTCCCTTCTGCCACTATATTATCTCCAATGTGTATTTGACATCTCTTCTTCATCTCCGGCCTCCTTTCTCTCACTGTGTGTCTCCGATGCATCTTATCGCTGCTATTTTGTGTAATTACAGAAGAGAGTAAAATAAAATAGTTCGGAACGTGAAAAGGGGGCAAAGTAGAGTACTCCTCACCCCCTAGGCCTTTTTAGGCGGTCCCAAAAGGATCAGTTTCTGCTTTCCTGAGAGATTATGGTATGAGTTCCATATACCACAATAACTTGCATTACAACATGCAAGATATCTATCTCCTTTTGGAGATATTCGCGCTAAGCGCGAATATCTCCAAAAAGTAACACCTGCCCTGAGCAGTTCTTAGCCATGTTATCCAATGGGAGGTGGATAACATGGCTAAGAGCATTAGCTCGGTAATGCATGAATATCGCTGAGTTTTTAGCGATATTCATGCATTGCGGCCGTTTATTATCGCATTTGCGATAAACCTTGATAATAGCAAGGTTTATCTTCGATAATTTCTGACGATGCTTAGCGGTAAAAAATTCGTTGGTAAGCATCGTTAGCGATAAATATCGCTTAACTTTGGTAATATGCCCCAACGTCTGTTAACGTTCGATTCGAAGGAAATGAGGAAGTGTTGAAAAACATTGTTTGCGCCATCTTGCCTTTTTTGAAATGCCACACTTTTGTGGTGCACGGCAGCCATTTTAGATGCCTTGACCAGGCCCACTCTCTGCACGCTGTCGATTCGTAGCATGGCTCCTCACCCTCGCAAGCATCTTCCCCAGGCACTGGTCACCCCCGCTCTCTGTCTTATGCATGGGCAATAAACCTCCCCCCATCTGCGCTGCTCTTCCCTGAGAATCACACTCTGTGCCCGCCCGACACCTCCCTTTCGCCCTATTCACTACCGCACCCTCTGACACTCCTCTTCCTCTGTGTCCGATTGTCCAGGCTATCAGCTAGCCCTGCAGATGTAGTTTATGGCCCCAGCTGTAAAGAATCACCCCTCTTCAAAGGAGTTATAGTAGATCAAGGCCCACACCCGATGAGATCCGTCACACCACACGTGTTCCTACTATCTGAAAACCATCCTGTATTGTGATTGGGGAGGGGACCGAGCCTGAAGCGGAAGATTCCAGGAATGACTCTTGGTACATCAAAGTTTTTACAATTATGTGTCACATTAAAAATATATAGCACTCCAACAAAGTAGTAGGAATATAAAACTTTAATAACATATAAATATATACAACAAAACAAAAACAGTAAAAACATTTAAACAACGAAGAGACCGTGGCAATTTCTTTTGAATTATCCAATAGATTTATTGAAATTGACAGCACCAATAATGAAATATTCTTGTCAGTAGCGGTCTGTTGTGCGAATAGTTCCAAGGCAGCAGAACGCGCTGAAATCTAGATGGCACGAAAGTGATGTCTAGTAAGTTGCCGCCCAGCAAATAACGGCGTGGGGCGCCGCGGGGGTGAGTGAGTCCAGTAGGCACCACAGCTATTCTTACCGGCATCGCAGAATTACTGCTGGGGACAATGCCTGTGCTGTAGCAGGGTCACAGCAGAAACAAAAAGGATTTTGTTGAAGATGTTGTTGGTTTTAAATTTGAAAACAGTTCTGGTGTCAACTGCTATGCTAATGTAGTGGTTAATGTTTTGTTTTCTCTAGAAAATGTAAAAGAGGGGGAGGCAGTCCAAAGTTCCGTTAAAAGGGCAAAGGAAAGGATCGGTGGTTTGAACTATCAGTGAAAAAGGGGAGGGGGTGCAACAATTTTTCCTACCGGGTCACACTGTGCTTTCACCGGAACTGAGGTCTGCAGGATTCTAGTAATTCAAAGTGAGGCTGGCGCCAGCATGGGAGCGCCGACGTCCCGCGGATACAGTTTCGTCACTCCACGGGCGATCATGGCAGTCATTCCCCATCGGGGGTCGGAGACTCCCGCGGCTCCTCTAGAATCTTCAAGGTCGTGGAGGACTACGGTGGTGGAGTCAACCAGTGACCGGGCCATTTCTTTATGCTGGGCCCGCTCTTGCCAGGTCGACTGCCATTTTGAGAGTTCGGTAGCTACTGGCGATCGCGGGGTCAAATGAGCGGACGGGCTCCACCCTGCCGGGCGAGACGTTGCAGCATGGCCACAGTGGAAGAACCCTTTTCCGGGCGCCTGGAGCGCTGAGGGTGCAGCTGGGAAGCCTCCACCTGGGGAGGCGGGAGAGGCCTGTTCGCACCGTCTCTCCCTCCCAGTGCACCCCACGGCGTCTCGCTTGAGATTTGTTATGGCCGGACCAGGCGATGAGGACGAGGGGGGGGGGGGGGTCGGAGGCATGTGCAAGACATCCCCCCCCAGTGTTGTCGCAGCCATTATTCATGAAAGAAGAAGTGTCCCGTCCGTCTTCGGGCCGGGCTTCCGGTAGATGTCGGCCGGACGCCCCTGGCTCTGGCCCCATGAACGGGTTTCTTGGTTTATCGGCTGCAGCCGGATCCCGTCGTCCTCGGCCCCCCGACCGTTGGTGGCCGGACCGGAAGAGCATGTGGCGGGAGTACCTGCAACTCTCAAGGGCCACCGCGGCCGGACTGGGAGAGAGAGGGGAGGGTCGAGGAGACATTCCCCCCCCCTGCAACTGTTCAGCATTGTAAAGGCAATCCCCTGGCCGGGTCCCGCTGGCCTCGGCCTCTCCTCCGGCTACACCCTACGTTAGGATCTCCTGGCCGAGGCGTGGCAGCAGGACCTGCCTTATATGGGCTGCTCCCGGCTGGGCGTAGCCGCAACCCTGCCCCACCTTGGAAGTTTCCAGAGTGGGGGCGGATGTTCTACTGACTTGCATTTTCCCTAGTCTATCGATTTTTTTGGCGTGGCAGGCGGTGGGACAGCGAGGGGTGATTTGGTTTCTCTTACTGTTTTTCTGGTCTCTCACCACTGGCATATTTTAACGTTTTCTTGTTTCTAGGACATTAATAGGTTTTATCATTACGTTATGTTATCGTTTCTTTGTTCATTGTTTAATAAAAGTTCATGTTCATCAGTGGCCTACTGATTTTCGTTTTCCTATTCTTTTCTTTCCAGGTTGTTTCATGCTAAAGTTTCTGTTAACAGGATACAGTGATCACTTCGTTATTATTGCATATGTCCTTTTCACTAGGGGTGCTCTCTGGTCGGGCCAGATGACGTATCTCTAGTAAATGGTCCGGGTGAAACAGGTGCATCAATCAGTGGGGAGTAGATAGGCATGACAGATTACAACGGGGGAGAAAGGTCCGCATTACGTACCCTTTCACTACTTGCAAAGATTTTCCTACGTTTATTTGCAAACAGGGAATACCTCCAAAAAGAACTAATTCCCAAACAGTCAATGTTCGGACAATCAATCAATCAATGAGGAATGAAATAGGTACGACGTGTTAAAGGCTTGCGTTACCTACCCTTCACTATCTGCAAAGGGAGAGAGAATATTCCTATTCTTCCTCGTTTGCAGGCAGAGAAGATCCTTAAGAGAACCAACTTCGAACAATTCAATGCTCGATTGAAACAATCAACAAGGGGTACTGTGAACACAAATGAACGCCGCTTATGTACATACGCATTGCTATTTTCAACAGGTTGTTCCTAATGTTTCTATTTTAGCGAGGTCAAAAAGAGATCCCATTAGTGGCCTACTGATTTTGCTCGATTCCTTTAGTTTTTTTACACGATTTTTCGCTATCTGCAAAGACTAAACAGAGTATTGCGACTCTGTGCTTGTTTGTAAATAGAGAATGAACCAAAGAGAACAATCAATCAAATGGAGAGAGAAGCAGGCACGACGGATTACAAAGGGGGCAAAGGGCTGCGTTAACTACCCTTCACTATCTGCAAAGAGAGAGTACTCCTAATAGAAATGAGGGGTGGGGGGCAGCATTCAAAGAAGATCAGTGTGCATAAACACGAAAATGTTTTTACTTACCACGTACTTGACATTCGACAGCTTATGATATTTGCTATTAAAAAACCATTGAAATTCACTGAAAAAACCATAGGTTATAGACCATATATAGTTAGGAATTAGCATTTACAAAACCTTGAAAATTCACTGAAAAAACCATAGGTTATAGACCATATATAGTTAGGAATTAGCATTTACAAAACCTTGAAAATTCACTGCAAAAACCATAGGTTAGAGACCATATATAGTTAGCTGGACATTTTATTGACATAAAACCAATGAAATTCCATATATAGTTAGTTTCACTACCTATATATCGCGCACCCGCAATCCACTGCTGATGATGTCACATATTACATCATTCATGACATGGTCAGTGACATCACTGATGACATCACTGATGACATCTCAAAGGACATCACTGATGACATCACTGATGACATCTCATTTGACATCAATGACCACATCACTGATGATATCATTCATGTGACAATACAATGCATCTCCTCACATTTTAACACCTTCGCCGCTCAGCACATTCCCCTGCTGTGCTGGGGGTATGGTGGATTCAGTGCATTCATGACGAGCTGGGCTCGTCATGAGCGTGTGAGCGCCCTGCTTCATGACGAGCCCAGCTCGTCATGAGCGTGGAAGGGGTTAATATAACCTCTGTTTCACCCAGTGTTAAAAAGAGAGTATAATTTTTGAAACCATTGACACACCAATACTAGTTACTACATACGCACTCACTGATTGCTACGTCTACACACACCTTCACTCATTCACCCATACAATCATTCATACATACAATCACTCATCTTTACAACACTATCATATGCACTCATACACCTATACAGACACTCACAGTCTGCCACTCATCCATGGAGTTACTCACACACCTAGTCAGTGCTGTAAAGAATCAATGACACTTCCATTTTCTTGTCTATACAGTTAAACATAGAGCACCTTACATTTTCAAACATATACTAACACATACTTACCTTCTTATACAATCATTGATACAAGTACAGATTGATCTGCACAGAGTCACACACCTCCCAGCTAGCCACACACACACTTGGGCAATCAATCAATAACCCATATAGTTACTCATATAGCTACTGATCAACACATGCAGCAGTTTACAGAACAACAGACATAATGATGCACAAATTAAGACAGTTTAGTCACTAACCCATGCACTCAGTGAGACACATTTAATCACTCACTCATACAGTCAGTCATGCACCTACTAAATCCTTCGTCCAGACACTTACACATCCACTCATTCTTCAATATGTAAGACATATTTAAACTTTATAGAAACAAAAAATCACTGGATGTTGTTATCAGTGATGTCATCAGTGATGTCATTTGAGATGTCATCAGTGATGTCATCAGTGATGTCACTGACCATGTCATGAATGATGTAATATGTGACATCATCAGCAGTGGATTGCGGGTGCGCGATATATAGTTAGTGCAACTAACTATATATGGAATTTCATTGGTTTTATGTCAATAAAATGTCCAGCTAACTATATATGGTCTCTAACCTATGGTTTTTGCAGTGAATATATATATAGATATATATATTCACTGAAAAAAACTATACGTTTCAGGGACGTTATTGTTAATTGGACATTTCACTCAAAGTGAGAGAAATTCCGCCGTTATAGTTAGTTCAGCTAACTATAACTCGCGTCCCCACAATGCACTGCTGATGACGTTACGTATTACATCATTCATGACCTGGTCAGTGACATCACTGATGAAATCACTGATGACATCTCAAATGACAAAATTGATGACATCATCCAGTGACTGTGTGTTTGTTTGAAGTTTAAATATGTTTTTTATATATGCCAAGGTGTATCAAATAAAGAGTGGGTGTATAAGTGTCTGGATGGAGGATTTAGGTGTGTGACTGACTGTATGAGTGATTAAATGTGTCTTACTGAATGCATGGGTTAGTGACTAAACTGTGTGAATGTCTGTATCAGTCTGTCTGTTGTTGTATAAGCTGCTGCATGTGTTGGTCAGTAGCTACATGAGTGTCTATATGGGTTATTGATTGGTTGACTGAGTATTTGTGTGGGAAACTGAGTGTGTGTGTTGGTGGGTGGGAGGTGTGTGATTCTGCATAAATGTGTGAGTGGTTGATTCACTGGGTGTATGGGTTCAAGAGTGCATGTGGAAACAGCTGTATGGGTGGATGATTGTGTGTATGGGTGTGTTGGTGAGTGAATGGATGTCTCGATGGTAAATGTCCAAGTAACTACATATGTAAAAGGCAGTGTATGTGAGATTTGGAGTATATAAATGACTACGTGAGAGTCAGGGATTGTGAGAGTGGCTGTAGAGATGAGTGTGTACTTGTATCAGTGATTATATAAGAGAGTAAGTATGCGTTAGTATCTGTATGAATAAGTGAGGCGGTTGTGTGTATACCTGTATAGGTGAGTAAATGGGAGTGTGATTGATTCTTTGCCTGACTGACTAGGTGTGTGAGTAATTCCATGAATCAGTGGCAGTGTGTGTGTCTGTATAGGTGTATGAGTGCATATGATAGTGTTGTATTGAAGGGTGACTGCATGTATGAGTGGTTGTATGGGTGAATGAGTGGATATGTGAATCAGTGAGTGCGAATGTAATAACTGGCATTGGTGTGTCGATGGTTTTGAAAATGGTAGTCTGTATTTTACAGTGGGTGTATCAAAGGTTATATTAGAGTGTGAGAAGGTTCATCAGCCTTTCACGTGGATGATGTCATCAGTGATGTCATTTGAGATGTCATCAGTGATGTCACTGACCATGTCATGAATGATGTAATATGTGACATCATCAGCAGTGCATTGCGGGGACACAAGTTATAGTTAGCTGAACTAACTATAATGGCAGAATTTCTTTGGTTTTGTACGAGTGAAATGTCCAACAAACTATAACGTCCCTGAAACCTATATTTGTTTCAGTGAATTTCTAAGGTTTTTTAAATGCTAATTTCTAACTATAACGTGCCTGAAACCTACGTTTTTATCATTGAATTTCAATGGTTTTTTAAATGCTAATTTCTGTCTATAATGTCCCTGAAACCTATGGTCTTTTCAGTGAATTTAAAAGGTTTTTTAAATGCTAATTTCTAACTATAACATAGCAGTCGCATTTGCTGAGTGGTGGAGAAAGGTGAGCGTGGCTTACAAGCACCTCTTACCAACATCAACCTTGGGGGCCAACTACCCCTTTTATTACCACCAGTAAGTCCCACACAGCAGGATTGCTAACTTCTTATATCAGGCCCACCCCTCCCTGCACTACTGTGCAAACACGCCACCTAGCAAGTTGTAAGTTGGGGGATTAAGTCCCCTTGAATCCTGAGGGTGCCTGGCTGCCAACCAGCCCACTAGGTACCTCCAGTAAGCGCCACAGGGCTGCGTTGCAGAGAGTTGGTCCAACACCATGCCCCTTTTCACAACTCTCTGCAACGCAACTCTGTTGCACTTACTGGTGGTACCTGGTGGGCTAGTTGACCCCCAGGGACCCTCAAGATTCAAGGGGAATTAATTCCCCAACTTACAACGCGCCGGGGGCGAGTTTGCTGAGTGCTGCTTTGAGGGGGCAAGGCCCCCGCCCGATGCCGTTTTTTTTATTTTACAAGGGGGGCTGTGAGGCCCCCCTTCTTTTACATTAATTGGGGCCCTGGAAACCCATCCCCCAGGGCCTGCTCTTTAAAAAAAAAATTAAACAGCAAAAAAGGCTGCACGGTCGCTCTCTCAAAGCCAATTTCAGCCCGGGGACCCCTTCCCCCAGGGCATGGGCACATTTTTTTTTAAAGGAGGGGGGCTACGTGGCCCCCCTCCTTTAAATCCTTCCTCTATTGAAACCTTTTTTACCATTTCAAACAAGGTTCATTGGAACTATAGAAATATATTTATATGGTGTGTTTCTTTCCAACGTCAATTTATTCCTGAATAAATACCAGATAGAAACAAGCTGTTTTAAAGGTGTGCCTGTCACCTCAGCGAAGCACACAGTACAAAAATAGCATATGTATATTATCGGCCTATCACCGTCAATATTTACTTCCTGAATATATGCCAAAGGTTGACAGGCTGTTTTAAAAGTGAGCCTGTCACCGAAATTCCACTGGTGTGCCTGTCACCATTTTAAACAAATGTCACACACTAGATAATGTATTCATGGCACGGTAAATCTTTGAGAGAGCGGGTACTGAAATAAAATTGTAAACATTTCCAGTAAGCCAGCTGGCAAACAGTACACTTCCAATGATAACCCAGAGGGGAGTTACATTTCACCTTGTATGACATGGCTGCCAAGCTTCTTCTGCATACTTGTGATCCACATGCATTCCGTTGCTTTCCACAAGGAAAAGAAAAAATGTCCACTACACCTCAACCTTATACGATTGCTTTATTGGCCAAAGTTGCATTTCAGTCAATACACGCTTGCACAATACCTTAAAGTCCCTTACTTCCAAAATGTTCATCATCGGCACAATGATTCACGATGTGGTTGACCAAGCTAGTGACCTCCTGAGGTAGGCAGGTGTTCGAGTCCCCTAAGACCAATGATGGTGTCACAATAGAAAAGAGTGCTCATTAGGTGTTTGCCTCCCTGAAATTTGCTCCTCTCAGATAATACAACTGAATAATCTCCATTGCAGGATATCATTTTACACTCCAATGATGTACAACGCCAGAAACTTAGCAGAGGATACTCCTTCGTCCTTTGCCAGCTCATCGTTGAATGAGGTAAGTCATAACACTCAGCATAATAATTTAAATGGAGCTTTATTAGGAGCACCCACACATTGTACAAGCAAAAACCAACTGATTAGAACCAGAATGTATTTCATAAAGAACCAAGCCCAACTGGCAAAAAGATGATATGGAACTCAAGAACAATCCTAAGAACATTCCATTTGGAACAGTAATGATCTAAGTTACATCAAGAGTACTACACAACCTTTATGTACGTAGGGAAAGTGCCAATTCTGAAAGATGAATTGGGACTAATTCAAAAGAAGAATAGACTAGACCGAAGTGGAGCAGAGACTTTCCTTCAAATGTCCAGGGATCCGTTGAGATCCAGTTTTTGGTGAGTATGTTGCAAGGTCATCAAGTTCTGCCGAGAGTAGGGAAGAGACTTTGGGACAGGTTTCTGTAGGATGTGGTAGCATAAAAGAGGTTGATGGTAAGGAATGGATCCAGAGTGAACATTCTACCATGGTCAGCATGTACATCACAGAGCTGCCCGGAAGTGGACACCAGCCCGGAGAAAGATTCTGATTGATGTATGTGAAAGATTGACAAGAAAGTGAAGGGAGACAGCTGGATGGGTAGAGGATTGTTTTGGAATTTTGGATTACCAACCTTATCTCAATGCTCCTAGTGCTGCCTACAAGGGACTCTGAACTCATCACACAGGGCCTGGACTGCACCAAGCTTGTTCGGAGAGCAGCTCACTGCCCATCATCTCTGTGGCCTCCTTCAGGGCTAGAGATGCAGTGTGTGAGGCCTGAGGTGGTGGCTTGCAATACAGCTCCTTCCACAGCTGCTGCACCACCGTCACGTATGCCCATAAGGCCAATGACATGGGAAAAGGAGTACAAGTAGAAATACATCCTACATTCCCTTTGACTGAGGAGCAATGGCTTATTTTGCAACATGTCTAAGTAATGCTTTGCATGAAACATATGAGTGTGCCATGCTTACAGACCAGGGCACTGCAAAAAGATGCATTTCAATAAAAGTATTCCTACTGACAAGACAGCAGATATGATTTATTCATACCTATGAAGCAGTTCTCATGCCACTGAGTCAAACTAAAAAGTATAACTCGCCTCTAAGGTTTTCCTGTCAACTCACCAGTTACAGAGGAAAGCACAAAGATGTCTAAAGATGTCTAAATCAGTTTGAAGAAAAAACATTCGCGGAGAAATTGGCAGCATATTGAATACAATAGAAAATGAGAGAATTCGATTCTAGCTAACCTATATTGTGTGCGTCTTTTTATTAGTGATTCATTACACCAGTAAGTCCCACACAGCAGGATTGCTAACTTCTTATATCAGGCCCACCCCTCCCTGCACTACTGTGCAAACACGCCACCTAGCAAGTTGTAAGTTGGGGGATTAAGTCCCCTTGAATCCTGAGGGTCCCTGGCTGCCAACTAGTGTGCGTCATGTCTACTTAAAGCTAACCAGTGGCAACTCCCCAGCTAAGGTTGAGGAGCATCGTCCCACAGCTCGTTGAGCAGTGCAACAGAAAAGAATAATAACAAGAAGTTATTATCATTTTCTTTTTCTTCGCAGGACTCCAGCCAGGTCGGGCGGGGCGGGCCTGGCACCCCACCGTCAGAAAGAGCAGGAGTGGTTTGCACTCCCTCCATAAGTGAGCACCAGTCATGGGCACTTGGCTTGTTCTCCACAGTGCTGTGTTGCAGAGCCCAGTGGAGAAAATGCCCAGCTTTCCAGGTACTGCCTGAGCGGCCAAACAGACTGTTTAGACCAATCACGATGCTGCCCTTGCAGCGTTGTGATTGGCTGGGAGAGCCCGGGAGCCTGGGTGCTTCCATGGCAGAAAGCGAGCATCGAGGATAGCATCGGGCGACGAAGAAGGTACTTTTTTTTCATGATTCCCTCTCCCGCATCACCACCCCCATACAGAGGCAGCCGCCAGTGAAGCTAACAATGTACAGAAACTGAAAACAGACTATGCTGGTGCATGAAAAATTTTAATATTGGTACAGAATTCACTGCTGCATATAGAATGTGTTTGTCGCCTGCATATGAAATCACTGATCCACTTGCTTACAGCATTTGTGATGCAGTCGTACACTGTAGATGAAAATTACTTTTCAAGTGTCATGTTTTGAAATTCCAGCATTGAACCTGCAGGGGTTATTGTATTTAGGACAACCTGCACAAAAACACATCCTATGGATTGCAACGATTTATGTACAAAATCTAATTAAAAATAAAACGTACACTGCTATGCAAAGGTACACAGTAAACCAGTGTTTGACAGGGCAGAGCTATTCCCAGCTCCAGAGACACAGCAGAGTGTCTATTCCCAGCTCCAGAGGAACTCTGCACTGCTTCTATTCCCAGTTCCAGAAGCACGCTGCAGACGTTCTATTCCTAGATCCAGAGGCGCTCTGCACAGTTTGTATTCCCAGCTCCTGAAGGGTTCTGCACAGCTTCTATTCCTAGCTCCAGAGGCGCTCTTCACAGCTTCTGGTGCCAGCTCTAGAGGCCCTCTTCATAGTTTCTATTCCCACCTCCAAAGGCGCTCTGCAGAGTTTCCATTCCCAGTTCCAGAAGCACTGTGCACAGCTTCTATTTCTAGCTCCAGAGGCACTCTACACAGCTTCTAGTGCCAGCTCTAGAGGCGCTCTGCACAGTTTCTATTCCCAGCTCCAGAGGCGCCCTGCACAGTTTCTATTTCCAGCTCCAGAGGCGCTCTGCACAGGTTCTATTCCCAGCTCCAGAGGCACTCTGCACAGGTTCTATTCCCAGCTCCAGCGGCGCTCTACACAGTTTCTATTCATAGCTCCAGAGGCGCTCTACACAGTTTCTATTCCTAGCTCCAGAGGCACTCTGCACAGTTTCTATTCATAGCTCCAGAGGCGCTCTGCACAGGTTCTATTCCTAGCTCCAGAGGCACTCTGCACAGTTTCTATTCATAGCTCCAGAGGCGCTCTGCACAGTTTCTATTCCCAGCTCCAGAGGCGCCCTGCACAGTTTCTATTTCCAGCTCCAGAGGCGCTCTACACAGTTTCTATTCATAGCTCTAGAGGCGCTCTACACAGTTTCTATTCCTAGCTCCAGAGGCACTCTGCACAGTTTCTATTCATAGCTCCAGAGGCGCTCTGCACAGGTTCTATTCCTAGCTCCAGAGGCACTCTGCACAGTTTCTATTCATAGCTCCAGAGGCGCTCTGCACAGTTTCTATTCCCAGCTCCAGAGGCGCCCTGCACAGTTTCTATTCCCAGCTCCAGAAGCGCTCTGCACAGGTTCTATTCCCAGCTCCAGAGGCGCTCTACACAGCTTCTAGTGCCAGCTCTAGAGGCGCTCTGCACAGTTTCTATTCCCAGCTCCAGAGGCGCCCTGCACAGTTTCTATTTCCAGCTCCAGAGGCGCTCCGCAGAGGTTGTATTCCCAGCTCCAGAAGCGCTCTGAACAGTTTGTATTCCCAGCTGCAGAGGCGCTCTGCAGAGTTTCTATTCCCACCTACAGAAGCACTCTGCACAGCTTCTATTCCTAGCTCCAGAGGCACTCTACACAGCTTCTAGTGCCAGCTCTAGAGGCCCTCTTCATAGTTTCTATTCCCAGCTCCAGAGGCGCTCTGCACAGTTTCTATTCGCAGCTCCAGAGGCGCTCTGCACAGCTTCTATTCCCAGCTCCAGAGGCGCTCTGCAAAGTTTCTATTCCCAGCTCCAGAGGCGCTCTGCACAGCTTCTATTCCCAGCTCCAGAGGCGCTCTGCACAGCTTCTATTCCCAGCTCCAGAGGCGCTCTGCACAGCTTCTATTCCCAGCTCCAGAGGCGCTCTGCGTAGTTTTTATTTCTGCACCAGAGGCGCTCTGCACAGCTTCTATTCCCAGCTCCCGAGGCGCTCTGCACAGCTTCTATTCCCAGCTCCAGAGGCGCTCTACACAGCTTCTAGTGCCAGCTCTAGAGGCCCTCTTCATAGTTTCTATTCCCAGCTCCAGAGGCGCTCTGCAGAGTTTGTATTGCTAGCTCCAGAAGCGCTCTGAACAGTTTCCATTCCCAGCTCCAGAGGCGCTCTGCAGAGTTTCTATTCCCAGCTACAAATGCACTCTGCACGGCTTCTATTCCTAGCTCCAGTGGCACTCTACACAGCTGCTAGTGCCAGCTCTAGAGGCGCTCTGCACAGTTTCTATTCCCAGCTCCAGAGGCGCTCTGCACAGGTTCTATTCCCAGCTCCAGAGGCGCTCTACACAGCTTCTAGTGCCAGCTCTAGAGGCGCTCTGCACAGTTTCTATTCCCAGCTCCAGAGGCGCCCTGCACAGTTTCTATTTCCAGCTCCAGAGGCGCTTCGCAGAGGTTGTATTCCCAGCTCCAGAAGCGCTCTGAACAGTTTGTATTCCCAGCTGCAGAGGCGCTCTGCAGAGTTTTTATTCCCACCTACAGAAGCACTCTACACAGCTTCTAGTGCCAGCTCTAGAGGCACTCTTCATAGTTTCTATTCCCAGCTCCAGAGGCGCTCTGCACAGCTTCTATTCCTAGCTCCAGAGGCACTCTACACAGCTTCTAGTGCCAGCTCTAGAGGCCCTCTTCATAGTTTCTATTCCCAGCTCCAGAGGCGCTCTGCACAGTTTCTATTCCCAGCTCCAGAGGCGCTCTGCACAGTTTCTATTCGCAGCTCCAGAGGCGCTCTGCACAGCTTCTATTCCCAGCTCCAGAGGCGCTCTGCAAAGTTTCTATTCCCAGCTCCAGAGGCGCTCTGCACAGCTTCTATTCCCAGCTCCAGAGGCGCTCTGCACAGCTTCTATTCCAAGCTCCAGAGGCGCTCTGCGTAGTTTTTATTTCTGCACCAGAGGCGCTCTGCACAGCTTCTATTCCCAGCTCCCGAGGCGCTCTGCACAGCTTCTATTCCCAGCTCCAGAGGCGCTCTGCACAGTTTCTATTCCGAGCTCCAGAGGCACTCTGCATAGCTTCTATTCCGTGCTCCAGAGGCACTCTGCATGGATTCTATTCCCAGCTCCAGAAGTGCTCTACACAGCTTCTAGTCCCAACTCTAGACACACTCTGCAGAGCTGCTATTCCCGGCTCCAGAGGCACTATGCAGAGCTTATAGTCCCTGCTCCAGGACTCCAGGAGCCACTCCCAGCTCTAGAGGTGCTCTGCACAGCCTCTATTCCCAGCTCCAGAGGCACTCTGCAGAGCTTATAGTCCAAACTCCAGAGGCGCTCTGCACAGATTCTATTCCCAGCTCCAGAGGCACTCTGAGGAGCTTCTATTACCATCGCTCTAGACACACTCTGCGCAGTTTCTATTCCCAGCTCCAGTGGCACTATGCACAGCTTTTATTCCCAGTTCCAGAGGCACTCTGCAGAGTTCCTATTCCCAGCTTCAGAGGCACTCTTTAAGGTTCTATTACCAGCTCCAACCACACAGTGCACAATTTCTATTCCCAGCTCCAGAGGTTCTCTGCACAGTTTCTATTCCCAGCTCCAGAGGCTCTCTGCACACTTTCTATTCCCAGCTCCAGAGGTGCTCTGTACAGCTTCTATTCCCAGCTCCAGAGGCGCTCTGTACAGCTTCTATTCCCAGCTCCAGAGGCTCTCTGCACTTTCTATTCCCAGCTCCAGAGGCTCTCTGCACACTTTCTATTCCCAGCTCCAGAGGCTCTCTGCACTTTCTATTCCCAGCTCCAGAGGCCCTTTGCACAACTTCTATTACCAGCTCCAGGGTCACTCTGCCAAACTTCTATTCCCAGCTCCAGAGGCTCACTGCCCAGTTTCTAGTTCAAGCTCCAGAGGTGCTCTGAACAGTTTCTATTCCCAGCTCCAGAGGCGCTCTGCACAATTTCCATTCCTGCTCCAAAAATGCTCTGCACAGCTTCTATTCACAGCTGCAGAGGCGCTCTGCACAGTTTCTATTCCCAGCTTCAGAGGCGTACTGAACAGTTTCTATTCCCAGCTCCAGAGGCACTCTGCACAGTTTCTATTCCGAGCTCCAGAGGAGCTCTGCACTGTTTCTATTTCCATCTCCAGAGGTGCTCTGGACAGCTTCTATTCCCAGCTGTAGAGGCGCTCTGGACAGCTTCTATTCCCAGCTCCAGAGGCACTCTACACAGTTTCTATTCCCAGCTCCACAGGCGCTCTGCACAGATTCTATTCTCAGCTCCAGAGGCTCTCTGCAGAGCTCCTATTCCCAGCTCCAGAGGTGCTCTGCATAGTTTCTATTCCCAGCTCCACAGGTGCTCTGCACAGTTTCTATACTCAGCTCCAGAGACGCTCTGCACAGTTTCTATTCCCAGCTACAGAGGGGCTCTGCACGGGTTTTATTCCCAGCTCCAGAGGCACTCTGCACAGTTTCTATTCATAGCTCCAGAGGCGCTCTGCACAGTTTCTATTCCTAGCTCCAGAGGCCTCTGCAAGGGTTTCTATTCCTAGCTCCAGAGGCACTCTGCACAGTTTCTATTCCCAGCTCCAAAGTCGTTATGAACAGTTTCTAGTCCCAACTCCAGAGGCACTCTGCACAGTTGCCATTCCCAGCTCCAGAGGCGCTCTGCACAGCTTCTATTCCCAGCTCAAGAGGTGCTCTGCTCAGTTTCTATTCCCAGTCCCAGAGGTGTTCTGCACAGTTTCTATTCCCAGCTACAGAGGGGCTCTGCACGGGTTCTATTCCTAGCTCCAGAGGCGCTCTGCACGGGTTCTATTCCTAGCTCCAGAGGCACTCTGCACAGTTTTTATTCCTGCACCAGAGGCGCTCTGCACAGGTTTTATTCCTAGCTCCAGAGGCGCTCTGCACAGGTTCTATTCCCAGCTCCAGAGGCGCTCTGCACAGTTTCTATTCCCAGCTCCAAAGTCGTTATGAACAGTTACTATTCCCAGCTCCAGAGGCGCTCTGCACAGCTTCTATTCCCAGCTCCAGAAGCGCTCTGCACAGTTTCTATTCCCAGCTCCAAAGTCGTTATGAACAGTTACTATTCCCAGCTCCAGAGGCACTCTGCACAGCTGCCATTCCCAGCTCCAGAGGCACTCTGCACAGCTGCCATTCCCAGCTCCAGAGGCGCTCTGCAGTTTCCGAGGGCACATTGTTAATGAGGGTTTGAATAGCATGGCGCCCGCTCAGGAGGGTGGGCGCGGGGCCCCGCTGCCAGATCACCGAATGAGTGACTGGCCATGAAAGGCAGTATTTTCATCCCTTTTCTCCTTTCTCAATACGGTCTGAGGAAGCACTTCCTCACAGGATTAGTGATTTGGCAGCACTCCAGGGGGCGCCCTCCCTCGAGAGCCATCTGAGACTTCACTTCCATTCTGCCTTTCCAGGAGGGTGTCCTCTCGTAACCTTTGACATTGCTGCTGCTCTGCCCGCACACAGCTTCATCCTCCTCCTCTGTGCTTACTTTTCTATCTCCTGCCCCCTCCCCAGCCGGGGGTGGGCAGAGGAATGTGCGCCCGGGAAGGATGGGGCTTTGATTTACTCGGAAGGGGTTTATGAATGAGGCCCTTTCATTAGCAGAGGGGCGACGGGCCATCGAGGGACCGGGCAGCCTGGCACAGAGCGCCTGGGGCTGCATGATGAGCAGCTCTGGCCTGTGAAAACATTGGTGTGATCAGCTTCGTTTGCTCTCATGCAACCGCATGTCTGTCATATTTACATCTGTTCATCAGGTTGTGAACATGCCTTTATTCGTATCTAGCGATGATGGTATGTTAGTTTTCATCAGGCGGTGCACATTTTACAAAGTTGGGTCTAAGAAAGTCTTAATACATTTTTAGGTCTGATGTAGGTGCCACGCCAGCCTCAAATAATAATAATACTTAACAAAATATATAAAATGCACACGTATCAGCCCTTTTCATCCTTTGGACTGTTCAACTGTTCTTCTCATTTAGCTTCTGCCAATATGGCACGGTACAGGTCTGCCCGCTTCAGACATTAGTTCTCCAGCACTGTGAGTGGAGGCATTTTGCATCATCCCATTTATTTATTTATTTATTTATTTTATTTAATGCGATTTTCTATAGCGCTAACATTACCCGAAGCTGTCAGAGCACTTTACAAAATAACCAGTTGCGTTACATAAGGACTTTGGATTACATGAGTTACATAAGAGATACAAACAGAAAATAATTGCAAATGTACAAGGTGTAAAGTCACTCAAGGAAGAGATAAAAACAGGAAAAAATTGCACATGTACAAGTTAAAAGTCACTCAAGGAAGAGATACAAACAGATAGACTCTAAAATCACATGAGAATGGTAGTAAGTACAAAAGTCTACTACATATACTAGTGGTTAGAGTTCTATATAAACAAATAGTAAATTCACACAGGATTACATTTTAACAGCAATTAGGCTTGGATAATTATATGATACATATTTACATATATATTTAAAGCCCCCGGGCAAAAAGCAAAAAACGATCAAGGGTCATCAGGAGGAGTCCTGATGGAAGAAAAAGATGCATTTTAGGACCTGGGTTGGTGTGCCAATGCTTTACTTTGTCAATGCTTTTTCTTTAAATTCTGTAACCTTTTGATATTTAGTTTTGTCATCCCTCTGTGTTTAAACTGTGTCTTCAGGTTACGCTAATCCAAAACCAGTAGCGGCGTTTCTTCATGCCAATAAGATCCATGTTTTCCATTACTGAGCTTAAAACAGAAAAGGATTCCTGTGTCTTTTCTAAGAATAATTGGCTCTAGGAAGCACGTGTACTGTTCTACTAAAATTATAGACAGTGATTATTTTTGAATTACAACATTTTATTCAAAGCATCTGGCATTAGGCAGTGAAATCTTTTTTTCTTTCATTATTATTTTTGTACCATAGATTTATAAAAAATGATAAAATTAATGTCCTTCACACCAACTTATGCTTTCACAGCCCTACTGCATTTGCTAATGCTTGTTTTGACATCAAACACATACAACACCATATTGCATCCACTAACTGATTGAAATGTAGTATGTGCATCTAAGCTAATTACACAGCTGTACAGGGGCATCAACTAATGTTTTGAAGTATGAATGGCAGAACACAGCTACACTAGTGCAAACGAAGATGCGCACACTAATATTCGCACATGCGCACATTGTTCATGAGTTGGCACCTGGGCTAGTACTGATCCTGAGAGGACCCAGCATTGATTATGCTTTGTTGTAGGGGGTTCTTCCATTCTTTCAAATGCAGTTTTTATTGAATCATGTAATCTGGGAGATGGGCACAGTGGGTGGATCACTGCAAAACATCTAACCTGGGCTTCGATTGAAATTCGAATCGCATATTATCAAGCCCATTATCGCCGCTATATCAGCAGTTTCCTGCCGGTAAAGTGGCAATAAACTACCGCAGCTTCCTTGATAATATGGCCCAATGTTCCTCTTGCCAGCCCAACAAAAGGACGAACCAGTGAGAACATTGAGGGAATACTTGTTGCAGGATTCTGTACGGTGTCGTTGTCGGGTTCAAGTCCTCCTTTGGACATGTAACACATATAACGTTGATGCACAATCAATCACAGCTAACAACACATTCACCTAATATAGAAACACACTCATTCACACTATGATAGCGGATTTTCACAACTTCAAAAAAGGACTCATCCTCCATTCTGTGATGGAAAACTCAGTAGTGTTTGGAAAGTCACCCGCAGATTACTGAAAGCTCTGCAATGCGGTGCCAAAGCGACATATACACATGAAACATAATGGGTGCTTGGAGATCTCCACAGTTCTGTACGTGCTGCCTTCGCCAGGGTTTAGAATCAGCCTTTGGTGGATTTGTGGCTATATAAGGAAATGCCTTTTTGGGAGTGCCCAGTGATACAAGTCTTTTAGTTGAAAATTATGGAGTACAAACAAGTGGAAGAAGGAGAACTATCGAGCTCAGAAAAGAGATGAGTGCTTAATGTATGGGGGAAGGTGGAGATGACTAAACTACAGGAGGTATGGATCACACTGGGTCTAATGGTAGCCAAAAGCAATATTGCAAAAGCATGGTGATCCAGAATCCCTCTGGACCCAGGATCCTGGAAGCGGGACATGGACTGGTGTATGCTGGTGGGAAAAGTGTTATACAAAGGAAGGGGCTGCCTAAGACATCGGAAAAGGTATGGGGTAATAAGAACTCTTATCATGGGTTGGTGCAGTCCAGAAGGGAGCCAAAGTCCAAATAACCTTTGCCTTCCTGTATTTGCCACACCGCCATTACTCTGCACCAGATAGGTAGCTGCCTTCCCCCTTTTACTGTATTTAATTACCTTTTGCCTTCCTGTATATGCTGAACCGCCATAATCTTGCCCCAGCTAGACAACTAGTTCGGCACTTGCACTGTGTTTAAATAACTTTTTCTGTATTTCCTTCCCTCTTCTTGTTTTTTGTGCCAGCCCTGTGACATTTTGATTTCAGTTTTCCGCACTGTAGCATGCCGCCTGATCTGTCGTTCCTAGCCCCCCCTTCCCCCGCTTCCAGGACCAACTTAATCGAGGCCGCATTGCGTCCACGCAGTGGCTGTGCGCAGCAGCTGCACAGAAGGTACATCAAGGGTAAGCCCGCCTGCACCCTTCTGCGCCTGGACTGCGCCCAGCGCCAGGAACCCTGGTCCTCCGACTAGTGACCGATACTCTGCGGCCAAGCTCCTGACCCGAATCCCAGACCCTGCAACAACAACCGCTGCACCTCCTCCCCAAGATCAACCAAGGAACCTTTCACTTGCAGCTACTGCCGCTTCACATGCAACACAGGAATCGATGCCACTCCCACCGGACCGTCCTCCGACACCCCAGAATAGCTCCAGCGCATGCTGATTAATGCCTGATCCCTCTGCGAGCATGCCACAAATATGAGACACAATCACCACCCTCACTCCCGACGAGATCGTCCTAGCCGAGACCTGGCTCAATCCATCCTTAAACCCTGACATCAGGACCGCAATGCCCCATGGCGACAAGATGATACTCAGAGACCGCACCAGCAAGCACGGAGGAGGCATCGCCATCATTCACAAGGAAACCCTCCAATGCACCACCACCAAAGACGAGACCACATCACTCATGGAACACTTCTACTTCCAAATGCAAACTGAAGCAAAGACTACCATCAGAGGAGCCCAGGCCTACAGAACCCCAGGTCCTGCACCGGCTTCTGCAACGCCATCTCCGAATTCATCTCCGCTCTAGCACTCAAATCTAAGCACTGCATTTTCCTTGGCGACCTCAACTTTCACCTCAATGACCCGAAAGACACCAACTCCCCCAACCTCCTGGAAAGCATGAGCAACATTGGCCTCACGCATTTGGTCACCGTTACCAGCTCCATGCACAACCTAGGACACACACTGGACCCCATCTTCACAGCCAGCACCAGAGTCAAGTTCAGCCATGTCACCGAACTAATGTGGCCCAACCACAGCATCATCCACTTCACCATCGCAGGTGCGCGGGCACCACCACCCAGCCCCCCAGCCTCTACCCACACAGATGGAACAAAGTCACAGAGGCCCAGTGGACAACCACCCTCAAAACCACCAGGCCCGACACCACCACCAACCTGGAACTGGCCGCCCAGAATTTTTCTGACTGGATCTCCAACCGCTGAATCAGTGCCCCCTGGAAACCATCCAGCACCAGCAGATCGAGCAAACACACCAGCTGGTTCACCCCTGAACTCCGTTCCACCAAACATGAATGCAAGCGACTGAAAAGGCGATTGCACTCCAACAGGAATCCCACAGACCTCACCACCTTCAATGCAGCCCTCACCAAATACCACCTCCACCAGAAAGAAGCGAAGGACACCCTGACAATCCACATCAAAGCAAACACCAACCACACCAAGGAACTCTTCAGTATAATCAGAGAGTTCTCCTGCCCATCAGCCACAAGAACACCATCTGCCATTCCCAAGCTCTCTGTGACAGTCTGGCAGACTACTTCTGCAACAAGATAGCAGACATCTACTGCAACTACAACCCACTGACATCAGCCACCACCTCCTGACACCAACTGACACCACCCACCACCACTTGCTCACCACATGGAAGCCGCTCACGAGTCTCAAAACTACAGCCATTATGACTTCCATTCACTCCGGAACAGTGGCTGATCCCTGCCCCCAACACGTCTTCAACCTGGGACACAAAGAAATCGCACTCACTGACATCCTCCACGCATCCATCATTATGGCCATTGTCCCAGAAGCATTGAAACATGCAGAGGTGAAACCCATTCAAAGAAGCCCTCTGTCGACCATGGCCACCTTAAGAATTACCACCCCATCCCGCTGCTCCCTTTTCCCACTAAGGTCCTAAAAAAAGCCATCAACCACCAGCTCACTGAACACCTGGAAGGAAGCAACCTACTAAACAACTCCCAATCTGGCTTTTGCGCCAACCACAGCACTGAGACCGCCCTGATCGTTGTAACCGATGACATCAGAGCCCTCCTCAACAGAGGTGAGACATCAGCCCTGATCCCCCTTGACCTCTCAGCAGCATTCAACACAGTATCCCACCACACCTTCATCAAAAGATTCCACCACATCGGCATCCAGGGAAATGCCTACAAAAGGATCACCTCCTTCCTCACAGGATGCACACTCAGAATCTGCCTTCCACCCTTCACCTCCAAGCCCAAGAGCATCATCTGAGGCATCCCCCAAGACTCCTTCCTCAGGCCCACCTTGTTAAATACCTACATGACCCCGCTGGCTGGCATAGTATGCACTCACAGACTCAACATCATATCCTAGGCAGACGACACCCAACTGATCCTCTCTCTCAGGGAAGACCCTGCCAACACCAGAACCAACTTCTGGAACGCCATGACAAACATCTCCGAGTGGATCAGGTCCAAAAATTAAAACAATTATCTGTCTCACCCACAATGGTGGCTGGAAACCGTGCCAGGGCCACGGGCTCCCTGTGACTTTCCCCGTGGCCCCCAGCATCCCAAACATTGTGGGTACCCTGGGTCGGCACTGGGGCTCCCACCAACAAAAAAAGCCCTAAGGCTGCCCCTGCCACCCCCAAACAAAAAATAACACAAAATATGTGGGTGTCCTGGGTGGGCACCAGGGCACCAAGAAAGAAAATAAAAAGTGAATAATAAGTGAGCCGCAGAGCCGCTCATTCACTATTCACTGCTCCAGCAAGGAGCGGCCCATTATGCAACAGGGCATTTTTTTACTATAAAGTTTACTGCTGGTGGTGCCCCTAAAAGAGGTAGAGGCACCACCAAACATTTCATTAATGTTCTGGGGGCTGGAGGAATTGCAACAGCACCCCAGCAACATAAAAAAAACTGTAAGTCTCCTGTGTCATTAATTCGTTGACATCAGGAGAGCTTACCATATTTTTTAAATGCACTCCTGGCTGGAGCTCTATGCTTTTTAGGTGGAGTGTGGAGCCTCCTTGAGGGTTGGCCACACGGGGGTCCCCTGTGGGCACACTCTGCTAGTGCATGGTCCCTTGCACGCTTGACCCCCAACTTTGCACTCATTGTGATTGGCTGCTTAGGTTGGATGCATGACTTGGCCAAACTCATGCAACAACGGTTAAAGTGCCGTTATGGTCAGGTGAAATTTTATATGAAAAACCACTGAAATTCACCAGTTATATTCTGATGTAAAGTAACTATAACTCACGCACTCACTGCTAATTACCTCCCATAATACAACACTTGGGACATGTTTGATGACATCACTGCACCATCTGAAATTGTGCACAAGCTGTAGTAATTTAAGGAAGTATGGGACCCTGGGAAGTTCATAAGTGTTAGGTGGAGAGCAACTCTTTTATAGAGCATGCTGCTACACCCCTGAAACTCTAAATCTGCTTACTTCTAATTTCTGAATAAAGGCAGCCCCTAATACATGTAAACAAATATACAACTGATTGCCACGTTTATGCTGTGACAATGATGTATTGATAGAATTACAACTTCTTGATTATTTTTGGTATTTTCTCCGGACTGTATTTATGTGTACATATATATTTATTTATTCACTGATGTTATAGTTGGGTGAAATGTTCAGCAACAACGTAACATTTTAAACTCTAAAACCCAAAGAAATTCACCAGTTATAGTTATAGTTATTGCAAACACAAGGAGATGATGGGCGGACTGCTGAACCTTTTCAGAAACTTACCCCCAGCCATAGATCTGGATTGAATACATCATCATTATTTAGCTCACTTCGTCACCTCAGTTCAGAACCAGCTATATGCAAATCAGTCTTGACCCTGTGCCTCATTGTAATAGTCCAGCCCGAACTACCAAGCCAGTTCTTCCCTGAATCGGAAATAAGCCAAATCACAAAAAACACTCTTTCAGGAGCAAGCTCGAGCTTTCTGACAAATTTTATGTAAATCTGTTCAGCTGTTTGGGCTGTAGCTGTGTCTAAAGTTTTTCTCATCCCCTGCTTGCTGGATCACCCCAAAACTTACCATACACAAACTAGACAAAAAGTCACACTTTTTTGGCAAGTTATGTGGAGATTCGTCAAACAGAATCAAAGTTATTAGAAGCACAAAAATTGCATTTCGCATAGAAACATGGGGGCATATTTACACCAGAAAGGCGAAGCGTGGCATTAAGCAAAGATTGGTAACGCCATGCCATTCTGAAAACACACGGGTGCATCGTATTCACAAGAATGAGGCACACCCCTGCGTTTCCCCTAGCGCTAAGTCTAGCTACCTAGCAACAGCGCAGGCCCCCTTGCACCATGGTGCTAGGGTGTTTGCGTTGGGGGGGATTATTGTGTATGTGTAGGAAGGTGTCCCTTCTTGCACATAAACAATCCATAATGGCGATTTGGAACTCCTATGTGTGCTGCATTGTGCAGCACACATAGAAGTTGAAAATCGTCATTTTTCTAATGATTGTGTATGTGTAGAAAGTGACACCTTCCTGCACATACACAATCATTCATGGAGATTTGCTGTTTCTATGTTGGTTGCACAATGCAGCACAGATAGAAACAGCAAAAAATTTGGAGAAATTTAGCATTTTGCCATGTTAAGACCAGGTTTTTCCTGGTCTTAATTGTGGCGCTGCTTCCTATTTTTGTCACTGTTGTAAATATGGAGCAGTGTCAAAACAATGGGTGTTGCAGCGGAACGCCTACAGCAACACCCATTGTCCACACCTTTCAAGCTAAGTGCAGCATGAAAGGGGCCCTTATTTACAAGGTGACGTTAAGCCACCTTAAGTGGCTTAACACCACCTTATAAATAAGGTGATGGGAACATCATAAAAAGTGACATTCCTGTGGTGATAGGGGCTTGTATATATGCCCCATGATCCTAACTATAACTACCAGTGGCGAATCCCACTGCGTAATAAAATAAATATACATATATATATATATATATATATATACATACATAAATGGTTAGCATATGTATATATATGTATGTAGATAGATAGATAGATAGATAGTTAGATAGATAGATAGATAGATAGATAGATAGATAGATAGATAGATAGATAGATAGATAGATAGATAGATAGATAGATAGATAGATAGATAGATAGATAGATAGATAGATAGATAGATGTGGGTGTGTATATAATTGCTAAGGTACCAAAAAGGGGCAAAAAGGCCTGCGTGATAAATGATGGATCACTGAAAGAATATCGACTACCAAAATATCGACTACCCAAAATATCGAGGAAAAAATATGTACAGCAAAAATTTCGAGTTTGTATGTACAAACAGGTAAGTACAAAAATATCGAGTACAAAATATCGTTTACAAAAATATAGTTGTAAAAAATATCGTATTTAATAAAAACAGTGTTAAATTAAATTAATATTAATAATTAATTACTAAAATATACTTAAAATTACTTAAATTAACTTATAATAATTAAATATTTAATGAAAGTTAAATAAATATTTTTTTATTTCATATTTATTAAACATATATATATAGTAATAAAATATAATAAAATAATACCCAAAAACTGAAAACTGACCCTGAACCCTAAAAATACCCCTTTACCCAAAAACTGAAAACTGACCCTGAACCCTAAAAATACCCCTTTACCCAAAAACTGAAAACTGACCCTGAACCCTAAAACTACCTTTACCCAAAAACTGAAAACTGACCCTGAACCCTAAAAATACCCCTTTACCCAAAAACCCAAAACTGACCCTGAACCCTAAAAATACCCCTTTACCCAAAAACCCAAAACTGACCCTGAACCCTAAAAATACCCCTTTCTTCACTTACCTTAAAAACGATATTACTTCACTTACCTTAAAAACGATATTTTGGCTGTCGATATTCTGTCCTGTCGATATTTTCTCCAAACGATATTTTGGAGACGATATTATGTCCAAACGATATTTTGGAGCCGATATTATGTCTGTGTACCATAAATGATGTTTGGTAGAGGTGGCATGCCAGGATTAATTGCTCTTGTTGATCTGTGTTTGGGATTGATGAATTTGGTGCAAACATCTGCATTTGAGAAGGGAATCTCCTCAGCCCTCTTTCCCATTTGACTGAATAATCTTTGATTTCAAATAACAAACAAAACTTCTAAGATTTTACCGAGTTATCTAGTCTAACCTTTTACTATTTCTTTCACTTGCAAAACCAGTATTATACCCCATTTTGCCAGGAGCACCCCCATATCAAGTAAGATACCTTCAGCCAGTTCTGGGAAATTTATGCAGCCCCACTTTTCCTTCTGGAACTTGATTGTGTGTTTTTAATTGGTAAAGTGTGCACCACAGATCGTACCTCATCCAACCGAATGGGCTGATATGAGCTGCCAACAGTATAACGGTACACAGACATAATATCGACTCCAAAATATCGTTTGGACATGATATCGACTCCAAAATATCGTTTGGAGAAAATATCGACAGGACAGAATATCGACAGCTAAAATATCGTTTTTACGGTAAGTGAAGTAATATCGTTTTTAAGGTAAGTGAAGTAATATTGTTTTTATTTTTAGGGTTCAGGGTCAGTTTTGGGTTTTTGGGTAAAGGGGTATTTTTAGGGTTCAGGGTCAGTTTTGGGTTTTTGGGTAAAGGGGTATTTTTAGGGTTCAGGGTCAGTTTTGGGTTTTTGGGTAAAGGGGTATTTTTAGGGTTCAGGGTCAGTTTTCAGTTTTTGGGTAAAGGGGTATTTTTAGGGTTCAGGGTCAGTTTTGGGTTTTTGGGTAAAGGGGTATTTTTAGGGTTCAGGGTCAGTTTTCAGTTTTTGGGCAAAGGGGTATTTTTAGGGTTCAGGGTCAGTTTTCAGTTTTTGGGTAAAGGGGTATTTTTAGGGTTCAGGGTCAGTTTTCAGTTTTTGGGTAAAGGGGTATTTTTAGGGTTCAGGGTCAGTTTTCAGTTTTTGGGTAAAGGGGTATTTTTAGGGTTCAGGGTCAGTTTTCAGTTTTTGGGTATTATTTTATTATATTTTATTACTATATATATATGTTTAATAAATATGAAATAAAAAAATATTTATTTAACTTTCATTAATTATTTAATTATTATAAGTTAATTTAAGTAATTTTAAGTATATTTTAGTAATTAATTATTAATATTAATTTACTTTAACACTGTTTTTAGTAAATACGATATTTTTTACAACTATAGTTTTGTAAATGATATTTTTAACTCGATATTTTTGTACTTACCTGTTTGTAGATAGAAACTCGATATTTTGACTGTCGATATTTTCTCAACGATATTTTTGATGGTCGATATTCTGTCCGTCGATATTCTTTCAGTGATCCCAGTATAACATATTCAGCAGAAGAGTAGACTTTTGACAACTTTCCAGAAGTGCAGCAGAGTCCTCCCTATGGATGTGTAGGGGTACCTCGTTCCAGAGCGCGGGGGCAATCTTCGGGGACCATGACAGAAAAGTTTACTATAGTGATAAGGAGAGATTTGATTTTTGCTGTAAGATAGGCTGGTCTGCTTTCGTGCGGGCGACAGTGTAAGGATTTTCTTGCACTGAAGCTTTTATGGAAGCTGCAATTGAACCTCTGAAAGGGGGTAGCATGGCCCCTACTATAAAGTCCAAGGTCAGCTGGATTGCAACATACTGTACCTGCTGCAGGCAAAAGAGCTGTGTTCCTGGCTATGTTCCTGGCGGACCAATACATGGAGCATTCCCATAGTCTAGTTTTAATTTTCACATTATGTAATAGGTTTACAAATCGTAGCATAGAAAGTGCTCTTGGCTCAAAAGCGGGACTGGCTGAAGGTGCCGCGCCTGTAACAGAGGCTTCTGGTAGCTAAGAAGCCCTGGTCACATATGTTGTTGTAGACCATTCTTTAATGCCAACGGTGGGAGGGCGCCGCCTTCCTAGAGAGAGTAGAGCCAGGATTCTAGCTCGGCTCTACACGTCGAAGCACTACTGAGCCCTCGAAAGACTCACCATGTAAATCATGCACAGATGAGATGACATGAAAAATGTGTCAAAGTACTTAAACTGTTACAACATATACATTTGTGACACCTACTTCAATTTAGCACATTATATTAGGTAACTGTATTCATTAGATTTCATAGACCCTAAACATACATATAGAAAGATTTGAGAATTACTTTTTTGACGACTTTGCTAAGCATCCCACAAGCCCAGGTTATACTTTTTGGAATCCATTGAATATATATAGTCAACTGTATGAATCTCTATGGGGCAACATTACAGTCTCTTAAACTACCCTTGAATGACATTTATCACAGAGAGCTAACTCTGAGATGAAATTACTTGCCGTGCCCCTAAATTTTGTGCTGAACAATCAGATACCGCGATTTAACTTTGCTTGCTCAGGATCACTCATCTGATTAAAGTAGATTCCATGATTGCAGCCCAGGTTCTCCGGGCGCAGACACAGATTATCCATAGAAGTTATCTTCTACTGTTTCTGGTTTTACATAAGTGCATAGCTGTTTTTTGATAACTAAACTAACAAACTAAAAGTGTGCTCTCTAGGCCCGGTCTATTAGAATCTGCATAAGGTTTCAAAGGTATTTTAGCAGCACAGCTGATGCTTCAGGTCTGAATCAGGTGCTGGGCCTGTATTGAGTACTAGCTCATCTTACATACATGTATGACTTACTTCTGTTTGTGCGCGATGCTATCCATTGTATGTATTAGTGACTACATGGGATGAATGATACACCAATGGATTACTGGCAGGAGGGCACTAGGAAGATGCACCAGGTGCCTTAAGATGTTATATCTTGACCAACTTTGCTATGTTACAGAGTCTAAACCATTGCACTCTTTTTATACCAGTGACCTGTGACTTGCTGCTGGCCCTTCTCTCATCACTCGTTGGCTTTGGTCCTGGAAGCAGGTGTTGCTTATCACTCACCAGCCAGAGTCCTCTTGTTCCTCTTTGTGAAACAAGGTGAGAGTCTGGTTGGTGCTGCCAGCCTCAGAAGGGGGTGTTGCCCACAGGAATGACTATCGCGTTTGGTAAATATTTTCCAGTTGTGTGTTGGTTGTTGAGGATCATACGTGGCAGATGACCCCTGGGATGAACACGATGTTCCACTGATGCACTACTGTAGACTTTCCAGCAGGAGGCAGACACGCACCTGGCAAACACAGCCAGAGGTAGGCAAGAATGCAGGTGCTCATGACTGCCTGTAGTTTTGGGTTGGAGGTGTTTCTGTTCAACCTCTCAAGAATGAAAGTGCCCACTTCTGAGGAGCCCTCAGAGGTCACGAAGGGAGGGCAGGAAGAGAAGGTAAACACTTTAGGATTCCATGTTCACTTCCTGTAATTCAGATCCTTTCCATTCCACTAAAGCCTCAGCAACAAAGAAGAGGCTTTGGAGTGGTAAAGTAGAGTCCTTCTAAACTCTGCAGCTCATACAAGCACATTAAGCTTTTCGGCTGTGCAGCATGGCTAAGTCAAGGGAAAAAGAGCTATGACGCGCCAACGCCGGTTGTGTCACTGCACTTTTTTTTCAGGAAGGGGAGGGGCAGTGGGACAGGCAGGGGAGTAAAAACGGGCGATCAATGGAGTCGGCTTGGTTGAGGGGTGTAAGGCAAGCAGCAATGGGAAGGAGGGATGGGGAAATCTACCAAAAACTAAAATAAGAACCTCGATCGAGAGCAAGCAGCAGAAGGGCACTAATAAAGTGATTTATTAGTACTTGGTCTATGCTCCACGGTTTGGCCAAATAGAGGAAGCCATAATGAAGCCTAAGAGATGCCACCCAACAGGAAGCAAAAAAATAATTGTGACAGGGAACCCAATAGGTAATGGGCAGGCTCTAAGCCCTTTTAACGCTTTTTAAATTATTATTTTTGTCTACACGAGATCTCGCAGTGACAGCACATGCACTCTCTCAGGCAGGACCTATAAAGTAGAGCTTGCAAATCATAGCAATGAAAGCGGGAGTGCCAGCCCATCAAAGTACTGGTAAAGAGGAAAAGTGCCATGAGAGGAACAACACACGATTGACAAGCTGGGGCTTAAATAAGAAGCATGCAAATCAGAGTGAGAAGAAACACCAACCAATGGTAAGCAACGGACAAGCTATGTTGTCGAGAAGCCTCGATACTCCTCGCCACAGACAGCATATGTGCTGTCTAGAGGCTTGACCTAAAAGTGTGTCTTTCTAAATGGAGAACTTCCATAACAAGGGTATTGCAACCCACAAAGAGCTTTAAAAACATGCTACAATGTGTTGTATGGGCTAGCTCTTCTAACCCCCCTACCACACACACAAACACACAAAATGCATTAAACAAATAATATTTCAAAAAAGAACACAGCCAAAGTGGGTGCTACTGGATGGATTAAAAATAGAAATTAAGGTCTTTATGTCTGCATGCAAACCCTTCTAATAGGCAGACATTCGTTTTTATAAATGCGCTTCTTTAGTGTTCTATGCATCTGCCCTACTTTACTGCTTAGCACTGTATAGTTAACCTAAAAATATTGCATATTGCACAGCATCTCAACGCGAGACTGTTCCTGGCACGTTACAAGGCACTGCAAGTGTTATTGTATTTTTTATAGCATTTGGGAGCGACCCAACCAGTAAAAGCTTTCAGCATCATGGTTCAATATTAGGTCAAGGAGAGACATGCAGAAGCAAGATGGTTGCTCGTCTCTGAATAACATTAGTTGATTGCATTGACTTCTCTCCATGAGGTCGTTAGATTCCAATAATGCAGCCTTGATGAGTTAAGCAGAAAACATGAGACGAGGTGATAGAAGCACATTAATGAACCTTGACCTTACAATGTGCTGAGTGGCAGTGGACCAGTTACAATCTGCTGGGGATTGGCCAGGTCCCCACTAAAGCCCGTTTACAACAAGGATGTGATGTTGTATAACCCTTTCAATGTCTGCCCTTATCCTAATTCATTACTGTTGTGATTTAGAGGGCCCTAAAGCCACGAGCACCCCCATCGCCTGGGTAGTTATTAGTTCTCTAGAAGCGAATAACGGTAAAATTCAGTCCTTGCAGCAATGTATCCAAATGTATTCTACAAGTGGCCGCACTCCTAGCAATAGAGAAGTCTACTCTTTTTGCACACAACTAACACACTTTTGAAGTAGTGGGATACTTCTTGAGGTAATATGATACATGAAGTACACATGACTTATGTTGCACATCTATCATCTGATATAGAGCAGAATTAAAAACAATATTATAATCATTGATTGACACAGTCTATGAATCCAATTAGTAAACCTCCAGGAGTTGTTGTCCCTTATTGTTTGTGCCATAATTTCAACAGCTCAAATTCTTTGTGTTTTTAGTCCTGGTGATTGTTCTTTGTTTCAAATTGAAGTTTTTCTCTCACAGTGGCGGCTCCTCTGCTAAGGCGGAAGAGTGTCGCCCTACTGCTTTTTTTCGACAGTATAAGCAAAAATATAATGATAATAACGCAGTTATTATCATTTTATTTTTTATGTTTTCATGCATGGCAGCTTTGTGAGGCGGGCGGGCTGACGGAGCAGCAGAGGAGTGGTTTGCCCTCACTCCTATGGGCACATGACTGTTTGGCGGGCGCTCTCGGGCTGACCATGAGAGTCATGCGCACTTTCCCTTTACTCTACCCAGGCTGCATTACAGCCTAGGTGGAGAACATGTCCAGGCCCCCGTTCCCCATGTAAGCACTGAGCCACGCAGAGTTGTGATTGGCTATGGGGAGCCTGGGTGCTTCCAGGCTGCTTCCTGTTCCTGCCGGCTGGAGGAGGAGCGACGCAATTAGTAAGAGCTGTAAGGAGGACATGGCAAGCTGGTAAGTTGAATGTAATTTTTTTATTTAACCTCACCTCCAGCCCCCACCCTCCGTCTCCCCTCCGCCCCCGATCGGTGCCGGCCGCTGCAGTTGTCACAACCTGTTGGCAATCATCTGAAGCCGACAGATAACATGTGTTTTGCTCCCCTGTGGAACTTTTTCAAGTCTGTAAGAAAGTAGACATACAGGTCGGAATCTATCTACTGGTGGAGTAATACCCTCATCCAGTGAAAACCGTAAAGAAGAGACAGTATAACCACACCCAAAGTAACCATATTTCATGAACTTGCAGCAAAGAAGTGTGAATCCTGGAAAACATATCACTTAAGTGAAACAAAGATACTTATTGTACATCCTACAGAATATTGTGGCTGTCCACAGACATCAAAGTTAGATGGATGATAAGAGTTGACAAGACATTTTATTGGTCATGTGCAGTAAAAATCCAATAATAAAAGAAGAGAAACAAAGTATATTCATAAAAGGCATGATATTTCTGTAGAATGAGGAGCATAGTTTATGACTTCTAATGGAAAGTCCAAATTGTGAGCATTGTTAGTTACTAAATGAACAAAAGTATCATATGTTGGACTAAAAACATTTGTCCCTATACTTCGTCATGAGAGCTTAGTATCAATACAACTTTTAATAATAGCATATAAGGACTTACGGGGAGGAAAGTGTGGTGACAGAAAACGGTAAGTGTGAACAATTATGGTGTGTTTGTTAAGTAAAATAGATAGATTCATGAATAAGAAACCGCTGTATAACATAATTAAATTTATGGATTAAAAATGGGATGATTTATATTTCACAGAAGTTGTGGGCGATTAAACTAACTCTTAAGAGGGGTAATTGTAGTCTAATGTAGTAGTTGGTTCGTAATTTGTCACCTTTTTTTGGAACACATTTCCCTGTCCCTTTCTCCCTGTAAGTCTGGCTTCCTGTAAGATCCATGTCCTCCTTTAATCCTTCATATGGCAGGTGAAGTAATTGCACCTATATTCCAGCAACTTTTTTGCAGCTCAGTGTCTCCTGTCTGTGTGCCAGGAAGCTGGAAAATTGATAATTTATTTCCTCTTTTTTTGGAAAAGAACCCGGAAGTCGTATCGAATTTTCATCGGATTTCTCTCTTACTTGCAGCTTCCAAAATTTTGGGAAAACTTGCTAAAACCCAGTTGCCTAACTATTTGGAAACTACCTCTCTTTTGCATCACACACAAATTGGCTTCCACTAAGCCAAAGTACAGAGCCAGCTCTCCTTGAGATTACAGAGACCATCAAACTCACGCTGGACAAAAGAGACAGTGCTATTCTTATTCTTTTATATTTGTCTGGGGCATCTGATATGGTCTCTCATGTAACCTTATTACATCGTCTCTCTGAGACTGGGATCTGTGACCAGGCCTGTGGGGGACTTATATCCTTTCTTGAAGAGAGGAAGAGCAACAAGTTTGGATGGCCCCCTACCACTCATCGGCAAGGAAGTTAACGTTTGGTGTTCCTCAGATGGTCCTGGGGAGGCATTGGTGCAGTTGTTGTCCCGGCATCTGCGGTTCAGGGCTCGAAGTTTGTCTGTGGTGAAGCGGTGGTAGTCCATGGGGGTTGGGGTCCTGGTGCTGGGCGTGGTCCAGGCGCGTGCGTCGCTTGCCCTCTGCATGCATTCGCAACGTGGTCGCGCTGTGGTCTCCATACCAGAGGGAAGCGGGGCACTGGAGGTAGGGACTGGCAGTGGCCTCCACCAGGGGAGGTACCAGACACAGTGGTGAGGAGAGCAAGAGGCGAAAACACGGGAGAAACTTGGCCATAGGGAAACTGTGGGGTGTGCACCAGAGACAGGACAGTGGGGCGAAAGCAGGATAGGCCGTCCCGAAGAATGTGCAGGCAGACAGTGAAGGGCACACATAGCAGGACAAGGCTGCCAGGGGCCCGCGGGGAGAACAGCAGGGCAGATAATTGCAGAGAAAAGGCAGGTGCCGGACAGGCAAAGGGGCAGACGCTGAACGCGGGCACCGAAATGTTGAGAGAGAGGTGGCGATGGCGGCATTGCAACTATAACCAAAACTGCGGCGAAAGACAGGTGGTCCAGCCCAGCCTTTTCTGGGCTTTGACGGGTGCAGACGGTCCCACCCTTGGCCCAGGCGCCGTCAGCACTCATTCCACGATGCAGGAAGTGGCGCCCTGCTTTATGGTGCTGGAGGTATGACAATCAGGCAGCAAATCTCCTCCCAGTAGCGGAGGCTGCTGGGGGTGTGGTCTTGCGATGATCCGCAGGTCCGGATCCATCAGACCATCAACCATCAGAATCACATAATTAATTATAGTGGTCAAAGAGCAAAATCTAGACAACTCAAATAGGTTGAAATAAGGCTCCCCTTTAACAGTAGTGGTTCTGGGAAAACTGTAAATTGGAAGTTGTGAGTGTGGTCGTTAGTCAAGAAATTGAGATTTATCAAATGCAATCAAAGAAATGTAAATGCCCACATCCTAGCATACTGAGAATTGCAAAAAAATAGTAGAATAGTAAGTAAAAGCTAGTGGTTTAGATAAAACTGGTTGAATTTCAGAGGCTGGCTGATTAGTTCTCCTGGCATCATATTGATCATCAGTAACCTTGTATACTTTTTGAGTTGTGGTTATTTGAATAATCTGGTGATCTATTTAAAATGAACCATATAATGTTAACATGTGTAAATAATATGAGAGTAAATATAAGTAGAAGAATGAGTAATTTGTCAAATAGAAAGGGTGATAATCCTTTAAATTAGACCATAAAAGATAGTATAATTGCAACTAGATGTGATTATTGGTATGATTTGGTATGTTCGTAGAGAGTAGAGTTTGTGAAGAGATTAAAGTAAAGTATCTGTAGTCAAATATAGTATCTAGGCCATTTAACCACTCATCAACGTTACATGGCCCGCCTTACACAATAAGACATGAAAAACATAGTTGATCAATACAATGAAGGCTTATGTATTATCCTTTCCAACACAATGAATATATCAGTTTCTGAAAAACAATTTGTTATATGCTGCTTGCGTGCGCCCCAGCACGCGAGCTTCTGGAATTCAGAATGTTCCGCTCAGCTCCGGTCAGTTGGAGCTGGACTGCCGGTGTGGGCAGTTGGTGGTTGTCAAGCTGTTCTTCTTCTTTGGAAATAAATCCTAATTGAAGACTACGCTGTGTGTGGACCCTTTCATCATTTTATAATATACTGGCGACGTTGGGAGCACGAGTCTTCAAGGAGAAAAGGAAAGGAGAACAGCGTTCACGAAAGCTCCAGCAGGAAGTAAGAAGTTAAATGGTTTAATTTTGAAAAGCGCATTGATAGCGCCAGCGGCAGGTTACTGAGGGCATTTGTGCAGTGATAGCACCTGCGGCAGTTTAATTGCTGGTGAAAGATTTATAGTGCGAGCGCCTGTGTCCGTGGTTAAAGCGGGTGTTCATGTTTGTGGTCGGCGGCTGTTTGAAATCAGTGCACGTGATGGCACCCGCGGCTGGTAATTGAGTGTGAACTACTCAAAAGGGGATTCTACTACATGGGGAGTGCGCAATTGGAAGAGTTTTAAAGTCACTTACTTGAAGGCTCGAGCGCATTTTAACTGCGCAGTAGAACGTTGAAGCCTCCCAGTTTCTCCCTGCTCTGCACGTCAGCATCTGCCCTCCGGATGGTCTTCTCTGTCGAAGAGCATTCTGGGAGTGACGTTTCTGATTTCCTTCGGCCATTTTTGTTTGGGGGAGTTCGAGGAGCACACTGTGCAAAGTTCAACAACACAGTCAAAGAGTGATTAAGGGATGTGTTAAATATATTCGAGTTGCAACGCAGCAGTGCCTAATAATAAGAATTATTCATCAAAAAAAAAAAAAAAAAAGATTTCAATTGTAGTGGCTCATTTACACTAAAGCAATGTCTAATATTATGGTACCACCACATTTCTTACCAGTGGCAGGAGAGCCGAAAATGGATTGGGATTTGTGGTATCCCATGTTTTTGGCCTATGTCAGTGTGTTAGAAGAGGAAGGGTGTTCAGCCAAAAGAAAGTTAGATTTATTACGCTTGTCTTTAGGTGGACAAGGACTAAAGGAGTTATCTGATTTGCCTCCTTTAGAAGATTCTGACACTGAAACAGATATTTTTGAAATTGCAGTCAAGCAACTTACCATTAGGTTTGGGAAAAAGGTGAATACAGTGATGGAACGTTTCAAATTTTATTCAAGGGCGCAAAAGGATAACGAAACCATTGAGAACTATATTTCTGCGTTACGTGCTCTTGCTGGTTCCTGTGCCTTCGAAACAATTAATTATGAACAGGTGCTTAGGGACCAGATAATGATGAAGACTAAGAGCAAGAAGATACAGGAACGTTTGTGGCTAGGGACGGAAACTTCGCTAAAAGCTGTAGTCAATATAGCCAAAGGGATCGAGCAGTCAGAAAAGTTCGTGTCTGAAATAAGAGGTCAGAGTCAAGGAATGTCAGTAAAGATCCAAGAGGCCGTACCTGAAGTTTCCGTGGTCAGAGGTCAAGCATTTCAAAAGAAACCTGTTGTTTCAAATTTTAAAAGGGAAGGCTTTACGAGGGACAATAGGTTTAATGAAAGTTTCTCGAAAGAAAATAGGTTCAGCAATAGACGCTCTTTCATAATCTGCTACAGATGTGGAAGTTTTGAGCATGTGGGGAATTTTAAAAGTTGTCCTGCTTTAAATAAGATCTGTGTAAAATGTAAAAAGACTGGTCATTTTGGGAAAATGTGTCGTTCACCACAAAAAGTAAATTGTATTTCCGTAGATGAAGATGAGTTTGATGCAGAATTTAGTGAGTTCAACTGTATTTCGTGTGTATCTTCTGATGAATGCAAAAGTTTTCCTTCTGCTTTATTTCATATAGATGGTAAAGAGATATCCATGCTAGTAGATTCCTGTGCCTGGTATTCCATAATTGGGAAAGATGTGTTTGAAGAATTGTGGCCTAATAGAGAATTTACGAGTCCTGATATCAAACCCGGCAGCTATTCTGGTCACAAGATAGAGTTAATCGGTTTCTTTTGGGCAAAGGTTGAATTTAAAGACAGGTTCACTCAAGCTAAAATATATATTGCCAATAAAGGGGAATCGCTTTTAGGATGGCCCCATCAGAAAGAGATGGGCATTAAATTAGATCCGAATGCCTCTCCTCCTGTGTATATTGATCCAACTATTCCATGGCCTGTTTGCATGGTAGCCCCAAATGACAGTGAATTTGTAGATAGTATCAAGAATGAATTCCCAAAAGTATTTAATGAGAAGCTAGGCGAGTATGCCCAATTCAAACATAAGATCATTCTTAAGGACAATGCGGTACCGGTAAGGCATAGGGTTAGGAATGTACCTTTAGCCTACCGTAGTAAAATGAAAGGGATTCTGAATGATCTTGTTAAGTCCAACATCATTGAACCTATAGAGTCTTCTCCTTGGGTTTCCCCTATTGTTTTATCACTAAAGGCCAATGGCGAGCTCCGCCTATGTGTGGACCTAAGAAGCCTCAATAAAGAGATTTGGTCTGACATGCATCCCCTACCCAAAATCAATGAGCTTATTTCCACCCTTTCTGGTGCAAGTGTATTCTCTACTTTAGATCTTGCTAGTGCATACCACCAGGTGGTCTTGCATGAGGATTCTAGGAATCTGACAGCCTTTGTCACGCCTGAGGGTATGTTTCGCTACTTACGGATGCCGTTTGGCCTTGCCAGTGCTGCATCAGTATTTCAGCGCTTAATGAAGGAGGTGTTGAATGAATGTGAAGGGGCTATAGCATTCCAGGACGACATCCTGGTGTTTGGCAGCAATGTTCTGGAACATGATAAGAATCTCAAAGCTGTGTTAGGAGGGATACAATCTAAAGGCTTGACCCTCAAGTTGGCTAAGTGCAAATTCAGACAGGAGAAGGTAGATTATTTGGGACATGAGATTTCCAAGGAAGGAATAAGACCCAAATTTGATCACATTTCCAGTATTTCAAAGGCTCCTTCTCCTACCAATAGGGATCAATTGTTTTCTTTCCTTGGGTTAACTGAATATTTTAGCAAGTTCGTGAAGAACTATGCTTCCAAAGTGGCTGCTCTTCGACTGTTACTGAAGAAAGGTGCAACATTTGTATGGGGAAATGAACAGCAACTACAATTTGATATGTTAAAAAAGGAAATTTGTTCTGCTCCTTTTTTGAAACCATTTGTTGTGGGTCAAGAATGTATTGTTTCTGTTGATGCATGTAACACTGGGTTGGGTGCAGTTCTGATGCAGAAAGATGTGGGTGAAGAAAGTATTGTTTCTTATGCTTCAAGGACATTGAAAGGTGCTGAAAGTAACTATTCGACGATTGAAAAAGAGCTTTTAGCGTGCACCTGGGCAGCCCAGCATTTCCGGCAGTTTTTGTGGGGTACAAATTTTGTGCTTAGAACCGACCACAAGCCGTTAGTAAGTATGTTGGCTGCGGGTGGTGGAAGGATTCTTACAGCCCGTTTGGCCAGACTGGCGGCCAAACTACAGGAGTATCGATGTACAGTGGAGTATATTCCTGGTAGACTCAATGTGCATGCCGATTGCATGTCAAGGTTAGCTTTACCCCATCACGATGTTGAACACACTGATGAGTGTGACGTAGCTTACACTATGAAAGACATCAATGTGGATGATTCAGAGGTCATCAGTGAAAATCTGTGGGCGGAAGCAATGTCTGAGGATAACATTTTAGGTTTGGTCAACACTTATCTTGAGTATGGTTGGCCTGAAGAAAGGAAGTTGTCAGGTGATTTAAGTTCATTTTTTAAGGTTAAGGATGAGCTCATGTGTATTAACAACATCATCACTAGGGGTGACAAGATCATTCCCCCTATGTCGGTTAGGGAGAAATTGATTAAAATTGCTCACGAGGGTCATATGGGCATGTCCACCACCAAGAGGAGGTTAAGGGAGTACTATTGGTGGCCTTCTTTAGATGCCTTTGTAGATAGATGGGTCAGGAATTGTGTGTCTTGCTCCAATAGTGACAAAAGTGTGAAACCACTGTCCTCCTCAATCACTCCTATTGAGTATGCCGAAGGGCCGTGGAGGAGGTTAGGGATCGATATCATTGGTCCTTTGAATTTGCCTGGTTGCAAGGAGGTATACGGTATAGTCCTAATAGACTATTTTTCAAAATGGCCGGAGGTCAAAATTGTGGAAAGAATCACCTCCAGGCAGGTCATTGATTTCCTTAACAATGTTTTTAGTCGGGAGGGTCTACCTTCTGAGGTTATTTCAGATAATGGAACGCAGTTTACCAGCAGTGAGATGGAAACATTTTTTAAAGATCACGGTATATCTCACAAGAGAGTTTCCAATTATAATCCTCAAGCCAATGGCCAGACCGAGCGCTTTAATAGAGTGGTCAAAGAGTCTATTCAGCTAGCGGTCAGGAATGAGTTGAATTGGAGGAAAGCTTTAAGTGCCACCTTGCTTACATATCGCACGTCACCCAATTCGGTGACGGGGTGTTCCCCTTTCGAATTATTAAGAGGTCGCAAACCTGGTTCTAAGTTGTTACCTTGGTGGTTGAAATCCAATGGTCCCGTTGTGTCTGCTTCCAATGCCAGGGAAATGGGTGAACAGGTCAGGATTTATCAAGAGAAAATGGGTAAAGGTTCTACGGAAAGTGGTTCACGTCACAAGGTTAAAGTGGGCGACTTTGTGCGTGTGAAATTTGGAAGTTCATCTGCCAGGAAATGGGCTAAGTGGTCGGATCCTCTCAGAGTGATTGAAGTTTTTAGTAAGGCTGTACGTGTCGAAGGGGGGAAAATTTGGAATTTCAGACGTGTATCTGTGGTTAGATCTGAGAAATGGTTGATGAATCATAGGAAAAGTGTTTCTCATGCCTATGTTGAAGATAATGAACAATTGTTTTTGGATGAGTTCAACACTATGCAAAACTCACAGGTGTCTTTGCCTGTCAATTCTGATGTGCCTGTTGTTACTACTCTTGGTCCGCAGGAGAATCTCAGTGACTCTGATTGTTTGGGGAATGTCATTGATTTGGAACCTGCGGTTCAAGGTGAGTTTGTGCAAAGAACTGAAGATGCGGTACTCAGAAGGAGTGCACGTGTCTCGCGTCCACCTGCAAAATTGAAAGATTATGTTTGTTCTTAGTTTTTTTTTGTTTTTTGTGTTTAGGGGGGGAGGTGTGTTATATGCTGCTTGCGTGCGCCCCAGCACGCGAGCTTCTGGAATTCAGAATGTTCCGCTCAGCTCCGGTCAGTTGGAGCTGGACTGCCGGTGTGGGCAGTTGGTGGTTGTCAAGCTGTTCTTCTTCTTTGGAAATAAATCCTAATTGAAGACTACGCTGTGTGTGGACCCTTTCATCATTTTATAATACAATTATTATGTCCTACTCAACTTATTAGGTGTACATTAGCTAGTAATTATTGTAATCAAGGCTAATATTTTAGTATTTCAAAGCATGATATCTGTAATAGCTTCAGATAATCACTTAGTTAAAACTTTGTACCATTACTAACTTTCAAGGTACATGATTACAGAGAATCATAGAGTAGGAAACATTAAATTGCAGTGCTGTTAAAAATAAAGATGTACCCTATCCAGATTTAAGCAATAATCAACACAGCATAATTTAGCT
Source organism: Lissotriton helveticus (assembly GCF_964261635.1). Classification (NCBI taxonomy): domain Eukaryota; kingdom Metazoa; phylum Chordata; class Amphibia; order Caudata; family Salamandridae; genus Lissotriton; species Lissotriton helveticus. The sequence continues at coordinate 323,294,445 of NC_136057.1, forward strand.
CCCCATTTGTCCTCCATCTGTCTCAGCATCACATCTCTGTGCCTCCTTGGGGATGTAGTGGGGTGATTAGCATGCCTTGAAATTCAAACTGTGCCAATGAATGCAATCTGTGTTATCCTTTAAAGTGTGTCGGCAAGGGGCGGGATCTTGTGCTTGCATTTCCAATTGAATGTATATGTTCTTGACTTCTCTCTTTCAACTGACGAATGGGACTCCCCACGTATGTCAATTGACATTGCATACAATAACATAGACACAATATTTTGTGTTACAATTATTGAGAATTTTACATTTCATTTCAGTTTTATACTGAAATCCATAGCAATGATTGAGTGGATATTGGCATGCATTACGATCTCCACATTTAGGAAAGCCTATGGTTTTCAAATGCAACTATTCCTTTTTCATTGGCTTGTTTTGTAGGGAATTAGGGCACAGCAAGTTCCAGAACCTAGGTACTCTTTGGTGTATCATGACTGGCTTTTTACTAATGTCACCTTTTAATTCCTTATCTGCTAAAGGGCATCCCATTGTTTATGAAAAATGTGACGGATGTCTTTGCACACTGTTATTAGTGCTATATTCATATTTTTATATACTCGTGCATGGTGTTTTGTAGAAGGCATTCCCTTGTAGTTTGTGTGATTCTGTTCGCCACTTGTTGTATAAATGGAAATGGAAACCCCTCTCAAGGAACTTCCTCTTCATATTATATAGCCTAAAAAAGTCAGGATCAGAACAGTTTCATCTCAGGTTTGTCATTTCTCAAATAAAATAACTTCATTCTGAAATTTGGGCTGTGAACTTACATGTTGTAGTTTATTGCATGATGTTGGTTTGCGGCGCACAGTTTGCTATCGGTTTTATTATCTTTAATATAGTTCCACAGCCAAGAACTCTATTTTGGAGAAACTCTGGCTCGTTGTAAATTGAACACTGTATTTATAGTAACTGCCTGGAAATGTAACACAGTTTTTTAGTTGTGTCAAGCTGCAGATCCAGAAAAGAATGATACCTTCTATATACCACCTATATATAACTTGTATTCTGAGAAAGCATTTCCCTTTTTGACCCAAGCATGTATTGCTTCGAACAAACTCTTCAAAAGATGATGAGGAAAGTTTGACGCCCTGGCTACCCTTTATTTTTGCTTAAATCATTTGCTGTTGGGGATGAAAACATTGCTTTCCAAAATTAACAAGATCGTTAAAAAATATTTCTTTATAAATGAGCGGGGAAGGCTTCTATTTGTCTAAGAAATATCTGACCACTTGAATTACAAACTGAGCATGGATATATGCTTAGAGAAAGCAGACATCCAATGTCATCAACAAAATGCCTGGTTCCCATGAGATATCAAATTTAGAGGCTCCTTAGTATCCCGAATGTATGAGGGAAATGTCTGAACTAAGGGACTGAAAAAGTAGTCTGCATCTACAGAAATTCGGTCTGCTCAGTTGCATTACACAAAACAATGGGTTTATCCAGAGAGAAATTGCTGGGTTTGTGGATTTTAGGGCGTTTGCTTATACATGGTAGAATGTAATGTAGAATTAGAATTGAGCAAGGATTGGTGTTCTAAATCTGAAATATGCCATTCTTCTAAGGCTTCTAATAAAGTCTCGATCTTGTTGACAGTTATGGGAATAATATTAATAATTAAAAATGTGACACGTAAACGCTGTCATTTGATAGTTGCCTGTCTGTCTCCTTTGTGTGATCAATCAAGCTAATAACCAAAATGCTACCCCTTCTGTCTTCCTCGTGATCACAGTAGTTCAATCCTCCCTTAAGGATTTGCATGATTGTTGAAATTACTTTTGGTAAGGTTATATGTCTTATGTATAGTTTTGGTAACCTTGTGTTCCAATTTGTAGAGGTCTTATAATACCAGTTTATAGGGCATGTCAATACTATTACCTTGTGGAAGGCTAAGAGTGAAGAGGAACCTTGGTTTTAGATAACTGTATTCTACTCCATAATTTGAATGTCTAATTGTAGTAAGAATCTCCTGTACAGACATTTCTGGGTCAGTCATGGTAATTAAGGTATGCATGTCCTGAACCTGCCTAATAGTAAGATCTATACAGCCTTCTCGGTAAATGGCATGACCATCAGCCGCGTTGCCACATTTCTATATTTAGGCGTGACGTTCAATTCCATCCACCCTGACTTGGTCTCTTTTGGTAACTTCTAGAAGACACGTCTTTGCTGGAGCACAGCGTCTGTCTTTGAAATTTCAGAAAGATTGGGTCGCAAACTTATTGCGGCCATGCTGAATATCTACAAGTTTAACTGTGTTTCAATCGCTGCTCTGGCAGTCATATTTGGGGTTACGCTAACTCCTCTTTGTTGTCCATAGCTGATAATAAGTTCTTTAGAAGACTTTTATGCCTCCCCAAAGCTCCTCCTCGTTTATTATTCATGAGAAACTCTTTTTGTCTCATATTCTGCAGTTATGGCCTCTGCTGCTTTGGTTGTCTATCTAGCTAAGATCCGCAGCAGGCCTAAACCACCTGAATCGGAGAAACTTCATGACCCTTGACTATGCTCATAGAATTAAATGGCTGAACAATGTCAATATTTTTCTGCAGTAAGATGGGGCAACCTGAGACCTTTGATCATCCAGAAACTATTATTAAGGGTGATGTAGCTTCAGCCAAAAATGTCTTTATGGCATGGACATCGAATGAGGGAGAGATGCGCACACAAGTTGTATTAGTCAGCTGTCAAAGGTCACGCATTATTGAAAAAGTCCACTTTTACAGAGCCAAACTACAGCTTGACATGCCCAATCCCAATCTTCTTATGTTGACACGTTTTAGGTTGAACATGATTCGCCTGCAGCTAACTTTCCCCACTAGGAGACCCCATGATTTTAACTCTGTACCATGTAGCTGTGATGGAGTTTCGACCCAGGACACGTTGTGGTTTGTTATGTTTTGCCTTTTTTTACAGAGTTCAGGGAAAACCTTTATTTTCCTTTTGTTGGTTGGCAAGCAGTTTAAACAAGTGCACCCCACACTGTTATATCTTCAACTCCTGCACCTGTTTAACATGGCATGTGTTTTTTTGTATCTGGGGCGGTCAGATCAAGGAATCAACTATCCATTGTTTTATATTTATCAGGGCCGTTTTTTTTTACAGTTACATTCTGGTATTTTTTTTTACTGTATTGTTAATATTTGTTGCCTTTTATGGTTTTTGCATGAAACCGAATAAAGAGGAATGGATGGTGAGGTTGATCACTGCGTGGTTTTGGTATACACCATCGTGAGGTTCTGTAATTCTCGAGTCTGACTCCATTTTGTTCTGTGCCACCATTTTGTGTTGCCCTCACGTAGGCCTGTAAAGGTAACATGGCGAACGAAGTGGCCTGGCCTTCTTAGTTCATGTATACATTAACTAGGTTTCTTTTTGACTCTGAAATGAACTGTAAGAAACTGACCTCTTCACCTGAAACTGACCTCGCAAAGCCAATTTCCCTGATCGATCTTTATCTGAGATTGCCAATCAATGTTCAGGACATCGTTAACTTTTTAGTTTCCTTGCACGTGGCTTATCTTGTTCAGCATCTGTTACTGTTTCTTTTTTATGTTTCTTCATTACATGGGTTATGCTTTAAATTATAGGTTTGTCCGGCTGGTAGAGATTGAATTTGGGACATTCCTAATAATTAACTTTTGGGATGTGATACTGTAAATTGAGTTTTTGCTATGTGATACTTTGTTTGAAAATGTATCTTATTGGTTAGAATGTTGTGCAATGGGTGTACATTTATAATGTGAATATTGGATATAAAAGGAGGTGTCTCGCCTTAGTAAAATGAGCAGTCTCCTGAGAATTTACACCGTGATGTATTTCTAGGATCACTGTTACTAGCTGCAGCTAATAAACTTGGTCTCTGATGCCATCCAGAAGTATTCCGTGTCTTTGAATACCAAGACAGGTGAACTCGAAGATCTTAGGCGTGTCCCTGACGCCGCTGGCTTAAACCCCGGTTCTTCAATAGCAGGGTTTTAAGTGTTTCTTTCTCGTAATAGAATTATCTGATTTTTTAATTTCCCTCGAATATTGAACAATTCAATCTAGACCTCTGTAGTACCACACGTATATTAAGGACAAACGACCTTGCCTTTGAAATGTACATTTATTTCTAGGTCATTTAGCATTTTTGTATTTGGTTTCTGCATCATAGGGTGCAGGGGCAGAAACTGTATGGCCGGGTATGAATAGTAGGCCAAACAAGAAGGCCCAGCAGACGGAGGCTACAAAAACAAACCCAACCTCACGTTAAAAGGCCAAAACAGGCACTCAGCCATACCCAAAATGGAGCACAAAAGCTCATTGGCCTGACAACATACAGAAATCAAATCTAAGAGGACGCTAAAAGGACGGCCAGCTGTCACCACCAAGGCAACAGATCAGTATGCAACATAAAGGGGCAGACCCATCCCAAAGTAACAGGTGTACCAGACAACGAAAAACCCAAGAAGCCGCCAGCTTACGTATACCTGCCATAAAGGCTAGAATCCAGCATGCCACTGAAGTAGATAAGCCCAGAAGATTAAATACATCTACTCCGTGTAACAATCCATGTGTACCCACCCAAAGCACAGTTGAGTCCAGGTAAGCGTAGAACATCAAGAATTCAAGGTAAGCAGGCCAAGAGAATCTGAAGAAGAGAAAAAAACAGCCAGAGGCAAGAGGAGATGCAGCCCATGCCTAGTGGCAACTGGTAGCACAAAGCAAAGCATGTGACCTGCTCCCACTCAAATAGAGGTGGCCCAAGGCCCCAACAAGAAGGCCCACAATAGGTAAAGCAGGCCCAGGGAAGGCCAATCTCCCACTGCAACAGTGAGCACAAGGAGGGAAACTGCCAGAATCCAGAGACAACAGGCCCAACAAAAACAAACATTTACAACAGGTCTCGCCATTAAGCTGTTTACTCTGCCAATGAGTTGTGTTCATGCTGCATAATTACAGACCAAAACAGATCGGTAAATAAATAAATAACAAAAAGAAATAGCGTAAAAGCTCTTTTTTTAAGCATCAAAATGTAAAGAATGAATAAACAAACTGTTGGGTAGGAAGCAACAGGTGAGTGGTTGGGCTCAAAAAGCAACTGGGGTCGCCCCACTACTTTCTAGCAGTGCGAAGTACAAACATAAAAAGATAACTTTATGTTATTATCATTTTATGTTTGTGCCGCTTTGCGGGCTCTGTTTTGCTTTCAGAGCAGGGCAAGGGAGGAGTGGTTTGCCCGCTCCTAAGTGCACATGTCTGTTTGGCCGGCCCTCTCGGGCCGCCCACAACAGTCATGCGCACTTTCCCTGTTCTCCAGCAAGGCTACATTCCAGCCTGCATGGAGAACATTCCCAGGCCCCCATTCCCCGGCTGAGCGTCGAACCAGGACGCTCAGACCAATCACAACGCTGCATTGTAGCATTGTGATTGGTCAGGGGAGCCTGGGTGCTTACCAATCACAACGCTGCATTGCAGCATTATGATTGGTCAGTGGGTCCTGGCTGTGCTTCCGGTTCCTCGAGTACGACAAGGAGAGCAGGAGCAAAGACGCGGGACCCAGCAGCAAGGAATGTTTTTTTTTATATTGCCCCGCCTAGCCCTGGCGCAACACCCCCCTGCGACCCCGCCACGACACTCCCCCACAAACCCCTCCCATGCCCGCCCACGCCTCACCACACATGAGCCTTGCCAGCCACCATTGGATGGAGCCGCTCGAGGCTTGACACACCGGAGGAATCCCTTTGACCAGGAGGCTGCAGTGGGGCTTGTACGTGGAGCACGAAGAGGGCAGTCCAGTCACTCCATCACCGGCGCAGCGGGACTGCGAGTCCCAGGCTCCCCAGCGGCTGCTGACACGCCGCACCTGGGACTCTTCCCGGCTGGCCACGCCTCCTAGCCCTAACCAATTATATCTATAGCACCGCAGACGCGCATCGCGGGACGCGCGCGGGCGGTCGCCGGGCTAAGCCCGGGCAAAGGGCGGGCCGTTTTAGGCGTTAGAGGCCGGTCGAGACCGGACCGGGCCACCCCTCTAACGTCTGCTGTGCACTGGGACCTTCTGTGACTTTCCCTGACGATTTGAAGGCGCCCTTCACAACAATGGCCTCCAGAGAGTCCAGGAGTAAGGCTGCCCAACAAGTATCAGGTACCATGGAAAAATTTCTTTTCAAGACTAATCCTGTGGGGAAAAAAGGCCTTAGTGTGCTAGAGGGACATTGTGAGGGGGGTCTCGACAATTTGTCCTTGGCTTCCCCGGGCTCATCAATTAATGCTAGCACGCCCTTACTGCTCGATGATACCCACCTGTCACTTTTGGACAGTATAGACCAGACTATTGAGTCAGTCCTACAACAACTGAGGACACCTCTATCTTCGAATCGGGATGGAGTCTCACCACGCTTGTCGGGGACTGTAGAGCCTTCCCCCAATCCCGCTCATGCAGAGTCTGCACTACAGGAGGTGGGTTCTGACGCAGCAGATTTAATGAGCCAGAGAAGTAGCATTGGAGATCATCCAAATAAAAGGAAGAGATCAAGGAAACCCAACGGTGGAAAAAGGGTGAAAATTGATTTAATTACGACCTCCCAAGTTGACATTGTAGACACTGCAAACTCAGAAGGGGTTTCTCCGACTAGGAATAGGTCGGTTCTAGCCAGCCCCTTACTTACTTCATCTGTCCCTGTGTATACTGGGCCATTTATTTTTGGCAGGGCTTCCTCTTCTAACACAACAGACTTGTTCATCAGCTTAATAACGGATACTGTTAGAAACCTTCTGAATCCCCTGACTGTCAGGTTGGACTCTATAGAAGCCAGACTGTCGGCCATAGAAAAGTTTTGCATTGATCATAATGGTGTGGATTCTGGGTTGGGAACAAATTCAAGTGGGGCTCATAGGTTCAGTGCTGGGTCCAGTCAGTTACCCCTAGTCCCAAACATCCAGGTGCTAAATAGTCAAACTGTTCCTGTGAGGGCAGTCCTTAACAATAGTTCTACAACTGCCTCCCCTTTGCCTGTTCCAGCTGGGCCGTGTCACTTGCTCCCAGCTCCAGTGCCAAGCAGTCAGGCTTCTAACTCTCTAACATCTCACCTGAGGGTAGTGACTAATACCAGCTCTGATTTAGCCCCCTCATCGGCCTTACAGGTGCCCCATATACCGAGGCTACCGGTACCTGCTCCGAGAAGGTCAAAACAGCTTGCTCAGCCAAACCAACCCAGTCAGGACAGACCAGTCAGTGGGCAGGTTGGCTGTCCTGCTAGTCCTAATATAAGGCGCAGGGCAGTCAACTTGCCCCCTGAGGCAGTAGCGTACACTGCAATTCTGGTGGGAGTACCAGAACTTAGCGGCGGCGCTATGGAATCACAGGATTCCTTGCGCAACAAGGTGATTAGCTGGCTAAATATCCATAGACCCCTCCCACCTCATCTAAAGGGAGTGGTTCTTATGGTAAGAAGGGTCCCATGGATTGGGTACACTCACAAGAAATGCGGGGGGGACTGTATAATTGTAAGCTTTAAAAGCCCACAGGTCGCCCCATACATTTGTAACTGGCTTGGCAATGCATCTAAAACAGCAATTGATTTGGTGCCCCTTTCATTCTTCTACCCAAGTGCACCCAATCCAGCTGTGAGGAGGGAAGATGGTTGGACCAGGGTGGGTTTTGCAGTGGATGGCTCATGCTATAGGCCCAGGCACAATGAGATCCCCACATATGGTAATTTTATTCATCCTAATAGATACTCTTGTTTGGACCAGGTTGATTGACCACAAAAGGTGCTCACTATACAGGTTCCTAGTGAAACTGAAATTGGGAAGGAAAGTATGGACGGGACGAGAGTTCTGAGTGAGAGTAATGACAGGACACATGAACGCCATGGCAGAAGGAATATAGCACTTGGACGCCCAAGGGACTTAGCTGTTGTATCATCTAAGGACCCAATCGGTACTGACTTAACAACAGGAGTGGTGACCGCTTTCCCACTCGCATTAGTTGAGTCGGCCAACAGTGGAACCCCTGATCCACCCTTAGCCACCGCACCATCTTCACCTGAACGATCGGGGACCAGGGCAGGTACCCAATGTTTGAAGATCCTCTCCTGGAATGTGGCGGGGATAGCAAACAAGGTGAACTCAATTGATTGGGACCTCCTGATACAGGGCAGCGACATCTGCCTCTTTCAGGAGACGTGGGCGAGGGAATCCTTAAGCAGAACGGGCTTTGAGATCTTTGAAATTCCGGCCAAGTGGAGTGGGAAAGGGAGGCCCTCAGGGGGTTTGGCAGTCTGGGTAGCTACTCACATTGGATGCCAGGCGGAAAACATTCCTACGTTCTCGCACGACATCCAGTGTGTGCTGCTTAGATGGCCCGGTGCAATAGCCCTGGCTATTATTAATGTATACTCGCGCCCGGTCCCCCTGGTTGGGGAATCCTCAACGCTTGATGACTTAGCGTCCTTCCTGGGTCAACTGTCTGGTGACTATAAGATAGTGATGGGTGGGGATTTTAACTGTCAGTTTGAGCCCCTAGAAGGGCTAAAGGAGGGTGCTCTCACTACGGAGGACGATTTCTGGGGAGTCCCACCATGCTTATCTCCCCAATCTAAAAACTGGTCCCCGCCTGCAATACAGATCATGTCCCTCACCCTAAATTTTGGAATAAGGGCCTGTAACGGGCGTACCCCGTCAGATACCCCATCACGGTGTACATTCAACAGGAAGGATCACGAGTCGAGAATAGATTATATCTTCTTAGACCTCAGTTTGTGGTCCAAAGTCCAGGATTTCTGGGTGGTGCCAAGAATAGACAGTGACCATAACGCTCTTCTTTTGGAAATGCAACATCCTGCACCTGAAGTAGGGTCTCCGACTCCTATTGACAGTGATGATCCTGGGAACTTGGTTCTCACTACAAATAGGCGTCGGGTAAAATGGGGGAAGCTGCTAAATACTGAAGGTGGCATGGGCAAACTATATGAAATAGCACTTCCAAAGTTTGAAAAAGTGGACGACCTTATAAATCTTTTGAGTCCCGATGAGTATAATAAGCAACTAGCGCAAATTCATGCGGAACTAGTAAGTGGTCTCGCTGAGGTCTTCTACCCATTGGTACCATCACGACGGAAAAAGACCCGAACCCCTACCTGGTACAATAGCAGCTGTAAGAAGATTAAGTCGGACTTAGTTGCTGCTATAAAAACAAGATCCAATAAGGGCAGGGTGCAAGAACTAAGAAGGGATTACAAAACGGCACTGAAAACCGCCAGGGCCGAGTGGGACTGGGACCGTTGGCATGATCTATCTGACGCCCTAGATGCCAAAGACTCTAGGAAATTCTGGGCCCTGGTGAACACGGGAACATGGGAACTTAAATCTGCAGTGGAGCCCAACATTGCCCCCGCTGTCTGGGAGGCTCACTTCGGGGGACTCTATCGGGACATTACCCTGCCATCTGGCGATGTAGAGCCCGAGGCCCCTGCTTCCTTGGAAGCAGTCTTAGAATTCACCCTTGGTGAGGTGGCGAGTGCTATTGAGAGGTTGGCGGTGGGGAAGGCCCCTGGTCTAGATAAACTACCTTGGGATCTCTTTAGACACCACCCTGAGATCTGGGGCCCGTACCTCGTCATCCTCTTTAATGCCATACTGGGAGGGATGGCGATCCCCTGCTCTTGGCTGGGGGCAGAGATTGTACCTATATATAAGAAGGGCTCTCCTCTGCTCCCAGCCAATTACAGGCCGATCAGCCTTATAGATGTCCCCCAAAAGCTATTCGCTCGCCTCATCCTGAACCACCTGCTAGATTGGGTCGAGGCCAATGACATTCTGAGCCCCCTTCAGGCCGGCTTCAGGAAAAACACGTCCACCATGGACCAGATCTTCCGCCTCGTCCTCCTTTACTGGAAGACAGTGAGGATTGAGGGAGGAAGGCTGTACATGGTGTTCGTGGACCTGAAGTCAGCCTTTGACCTGGTCCCTCGTAAGAAACTGTGGGAGGTCCTATTAAAGCTGGGGGTACCTGCCCAGATCCTAAATATCATAATTAGGTTACACGACAATAATTATGCGAAGGTTAGGTGTGGGAGGGATGGTAGCCTCTCACCTAGTTTCCCTGTCCGCAGAGGGGTGAGGCAGGGTTGCGTTCTGGCGCCGACCCTGTTTTGCCTCTTTATTAATAATGTTATATCCCATCTGGAAGATGTTAAAGATAATGATGCTCCACGTCTGGCAGGCAGGAGGGTGCCGGCAATTATGTTTGCCGACGACACCCTCCTGCTTTCTAAGTCCCCGATGGGAATCCAGAGGATTCTGGATGGATTTGGTCTTTTCTGTAAACAACATGGTCTAGAGATCAATACAGAGAAGACCAAATTCATGATATTCAATCCACCAAAAAAAGCCAGACCTAATCCCATCTTGGGTACCACCAGCCTTGAGAGGGTAAAAACCTTTTTGTATCTGGGAGTAACATTACAGGAAAACTTATCATGGGACCCCCAGATAGCGAGATCATGTCTAAAATTATCCCAGCTGTCGGGCGCGATTCTGAAGGTGGTTAACACCTCTTCCTACAAGCCCATTAGCCCGGCGCTTGAAATGTACCAAACCCAGGCCAAGGCAGCTGCAACATACGGGAGCGAACTATGGGGGCACAGAGCAGGCCAAGAACTAGCTAGAGTGGAAAATAGCTTTTTAAGACGACTCCTGGCCTTACCACGAGGCTCACCACTCTTGCCTCTGAGACTTGACATGGGTCTCCCTTCCATTGCAGAGGAGCTAGAGTCTAAGCCGGTGAGGTTCTGGCATAGACTTTGGTCCACCAGTGAACTCACTCATTACAAGCAGGACCTAATCCACGTCATGAACCTGAATGTAGGCGATAAAATCCCCTGGCTAGCTTTTGTGAAAAAAGAACTATACTCCATGAGCTTATCGGAGTTATGGATGGACCCTGAACATGGTTGCAGAAGGGTTCCTCGCAAAAGATTGATCCAAATTTGTAAAGATCATAGACTAGCACTCCTGCTGAATGCACAAAATAGCGGCACCCTTACAAACCGATTCCTGGAATCCAAAAATTCATATGCTTTTGAACCTTTTATGGATTTTATCTATCCCACTTTTGCAAGGAAACTGTACGCACAATGGAGGCTCGGCACTTTGTCCATAAGATCATTCACTTCTAAATGGTCAACGAGCAACGATAAAATATGTCCAAGCTGTAATATTCACGAGGAGGATGAATTCCATATCATGTTTGTCTGCCTTGCGTATACCAAAGCTAGGAAATATTGGCTAGCGCCTCTTTGTAGAAACTTGGGGTTTAGCAACTACTTACAAGCACATAGAGTAATGAAAACCAATACCCTTGCTCCTATTGTGTTTGCAGTAGCCAAATTCCTCATGGCAGTTTGGCTGGTAAGGAAGAAGAAAATCCTCTAAATGTGCGAACATTGTTATGATCTGGTTTCCCTTCTGTACTAATTTAGCGAGTTGAGAAAATAGTGGTGTTTTATTTTATCTATTTATTGTATTAATTGGGAAAAAAGAAACTGTATGAATTGTATTTTAAAGTAAATTGTGTGTGTTTTATCTGTATCTTTTAGGGTCTTAATGACCGAAATAAAGAATTTTTGGATTGGATTGGATGGAGCATGTGGGGAGAGAGAGCAAAAGGAGCGTGGAGAAGCACATGGATGTCAGAGAATACGGAACATGGTGGAAAAGCATGGAAGTGAAACAACTGGAAAACACTTACATTCTCATGGAGTTCTTAAGCAAAAGGAAAAGGGTAGTTACCTAAAAGTGACCACAGGAGGGGCACAAATAAAGAGGCTATACTCTAAGTACAAACACATCATAGACAATTCAAGCCATCAACTAAGAAGCAAGCAAATGACAGAAAAAAGGAAGTCCACCAATGGAAAGCAATTGGTGGGCTATAAGCCCACTGTAAGTTTTTAGTAGGCAGCATAGGAATCTACCCCTTGAAGCAAAAGTCAAGGAGTTTGACGCCTTACTGATTTCACTCAGTGTTATCTTAATCTTATACCAAGAACTACAAAATTGCCAATGGAGTTGTCTTTTTCTCCTTTTTTGGGGGTTTTCTCCTGTGAACCTCTAAAGGAGACATTTGACGTCTTTCAAATATACTGTTGTATACACGGTTGCGTTATGGCTACTAGGTGGAAGCCACTCTTTCCTTGGTCAGTCAAAAGCAGTACACAAAAAACCTTCTCAGCAACCTGTTCTTGGAGTACTGCTGAGGGGTTCCACTTAGCCAACCTGGGACGGCAGAACTCATCTCCAACAATACAAAAACACCACACACCCAATTAAGGTCAAGTCCTAACAAGAAGTACATGTGACATCCACCACAACCCTCATGCTCAATGAGCAGAATGAGGGCAAGTGCCGCTTAAAGAACCAAAGAAAAACCCGGGAGGCCACAGTGCGATGACTCCCCCATCACGGAGAAAGCAAGATAAATCTAAGACAGAGGAACAAGAACTGGCACTGAGGAACACATGGTCAGCAACCACAGGCTTCAAAGCCAAGAGGAAGCAACAGGAGCACATCCATAGGAGATCAAAGGGGACAAGGACCCCCAAGCAAAAGAAGAAAGAGGAACCAGCTGGGAGTAAAAATATAAACTTCTTCATAGGAGACCTAAAGTGAGGTGGGAGAAGTAGGGCAGATCGCTACAAAACCCCAAGCCCACATTAGTGTGTGTGTGAGTTGGCCAAAGCTCAAGCAGGAAGGTAGAAAGTATCTCCCAGCGGTAAAGGAAGAAGCCTGATCAGACAGCAACCTACAAGCACCAAGACCAACTGGGAGTAAGTGGAGTTCTCAACAGAAAGCCTGTCAGTGCAGGGCGTGCCACCGCAGAAACCACAGAAAACAATCCAATGCCAAATACTACATCGAGAAAAAAGGGGAACAGAAGGATCATTAAGCAAGTTACTTACCTTTCTGGTGGATACTCTATCTAAAAGCAGATTCCTCAACTTGAGAACAGCAGCAGCCCGTGCAGGTAAGAGCAGTGGGGCTGGGTGGGGGGGAGGGGGATTTCGACAGAGGACGACCAGGGAAAATGTATTATTTATTTTATTTCCCCTCGTGGTCGTCTGTGGAATCCCCCTCCAACCTGGCCCCACGCTCTTTCTTACACGGGCCGCACCTGCTTGAGAATGTTCCCAGGCACCAGACTGGTTCTGGAATATTTTTCAGCATAACCTCTGTGCACCAGTAAGTGGGATTGTGAGGCTGTCCAGGACAGACACCCAGCGTGCCAGCACAATGGTCCCTGTTGGAATGGGCCTTGAGCAATGGGATTCTTAGCCATTGCATAGCAGATCGTAATGCAGAAGACCATTCACCTGGACAAAGTCCTGTTCTGCGCTGTCTTACCTTTTTTTACCCCAGAGAACCCCAGAAAAAGCTGATTGTCCACCCGATGGTCTGTGATATAATTGATGTAAAAGAACGTTTGAAAAGTGATTGACTGTCTGAGGTGAAAGTGAGTCACAACATTTGGTAGTAAGGCCTTTTTAGTCCTCAGCACCAGTTTGTCTGAAAAGAAAGTGGTGCAGGATGTCTGGATTGGTGAGGATGAGAAAGGACTTCTTCATGGTCAGGAAACATAAAGGGCAGCTGTTCAACACCTCAAATTGGGTGCACATAAGAAAAGTAAGGACCAAATTGTGTTCCCACTGTGGCAATATTATGGGTTTAGGAGGAAACATGGGCTAAACCTTTGATAAATCGCATCACAAAAGCTGATTTGAACAAGGGTGGTTAGTCAGATAAACACAAAAAGGCTGAAGTGCTGAGAGATAACCTTTAAATGTAGCTACTGCAAATAATTTCCGGGCCAAAGACAAAACAAACAGAAAGACATCTGATAGTTTAGCCTGCAATGGTTCCGTATTGTGGGTGTCACAACAAGCCACAAATTTCAAAGAGTCTAGTGCTCCTCTCTAGGCAGATTCGGTCTCCGAGATAGAAAGATAGAGAGTTCTTGAGAAACTGAGCGTGTAAAAGTACTGACATTACTCATTTTTAGCCGTTGCAAAGATATTGAGCCAGAGTTCTACCCATTGCTGGAGGAAGCACTGTGCCACCTCCGGGTGTAATTGTCATTCGTAATCCCCTAAGCATGTCTGTCTTAGATTGGCTGCCCTAGCTTTTGATGATCAAGCCAGGTGGTGCACGATCAAGGAAATGCCCCGACAATTCAGCCAATTCCAGGGGCTCAGGACTTCCTTGCACAGAACCCAGGACCCCACTCTGCCATGCTTGTTGCAATACCACATGGGTGTGGTGTTGTGCATAAGGACCTGAATCAACCCCACTTGATGGAGGGCAGGAAGGCTTTCAACGCTAAGCTAATGGCCCACAACACCGAAAGGTTGATGTGGATGGGGATCTCTGCAGAAGACTAGTCTTCTGATCTCCAAATGTCCAAGAAGACCTCCCCACCCCAGCAGTGACGCATCTGTCATCAATGTCAGCTCTCAGTGGGGTAGGGAAAGGGTCTGCCACGGTTCAATTGCAGTTGAGCAGCCATCATTGCAGATCTTGTGCAGTCTTCTAAGAAACCTGGATGGAATCTGACAGGTTACCTCAGTGCTTAGACTTCAGAATCCACTGCAGTGCCCTCATGTGCCATCTGGCATGGTTGACAAGCAAGATGCAGGAGGCCAATAGGCCAATAAGCCTCAGAACCACCCTCACTGAGATCCAGGGCTGAGTGTGAAACCTCAGGATCATAGCCTGAATGTCCTGGACTCATTGATCCAGAGAGAAGGCTCAAAAGTGCTTCAGATCCAGGATGATTCCAATAAAAGTGAACCTCTGCGAAGGAGTCAGGTGTGACTTTGGCACACTGATCGTGAACTCCAGGGATGTAAGGAGATGTAATGTCAACTGGAGGTGGTCCACAACTGATTGTGGCTAGCCCACCTTCAGCAGTTAAGTGACTACAGCAAATGAGCCTGACTCTTCTGTGAAAGTGCAACAGGGAGAACACAAGTCCCATGTCACGGGAAGTGGCCAGTCTACTGGCTTCTTGTAGGACCAGATACAAATGTCATCAACTTATTGTGGAGAAGTCCAATACAGAAAGTTGTTGGAACAGTGGAGGGCGGCTTCTAGGCAAAGATGTTGTCATGTCGGAGTCAGAATGTAAAGGGCACAGGCATGCCAAAACTGTGCCAGGACGTGACCTTGGCCGAGATCGAGAAGAATTCAGTTTGGAGTTGGAAAGAACAACAGGACTCAGATGGAGCCACCATGGAGCCACCGTGGATCATGGTGTGGGTGTGGACTCAGCTCCAAAGTCAAAGCTGAACCCAAAGTGGGTTCAGGAAGCACAGGAGGCTACGAGCACAGACCAGCCAGCTGTAATCCGACTGAAGGCCTCAACAGATCTGTGGATGTTGAAGGCGCAAAAGAGGGAGCTGTTCGCATGCCAAAGATTTGAAGCCTGGCCTCCTTAAAAACCTCAAGCTTCATTAGCATCACCGACAACCCTTGAAATTCCGAGTCCATTGGGATCACCTGCAGAATCAGCTCCTCTGTGGGGAAACGGGAGTGAGACCGAAGGGTACCTTGACGTAAGTGAGATTTCTCACAGACTGTATGTACACATTTTGTAGTAAATGAGGGAAGGACAAGGGTGAGTGGCAGGAAAATAGGGAATACTCACTACTAAATGGGGGGTGAGTAGGTAAACATAAGGAGGATATGGAGGAACAGGCTATTCCAAAAACCACAAGCCCAGTCCCAAAATACACACCCACAAAACAGTAAGACAATTGCAATTCACAAAATACACTTCTAAAGTTGCTACAGCTGAACTGGTGTCAAAACAGATGTAAATGTACTCCAGACCAGCCTTGGAGTAAGTTAAGCACCACACATGGACAACCAATGATACTGCAACACACTCCCATAGAAATAAGTGGAGGCAGTGAATTAAAGTGCACCCCATAGGGACTGAATAATTACATTAGTTCAGCATTCAAAAGTATATACATATACTTGTTATTAGAAAAAGTAGACATAATTATCATTCTTTTTTACTTCAATTTTAAAATGAAATGACAGTAAACTTGTAAACGTATTAAAAAATATAAAAAGTTTTAAAGTCATTTACGTTTAAAACGTTTAACCAAGTTTACTAAATATTAAATACAAATAATTATGTGGGAACGTTCTCTTTCTATTTATTGTATTGAAATTAATATTTACAAGTTTAGTTAGAATACTTAAAGTATTTTATTATTTAATAAATATTTAAGTTGAGGAGTAAATGTACTGCAATACTTTATTTTATTGTTTTAAATTAATTGCCATTTATATCATACATTAAAATAGTTTTAGTAAGAAAATAATAAACTTTAACAAATTTCTTTATTCTTTTCCATTGGGGGATTTGCATCCCGTGGTCTCCACTCTGGTGGCAGACATATTCCCCAACTAGGCAGTACATAAAATGCTATCATAAGTTCCTTGAAGTAAATGTACAGTCATAAATACAATTTTAATGGATAGCATCAAAATGAAGGGTTACACCCAAGTGCCAGAGTAAAAATTTTTCCCCCAAAGTATTCTTTCATTTTTATATAGCAATAAATTGGATTTCCCATTTATTATGATGTTATTAGATCAATAGTATGTGTGGCATGTAATATAGATGATGGGAGGTCACTAGTGTGAGAAGGCTTTTGCAGGTTGAGTAAAAATCCCCTTTTTCTGGATGCATAGCGTCGGTGCTCAGCCGACCAATCGGGGTCTCTGAATTAGCAGATGCTTGTCATCTGGTAGCAACAATGGGTATTCTGGGACCAGCAGTTGAAGGGTCGCTCTCGAGTTGAGGTCCAGTCCTAGTACTAAAATATGATAGTAGTGAGCACCTGCAAACTTTAACAGGATAGCTAATACCACAGTTAGGAAATTAAAACATACAACTATAAGACATAATTTGCTTTTCACCGGAAGAGGATAATAAAAACGTCCACAACATGGTGGACGTGCAGTCCTGCATGGGCCGGGCACCTCCTTTTAATGTTTCAGAGACGCTGTAACGCTAAAAGCAGCCTCAGTGATTACGAGACGTCCACATTAGACCTCTCGCTTCAAATTACCAAGTTAAGAGTATTAATTGCAGCCAATTTATTCACAAGCTACTGAAGACGAAGTGCGGGAGGGGAGTGCAGGGGTTAACGGGGACATGTTCTGATGTTAATTCCACACCGTCCCACACAAAAT
Organism: Lissotriton helveticus; assembly: GCF_964261635.1. Lineage (NCBI taxonomy): Eukaryota > Metazoa > Chordata > Amphibia > Caudata > Salamandridae > Lissotriton > Lissotriton helveticus. Next base: position 323,311,740 of record NC_136057.1, read on the forward strand.
TAATAGGTCGGGCTGTCTTAATGTGAATTTGTGCTTCTTAGATTGGCAAACCCGTGTCTGAGCTTGTGTAGAGGGCGGCTGGAGGAATGCGAGATGAGTTAATAGTTGGATAAATGGATACATGTGTGTGCTCATAAAATTAGAGAATGGTTGAGTGAATGAGTGCAAGCAACGAAGAAAGAAGGGAAAAGTTGCTCGTGGATTACCCTTCGCATGTCTTATGTGAGCTGTGAAATTTGAATTCCGGATCACCCAGTACCGTTGCCGCGGAACACCACACCATACCCGCTGTAGATCCACGTTCATATACACGGACTACGCTCATGGCTCATTTCCATTGCAAGATCACCGGGACTAGGATATAGCCACTGAAATGTTTACTTATATCTATTGCCCGCATAACGTGAAACATGTTGAACAGCCGGGTCGGAATTATCACCGGCGGAGCGTTTATCAAGAATTTTTACCTTCATTTTCAGCCCTGAGGAAGTCGCAGGATTATTTCCATTGGCGACGAAACACGTGTTGGCTGGTTTCTTTTGCTCACTTCGAACAATAAAGTCAAAGAATTGATTTACCCAAGAAGAACATCGACATTTCTTTCAAAATCTACTCAGATTGAAATATACCTTTATTTCAAACACTACTTTACGCGTCCCCAGGACTTGGTTCTATTTGACATAGTGCAGGGCTTTCCCTACACTTATTTAGGGGTTTTAGGGAGTATCCCCTTACCTGGTTGCACCGTACATAAATACTATTGCGCTAATAACGAAATACGTTCCCACAGCAGAGCGCCACACTTCCTGAGTCACTAAAACCCTTCAGCCAGAGCGAATCATTAAGATCCCAGGGACATCTGTTCTTTACACCCCTCACAGAACACACAAAGAGGTTTATTTGCCAAAAACTGCCAGGGCCAGACTGGGAACAAAAAGCAGCTCTGGCAAATTTTATCAGGCAAGTCCGCCAGCCCGCCTGCCGCACATAGCAGATGAGTGCAGTTCTCTTACTAGGGGGCATCATTACAAGCCCCTATCGCCACCACAATGTTACTTTCAGTGACGTTGTGATGGCGATAGGGGCTTCGCCTTATGTACAAAGCAGCATTAAAGCACTTAACGTGGCTTAACACTGCCTTGTAAATAAGGCACCATTTCACGCTGTATTTAGCATGAAAGGGGAGGGCAATGTGTGTTGCAGTGGATGTTCCACCGTAACACCCATTAATTTTAGTGCTGCCCCCTATTTCCAAGGGTAGTGTAAATCGGAGGCAGTGCAAAATTAAGATTAGAGGAAACCTGGTCTTAAACAGGCAAAACAAAGAGAAATAATTTGTTGCTGTTTCCATGTGTGCAGCCTTATGCAGCACACATAGAAACAAGCAAGAAACATGCAAATTGCCTATGGTTGTGTGCAGGATGGTCCCCCTTCCTGCACATAAACAATCATTTTAAAAAAATGTGGTTTTGCAACTTCTATGTGTGCTGCATTAAGCAGCACACATAAAAGTTACAAAATGGCATTTAAAGATTGTTTATGTGCTGGAAGGGGGACCTTCTTGCACATAAGCAATCTTCAGCACATAAACAATTTTCCCCTCAACACAGGCACCTTTGCACTATGGTTCAAGGGTGACTGCGTTGGCGCTTGGCAGCTAAAGTTAGCGCCAGCGCAGGGGGAAACGCAGGGCTGCACCAGATTCTAGTAAATATGGTGCAGCCCTGCGTTTCTAAAGTGACGAAGCGTGTCGTTAGCCTTCTTGGTTTAACGAAACGCTCTGCCACTTTATTGTAAATATGCCGCAATTTTTTTATTTTTATGATGTCGAAAATTATGCATTTTATAACACAGCTCACCAACCTCCTGAGGGTGAAGGACGCCTCTTGTAACAGGTCCTTGCAAATAGGCCTAACACAAACATGCCTTACTTATTGAGCACAAAACAAATAAGTATGCAGTTCCTAGGGGGAGGAGGAGGTAAAAGGGTAAACAGGCTGGATCCTAAGCGGGGAGAGAACAGGTATCTAACGAAGGGAGGGACAGGGAATCCTTCCTTTCAGAATGAGGGCCCTCACAAACACATGCCCGCTGGGTGTCATGCTACATCATCGTGCATGCTCCTCGTCGGGTTGGCGTTGCAATACCCGACGGCCACCCTATGCAGGGGCTCTTTGGCGGAGATCTTTTATTCCTTGCTGTTTGGTGCAGTGGGTGTAAAGGGCCTTTAGAGTGTAGAAGTGCAAAAGTGTAAGTCAAGTAGAACTAGTGAGTTAACACAGGGAATTGGAAGAGTCAGGAAAAATAATTTTAATGATCCTGCCTCTCACCCTGGTTAAAAAACGGTGTGGCGACCCTCTGCAATGATGTTGCAGATTATTGCGCTCAATCATATGCGGTCAACATGTTTCTTGCCTGTTAGTCTGGTGGATCTGGCAGCAATTCTGCAGGACCTAGTGAAAAAAGTGATGTTTCGACATTAAAAACAATGGTAATGTGGTGTGTTAACCTAATTTTACCATCAATGGCACCCAAGAGGTGTAGTACCGGTTGATGCAGCGGCCCATCTACAAAGACAAATGAGAGAATCATTTCATTCATGATGACATTATTGCTTAGAGGATCACGCCATCACACTCCCCTATGTTACACCACTGTGCGTACACACGCAGTTGCTCACAACACATTGATAAAACACAGTCAGTGCGGCTTTAGTGTCTAGTGAAGTCGGTAATGTGCATTTAAAAAAATATAGTAGCAGAGTGGTGAGATCAAACAGCTCACCTATAAAATCATCATGACTGGCCCCATCAAATCACACATGAGATGGACACGTTAAGGTAACGAGTGTCCTAGGGAGGGGGCCAAAAGTTGTTGGACAGTTAAACATAGAAGGTAGGTGCCGGGGTCATTGCTCAGAATATAGGTTTTAGTAGTCTCAGCGTCTGATGTGCCAAGGGTGACCGAGGTGGCTAGTTGTCAGGGCTCCACCTCGAGCTGTGTCAAGCACGGTCTGGGTGGTAGCAAGCCCACATGCACCCATGGACCAGACGTGTGATGGCCCCGAGAGGCCAGACACCCTGTCCGGGCCGCCAGGTAACATGCCGGCGAAGCGCCATCACAATCAAAGACTCATGGAGATCGTGCCCCGGGTCAGTAGTGTACTGGTGATACCAGAAGGTGGTATCAAAGCCTGGAATCTCAAAAGCTCACCTTGAACAAACAATGCACCGTGAGACGTCCTAATGGTAGAGAGGGCAAGGTACTTACGTTAGTGTCGCGCCCACTCGGCGTAAGACCTACCCCACAATGCCGGATCCGGGAGGTAAATGCATACCCGGTTCTGGCAGCAGAAATACTCACGGAAATGGCGCTCATTGTGGTGCGTCTCTATATGCAGCCCAACACTAGAAAATAACCCGCTTTGGAACGAGGTGTAGCGGCGGCCATATTGGAAGTGCTAATGGGATGTGAAGGGATATGGGAGCCATTTTGTGTGCAAGGCGGAGTGGACTGTCCATGTATTGATCATTGAAGACCACCAGCGAACTCAAGTAAGAAATAGGAAGCCAAATCAAGGTTTGAAAGGAGAATAGTTACTTATGGAGCACTCCTTTTGTTCGAGTCTCCCCCTGGCTGGGAGGCAGTTGGAGCCTTATACCCTGATGCCAGGAAAAGTGGCAATTAGCTTGTCACTGTTCAAGTGCTCAAGAGATAATAATAATAAATCCATTTGTAAAGCGCCTGGTTACACCCAACGGTGTGTCCCCACGCTACGCTAGAGATCCCTAGAGAGACAAAGGAAAAACTATTCCTAGGCTAAGGAGAGAATGGATGCTGAAAAGGACATGCATATAATCCTAGATTAGGCGTGAAATAACCAGGTTTTTAGTGCCTTGCAAAAGATGCTTTCAGTAGGTTCGGCTCTCAGAGTCAGGGGTAAAGTATTACACTTTTTGGCTGCGAGATAGCCAAAAGATCGAGCTCCCATCCTGGCTCTTTGGATTTTGGCCACCATGACCAGGTGGGCTCCCTCTGATCTTAGATTGCGGGCAGATGTGTAGGAGACTATCATCGAGCAGAGGTAGCTTGGGCCTTTATCCCACAGAATTATGTGGCAATAAAACATAGCTTTGTAGGTAATTCTCTTCTCCACTGGCACCAAGTGAAGAGTAGACAGAGCTTTAGAAGGGGGTGCTCTTCTGGGAAGGTTCAGGACCAAATGTGCGGCAGCATTTTAGATGCGTTGAAGTTTACAGAGGCTTTTTTTTGGAGACTCCTAGAGAATGTTACCATAATCTATATCTGAGGTGTGACTAGAGCATGCACAATGGTTTTTCTAGCCACAATGGGTAGTAGATTTAGGAGTTTTCTTTGGACTTTAAGAGTACCAAAGCATGTTCCGGCTACCTTTTAGATTCTGTCTGTTACCACTCCACGTCTGCACTCCTTGTGATTTTGCTTGCAGTTAAAGCACTGACCAGGACTGGGGAGAGAGTGGAGGCCTGTTGGTGGCCAGCACCCAGCATCAAAATTGACACCCACCTGTTGTAGCCATTCATGGGAAACGCCTGGTGCAGGGCCAGACTGGCCAATCAGAGCAGCCCTGGCAATTTTGCCTTACCAGCCCCTTGGGAAAGGTATGGGGCCAAGTGCGAAGCCCCGCTGCTTTTGTTACTGGGGGCCGATATTGCAGCACCATTGCAAAACTGGCCCCCAGTAACAAAACTGCCCCCCACTGCTGCACAAACGGCCTGATGCTTCCAGCCTCCTGGAAAAACGCCAGAAGCCCAGTACGACCAGTCCAGCCCTGGCCTGGTGCCCAGTTGGCTCCATCCAGGCAGTGGCATAACATAGGTCCCCGCAGTGCGGGGTGGTAGTCCAGAGGGGGTCCCCTCCATGTACCCTGCAAGGGGGAGGCCTCAAGTATCGTTACACCACTGCATACGGGCCTAAGAACTGCATTCATGATGCCAGTATCAACACAATGGCAGACACGGGGATCATCATGTGCAATACGACAGTGCCACATGCACCCACATTATGCCAATAAATAACACAATTAAGCCCAAGCATGCATTATGCATGGGGTTGGCCCTACTATGCTCACAAAATGCTAAAAGTCATCATTGTGCCTGAAGAAGTATTAGTGCAGTAGTTGGTGCATGGATACCATGGCTGCAAGGGTCAGCATTACACCAGAGATGTGCTCCAAATGATATGTAGCTAAGTTGTGCCATGGATGCCAAACTTATGCCAAGAATTATAACTATAATGACGGCAGCAATATGCAAGACAATGGTGCAATCAAGTTATGGATATCACTATGCATTAAATACCAACTTTTTGCCATGGCCAATGTGATGCCAGGCGTAACTCCCAGCATGCTAATTATGTCACATATGCCAAGAATTGCCACCATTTTGCCATGACACATCACCATTATGCCACAGGTCAAAAGGGTAAATTGAAGAGAAATTCTGTGGGAGCACATCCCAATGTTTTTGACTCTTGTTAAGTGGCTACATTCCACTAGGAGTTTCCCTGGAAGCCCTCAAATGGTGGCTTTGTTAAAAGGGAACTTCCACAACCGAATAGGTTGATATTATCACACAAGGTCAGTTATGCTTACTCTCTTTGGATACAAGCGGTAACAAGGCTGTTTGCATCTTCAAACTTCAAATCTATTGCAGGTGCATTGTACATGTTCCCTGTGGTTTGTTCCCTCAAATAAATGCCCGTGTGTATGAAATGGGTTCCACCCATTTAACCCTCCTGGATTTTTCTCTTTCTGACTACCCGGTTTTTGACTTTCACAGTGAATGAGTCTAACCAACTGAGTCTCAATCACAGTAAATTCTGTGGAAATGGACTGAGAGTCCTAACCACTTCTGTATGCCTTTTAAGAATAGACCGCTGCTCTGCAGCTAGGGTAAGAAACTCTAGCCTGGTCAACATGCGAGCAAATGCATGCACACTTGTAAAAATATAGTAGCGACCAGAGGGTTGAGGCAAGAACTGTCCGCACTTATCAATATAATGTGTGGGAAGTGAATACTGGTGCAGGGAACCAAGGAGTACACCCCTCTCTACTCCATTATTTGGAAAAGAATCCAAAACAACATAGAACACAAAGACGTTCCGCACATAACAATAAAGTCTTTTAAGATCAAATAGAGGACAGTCTTTATTTGCACATCGAAGAACTTCCAATTCAACGTTGTTTCTTTTTTCAAAATTAGTTCTTTATTAGGCTGCTTTTCATGTAGACACAAATCAGGTAGATAAAATCCAGTAGCCAACGCGTTACATCCCAGAGGGACTTCTTCAGGGCTCCACAGTATAGATCGTACATCCAATTCCAAGTACTCTTTCAATATGGCTCTTGTTCTGGTATCACACAATTTGTATAGTGTGTATGTCTGCTTATGCGGCTTAGTGACCGAATGTCCGTCAGTGGATCTGCTTCAAAGTGTTGGGAAAAAAATGTGTTTACTGAGCATGTGAGACTACCATCTAGCTCAGTCCAATATCTGTGCACACATAGACTCTTCCTTCAATATTGGTGCTGACCTGGTGTAGGCCTTGTAAGGTGTGTAGGCCAAGCACAAGAGTGATTTCCCTGCACCTCCCTCATCTACTGAACGCACTGGATGTCCCATAGAAGGGGTAGGAGAACTCAGTAGTAATTTTTAAAAAAAATGGAGCATGAGGCACCATTCTGTTAAAAAAATCTAAGGGAAATGGCAGTTTGACCTGCAGCAAATTGGCTTATTAAATATTCACGGCTTGGGATGAGGAATGCTCATAAACTCCTGCGAGGGCTTAAACATTTGCACATACATTATGTGGTTCACCAGGAAGGGCACCACGAATTAAAATTACTATTTGAGGGGCTGCTAGAGGGATAGCAGCCCCCAGAAATTGTTTCTCGAACAGTGGCTCTAAGTATGACAGGGGAGTAAATCCATGACCCCAGGAGAGGTTTTTCATCATTTCAAGCAATTCTGACATTTGCAAATGGGCTCTGGAGTGTGGGGATCTCTATTGGTTGGTCATAAAGCTGCAATAGTAGCAGTGTACAGGTAGAAATAAAATTCTTGGAAATATGTTATTCAATATATTGCTTTATTAACCGCATGCGCGCTGCGGTGATTTTCGCGCTACGCTGCTTTTTTCTAAAAGCCGCGTTACATGACGAGCTCAGCTCGTCATCAGCGTGCGAGCGGCGCAACTGATGACGAGCTGAGCTCGTCATCAGCGCCGAAGGGGTTAACAAGGTTGATGATTGACAATGCAAGGTTTAATACATAGTATTGAAATGTGGTAATATTACAATTGATTTCAGTGGTGGATTATACATTGTTTTCTGCTTTTACTAATGTGGTGACATTCTGACAACACCATTAGGCCTGCCTTTTTGATACTGACCCCATCTTACATTGTGATATTGTATCTAGTATAGGTGAGGGATTGCAGTTGTGGGTTCAGGGCTTGCTGGTCGTGTGAACTGTTCTACTGGGGATTCGCATGTATCTGAACCTGATTGTATATATTTGTAAAATAATGCGTAGTATTCCAACGTGTATGTTTGAGTCTGTCTGTGTATGTGTGTGAAAAAGCACTGACTGGACAATGGTTTATGAAGTGTTGTTGTGTATCACTTAGCTGGGCTTACAGGTCCACACCACCTTCCCTGAGTAAGCTTTGGACTGCTCTGTTCGCTACCCTGAGAGTCAAGTGTTACAATGGGTTAGCTGGCGTCCAGTAAAGAGAAATATGTGAACTTATTGCATTTGAAGGACTCACAGCTAATAACCCAGCTTCTTACACCATCCATGCACTGCACCACATTGGGCTTATCATGGGAAGTCATGCAGCAGACGCAGAAAATTGTACGATTTAGGAAGCTAAATATTTAATCACCTCTAACTTTGGTATTTACACAAAAATACCAAAGAGGTCTACAATGATATTGTATATTATCTTATGGAATACTGAGAGGCTGCTCGAAAATTACTCAATTTAATAGATGCATAAAAGTTAAGTACCAGGGGTTCAGTGCAGCTCACAATCCGTAGTGTCTCTTCGGAGCTGCCAGTGGTCGCTAAACTCACGCTCATATCTAGGCATCTCCAAAGGTTTTTTATTCGGGTGCCCAAACCAGACCCTCAAAAGTGGAAGGTCCTGGCTGCCTCTAGCTATCAGGAGTTGCTTCTGATCGGTGGGTCTAAGTTATGATGGGATAAAACAGACGGGTGTTCTCCTTCTATATGCAGGCAGTGTCTATAACACTGTCTAAACATGGCACTAGATGTTTCAGACAGTAACATAGTCTAGGTACAATGAATGATTTTGTTCCTCCGCAACAGGATATATATGAGCAGGTGGCAGCAACCAGAGAAATAAAGTACACCAAAACATGTAAGAGGAGTAAAGTATCCTGACTTCATGAATAGGTGGCCAGGTGTGGCCTATTTTAAGGTACACACAGATACAACCATGCTGAATTTTTTAATCAGTGGAGTGACTGGCGCTTAGAAGAGCACAGTTGCACGTTTATTTACAGTAGAGGCATACAATCATTATATCTGGAATGGGTTATACCAGGTCAGGGGACCTGGAGAAAACCAAGAACATATTATCTTAGACAACTGCCTTTTCTATGCTCCCGATGATACTGCTAGTGAGGTCCAAGGGCAGAATGAACGCAGAAGGCCTAGGGATTTTTTACCACCTCCAAAGCTGCACAAGTAGCCTGGAATCAGTCAAATGCTGATCCTCCAGATAAAACTTACATGGCAGATTTGTGCAATGGGAACATGCGTCTAATGGTTTGAGTTGAAACAAGCCACAAACATGTTTTAGTATAGAATGAGATGATTTCTCCTGGCAACCCTTCCCTTCCTAGCTGAGAGCTACCTATTCTGTACTCTTCGAATACAGGTCGGTGCCACTTGCTGAGCACTAATTAGAAACTCTGCTTGAATGCATGCCCCCTCCAAGAGCAGCAGGGCAGGCTGGCAGCATGTACCTGAAGAAGAGGAACAGAGGAGCGTGACGCGGGAGGCTGAAGGTACTTTTTTTCATTTATTATTTTGCCTTTTGCCCCCTCACTTCACAACCTCTATACCCCCCCCCCCCCACCCTCTGCCCCTCTGCCCACTCGCCTCTCCACTTGTAGCAAACACCGGCCGCTACTGGGTAAATAAAGAGAAAGAAAAACAAAACAAATAATAAGCTGAACCGTGCGTTGAGTCTGCTGCTTTCCCTGCTTTTTGCCGCTGTCCGCGCGACCCGCAGGGGAGCATGGGCGGGGCAGCGCCCTAGTCCCACACGACGTGCGAACTCAGCGCGGCAACGCCCCTCCTGGCGCCCACCTCCAGATTTCAACAAAGGGGAGGTCTCTAGTGGGAGGAGGGGCGCCCCTCCTGGTATTTAGGTGCCCAGCGCCAGTGCTCGGCCTCTTTCCCGTCGGTTTGGCTCCCCCGGCTTTGCGCTGTTCGTCGGCTGATCGTCTCTGGGCTCCGTTCGCATCTTTTCACCCATCGCGCACTCCCGGCGCCGCGCGGGTCAGGCAGCTTCTTCAACACCCTTTGGGGAGGTACGTATTCACGGGCTCACGGGCAGACACGCTTCGGTGAGGGGCGAGTATTTGCTTGCCACCGCCGCGTGTCCCTTGTCGCGGTGCAGTTTAGGAATCACTTTGTGGAGCGATGTATAAATGCTCCCGCTACACAGAATAAATGCTCCCGCTACAGAATTCATGTGTTATGCATTGTTTGACCGTATAACTGGGTAAGCACACACAGGTTATTGTTGGTTTGCATGTTCAACTATTGCATATGCGGCCTATAACATCCCATGTGCTCTGAGCTAGCACTCCTCGTCAGAAAGGGTTGTTGTTGTGGTTCTGAATACAATGACAGTTTCGTCTAGAACACAGTGACTCGGCCGGCTTTGTACTGCCATAACATAGACAACGGTAGCAAATCCTGACAACAAAAGGCGCAAGCAAACTCATGACAAAGAAAGAAAGCCCTAAATGGAGCAGACGTGGGCTGTGACAGTCAGCATGTTTCAAAGAAAGAATGGCGAAAATCGATTAACCATGCACCGCGGGCTCCCATCATGCACCTCGGACTCCCGCGAGCGTGGGCGTTACTTTCATTTCCATCCACGGTTGCCTACTCGCCTTTAGTACATGCGCCATAATCAGTGGGGAGTAGTGCGGGGTGAGGTTATACAGCCAGACGGGTTCAGGGGGGTTGACGTCAGTTAGGGGTAACCAGTGGTAGTAGCTGTAGTTTTGCATTTTCATTCAAATGTCACCGTCCTCCCCACCCTGGGCCTTACACATTTTGAAGGCAGTGTAGCAGGAAGTAGATAATACTCGCAGACTCACATTCAAGCTGAATTGACAAGCACTTTCTTGGAAAATGAGCGGAACCAATGGGGAGACACATGGGGCACCACAGGCACGCCTTGCGACACACTCTTACTTGGGTTCAGTGATTAATGAAAACCTGCACCACGCTTTGGGTTCAGCGAGTCATGGTAAATAACCGCAAGGGAATTAGCTCAAATAGTAGAGCGCTCGCTCCTGCACTACGCGTTGTTGGAAACACAGGGAAACTTGAACATCACTTGTTGGCCTCCCCCTCCCCCCCCACTGGTTTCTCCCGATGCGGGATATTTGGGGGTGCTTTCTGAGACCCGCTGTGCTGGGACTACATCGGCGCGCGAAAATAAGAAACCTAAAGCTCCAGGAACGCCCTTGACCGCTACCTAAACTAGATTTAGGAAAATACTTGGGGAAAGACATTGTTGAGTGCTAAGCACGGATTTTATTCAATAAACTAATGCCGGTCGGGTGCATTGATTAACCATTTATGCAGGTCGGGTGCAATTTCAATGAACATGCGGCATTGGAACAACTAGCAAGGGGAACAACTGCAGGTCACAGAGTTCTCTCCTCCTGCTCACGCGTACCTGGGGGCTCGTTTCTTCCGTTTGTGGCAATATTCACGATTAATCGTTTTTTTATCTTTCAGATCACGCCCGGGAATACGTCGAGAGGTCTGACGGCTGCATAGGATTACGAGCTTAGTAGCAGGTAATTCATGGGCGCGAATTGGAAGGTGTTTGTGCTATTAGTCAGCAGGGTTGTTGTACCACAGATGTTTTTCTTCCAGTTTGGCTCCTGCCAGTAGGAGTTCATCGCGTAAGGCGCGTTGGGGCAACAGGCACGAGGAGTAATTCGTTTTTATCTTTCAGGTCAAGCCCGGGAACACGACGCAGGTCTGACAGCTTCTAGGATCACGTAGTTGATTAGCAGGTAATGCACGGGCGTGAACTGGACGTGATACTTAGTCAGCAGGATTGTTCACCACAGCTGTTTTCTTCCAGGTTGGCTCCTGCCAGAAAAGTGCAACGTGTAAGGCGCATTGGGACAATAGACACGAGGAGTAATTCGTTTTTATCTTTCAGGTCAAGCCCGGAAACTCGTCTCAGGTCTGACAGCTGCTAGGACCAACGAATTGATTAGCAGGTAATCCACGGGCACAATTTGGACGGTGGTCATGTAGTAGGCGGGGGCAGGCATCAGTCAGCAAGGTCGATTCGGTGAACAGCTGACTCGGTAGGAGTCCGGCTACTCAAACGTGATTGGCCAGCAGACTCATGTAACTTTTTCACCCGTAGGAACCCGAAAGGGCAGAGGCCACCGTGATGTCCGCATCGCCACAGGATGGGCTGTGGGCCGAATTCCTGGCAGCCGCCCAGGCAAAAGGGCCCGCATGGGCGCAAGGTTTCATAGAGGCACGTAGGCTAGAGGAAGCTGCCCGACCCAGCACCCCGGAGGACGCGGCAGGCACCTCAGGCGAAGGAATGCGTAGGTCCACCCGGAAGAGGAAACACACTCGCAAGGACTTTCCGGCCGTGCCAAAGCGAAACGAGCATCTGGGGACAACACCACCCCCCCCCCCACCTCCCCCGCCCGCTTCAAGGCCCGTTGGATTACCCGTAGTACCTGCTGTGGTCCATGAGTCAGCGGCTGGACTAACAGACTTGGCCCAAATGGGTAAGACAATGGACGAAATGATGGGTTTGATGGCACTTTTTCAGAAACGTCTAGATGATATAGCGGCGGCACAACAAGCGGTGGCCGCCCCCGCCATTGGGCATGCTACAGCTGATCCTGTGATGCAAGTGTGGGCTCAGCAGGGTACCAATATGGGGTCGCACAGTCTTGGGAATGCAGCAGCTGGCCTGCAAGTTCCCGCAGTGGTGGTGCCACGGCCAACTGCGCTGCCTGTCACCCCCATCTCTTGCCAGAATGCTGGCCAGGGGCCTGCCACTCGGGCAGTACCCACCACGGTGAGTGAGGTGGGCATAGCAGTTAGTGCAATCAGTGGCGCGGTTGGCCCAGTGGAAACACCACAAGCTGGTACGCCTGTTGTTACCCCGGCGCAAACAGGGCCGGTACAACCGGTCTGTGCAGGACCGGGCAAGCCAAGCGCGACTCACGCCCTGTTGTCAGCAAGTCGTTGCTCCCTGGCCCGGCAGGTCCCCCAGGCTGCGAAAGAAGGGATATGGAGAAGGGAGTACATTGATATCTTGACACTGTTGATGCATGACAACGCTGGGCAGACACTAGGAGGATGGGGAAGAAAGATGATGAGAAGAAGGTTAGGTACCAGCGTTGGCCTGAGAAGACAATAGAAAATTGGACTGAAGCATTCAACATTCTATCAGCAGTAATAGTGCAGAAGGATCCAGCACAGAGCGAGGCACTGATGGAATACGCCAACTCCATCCAACAGGGAGCTAGGGAGTCCGGGGGGATGGGTTGGTTCTGGTATGACCAGGAATTTAGGAAAAGCATGGCCAGCTGCCCTGATATTGGGTGGGAACATACTGATATTCAGCTCTGGATCAAACACATGTGCAAGACCAGTAACAATCTGAGAGACACACCATATAAGGCGCAAGGCGAAGCAGACACTAGGAAGTGGGAACAATTCCCGAGGCGTTCCTTCCAGCAGCCCTTTCGGGGGGGTCGGGGAAGGGTCCAGGGATCCGGACCAAGACGTTTTAACTCTGGAACCTGCAGATTGTTCAATAGTGGAACATGTACATGGGGTAGAGCTTGCAAGTTTGCCCACAATTGCAGCAAATGTGGCGCCCAGCACGCAGCAATATCTTGCACCAACGGCCAGAATCCCCCCCCCTCCACAGCACATGGAGCGGACGGGCCTCGACAATAGGACACCTGCACAGCATAGGGACCTGATTAAGCACGGGAATAGGCCGGTGGAGGGCAAGGGCCCCTCGCCCATAGTGTTACAAAATCTTTTACCTTTACTACGACTGTACCCATTCACGAAAGAGCGGACTTTACTAGTGGAAGGTTTCGTGGATGGCTTCAGGATACCTTACAAGGGACCTCTGGGTTCCAGGGACGCTTTGAACCTCAAGTCAGCCAGGGACATGACACAGGTTGTGGCCAGTAAGATCAGTAAGGAAGTGGAAATGGGGAGGGTGGCGGGCCCCTTTTCTTCACCCCCCTTGGATAATTTCCTAGTCTCACCACTGGGAGTTGTGCCGAAAAAGCAGCCTGGGGCATATCGTTTGATCCACCATCTATCCTACCCGGAGGGCAACTCGGTCAACCATTGGTTAGAGGAGGGGGCGTGTTCCGTGTCATATTGTTCATTGGACATGGCCATAGACATGATCAGGAGAACGGGCAGAGGGGCGTGGTTGGCTAAAGCTGACATTGAATCAGCGTTCCGCCTCCTGCCTGTCCACCCCGAGAGTCAGCACTTGTTAGGTTTCAAGTGGGAAGGTGCATTCTTTTTTGACCGCTGCATGCCCATGGGCTGCGCAGTCTCGTGTGCCTACTTCGAGGCTTTCAGTTCTTTTCTCCAATGGGCCCACACAAGCAAACACGGCATTTCCCAAGTCACACACTATTTAGACGATTTCCTATTTTTTGGCAAGGAGGGCTCTCAAGAGTGCGCAGCAGCTTTGCAGGGCTTTGAAGAACTGGCAGAGCATTTGGGTGTCCCCCTGGCGCCAGGGAAAACTGAAGGGCCTTCCCAAACTCTCACTTTCTTGGGCATCGAGCTTGATACCATAAAAGGTGAATCTAGGCTCCCAGCGGACAAGGTTAAGGATTTGAGGCACGACATTAGTTCACTGGTCGGCAAGAGCAAGGCAACACTAGCAGTGGTTCAGAGTCTTTTAGGCAAATTGAACTTTGCAGCATGGGTCATACCAGCTGGCAAGGTGTTCTCTCGCAGGCTTGCAAGGTCTACGGCTCACATCAGAAAGAAACATCATCTGGTGCGCCTGGGTACAGGGCTGAAAGCAGACCTCCTGATCTGGGATGAATTTTTGAAAGAATTTAATGGCGCCGTGATATGGAGGGCTCCCTGGGAAAGTAGCCAGGAACTTTGCCTTTTCTCAGATGCGTCCGGTAGAGAAGGTTTCGGGGTGATCTTCGGGGAAGAGTGGTGTGCCATGCGATGGCCAGACGCTTGGCGCAAGAAAGGAGTGTCCTCAAACATAACAGTACTAGAGCTATTCCCCATAGTGGTGGCACTACATCTATGGCCAGAGGGCCTGGGTAACAAGAAAGTGGTTTTTTGGTCTGACAACATGGCTGTGGTCCAGGCCATCAACGGGTTGTCAGCCAACTGCCCATTGGTCCTGAGCCTGCTCAGGGAGTTAGTTAGGGCTGGCCTACAGAGCAACATTGAATTTAGGGCTAGGCATATTGAAGGTGTGAAGAATGTGGCAGCTGACGCTCTCTCTCGCTTTCAGTGGCACCGATTTCGGGAGGCTTGGCCGCAGGCGAGGGAGGCGATGACACCATTCCCGGCACCACTCTGGCGACTCCTTCAGTTGGGCCGCGGTTGAAGAGGATGGGACAGCGTTCATTGGCCCAGACCACTCAGAGAAGATACGCGGCCCAGCTGACCACTTTCCGCGCAGTATCACTATCCCTGGGGGCAGCTGCCTCAAGTCCTGTAGAACAAGTTGAGAATTTTGTTGTGTGGGCGAAGGAAACAGGCAAGGCACATTCATGGGTGTGCGGCCACCTGGCGGCATTCAAACACGAGACTAAGCTCAGTGGAGGAGACGATCCCACAAGTGCATTTAGGATTAGGGCAGCATTGAAGGGGTGGGCCCGTGAAGAAATGAGGTTTCCCGACAAGAGGGTTGGGATCGATTTCCCCGCCTTGCAGCGCATGATGGATATTGTACCATCCGTGACCAATTCAGCGTTTGAGGCCCAGCTCTTCGCAACAGCCTTCTGCTTAGCATTTTTCGGTGCCTTTAGAGCCAGCGAGCTAGTGGCCAAATCAAAATCAGACAGATCAGGAAGAGCCCTGGACATGATGGACGTATGTGCACGGGACTCCCTGGTTCTGTGGGTCTGGAAATCCAAGACGGACCAAGAGGGGAAGGGTGCGTCAATTTCATTGCAAGCATTAGATGACCCTAGGTACTGTCCGGTTGCTATGGTCAGGGATTACCTGAAGATCAGGCCTCTGCTGTCAGGTCACTTCTTAATCCATGCCGGTGGCTCCCCACTGACTAAATTCCAGCTGGAACGAGTGATGGCTGCGGCCTTGGCCAAGGCAGGTTTGTCAGGGACTGGGCAGAAATTCTCCAGCCATTCATTCAGGATAGGGGCAGCTACAGCAGCATTCAATGCCGAGTTGGGTGAAGAAGGTATCAAAAGGATAGGGAGGTGGTCATCCTCTTGTTACCGACGGTACATCCGCCCGTGAAAAGGTGGCCGACCGCTGCGATCTGCTAGTAATATAGGTCATAAGCTGCTGTGACACTTGTGGTTATGAGTAGTAAAGGTCATAAGCAGCCTGGAAAAGACACTTTTGAGTGATTTAAGGAATTTGCAGTGCGCACGTTTGAGTGTTAACGAATAATGTTTTGTCACATCACAGTTTTTCTGAGTGTAGTGTGCAGTGTTCACTAATTACAAGTGTTATGTACCGGGTGTTCCCAATAAACTAAATAAGTTGAACGGTTTCTGGTCCTATCTCTCTGTAGCGGGTGGTAATAATTGTCTTGTCTCTTTACAGCGGACTGTTGCGTGTGGGTGATGGGCCATTCTTACGTTCCCAGGCTGGAACAATGGGCGACTTCCAAAAGATGGAATTTGGCTTTTGCAAGGACACAAATTCGGTGGCTGGGGTTTCCTGGTATGAGATGGGGCCAGCTGGAAAATAAGCTAGAACAATGCCTGGTAGCAGCAGCGGTGCGTCCATTGGGGCGTAGGGGCGTAGCCCCTCTAAGCCTGGACGCACCTGCGGCTGCTGCAGCAGAGAGCTAAAACCTAATAAGTAAAATACACGGCGGCGCTTCAATTGACTCGAGTGTTCGAGTGTTCCGACCGGGACAGACCCGATACAATAGGGAGTGCGCAGGGGGTGGGGCTGGTTTACATTACAAGTCAACAACGTGAGGTGAACGTGATGTGACGTCACAGTCTGTCCAGGGAGGACTGCGCATGAGGAATTCTGGAGGATACTTGTCAGCGCATGCGCTTTTGCCAGGTTAGCGACCGTTAGCCGACGTAGCCGTCAACTTCGAAGGGGCCAGGGGGGGGGGGTGTCTTTGGCTGGGCCCCGTTGTGTAAAAATGCGCCAGGGCGAGTAGACTGTGTGACCCCCTAGCCAATCCTGGCGCTCATACAGCGCCAGGATTGGCTGGGCCACCGCGCCGAAATACAGGCAATCACTATTGGATGCCGGCGCGTGGGTGGGTGGACTGATTGGCCCTGGATTTGGGGGACGTGCGCCGGTGCGCGCCGTGACGTTAATTGCAATGCTGACCGACGCGACGGCTGTATTTAAGTTTCTTTAGGGCGGGGGCTCCCTCTCTGTCTCCTCGTGCGCGCAGGGCCAGCAGTCGACCGTCGTCACACTTCATCACTGTCTGTGTCAGTGTCCGACTCCGACCGCTCTGACTTCTTCACTGGACTCGTCTCTGTCTGATGATGATCTAATTGGAAGGAATTTGGACATCGATCTATGTGAGTGAGAGAAAATCGTGTAATAAAATGATGGAATATGTGATTGTGTGTTCATGTTCAGCACGAATCATGCAGACGTCACGTGCCTGTTGTATATGATATCACACCTGTTCAAAGTCACATTTTAGGTCTCGCATAGGCTGTCTGTTGAGAGCGGCATGTAATCACTCAGTCAGTCATGCTGGACATTTGGTCTGTTCGAGTCCCTCCCTTCTATGTCAGGGTTGAGGGTTCCAAACTCTTGGATCTCCAACCCGCTTGAACAACTATTAAAGTTTATTGGGATCTCTAAAGCGCATTGAGAAGGGTTATTACAAAGGATTGGAAAAAGTAAAGTGTGACCATGGATTATCTGCAACTAGGGGGATGAGATACCTTAAAGGCCGCGTGCCAGTCTCTACTTTCACTGGCACAGGCTGGCTCGTGTCTGAAACAATACGAGAGGCAGAGGTCAGAAGGGCTCGAATAACGAGCGTTGCAGCTCCGGCCCAATCCGAATCGGCGCGCCGCCATCCCGGGCCCACACATAGATGCATGTCGGCTCCTGTCGTGACCATAAAACACAGGTTTGTGCCCCATGTGATGTCAGGTGGGCCTTTCCTGGTGGAATGAGGCATAAGATAGATAGATATTTGGTCTTCGGTATTTTCACTTTGATGGTGTGAGATGGTTGACGCACCCACACCTGCCACCATTGGTGAGGTTATCTTACCTCATGTTTCCAGTACTAGCTCTTGCCACCCGCACTTTTGTCATCACTGCTGCACTTAATCTGGCGCAGTAGGGACACTTCTCAGCAGGACTGCGGTACTGAAGTGGGTTCTGTGACACAGCACCACGCACCAGTGCCTCTCAGCCATTATCTTATTGAATGGACGCACCTCAGCACTGTACACTAGCGCTGCACTATTCACCTATTTTAGGTGTGATTTAAGTTTGGCACGCACTCAGCAGAGCGGATTTGATAACTGGCGTTGAGCGCATCTGCCAATTTTAAGGCTGTTATTATTTCTGTTGCCTGATTTACTGATACTCGAGTCACCGACCTTGAAAGAATGAAGAGCTGTGTAGGCCATGCCGGCATTGGAGTGGCACAACATATGTTTATGTTTGTTATCCGGTGGCGAGGGGTCAGGTCAACAGAGGAGGATAGGGCCATGGGTTGGCACGAGAGACTGAGTGCTACTGTGGGAGGCGATAGACCTAGTCAGATACGGAGGGTGAAAGGGGGAGCCTGGTTCTTCTGTATCATCATTTGAGGCCTGAAACTGGCTGGAGGGATTGGGGGAATCTCGCTGAGCGCTAGAAAGATAGAGGCATGCTCCTAGGTATACTACTGCAGATGTATTTCTTATTATATGGTATTTGACACAACAGAAGCCACGAGTAAGGAATACGCAGAGCTTCCAATGCAAGAGCGAGTGTGTTGTGGGAGGATTTAGAATGTCAGACTCGTGGGTGAGGGTGGTGGGGGCGGGGCCCGTGGCATTCAAGGTTGTAAAATCGGCGTGCATTGGGTGTGGTGTAGGCTGTCCCCACACCGAGTGCACTGACTTGTACTAGTCCACAGTGGAAACCAATACCAGGGTGATGTGTCACTCTCATGCCCGCCTGTGTTATGCTTTAAATACGTGTCATTTTGAGGAAGCAAACACTTCCGAAAATGTGAGCCAACAATTAGATTGTGTCCTGCAGCTCTGTGGGGGAAGCTAGCAGCGCTGTCCAACAGTCTTCTTCCAGATGTGTAATCAGACCACAGTGAGTGTATCGCAGTATAAACTCTCAATAATTGCTTGCGAAGCGCCACGGTGTAGGTGCAGTAGCTGAGCGGGTTGAGTGCCAGCTGCTGAGGTAACTCACAGGCTCTAAACCTCTTACATTCACTCTACCGCAGTTCATAAAATTATGATCTTTCATTTAATTTAAACATGTACTGAAACGTCGATCATCACACTGGTATCTCTTCTATCTTCTCTAACCCTGTTCAGTGCTTTGGGATGATAGCTACTGACGTGGAAGAGAGTATTGTAAGAGTAAACACAATCAAAAACAACACATTTCGGTAATAATATTGCTGCAAGCCCAATATAAATGGTATGTTGTTATTTCAATCCATTTCACCGGGTCTGCACCGCAGCAGTGCCTGGGAAGAAACATATGAAGGACTGTGCTGTGCCTGGCTCGAATAGAATGTCATGCAGTGGTCTTTGAATATATTATGCCAAGTTCCCCTCACACCTAAGTAAACATTGTTTATCACTTTGCAACTTCTCCTCACACCATTCCACCAGAAAAAAATCGGATACTTATGTCTTGCCTGCTAGACAGTGCATGTGCTGCCTGTTATTAGACATACTGTGGGCCTACCAAGAACATGCAGGGGCTTGGAGTCTACCCAGACCTCCGGTCCATGCCTTATTAGGCCCTTGGTTATCATTTGCGATTGGAGTATCCATGTTTGGGCCGGGTATGCACGGACTGGCAGCAAAACTGGAAGGCAGATGAGCAACACACGGCTGCTACCTCTCACATGTCTTTACCTTTGATACTTGCACAAGTGCCACCTTGCCCACGTAACGCTTGTTCCTGAGCCTGAGTGTCTAGCACATATTGCAGGACTATACCTCTAATTATACTCTGTTTTCTCTTATAACTGCACACTTGTCACTTTCATTTCCTCTTGTGCACTTTTGACTACCTCATGTATTTTGGTTGCTCACAATTTTTACTCAAGCATTTTGTTTGCTCACGATTGTCACTATTACCTTTACTACCTCATGTATTTTGGTTGCTCACAATTTTTACTCAAGTATTTTGTTTGCTCACGATTGTCACTATTACCTTTACTACCTCATGTGTTTTTGGTTGCTCACAGTTTTTACTACCTCATGTATTTTGTTTGCTCACAATTGTCACTATTACCTTATGTAAGTAACGTATGTTTTTGCAATCTGTTCTTTTGCAATGTTTCTCATTATGTTTCATTTCTGTTCCTAATGTGAAGCGCTCTGACGCCTTCGGGTAAAGTCCGCGCTATATAAAAATGCATAAATAAATAAATAAATAAATAAAAGTCTAGAATGTGAACGGTGGTGGAAGTATGAAACACGCCGATGACACTTGCTGTGCAGTCTGCAGCAACACGAGGTGAAGTGCAGACAGGGCGGCTGCAATATTGCTGCTTTATTAGCTGGCATATGGTTAAGCGCTTTTGTAGCGAGGGCTCTTCATGTGGGGCGATGGGGCACTGTGGGTGGTTTAGTGCTCTGCACTATGTGCACAGCTCGTGCATGGTCACGAAGACCCTCTCAGATCCTCGTCACTGCAG
This sequence comes from Lissotriton helveticus, assembly GCF_964261635.1. Lineage (NCBI taxonomy): Eukaryota > Metazoa > Chordata > Amphibia > Caudata > Salamandridae > Lissotriton > Lissotriton helveticus. The sequence goes on from NC_136057.1 coordinate 323,332,136, forward strand.
AAAGAGAGCGGACTTCTGTTCTATACTCAGTGCTTTATGCAAACACTTCACCATCACTGCTATGTTCACTGTCATCAGAGTGAATACATGATCCTAAACTCTGATATTTCCTGCTTATTAGGGGATATTCAGTCATGCTGGACATTTGGTCTGTTCGAGTCCCTCCCTTCTATGTCAGGGTTGAGGGTTCCAAACTCTTGGATCTCCAACCCGCTTGAACTATTAAAGTTTATTGGGATCTCTAAAGCACTTTGAAGGGTTATTAGTATTGCGTCAGAGTGCTTTACAGCATGCTAACAAAGTGAAAGAAACAAATGTTATATAAAAAGACTTGGACTCGTTATTGACATTGTGATTTTTTTTGGGTAAAAAAACGATCTGAAATAAAGGAAAAAAATGTTTAAATTCCCCAAAATATCTGAAAATAATACAAATATATTAAGTGCTTAGTACCAATCATCAGGTGCTGCGGACGTCATTCTGTTTTTCTTTGGCAGATGAGTTTCAGCAGCACTTGCATTGCTGCTCGCCGTTGGTGTTTCACATGGTGGCAGTAAGCAGCACACCACAAAGATCTGGGTTCTGTACTGATGGCTCAGACTGATTTATGGATGTTTTGTGCAGTAAAATCTCTAATTTTAGTGAAATAGCCTGCATTTGGCAGGCATCGATAACAAAGTGCCACTTACATTATTTACGGAAATAAATGAACAGTTTCGAGCACAGAGTCGGTGGCTGAGTTTCTGGTGCGGCTTTTGTTTTGCTTTTGTCGTGCAGCAGTATTTATGGAAGACTACCAATCTCATTCTCAGAGTGGAACATTTTTGGTAAATCGTAAGCTCTATGTCTGGTTGCTGTCATGCTGTGTGCTAACATTTTCATCTGCTGCATCCCTCTTCGTGCACTATATCCCAAACTCTTTTAGCATTTTATACATGCACAAGTTATATGTCACATTGGCAGTGCTGATTCGAAAGTAAAGCTTAAACAAAACAACGTGGCTTCTGTAAAACTTCCATTTATATTATTACATTTAAACACGCGTACTGTTTTCCCTATATTTGAAATTCACATTTCGACATTGATTTCATCACGGCATAAATAAATCACAGCTTGCTTCGATTAAAAAAAAATGAAGTTGGCAGGCTCTGGACAAACAGCGACACGTGTTTTTCATTAAGCTGCACATACCATTCCCGGTAAATTGGAATATTTTGGACTGCAGTGCTCAGCTGACTGTCAGACTGCTGAATCAGGTGTAGCAAGTGTATGCGAAGGAGGGCTGCTAGTGCTAACAGCAGAAGCCAACTAGAAATCTAGCACAGGTCACCTTGAAAGGCTTATTTTTCCCCGACGAGAAAGCACCGCTGTTGTGCATCTCTGTGTCACAATTGTTGAAATTGTGGGCGCTCCTTTGTCAGTGGAACAAGCAAGGGACTATTGGTTACACGCACTCTCAACAGGAGAATGGCTTAGAAGGGGAGCTTTAAGGGGTCTGTAATGCTATTAAAAGGCACTCGTCATCAGGGACAAACATACTTGTAAGACCCCCTTGGAAATCTTTTGTTCTTCTGTAAATATGTGTCTTCCTTATCCTTCCTCCTTTGTTGTGAGATGTGCTGCCGGCAGCCACAAAGGAGGCCGCCGCCGGTCGAGGGACAGACAACATTTAATTACGACTATTTCCGAATTTGAATGCCCCCCAGCCGTCTCGTCAAAGGGCGGGCAGTAAGGTAGAGAAAGACACCCATTGGCTATGAAAAGGGTAAAACAAATGTCCCTCCCCACCACATGGGAACAAGGCCCCCCTGCTGCTCGGTAATTGGGAGGAAGTCACCTCCCACAGACTGGAAAGGGTTTAGTGCATTCCCTGAGCAGCAGACACTACACGCAAAAAAATAACCAAGCCGGTAGAGCCACAAAGGGCAGGCAGATGATGCGGTGTGGGCAAGCTAAGGGCAGGAGAGGCAGATCATGTGTGCACACACCGAGCTATACAGTATCAAAACAGTATTGGCAGTGAAAGGGAGGGATGTGTGCGCAGCACAAGAGAAGCAGATAATAAGATGTTGTGTGCACGTGATCCAGGAATGCTGCATCAGGGAGTAGACGTCTAGCACAGGAGAGGCAGATCATGTGTGCATACAGCAGGCTATGCAGTATCGGCAGTGAAAGGGAAGGATGTGTGCACAACACAACAGAGGCAAATAAGATGCTGTGCGCACATGGTCCAGGAACGCTGCATCAGGGAGTAGACATCTAGCACAGGAGAGGCAGATCATACTATACTGTGTGCACACATGATACATCCAGCTATACAGAATCGAAGCCCTATCGGCAGTGAAAGGGACGTGTGTATGAGAAAGAGAAAGAGAGAGAGCGAGAGAGAGAGGGACTTAGTTTACTGGAAGGCCCTGTGACAAGTGCACTCTCTGAGAAGCAGGACGAAGGGCTGTGTGTGGAGAGTGGAGAGTCTAATAGAGTCGGAAGGCCGTAGGGGAAGACTGTGGACTTTTCTTCAAGTTCCTGATGCTCCTGCAGAACGAACCTGGCAACCATTACACTGCTGTGTAACTTCTTCTACTCTTAGAGCTGAGATTTCCATGAAAGTCTTATAGTCTGAATTCAGCACCTGAGCATAATAGGACAGAATGTATGAAGCTCTGTGGTAATACTGAATAAGCAGCTACCTATGTTATGCCATCTATTAATGTAATAACTGCACTTTCACAATTGCTTTATTAACCTTCCTGCTTTCTCAAATTTGCTTGAAAATGCACGATTTTTCTTCTTTTTTTTCAAAATTTTCTTGGGGGGGGGTTATCCCCCCAAACCCCCCTTTTGGGGTTCGGGCTCGCTCGCTGCGCTCGCTCGCTACGGTGCTGTATGATAATTAGTTTACGCCCTACCACTTTAAAATCTCACCCACCGCCCCTGCCTGGTAGTACAGGCAGGTCCTCCCCATATTCTCATCATACACCTAGGAGGGAACGATCTGGCCACAGTAGGGAGGGGGCCCTGATTCAGGCAATGCAGAAAGGCGTGGCCGCTATATCAAAAAAGATAAGAGCGACTGAGCTAATCTGGTCAGAAATTATCCCACGCAAAGCATGGAGGGGCGCACGATCACAGGTGGCAATAGAACAGTCCCGCAGGAGAGTCAACAGGTCCATGCAGAAGATCATGGAGAAAAGGGGACTGGGGTTTATGAGGCACGCACTCATACAAGAAAGAACAGATGGTTATTACGAGAGCGACGGGGTGCACTTGTCCGGGTTGGGTATGGATGTTTTCCTCCTAGACGTACAAGAGGCTTTGTCAGCGGCAGGCTGTAAGTAGCAGGTTTGGTGGGGGGCTCTGTCTTGGTGGGGGGCTCTGTCATCGACGAGGGCCTCCTCCAGAGCTGTGGCGGAGTACAGGGCGATCTGGAAGCAGACGGACAGTAAGGGTACCTCTGCGGCAGAATGGTACAGTAAGGGTACCTCTGCCTGGCACAGTAAGGGTGCCTGAGCCAAGGACCTGGAGGTTCCAGGAAACCGCGACGGTGCCCCGTTAGTCCTTCGGGCGGTCGGGGGGCCTGAACCGACCGGGGGTGGCCCCATCGCCCCGTCCTGACAGCGGGGGCGGGGCGTAAGTGTAATAAGTGAAATAAAGGCACCGTCTGAGCATCATCTCGCCGTGCAAGAAGGCTCCTTAGGCAAGCGGGACAGCGAGGGGCTGCCTGCTTTGGATCGCCTGTAAGATGACCCACCATAACGAACGTCATACTATACTTGTGTTGTATGAAATAAACCTGCAGCAGTTCTTTCCCATAAATATGTCTCCTGAGTTTCTGTTGGGAAATGTAAAATGTAAGTGGTATTGCAAGCGGGGGAGCGCATGGCGGTGTGGGCACTCTGCCGCTGTCTGCGCGACCCGCAGGGGAGCATGGGCGGGGCAGCGCCCTAGTCCCACACGACGCGCGAACTCAGCACGGCAACGCCCCTCCTGGCGCCCACCTCCAGATTTCAATAAAGGGGAGGTTTCTAGAGGGAGGAGGGGCGTCCCTCCTGGTATTTAGGTGCCCAGCGCCAGTGCTCGGCCTCTTTCCCGTCGGTTTGGCTCCCCCGGCTCTGCGCTGTTCCCTCCCTGAACCCTGACCCAGCAGCAGAGCGGCGGTGCGATTTTATGAATAATTTAATGGTCTAGTTTTGTGTTGCAGGCGGAGTCACAGGGCGATCTGGAAGCAGACGGACAGTAAGGGTACCTCTGCGGCAGAATGGTACAGTAAGGGTACCTCTGCCTGGCACAGTAAGGGTGCCTGAGCCAAGGACCTGGAGCCGAAGGAGATTCCGGGAAACCGCGACGGCGCCCCGTTAGTCCTTCGGGCGGTCGGGGGGCCTGAACCGACCGGGGGTGGCCCCATCGCCCCGTCCTGACAGGGGGGGCGGGGCGTAAGTGTAATAAGTGGAATAAAGGCACCGTCTGAGCATCATCTCGCCGTGCAAGAAGGCTCCTTAGGCAAGCGGGACAGCGAGGGGCTGCCTGCTTTGGATCGCCTGTAAGATGACCCACCATAACGAACGTCATACTATACTTGTGTTGTATGAAATAAACCTGCAGCAGTTCTTTCCCATAAATATGTCTCCTGAGTTTCTGTTGGGAAATGTAAAATGTAAGTGGTATTGCAAGCGGGGGAGCGCATGGCGGTGTGGGCACTATGTCCTGCATCTAGGTTTTCACAATAACTGTTGTTTACATCCACTCTAAACCAAAACGCATGGGTAAAAGACATTGTCATTTACAACATCAATAGCTTTAACTCTTGCAAATGCGAGACCGGTTGTATTGCAAATGCTTGCCCAATTCTGGGATTTGCTGTTGGGATTTTAGAGTGGGATCAAAAAGGCTACAAACCCCAGAATGAAAAGAAAAAACAATGGACTGGATAAACTATTCACGCATAGACCTCTGGTAAAGGGAGTGGAATGTAAATGAAGATGGCAGAAAGTAAACAGAGCCCTGTTCTCTTTCATTTCTTGCAACTGGTTTCATGACCCCTGTGATGAGTGGATGCAAGGCCACTGCAAGCAGATCCAAAACTTTCCTAGAATGCACTCGTTTGTAAATGAAAGTCCAAGACGGCCCCATGGGGTAAACATCAGCCTGACAGCGTAGTCTCTCCATCGGATACAGCAATATGCTGAGATCCTGGAGGAAGAGATAACGCAGTTCTACTAGTATTTACATTATCATTTAAAACGATTTAAGGGCTTATTTACAAGCCGCCGGTGCGTCACTTCTAATCACATTAAAAAATGACGCACCGGCGGCGCAAGGGGCTTGTAAATACGCCCCTTATTGTCAAGTAGCGAAGTGTGTGAATGGTTCACTTGCTGCAGAGATCTCTGGATTCTGATGATGTCACAGGGCGATCCCAACATGGCAGCTCAACCGTCATTTCTCCTGAGGCTGAGATGCTAAATGGCAATTTCCATTGAACAATAACGGAGAATAAAACTCATAATAGAAAGCAATTTAGATTTAAGCAATTATATGAGAAGCAGATTATAATTGCTGTGTGTGTAACCTATACTTGGGAGTCTAGGATTCACAACACACCCCTTTAAACATAATTTATAGGCAAGGACCAATATCTACCACCTTCCTTGGCATAAACATATAACCCGAAGGCTCTTCTTTCGGTGAATGTCTCGGTTTCACCCTGGCTGTCCCTGTTTGTCGCTTCCCCTGAGAGAGGGCTCGGAAAATGCTAACAAACAAACTGCGCCACGTGAGGAATACCACAGGGAGACAATTAAGCATCTGCGCCAGCGCCCCCGGGGGCTCGTGGAGTAGTGTAACCACAGCAGCATGCAGAGGGTCGGGGGGAGGGGCGAGGCGATGACGTGTGACGTAGAAGGAAGAGGAGCGCAAGGAGGTGGGGACAACAGGAAACGGTGGGATGTGAGAGACAGAAGGAACCGGAAAAACAGAAGAAAATGGAGTATGGATAGGGCACAGAGCCAGAACTGGGTGAGAAGGAAGGGAACCGAGGGACAGGTGAACGTGTAGAGGGGTGACAGGGAGAGAAGGGGAAGGAAGGGGACTGAGTGGCAGATCAAAGTGTAGAGTAGAGGGGAGAACAGGGAAAGAAGGATCCAGAAGAGAAGGAATAGTAGGGTCTACGGCAGGAGGGGGGCAGCAGGAGAACTGAATGACAGAAGGAAGTAGAGAGTGGATGGGTGATCCAAAAGCAGCCCTGCCAAGTGTCACGCAGTAGGCGTGATCCTAACGCATTTTTGAGTGGTGGTCCGCATTACCGCACTAAACCGCAAAATCACGCATTTGTAGTGCTTCCTTGACACCACCGCCGGTGCAAGGAAGTAACGCCCTGGTCACACATTGAGCACGCAGCGCTGCGGATCGCATGCTTCTCTGGCAGACTTGGCGATTGCAGTAGTGTGCAAAGTGAGTCTATTGATGAATGGCAGCTCAGAAATATGCGCCGACATGGTGGCTCATTGCTGCAGCATTCATTATTAACACAGCTGCTGCGTGCCGGCCGGGGTTGGCATTCACGTGACATGGTGAGATTGCCAATGCCCGCCCCGCCACGCCATGCAATAATTCTTTTGGTGCCTCCGATCATGCTCGCAAACACCGGCTTTCACTGGACGGACCGCACGCACAGTCATGGCAGAGGCAGAGATACAGGATCGGATGATTATTACAAAAGGTCCCGCTCAGCTAAGGTGAGGAGTACCCCGCCGCTCGGACCACCACAGGCGTGCCTCAGCTTCTGTGAAGCTCACCCGGGCCTACCAGTGTTAGTGGCCTCGCCGTCCTGACCCAGTTGCTCGCCACTTTCGGCCTGCTAGGTGCTCTATGCATAGTGTTATAATTATGGTCCCGTGGCCTAGAGGTTAATCGACTCGGGCCGGGCTGCTGCCTGTAGCTGTGACAGTGTGTAGCATTGGGGGGTTGACCATCTCCACTCGTCGCCTGCCTCAAGAAGTAAGTGTAAAATAAAACATAACTTATAACCTCTTACACCGTTAAACAACCGGTGCTTTTAATAAAAGATATGTCGCTTTGCTTTTTAGATTTACAGCAGCCGAGTATCAAGAAAGGTAATGCTTTTTATTTTAGGTTTGTTAGAGTGGAAGAAATGAAAGAGTTACACCTGCTCAAAATTTCGGTAGTGGAGTCGATGGGTGCTTTCAAGTGAGGACATGAAATCTTTAAAACAGGCCTCATCCACCTCCTTCTTTCCTCGCCCCCACTATAGCAGTCATGTTATTTTCTATGCTTGAGTTGAGAAAGTGGCAGGCACACTTCGCCGGTTTCTCAACAGATAACCTGACCTTACAACAATAACTGACTTTGCTGAAATCCACAGAAACATTCTTTTGTTCGCAGGGGCGCGGTGCACACTCTCAATGAGAGTGGTGCAGATCACAGTGAGTCCTCGTTTTGTTTAACAATCAGTTTAGCAGGGTACACGGTGCTTCAGTTTCTGGTGTTCTCCAGCAGTTGTAACATCTTCTTAGAGCGCCTCGTTGCTCAAATGGATACAATTCTTGATATTTATATGTTTTCCTGGTCTTCATTGCTTGATTTTGCGTGCGAAAAAGTGTCACTCATAGTCATTGAAATGTCACTCATAATGACACTGAAATTATGAAAATGTCACACTTTGCAATCTGAAACCTTGGCAGCTATGCAAAAGTGAATCAACCAGAGGATAAAGAAGAGTACCATGCGACTGAGGAAAGTGGAAAGTAGATGGGGGATCCGAAGATTAGTGAACCTGAGGATTGGTATGAGTACAACGGGACAGAGTAGACAGGATGAGGGAACTGAAAGAGAACAAACCAGAGGATAAGGGAAGAGTACTGCGGGAGTGAGGAAAGGGGAGCTAGGATGGGGGACCCAAAGATGAATGAACCAGAGGATAGGTATGAGCACCACGCAGAGAGGAAAATGGAGAGTACTTGGGCGACCCGAGGATGAATGAACCAGATGATAAGGAAGAGTACCACAGGACAGAGGAAAGTGGAGAGTGGGTGGGGGACCCCTAAATGAATTAACAAGAGGATAAAGAAGAGTACTGCACGACTGTGGAAAGTGGAGAGAGAATGGGGGACCCAAAGATGAATGAACCGGAGGAAATGTATGACTACTACAGGACAATAGGAAGTAGAGAGAGGATGGGGGAACTGGAAAAGTATAAATCAGGATAGACATGAGTACCACAAGACTGAGTAAAGTAGATAGAGTACTGAAGATGAATGAACCAGAGGATAGAGAAGTGTACCGCGGGACAGAGGAAAGTGAAAAGTAGATAGGGAACCTGAAGATTAATGAACTAGAGGACAGGGAAGAGAACCGTGGGACAGTAGGAAGTAGAGAGTGGATGGGGAACTGGAAGAGAATAAACAAGAGGATATGTAAGAGTACCACGGGACAGAGGAAAGTGAAAGTAAATAGGTAAGCTGAAGATGAGTGAACCAAAGGATAGGAAAGAGTACAGTGGGACAATAGGAAGTAGAGAGAGGATGGGGAACTGGAAGAGAGTAAACCGGAGGACAGAGATGAGTACCATGCTACTGAGGAAAGTGAAGAATAGGTGGGGAAACCGAGTATGAATGAACCAGAGGATAGGGAAGAAGTACCACAGGACAGAGGACAGTGGAGAGAAGATGGGGCCCGAAGATTAATGACCCAGAGGATAGGGAAGAGTACTGCAGGGCAGTGTAAAGAGAAGAGTAAATGAAGGAACCGAAGATGAAGAAACCAGAAGGCAGAGAAGAGTACCGCACAACTAAGGAAAGTGGAGAGAGTATGGGGGATCCAAAGATGAATGAACCAGAGGAGAGGAAAGAGTACCGCACGAATAAGGGAAGTAGAGAGAGGAGGGGTGACCGGAAGAAGAATGAATGAGAGGTAAGAGTACCTCATGACTAAGGAAAGTGGAATGAGGATGAGGGATCCGAAGATGAATGAAACAGAGGATAGGAAAGAGTACTGCAGAACAAAGCAAAGTAGATGAGGGAACCGAAGATGAATGAAACAGAGGATAGGGAAGAGTACCGTGGGACAGATGGAAGTAGAAAGAGTACAAGGGAACTGGAAGAGAATAAACAAGAGGCTAGGGAAGTGTGGAGAGAGGATTAAGGAACTGGAAGAGAAGAGTACCACACGGCAAAGGAAAGTTGAGAAGGGAAGGTGGAATTGGAAAAGAATAAACCAGAGGACAGGGATAAGTACTGCAATTCAGTGAAAAGTGGACAGTTGGGGTCGGTGATGAAAATGAATGAACCAGAGGACAGGGAAGAGTACCAGAAAGGGTAGAGTTCCATGTGACAAAGGGAGGTGGAGAGTGGGTGGGGGAACCAGAAGCAAATGAATGAGAGGATAGGGTAGAGTATTGTGGAACAGAGGGAAGTGAAGATAGAACAATGAACAGAGAAAGACGATGCCAGAGGAGTGGGACACGAATAAGGCAGCCATGCTTACCCTCAACCTGAACTCACACCAGCACAGAATCACAGACATCTCCACTGGCTACTGACTCATAGGTGCAACATGTTCAAGATATTCTGTTCAGCTGAAAGGGCCATCTCTTTGTAAGGGCACCTTCTACCACACATCTGCCCCACTTCTCACTACCCTCAGATGTTCCAGCAGGGTCACCCTGGCAACCAATTTTCTGGGTGCATTTGATGTAATAGAAAGACAGTTTTGTGCAATATAATTGCCAAGAAACCATTTCACCTAAACAGTTTAATGAAAATTTGCAGAATCAATGGCATTTACCATTTCATATTTCTATTTTTTAAAGTGTAAATTAAATAGTTATAGGTCTTACTTTCAGAAACTTTTTGTCAGAGATATTTATTTCAGTGCTTTACTTAAGGGGACATAACCTCAGATTTATATCTTTTACATTGTCAAACAATTATTTTTGATGCTTTTAATTCGCTGACCCATCACTTCCCCTACGCAACATCCATCTTTGACTCATTCACAAACCCAAAATACCATTCATCCATGCCCCCTAAAATTCCCTCAACATGCCCAATCTACAACTATCCCTGAACCCTAATAGCCATTTCTACCCCTAAACTCCACCTATCCATGAACCCTAACACCCCCACCACACCGAACTATATTCATCCATGACCCCTAAACTTCACCCAGCGCTGAACCCTAAAAAAACTTTCTACCCCTAAACTCCACCTATCCCTGTACCCTAAAAAAACGTTCTATGACTAAACACAACCCAACTCTGAACCTTTAAAAACCATCACCACCTCTAAACCCCACCCTCCCCGAACCCTTTCCACATTCAAGCTCCCCATTCCTGACCCTAAGACTTCTCACCACCCCTAAACATCGCCCATTCCTGAAACCTAAAAATCCTTTACCCCGCCAATCGACACCCATCACTAAACCTTAAAAATCCCCACCAGCCTCTAACCGTCACTTATCCACGAACCCTAAAAAGCCCTCAATACCTCCATGCTAAACCCATCCCTGAACTCTAAAAACTGCCCGCCATTCCTAACCTCCACTCATCCGTGTACCCTAAAAACCCCTCACCACTCCTAAACTCCACCCATTCCACCCATAAAAAATCCTCATCATCCCAAAACTCTACCCATCTTTAAAATCTCAAACACCCCCATCTACGCCTGAACTCCACCTATCACTAACCATTAAAATAAAACCATTGTCCCAGCTAAACATCACCCATACCTGAAACCAAAAACCCTTCACTACCCCCAAACTCCAAGTTTAATGTTATTTTGGACTTTTACTAAAAATTATATTTCATTTAAAATGTTTGCTTTCATTTTTTATTTATTTTGTATTTCCTTTAAATTGTTTTCCCTTACAATTAGTTTTCTATAACTTGGTTTCCTCCAATGTGGTTTCCCAGTTTTTGTTTTTCCATTAACTCACGTAAATCAGATTTATCACCGGGCTACTGATGAGTAACTGGGTGACTCAGCATAATACAAAACCCGAAGTTAGTATTTGTAATGCCAGGGAGGAGTGAGTTGATACTAGGTAGTTTTGCCCCAAACTTGAAATGGAGCTCTTAAAGTTATTCATGGGGTTTGGTGTTTTTCTTGGATAGGTTAAGACTGAGAAAATGGAACATGGAATGTACTGTTCATCACTAGACGCAAGATTAATATAGTGAAAGATGGCTTATGTATTGATTTATTTAGGTATCGTATGGGCCTTCAAAGTAAAGCCAGAGTCTTTAATGGCTGTATTTGGTGCTGGGGAACCGAACAAAGCATTACCACAAGGGCCTGATGGTAGAAAGAGAAACACCATAAGACTAGCGGAGAGTCATAGGAAGGGAAGAGAAAAAGGAGGTGAGACATGGGAGGGTGTGTGGGAAGGTATAGCAGTGGAGAAGAGGAGCCAATCAAATAAAGGAATGGCAAAAGCTGGCAGAGACAATGATCGGATGATAGTGAGACAGCATCGTGGGTGGGGGAGAGACATTTGTCGAGACGTGGGGTGTTGTGAAACTGCATGTATTAGGATCTGAGAAAAATGTAATAGCGGTCTAAGTGATTTGGGCCGGTGAGTAGAGATATCTGAAGACTGACAGAGGACATACAGCTGCATAGAGAAGCCCCTGACACAACAAGCCTACTCTTTGGAGCTTTAATGTAGAATTCCCTGCACCTCTTGGATGAGGGCAACTCAGCAGTGGCATAAGGTTACAAGTATTGTGAGGTCTCTGGTAAACTCAGGTAACTTATGCACCACATCACCTTTAGTGTTAATGGCAGTGGAACCTCACTGCACTAGAGGATGTACAAGAGCGTGTGTGTTACACCCCTTCACAAAGTGCCTGTCCACAAAAATCCAAAATGCCCATTTCCCTCACCAAACACCCAAGTTTAAAAAAGGCCAAAAATGTATCTGAAAAGTGTGAAAAGTTATCTAATCTAAAAGCAGAGAGGAGGCAGCAAGACCTACTGCCTTAAAATGATGCTGATGAACCTTCCTTTAGTAGTGTGGTGCAGTGGTGTAGCAAGGGATCCCTGGGACTTAACACAAACAAAGAAATGGCCCCGCCCCCCCCCCCATGTTTCCAGTTAGGTAGTGAAATAAAAACAGAATTTGTGGGAAGTTGGGCTTTCACAACTCTGGGCCATGTTACCAATGCACCAATTACACTATTGATAGCCATGTTCCCGGTGAGGTAACGCCAGAGAAGGTTATTTTAGCTGATCACAATCTGAGATCATAATTCCATCCCCCTAGCCCTACCTGACTCCGTTTACTTCACCTTGCACTTTACTAAATCACCACTCCAACCAGGTGGGTACTTGGTAATGCCAACTAGTGACTGGTGCAGTCTGATCTCAGCACAAAAGGAACATAAGAAGAGGTCTAAATGATAGGAGAGTGTGGCTAGCCATGCAACAGCTGCCTTTCCTGCTCCTTCTCATCAGCAAATAACAATGGGCCAGATTCACAAAAGTAAACTGAGACGAACGTCTAACTTTCTGTCTATCAGTATTCACAAGGGGCATTACGAGTACTAAATTTAGACTTTTGCCTCAGTTAAACTTAAATTTTGGTCTTGTGTTTAACTTAGACCAAATGTCCTTAGACTTTTGATCTCAGGACTTTTGGTCTAAGTTAAACTTAAGACCAAAACTTAAGCTTAACTGAGACAAAAGTCTAACTTTACTACCCGTAAATGCCCTTTGCGAATACCGAAAGTCGTAAATTTAGACTTTCGTCTCAATTTACATTTGTGATTTGGGCCCAATTTGTTTTTTTATATTTAAGTGCCATGCTTGTTTTCAGCGAAGGCCCTTACTCTAAAATAAAATGTCCATGGTGTATTTATTGTTCAAATATTATTATTGTTTTTCAATCTAGTGTTACAGTTTTGTAGCACAGATCAGGACTATTCAGTTATTTATTTATGTATTTTTATACCACATCACCATAAAATATAGGACCATGATGGAGTCAGAATGTGAGATACAGCCAACAAATTAGAGTAACTAGAGCACATTGTCTAACTAAAATAAATCCACCACTAGCCAAATTTAATACTAGTATATAAGACTAAACTACAATTATATGGCAATTGAGGACCATATTTATGGTATTGTTCACTAAATTATGCAGCAACGAAATCTGGGATATTATGCAATTAAAGGAAAATGTATCAGCACATTCTGCAGCATTATCTAGCTATGTTTCCAATGTAACCCAAACTGACATAAATTGGATCTCATTGTTATGTAAATATATAGTTTTCTGCAGTACGAAAACTATATCTATATTCTTCAGATCTTGTTCAGAAAGTAACACTTAATGATATTGTCTTGCATTAAAGCACATGAATGCTGCTTTATCATGGCATGCGTCTGTGGGTGGTGAATTCCAGACTTGGTAGGGGAATTTCCAGAAAAAGATGGGTTACACGTACCCTTTTTCCAGAAATGTGGAGCCTTGAATTTTAGGTTTCTTTGCATCTAAGCTTTCTGGAATCACCTGGGATGCCCAGTTGGTGGAGTTGGCGCTGATTTAAAGAAACAGCTAGCTTCCCATGGCTTAGGGAGGTTAGTAGCGGATTGATATGATTGAATTTCTACCTTGTCTCTGATAAGTTGTGCTGCCACAAGTAGCACTACTGATAGTGGTGCTGTCCTTCTTTTTGGCTGACCAATGTGGAGCATATTACCCTAGTAGGCATTTGCTACCGCTAGGGCTTGAAATGGTTTTCAATGTCTGAGAAGTGCCAGTTTGTAGAACTCATTTTTTATCTAGATTTTTTTTAATGAAATGCCAGTTTTAGATTTTGGTCAAGAATCAAACTAACTTAAGTTGGAAACTATTTTTTTATAAGCCAATAAACCATGTATAATTCAACCTGGATTCCTAATTTATGGTAAGGAATATGAATATTCTGATTCTGCACCATTGAGTTTTAGATGTCGGCATTCTATCCATGTTTGTATTTCACAAAGGAAATATGTTGGAGATTTGGGATCTGAGTCTTCGATGATTTGTATGTAGAGTTATGTGATGTCTGCATATAGTATGAGGTTTTGAAGTGTCTCTTCATGTGGTTTCTGTACAAGTTGAATAAAAGATGTGCAATGACCGATACCGTGGTAACTTCAGGTGTGGTATTAAGTGTCCATCTTGATTTTCAGTCATTATATCCTGTTTGAGCGACAGGAGTCCAATTCAAACCATTATAGGGCAATCGCTTTAAAGCAGAGGTCTTCAAACTTTTGTAGGTTGATCCCCCCCAGCTCAATTGTTTTAGCTGTTGGCCCCCCCCCCCCACCACCCGACAGAAATTTCTCGAATCTGGTACACTACATAACCGACCGCCATGCGCATATCCCGGGCCATATCCAGCAAATAATGTTCAACACAATAAGAGTGTTTAGTAAAGTGCAGGTTTGTGAGTGGGTGTGCTGAAATGACAGAGGCTTATTACACAGCTCAAATCACCATTTACCTAGATAAAATGTGTGCATATTGTTTTTACCAGGATGCTTTGTTTTACACATGACATTGATTGATAATAACACCACCAACAATAATGTGAAAGGTGTGCCTGTTTTTCGCCACAGACGGTCAATCTGTGGATGGATTTTGCTACTGCCATTCTCAGGTTGTGCTCCACATCCAGGGGCAGAACTACAAGGAAGTGCCGCAGAGTGGCACCTCAAGCCCTTTGGTTGTGCCACGCTGCAGCACTTCCAAAGCACAGGGATGCGACATATTTACACGAATATGACGCATCTCTGTGCTTCCCCCTGCGCTGGCGCACAAACTGCAGCCATGTGCAGGCGTAGGCATGCTTGCACCATGGTGCAATGATGCTTGCGTCGTGGTGAGATTGTTTTTGTGCAGGAAGGGGTACCTTCCTGCACATAAACAATCACAACAGGCATTTCCCTCTTTCGATGCATGCTGTAGAATGCATCACACATTGAAAGAGGAAAAAAACAAGGAGAAATGAAAACATTTCTCCTCGTTGCATGTAAATGTGTCCTTTTGTAATTTAGGACGACATGCCCATACTCGTGTACAGGGGAGCAACTAGACCCGAACTTCGGGAGGGGGCTAACACTCCCAGCCAGGGCTGGCCCTAGCACTTGTTGCACACAGTGCAACAGTCTTTTTGGGCACCCCCTCCCACATTTCCTCCTTCTCCATGAATTCCCTCACTACCACTCACCAACGATGCACCTCAGCTCTCTTCATTTTTTTATAGCGCTACTCATTGTTTACTCACACTTAGTTCTCTGATTTGGATGGTACACATTCTATGGAGCAGGCACATTAACCCTCTGCGCTGTGTGGGTGGCAGGAGTGCTCATGTGAGTGCACGGTGAGCCATGCAACAGTTTGAGAGTAGGGTAAGAGGAGTGACTGCAGGGTGAGTGAGGTGACCATATGAATTTGGGTGCAGATATAAGTGCAGAGTGGGACGAATGAATGTATGGTTAGTTGTGGGGTTATTTGAGTGAGATTGCAGATTGAGCAATGAGGGGGACAGGTGAGTGAAGTGTCACATGAGCGCAGGTTGAGTAGTGTGCTCGTGTGATTGCAGGGTGAGGTACAGGGTGAACAGCACAAGTGCATTGTGAGGGCAGAGTGATCACTGTGAGTGCAGGGTAAGTGGGTGAATAGTGTGAGTGCATTGGGATCAATGTGAGTCCAGGTTGAGCGTGAAAGTAAAGGACGAGAATGAGGAGTGAGTTGTCTGAATGCAAGGTGCATTCCCAGACACTTGAAGTAACTCAGATTGTTATTTACAGCAGCGTAGTGTTTCAAATGTGTTAAACTATTGCTAATTTGGCAGTGATCAGGGTGGAGGAAATAAATAATGTGGTGATCCTGCAACAAACTCACAGTCTTGTGATTAGGGTTGCCAGCTCATTATGTTGATGTCCCAGTCTGTACAAAAATAAGCAGTCACCTAAAGCTGTATTGTCAGGACTTATCAGTGCATAATTTGAACAGCAAATATAAATAGAAATAACTTTTACTTGTGTTCTAGGACTGCCTGAATAATCTATGGCTGATAATAAAAGGGAACATGCTTCTTTATTTATAACCATTTTTAGTGTCAAGACAAGCATTTTGCAGTCTGTTCAAACAACACATGGCTGGCTGGCATTTTGCACGCCTGCCTGTGTAGTTTTAAAAGAAACTTTGTCTCCTTTCTGGAAAGAGCTAACCCTCCCAGGAGGGGGTTAATTCATAGAGCTGAAATGCTTCAGCTGCAGTGAGAGGCAAGGGGTCTCCTTATCAAATGTGAAGGAACAGATCTGTCTGTTCCTTTACCTTTGGTTTTAGCAGAGGAGATTTCCTGCCTCCTCACTGCAGCTGAAACATTGCAGCTCTATGAATTAACCCCCTCCTGGGACGGTTAACATAACAAAAGCCTGGGCACGTCGTGCCCCATCGTTCTCTAACGCAGGGAATAAAGGTAAAATTAGAGTGGAGTGCACGCGCAACCTAGGATGGTATCGGGGCGCGCCCCACAGATTGAATATTTCTGCTTTAAAGTCCATCCTGCCCTTTAATGTGCATAAGAGGATGTCCTGAGTGACAGGGCCAAAAGCCAATTACAGATCTACTAGTATTAGCTAGCTTTTAAGTTTTTATCATAGATGTGGAGGATGTCATCTATTAGCTTTAACAACGTAGTTCTGTGAAGGGAACTGATTAGAGACCTGTTTAGTAGTTGCCTAGAAGGTTTTTGGACTCTAGGGAAGTCTTATTCTGAATACCTGCGTAGTTTGATGTTCATTGACCCTATGTTTCCTTAATAAGGGTTTTTGGAAGTTACTTTCGGCAAGTCTGGCATGCATCCTGTTGCAAGTGGATTGGCTTTGTTGATGTAGGATTTTAAGAAGTCAGCAATGGTTTCAAGTATGCTTTTATTGTAGATATTATCTTCAATTTTTTGGAGGAGTTCATGTAAATTGGTTGGCTCTTCCCCACTTTGTTTGCCTCCTTCCCTAGCTAAGTGTCTAAGACTAACAATTTTCTAATTTCCTATATTTTTCTCTGTTCACTTTTGGAGGTGTAATAAAGCTTAGGATAGTTAATAGTGGCCTGTCCTATTGCTGAAGTCTCCTGTTTTTGCGCCACTGGCAGCAAGCTGGCATCTAAAGGACAGCCTGCTCCAAGCTCTTCTTATGAGACACTGGGCGGATTGTGCAGTGAGCCAGCAGGGAAACTGTTGCCCAGCACTGGCAGACATAGTTGGACCTGGCAGTGCCTCGCTCTGCACGTGACGAGGTCTAAGGTTACTTTCTAAATGGTGACGCATGGGACCACTGCGGCTTTCCTGCACAGATACCTTACCTCGCCAGTTGCACCCTTTCTCCATTCCCAGCAAGCATGCCAATGTTAAAAAGCCGTACACCTCAAAAAAGGGGACTTGCCCATGAAAAACAGAGACAAAACTTAGATTCCCTAATTGTATGCAGCCTGCCAAATAGATTTTAAATGGGGGTACGATCAGTGACAGAAAAACAACAGGCCTATTGTATGTCCCAAAATGAATGCTTTCACCCTCTAATAGGGCCAGCTCTGAAATATGGACACTCCTAGAGAAGCAGGACTTATTTGTTTTACATCATTTTAGGACACTGTTTTATCTCTTGCAACCCACAACTGAAGTGTTGCTATGAATCATACCATAGAAACTGTTGTACAAACAAAAAAACTTGTCTAAATAGTTAATCTGTGTCTGAAAGAACACCAACCTTCTTCATAAATAGTAGCATATTACTATATTTCTCCAGGGGCGGCTCCTCCGCTATGGCGGAGGAGCGTCGCCCCACTACTTTTAAGCAGTGTGAAGAAGAGAAACATATAATGATAATAACTTCAAGTTATTATTATTTTATGCTTCCTGACGTGTCCTGCTGCTTTGGGGGCGGGTGGGCGAGACTGCTCTGCTCACAGTGCCGGGCAGGGAAGCAGTGGCTTGCCCACTCCTAAGTGCGCAATGACTGTTTGGTCAGCCCTCTCGGGCAGTACAAACCAGTCATGCGCACTTCCCTGTTCTCCATGCAAGTTGCATTACAGCCTGCATGGAGAACATAACCACACCTCCAGCCCCTGGCTGAGCGCCATGTCACAGCACTCAGCGTTGTGATTGGCTATGAGGAGGGAGCCAGGCTGCCTGTTTCCTGTTCCTGTAGTCAGAGACAGGAGAGCAGGAGCAGCAACGTGGATCCGGACTCAAGGTAAGTAAAAAAAAAAAAACATTTGTCCCCCCGCCCAACACCACCTGTGACACTCTCCCACAGCCCCCTCTCTCTACCTCCGCACCCTCCACCTACCGCTGCATTTCTCTGTTGTGTTTTGGATCGATCTCACACATCATTTAATTAAGATTTTCGTTTTCATTTCAGAAATCAGAATTTAAGATAAATATTCCCTAATGTTTCCCTTTTAGATGCAAGGGAGGATTTTACGCGAAGAAATAGCACTACATGCAGAATTTCTCTTCACAGGTAATTCTAGCGTAAATCTTGCAGAATTCTTAGGTTATTCCGCATGATTACCCTACATGGAATTATGCATGTTACGCCGACCCCTAATTTTAACCACTGATTGTTCCATTTTGATATTTTCCACAGGCAGCTGATGGAAGGAACTTTCACAGATATCATCAAGAAAATTTGTTGTAGGATAGCCAGATACCTCAGTAAAAGGCAAGGGTGAGCAAGTGAGTAAGCGATTAGGCGAGCAGTCTGCATGCATGAATGAGTGAGTGAGCAGACATGCAATCTGCATGCATGAATGAGTTTGTGAGTGAGTGGGTAAATGAGTAAGTGAGTGAGTGAGCAAGTGATGGAGCAGGAAAGCCACTTTCGACACCCTAGACCCTGCCACTATGCCCGCCACCCCAGCAGACCATGCTCCGCTAGACCCCACTCAGGAGCCCATTCGGATCCTTGCTCGTACCACATCATCCACAGAGAAGCCACCACCATTGTCCTTCACCTTCACCACACCATCAACTGCTCCATCAAAAGCGCCACCTTCCTCGATGACTGGAAACACGCTGAGATCAACCCCCTACTCAAGAATCTGTCCTCAGACCCAACACACCTCAAGAACTTCAGACCATCTCCCTCCTCCCCTTCCCAGTCAAAGTCATAGAGAAGGCCATCAACGCCCAGCTCTCTGAGTTCATTGAAGTAAACCATGTCCGGACTCCTCTCAATCCAGGTTCCGAAGTAACCACAGCAGGAGACCGCACTCCTCGCAGCCACTGACGACATCCGTTCCCTCCTCAAACAAGGGGAGGCGCAGCCCTCATCCTACTGGACCTCTCAGTCGCTTTCGACACAGTCTCCCACCGCACCCTAATCCTGAGACTCCACAACACTGGCATCGGCGACAAAGCACTGGACTGGATCCACTCCTTCCTAACCATCCGAACACAACGAGTCAACCTACCCCCGTTCCTCTCAGAATCCTCAGAGATCAGCAATGGAGTACCCCAGGGTTCCTCCCTGTGCAACATCCTCTTCAACTTCTACATGGCCCCCTTTGCAGACATCGTTATATGCCACAGACTCAACATCATCTCCTAAATCAACAGCACCCAGCTGATCTCCCTCATTAACGAACCCACAACCGCCAGATCCAACTTCCACAACGGAATAAAGGCCGTCGCCACCTTTATGAAAGAAAGCTGCCTCAAGCTCAACTTGGACAAGACCGAAGTATTCATCCTGGGCCCCACCCCTTCAGCCTGGGATGATTCCTGGTGGCCAGCTGATCTGGGACCCCCCTCCTATGGACCATGCACGCAACCATGACATCATACTGTACTCATCGCTCTCAATGAACTGCCAAATCAACTTAGTTTCCTCAGCTTGCTTGCAGACACTCTGCCTGCTTCGAACGACATTCAGATGGATCCCCACAGAATTCAGAAAGACTGTCACCCACGCACTCATTACCAGCAGACTTGATTACGGAAATGTACTCTACGCTAGCAGCACCCAGAAACAACTAAAAAAGCTACAGAGTAAATAAGTGCGTGGACAGGTGGGTCGAGAATGAAAACTTGAGGGTGGATATTTCAGTACTTGTGTGACTGCTTTTCCTTGTAAGTGAATCATATAAGATATGTGCATGAGTGAGTGAATATAAACATGAGTATGAATGATCTTAAGCAAGAGTGAGTGGGTGTGAATTACGGAGCGAGTCAGTCAGTCATTGATGAATGAATGAGCATATGAATTAGCCCATAGACAAGTAAATGTGCACATGAGTGAGTGAGTCAGGGTCTGATGAATGTATGAAACACTCTAGGTACCTCCTGAGTGAGTGACAGTAAGTTCAGTTTGATACAATTTAAAAGCCCTCCTTACTACACCAATTTATAACAAAAAAAGATGGAGATATTCTGAACTGAAGTGGAAGCGAGTTCCACAGAATGGGACCTGCTATCAAGACGGTCCTAAACTACGCTCTTTGTGGCATAGAAATGACGTTAGCGGACAGCCCCATGTAGAGGCCATTACGATAATTCATTTTAGAGTTGATCAATGCTCATACTATCAATACCTTGTGTTGAACAAACAGCAAAGGAAGAATAAGTTTCAACTTAGAAAGCTGGGAACAGTAGTTTAGCACTACCTTCCAGATCTGTGCATCCATTGGCCTATTTTGATTCAAGGTGAAACCCAGATTCTTTATGTCGGGAGCCACTATTGGATATTCATCTAATGGTGACACATGCGAAGGACTCGGGGTTCCCCAGAACATTACTCCACAACTGAGAGACTCCATTTTCCATGCTGGCAGCAGACGGTGACTCTGGCTTGCAAGTTCATGATTTCAATAAGTTCTTCTCGAACATGGACTCTACTAAGGTCATGGAATTCACAAATGTCCACTTGGGTGTCACCTACATAAGAATGCAATTGAACTTTAACCCGTTCCGTGCTGCCGTCGGCCAGTGGCCGACGGCAGCACTACCTCCCCAGTGCTGCCGTCGGCCAATGACCGACACGACTCAGCCCATTTTGCAGAAGTGCCGCACTTCCGCAAAATCGCAGCCGCCGTCAAGGCGTTAAACTTCATAAAAAGGTGGGAAAGAGTGGCTATATATGTATTAAATTAGCCCTGTGTTAGTGGAGAACCTGGGCAGGTCCACTTATGACAATACAACATGGCACATGCGGACTCTTTGAGACTTTTGGTTTAGAAATGAACTAAACAAACAGCTAAAGGGCAAACATGAGTGGCCTTTTAAATTCCATGATGGTTAACTGGTTCCATAGTCAAAGTCATATTCAGCATGATACGGTTCATGTCCTGCGCTCATCTGTCCATCTCATGGTGTCATCCCAAAATCCCTGTTAGCATGACGTAGTCTGAAGCCAGATTGACACAGGAAGGCGTTCACGAGCATCCAGGTGTTTCTGGGGCTGATCATGGACCACTAGCTCTCTACAATTGAAGAAAATAATGGAAGGGTGGTGATTGGGAGCAGGATCTAGGTTGGCTGTCTTATGCAGGAGGTAACTATGCTACCTTTTAGGGCAGAGGGCTGAGATTGAGTGCTTATGAAGAAGATGAATGAGGAGGAAGAACAGAAGTTGCACTTCCTCAATAGTAAGTTTATCCCGGCTCTAGAGCGGCATCCAAGGGTTTCAGAGATTTAAGTAGATTTTCAACCTCTATGATACTATGTGGAGACGATGAGAAGGTTTTGTGTGTAGGAACACAATAGTCAGGAGTCAGTGGTGCTGGGGGTTTATCAGTCACGTCCAGCTCTGAAATTATTTTATTTTATTCACAAAGAGAGCAATATGGGTTTCTGGCGAGATACCTCGAGATCCCCCCTCTCTCTTTGTTCTATGATCTAGAGTAAAAGGGGATTACAGTGCTACTGAATGTAAAAGAAGCCAACCTTTTTGTCATATTCCCCGAAATCTGTGTTCTTCATGAGTTTCACAGGGTTTTGTTCCATGTATTCGAAATATATATATTTATATTTACACGCATTTCTCCCATTAGAAATATATCCCCTTTACTGTTCCCCAAACCCACCCGAGCTTTGAACCGATTTTCCCAGTGCACATATGCAGCAACGAAAGACCAAATTATGCAGCAGAGTGCACTAATTCAGCAAGAAAACTCATATTATGAGCCATAATGCAGCACATTCTATGGCAGTTTCATATTATTTTGTAATTTTAACACATACAAATACTGCCAGGGCACCAGTTTCACGTCAGTGATCAGCAACTAAAAGGTGATCAGTTAAACTTTGCAAAGGGTCTGCACTGTGAAGCACCCCGTGAGGCGCTATTTAGAAACTTTCGATCCGTTTTAGTTGTTGACACATTTTGTTTGTTGAAATCTGCACTTTATAGAAATGATGCTGAATTATGCGGCAAGTGCAATAAATCCTCCAGAACAAAACTGCTCAATTTCAGTGACCTCGACTACAGGAATTATTTCTATGTGTGCTCTTTTAAGTGGCTCCAAAGTATAACAGCTTGTTTTATGTAACAAAACACAGTAATATCCAAGCACTGTCATAAAACACATTTATTATAACCAGGACCACTAGAATTAAGTGATGAGAGGACCAAATTATGTGACAGAGCTGACTAAATTATGCGGCAAGAAAGGGCAAACTATGTGGCATAATGCGGCCCATTTTGATACTGTGACCTCATTATTTCTTAATTTTGACAAATGTTAACACTACCTGGGCAAAGGTTTCACCTCATTTGAACTTGTGTGACAA
This sequence comes from Lissotriton helveticus, assembly GCF_964261635.1. NCBI lineage: Eukaryota > Metazoa > Chordata > Amphibia > Caudata > Salamandridae > Lissotriton > Lissotriton helveticus. Next base: position 323,354,940 of record NC_136057.1, read on the forward strand.
ACCAAATACAGCTAAAAGCAACAGTAAGGTGACCAGACCGCTTTTGCCAAGGACCTGTCACTGCCCGGCAATATGTGTTGTTGGTGTATTTTTAGTAACTTTTGATCCATTAGACCTAGTGAAACTTTTTTTTTTAATCAGCAGATTATCTGGCAGATAACGGATTATGTGGTAAATACAGCCCATCCATAATGATGCATAAAACGACGTGGCCACAAAATTGCATAATTCTAGAGGTCAGATTATAACTCAATAAAATCGCAACCATTTTGTCACCCAAAGTAGCACTGAAGGCTAATGCCTGGAATCAACCTTGTGACCTACAGTTCACACACACTTGTCTCTGGGGAATGGAAAACTGTAATCATGAGAAACCTCACTGAAGAGCTCAAACCTGTGACCTACAGTTTTCACACCAACCTTTACCCCATTAAGCTTCTGAGTTATCCTAGTAGAATTTGGGGGTCGGACCTGCGTGTTACCCAAGACCTCTGCAGCATGCGCACTGTCCTCCTGGACTATCTAGATGGCATTGGCTACCTGTGACCTGCAGGTTAAACACAGATCTCTACAGCAGGCGCACATTTAAGCCTCTGAGCGCTTTACTCGAGGTTCGAATCTGTATAGTGTGCACTGCGACACCCCTGGGTTATTTTAGTGACCTAACCTATAACCCGCAGACACATTAACCATCTGAGTTATCTTTTGGATGTATAACTTGTGACTCACATTTTACACTTTTTCCTCTGCAGCTGTGACATGAACTGTCTGGGCGAAGTGGAGTCCATCCCAAAGACCCGCAGGCGTCACACATACCCCTGCAGCAAGCGCACTAACCCGGTTGCTATTTTACTGGTTCCGAAACCAGTGAGCTATTTTATTTATGTATTTACTTATGCATTTTTATATAGCGCGGACTTTGCCCAAAGGTGTCAGAGCGCTTCACAATAGAACCAGTTACCTTACATGAGGAGAATGTTACAAAAGTACATGTTACAGAAGCAAACGAGATACAAGAAGAGGTATAATACAGCAATAGTTGGCAGTCACTCACAAACACACTAGGATGACACTGGTACAGGCATAGAATACAAATAGGTCAGGTCACACTGATCGCTGCAGTGGGTGCGGTAACCCACCGAGGTGTCTTCCACCTGTGACTCCCTTAGTTGCTAAGAACGGGAGATGGAACTCCCGCCATCCTACCCCACACAAACAGCGTCACCTCTAATTGCGCTAATCTTGAACGCACCGCCCCGAAGGCCATGTCGGCGCTTTAAAATCGGCGCATCAAAACTAGGGCGATATAGACACTGTATATAACATAGCGCAATATTATCACGACATAGCCATCTGCCGAGCATGAGCAGAACTTACTTGAATGGTGTGGTGTCTCCCCTGTCGCCCCGGTGGCTCCCTCTCTCTCTCTCCTTGACTTTGAAGGATGCTTCTCTGGACCGCCTCGCCTCTCCTCACAGGAGCTCGTTATCTTTCCCCGGCCCCTGGCTGTGCTGCTCCGCTCCGGGCCCTGCTCATCTCTCGGGGCGCGGGCTGGGGGGTTCTTCCGAGCACAGACCCGCGGTCTCCGTCGCCCTCCGTGCGGGTGTCTGTGCGCTGAGGTGCGGTGGGAGGCGGTGAGCTGCAGCTGGCTGCGCGGGGCGGTGTGTGCGTCTGTGTGTGTGTGAGAGGGAGGGAGGGAGAGGGAGTCGCTCGCTGTGAATCCCTGGTCCGTGTGATCTGCGGTTGGCGAGCTTATGGAAAGCAGGTCAGAGGAGACGCCTGAGCCTCCCTTCAGGGCGCGCGGGGGGCAGGGGCGGGGGAGCAGGGGCTCTTCTTTCAGCCCCGGTCCAAAAAATTGACATGCATGAGAGGTGCTTTCTGTGCTTAATTAAGTTACATTAGTTCTAATCACGGCTGTCCGTGTGATCTGAGGATAACCCCTGTTCACAAACCTGTGACATGTGCAGGTATCACTTTTGCAAATATCTACATCACATTTACATTTTTTGAGTGACACACTGGTAAAATAGACAAATTGAGTCAATATTATTTTATTTTTTTATTTTAACACCAATGGTTATCCGGTAGGAGTTATCTACTACCCTTGACACTACTGTCGTCTACGTCCTTTCTCCTTGTACCTGTCACTGAGGTAGATCCTGCCTGTCCCAGACAGGGGAAAACACCGGAAACTTGCTTTCAATTTAGCCCCACCCATCACTACCCAAAGGACGTGAGAAGGGGCTGGATTCCCAGCATCCCCCGTGACAAGGGGCTGGATCCCCAGCATCCTCCATGAGAAGGGGCTGGATCCCCAGCATCCTCCATGAGAAGGGGCTGGATCCCCAGCATCCTCCATGAGAAGGGACCTAATCACCAGCATCCACCATGATAAGGGGCTGGATCCCCAGCATCCTCCATGAGAAGGGACCTAATCACCAGCATCCACCATGAGAAGGGGCTGGATCCCCAGCATCCACCATGAGAAGGGGCTGGATCCCCAGCATCCACCATGAGAAGGGACCTAATCACCAGCATCCACCATGATAAGGGGCTGGATCCCCAGCATCCTCCATGAGAAGGGACCTAATCACCAGCATCCACCATGAGAAGGGACCTAATCACCAGCATCCACCATGAGAAGGGACCTAATCACCAGCATCCACCATGAGAAGGGACCTAATCACCAGCATCCACCATGATAAGGGGCTGGATCCCCAGCATCCTCCATGAGAAGGGACCTAATCACCAGCATCCACCATGATAAGGGGCTGGATCCCCAGCATCCACCATGATAAGGGGCTGGATCCCCAGCATCCTCCATGAGAAGGGGCTGGATCCCAGCATCCAACATGAGAAGGGACCTAATCACCAGCATCCTCCATGAGAAGGGACCTAATCACCAGCATCCACCATGATAAGGGGCTGGATCCCCAGCATCCTCCATGAGAAGGGACCTAATCACCAGCATCCACCATGATAAGGGGCTGGATCCCCAGCATCCACCATGATAAGGGGCTGGATCCCCAGCATCCACCATGATAAGGGGCTGGATCCCCAGCATCCTCCATGAGAAGGGGCTGGATCCCAGCATCCAACATGAGAAGGGACCTAATCACCAGCATCCACCATGATAAGGGGCTGGATCCCCAGCATCCTCCATGAGAAGGAACCTAATCACCAGCATCCAACACGAGAAGGGACCTAATCACCAGCATCCTCCATGAGAAGGGACCTAATCACCAGCATCCAACATGAGAAGGGACCTAATCACCAGCATCCACCATGAGAAGGGGCTGGATCCCAGCATCCAACATGAGAAGGGACCTAATCACCAGCATCCACCATGATAAGGGGCTGGATCCCCAGCATCCACCATGATAAGGGGCTGGATCCCAGCATCCACCATGATAAGGGGCTGGATCCCCAGCATCCTCCATGAGAAGGGGCTGGATCCCAGCATCCAACATGAGAAGGGACCTAATCACCAGCATCCACCATGATAAGGGGCTGGATCCCCAGCATCCTCCATGAGAAGGAACCTAATCACCAGCATCCAACACGAGAAGGGACCTAATCACCAGCATCCTCCATGAGAAGGGACCTAATCACCAGCATCCAACATGAGAAGGGACCTAATCACCAGCATCCTCCATGAGAAGGGGCTGGATCCCAGCATCCAACATGAGAAGGGACCTAATCACCAGCATCCTCCATGAGAAGGGGCTGGATCCCCAGCATCCACCATGATAAGGGGCTGGATCCCCAGCATCCACCATGATAAGGGGCTGGATCCCCAGCATCCACCATGAGAAGGGACCTAATCACCAGCATCCAACATGAGAAGGGACCTAATCACCAGCATCCAACATGAGAAGGGACCTAATCACCAGCATCCTCCATGAGAAGGGGCTGGATCCCCAGCATCCACCATGATAAGGGACCTAATCACCAGCATCCAACATGAGAAGGGACCTAATCACCAGCATCCACCATGATAAGGGGCTGGATCCCCAGCATCCACCATGATAAGGGGCTGGATCCCCAGCATCCACCATGATAAGGGGCTGGATCCCCAGCATCCACCATGATAAGGGGCTGGATCCCCAGCATCCTCCATGAGAAGGGGCTGGATCCCAGCATCCAACATGAGAAGGGACCTAATCACCAGCATCCACCATGAGAAGGGACCTAATCACCAGCATCCACCATGATAAGGGGCTGGATCCCCAGCATCCACCATGATAAGGGGCTGGATCCCCAGCATCCACCATGATAAGGGGCTGGATCCCCAGCATCCTCCATGAGAAGGGGCTGGATCCCAGCATCCAACATGAGAAGGGACCTAATCACCAGCATCCACCATGAGAAGGGACCTAATCACCAGCATCCACCATGATAAGGGGCTGGATCCCCAGCATCCACCATGATAAGGGGCTGGATCCCCAGCATCCACCATGATAAGGGGCTGGATCCCCAGCATCCTCCATGATAAGGGGCTGGATCCCCAGCATCCAACATGAGAAGGGACCTAATCACCAGCATCCTCCATGAGAAGTGACCTAATCACCAGCTTCCACCATGAGAAGGGACCTAATCACCAGCATCCACCATGATAAGGGGCTGGATCCCCAGCATCCACCATGATAAGGGGCTGGATCCCCAGCATCCTCCATGAGAAGGGGCTGGAACCCAGCATCCAACATGAGAAGGGACCTAATCACCAGCATCCTCCATGAGAAGGGACCTAATCACCAGCATCCACCATGATAAGGGGCTGGATCCCCAGCATCCACCATGATAAGGGGCTGGATCCCCAGCATCCTCCATGAGAAGGGACCTAATCACCAGCATCCAACATGAGAAGGGACCTAATCACCAGCATCCTCCATGAGAAGGGACCTAATCACCAGCATCCAACATGAGAAGGGACCTAATCACCAGCATCCTCCATGAGAAGGGGCTGGATCCCAGCATCCAACATGAGAAGGGACCTAATCACCAGCATCCTCCATGAGAAGGGGCTGGATCCCCAGCATCCACCATGATAAGGAGCTGGATCCCCAGCATCCACCATGAGAAGGGACCTAATCACCAGCATCCAACATGAGAAGGGACCTAATCACCAGCATCCAACATGAGAAGGGACCTAATCACCAGCATCCTCCATGAGAAGGGGCTGGATCCCCAGCATCCACCATGATAAGGGGCTGGATCCCCAGCATCCACCATGAGAAGGGACCTAATCACCAGCATCCAACATGAGAAGGGACCTAATCACCAGCATCCACCATGATAAGGGGCTGGATCCCCAGCATCCACCATGATAAGGGGCTGGATCCCCAGCATCCACCATGATAAGGGGCTGGATCCCCAGCATCCATCATGATAAGGGGCTGGATCCCCAGCATCCTCCATGAGAAGGGGCTGGATCCCAGCATCCAACATGAGAAGGGACCTAATCACCAGCATCCACCATGAGAAGGGACCTAATCACCAGCATCCACCATGATAAGGGGCTGGATCCCCAGCATCCACCATGATAAGGGGCTGGATCCCCAGCATCCACCATGATAAGGGGCTGGATCCCCAGCATCCTCCATGATAAGGGGCTGGATCCCCAGCATCCAACATGAGAAGGGACCTAATCACCAGCATCCTCCATGAGAAGGGACCTAATCACCAGCATCCACCATGATAAGGGGCTGGATCCCTAGCATCCACCATGATAAGGGGCTGGATCCCCAGCATCCTCCATGAGAAGGGGCTGGATCCCAGCATCCAACATGAGAAGGGACCTAATCACCAGCATCCTCCATGAGAAGGGGCTGGATCCCAGCATCCAACATGAGAAGGGACCTAATCACCAGCATCCTCCATGATAAGGGGCTGGATCCCCAGCATCCACCATGATAAGGGGCTGGATCCCCAGCATCCTCCATGAGAAGGGACCTAATCACCAGCATCCACCATGAGAAGGGACCTAATCACCAGCATCCACCATGATAAGGGGCTGGATCCCCAGCATCCACCATGATAAGGGGCTGGATCCCCAGCATCCTCCATGAGAAGGGACCTAATCACCAGCATCCTCCATGAGAAGGGGCTGGATCCCCAGCATCCTCCATGAGAAGGGACCTAATCACCAGCATCCAACATGAGAAGGGACCTAATCACCAGCATCCACCATGATAAGGGGCTGGATCCCCAGCATCCACCATGATAAGGGGCTGGATCCCCAGCATCCACCATGATAAGGGGCTGGATCCCCAGCATCCACCATGATAAGGGGCTGGATCCCCAGCATCCACCATGATAAGGGGCTGGATCCCCAGCATCCTCCCTGAGAAGGGGCTGGATCCCAGCATCCAACATGAGAAGGGACCTAATCACCAGCATCCACCATGAGAAGGGACCTAATCACCAGCATCCACCATGAGAAGGGACCTAATCACCAGCATCCACCATGATAAGGGGCTGGATCCCCAGCATCCTCCATGAGAAGGGACCTAATCACCAGCATCCACCATGAGAAGGGACCTAATCACCAGCACCCACCATGATAAGGGGCTGGATCCCCAGCATCCACCATTGATAAGGGGCTGGATCCCCAGCATCCTCCATGAGAAGGGGCTGGATCCCAGCATCCACCATGAGAAGGGACCTAATCACCAGCATCCTCCATGAGAAGGGGCTGGATCCCCAGCATCCTCCATGAGAAGGGACCTAATCACCAGCATCCAACATGAGAAGGGACCTAATCACCAGCATCCACCATGATAAGGGGCTGGATCCCCAGCATCCTCCATGAGAAGGGGCTGGATCCCCAGCATCCTCCATGAGAAGGGACCTAATCACCAGCATCCAACATGAGAAGGGACCTAATCACCAGCATCCAACATGATAAGGGGCTGGATCCCCAGCATCCTCCATGAGAAGGGGCAGGATCCCAGCATCCACCATGATAAGGGGCTGGATCCCCAGCATCCTCCATGAGAAGGGGCAGGATCCCCAGCATCCACCATGAGAAGGGACTGAATCCCCAGCATCTGCCTTGAGAAGGGACTGGATCCCCAGCATCCGCCTTGAGAAGGGACTGGATCCCCAGCATCCTCCATGAGAAGGGGCAGGATCCCAGCATCCACCATGATAAGGGGCTGGATCCCCAGCATCCTCCATGAGAAGGGGCAGGATCCCCAGCATCCACCATGAGAAGGGACTGGATCCCCAGCATCTGCCTTGAGAAGGGACTGGATCCCCAGCATCCGCCTTGAGAAGGGACTGGATCCCCAGCATCCACCATGAGAAGGGGCAGGATCCCAGCATCCACCATGATAAGGGGTTGGATCCCCAGCATCCTCCATGAGAAGGGGCTGGATCCCCAGCATCCTCCATGAGAAGGGGCTGGATCCCCAGCATCCTCCATGAGAAGGGGCTGGATCCCCAGCATCCTCCATGAGAAGGGGCAGGATCCCAGCATCCTCCACGAGAAGGGGCAGGATCCCAGCATCCTCCATGAGAAGGGGCTGGATCCCCAGCAACCGCCTTGAGAAGGGACTGGATCCCCAGCATCCGCCTTGAGAAGGGACTGGATCCCAGCATCCACCATGAGAAGGGGCTGGATCCCCAGCATCCACCATGATAAGGGCCTGGATCCCAGCATCCACCATGATAAGGGGCTGGATCCCAGCATCCACCATGAGAAGGGGCTGGATCCCAGCATCCACCATGAGAAGGGACTGGATCTCCAGCATCCGCCTTGAGAAGGGGCTGGATCTCAGCATCCACCATGAGAAGGGGCTGGATCCCCAGCATCCACCATGAGAAGGGACTGGATCCCCAGCATCCACCATGATAAGGGGCTGGATCCCTAGCATTCTCCATGAGAAGGGACCTAATCACCAGCATCCACCATGATAAGGGGCTGGACCCCCAGCATCTGCCTTGAGAAGGGACTGGATCCCCAACATCCTCCATGAGAAGGGGCAGGATCCCAGCATCCACCATGATAAGGGGCTGGATCCCCAGCATCCTCCATGAGAAGGGGCAGGATCCCAGCATCCTCCATGAGAAGGGGCTGGATCCCCAGCAACCGCCTTGAGAAGGGACTGGATCCCCAGCATCCGCCTTGAGAAGGGACTGGATCCCAGCATCCACCATGAGAAGGGGCTGGATCCCCAGCATCCACCATGATAAGGGCCTGGATCCCAGCATCCACCATGATAAGGGGCTGGATCCCAGCATCCACCATGAGAAGGGGCTGGATCCCAGCATCCACCATGAGAAGGGACTGGATCTCCAGCATCCGCCTTGAGAAGGGGCTGGATCTCAGCATCCACCATGAGAAGGGGCTGGATCCCCAGCATCCACCATGAGAAGGGACTGGATCCCCAGCATCCACCATGATAAGGGGCTGGATCCCTAGCATTCTCCATGAGAAGGGACCTAATCACCAGCATCCACCATGATAAGGGGCTGGACCCCCAGCATCTGCCTTGAGAAGGGACTGGATCCCCAACATCCACCATGATAAGGGGCTGGATCCCTAGCATTCTCCATGAGAAGGGACCTAATCACCAGCATCCACCATGATAAGGGGCTGGACCCCCAGCATCTGCCTTGAGAAGGGACTGGATCCCCAACATCCTCCATGAGAAGGGGCAGGATCCCAGCATCCACCATGATAAGGGGCTGGATCCCCAGCATCCTCCATGAGAAGGGACAGGATCCCCAGCATCCTCCATGAGAAGGGGCAGGATCCCAGCATCCTCCATGAGAAGGGGCTGGATCCCCAGCATCCTCCATGAGAAGGGGCTGGATCCCCAGCATCCTCCATGAGAAGGGGCAGGATCCCAGCATCCTCCACGAGAAGGGGCAGGATCCCAGCATCCTCCATGAGAAGGGGCTGGATCCCCAGCAACCGCCTTGAGAAGGGACTGGATCCCCAGCAACCGCCTTGAGAAGGGGCTGGATCCCCAGCATCCTCCATGAGAAGGGGCTGGATCCCCAGCATCCACCATGATAAGGGGCTGGATCCCCAGCATCCACCATGATAAGGGGCTGGATCCCAGCATCCACCATGATAAGGGGCTGGATCCCAGCATCCACCATGAGAAGGGACTGGATCTCCAGCATCCACCTTGAGAAGGGGCTGGATCTCAGCATCCACCATGAGAAGGGGCTGGATCCCCAGCATCCACCATGAGAAGGGACTGGATCCCCAGCATCCACCATGATAAGGGGCTGGATCCCTAGCATTCTCCATGAGAAGGGCGGGACCCGCAGCATCCACCATCAGAAGGGGCTCAATTCCCAGCATCCTCCTAGATTTCCTCCTGTATCTGAATAAGACAGTCCGCTCAGTCTCTGTCTCTGTCTTGAGAGATATTCCTGGACGTATGTCTGAGGTTCAGTACACCATGCCTGGGTCCTTTGCTCGGGCTAAAAGGACTTTGAAGGTTCCAGGTTTAGTTCAATGGTATGGGTGGAAGGAAGGTGGGTACAATGATGTGGAATGGCTTCCAGGATGTGTCCTCCATTCTATTGATTCCAACGGCGCTAATGGTGGAAGAGGTGTGGCGCAGCGACCAGGGTGCTGACTCCGGACCACAGGGTTCACCATTCGATCGCCGGCGGCAGGTTAGCCCAGCACCATGTGACTCTGGGCAATAGCTTGCGTAATCTTGCCGACGGCCCCCAGCGTCGGGACACTTCTCCGGAGGTAGCTGTGCGCTTTACAAATGCTGGTATTTCATTTCATTTTAATCCATCTGAAAGACACCAACTGGATCATGATATTCTTGCAGAGCAGATCATGGTTTCCTCTGCTACAGAGGCGGTCAGTTTGTCTGAGCTTGGGGGTTCCCCTAGTCCCCTCCCTCCATGTACTCCTGTGAAAACATTGAGGCCTCTACCATTCTTGCTCTGGTAGTTGAGAGGAAAGGGTGGAAAAAGCTGTTTCTATTCATACTGTAGAAACCATGAAAAGTGTCAAGGAAACCATCAACTTTAAAATACAACACAATGGAATTAATTTCAAAGGTGGTATTAGGACCATTCCTTACCTCCATTAGGTAGTCCTCTTTTTCATCCTGGAGGTTTCTGCTGGAAAGTTTCCATAAGAATTGTATCCATCTCAACATTAAGGGCTAGATGTAGGTGGCCCCATTACCGGTCGGTAAACCCAAAATTCGGTAAATTGCAGGTTTACCGACCGGTATTGAGCCATTTGCTATGTAGGGGAGATTCGGTAAATACCGAATCGGTATTTACGATTCTGTATTTACCGAATCATCATTTACCGATTCGGTATTTACCGAATCGGTAAATGACATGTAGGAAGCAATTTGAAGAGTGCTTCTGTGCTTTAAGGATTCGTTATTTATCACCAACTTAGTTGGTGGTAAATAACGAATACCTCTGTAAATGCAAATCTGTGCATTTACACCAGTGCCATGTGGCAGACATACATGCCCTTAGGGCATCTATGTGTGCCATATGTGCACACAAGCACTATTCAGGGGTACAACAGGGTGTAAATGTGACACCCTGCCTGACATCCTGCCACCCTTGACTCTTTCCCTATTTTACCGAATCGGTATTTACCGATTCGGTAATTGACATTCATTCCTATGGGCCTCCAGGCCCATAGGAATGAATGTCAATTACCGAATCGGTAAATACCGATTCGGTAAATACCGAATCTTAATGATTCGGTAATTTTTACCAAAATATTTGCTACATAGCATTTACCGATTCCAAAATACCGAATTGGTAAAATTCGGAATTTTGAATCGGTAAATACTATTTACCTACATCTGGCCTCAAGAGCTTAATGGGTGGAAATAAAGTATTTGAGAGACCTTTGCGGCAATCTGTAAGAGGATGATAATATGGTAAATAGGCACGTGGTAAAACAGAATGTATGACGTTACAACGCATACTTTTACAACGCATACCTTTACAATACATTTTTTACAACGCAACATCCATTACAACGCATTCTGTTACAATGCATGCCATTACAACAAATTTTTAAAAACTACCTTTACAACGCATTCCATTACAACGCATACTACCTTTACAACGCATACCATTACATTGCATGTATGGTAAGTATTGGATAGTGTAGGGGTAAAAATTACTATTCTAACTCCAGGGGGGTGCAACAGTAGGGTAAGTGTTGGATAGTGTAGGGGTAAAAATTCCTATCCTAACTCCAGGGGGTGCAAAAGTAGGGTAAGTGTTGGATAGTGTAGGGGTAAAAATTACTATTCTAACTCCAGGGGGTGCAACAGTAGGGTAAGTGTTGGATAGCTTAAGGGTACTATGCGTTGTGATGGTATGCGTTGTAATGGTATGCGTTGTAATGACTGTGTTGTAATGACATGCGTTGTAGTGGTATGCGTTGTAGTGTCATGCGTTGTAATGGTTGTGTTGTAATGGCATGCAATGTAATGGATGTTGCGTTGTAAAAGTTTCGTTGTAATGGTAGTGCCTTGAAAAAGTTGCGTTGTAAAGGTTGTTTCCCGGCAAAACAATAAGAGAATGCACAGTTCCCCTGATTACAAAAACTTGGAAAAGACAGTTGAAAACTAAAAAGTGAGTGAAGGCACACCGGAGGGGGATCCTCCTTTTTGGAATTAAAGGCCTCACACGCGCAGCAAGCTAGGTGTCATGCTTCATCATCTGACCTTGCCCCTCGTTGGGTGGGCGGTGCAATACCCTACGAGCACCCATTAAGGGGCTCTTTCACGGGGATCTTTTATTCCTGCCGTATGGTGTCGTGGGGGTGAAGGCCCTAGGGGGTGGAAGTGAGTGGTCTAGACGTATTAAAGTGATGTTAAAACAGGTTGGGTAGTCCACAAAAAACCTTTATGAAGTGGTAACCCACCTGGGTTTAAAAACAAAGAAAGAGAGTGGTTGCTTAGTACGGCTCTAGGGTCAAGATTGCCGCTATCCATTTGTCTTTATATTGGAATTTTATATGTGTCATTAAGAGATAGGAGCTCGTACAAGTTCCCTTTCATGGAAATAACATTTCAAATAGTCAAAGTAGGCGCTGTTAGCCATTTGCCTAAGTAACGACTTTATTTAAAAGTGTTATAGATCCCCACTTCTTATCTGTTTAATTTCACTGGACAGCTAATTTCTCTAAACCGTTTTCTTTTTATTCTAAATATGTAATCCGTAAATTCCACTGGTACAGCATTGACAATGATCTCACATTCCCCCACCGTCAAGAAGCCTTTCTGATTCATTTTTTACCTTTCATAAAAAGTACATTTTTCATAACTGACGTGCCACTTTCAATAACAGCATAGAATATATATGGTTCACTCTAAAACAACTTAATTTTAGGCATATTGCATCTTTTTGAGAAAATGTACATGTCCATCTGGTTCTTTCTAATTTAGTATTGTCCATTAAAATATTCTCTCTATACACAGATATAGCTGGATTTTTGGTCAATTATATATGCATTTTAATAACATGTAATTGAATTAGTGTAACAAATCAGAGATCATTCATCAGCATATCACAACGTAAACCATATGTTTTTAATTGCTGTAACATCAGTTAATTAATTATCTTTTACATTTGCCAATTATTGCACAAGCAGCTAACACCAAATTAGATGAAGCAATGACTCTGAGGAATGATGAAAGGAGAAATAATGCAGTAATATGCAAATTCCACCTCTCCCTTGATCTTATGCGTGCCCATCAGCGACCACAACATTTGAATAAAAGCTTTACAGTACACAGAAGGGGCTGTTAACACTCCCCTCAATGGAACATTTGTTAATTTTGAGATATTGTAAATCTTTTATTAGCAGAAGATATCTCAATATTTGTATATTTAACAATTTTATAACCAATGTCTTACAATTCAGATAAAGGATTTTTCACTTTCGTATATTAATTTATCTCTAAAGAAACAACATTTCTGGCCACAGACCAGACAATATCTTATTCATTTTAAAATGTCCCCTAATTCGCTTCCTGGCTGACTGGCTTTCTGTTGCTAATGTTAAACATAAATCTGATTAAAATATAAAAAAGGGTTCAACATCTCCCGGCATGGGATGAGAGTGTTGCTAAACCTTGCCAGATTGTATTCATGACCCATCAGAGATCCCTCACAGGGATGATATTCCAATGAATGTCCCTTGATTGTCTATAAAGGGTACCACATCTATTTGATGCAGATGCTCAGGTGGAATTTAATTGAGGAAACTGTCAAGGTAGGGTTCATGTTGTAACTACTCAAAAAAGCTCAAAGTAGATCAGAGGTAACCTCTTACTGTCTGGGCACTGATGACCAGATTGTTTAGTGCCCGATTTAAAGGTAATGCGACACCTGCCAAGAAAGCAGCCCACCTCTGCATGCCTCCATCCAACTGCAAAGATGGGGGAAGGCAGCCTTCCCAAAGGACATCATTTCCACAACAGGGAAAACCATGATGTGGTTTCTACACCCAACACTAAAAATGGAGGAAAGTGGTTCGTCAATTTCGAGATGTCAATATCCAGCCAGCATAATAACAACGGGAACAGCCTGCATTGCATGCCAGACCAGTTTTCCTAGCCCCTGCCCGACCTCCCACATTACCTGCTCCCACCTGCCAGATGACACCTTCTCATTCACTCCCAAAATCTTCCACCCAAACCCCCTGACCTCTGCAGCCCCTGAACCTAGCACTTCTGTAGACATTTACCACTTGCTCAGAACCAGGAGAAAAAGATCTGCGTTAAATACCACAGAATAGAGATTCACTGGACAGAATTCTGCTCTATACTTCCGAGTCTATGTAGTTATTCCCCAATTTGCGGAGTTTTAACTCATTAATTGCATGAAATTCCATGTAGAATATCCAGTCAGCATCAGTACTTCATGATACCAGAAATCTCTCCATATGTTGCTCTACCACCATTGCTTAATTTGACCTGGGTGTTTCCAGTGCTCAGCACTTAATTGTCAACACCAGCGCTTGTGATAGTCTGCCACAAGTGGCGCTGTCTGGCTAATTTATAGATGACCACAACATCAGGTAATTTTTAATTCAATATCCATAAAAAATTACTATTACTTGCCGTCCAAGCCAGTCTTATAGCTTTGGGGGAACGAAACAGCCCGAATTGCTGACCACAGCTACCCAAGAATATAAATATCTGCCACCATAGCAGGAAACATTAAATGCAGTGGGAATTCCTCTCATGGTATTTCATTCATCACACCAGTGGCTGGACAGTCGAACCACCATCCATAAATCAGAGACTGATTTAGATGTGGCCAGTAACAAGGTAGCTGCCATCTCTGCCTCAAACCCAGCAATAATAGCATCAGAGGGCTACGCAGTGACACCACAGACGACTATCTATCTTGGTCCACCATGAAAATCATGGTAGCCCTTAACATGGTAGAGCCACAGAAGTACCCCATGCACTGGACAAAACTCCCATCATGTTGAAGGACATCAGTGATATGTTTTTTAAATGATAGACCCCCATCTTTGGGATTCTTTCTTTAGGAAAAAAAATGATGTCGCAATGGGTGCCCCCAAAGTGGCTACCGTCATGTAAACAGTAGACAAACCAAATGCACCGGGCCAACCACAGCTGGATTGCATAGGTCACAGTTGCAGCACACCATCCATACAGCAGCCTGCCAGTCACACTTAAAAAGATGGCTTAATCTTTTAACCCAGCTCGACCACAAGAAGCATCATAGTCATAGCATAATTGTAAGGCCTCTGATGGTCAAACGCTTCTGTGTAATCTTCCATGGGAGTGAATGGTCTAGGCGCACTCACCTAACCAGCTCCTAGACCAGGGCTTAATTTGAGCCAGTGGTTTCTGGTGCTGGCACCGGCACTTAATCGCCAACACTTGCACTTATGACTGCTGCCCCATGGTGGCGCTGTTTGTGTAATTTAGAGATGAGCAGTACAGCTTTTGTTTAATTATTGTGCATTTATTAAAAAGAGCTAGAACATGTCGCCCAAGCCATTCTTATTGCTTTGGGGCCTCCAGCAGGTTACTCAGAGCTGGGGATCGGGTTCAAATTTCGTTAGGGATGCTCAACATCCTGTGATTCTTGGCTAATCACTTAATCTCCCTGTGCCAAAAAAAAAAATGTATCCGTCTGTAACGCAACTGGTGCTCATGTAAAGCGCTCTGATACCTTTGGGCTAGTTTGTGCTATATAAAACTCCCCCCAAAAAATGTAACACTTGTAGCAGTGTGAGGGTTAGTGGTTGTGTAGGTACTGTCATTGGTCGCACTGGCAGTGGCAGTGAGTGATTCATGCAGCAGTGGCCTCCTGACAAGTGCCCTGGCACATAGTTTTTTACATATTAAACACTGTCCTCGACTAAATAAGTGAAGCTATCCGAGGTATAGCTCCTTGTGGCCACATACATGCCTTTCCACTATTTATTCCTGCCCCATATCCCTATTTTCTCCCACATAGACACACCTCTGAACTCCCGGCTGCTTGTTCTATCAGTCTACCCATATCCGACTTTAGGGCAGTGCGACCAGTGTGACTGCACTGGGCACTGACCCTTGAATGGGGCTCTGACCTCAGGGGGGGGCGCTGTGTTTATCAATAACTTATGGATGCAGAGATGAGAGGCACTTTCACCTGGTGGTAGTGAAAGAATCCAAGGAGGTGTTCATGGTACATGAGGGTGCCAAAAATGATTGTTGCACCGGTCGTCACCAATGTTAAAGCAGACCCTGAGTCTACCCCTTCCCCTCAGAGTACTACCCACTCGTGTTGAGCCCTTTGCATCCTAGGATCCTGGTTCATCTGCCTAGTATGAGGATGACATCCACTTTCCTCACCCCCAAGTCATATGTCTTGTAAAATCCAGTGGGACATGACAGGATTAGCCACTTCCAAGAGAATTTAATAAAGATCCCCGTCCTAACCTAAAACTCAGCTCCCTCGTATCCGACCATTTAATATTTGGCTAGATAAATGAGTCCAGAGGCACCCTCTTCCATACCCTGGACACCCATGGTAAAGAGAACCTACACATATTAAAATCCATTGAGATCCAGGGCATCAGTGTCCTCCTGCACCATGTCATCCGAACCAGCCAGATCACCAATGTTGACTAAGTGTGTATAGAGTTCATTTAGCTGGTAAGTTTGGCAAAAGTATCAAACTCTACAACTTCACAGAGTTTGTGTTGAGAGTGCTCTAACAGGAGCTGCTTTCCACCTAAACTTGAGAACTACCCAGAGTTCTCTCCTTCTTTTTTGCATAATTTATGCGTCACTCTATGCCTGAAAGGGTTTTGTTTTGACTTAATACTAGGTGCTCCCTTGTGTCTGGACAAAGCTATACCTCTCTGAAGAGCTCTAATTAGAGCGAAACACTGTGTCAGGGGTTGCTTTTACTCATTTCAGGTTGGCTTGAGTTGGTATTTTACCAACTCAAAGCTGTAATATTATGCTTGGAGTGATAACTGGCTTTTGTCATTTTACAGCTCGGCAAGGACAGCACTGTACTGTTCCTATGCTTAAAGACTTTGCTGTATAAATGGCAAAAGACTTTGTCATTTTCTATGTCGGCATGGATAGCCCTGTGCTAATCCTATGCTTTAAAACTTTGATAGAAAAACAGACATTTGATGTGAGCAGATCTAGAGTGTCGCTGGTGTAGAGAGTGCTCTAACAGGAGCTGCTTTCCACCTCAACTTGAGAATTACCCAGAGTTCTCTCCTTCTTTTTTGCATAATTTATGCGTCACTCTATGCCTGAAAGGGTTTTGTTTTAACTTCACAGAGTTGTGAACCTTTTCACCTTTGAAAAGTGACATATTCACAAGAAAATGCCCCCAAAAACGTCATTTTTTTGCTGGCGGGCTCTTATTGAAAAAAGTAGGATTTATCCAATGAGACCTACTTTTGCTAGGCTCTTCACCAACTATTCCTTTTTACATTTTGTCACCTTTTTGATGCTGGTGAAGTTGTAAAAAAACTTCACAAAGTTGGCAAAAAGAAACTGTATAATGCTGAAACCCATTGGTGTCCATTAATATCCCAATAGATGTCTGAACTCTACAGGATCACTATTGCGTGTTCATGCATGTATTGTGTGCGATCACTGCTACTCGTCCCAACGATGTATGAAGTTTCCCCGGCCACTGACACCCATTAATTGATTACTGTGTGGAGCTATTGACACCAGTTACTAGACCCATTGATACATGCAGTGTGGGGCCACTGTAGGACATTACTGAGCTCAGTAATGTATGCACTCTGTGGGCCTCTCTCTTAGATTACTATGATCAGTAATGCATGTACTGTGTGAGGCCACTGATAGAAGTTACTGGCCCCATTCATGCATTCTTTCTGTGGGGCTTTGACATCCACTGATGCATGCAGTCCGGATAATTGGAGTATCTGTTGTTGCAGTGCTTAAGAGAGAGAGATGCTGCTTTTGTTCCAAAACATATTGCAGAAGCAGTACAGCAATCCTCCTGGCCAACATTAGTCATTCTGGCAGACGGATAAGACAATGGCAAAAAATACAGAGAAAAAGATATATAAATCCAGCTTACAGATTTATAAACAACTCATTGTCTCTGCTAAACAAAAGTTCTACGAAACCCGTATCGACGCAGCGAAGAACTCGGTAAAAGAATTGTTTAGAACTGTTTCTAGCCTGGCCTCCCTAAACCCACCAAAAGTTCAGCCAAGCCAGGAACTTTGTGAAGACATCGCCAAGTTCTTCCTGACCAAAGTGGAATCCATCTTCTTGGCTTTCAGTGGTTCAAGCACTGCCGGGATGAACGTGGCTAGGGAGGACCTCAAGCCCACGAGGGTTCCCAAATCTACCTTTGACAAATTCCGGCCAATATCCCCTGGAGGGACTCCAGACAGCCAAGTCGGGGTCGCCCTTTGATCCATGCCCGGTCGCGGTGGCCAAATTGGCCTGGTTCTGATCCCTCTAACTTTGTCATCTATCTTAAATGGCATGTTTACAACAGGGCAGTTCCCTACACCTTGGAAGTTGGCCTCAATACTGCCCCTTTTAAAAAAGCCTAGCCTGGACCGTAAGGACCCAAATAACTTTTGCCTTATTTCCAGTCTTCCACTCCCAGCAAAACTGATTGAAAAAATCATGAACACACAGCTAAGTTCCTTCTTACCTGAGACACAAGCCTTGGATCCCTCGCAATATGGCTTTAGGGAGGGACATAGTACTGAGTCTACTCTCATTAAGGCCACAGAGGAGATCAGGGAAGCAGTTGATCTGGGTGACAGGGCAGCCCTGATCTTTTTGGATCTGTCTGCCGCCTTTTATACGGTACATCATGACATCCTGATGGACCGTCTAAAGGCTTGTGGGATTCAATCGAAAGCTGGAGATCTTCTAAGCTCCTTTCTTTCGGACAGAGGAAAAACAGTTGCTTTGGGTGAATATCAGTGTAAACCTTTTGAATTGCCCTGTGGGGGGGTCACACTGGGGTCCTCCCTGAGTCCTACGCTTTTTAATGTGTATGTCTCTTCACTGGCCCCCATTATCAGTGCATTTGGATTCGATCTCACCTCGTATGCTGATGACACCCAAATCGTGGTGTCCTTGCTACCTGACCATGAGATGGGCTTGGATAAATGCTTTCAAGGAATCAGTGGTGAGTTGGGTGGCAGAGAATTGCCCAAAACTTCATACAGGTAAAACCGAAGTGATACTGTTTGGCAACGATACCAACTTCTGGACACCTAACTGTTGGCCAGACTCGATAGGCACTCTCCCTATGCCTTCAAAAAAGGTTTAAAACTTGGGAGTAATAGTGGATGAGACACTTACCTTTGGTGACCAAGTACACTCAGTGGCAAACAGTGGTCACAGCTCTTGTAATGTTGAGACTGGACTACTGTAACAGTCTTTTCTTAAATATTCAACAGAGACTCCTGAATAAGCTTCAATTGCTGCAGAATGCAACCGTCAGACTACTTACTGGCAGGTTCAGATTCTCTTCCATATCCAGCGAAATTAAAAACTGCACTGGCTCCCAGTAAATAATCGTGTGCTTTTTAATCCCTCTGTTTGTTTTTTAAAGCGCTTCAAGGGATAGGGCCAGACTATCTCAAATGACAGTTCACTTGGTACATATCTAAAATAACACTTCTCTCACTGAGTGCCAAACTGGTCTTAGTTCCACACACAAAAAAAACTTTGTGGGGTGGTAGAGGTTTTGCCCTCTGTGCGGCAAAAGCCTGGAACAACTTGCCATTTCTTTTTCTAGGTTAAGTGACTGGTCACAGGTCCTGTGCATGGACTCGGTTCGGTCCATAAACTTTATTCGACTAGTTAAAAACAGCCATAAAAGTAAATTTGCATAAAATAGTCCCAATAAAAATGACATCTCAATGAAATAGAGCCATTATATTTCACTCGATAAAAACATACAAAAGACGGTTTAAGGTCAAGGGCTTGCTAATACAAAAGGCTTTTCCTTAAATGAATATCTTTCAAAATAATAAGGGCCACGCTGTTACACACATAGGGTTCACATAGTGCAATCAAATATTTCATAGCAGCATTATATGATCTGATAGTACGTCTAACAAAAATAGGTTTTAGTTTAAAACTCCTAAAATACAAAACACTAGAAAGTGCATTGTGCTTTGCTTACTTCGTCCGTCACATGGGGTCTGATCAGAAGGACAAGACTTCATGGTTGGGAAAGCCACAAGGTGGGGTACAATGCCACATCGCAGTCTTACGAAGACAAAATGGTGTTGCATACTGTAGGAAGGTGGAATCTGACTACAGGGTTGCCCCCACTTTTTTTCTAGTGTTTTGATGGGTGTTGACTTAGTTTGGCTGGGATCCTGCTATTCAGGACCCTAGCCTATCTACTTTCCTCTCTAAATTGATTCCATGTACTTTAGATACACTCCAGTTTGGTTACTGGGGTACCCTTATGAGTCCCTAGTATATGGTACCTTAGGTACCAAGGGCATAGGTATCCCAGAGCCCTACCAGGGGCTGCAACATGTATTATGCCACCCCTGGGAAGCCTTCCCAAATGACACCACAGGACTGCTGCTGCAGCCTGGGTAAGGTGGTGCATGCACCC
This sequence comes from Lissotriton helveticus, assembly GCF_964261635.1. NCBI lineage: Eukaryota > Metazoa > Chordata > Amphibia > Caudata > Salamandridae > Lissotriton > Lissotriton helveticus. The sequence continues at coordinate 323,375,046 of NC_136057.1, forward strand.
CTTGCTTAGATATAGGTTACATGTATCTACCTTACGTCACTGCTCATATAAACCTATCAGTCACCCCTATGGCAGGCCTTATCAATCCTGAAGGCAGGGTTCTGGGTTTTGCGTGAGAGGGTGCCCATGTATGAGCAAGACCCCCTGCAGCCTTCGGAACCTATTCTCTGGGGCTGTTCTGTGATGCAGCCTGACCATATACTCTTAAGTGCATTATAACCTCGCGGTCAATGCTAACTTTGGAATGGCTGCATGGAAACTTGTCGTGTTTGGTGTCAAATACTTTGGAATCCTACCCCCCGCCAGTCCTGGCGGCGGGTCTAAAATTCCACCCTTCTAGAGGGAGAGACATGTACACACCGGTATACCCGGTACCAGTTTAAAAGAGCCCTGGCATCACAAAATGGTTGCTGCAGCCACAGACACTAGTCTGGCCTCCTGCTGCTGGACGAAACTCCCGCAGGGGAGGCCTGGACAATAGGTTTCATGTCACAGGGAGGTGTAACCACCTCCCAGACAGGCCTTAGTGGATTAGGGCTGGGTGGGTACACTCTGAAAGTGTTTTGATGTCTGCACTGGGGGCACATTTGCAAAGCCCAGTTCAAACCGGTTGCAGGGACTACCAGCCCCTGCTCTGGCACGAAAATGGACAAAGGAAATGGGTGTAGCCACCCCTCTTTCCAAACCTTCCCATAGGTGGGTCCCCCGAGTATGTCCAACCCCTTCCTTGGGTATAAGAAAGGAACCCCTGGCTACAGGACTTTAGATTACACCTGGACGAAACTCTGCTATAGATATCCTGGAACTCCGACGATCTGCACGACTAGATGACTGAAGAATCTCTCTTGGAGTAAAGGAGTTACTCCCCTGCTTGGCAGGCACCAAAGAAGCATCTGACCGGTCCGCATCTCTGAAGCTCCCGCTGGACGCTGAAGCCTTTGCAACACCAGAGGTGGATTTCCAGACTTCCCTGAGGCTGAACCGAGTCCCCAGCAAAGCTGAGACCCGTAGCCCACATGGGTACCGTGGAACCAGAACCCCTGGACACCGCGCACATTTGCAAATGCATCAGCTTGCAGGCGACTCTTGAGGCTGTGCATTGGGTTACTTGTAGCCCAAACCCGAGCACCTTTTGCACCGAAGATTGTGGCCCTACACTCCACGAGTGTTCCGTGAGCCCGCTCTTTGCATTTCAGCTCGAGGTACCTTCGCGATCCCTGGTCCGTTGACTGGTGACTCCCTGAGAAGGCAACTTTGACTTTCCGAGGGTTTTCCTGGTCGCTTCAGACGTGCCCTGACTCTCCACCACTTGGTGAATCCCTCGGACCTTGCTGGTCCGCACCGAAGCATTTCTTCACTTTCTGCGTGGGTTGCTGTTGCCAATGCTTGTTGGGTCCAATCCGGTCACCGACGCCGCAGCACTCGACATCCTTCATGGGACAGCTCGAATCCAGCTCCTGGTCATCATCGATGCCTCCTGGTCCTCGTGGCTGCAGAGTCCAGCTTCACCTCTTCAACCTGAAATCACCCGACATCTGTGGGCATTCGACTATCATGCCCCTAGTCACTGGCAAGTGACCCAGACTCTGTACCCTCTGCTTTCAGGTTCTTCTCATCTTTGATCCAGGCTTGGATCACACCGGACACTTTCCTCTTCGACAGCAGCAGCACTTTGCAGCAGATCGCCATTGAAAACGACAACGATTCCTGACACCAAAACCCACCTATGCACCCGGCTTCCCTGGGTGAGGTAACTCGAGTTCTCTGATGCTCCCATGGGTGTTGGCCCTAGAAACCCTTAAGTTTAAAGGGGTTTGATCAAAGTCCTCACCTAAGTGTCTTTAATCTTTAAATTTCCAACCGCGACTTTCCCCATAGAAGCTAACGGTGATTCGCGGCTGTGTTCTCACACTGCACGCGTCCCCGTGGGTCCCCTGTGTCACTACCTTGGGTGGTTCCTTGTGGTCCCAGTGATTCTACAGGCTCTAGGCCTTGTGTCTAGTCAAGTCGTGGTTCTTATACCACTTTCTTAATATATGGTTTCGTATGCCCCTAGGGCTAAAAGTATATTGTGCTAATTTAATGTGTGATACTAAGTGTACCGTATGTGCTTTGACCTCTAGCCTTTTAAAGAGACTAGTAGGGTGTGTTTAGAATAAATACATATATTTTATATATATATATATATACCTTGTGTGGTTCTCCTTTCATTTGGTCATTCAAGAGATTATAGAGTGGTAAAACAAACTGCTGTACATTCCTTCAAGACTTACCCTGAAGGCTGATCTCCATAGCTACCACTAGGATAGCTTTCAATAAAGGTTGTCTTTAACCTATCATCTCTAAGGGGCTGTTTGAACTGGTGCAAGGTGACCACTACAACTAGTGGACGGCATATGCCAGGCCTACTTCTCACATTGGTGTGCAGCGGTTGGGATTCAAGCTTGCCTTTGTTTTACCAGATAATCTCAAGTGAATTGACTAACTGAAAGCCACTAAAGGTATGTGAGGTACATATAATACAAGCTTAAAATACAGTAAGTTCTACTGAACTTAGAGTTGTGTGCCAAGGGCTTTGCACACCCTTTCTACCATTCAAGAGAGTTTAGTAGCCACCCTAGAGTAGGTAGGTGCACATACCACACCTCACTAGTGATGTCTTCAAGGCCAGGAACCAGTGGGTCCCAGCCAGATGTCAGTACTGTACTGGCATCCAAGTATGACACATTCCCATTCTTAGAATTGAGAGCATTGTGTACTACTAGGAGATTGAAGACAGGCAAAAGTGCCAACACCCACGCCTCAAGGAGGTACTACTGTTGATGATCTCAGGAAGGCCTCAGTGCCTGATGAGGTAGACAGAGTGGGTGGGGCAGCAGATAAGGGAAGGCCCATGGTTGAAAATGACCAGGACCAGAACTCTGATGCTGACCAGGAAGGTGACAATGACCTTGACCTGGAAAGTGCAGCTCCCCCTAGAGATGAGAAAGGAGGCCAGGAAGGCCCTCTCTTTGTCCCATCAGGGGGAGTTGGAGGTGTGCCTAGAAGGCCAAGATCTCCTTCTCAAGAGTCTGACCATTCTAACATATCTGTGGGGACCTCTGTTTCTTCTCACAGGAGGGAATCCTCCCAGGAGAAGATAGAAAGGCAGCTGAAGTATGAGGGAGCTCAGTTTAGAATCAGAAGACAGTAGGTAGCCTTAGAGAGGGAGGCCCTAGAACTCCAAAGAATTAGACAGAAGATGGGACTAGAGTCCCATGGTGGCAGCAACTTCCCTAGTGGTAGAGATAGATCTCATGACCATAGGAATTTAAACAAGATTGTCCCTCCCTACCAGAGCGGGGATGACATCCACAAATGGATTACTGCACTGGAAACCGCCTGTAAAGTTCAGAGGGTCCCCCAGGAGCAGTGGGCAGCAATCTTGTAGCTCTCATTGCAGACAAAGGTAGAGACAAGCTCTTAACTGTTAGAGAAGATGATGCTGATGATTACACAGTCCTGAAGAGTGCTCTGATTGAAGGGTTTGGCCTAACCACTGAACAATACAGGATAAAGTTCAGAGATACACAAAAGGCTCAGAACCAGGACTGGGTTGACTTTGTAGATTGTGCTACCAAGGCTCTGGAAGGTTGGATACATGGCAGTAAGGTGTGTGATTTCAAAGTATTATTATTATTATTATTATTATTAAGCTTTATTCGATTTTTAAATTAAAAATCATGAAAGCATCGACAATACAGAAATACTAACAACAAAAAACCATAGACATTTCATTTCATGGACACAGTAAAAAACCATCATTCAACAATTATTGTACAAAATTCAATTACCATTAAAAACTTAAGAGTTTAACCTATGTAATGTGAGGGGAGCATGGGTAAAAATCATATAGATCCCAAATGCGAATTGTGCCTTGTCTTTCATTGGGGGTACAAGCTCGTAAAAAGGGGGCAACATTGGTGTTTTTAAATTTAATTAGTACCAGATCCCCAGCAATGCATTTGGGCAGCGTCCCTAACCATCCCACCCTTCTGACACTCAAGATACCCCCGTCTAGCCCCGGCGGCAACGGTCTATTCTTTTTTAGCCAATAGGTGGCCTTATTTAGCAAATCCTGCTGAGATTCGCGTGTTCCCTGGGTGAGGGCAGGGACCCCAGAGAGGACAGACACATACGGGGCGGCCTCAGGGGGCAGGTTGATATGTGGCATTCTTGCCAAGGCGGATCTAGCCACTGTATGGGTTTTTGGTGCAGGTTTGGCAAATACTTTGGGGCCTATTTGAGTAGATATGCATAATGGTTGTATTTGGGTGGCCCCATTGCCAGATTTATGCGTTTCGGGGGCGGTTGTAGGGTTAGGACAGACGCATGTGGCCAAAGTGGTAGGTGGAAGCGGGAGCTTTCTTATTACTGACTCAATATTGGTCAGCCTTTCCCCTAAATCATTCATTTTTGTGACCAAGGGAGAGATGGTAGCAACCAACAGTTGCTCAATTCTGGCCAATAAAGTCATGTTGAGAGACAAAAGAGGGTCCTCTAGTTTGTCCGCAGCCGGGTCCTCGATAAATGCTATTGGATTAGCAAGAGATGGTATGCTGGTATTGTTCCCAAAGTTAGTTTCGATGTCATGCTTCCATCTATTGTAAGAACCCAGGGGCGCGGCATTTTCTTGGTTATGAGCTTTATCAGCGGGGCCATTTGCTTTAAGACAAAAAGAATCCGCAGCCGGGGAGGTTATAAGATCAGGGGCGTACTTAGTACCACACAGGGCGTTGAGTTCCTCCCATATGGACATCGTGAATGTAATAATAACAAAATGACAAATAGTATTAAAGCACGATACCTCCCTCTGTGATGGAACCAAGTGGGGTGGCCCGTCCCGGCCTCCTCAGGCCTCGGAGGGCCACAGAGGGCCCGCCCTTTGCCCGGGCTTAGGCCCGCGCTTCGTCCCGCGTGCGTCCCGCGGGACGGAAACAGGGAGTGTATTTATTAGGCAGGTAGGCGGGGCCGGCAGGGGAAGAGTACCAGCTGTTGATGGTCAAAGGGAATGCTGGTACTCGCAGTCCCCGGCCGCCGCACCCGCCGAATCCCCGGACACAGAAAACAGGGGCAGACAGCAGCAAACAGCAAACAGTCCCCAGATGGAAGAACGGCTCCTCAGGTCTCCCACAGGGTCAGAGTCCCGACCCACCTCGAGCCGCGAGTCGCACCCGCGGAGCGGGGGCGGCAAGAGGTAGTAGCAGCAGGCAGGAGGCGGGGCCGGCAGGGGAAGAGTACCAGCTGTTGATGGTCAAAGGGAATGCTGGTACTCGCAGTCCCCGGCCGCCGCACCCGCCGAATCCCCGGACACAGAAAACAGGGGCAGACAGCAGCAAACAGCAAACAGTCCCCAGATGGAAGAACGGCTCCTCAGGTCTCCCACAGGGTCAGAGTCCCGACCCACCTCGAGCCGCGAGTCGCCAATTTCAAAGTATTGTATAACTTAATTATGAGGGAGCAGATCCTTAGTAACTGTCAAAACCAGCTTTTACACCAGTACCTGGTGGACTCTCATCTGACCTCGCCCCAAGAATTGGGAAAGAAGGCAGACAAATGGGTCAGAACCAGGGTAAGGCCTAAGAATCAAGGTGGTGACCAGAATATATCTTTAAGATACTGCAGAGCAACCTGATGGACAATCATAGTTGAAACAGAAACGGGTAAGCAGCGTAGCCGTTTAAAAAAAGTGTTTTCCTCAACTTGTATGGCAGTACAATTGATATAGCCCCAGAGACCGGTCCCATATGTGGCAGTGGACAACCTGCACTCATTTAGGGGTCACCAGGTGTTGCAGCTGTGACCCCTGGCTTGTCACTTGCAACCCCTGGCACTGCCAACGCGACCCTAGCCTCAGAGGTGGCAAAACCAGCACCAAGAACACAGGGGAAGTTCTGAAATCTTTATTTTCAGCCCATTATTCTTCATGCTAGATCTATCATTAGCTATTAGTGTAATGAAAAATGAAGCACACTTGCTGAAATGCGACCTTTGGTGACAGCTGTGGTAAGTAAAACTGTTTATAAATGTATGTTGAGTGTGATTGAGGATGAGAGTGTTTATGTGTGAGAGAGCAGGTGTATATTTGAGCATGTGTGTGTGAGTGAACGTGAGTGAGAGTCAGTGGAAGGTAGTGAGTGAGAATGTGTGATGATGTGTGAGGTTGAGGTTTGGGTTTACTATTTTGTGATGCAAGGCAGTGTTGCGCTGCCATGCATCAAAGTGAGAGAGAAAAAGTCCACCATATCTTAGTCGATATGGTGCATTGTTTGTCTCAGTGTATAGTGATCCACTTTTGGCAGCCTCGCCCCAACGCACACTCCGCCATAGTACAAGGGTGTGTGCATTCTCTGAAACATAGGTTTTGTACTGGAATGGGTCCATTCCCGTACAAAAAATATGCGTCAAGGCTTTTCCTACTTTGTATTTATACTGTACAATGCGGCACACAAGCAAAGCACGAAATATGAGGAGAAATTAAAACATTTCTCCTTGTTATGTCTGCCTCGAGGAGACGTACGTGTTTGCCACAAATTCTTCTCTTACAATGTTTGTAGATCAGGATTTGTGTCAAAACCAATGGGTGGTTGCAAGGAACGACCATGCACCACCTATAGAACATCCACATGCCACACAATTATGCAAAGAGAAAGTTTTCATACCTTTGGGATACTAGTCAGTCAGTCAGTCAAAAACCTTTATTTCACATTAATTAAAATGCATAAAAGTACAATAAATAAATGAGACGTTTTGGCACTCAGACACCATTGATCAGTTCATATTTCATAAAATTCTAATTACTAAAATACACTGGGCTCCAAAAACAATGTGCTATAGGAAAACAATGCCCAAAACAAGCAGACTATTTCGGCCAAAAATATAATTAATCTGTATCCTGTCTCATACAGGTACAAGGCTATAAAATAGTTTGAACATCTAAGCTTCGCAATTCTTCGAGTCAATAAAAATTATAGGCCCGCCCATTAAAATAAACTGTTTGCAAGACTGACAGGACTAAAGAACAATTGTCCTAATAAAAATTACCATAACTATAAAGATCACCAGCGTTTAATAACTGCCCAAAGAAAGGAAGCAATGGTGTAACATACATAAACATCTCCTAGTTGCTGAATAAAAGTTAGGGCTGGCAAACACTGTCTAAAACCCTGTTTACGTATAAAAGGAACAATTTATGTTTTCCTCTCTTGTCTATATAAAGGGCAAAGAATAAAAAGTGCAAATGGATTGTTTAGATTTCCCGTCACAAGGACAGGGGAACAACTGTTTCAATCAATTAGTATTTTCAGGGAAACCAATCATAAGTGGAATGAGATTTAAACGGAATTGTGACAAAATAAATCGATGCTGTAAATTTTGAACGAAGCCCAGGTATGAAAGTCCACCGTGCTGTTGTATAGCTCCTATATATCCTTATATCGTGTTAAGTTAGCATAGGTACATTTGAGATTTAAACGCCATTTTTCCTTTCTTGCAACTTCTGCACACGACCCTTAATTGTTGACTTAGCTTTCAACCTAGTGGTTTGCCGTGGTGTATGTGAGAATAATATGTTATTGCTCTGATATCAGTTTTGTTTAATAAACCATGTCTGCACGGAGAGTGCTGAAGTTTCAGGAGCAACACGATATGGAATTGTTATGAGGTCTGATCTCCACGCCTTCATAGTCATAACACAAGTGCAGCCTTTGCCAACTTGGGCTTGAGGCGGGATTGATATTGCTTTGCAGGAGAATAGTTAACACACTTGATGCGGTGCACATGCAGAGAGAGCTGGTGTATGCTGATGTGATTCCTTCATGCTAGGACACTAAGGTATGGGCCCGCCCTAAAACAACCCAAAGAGACCTTCTTAGCTAATAATATAATATATGTGTTAGGGAGGGTGAGATATAAGTGTTGTTAACTCTTATTCATTACAGCATGTTAACATGCTGTCACCATTCGCTTTTTATGTCTTAGTAACTATGCTGATAATTTTGATACTGATAATAAGTATACTTGTATTATCTAAGATACTGCGCCTGAGAAGACGGCATTAGTAAATAAACATTTCAAATGCACATGTGTCTTCTTTACTCCATGTTCTGGTTTGTAATGATAATATAACGAAAGAGTGTTCATGAGTCCCACGTACCCTGAGGTACTGTAAGTTCATGTTCTGGTTTGTCTAAACATTGGGAGTTTGATATGTCCAATGAGACACTGTAGCTAGCTCGGTAAGGGGTGAGTTGGTTGCTAAGGTAAGTTTTGGGACACCCTAATTTGCCGAGGTTCCACTCCTCTGTGCACAGTTCTGTGTGAGTACAGAAACCCTGCAACATGGCGCCCAACGGTTTCGGTGGTCTTATATCATGACACTCGAGTAGTTTATCGTTCATGCCTTAACCCCTTCACATCCGTTTCCGGAAAACGGGGTGTCGGTGAAACCTACCTATTTTTTGAAATAGGTCTTTATTCAAGCTTGATTCTTTCTCAAACGGTTTCTTTGAATTACTACCCAGTTGTGCTACAAAGTATTCTTTGTGTGTTCTTGTTTCCAGTGTTGACATGGCGGCGGTGGCTATTGCGCAGCATAGTCGCGTAGCGGTACGCAACCATCTTCAGACGTACCAAGTCCCAGTAGATGGGATGGCTGTGATTTTCGTGGTATGTGCAGATCCGGCGTTTCCTTACGAGTTGTTTTACTCTTGGGTTACGTTTCCGGCTGTGGACGCTAATTCTGGTTTGTTCCACTCCTACACCGCCTCGGATGTCCCGGCTGAATATACGCCGTACAGGGCATTGGAAATACCTATTGATCATTGGCAGCATCGAGTTTGGTTTGATGGCGCCCTCCCCCACTCTTTGTCCGCTGCGAGGTTAGGTCCACTCTCAATTCCAGGTACAAATTGGCCTGCGTTGGGTGGCTTTACCCCGCACCCGAATCACGGGGCTTGTACCCTGGCAGAAATTCGCAGGCTACATGTTGTTTCCATTTCCGTGATTCGTGCTTTAGTGCAATACATCGGTCGACATCTTCCTGGTGGTCCCCAGGGGGTTGCGGCCGCTCCCATGGAACGAGGCGGAATGCGTCTCAATCCAGTGATGGTTAATTCGGTTTTTGGTGCGCGTCCTGTTGACAACGATGACTTCCCATTCTGGCTAGCAGAGAAGTTTGATCAACTGGAGGCGGTTTTTCCGAATTCTACTCCTGCTGATAAACATAGAATGTTAACGATTACTCTACCGAAGGATATTACTCCTGAACTTGCTGACTGTGAAAGCTGGGGAAAAACATTTGCGGCAGTTTATACGAGGTGCTTCGGCACCCCGTCTATGAATGCTCTGCCTGAAATCATTAGACGTGTTCAGAATGATCACGGTCCAGAGGCAGCGGTTGAATTGGGTATGCGCCTGTGTGGTTCTTTTGAGATTGTAAGTGATCTCATTCTCTCCAATGTTAAAGGAGATGCAGTTAACTTTCAGGTGTCGAATGCTTTGGCTGCTCTGCCCGATGCCGACAAACCCCGCCAGTTAGCAAAGATTGTGGTGGCCGCTTATAAGACAATTGGCCGCACAAGTAGAGGTCTGAAATATTTTCCAGTGAAGGATAAAAAACAACCTCTGGGACAATCTGCAGTGACAGATGTCCAGCCCAAGTCCAAAAAACAGAATTGGCCTAAGAAACAGACACAGGGGAAGCAGACTAGGCAAACTCAGGATTCTGTTCCTGCAATACAAGCTCCTGCGCCGGCAGACAGAGTTTATGATTTGCGCGATCGCGCGATGATTAAATCACCTGATCGTTTTCAGGGTTCTGATCAACGCTCTCCTCGTTCCTTTCAGGAAACATCGGCCCAGAAGACCGGTGGTGGAGGAGGGGGTGGACGTGGACGTGGTGGCCAGCAAGGACGTGGTCAGTCCCGCCAGACAGACGGCGCAGTGAAGCAGGAGGATTCTACGCCTAAGCGTCCGCAGTTTGCGAAGAAGAAAGTCGCAGCCTTAACAGCGCATAGATATGCCACAGATAGTGAGAACGCGGCTTCGGAATCTGACGTGGGCTCTGACCTTGCTGGACAGCGCGGCGGAGATTACCATAGTCAGAGAGGCGCTCCGTCCACTACTGAGGGTGACAGCGACTGAAGTGTTTGTTGTAATAGAAACAGCTGATACGAGATTAGCTCCCCCTGAAAGACTTTTTGAAATTGTCCTGTTAATTGAAGGTGACATACAGCGTACTGTCAGAGGGGTATTTTGGGAGAACCTTTCGTCTACGTACGACATTTTGCTTTCCGAGGCTGACTGGCCCCCACCTTTTGTGCTCGCAGCGCCGCGAGGGGAGGAGGTAATCCTTCCCAGTTTCGCGCACACTGTCTCAACTGAGCATGCGCAGCATTTTGCAGAAGAGTGGGCTCGGGCTCTTGCACCGGCTCTCTACCGCAACCAATGTGGTTGGGACAAATTGTCCCCATGCCACGAAATTCCTTTGCGGTCTGAGCCGCAGCCTCAGCCTCAATATCCCATACGGCGTGAAGCTAAAGCGGCCGTCGCAGAAATCCTTGAACAATTGGAATATCAGGGAGTTATTGAAACGTGTGTGTCACCAATGAATAATCCCCTTTTTACTGTGACCAAACCTGACGGATCATATCGTTTGGTATTGGATTACCGGCATTTGAACTCGCATTGCCGTAACTGTGCAGTACAGAATACTCACGGCTCTGCCCTAGTGGATAGTCTAGTGCGTAAGCGTTTCAAGACAACGCTTGACATTTCCAATGGTTTTATGCCCACAGACTGGATGGCTTTAGCTCCCAATGGACAAGTTTTACGTCCGCTGGTGTGCAAAAATGCTTCCGGCGACTCCCAATGGGCTACAAAAATAGTCCAGGGGTCTTCACCTCCAGAATAGTCACACTATTGGAGGGAATCGATCCGGATGCATGTTCTTATGTGGATGATATTTATCTCACAGACGACGAAATTTGGATGCATCTGTGTCGAGTGAATTCCATAATTTGTACTTTTGCTGACATGGGTTACAAATTTAACTTTGCAAAATCGCACATTGCAGAACACACGGTGTTTTACGGGAGGTAGCATCTGGTATAACATTATTGTGCTTTTATGCTTGCTTTTAGCCACTCTATCAGTTGCTAACTTGGCCAGCAGCAGTCCTTTTAGTTTATGCTTCAAGAAGGTGACGCACAACGATGGGGTATCATACAGTTCACGCAGTCTCAACGATGTCAAAGTTGTCTCTATATAACCCATGTATTACACAAGGGGCTAGCAGTTCCTAAAGAAGTAACATAATACAGGAGGAAAGTTACAAGTTGACACTTGGAGCAGGGGGAAGCTTCCTTATTAGGAAGTAGTGCCCTCAAACACCTTTGAAGGTGTCATGCTCCATCACTGGGCGTTTTGCTCTTCGTGGGGTTGGCGCTGCAATACCCCAAGGGCCCAGCGAGGGGGCTCTTTAGCAGAGATCTTTTTGTAGAACGCCTTAACGGTGAGTGCAGGTGTGTGGAACAAGTGAATTGGTAGATGAAAAATACCACGGAGGTACCCTGAGGGTGCTTTTTATTTCTGAGACCCCTGCTAAGGTTAACCCCTTGGCCGCGGCGGTAATTCCGCGCAGCGCTTGGGGGGAGGGGGATCCACGCAGCGCCGCCATGCTTGTGAAGGAACCACTCCGTCACGAGCCACGGGTGCGCTGTGCTTGTGACAGAGTGGTTCCGTCACGGCCCCGCCCGCTCATTAGAACGGCCACACAGGCGCTGAATTTCTGCAGCATTGGCGTGGCGGCCGCGCCATGACGGAACCACTCCGTCACCAGCACAGCGCATCCGTGGCTTATGACGGAGTGGTTCCGTCACAAGCACGGAAGGCATTAAAAGCAATATCTAAACTGTTAATTGCCAACAATGAGGAAACACAATTTAGTAGTGAGTGCAAGTGGTGCTCTATATAACTCAACCATGGAATTGTATGCGCATGGTCCATATTCAATATATCCGCTACCACCGATTGGTTCAGTTTAACACTATCCCTTTACATATTGAGTTCTACAATAAAATATGGGCCAATTTAATCACGTCACTGATAAAAGGTAAACCTACTTCGCTGTCGCAGATGAAGTTTGAGCAAGCACTGGGACAGATATTAATCTTTTATAAAAAAATGTCCTCCACCTGCTGCAGCTCTCCAAATTCCACCATGCCCCATATTGCAGCCTCATATGTGGTGATAGTTTTTGCCTTAGCTGCATAATTCATCAGTATTTCCTGGGATAGGTTTTGAGCCTAATGTTTTAGAGAATATAAAAAGTGCAGCAATACTTTGTCCAAAAAGTTGGCTCTATTTGTCACAATTTTCTTAGAATTTAATGTATTTTTTTTTTTTTGCGGAGTTTTATATAGCACGAACTAGACCAAATTAAGTGATTTGCCCAGAATCACAGGAGGTGTTTTTGCGTCGTTGCCGAGACTCAAACCCAGGTCTCCAGATCCGAAGTCGAGCGCCCTAGCCGTTAGGCCAACTCTTCTCACAAAGAACTCCATATAGGTAAACTTATCCACCACTTTCATTGCCTATAGAGAATCTGAGGGATTTTTTAAGGCCAGCCCCTGATATTAAGGCAAATGTTTTAGTCTCATTGACATGTAGGCCCAAACATGCCATAAAGCGTGTTTACAGCTCTATGAGTCTCAGCGCCGGTGAGGTCTAACCAAGAGCACTGCATCGTCTGCATAGAGAGTAGTGGGAGGGGAACAGACTTTCCATATGGGATGTCCTTTGCACTCTCCACCAGTACCGATTCCAGTTTGTTAGCAGTGGCAGCCGCCACAAACAGCAGGTGGTGGGGTGGGTGGAGAGAAAGTGGGAGGGGTCGTGGGAGGTGTTAGTGATAATATATTAAAAAAGAACTTACCTGAAGCCACTGGCCAACTCCTGAGTCATGCCGCATTGCGCCTCCTCTGCTCTTCCTAGTCCCAGGTGCCCCTGGGACAGGCGCCCATCCAATCCCCGTGCTGCAGAGCAGCGCAGGATTGTCCTGAGTGGGCTGAAAAGACGCTTCGCTCAGATCAGGGAGTCTGTGGGGTTTCTCCAGCCCAGCTGTTCAATGCAGCAGGGCTGGAGAAACCTAAGTGGGCATGTGTGTTTTTGCCGGCCAGATACAGCCAACCGAACACATATGCGCACATAGGGAGTGCATATAGCATCCCCCCCCCCCCCTCCCATGCCTCGGCCTCACCCCTCTTTACTGCGCTGGATCAGAACTGGCAAATGAAAAATAAAATTAGGCTAGAGCATCATTTTATTTTTCATTTGCTGGCTCTAAGCCAGGCAGTGGGCCAATCTCTCCTCCATTGCAGAGGCGCAACTGCTGTTTGTTAGTATTAAAGGCAAATAAAAAGGGGGCAAGGACACAGCCTTATCTCATGCCCTTTTCAATATTAAAAGTTTTTGTACATTCGCCTTGTTTCCTGTACCGCACGCTTGCTGTGGCTCCCTCGTACAGCTGCCTTATGAAAGTGATTATCGGTATTGCTAACCCCATAACTCCATGATAGCCTAAAGTTTTATATAGACCACATAGTCGAATGCGAGAGAGAGGTCCATAAAGGCCCTACAAAGTTGACCTTGTTTTGCCATAGTTTATTTAGCGGTCACCATAATTAAGTTCAGGCATTGATCAGTTAGGTCTTTACCTTTCCTGAACCCATATTGGTCCTAAAAGGGGATCTTTTTTCCCCTGCCCATTCTTCTAACCTGTTTAGTAGGAGGTGTCTCAGAATTTTAGCTGAACAGTCAATTAGGGAACTAGGTCTATAATGTTTGGGTTGGATATATCTCCCTTTTTGAAACTCGGTATGATTATTGAATGAGTCCAGGAGGTTGTCAGGACGGTTTTAACCATAGAGTTGAAAACATTTGCCAGTAGAGGACTTGTTGGTTAAAAAGATGTCAACAAGGACCCCACCATTGATCGTATATCATAATTTGCCTTGGATAGTAAATTCTTCCCTAACACTTGGCACCAGGTTTGTCACTGAAGTGCAAAACCCTAGTACACCTGAGCCCAAGTGTCAGTATGTATGAGTAAGTTTCATGATGAGCATGTATGAGTGAGTGAGATTAAGAGTGAATGCAAGTGTGTGAGAAAGAGTAAATATGTGTGCAGGAGCGGCCCATGCAGGTAAGAGCGGTGTGCCGTGTCGGGGACATGGGGGGATTCAACAGATGATGGAAAATTAAATAAATAATGAATTTTCCCTCATCTGTTGAAATCCCCCGCACCCAGCCCCACCACTCCTACCTACATGGGCCATTGCTGAATGGGTGTAAAGGGGTGTAAGAGAGTGTGAATGTGATGTTAGGGTCACGTGGAATGCTTTCTTGGAAAATTTATGGTCAAGGGTCATATGATGTCACTTCCTGTGATATCATTAAGATCAAAGGGTATGTGATGTCACTTCCACTACCCCAGGAATTTTGGTGAATCGAAGCCCATGGTTCTGTGCTGTATAAACACCCTGTGCTCTATGCATCAGAGGGAAAAGACACAGTGCAAACCAAAGTGTGATGACCCAAAATAAAGAGAAAGGAAAAAGATGGAAACATAAATGTAATTTTTTTCCCAGACGCCCCAGTTCGACCACTACAAAAGTATGCCCCCATGTCTCTACTCCCGAAAGTGCTCACCCACCTAGCTAAGCCACACTCCTCTGGCCGAGTAGTGGGTGCTGGACGCCCCTCTGATCCTCTGCTCGAGTAGGAGGCACTGGGGGCCTCCGGGTTCTTTGTTTCTTCCTCTGGTACTCCTAAGTTTTGTCAGCATCTGTAAGTGGACCAGGTAGCAGCAGCAACTCTTCCATTCATGGTGGCATCCACCACCTATCTTCTTCATTCACCACACCTTGCAGATAGACCCCCTTAGAAAATAGTCCTCTCTCTGATTCCAAATTGTGCTCCTGGGAGGGAAGGAACAGAAGTCTTTTTAGGTTTTGCCTAGGCAATGCGTACGAAGTACGCATACGCTAGCAAAATCTTATGTAATTTCTCTGTGGGGTCGGGTATCCGCCCCCTCCTCCCATTGGCTAGCTCCATAAATGGTGCTAGCCTCCCGCTGCCTCTCACGCTCTCCATGTCTCCGGCCCCGTTCCCGCCCCCCTCCCGCTCTCCGTGTCTCCCGCCCCCCTCCCGCTGCCCCTCACGCTCTCCATGTCTCCGGCCCCGTTCCCGCCCCCTCCCGCTCTCCATGTCTCCGGCCCCGTTCCCGCCCCCCTCCCGCTCTCCGTGTCTCCGGCCCCGTTCCCGCCCCCCTCCCGCTCTCCGTGTCTCCGGCCCCGTTCCCGCCCCCCTCCCGCTGCCTCTCCCGCTCTCCGTGTCGAGACTCCTGAGATGGAACCTTATAATATCAATGTGGCATAATGACAGGACACAGCATAGGTACGACATAAAGATCACAATCACCATTCAAGACACAACAGGTTGCTTATCTAACGGCCCAACATGTTTATTTGTTCTAAAACGTTTTGATTCCTCAGTAGAATGCCTATTTCTGTGACTGAGCATGGCATCGCTCTCTATATGATGTGGAAAAACATTGTTTAGGTTAGTTAAATGTATGTTTCATCTGACTCTTGAATGTATCCAAGCAGCTCTGTCCCTTGAGTTCTGCGTCCACATCACATTACGTTGAACACCGTTGACATTTAACAGCCGGTTTCTGCCATAGTTTTGGGCTGATTGCATCTAGATATTTCAACCGCGGGAGCATCGCCTTTTTAGCATCTTTGACAGTAGTATATATGTGTGTTTGTCACAGTAATTTAAAAGGTACGTGCTGACTTTGGCTTGATATGTCTCCTCTGATGCCCATTGAGGTTTGTTACATAAAAAGATGCCCCTCACCACTGTTCACCACAGATCTTAGTCGAAGATGTGGCCCTTAACAGTGACAAGTTGTTGCTCACCACTAATGTCCGCAGATTATTCGTTATGAGGTGGCTCTCTGTACCAGGTCTTCATTAGGAGACGCCCGTGACCTCTACATCTCTTTTCATCAACACCATCACTTATGAGGGCTGTCCCTCAGCTCTCGCTAGTGTGTCACTGTCACCTCCAGGAGTGTTTTTGATGGGAGGTGTCTCACACCACGGGAGCTTCATTGTGAGAAGTGCCACTCTGATAAGGCTTTATTGTGGAAAATGTGCCTCACCAGTTTTAGATTTTGAAGTGACAAATGACAAAATAGCTCAATGAAAAGACTCCTTCCTCGCTGGTAAACTGCTGCCCTTACTTTATACTCCTTTTTTTCATGCACTTTTTTGAGCCAATGCACTCTGTTGCTCTGAGGTTTCAGGAAAAAAAGATGGAGGACGAAAAACCTTTAACAAGAAAACGGAGATGCGCCACAACAGCCTATTAGACATGAGGGTGCCTCAGAAGCAAAGAATGCTACCAACGAAAAGCATGAACCAGGCATTTCAGGCCGTCTATGTGCATTTAATCCAAACATATGAATTGTTTGTATAGAAAGATTAACACCAGATTGCCAATAATGATATTAAAAAATATATATGTCGGAGGATGGCTACTTTCATTTAGACACATTATGCTACTTTTTATTAACCAAGTGGATAATTACAAAATCTAAAAATTACAAATGCAATGTATCAAGACTATCCAAATGTATAATTTCCTGTTCATTCGCACTTTATTCTGATGATGTTAATCCTGGATTTTTAAGCTGGTTTCCATCTCTAATAGATATTATCCGAAATCTTTCTTTTAAGGGAAGTACGCATTTCTTAATAGAAAATCACACTCCGGCTCACTATGCACTACAAAAAGCACATTCATGCCATTAACATACATCCCTACATGCGTATGCGATTGGTAGGGATGTACCCACCCCCAGTCCTTCCCCCTTACTGCCCTGCCCTCTCCCAGCCTGCCCTCTCCCGGCCTGCCCTCTCCCAGCCTGCCCTCTCGCAGCCTGCCCTCTCGCAGCCTGTCCTCTCCCAGCCTGCCCTCTCCCAGCCTGCCCTCTCCCAGCCTGCCCTCTCCCAGCCTACCCTCTCCCAGCCTGTCCTCTCCCAGCCTGTCCTCTCCCAGCCTGTCCTCTCCCAGCCTGTCCTCTTCCAGCCTGCCCACTCCCAGCCTGCCCACTCCCAGCCTGCCCTCTCCCAGCCTGTCCCCTCCCTGCCCTCTTCCAGCCTGTCCTCTCCCTGCCTGTTGTCGTGTCCCGGCGGCAGCAGGCAAGAGCGTGCACTGCGTCCCCGAAGTAACAGCCCTAAAGCAAGCAAGAAGTACGCCCCCCTCCCACCAATCCCTGTTAGGTAGTGGAAACTGTCCAAACTGGGGTGCAGACAGCCCCTCTCACCTTTCGGCCTGGTACCACTGCACCAGCCGCACTACTTCCCTACTGACCGTTCTCCACTTCAGCCCCGTCTAAATTACAATTCCTGCTTGTGACCCTTTTGCCTGCTTGTGCTTGTTTTCGTGACCCTGTTGCCTGCTTGTGCCTCCGTGTGCCCCTGTTGCCTGCTTGTGCCTCCGTATGCCCCTGTTGCCTGCTTGTGCCTCCGTTTTCGTGCCCCTGTTGCCTGCTTGTGCCTCCGTTTTCGTGCCCCTGTCGCCTGCTTGTGCCTCAGTTTTCGTGCCCCTGTCGCCTGCTTGTGCCTCCGTGTGCCCCTGTCTCCTGCTTGTGCCTCCGTGTGCCCCTGTCGCCTGCTTGTGCCTCCGTGTGCCCCTGTTGCCTGCTTGTGCCTCCGTGTGCCCCTGTTGCCTGCTTGTGCCTCCGTGTGCCCCTGTTGCCTGCTTGTGCTGTGTGGGTGTGTGTGGAAGGCTCTGTGTGGGTGTGTGGAGGGCTCTGTGTGGCTGTGTGTGTGGGGGGCTTTGTGTGGCTGTGTGTGTGGGGGGCTCTGTGTGGCTGTGTGTGTGGGGGACTCTGTGGCTGTGTGTGTGGGGGGCTCTGTGTGGCTGTCCGTTTTCGTGCCCCTGTTGCCTGCTTGTGCCTCCGTTTTCGTGCCCCTGTCGCCTGCTTGTGCCTCAGTTTTAGTGCCCCTGTCGCCTGCTTGTGCCTCCATGTGCCCCTGTCGCCTGCTTGTGCCTCCGTGTGCCCCTGTCGCCTGCTTGTGCCTCCGTGTGCCCCTGTTGCCTGCTTGTGCCTCCGTGTGCCCCTGTTGCCTGCTTGTGCCTCCGTTTTCGTGCCCCTGTTGCCTGCTTGTGCCTCCGTGTGCCCCTGTTGCCTGCTTGTGCCTCCGTGTGCCCCTGTTGCCTGCTTGTGCCTCCGTGTGCCCCTGTTGCCTGCTTGTGCCTCCGTGTGCCCCTGTTGCCTGCTTGTGCTGTGTGGGTGTGTGTGGAAGGCTCTGTGTGGGTGTGTGGAGGGCTCTGTGTGGCTGTGTGTGTGGGGGGCTTTGTGTGGCTGTGTGTGTGGGTGGCTCTGTGTGGCTGTGTGTGTGGGGGACTCTGTGGCTGTGTGTGTGGGGGGCTCTGTGTGGCTGTGTGTGTGGGGGGCTCTGTGTGGGGGGGCTCTGTGTGTGTTTGTGTGTGTCATTTGCGAGAGATAAAGCTAGTGGCATTGTAAATGACAATGCCATTTATTTATGTTAAAAAAAAACATAAATAAAAATAATGTCAAGAGCAATGCCAATAGCTCTAACTTTAACAAAGGCAAAACCATTGCATTGTAAATGCTTGTTTCAGTTTCTTCTCTCTTTGCTTCGTATGGTCTTTCTTTTGTTTTAACCTGTTCTCTTTCTTTCTTGAAGAGTTGGAGATCGTAAGATGCGTCTGGATGGACGGAGATTGGAGGTAAGCCCTTTACTTCATCACAGTGAGATTTTCCCAGATAACTTATTGAACAGGGGCTAATGGGACAGACAAATGGTTGGAGCCAATGGAGCTCCATAGGCATCAAAGGAGGCAATAAGTCGATCTAGGGATGAGCTGGAGTGTGCATTCCACTAACAGTCCATCTCTTGGTCAAGACTTTGTTTGGGAGCCAGTAAAGTTTGCATGATGTTCCTATTTGAATTACTGCCATGTGTCAATCACCAGAGCAAAATATGCTCCAATATGCTGGACCCTTTGCAGTTTTGGAAGTATTTTTTCTGCGAGGTCTCGATATATCCTAATAAGCTGCTGCAGTTTCTTCATTAGGGCAGGATAACATCGCCCCCACCTACCTATCCGCTGCAAGCTGTGCTAACAGTGAAAAATAAAATGGCAATTAAATGATTTTATTGCCATTTAATTTTTCACTATGGAGCGCCGCAGCCGCCAGTGTCCCCAAGCCAGGAGAAATAGAGGGGTGTCCACTGCTGCCGACTGTCAGCAGAGGACTGGAGCCGTCACTGACTGGAGGCTCCAAAGTGCGCATGTCAGTTTGATGGCTGTCTTGCATCCTTTGAAGCTGTCCACCCAACTGTCTTAGACCAACATTGAGCGGACGGCAGAAGGGGTCTAACACTTAATTTTTCTTTATCGACCCAAAAAATGTCTAACTCGTCCTTTTTAGAAATGTCTTTCCTTATTTTCAGTCAGAAATGTTAAGATTGCAAGTAATTCCATCTTTCTCCACACCCATTTTTCTTCACTAAGAGAGTAAAGAAAATCACAATTTATTAATTTATCATTGTAAATCTCCCTCTACCTGGAGATTACCAATGCGGACAGTTCCAAAATTTTTCATTTTTGTTTCATTCCTTTTGCTCTGAAATTGCTCTAAATCACATTAACACTGCATTTATTTTCACTTTTACTTCCCATCACACTTTCGGTAGGTAGATCGGTGGGGTGCTGAGGAATGCATAAAAGGAGAGATGTTTCCTTGCATGCTAAGAGAGCTTAGAAATGGCTTATGGCAGGGATTATACACCAAGCACAGGCCTCCAGGGGCCTGAAGGAATGTCTAGCCATCCCGTTCCATCCAATCCTGGTGCTGCTCTCATGCTGGTTAGCAGCATGAGAGCAGCATCTGCATTGTTTAGGGGATCATTCTTTGTGCATCAGACTGCAGAGGAATACCAAGGAGGACATGGACCTCATGGGTAAGTACAATTTTATTTTATTTTATTTATTAGGAACGTGTAATGCATATGTGTAGTGCTTAAGTTAGTATTTATGTCTTTTGGGGGGTTTTGGGTGTAGGAGTTAGTTTTATTTGGGCATTTGGAGGGAGGAGATGGTAGTTTTTACGTCTCGCCTAGGCAGCGCTCATGCGCTGCTCTACGAGGGCCTTCAGCCATCGGTCTTCACTTTTGAAGCACTGCACTCGTGCTTGTGGCTGCATCCACCTTGCGGGAGCGAGCAGCGCGCAGCCACGTTAATTACAAACATATGGCCGCTGCTCGATCCCGCAAGGTGGATGCCACCACAAGCATGAGTGCAGTGCTTCAAAAGTGAAGACCGCCGATCGCGATGCTGCTTGCGTGTGATCCCTGGTCCACTCTAGAACTCCTCAGAATGTGACCGAAGGCTTGCGCGTGACAGCTGCAGACTCACCAGATGGAACACGTGTCAAAAACTTTGTGTTTGCCATCTCTTCTTTGAGGCTGATG
This sequence comes from Lissotriton helveticus, assembly GCF_964261635.1. Classification (NCBI taxonomy): domain Eukaryota; kingdom Metazoa; phylum Chordata; class Amphibia; order Caudata; family Salamandridae; genus Lissotriton; species Lissotriton helveticus. The sequence goes on from NC_136057.1 coordinate 323,395,661, forward strand.
CAAAAACATGTTTTAAACTAGTACTCCGTCAAAAGTCTGTTAATATTCAATGTTGAATTCGAGTACACACTTCAAAATATGCTTCTTTCATCCTTTAGTTTTTCTGCTCCTTCAATCCTGAGGAGAAATAGCTGCTTTAATTTTGAAAGATGTTACAGCCTCGCTACTGCAACATTAATAAGTAGCCAAACTGAGCCGTGCCCTAAAAAGTTACCATGAGTCACACGCTCCACATAGATAAATAGCACGGTCCCCTCTGGAGTGCTGTGGAATGCGAATATGCAAATATATTTTTTAAAGAAGTGCGCTGTACTGTTCTAAAATATTATTGTTACCCTGTGAAGGAGGTTGAGTATTCCTGTTACTTAGAGTATTAAATTCGCTTTTTCATGCCTTTTTGCATTCGTGTTGTGGTGATATTTGTGTATTTGTTTTACTGAGTGCTAGCATGTTGACACTTTTAAGTGCTAAACCACAGCGGGACTGGACAACCAAAAGATGCAGCACTTTACAGAGCACTTGGAATAAGGTAAATTTTATAGCAAAGCCTTCAGCGAACTATCCCAATCTCACCAGAAATAAAAGAGTGATGAGAGGCCGCTGCAGGGCCCACACCTTCAACAAACTACAATTACAGACTGATCTACAACAGATCGACCTACTACAGACTGACCTACTTCAGACAACACTCCACTAATCAACTCTGAAGTCCCACACAGAAGGCTAAGCACGTCACTGAGCATCACCACACGGTGAGACCGCGCACATTTCAGTCATCCATTCCCTTAGACAGACCAAAGGAATGCATTGATGACCTTGACACACTAACCTTTTATATATGAGTTATATCAAGCACAACTCCACCCGCAGAACACAACCCAATCTCCATCACTAAGTTCGCCCTCCATCTCCACTTTTTACCCCGCCATTTCCTTTCTCTCCCTCCTCCCCTCATATTCTCTCCTAATTTCGAAATTCCATCTCTATATTTTTGTTTCAGTTTTTATGCCATTCATTCTCTATCGCTCCCTCTGTCTTTCTCTCCCGCTCACTAACTCTCTTACTCCCAATTTCTGTCTTTCTGTCTCTCTCATTTCAATATTTATTGGGATACTTTCCACACAAACTGTCTTGGACTGGAATCGGTCGTGGAATTTGGTTCACATACTCTATGCCATGGGTACTCACAAACTTTCTCTCGGGGCCAAATTTACAGTGTGGTTTGTGGCAGAGGGCCACACCGGTGGGGGCGGGGTCAGTGGGGGAGGGGCGGGGCTATAGCAAAAAAAGAAAACTGTGACCATGAGGTTGAACACAAGCCCATGCAGCGGACGCCTTCGTCCACTGAGCCACCAGACCTGGCATGTATATATGTGTGTATGTGTGTGTGTGTGTGTATATATATATATATATATCTTTTCTCCTTTGGCCCAGGTTCAGGTTATGTCGGGCGCTCTCAGACGGTGCAAATGAGCCACGGCAGAGCCCAGCCGTTAGAAATGCATTCCTGTTTTCTCCGCGGAGATTTTTGCTCGTGCACTCCAGACTCAATATTTAACAAACAGCGATTACTCCCAAATCAGTGGTTAGATTTCTTTAATCATAACAGCTCAGCCAGCAGCAACTCTACGCGTTTCAGTCTTAACCAAGACCTTGCTCACGAGACTGACATGTCAGTCTCGAGAGCAAGGTCTTGGTTAAGACTGAAACGCCTATATATATGTATATGTATGTGTATGTATGTATATATGTATATATATAATATATACCCCTCCCTCTGATTCTCTCTCTGTCGCCCTCTGTCTCACTCACTCTGTCTGACTCCCTCTCTCTCTCTCCCTCTCTGTCTGTCTCCCTCTCTGTCATCCTCTCTCTCCCTCTCTGTCTCCCTGTCTCGGTCTGTCTCCCTCTCTCTCCCTCTATCTGTCTACCTCCTTCTGTCTGTCACCCTCCTCCCTCTGTCTCCCTCCCTCTGCCGCCCTCTGTCTTCCTCTGTCTGTTTCTGTCTCCCTCCTTCTGTCTTCCTCCCTCTATCTCCTTCCCTCTATTTCCCTCTGTCTGTAAATGTAAATGTAGTTGAGCTTATATAGCGCACAGCTACCCGGAGTGGGTTTCCTGGCGCTTGCTTAGGGAACCCTTCCTGGTATTCCCCTGTGAGATAGCAGGGTATCCACAAGGTGAAAGTCAGGCATCCCGCCGCGAGGGGCCGTTGTGGAGATTAAGCAAGCTATTGCCCAGAGTCGCAGAGTGTGAACCCGTGAGTCGAGGAGGCACCGGGGCGAGAATGATCAAGTCCGTGGAATTTTTAGCCCAAGACCCGCCGAGGCGGGGAATTGAACCCTGGTCCAGGACCGATCTCAGCTTCCGGGTCTGCTGCCTCTAACCCCTGAGCCACACTTCTCCACTGTCTCCCTCTGTCTCCCTCCCTTTGCCTCCCTCTGTCTTCCTCTGTCTGTCTCTGTCTCCCTCCCTCTGTCTCCCTCCCTCTGTCTTCCTCCCTCTGTCTTCCTCCCTCTATCTCCTTCCCTCTATCTCCCTCTGTCTGTCTCCCTCTGTCTCCCCCTGACTCCCTCCCTCGGTCTCCCCCTGACTCCCTCCCCCTGACTCCCCCACCGTCTCCCTCCCTCTGTCTCTCTCCCCTATCTCCCCCCCTGTCTCACCCTCCCTCTGTCTCTCCCTCCCACTGTCTCTGTCTCCCTGTATCTGTCTCCCTGTCTCTGTCTCCCTGTCTTTGTCTCTCTGTCTCTGTTTCCCTGTCTCTCTGTCTCCCTATCTCTGTCTCCCTGTCTCTGTCTCTCTGTCTCTGTCTTTCTGTCTCCCTGTCTCCCTGTCTCTTGATCTCCCTGTCTCCGTCTCTCTGTCTCCCTGTCTCTGTCTCTGTCTCTTTGTCTCATTTTCTTTGTCTCCCTGTCTCTGTCTCCCTGTCTCTGTCTCCCTGTCTCTGTCTCCCTGTCTCTGCCTCATCTGTCTCTGTCTCCCTGTCTCTGCCTCATCTGTCTGCCCCTGTCCTAGCTCTCACTCCCTGCTGCCCTAGTCACCCTCTGTAACCTCACCCTGCGTGTGTGGCAGCCCAGGCGGAGACAGCTTCCCAGGCACACACACAGCTGCACCTGAGTACTTCACAGGTCTTTAAAGGACAATTCACTTGTTAATGAGGCTTTGCTGTATTTTACCTCTTCTTAGCGCCCCTGCAGCTCCACTCTGACTATGGCTAGAATCTACCGCCCCCATAGAGCAAAGTCTGTGTTTGCTGACACTCTTTACATTTTTTAAAAAAGAACACAGGTAAGATGTCTGCAAGGTCTGAGGGCACGCCAAGGAATGCTTGCCGGGCCGCTTGCGGCCCGCGGGCCTTACCATGAGTACCCGTGCTCTATGCTGTCTAACTTGAAGTGTCCCGGTTGCCCCCATTCGATTCAGACTCTCCTTGGATTACAGACGATTATGTTCCCTTTGGGCATAGAATGAATAGCCATATATGTGATGAGTGTACAGTGGGGGTTTAGCTTCCCTTGAAAAACAAGCATTGGCATAGCCAATAGGTCTCGCCCTTTGGGGCGTATAAGTGTTTAGCCATGCAACAGTTGATGTTGTTGCACCAAGGATATTATGCTGCATAACTAATGCTTATAAGGTCCCAAAGGTGAGACCTATTGGCGATGCCAATGCTTGTTTACTTTTGGAGGGAGGGGTTGTTTAACTTAGGTTTTTGGGAAGCGGTGGGGCACTTCACTCACCCACCACTTTCTAAGGCTACCAGCTGCCCCTGCTAATAAGTATAGGGGGCGAGCATCTATTTACATGGACAGTCTTACAGATGCTTCTTTTGCTAGTGCGTGAGGTATGCAAAGAGCAAGCGACAGTCTGAGTGCAACAAAAACGGAGCGAGATGAACGTGGATTGGAAGAAATGAGTAAAGAACGCTAAAGGCCCACTTGCGAGAAGGGTGCAAGAAGTTGGTTGAAGCACAGTGGTTTGGATGGTGGTGGTACAAGGAAAGCGTATGAGAAACCTGAAAGATGCTGTTGAGATGCATGTTTCTCAGTCTCCCCGAGCAAAGATGGTGCCTGGTTCAGGGTTGGTAACATGAAGAGAGTAGTGGTTGTCCCAGTATCCCTTGCCTCCCTATGGTCTTCAGATTCCATCAGCTGCCCTCCTTGGTGGCGCGAGCTCACCACGGCCACCCCACCCGCTCATCCCTCCCTCCGCGTTCCATTAGCGATACTGAATTATTTAGTGGCTGTATTGAGCCTCTCTGAGCTCCAATGACGTCTGAAGGATCTTTGCAGCTCTTTTCCTTGGCCACGTCACCACCGAGCTGTCACAATGCCCAGGCTAATGAGTCCATCCACTCTGTCATTGTGTAGGCCAACATAGGGTGGACGGCAGAGGGGGGTCTAACACTTAATTTTTCTTTATCGACCCGAACAATGTCTAACTCGTCCTTTTAGAAGTCTTTCCTTATTTTCAGTCAGAAATGTTAACTTTGCAAATAAATCCGTCTGAGTTTCTGCACACCCATTTTTCTTCACTAAGAGAGTCATAAAAGTCCCAATTTATCATTATAAATCTACCTCTTCCTGGAGATTTCCAATGCCAACAGTTACTAAATTTGCAATTTTTGTTTCATTCCTTTAGATCTGAAATTGCTCTAAATCATGTTAACACTGCATTTATTTTCACTTTCACTTCCCTTGACACTTTTTGTAGGTAGATCGGTGGGGTGCTGAGAAATGCATGAAAGGAGACATGTTTCCTTGCATGCTAATGGAGTTTAGGAATGGTTTATGGCAGGGATTATACAGAGGGCTAATGAATGAATGATTGAAAGTGTGTGACGGGAATACATGATTGGGCGTTGTATATTGACAATATTACACGTGTGGTAAGTAAGTGGAAAGGTAAGTAAGCATAGATTTTCTATACTTATGTACCTTAACTCTCTCTCTCTCTCTCTCTCTATCTCTCTCTCTCTCTCTCTCTCTCTCTCTATATATATATATATATATATATATATATATATATACCCTCGAAGATTCTCCCGGTACATCCACCATGGACAATAAATACTCGCACACCAGGGTTCGTGTTTTCAGAGTGTGTCTTATTGGCGACGCGTTTCGACCAAGCGTTCTTCTTCACTAGCCGCTTGGTCGAACCGCGTAGCCAATAAGACACACTCTGAAAACACAGACCCTGGTGTGCGAGTCTTTATTGCCCATGGTGGATGTACCGGGAGAATCTTCGAGGATTGTTTACCGGGTTCCCGACACCCGGACTTGCACCAACCCCGTCAGGAGTGGAGCTGACACGTCGGGTAATTTTCTTTCCGATATATATATGTGATCAAGTCCCAGGCTTGGGATGAAACGCGTAATGGCTGCCCCATCTAGCTGTACTATGGAATGAAATTGCAGCAAGAATAAATTGAAGGATTTGCACTTTTGTGGTCCGTGCTCTTTGTGTGTGCCCTACGGGAAAGGGATTACGAAGTTGAAGAGTTCTACTGCATATAGATATATATATATATATATTTATTTTCCCAAGAAAGTCTGCCACAAAAGAAGAAGACTTGAGGCGGCACTCGAGGTTTGTGGTGACTTCAGTCTTTTATTCATAAAACCATGGGCATTAACGCGTTTCGGGGGTTTACTTTTCCTTTATCAAAATGCCCCCCTGGTTAGTATTTGCCGCTGTTGCTTGCAGTCCCGCTATTTAAATGAGTATGTATATTTATATTTATGTGTGTGTGTGTATAAAACTATATGTATCTTCCAGGTGCTTAGATGTGGAGCTGCAAATAGTAAATATACAGTTCCTATATATGCACTTACCTTTCAATATTGTGTCCCTCTATACTGTGTCCATGACATTAGTCTATTACGATATTCCTAACCTCGGTATTCCATAGTACAATCATATAAATCTATGCTCCTGCAGGGTGTCTGGTGCTGATGATGTTCATCAAGGAAAAGATGACCCATAAAAGAGATGCACACCATCAAGGAATGGAACTGGTCAAAGTGTCATAGGGAGGAGATGAAAAGCCTAGGAGACGTACGTCAGAAGATGGGAGTAGCACCCACATCCACTCTTTTAAGCAGGAAAGAATATGTTGTTGAAATGGGGTAGACAAAATATCTCAATAAAAAATAAAATGGAGAACAGAGCCTAGCATCTCCATCTTGGTGGTAATGGGGAAGACAAAAGATACAGCATGTTCAAGAGAAGATCTAGCAACCTCTAAAGGAATAACATGCCCCCACGCTGGCTCAGTGGGGCGGGGGTGGATTGCAGGGTGACTCCTCTGCTCATAGGATGGGTACTGTCAGCAGACCAGCATTCCCCACCCCTGACTGATTCCTAATTCCGTTCCTGGGAAGGTAGCCCTGACTGGCACCTGTCAATTTGTGTTTTTATGCAATTCTATTGAAAACTTTCCTGACATTTGCAAAGTTTATATTTTTGCTTGAGAAATATCCCACAGAATATGTTTTTAGAGTAAAAAAGTGTGAATTGACTTGTGAGCGATTCAAAATAATATTGCCCGGGGCATAACAGAAAAAGATGTAGCAATTTCATGAAACTTCAATACGATCAATTTCACCCAGTCACCCGGGTGAAATTATTACTTCGCACACCCATTCGTCTGACTACTGGGGGAATCGAAGTAAATTGTGCCCTGGGGCCTGCGTGCGCCTGGGTCCTGCCACCAATCATGGCCCTGTGCTGCAGAAGGACAGCATTATTGAACTTCTAACTGTGCCATCAGAGCCCACAGCCTTCTGGGATATCTTTTTCAATTCCAATTCATTGTTCTTGTTAAGTGCAGTAGCGTACCACATATAGAGGGTAATAGTATCGATAAAGCCTATAGGTCTGGCCTTTGTATAGAGCAGTGGTTCTTAACCTGTAGTCCGGGGACCCCTGAGGTCCGCAAATACTTTTCAGAGGGTCCGCAAAAGCTCAGAAATGTAAATATTAATAGATTAATAAAGTGTTGATAAATTAAGACGCAAAATGTATATTTACACATTTTAAAACGTTCTGTAAATGTTATGAATTTGACATTGGAGGCTACAAATGAAGTTAGCATATTCAGTTTGATTTGTGGCAACAAAGCAAATGCATCCAACAGAATATAGTAGGGGCGATCAGTGCCTTAAATGAATTTAGAAAAGATCCAACCTTTTCATTAAAGTAAACATTTCGATTTTTTTAAATTTGTGAATAAAATAAAATGTTTCATAATTTGTGCATTTGTTGGATGAATGTTTGTTTCTGTGCATTGCTTTGGGTTTTACATCATCGAAAATGCTTTGCTAGGGTCCCCACCTTCCAATTATGAGTCAGCATGATATGAATAGGTATTCCTAACCAGTGCTGGAGTTGCGTTGTTCTTGCAACACGACTCCAGCAATGTGCTACCTTTCCGCCGAAAGATGCGTCACGAATCTGTCTATCCTTGCGCCACGGTGCGCTGCATTGTAAAAGCGATGCATCCATGGTGATTCAAGGCTTTTTTTCATCACACAAATTAACTGGCACATCTCTGCTAATATGCAGACCTTATATCTCACTTAAGGACACAGGTCTCCGAATTCAGAACCTATTTTGTCCGCCTTTTTAATCTGGATACAGGTTGGCCCACATTGAAGATTTTGTCCGGGTTTCAACCTTGTAATTTTTAAATTCTGCACTCACTTATTTTGCAACAATTTCTTTTGAGTTAAATCACTGTCACACTCAACACCAACCCGCTCCGCTGTAAATCAGGCGTTGTAGCACGCTGGGGGGGCATTCGGCCACCCCAGAGGGGACCCTATGATGAAGCATGTCACCAACTAGTGGTGAGTGAGGGTCCTTTTAACAAAGAGGTTTACTTGTCCCTTCCAGTCATGTGTAGTTACACTATTTTACTGGGTTGCGACCTCCTGATTGCTAGGATTGGATTTTTCCAACCTTACAGTTACGCCAACCGGGTAGGGACCATTGCATAACCTAACACACCTTTTTTCGTTTTCATTAAGTCACTCCTTAGTTGTTTAAAATATGCAGAGAAGCGCCAGTTCTTGTAAATCAGCCCCTCATTATATAGACCAACACACTTACAATCATCTTTGTACCTAGACAACACACCGTGGGTGCACTTACATGCATATGCAGTTCACACATAGGCACAGTTACACACCTGAATGATTGCCAAGTGCCCTTATGTCACCTATTACAACTTCAATCAGTGCTGGATGTTTGGCAAATTAGCATGCTGAGATTTTTAAGCTTATACCTGTAGTGGTAAAAGCAAAACGACAATTCCCAGAATGCAATGTCCTGGTGGTTAAAATCCAGAACTGGTTGAAACTGTCACAAGTGACATGAAAACAACAGTTGGCTTTTTATTGTGGCATCTTGCCTTATTAATTTGCTGCTTTGACAGGAATAACGCAGTTTTAACAATATGTATCAAAGTAAATGGAAGTTTTTATTCCTTCTACTGTGCTGGGCTAGCAAAGGTTTTTAAAAGCAAGTGTTTGTTCACATCTCACTGCATTAAAATGGCTGCAAACAATTAATCTCTATAACAGACACATCGTTGTTTAAGTATGGAGACACTTAGATGCCAGTGTACTGAAAATGCACACAGAATTTTGCAGCTGCTTGTGAACGTGTTGTAATAAAGATAGGCTTCCTTTCTTGCAGCAGTCCCGATGCAAACCGCCTAATGCTAGCCTATTATAGTGGTGAGAAATCAAAACTCCATTCCTGAGACTATGATACATGCATGGCCCCTCTCAGCCACCAATAAAGCAGCAATTTTGCATCTCCTTGAATCGTTTGAATTATGTAACTTTTTCTGCCTTACGCAGAAGAGACCATCCAGCTAAGCTGCCCTACCCGCCCTCTCTTATACTGTCACAACTAATTTCACTTTAGTGGCATTAAAGTGCCAGCTATGCCAAAATGTACACAATCATTGGGAAAGCCAACAGGTTTCATCTATGCCAATCTATTTTAGCCACGTTGTACTCCAGTGTGGCTGCTGTTCAGCATGGCTACACGTTAGTGGCGCAAAGGAGAGAAGCGTAGAGTGAAGTGTCGTAAGGTGGAGTAGAGTGGAATGTTATAGAGTGGCATGGCACATAGCAGAGTGGCGTGGAGTGGCATAGACTTTAGTTGTGGAGAGTGTTGTGGAGTGTCATGGAGATAGTAGAGTGTTGTAGAGTGGAAGGTTGTAGAGTGGAGCAGAGTGTCGAGTGGTGTACATTGGAATGACGTAGTGCAGTGTGGAATGGCATAAAGGGTGCTGCATAGAGTAGAGTGGAGTGGAGTAGAGCGTCGTAAAGTGGAGTGGCATAGAGTGGAGTGGAACGGGTGGAGTAGTGTGATTCATAATAGATTAAAGTAAAGAAGCATGAAGTAATGTAAAGGGAGTTGCATATAGCGTCTTACAGTGGAGTAGTGTCATAGAGTGGAGTAGAGTGTCAGAGTGGAGTCGAGCTTAATGGAATAAGGCTTCATAGAGTGGAGTGTCATGAAGTGTAGTGTCGTAGAGTGGAGTGTCATAGAGTGAAGTGGCGTAAAGTACAGAGTAGATTGATGTAGAGCAGAGGTCTTCAGTCTGTTGGGCATGACCCCTAGGGAGGCAATGGAGTCATGAAAAGAGGAAGCGTGCATTCCCCAGCCTCACTTCTGCCTGGAATCCAAAACGTTTGCTCTTCGTTTTGAATTCAAAATAGTGGCGTCTCAGGGGTCAGTCATATTGTCAGCACACAATGGATTTATGAAATACTATTCATTTACTTTTTTGAAAAATACAACCGTCTCGAAATTGTTAATTCCAATAGTTAAAATGCTTCAGCTGGAATGTCGTTCAGGGAGTGTCCTGTGCTGTGAAACTGAAACAGGGCAGACAGCTCATCAGGCCTTCCTACCAGGGTGCCTGCTTGCCATGAAAGAAATGCATGTGTGCTTTACGAGTAAATCGGCAATTAAAAGGGTAATCTGCTAATATAAAGAATTCTTGGAAGCCGGTACTGGCTTTAATTTATCGAATCACTCGAAGCTTTGTGATGACAAAGATTAATTATTTTTGAGTGGTAGTACAAATAATTTACAAGTGAGCTGTGAAGTGCGTGCTTTTAATTGTAATTGTATTTATATAGCACTTACTACCCCTGAGGAGGTGTTCAAGGGAACGAGACAAGGCACTTGTCGGGCGGCTTCACGATTGATACATACAAGTAATGTGAAGGTGAAGACTCACTGTAGGACTCACTGTAGGAGTACTTCTGTATCCCATTGGATTCCCAAGCAGCTGGTATGAGCATTCAGGCTGCATTTGGTTAACACAGAACAAGTGTCCAAGAGTGGAGTGGCAGCATATAGTGCAGCCCTGATGAATCTGCCAAAATTGCTGTGGCAGTGAAACATGTCGGCAATAGGTAATGGTATGCATGAATAGCTACCAGCCTTTGTAATCTCATTTGCATACATTCATCTCTCTATGAATAAAGTTATTAAAGAGATTTGGATGCTGTGTTTTATGCACTTGTTTATGTAATTCCTTTGTCACTAGCAGATTGCCTCTGCTTCCACTGTTTGTTGCACCGTTTGGTTTGTTGTTTTGGACACTTTCTCCTTTTTCTTTGAGAATCGGATGACAACCGATGATGAGACAGGGGCCTGTCTGGAGATTACATACCAGTTACCCTGTTGGTGGTGTTTCCGTGATGTGTAATTCGTCTCTCGCACATTTTTTCTAAGTAGAACTTGGTCTCACACTGATGGTGTGGATGCTTGGTATTGATTAGAAGTATTAGACATTTCTGTATGGTGTTCTGTGTAGCTGTCAAAGAGGTCTGGCCTTTGGTTTTTATTCCTAATTGTAAGAAAACTATGGACGAGGTGCAGTGAAATGTCCCCTTATCAGAACAAAGGTATGTAGGGGAGGATAATAGTTATCAGTACGTTTAGACTGTCCTATTATATAAGTAACTGACACAAGTAGCGTCCTTTGGATAGGGTCTTTTGTTGGTGGTTAATGTTTGAGTGGAGGGCGACCCGGTCCATTTTTCTCCCTCTAAGCTCCTATTTTAGTCAAACCATTATGGATGGGCAAGCATCCTGCCACGTTGGTCATCATCTTTCCATGCTGTGGCACAATCTGTCAAAAATTACGGTGGTTATGCAAAGGGCAGCATTGTAGCATGGGTGGGTGCCAAGCAGCACCCACAATGTGTCATGAGTTACCACCACTGTGTAATGGATGCCCACAATATGGCAAGAATGATCAACAGACTGGCAGAACCACCATTGTGCCATGGATGCCATTGCCACTAAAATACCAGTAATTAACATCATTGACAATTACTGGTGCACATTATACCAGGGTTTGCAATGAGTGCCTAATATATGCTATGTGGCCCTTGGTGCCACCGGAACGTCACTTTTTGTGACGTTCCGTGGCGCAGGAGTTTGCTCCATATTTACGAGGCATCACTAAGTCACTTATTTTTGGTTTAAAGCTGCCTAGTAAATATTGTTCCCTTTAACACACTTTTCTGCATTAAAAGAGCATGCTATGGGTGTTGCTGGGGGCATTCTCAGCAACATTTATGGCTTTTTGACACTGCCCCATATTCACGAGAAATCATAACTCTGAGGTAGCACCAAAAACGTACGCCTCCCCGGGGGAGGCTTAAGGGAGTTACAACGGGGAGAAATATCTTTATTTCCCCTAGTATTTCCTTTATCTATGTGTGCTGCATTTTGCAGCACACATAGAAAGAGGAAAACACCTCTTGTGACTGTTTTTGTGCAGGAAGGTTTCTCTTCATGCACAAAAATAATCATACCTGCTACGCAGGCACTCTTGCCTTACGGTGGAAAGGTGCTTGTGTTGGTGCAAGGCAGCCCATTGTGTGAAGCGCAGGGGAAAAGGACAGGGATACACCATATCTAATAGATACAGCGCATTCCTGCTTTTTTCTTTTGACGTAGGGCAGCGCAGCAGGAATGCCCGCAGCGCTGCCTTATGGCAAAACCTCATAAATGAGGCCCTTCATTTCTAAGATAGATGCTTATTTACAAGCCCCTTGCGCCGCTGGTGCGTCACTTTTTTCCCATGTTAAAAGTGACACACCTTCGGCACAAGCGGATTGTAAATAAGCACCATAGTATCTTACTTGGTGTTCGACCCGTGAGCCGTTATTCCACTAATAGTTTTACATTAGACTCCGTTGACTCTGGGGTAAATTTTGACGCCAATCAGTGGTGCAGTATTTGTGACAAAAATTCCTTCATACTTTGAAACATTACAATATAATTCCACACACCCCTTTTTTTGAGTAAGGACATCAACTTTGGTATTCTCCATGTATAATGTGATGTTATGTTAATTAATTTATTAAAGGTATGATCACCAGTGGTTCTTAGGTGCTGTGGGGTACGTACCAAACTAATTCATAAGATCCACTTAAAAGCAAGAGTACGTTTGTTTAAAACGTCTAGTCTTTAGCTCTTTCCTAAAATAAATATAATTAGTTAGCAACCTTAGGGAAAAAGGAAGAGAATTCCCAAAGGAATCTAATATGAGTAATTAATTTCAAGCATACTTTCACTTCTTCAGAAGTATCTTATTTCATGTTTTACAAACAATATCTATGACGGTAAAATGATACAAAATACATTTAGATCTTAATTTCTTGAATCATATACTCAAATCTTCTATTAATATGATCTGGAGCCCTTAAACATACCTTAGAAATTCACAATCACCCTTTAAAAAGGAGTGTACCTGTCCCCCTTATGCCATTTCATCAAGCAAACCTGCTCATTCCAATTAAAACTATTTTGTAGTCAGGCATTTGATCAGTAATGCTGTTTCTATGTAGACTATTGTCTCTTTCTATCATTGTTTTATTGTAAATCTCTCTGGTACTGATAAGCCCTGTATTTCTGCTTATACTATCAATGTTTACCAATGCTATGTTCTGATAACAAATAATATAAAGTACAAATTGCTTGGACTTCTTGGTTGAAGCGTCGCCAAACTACGTCCAATAGGAGTCCTGTGTGGTGTTTATTGACATATTCCATGCGAAGATACTGGAACTCAGGCTTTACTCAAACCAAACCCATGCTACCCAAATAAGAAGGTGGTGTAATCTTATTAATGCCTCTCTCAAACAAGAGGGCGTGAAAGGGAAAGGCTAGGAATGTACCTATTCAACATGATTCGGTGCATTACTGTTCTTAACTTGCACTGGCGCACAGTGTGCTGTCCAGCAACTATGCATGCACCCTTGCGCCATTGTGCAAGGGTGTCTGCGTTGCAGACAGGTTTGTTTTTGTGCAGGAAGTGGCACCTTTCCTCTCTGAACCCACAGACATCAACTGCGGAGAACCCCAAGGATCATAGCTCAGCCCCACGCTTTCAACATCTACATGGCCCCCCTCGCCACCATCGTCATACAGCACGGACTCAGCATAGTATCCTACGCCAACAACACCCAGATCATCCTCTCCCTCGCCAAGGACCCTGTCACCACCAGCCTTAACTTCCAGGAAGGAATGAAGGATGTTGCATCCTGGATGAGCAACAGCTGCCTAAAGCTCAACTCGGAGAAGACAGAGGTACTCATCCTCTGACCCTCCCCCTCTGCATGGGACAACACCTGGTGGCCCACCGCCCTCGGCACCCCCCCCACCCCTACGGACCATGCCCGAAACCTCATCATTCTCAACTCCTCCCTCTCCATGATCCGACAGGTCAACGCCGTCACCTCCATCTGATTCCGCACCCTCCGAAAGACCTTCAAAAGGATTGCCCACGAATCATGGAAGACCATCACCCACGCACTCATAACCAGAAGACTGGACTACGGAAACGCCCTCAATGCTGGGATCAACAAGTCTATGCTCCACAAGCTCCAGACCATACAGAACACCGCAGCTCGGCCTTTGCATCCCTTGACACGAACGCATCACCCAACACCTATGTAACCTACACTTGCTCTCCGTCGAAAAGAGAGTCACGTTCAAGATACTCAACCATGCCTACAAATGCCTCCACAACAGCGCCCCAATACCTCAATGAGAGAATCTCCTTCCACATACCCAAGAGAAACCTCCGATCCGCCAACCTTGCCCTCGCCGACAACCCGCGCATACGCAGGGCCACAGTAGGTGGGAGAGCCTTCTCCTACATCGCGGCCAAGACCTGGAAGGGGCTCCCGACCAACATCAGGCGCGCCCCTTCATTGAACATCTTCAGGAAAGCACCCAAGACCTGGCTTTTCAACTGAGCAGAGCTACTCCCTCCCAGCACCTTGAGACCCTCACGGGTGAGTAGAGCGCTTACAATTCCCTGATTGATTGATTGATTGATAGAAGGAAGAAAAACAAGGAGAAATAAAAATAGTTCTCCTCATGATGCCTCACCAGGGAGGCGTAGCATTTGACGCATTCCCAGGTCTATCAGTAATGGAAAATCTGGGAATGTGCCAAAATCCAGGGGTGAATGGTGGGAACACCTAAGCTCCACCCATGGTACGCCTCCCTGGGGCAGGGTAATGCAACGCAATGATTTGCACTATGTTGTGTTACTCTAGATTTATCAAGCCACTGTCAATGCATGGGGGCCTTGGGTTGCTTGATAAAACTGGCATAGTAGTTGCGTTGCCCCTGCGCCCCCTCGCGTGGCAGAAGGGCGCTGCAATTCAATGATAAATCTGCCCCAAGTTAGCTACCCAAATGCACACAAGACAAGCCTGATCACACCCAACTCAGAAATTCTAAACTTGATCTCACACAATCAAGCAACCTCCATCCATCTTTAAGCTTCAATGCCGGGGTAAAATCTTAGAGAAAATGATAGCTAATTCGCAAATTACAAAGGTATCAACGAACATAAATCCAATATCCGGACCAAAAATGACAAGAACAATGTAGCTGCCCATTTCATTGCACTGAAGCACAACGTGGCTCAACTTAAGTTTCTTGTATTGGAAACCATTGAAAAGGTGGAAGGTAGAGACAATTGTAAATACCTCCTACAGAGAGAAATGTCTTGGATCTATCTATTACAGTCGATGAAACCACATGGTTTAAATGATAGAACTGAATTTAGTTGTTACCTATAACATAAAACCCATCTTTTCTAGGTTCAACTGCTGTATATACTTTCCTGGTTTGACTCATTATGTCTGTATTGCTACATTTGTTCCCAGGTAACTCCTGTATAATCAGAAGTAACCTCCTTAACCATTCCATATATTTTTTATTTTTCATTTTTTATTTTTTCATTCCTTAATGTTTTTTTTCACTTTCACTTTTTGTTTACCCTCGATCATGAAAGTTTAAGTTCTAAGCTTTGTTGATGTTAAACATGGACCCATTGATGCCTACACCCCTATGCACTGTATCTAACGTTGTCTTTGTAGACACCAACACCTATTACATAGCCCGTTTTCTATTACCTGCCTACTCCTTTCTCCGCTAGTCTTTCTTCTATTTTTAGTACTTGTTACCCTAGCCTATCACCTGCATGTTTATTAACACACCGGCTGGTCAATCGCGCGCTGCCGAACACTACCGGGAAGACACCCTGAAATTTCACTACACCCGTATAGAACCTACGGCGACTTTAACATATGTAAGTAAAGGCTGCGCCTAACGGGTGTGTACTAACGGGAGCGTTCCGCTCCGATTTAATAGTTTATAAGACTCGGTCTTTCATTTGTTTTTTCAGCATCACGTTTACGCTGATTCACTCGAGTTTGCGCCGTGAGTGTTTACTTAGTCTTGTTGTTCTTATTAAGGCACCAGTATTATCAACCCACCAGTTCACCCTTGTAACGACCTTCACTTTTAGCATTAATATCCCGCACGGGAGACACATCCCCTATCTAAATCCCATTCATTGTCTGTTCACCTTTAATTGATATCTTCATTAACCAACACAAGCACCCCATCTTTCTTCACCCTTTGATATACACGATGCTCGTTGGATACTTTTCTAATATTACTTAGCATGGGCAAACACCTATCAGCACACCTGATCACTTATCACCCATTGATTAATAGACACATAAACCTTTACTGATTTATCCATCCTTTATGTTAAGATAATTGGTTACTTATTCTTCTTCATTCTTTGTAGATACCCCTTGACAAAGGGCTCCGTCCGAAATGCATAGGGAGTGGAACTCATTAAACCTGCATACAAGATGTTTGTGGATACCGTATAACTTTGATATGATGTGAATATCAAACAACTACGTTCATGAAATAAATAGAAGAAACAATCTCACGAACTTTATTGGAGTCTAAATTCATTTTTGGAACCCCACGGTGTGCCTCCATTCAGGGATGCACTCACCTTAACGTGTGCACACAACCTTATTGTACTTCTAGCGTCATTGGACACTGACGCCACCTGTGAGAGCACCCTACCAGCTTATAAACTTTGAATTCAACACACGGACAATAATAGTAGTGCACCTCCTACCAGTTGATCAAATTACAAAGGTGACACCTCCCTGGTAGTATGATTTGACCCGTTTGCCACCTCTGATCATGGAGGCCTAATCCCAATCCTAGAACCCTGTATGGGTTTCAGCAGCGAAGTCCTGAGTTGGAACAGAGAACAGTTGGGAAAACGTTTTAAACACCTCTCAGATGGTCTGTGGAGTACCACAGGAATCCATCCTGGCCCCGACATTTGTGACGTTTATATGGACGCGCTTAGCTTGCTCATGAAACATTCCTACATCCCCTTGCATCAAGACGCAGACCGCAATCCACTGTGTACCAAAACTTCTACAGCTGAAGACATATCAATATTAAGAGAATGCCTGGGTCAACTTCAAGACTGGATGGATTAAATTTAAAAAACTGAATTAATTCTCCTGTTCACATCGATCTGCTCTGCCCTCTCTTCCATCCCACATATAAACAAAATGGTCAGTAGCCAACTACCACCACCATACACTGAAAAAATCTCATTCCAACAGCGCACTATGCTCGCTAGCGATAGTGATGGGACTTTGGCCACACTATTCTTGCAGTCAGGTTCATTCTGTTCAAAAATACGTTCAACAACCTACACCCATTCTAAATGGCCTACATTGGCTCCAGAATCGAGCAAGAATGCAATTCACATTATGCTGCCTGGCCCACAGGGCCATCCACAATAAATGCCAACCTTACCTTGCAGAATGATTGCCCCTGGCTGAGACTGTAAAGCTTCATTTCTGCTAGTAGTACCTTAGTTCAAAACCTCCTCCACCAACAAAAAAGCCTTCGATGGAGCTGCTCCATTGATTTAATCTACCCCACTCCCCATTTTCAATAATCGCTTGTTAGTCCCCCTGTAATAAAGATGAATGGTAGGAACTCCAGACGTAGTCATGAGGTAAGTTTCATGTGGAAGTTTATTCAAGTATAAATGGAAGATGGTATATTCAAGTCTAATTCAAGGCCCCACCAGGAGCAGGTTCTTTGCTGCTCAGCCCTCAGTCTCCAACTGTCTTTTATCTCACAACCAGGCACACCAACATTCTGCTCTCACATCAACATTCTAACATTCCAGTACACATTCATACAGACTGAGCAGCAAGAAGAGGAGATCAAAGTACAACACCCCCTATTCAAGAAATTCCTTATCTCCTATTATACCGAGGACATTGCTGAAACTGGACTAGTCCCAGTGATGCTGAAATAGGACCATTTTGGCACCATTCCTGAATTGAAAGTTAACAGAAACAAATTGAGTGTCTTCCCTTTGCATGTTCGGCCATCCCCGACCCCGTCATGGATAGGAAACCCAGCCCTGAAATGCTATGGATGTAATTTAGCGTTCTAGGGGCCCGATTCACAGAACTAACTTAAGACAAAATCCTAAACTTACTACTTTTGGTATTCACAGAAGTTAGGATTTTGTCTTAAGACAGACTTAAGACAGACTTAAGACAAAACCCTAACTTAAGTCTGTCTTAAGTCTGTCTTAAGTCTGTTTTAAGACAAAATCCTAACTTCTGTGAATACCAAAAGTAGTAAGTTTAGGATTTTGTCTTAAGTTAGCTCTGTGAATCGGGCCCAATGTGCCCAGGTTGAAGCAGACACTATTGAAGGTAATGTACATGGGGCACCTAATGGGATATGTGTACCCATCTCCTTTTAGATGTGTTTGCCATTGTTTATGATGGACATTATAACAATAACCAAAAACAATAGTATTGTCTTGGTTACTGTATTTGTTTGCTAATATATCACTGATTCTTTCTGGATACATTGTTCGAAATCTAAACTCGTTACTGGCAGATTTGATCTGTCAATTAATCAATCAATCAATCAATCAGCATTTGTGAAGCACACACTGTCACCCCTAGGGGTATCTGTAGCAGAGGTAGATGCAGATGCTCCATTAATAAACCAAAAATGTAGGTTACAGATGTGGAGAATTGGAGTGACTGGCCTTGGTGTTTCCTACTTGGACCCTCAATTACAAAGGGGTGATGAGATGACTTCAGGAGGAAAGGTTCAGTACGCGTGGGTCCCTAGGCAAGTATACAACCATGAGGTCTTCTGGGAGATCGTAAGCTGAAGTCCAAGCTCCCAAAATGATTGCAGATGGAAAGACACCGCTGGAATAGATGCCTGAGTAGAACAGATATGAAAGCAGCATGCAAAATCCCTTATGGTGCCTCCCCCTCTCTGCAGTGGTAGGGAACATGTGTTAATATAACAGTTTTGTTGGTAGCATGTGTGGGTGATCGCCTGCTTGGCTACCAGGGAATCTTAGGCAAAAGCATGATGTGCCAGTAGGTCAACTCATAATACCATAACGCACACCACAACTCGTGGCTGTGAAAAACCAGAGCCACCCTCCCAGAGGGTTCAGAGAGCATTATTGGTGTTGAAATGTGGAAGAAATTGAGTTGCTCAGTTCAATAAAAAAAATAAGACAAGCGGTGAGGGGTGAGAGAGCTAAATGGGAGGCAGATTTAAGGGAAGACTACCGGATCAGGAATGAGGCATCTTTAAATCACAAAAACAATGTTTCCATTAGTGATAGCTACAATTCAGTTATGTGCATCAAAAATATCTGACACCTTGGTGACTCCACCGGAGGTATCCTGGTGTCTCCGATACATACTGAAGATGTGGAGAAGGAGCAGCCTCTTCCACATGGTGTCTGGTTGTTCTGTCCTTGAAACATTCTAGAGGGACATAATAAGCAGACTTCCCTCTTTCACAGGCGGATGAACTGCGCATACTTTGGAGGCGTGGCTTTTGGCATAATGAGTAGCCATAAAAATGATTGATCTGTATGTAAGTTCATAGACCTGGCATTGCTGCAAACCAAAAATCAGATAGCATGCATCGATGTTCTACTATGTCTCTGTGAGTAGCCAAAAAATCAGGTAGCATGCACTGTTATTCTACTAGAGCTTCTGCGGCTAGCCATGCACTGATGTTCTACTAGAGCTGCTGCAGCTAGCCATGCACTGATGTTCTACTAGAGTTTCTGCGGCTAGCCAAAAATCAGATGGCGTGCACTGATGTTCTTAAAATTTTCTGCGGCTGGCCCAAAATCCGATAGCATGCACTGATGTTCTACTAGAACGTTTGCGGCTAGCACAAAATCAGATAGCATGCACTGATGTTCTACTAGAGCTTCTGCATCTAGCCCAAAATCAGGTAGCATGCACTGATGTTCTATTAGAACTTCTGTGGCTAGCCCAAAATCAGGTAGCATGCACTGATGTTCTACTAGAACTTCTGCGGCAAGCCCAAAATCAGATAGCATGCACTGATGTTCTACTAGAACTTCTGCGGCTAGCCCAAAATCAGGTAGCATTGTTCTACTAGAGCTTCTGCGGCTAGCCCAAAATCAGGTAGCATTGTTCTACTAGAGCTTCTGCGGCTAGCCCAAAATCAGGTAGCATGCACTGATGCTCTACTAGAGCTTCTGTGGCAAGCCCAAAATGAGGCAGCATGCACTGATGTTCTACTAGAGCTTCTGCGGCTAGCCCAAAATCAGGTAGCATGCACTGATGTTCTCCTAGAGCTTCTGCGGCTGGCCCAAAATCAGGTAGCATGCACTGATGTTCTACTAGAACTCCTGCTGCTAGTCCAAAATCAGGTAGCATGCACTGATGTTCTACTAGAACTTCTGCAGCTAGCCCAAAATCAGGTAGCTTGCACTGCTGTTCTACTTGACCTTCTGCTGCTAGCCCAATATGAGGTAGCATGCACTGATGTTCTACTAGAGCTTCTGCGGCTTGCCCAAAATCAGGTAGCATGCACTGATGTTCTACTAGAGCTTCTGCGGCTAGCCCAAAATTAGGTAACATGCACTGATGTTCTACTAGAACTTCTGTGGCTAGCCCAAAATGAGGTAGCATTCACTGATGTTCTACTAGAGCTTTTGTGGCTAGCCCAAAATGAGGTAGCATGCACTGATGTACTACTAGAACTTCTGCGGCTAGCCAATCAGGTAGCATGCATAGGAGTTCTACTAGAGCTTCTGCGGCTAGCCAAAATCAGGTAGCATGCACTGATGTTCTACTAGAACTTCTGCAGCTAGCCCAAAATCAGGTAGCATACACTGATGTTCTACTTGAACTTCTGCTGCTAGCCCAAAATCAGGTAGCATGCACTGATTTTTTACTAGAGCTTCTGTGGCTTGCCCAAAATCAGGTAGCATGCACTGATGTTCTACTAGAGATTCTGCGGCTAGCCCAAAATCAGGTAGCATGCACTGATGTTCTCCTAGAGCTTCTGCGGCTGTCCCAAAATCAGGTAGCATGCACTGATGTTCTACTAGAACTTCGGCGGCTGGCCCAAAATCAGGTAGCATGCACTGATGTTCTACTAGAACATCTGTGGCTAACCCAAAATCAGGTGGCATGCACTGATGTTCTACTAGAACTTCTGCTGCTAGTCCAAAATCAGGTAGCATGCACTGATGTTCTATTAGAACTTCTGCAGCTAGCCCAAAATCAGGTAGCATGCACTTATGTTCTACTTGAACTTCTGCTGCTAGCCCAAAATCAGGTAGCATGCACTGATGTTCTACTAGAGCTTCTGCGGCTTGCACAAAATCAGGTAGCATGCACTGGTGTTCTACTTGAACTTCTGCTGCTAGCCCAAAATCATGTAGCATGCCCTGATGTTCTACTAGAGCTTCTCTGACTAGCCCAAAATCAAGTAGCATGCACTGATGTTCTACTAGAGCTTCTGTGGCTAGCCCAAAATGAGGTAGCATGCACTGATGTTCTACTAGAGCTTTTGTGGCTAGCCCACAATGAGGTAGCATGCACTGATGTACTACTAGAACTTCTGCGGCTAGCCAAAAATCAGGTAGCATGCATTGGAGTTCTACTAGAGCTTCTGTGGGTAGCCAAAATCAGGTAGCATGCACTGCTGTTCTACTAGAGCTTCAGTGGTTAGCCCAAAATGAGGTAGCATGCACTGATGTTCTACTAGAGCTTTTGCGGCTTGCCCAAAATCAGGTCGCATGCACTTATGTTCTACTTGAACTTCTGCTGCTAGCCCAAAATCAGGTAGCATGCACTGATGTTCTACTAGAGCTTCTGCGGCTTGCCCAAAATCAGGTAGCATGCACTGGTGTTCTACTTGAACTTCTGCTGCTAGCCCAAAATCATGTAGCATGCCCTGATGTTCTACTAGAGCTTCTCTGACTAGCCCAAAATCAAGTAGCATGCACTGATGTTCTACTAGAGCTTCTGTGGCTAGCGCAAAATGAGGTAGCATGCACTGATGTTCTACTAGAGCTTTTGTGGCTAGCCCAAAATGAGGTAGCATGCACTGATGTACTACTAGAACTTCTGCGGCTAGCCAAAAATCAGGTAGCATGCATTGGAGTTCTACTAGAGCTTCTGCGGGTAGCCAAAATCAGGTAGCATGCACTGCTGTTCTACTAGAGCTTCAGTGGTTAGCACAAAATGAGGTAGCATGCACTGATGTTCTACTAGAGCTTTTGTGGCTTGCCCAAAATCAGGTCGCATGCACTGACATCATCCTGACAGTACTGGATCAAAGATCAGATGGAGTGCCACCGTGGGTTCCATGTCATTTGGAGTGATGGGCACAGTTGACAATTATTACTGAGCCCAGATGTCCATCCCCTACAGGGTAGATGACTTAGTTGATAGAGGAACATTACTTTAGACTCGAGCTGTGAGCGCATGGACTCAACAAACCACCTTCTTGCAAACCTTTAGTGGAAACCAACCTATTCCCATACTGGTAAGAACTTATATCTTATGCTGCTAATGATGATGGTGCATTTTATTGGGGTCTTTCTTGGTACAGGTAGAATAGCTGCTAGAGTGAGAGACTCACCTAAGAAATGTAGGGCCTCCGTTACAAAGAATTAGCGTAGGGCAGCTGCCCTACGCCATTTCAAAAGGGGAGAAAAGGGCAGGAATGCATCGTATTTACAAGACACGGTGCATTCCTGTCCTTTCAGCTGGCGCACAATTTTCAGCCAACGCAGGCACAATCTTCCACCATGGTGCAAGGGTGTTTGTGTTGTTGGCATGATTGTTTTTGTGTAGAAAGGAGCACCTTCCCACACAAAAACAAACCTGCGAGGTGTTTTCCTCGTTCTATGTGTGCTGCAGAATGTAGCACACATGGAAACACATATGCCTGCTCTGGGAGGCTTAAGGTTTTGGCGCTGCCCCAGGTTTACGTGATTTGTAAATTTGGGACAGCATCAAAATCCATAGGGTTTGCGTGGGAACCCCACCATGGAACGCCTACTTGACGTAGAACAAGGCGCTGCCTTGACTTACTCCGGAAGCGCAACAAGAGCCAAATTTCGGGGGAGGGTGGGGCTACTAAAAATTTCAGGGGTGGGGGGCTAATTCTTCCAGCAATAGGCAGAGTGGAGATGAAGGGGTGAAAAAACAACAAAGCCTCGTTAACACGTAAGTGGTCTTTTAAAGACCTGTGAAGTACTCAGGTGCGGCTGCGATAAGCTCAAAAACTGTCTGTGTGTGTACCCCGGAAGGTGCCTCAGCCCGGGCTGAGGCAGCTTCCCGGGTTCACACACTACAGGGGGCAGAATCCCTTTGAGTCCTATGGGCATTGCGCACCTGCCTTACTCCATATCGATAAGGCCATGCAAAGTCACGCAGGGTGGCTTTGCGTCACCTCATAGATATTGCTGGGAGCCCTGTGCCACCGAAGCATCATAAAATGTGACGCTGCAGCAGCGCAGACGTCTTGTAAATGAGGGCCTAAATGTTTCTTTTAACTTCTTGCAACGTGTATGCGGGCATGTGAAAAACAAACTATTATGTAAGATAAATATCATATTGACACCTCACACAAATGGTGTGTATCTGTTCAGTAAAAAAATATATACTTTAAAAAATGTTTTTATATATATGACCACAGCTTTCACATTTATAGACCTCGCCACAAGCAACCCAGCGTGGTGACGGTATTGTCAAGCGATTACAAGTCTCACTAGTCTCATTACTACAGATCCTTTTTTATTTTATTTATTTATTTATAAAGTTTTATATAGCGCAAACTTGACCCAAGAGGGTATCAGAGCGCTTTACATTGAGGATTGTTGCGTTATAAGTTACATCAGATACAAGAGCATAGTAAGGTACAATGCACATAAACAATGATTCAATACTTCGTAGGAGGGAGGGGAGGAAGGAGTAATAGCAGGGAGACAGGGATGAACTATGCCCAATGTCCTGCTGGGTAGGTGACGGTCAAAGGGGAAACGAGGGCCAATCTCCTCATTAGATGTCTAGCAGCTCCACCGGTTATCAACCATGTTGCTCAGGTCTCAGCGTTCAGGAAAAAACAGTTTTTAGTTTATTTCATTTGCGACGGTTAAATAGCGCTATCTAGACCTGGAGGTATCCGAGCACTTAACCAGGGGAATGTTGCATTAGAAGGTACATGAAAATGATTATAAAGCGCTGGCTGGACCCGTAGGTATCAGGGCGCTATAACAGAGGAACATTGCATTACAAATTGTATCAGTTGCAATAACGTAATAATGTACAGTAAACAAACAACGAGGTTGAGAGAATTTATAGGAAAGGAGGGGAGGAAGGAGCCATAGCAGGGAGACGAGAAAGAACTGTGTCCAATCTCCGGCTGGGTAGGTGACGGTCGAGGGGGAAACCAGGGCCAATCTCATTAGTTGTCTAGCAACTCCATTGGGCATCAGCCATGTTGCTCAGGTCTCAACATTCGGGAAAAACAGTTTAGAATAGATGTGTAGGCTACAAGGATAAAAGTAAAAGAAGATGTTGGGGGGGAGGGCATAGAAACAAGCCAGAGAGGGAGTTGAGACACAGTGGGAAGACAAGGAGAACTATGCCCAATGTCCGACTGGGTAGGTGATAGTCAAGGGGGTGAACTGGGCATATCTCCTCTACAGCTATCTAACAGCTCCACCGGGCATCATCCATGTTGCTCAGGTCTCAGCGGTCGGGAAAACAAGAATAATCAATTTTGAGTAGGTATATTAGCTAGCTTGTATCCTCCTTTCGCCCCTTTCTCTTCTGTTTCTTTCTATCACCTTTTGCCTAATTTCCAGTAAGACAAGTCAGAGGGGAGAAGCTAAAAATATATTTCAAGGTCATTGTAAACACTGCCCTACAAACTACGTTTGGCTAAACTTGTAACAGAAATGCTAGTGTACTTGCTTATAAAATCAATAAAATACTTTGAAATCGAAAAAAAGTATGTCACACTGACAATGTTATGCAGACAGGAACCCACCCAATGAATTGATAATCTCTCAGAGAGGCCCTCAGGTGGGTCTTTACAGTTTTGCTCCCTTTCTTCTTTCATCCCAACAGTTCTGGAAGCTGAAGACTTCCAAAGAGCACATGATTCACACTGCACGCGCGGGGCCCGGGCGGATCTGGAAATAAGACATGCTTTATCTGTCTTCGTTTACTCAGATGTACACCAAACCTGATCCAGAACTAACGAAAAGTACTCCATTCTCCACCCATCCAAGCCCCCTTTCGACTTATTTTTTTCATCCCGTCAATCTCTTGACTTCCTTCTCTCCCTTCTTTCTCTCTTACACATCCCTTTCGCCATCCTTACATTCTTCCTTCTTCAGTTGCTCCATTCCTTTGCTTGTCATCTTTTCTTTCATTCTTTTCGTACCATCTCTTTCTACTCCGCCTTTCATCATCCTGTCATCCCCTTCCTCCTCCCCCTCACTTCAGCCCTTCCTTCTCGTTTCCTCTCTCCTCTAAACTCGTCATTCGTCCCTGCCTTCAATATCCTCTCATCTTTGCCTCATTCGACCCCCCTCCATTTCCATGTTTTCCCTTGCCCCCTTCGCTTTTCCTCCCCCTCCCATCCACTGTTGGCCACACCATTGAATTAATTCCGCCATGCTTTTCGCAACGGGCCCACCCCTGCAGCAGGCATTGCTTGAAATGAAAGGCGCTCGGTGGTCTCCAGGCGGGGGGTTCTCTTCGTTTCCCGCCCAGGCGCTGCTTTGATCCGTGGCTGATTATTATGAGAACCCGAAGGGGCTCCGGGCCCCCGGCGTTATGGGCTCCTCGCCTGCAATCGGATACCTTTAGAGTCTCGGAGAAACCAAAGCTGCTCGTGCATTATTAATACGCAAGGTTAACGCAAGGGCGGCGATTGTGCACGAGGACACACTGCCAACTCTTCGGAATGGAGGAGAGCCAGAGAGAGCGCGAGCCATAGAGAGGGAGCGCGAGCAAAAGAGAGAGAGAGCGCGATCAAAAGAGAGAGGGAGCGCGAGCAAAAGAGAGAGAGCGCGAGGCAGAGCGCGAGGCAGATGGAGAAGTTGAATTGCAAACGCAAATAACCAGTACTAAGTGTCAATGATCACTTTATTTGCTAGAGAGATGGTAGCAAACAGGCCTAGAAACTGGACTGAATACAACAACGCGGCGTGGACCTGATAGAAAAAGATAAATACCCAGTCATTCCAAGCCCTACATATGAGGGAACAACAACTATCACTTTGGGGTATTGCAAATAATGGAGGTGTTCCATGACCATGTATAAGAATGAGGGCAAATATCCTTATGATGTATAAAAGGGGATACTTTATTCATTATAATGCATAGCCAGGCTATCACATTTTACATGAACCATTTAAACCCTTTGTGCATAGCTCTTTCATATGAAAGCATAAAGAATAAAAAAGGAATCTCTTGTGCATTGTGGCCTCAGAACTGAACCCATATTAGTTATTACAGTTGAGTGGCTATCTTATTTCTTTCTAATAGGGTGTATCATGATGAGGATACTGAAAGGAATGTCGGAGTTCCATAACCTTATAAAGGAGCACCGTCTCCAGCCTCGTTCCTCTATATGGTTATGGAACTCCTCAGTGACTTGCAATGTCCTTCTAATGTACATCAGGGGGTACTTTATCCCACATATTAAATGCTACTGTGTTCTCCATCTGATCTGTATCAACAATTATCTCATCCATTTGATTGTCTCGGGGACCATAATTATCTTCCCCGTGCCCTTTGTACTGCCAATGCCTTTTGCCCTTTTATAGCTACCCAGTCCCCTTTTCCTGTGCCATGGGGTTTATCTTCCCATTTAGAATCCTATTCTCTTCCTGTTTTCTCAGCATGCCTCAAAATCCACCATCATGAGTTTCCTGGTAATCCCCTTTTATTTTCCTCTACTGTCATTTTATGCTTCAGACCGGAAGCTGGATAGCCTCACCTATGATGTCCCCCTTGAAGGTTCTACCTGTGAAATTCACACTCCTAGCACTTTTCACATACAAAGAAACGTATCTTAGGAAGACATGTTACCTCCTCCTTGGATCTAACATTAATTGCTGAAATGTGATAAAGTTACAAACGCCTATTGAGTTTGTTACGCAACCTCCTCTGTCGACAATGCAAGCTCAGCTGACAAAAAAGGTGCTTGCCATCCCCCACACACATTTGTGTCAGTATTCCAACACGCATACACAAAGAGATCACCTATCCAGTATGTCCCATGGCAAAATGCTGAGCTCTTGAAGAAGCCAGCAGGTCAGCAGGCAAGGATTGGCCCTATATTAGCATCCTTCCCTTCTCTTCTGTTCCTCCTTGATCTCTCCCCTGGGACTCTTCCGCCTCCCCCTCCCGCGTTTTCCCACCTCTCCCTTTCTTTACCTGTTGGTCATCGTCTTAATCATGTGCCCTCTCCCACCGTCTGCATCCTCGCCCACCATAGCCCCGTCCTCCACTCCGCACTCCTTCCTCCACCCAGGACCTACTTAATGGCGACCGCTGCACAATTGAGCAGCGGTGTGCCACTGGGGTGCCTAGGGCAAGCCCCCCGCAGCTGCACAGCACCCAGCACCATAGACCCTGGTCCATCAGAATCCCATAGCTAAACATCCTCCCACCTGCAAGCACTCAACACCGGACACCGCCACAACAGCTACCTCCGCGCCACACCTCACTCAAAGGTAGGACCTTTCTTATGCGCTCACTACCATTACTACTTCTCCTGCACCAGCTCTCTTACTCTACCCACCACACATTCCTCACCCTGCCTCACGTGCATGCCCCTTAACACTAGATCTCTCTGCAAACACACCACCAAGGTTTGGCACATCGTCAACATGCACTCCCCTGACATTCACTTTCTCACTGAAACCTGTCTCAAACCCTCATCCACACCCACCTTCGCTATGGCCATCTCATTGGGATACAAGATATCCTGCTAGGACAGGCCCAACAAACTAGGAGGAGGCTTTGCTATCATCCACAAGAATTTCATCAACTGCACGCCTCCACCATTGAGAACTTGCACACATGCACACAATGGAACACATGCACTTAAGACCACAAGCCAGCAACCACACCACCATCAAAGGCACCCTCGCATACCGGCCCTCTAGACCATGCACCACGCTCAGTAACCTCCTCACCGACTTCATCGCCCCTATCCTCTTCAGCTCAAATGACTTCATCTTACTCGGTGACCTCAACTTCCAGCTCAACGAATCCACAGATCCCAGCTCTACTGCCCTACTCGAGAGCCTCAACAACCTCGGACTCACCCAGCTCATCTAAGACCCTACTCACAACGCAGGACACCCCCTCAATTCCATCTTCACAGCGAGCAACAAGGTTAAATTCAGCCACCTCCCCCTGCTCACATGGACTGACCACTCCATCGTTCACTTCTACATTGACACACCCCACCTCCCCAAACTGAAGCTAAATAGCAACCCCAGATGCTGTTGAAGCATTATAGCAGACTGGACTAGCACCTTCAAAGCCAAACAACCAGACCTCACTGGAGACCTGCAGACCGACATAAGAACATTCAACTGGATCACAGGCTGCACTGGTACCCTAGCCCCCCTGAAGGACATCAGGCAATACAAAAACAACGTGTGAGCCAGTTGGTACACTGAAGACCTAGGAGACTCCAAACGTTAGAAAACAGCTCCACAGAAATTGGAGAATTAGCCAGGACGCCAACACAAGAAACACCTCCAAATCTGCGCATTGAAAATATCACACCCAAATCAAAGAGGCCAGGAAAGCAGCCCTTACACTGAGACTAGAAACCAGCTCCAACGACTGCAAAGAGCTCTTCAACATCGCCAAAGAATTATCCAATCCCACAGCAACCACCAACACCATCACCCCATCAAAGGACCTCGGCAACCACTTCTTTGACAACAAAATTCTCAGGATCTACAGCACTTGGACCCCCCCATGCATTACACAAAACCTCATCAACCACCTGCCCATCGACACCAAGTCTGACTGCCAGCTAACAAACTGGGGTCCCTGTCCCCCAAAATCACTACCAAAATCATAAAAACAATCCACTCAGGGCCCTCACCGGCTCCTGCCCCCCACCCCATCTACAACCTAGGAGGAGCCCTGACCAGCTTCAACTTCACCACCAATATCAACGCCTCCATCCATAGAGAAACCTTCCCAGACAACTGAAAATATGCAGAGGGCACAGCTCTCCTGAAGAAACCTTAAGCAGACCCTAAAGAGCTTAGCAACTGCAGACTCATCTCACTCCTGCCCTGCCCTGCCCTTCCCACCCAAAGTCATGGTGAAAGCAACCAATTGGCAATTCTCCAAATATCTAGAACAGCATCATCTCCTAGATATCACTCAGTCAGATTTCCACAATAACCACAGCATGGAAACCGCCCTCATCAAAGCAACTGACGACATCAAGACCATCGTGGACAAAGGGGAAACTGCAGCTCTCATAGTGGTCGACCACTCCACGGCTTTCGACACTGTCTACCACGGCACCCTTGTCTCAAGACTTCAACACTCCGGAATACAAGGACCCACCCACAGATGGCGTGCCTCCTTCCTCTCGAACAGAACTTAACAAGTCAGACTCCCAACATACACCTCCAAACCCAAGAACTGAATCTGCGGAGTCCCTCAAGGATCATCACTGAGCCCTACCCTCTTCAACATCTGCATGGCACCACTCGCGCATGTCATAAGATTCCACAGAATCAACATTGTTTCCTACGCAGACAACACTCAGCTCATCCTTTCCTTCAAAGACAACAAACATGCCACCAGGACTAACTTCATAACCTCCATGTCAAGTGTGGCAAACTGGATGAAACAGACCCGCCTAAAACTCAACACTGACAAAACGGAAGTCCTGATTTTCAGTACCAAGAGCGCTCCATGGGACTCTTCCTGATGGCCAGCTGAACTGGGACCCATACCCACCCCCACAGACCATGCCAGAAACCTCTGAATCATCTTTGACAACAAACTCACAAATACTAAACAGGTGAACACCGTAACCTCTTCCTGCTTCTTCTTCCTACATACGTCTGCAAGATAATCATATGGCAGCCCACAAACACCAGTCGCAGTCACCCAGATGCAGTCACCCAGGCCCTCATCACCCGCAAACTGGACTACAGCAACACACTCTATGCCGGTATCTTGAACCATCTCATACAAAGACTCCAGACTAATCAGAATGCAGAATTATCCTCAACATCTCCCACAGCGCACACACCACTCCCCACCTCACAGAGTGACACTGGCTACCCACCCAGAAGCACTGCCATTTCAAACTGCTCATCCAAATATTTTTGGGAAATTGTTTTTTATTTCAGTAATTTTTTTATTGAAAGAAAGTTTATATATACAAGGTACAAAAATTTAAGAAAATATTTTATTGTTCATCATTTATTGAAATGTATGGACTGGCACTTAACCTTGTTGTAGTCCTGAGAAGGGCAGCACTCACAGGCCGAAACGTGTTGACACTTGACAATAAGAGTTCAATAACCTACTCACAGGGACATAAAGGATACATTACTGGAGGACTTAGGACCATTGTTTTGGGTGGATACATACCTTCAAGTTTAGTGGCCATACGATCTTCAGGTTGGACCACACAGTAAAAGGAAAAAGTGAACACCTTAACTGCAATGTGATTAAACAACAAGGATAAAAGTGTTCTTTGGACTTTTATTCTATAAGGTGAAATAATGCTTTGGTGGAGTGAGCGAAAGCGAAAGGTTTTCCAAAAAATCTATTATCAGCTCAGGCCATTTTATGCAAAATGTGTCAGAACTCACAATGAGTGGCAGATAACTCCTCCACTATAACACCAATGAAAACACATCTACCAGGGTATAAGACAGAACTTCTAGTGCAGGGGGAGGGGAGAGAGGGGTAAACAAAAATCACAAGGAGCTGCCTCCTGGGTTCCAGCATATAAGACAACACATATGGAAGCATGAATAGAATGTGACACTGGAAAAGTAATTTCAATTTAAAAAGTAGCCTAGCAAGTGCCTCCCGTTTGTGTCCAAAGAGTGTCCAAGCCATGCATACTCTAAGAGTATGCACTGGGGACTGTTCCCTATCTTCTATGTTATCTGTCAATGTTGGCCTGAGTCTGCCTAGTGAGAAAAGCTCACAGATACCAGATAAACACATTGTGATCAAAACTTAAATAAAAATTCAACTGAGTACACTTACTATGCTCATGGGGGAAATCTCCAGCCGGGCTCATCGCTAAAGGGCTGAATCGTGGCCTATTCTTCAGCAGATTCTAATATGTTATGTTATATGTTATGTTATAAGGGTTTTACAATGCGCTCGTAGACCGGTAGGTTTCATGGCGCTGATTCTAGGAAATACCGAACCCAGTGGAAGTTTATTCACAGGCCTGGATGGACAGCCATGTTTTGAGGGATTTTCTAAAGCTCAGTAGGTGGGTACATGACCTAATTTCCAGAGGAAGGGAATTCCACAGTCTGGGTGCCAGAGTTGCAAACCTGCATTCCCCCTTATCACTTCAGCTTAAAGGTAGAGATTGCCAGAATTTGGCGGTGAGTCGAGCGAAGGTTGCGTTAGGGGGTGTACCATGAGATGAGACTATCTATGAATTTGAGGCTCCGGCCATGTAGGGATTTAAACACCAAAAAATCTACTTTATTTTATTATTATTATTATTATTTTATTTAGCGATTTATAGAGCGCCTGGTGACCCGGAGGCATCCCCGCGCTGTGAAATTATTGGAGACCGGAGGGAATGGGGAGGGGTACTATTTGGGGAAAAGGAAAGTTTTCAGTCTTTTACGGAAGAGGGGGTAACAGGATTCCAGACGCAGGCTGCGGGGGAGTGAGTTCCATCCTGAGGACGCTTTAACCGAAAAGCGTCGACCACCGGTGCGTACCTTCCTGAATCTAGGGACCGTGGCCAAGCGTTCGTTGTCCGAGCGCAGGAGTCTGGGGGCTTTGTAGGGGGTGACCATATCTTTCAGGACAGCGGGGCCAACACCGTTGATGAGTTTATGGGCAGTGCACAGAGCCTTGAATTCTACCCTCTGACGCACAGGAAGCCAGTGTAGGGCCTTGAGGGCAGGTCTGGCCGAGGCTCTGGGGGGGAGGCACATAATGAGCCGCGCCGCCGCATTTTGGGTGCGTTGGAGTTTAGCCAAGGTGGATTCAGGGGCCCCGAGGTAAACGGCGTTGCTGTAGTCAAGCCGGGCAAGAATGAGACCTTGAACCAGTAGTTTCCTTGATAAGGGAGGAAGAAGTGGAAGGATCTTGCGGATGGATCGCATGAGCCCAAAACATATTCCTGCTGTTTTGGCTGCCTGGGTCTTCATGGTCAACTCAGGTTCCAGCCAGACTCCCAGTGTCTTGATTTCCCTTTTCGGGGTTGGCACCTCACCGAAAACGTCTGGCCAGACCGAAGGGGGGATGGTTGTCCATTTCTTGCCCATGAGCATGATTTCAGTTTTCGCTCCGTTGAGCTTCAGAGAGGACTCGCTCATCCAGTTGTAAATGTCCTGGAGGCAGTTCAATAGGTTATCTGGGTGTTTGTCAAGGTGAGATAGTGAGACGACCAATTGCGTGTCGTCCGCATAGCTCACTATTTTTATCCCGTAAGGGGCAACGACATCCTCAAGGGGGGCCATGTAAACACTAAACAGGGTGGGACTAAGCGAAGACCCCTGGGGGACTCCGCTTAAGAGTGGAAGAGGGGCAGAGTGTGAGTTGCCGTCCCAAACCTGAAATGAGCGGCCTGATAGAAACGAGTCTATCCAAGCGAGCGCAGTACCCGCGATTCCTGCCCTGGCCAGCCGATGGAGAAGGACACGGTGGTCTACCGTGTCAAAGGCTGCGCTGAGGTCCAGGAGGATCACCGCCACTGACCCTCCTGAATCCAGAATGCACCTTGCCTCCTCGATGACAGTGAGGAGTGCGGTGTCCATGCCATGGCCGGGGCGGAATCCGGTTTGGGACCGACGCAGGAGATTGTTGACTTCGAGGTACTGGGAAAGTTGCACATTAACCAATTTCTCAGCCATCTTGCTAATGCATGGGAGAAGCGAGATCGGTCTGTAGTTGGCCATGTCCGCGGGGTCCAGTTGAGGTTTTTTGAGAAGAGCCTTGACAACAGCGCTCTTCCAGTTCGAAGGAACAGAGCCTTGCGAAAGAGAGATGTTGATTAGTTCCATGATAGTGGGAGCTATGCTAGGGGACACAGTTTTTAGGAATCTCACAGGGGCCGGGTCAAGAGGGGAGCCGCTTTTCATCTTGGCCAGTGTTGAAACTACTTCGTCCAGAGATATTGCTCTAAATGTGGACAGATGGGGATGTAAGCTGTTACCCATAGGAAAAGTGGCTACCTCTTTGTCCGTGTGGTTGGATGGACTAGGAGGTGGAAGGGAGGCTAGTATCCGGGCAATTTTGGAATCGAAGTAGGATGCCAGTTCGGTACTTCTGTCCGGTGGAGGTGGGTGCGAAGAAGATGGCCCTGGTATTTTAAGCAGTTCTTTGGCGATAAGGTAAGATTCTCTAGCCGAGTTGGTGGAGTTCTGTATTCTGGCGTCATAGTAGGCGGCTTTAGTACGCTTCATGGTGGATTTATAAATTCTCACCGACCTGCGGTAGGCGTCCTTACTGGTATGGAGCCATTCCTTTCTCCACAATCTCTCTGCTTTTTTGCACTCTTTGCGGAGAGATCTGAGTTCAGGGCTGTACCAAGGGGCAGAGCCAATTTTCCTGTTTTTCACCTCACGAGTTTTTATAGGGAGGATGGAGTCGAGGGAGGTGGAAATCCACTCCCTGAACTGTTTGTCGGCAGTGGCCGGGTCATCCGGAAGACTAGGGGTTGTTGAGTTTAGGGCTCTGGTCCAGTCCTCCGCCGAGAGTCTGGCCCATGCCCTGTCCCTGGTATAAGTAGCTGGTTTTTGGGGTTTCCTGAATGACCCTGGTAAGTGGATAGTGACCAAGAAGTGGTCCGTCCACGGGAGGGGGAGGGACTCTTTGGTTTGTAGGGAAAGGAAGTTAGTGAACACTGGGTCTAGCAAATGTCCCTTATTGTGTGTGGCTCCGGAGTTGATAAGAAGGAGGCCATAGGCCGCCAGGTCATTAATCAAGTCGGATGCCCCTGTGTCTAGAGGGTCGTCGAAGTGAATGTTTAAGTCTCCCAGAATAGAGAAATTGGAGGTGAGATGGGCCAAGGATGATATGGATTCAAGGAGAGCGACCGCAAAAGGGCCAAAATGGCCAGGGGGACGATATACCAATAGGCCAGACAAGGTACTTGTCGGGGCTAGCTGGATGGTAAAAAGGCAGCTTTTTTGAATGCGCAGCGTAGAGGAATGGGGAGCCAGTGCAGCTTCCTCAGGAGGGGGTAGGCATGTTGCCACCTAGGTTCTTGGTACATCAGTCTGGCCACTTGATTCTGTAACATCTGTAACCGTTTGGTTAGGAAAAGTGGCATGCCAAGGTAGACTTAGTTGGCATAGTCTAGTTGTGACAGAACCATGGCTATCAAGATCTGTATCAAAGCTGCTTGGGTGAGTAGACTACTAATCTTTCTAATCTTTTGCAGCTGGAAAAATCAAATAGAGATCACAGAGCCAACTTGTGATTTTAGCGATAGGTCATTGTTTATTGTGACGTCAAGGCTTTTGGTAGAGGAGGAGGAGGTTGGGGGGGTCCTTGTTCCCTTGGCCAATAGTGTGGGCCCCATAAGTTGTGGCTACTACCCATCAGGACTAGTTCAGTGTTGCTTGGGTTAAGCTTTAAATGGTTGCAGTCCACCCAGTAGTAGATGAACAGCATGGTACACTAAAAGTCAGAGGTTGTGGTGAGTTGTCGATGGGGATCATTAATTGTAGGTCATCGGCATAATTAAAGGTGGCCACTTTCCTTTCCTTCAGGGACCTAATCAGAGGGAGAAGGTAGAGGTTAAACAAGTGAGGGGATAGCTTTAAATTTCATAAACACTTTTCCACAGGGGCCTCCAGTACCTTAGCCAGGTACGGGAGCAAGGAGATAGGGCGGTAATGTGACAAAATCTGTGAGTCTGCCCCAGGTTTCTTCAAGAGGGGAACCACAATTGCCTCTTTAAAGGCCTTAGGGACACAACCCTGGGAAAAGGGAGCTGTTCAAAAGAGCAAGGGCTAGACTCGGAAGGGCGGTGAGGGCATCTTTTAGGACATGTGGTGGGCAACAGTCCATAGGGGATCCAGATTTAACTTTGGACAGAAGGTCCTGGAAGGCCTGGGTGTTAATGGCCGGAAAGGATTCGAGAGAGTAGGGGTTCCTGGGCACAAGAGAGGATGTTTCCTGAGAGATGCATGTGGGATACTGGCTATAATGGTGGAGATCTTTTCAATAAACAAGTTGTTCAGGGAGTCGCAGAGAGCTTGAGAGGGTGTAAGTTTAATTAGGACTCCTGTGAGTTGGACAGTTCTTAATAATTGTAAAGATTTCCTTAGATCTGTTATTAGATGTTAGGATTCTAGAGCAGAAGGGCACAGCTTTAGCCATTAAAATATCCTTTTTATATTCCCTCATTGCCGTTAGGTTCGTGAGTTTTCTATCTAGTGAGTAAATCTGTCTCCACTTCCTTCCCTGTTGGCGGAGAGCAAATATTTGTGATTTTAATTCAGCGGAGAACCATCTCTGAGCCTCTTGACAGCGAGCCAGTCTTATTTTTGTTGAGTGGGGCATGTTTGTTGCTGGCCGCTAGTAGCCAAGTTGAAATAGTTTCCTTATGGAGGTTAACATTGGGTACAGTGTTTGGGGCTGTGTTGGCCAGTGTGGTGTAAAATAATTTTGATCAACCGTGTTCCATTTCCTAGCCAATCCCCCCCCCCCCCACTCATGGGGTTTTTACCCGTGGTAGGGTTCAGTTAGATGAACTTTATTAGGTAATGGTCCGACCATATGCACGGTAAGATTGAGAGTGTGGACACTACCAGGTTGATGGTCCAGACATGGTCCAAAATGTGCCCTTTAGTGTGTGTGGCTGAGGATACCTGCTGAGCAATGTTTAGTTAATAGGTCGGTCAGCTCAGAAGATTGCGGCCCACCTTGTGTGTCGTTAGCCCAGTAGTTGAAGTCACCGATTAGCATAATTCTAGCATGATTGGTTACCAAATAGGCAACTTTTTCACCCAATGAGTGGAGGAATAGGGACATGTGCTGCTGGGGTCTGTAAATTAAAACACATATGAGCTGGGCACAATCAGATTCCAATTTAATTACAAGGTTATCTACTGCGGGGAGACAGGGTGGGGTAAGAGCTGTGAATTTAAGATCCTGGCGGATGATGGCCGCTATACCACCGCCCTTTTACATGGTGGCTGGTTTGTTTGAAGGATGTAATAATCATTAGGTAGTGCAGCCAAGATGTCAGGTGAAGATTCGTGTGAGAGTCTGATTTCGGTTAGAAGAAGTAGGTCAGGTTTTTCTAAGGCTAGAGGTATGAAGATGTCAAGCGGGTGCTTGACTAAGGAGCGTGTATTTAAATAATAAATTGATAGTGCAAAGTACCTGTGTCTATTCTGTCTCTGTGGCTGGATGGTGTAGGCTGTAAGACTTCGGGGAAGGATTTCCGTGGCAGCAGGATTGCGTTTTGGTTCAAGCTTGTACTGGTGGCAGAATTAAGTGAGTATAAGGTTGAGTGATGCTGTCTTAATTCTGAACCTCAAAAGTGTCTTGTGTGTCCGTCATGCCCCCAATCCCGAGTGGCCACAGGTAACCTCACAGACAGATGAACACTGTCGGAAGATGAATGTCCAATTAGCCCTAGGTTTAGGCTTAATGGTAATTTTCTAAGATGCGAGGAGCCGTGTGACATGTTGTCAATTGATACGGTGACGCAAAGTCGCCATGTTGTATTGGTGTGCACTGCCGCCTTATTGCAATTTGCTTCTGTTCAAGTGCTCCTACCATTTAAAGAACCATGCTGGAAACAGTGGATATTGAGGTTGTCCAACAACCTTAGTTGCTTGAGGGAGACTAATAGTGCGGCAAAGCATTCTCTGGTCCTAGATTTTGCCAGCTTAGAGGTGCACAAAAATTTCCAGCTCCTATCTCGACATTGTTGATGATTGAGACCATATTGCCTGGCGGAAAGTATATGATCCAATTGCCCGCTCAAAGTATCTTGAAGCTTTTGCCATATATAAAAACGCCATCCTAATGAGGAAAGCTGTCTTTTACAAAAACAAAATAACTTCTGCTCAAAATACGCAAAAAGAAACGTTTAAAGTCCTTAAAGAACTTAGACAGGTTAAAGAACAGAAGCCTTCTTTTGGGATTGAAGACTGTGATAATTTTCAAGCCTTCTTTATCTCTAAAGTGGAGGACCTCTTGCTTACAATTAAAGACACGCCACAGCTCGCCATGTCCCCTGGAACCTATACCTGCATGTCTTACCATAGAGGAGGTTCTTACCTCATTTCCCCCGCTCGCGCCCGAAGCGCTTGCCTCACTTCTGGGGAGCGTGAAGTCTGGTTCACCAGCAGACCCCTGTCCGCCCAGGATCTACAAGATGGCCCTCCCGGGGATTAAAGACGAGATCCTATCACTACTGAACTCTTCCCTCGCAACTGGAGTAGTCCCGAGAGACTTCAAGGAGGCGCGCGTGATTCCCCTCTTGAAAAAACCTGGGGCAAACATTAAGAATCTAAAGAACTTTCGGCCAATCTCCCAGCTCCCTTTTCTCTCCAGAGTCCTCGAACAGCATGTGCTCACCTCAATCACATACCACCTGGAGGCTAACCACCTTCTACAATTCAACCAGTCAGGTTTTCGAGCACACCATAGTACAGAACTTGTCATGCTATCGGTACTAGATGGACTCAGACTGAGGGCCGACTCCAAGGAACCCTGTGCCCTGATCCTCTTAGACTTATCCGCGGCTTTTGATACCGTAAACCACGAGCTCCTTTTATCGCGGATGTATGATTTTGGGGTTCAGGGCATAGCTCTGACATGGCTCACTTCCTTCCTGGAAGAGCGCTCCCAGAGAGTGCAGCTGGGAGATGTGGTATCCAGGCCGGGCACACTTCCATGTGGAGTCCCGCAGGGATCCGCGTTGTCACCCCTCTTGTTTAATGCATTTCTTCAACCCTTGCTAATGGCACTAAATCAGATGGAGTGTCAAATATACAATTACGCGGACGATACCCAAATTATCATCCAGATCGATAACTCCCCTTTAGCCCATACTAGAGTTCAGAATATTCTTAAATACATTGTTAACTGGATGACGGCCAACTCTCTGAAAATCAATCCAGATAAGACGGAGGTGTTGGTCGTCCCCTCTGTCACCAACCCATGGAGCAGCCTTTTTTGGCCACAAGAATTGGTTAAATACCCCGAGCCAGCCTCGGCAGTAAAAAGCCTAGGTATTAAGATTGATAACAAATTAACTATGGCCCTGCAAGTTTCGACAACAGTGGGTGTCTGCTCAAACCTATTAAGGCAGCTGCGGAAATTGGCCCCCCTTCTTACCTTGGATACTCTTAAACGAGTGGTAGTAGCACTCATCATATCCAGGTTGGACTATGGTAATTCGCTCTATTTAGGGCTACCAGATTACCAATTGGCCAGACTCCAGACCATTATGAATGATGCGGCTCGCCTTGTGTTCAAGGTCCCCCACTGTACCCATGCCTCCCCCCTCCTGCGCCAACTCCACTGCCTTCCGATTAGGCAACGTATAAAATTCAAAGCACTCTGAATTGCACATAAAGCCATCTTTGGCCAGGCACCAAAATATATCAAAGACAGCCTAGCCAATTATGTTCCAACCAGAGTACTCCGATCGTCGGAGGCGAGGCTCTTAGTCTGCCCCCGCTACCCGCCTGGTTTCCCTCGGTGGCAGAGCTCTTTCCACCAGTGTTCCACAGATCTGGAACAAGCTCCCCGTTAGCACCCGAAAGGAACGTGCCCTGTTCCCATTCAGGAAACAACTAAAGACCCTACTTTTTACGGAAGCCTGGGCCACACAGTAAGCACCGTCTCCCTACCATTAATCCAAAGCAGTTGCCCTCTCTCAAGCGCTTAGAGACCGTTGGTGATAAGGCGCTATATAAATATAAATTACAATTACAATTACAATTACAATTGAAACTCATACAGCCCTGTAGACCCACTTCGGCCCAAAAATTAACGTGGACAACAGAGTCTGGCCAGCACAAGCATAGCAAACAATGCCCAGGAAGGTGATGGCACAGGCCATCTAGGGATGCTGGGCAGATCCTATGAACACTAAAATCCATGTGCATAACTCACGGAAGAGCTCTTAGTCAATATCTCAGCGGCATAGCAAAAGTGGCAGGGGCCCTAATAAGAACATGTAAAAAGGGTCCGCAAGTCTCAAATTTAGATGGTGAAGTGGAGCCACAAATTAGGTGCAGTGGGCCCCTCCTGCACTGTGAAGATCTATGCAGTGTTGCAGGTTGATTGATTCACTTTGCATATAATGGCACTCGATCATGAATAGGTAAGAAAGTGCTCATCAAAGCATGCTGCATTGGTGATCTGCCACACAATGGGCCACGCCCAACCAAAGAGGAGAGATGTTTGGACTTT
Organism: Lissotriton helveticus; assembly: GCF_964261635.1. Lineage (NCBI taxonomy): Eukaryota > Metazoa > Chordata > Amphibia > Caudata > Salamandridae > Lissotriton > Lissotriton helveticus. Next base: position 323,435,071 of record NC_136057.1, read on the forward strand.
AAGTATCTGAAACATTTTGCCAATATATTTCTTATAAATAACCATGCTGGAAAGAGAGAACTCTCTAGACACTGTAAGGACCATCTATAGGACAGCCGACAAGGCTCAGTGTTTACAGGGCATGCACAGAGCAAAGAAGTGTCAGATCTTGATCTGCCATGTTAGTGGTGAAAAGAGGAAACGCTGCTTGCTCTCATCCCACATTCAGAGATGTCATCAAGGGTTTGGAAGTCATCTAACATGGATTTCGATTGGAATTCATAGAGCATATTATCAAGGCCATTATCGCCGCTTTATCAGCAGTTTCCTGCCGATAAAAGCGGCGATAATGTATCGCCTGTCCTTGATAATATGCCCCTTTATCACTTAAAAATTAAACTTGCACCATACGAATACCCGTAGGAATACCCGTACGTTCTATGGGCCCGATTCACAGAACTAACTTAAGACAAAATCCTAAACTTACTACCATTTTGGTATTCACAGAAGGCACTTACTCATTTTGGTATTCACAGAAGGCACTTACTCATTTTGGTATTCACAGAAGACACTTACTCATTTCGGTATTCACAGAAGTTAGGAGCCCTAACTTTAGGACTCCTAAATGCCTTCTGTGAATACCAAAAGTCTTAAAATTAGGATTTTTCTCCGTTTAGTAGTAGTAAAGTTAAGACTCCTAACTTTAGGACTACTAATTGCCTTCTGTGAATACCTAAAGTCTTAAAATTGGCATTTTTCTCAGTTTAGTAGTAGTAAAATTAGGAGTCTTAACTTTAGGACTCCTAAATGAAATGAAATGAAAAATTACACTTGTATAGCGCGTAACTACCCGGAGGCCTCGCAGCGCTAAATGCCTTCTGTGAATACCTAAAGTCTTAATATTAGGATTTTTCTCAATTTAGTAGTAGTAAAGTTAGCACTCCTAACTTTAGGACTCCTAAATGCCTTCTGTGAATACCGAAAGTCTTAAAATGAGGATTTTTCTCAATTTAGTAGTAGTAAAGTTAGGACTCCTAACTTTACTACTACTAAATTGAGAAAAATCCTAACTTTAAGACTTTTGGTATTCACAGAAGGCATTTAGGAGTCCTAAAGTTAGGACTCCTAACTTCTGTGAATACCGAAATGAGTAAGTGTCTTCTGTGAATACCGAAATGAGTAAGTGCCTTCTCTGAATACCAAAATGGTAGTAAGTTTAGGATTTTGTCTTAAGTTAGTTCTGTGAATCGGGCCCACTGTGAATATAGAAATTACTCCACTTTGGGATCTCATCAGCAGCCAAAGCCTTCCAGAAAACTCAAAAAGACATTAGCTGATCTGCCAGGTTAACTAAATATTAAAAACAAGCATTGGTAATGCCATTATCTCTGGTTTATGAATGCACTGTCAAGCAATACCTACAAATCCATGAATGTTAATGATTCCCTGTTCCTATTTGTGCTGCTGCCGCAAATAATGCCATATATTATCTAGTTATCTATGACACGTTAATTGCATTGCAGTTGGATGTGTGTGCTTCTTAAACTTTAAGTTCAGGCAGCTGCATAAATAAACAAAATGATCACATCTGTGTGGAGGGCAAGCACTTTTTTGTGGAAGCACGCAACGTCTGCCCAGTTAAAACATGCACTCCTAGCTACCGTCACTGGGGAGGGGCTGAAGACCCAATCTCTTGGTGGTTCTCCATGATTGTTGTCTGTTGGCAGCTGTGCTAAGATCCCACAAAAGGACTATGAGCTCTTAAAGCCCAGCCTTATTGCACTTCATCTTCTAGGATGCAGGAGAGACAGCCAAGCCCAAGAAGCTGCACCATCAGCAGCTAAACTGTAAAACACAAACGACCACTCCATTTACGAACAACCATCGGCAGGTCTGCAAGCTCTACTGATGGCGCTTTTCTAGCAAGCAAGTGTACTTAGAACTTGTATATATATCTCAGAAGAAGAGATGCAAAATCATCCGTTTGAACTCAATATAAGGAAAAAATAAAACAAATCTGACCTGGTGATATCTCACTCCTCTAATATGCAAAGCTATGTATGGTAGCTCTGCTCAATATGGCATGGATGCAGTTACGCTGGTACCATGGCTTATGTGTGGTAGACATCTGATCAAAACCAGACTTATTGGAAGAAAATAATATAAAGAATAAGCATGATAAAAGGAGTAGAATTACCAATGGATACCACCAATATGTTATTAGGAGCCCCAAGTAAAGATCATATTTACCCAATGACATCAACACTGGGCAAATTAATTACGGTTAGCAGCCAGATTGATTGAGACCATTTTTGGAAGCAGCAATCAACACCTCCCCTCAAGCAGTTGAGTTAAAAAACTTATCTACACCATGTTGCATTTCTCAGAATTAGTGCATGATATTTTACAAACAGGTATGACAGCCATTTAAGACGCATTTAATATAAGAAGATGCACATTTGGATGGGGCTAATTACATTCCAAAAATAGTTCAACTTCAACTATCCATTTAATATCGTAATTGGCAAAAGAACAATCTACACTAGAGGGCATGACATAATACAGTAGAACATGGCTAAGATCAAAACGTGAGCAAACGTTAGAGTTGGTGGAACTTGTACTAAATAATTAAACACTGTTGTATAACTGTATTAAATGAGAAAGCATTGATATCAAAGTGTAACATCCATAAAACCAAATAAATAAAATAGTTAAAAAAGTACAAGTATAGACATCCTTTTTAGTTTTAATGCAAATCACAGGAAAATATGGTTCAAAGTGGTGGAAAGAGAAAGTACTTTTGGGTTTGAATTACTGTCAACGGTACACTAGGAAATAATTTAAATACAGAAGGATGACTAAAAAAGGAAGAAGATAAATAATGGACAGAAAAAACTATTGAAAAAAATACAGTATGTGCTCATTATTCCTTGCACTTAAATGGTCTTTTTTTGGGCACAAATGTACATGCAATCATTCAAAATGCCTTCACTAAGAGCACAAGAGAATCAGTGACTGAAGTGGACAGATTCACTGCACAGGGCTTAATGCTGCGAGGAAGAAAATATGAATGGCAGTTGAACAGAACAATGGATAAAGAGGACTGACCTAAAACTCTTCTGTATGTGTATGTATGTATTTTGTATGTATAAGGTATTTTGTTTACATGAGGCTGGAGAGAAACATAAAAGTAGAAAGACCTGGATAGGCATTGCTTAACCCAATGGATTGTTTTCTTTATGTAATGTTATTGTTGAAGCAGCTTCTGATTATCAAAAAGGAGAACAGCGAGGCTTGGCAATCGGGAACAGTTTAAGTTTAATTAAACAATAATGGCCGGGAATAGCAGCCACATCTCTTACAGTTGCGTGCTGGAATTCAACTTGCATTAGGTACATAGCATGCTTTATACTGTACAGTGGGTGCAATTAGGAGAAGCTTGTCCTCTTTTGTGCAGGAAATACTGGTACAGTGAGCCATAAATTGCGTGTTTAGATTCATGATCCCAGCCTGATAGAAGGGGCCTTAAAAACCAACTGGATTTCACATTCCGAGGTGGTATAGGAGACTGGGTGTGTTGTGTGGGTTATCTAGGGTAATGCTTACTATTGGGCATGGTTTTTGTGCCGTATCTCATGAATGCAACTGACTGGCTGTTCAGGTATCGTGTCCTTGGGCAGAATGCAGGCCCTCTGCTGTGCATTTGTTTGTGTTTATGAGTGTGTGCGTCTGTCTCGTTTCTTTAGGTATTACATCCTGGGACCCTATGTGATTCATTGCTGCACTCTTCCAGGTGTGTTTGCGGCTTGTTCCATATCTGGTGTTTCCATCACGGGAAGCGCTAAGCATGGACAGAGGGCAGCGAGGTTATGTTGATCTGATAAAGGGTCACTCTGAAACTGTCACAAGTGTTGTATTGTGAATTTGGGTAGCGCAGGCAACAGTTGCTCTGCTTTGTGCTGGACTCCTAAAAGTGGTACGTTTTTATAAATCGGTCCGATGCTAACAGTATCTATTCACTTTATCAGTTATTCATTTTTAGGTTTTGCCTGGCGAAAAGATGCGCTCTGCGCATCTTTTTCGCGCAGGCGAAAACCTGATGAGAACTGTAGTGTGGGTTTGGGTCGGCCCTCGTCATTCATTGGCTGGCTCCATAAATGGAGCCTAGCCATTGGACGAGGGGCCTGTCCGTCAATGCCGGACCAGATTCGGGGGCGTTCCCGAGATTCTTTGGCTTTTGCCGACGTCACGCGACGTCAGCCGAAAGCCGGGAACGCCCCCGAATCTAGTCCGGCCGGGCCGCAAGCAAGCCGGAAGTCCCGCCGCCGCTCTTTCTATGCCAGGGGAAAAGTGCCCAGGAGAAAGGAGTGCGGCTGCCAGCGAGGCCCCGGTGCAGGAGAGCCCCGCCCGCGGCACCCGAGAAGAGAGCCCAGGCCCCGGCAGAGGAAGGACACCGCAAGCGCCCCCGCCGCCTCCTGGGAGCAGTCCGGTGAGTTTTCAGGTTCTCCGTGTCCCTCCTCCCGCCGCCGTCCCCCCTCCCGCTCTCCTGGTTTGGATGCCGTGAAGAAAGGCTCTATTCCCACGCAATGGGGCGCTTTGTACCGAAGCACAAAGCAGCCCCTTCAGGGTGTGAACATGGCCCTTTACCATGTACAGTTACGAGAAGGAGCCGCGTTAACCCGCTGAGCTACCTCAGTAACATTGGAAGCCGGGATCTGCCAGTTACACGGACTCTGTCCCAGCCCTGCGATATTTTCAGCGCTTCTGCGTTTCTGCCCCCCCTCCCGTTGTCACCCCCCCCTCCCTGGCTAATCACCCCTCCCCTGCCCCTACTCCTTCACTACTGCCGCCTTGATGCAGGATGCGCCCTCCCCCGCACATCTCCTGCCGAGGGGGGGGGCCGCACACTGCCCCGCACTGCCTGGCTCCTGCAGCACACTCAGCCACGAGAGGACCCCGCATCCGGCTAGATCCCTCCAGCGCCATCCAACCCCCACAAGGCACTACACCCCCAGCACTCCGTGCATCGTCGACACATCCTGGAGCCTTCAGTGACCCCCTCTTGCCCTGCACATCTCCCCCCCCCCCCCCCCGCAGCCCACCCCAGACCCGCAGCCCTCTGCCCTCACCTCACACTCTGGAGCCGCCACTCTTCTCCTGACAAAAATTCCCCGGACAGAAAGATGCCAGAGACACACGGACATAGAATTAAATAAATAAATACACACAGACACATCGGTGAAAAAGGTTGCTTTTATTTAAAGTTACAATTCGTGTCTCCCTGTTGCCTGCTTGTGCCTCCGTTTTCGTGTCTCCCTGTTGCCTGCTTGTGCCTCCGTTTTCGTGCCGTGACTCTGTTGCCTGCTTGTGCCTCCGTTTTCGTGCCTGTGAGACTGAGTGCAGGCTGTGAGTGCAGGCTGTGAGTGCAGGCTGTGAGTGCAGGCTGACGGACTGTGCGTACCTGTGTATGTGTGCAGCTATGTGTACAAGAGCTAAGTGATGCTGTGTATGTGTGTGTGATGCTATATGTGTATTATGCTATGTGTATGTGTGGGTCTGTAGCTGTGTATGTGTGCAGATGTGTCCAGGAGCTGAGTGATGCTGTCTGTGTGTAATGCTATGTATGTGTGATGCTATGTATGTATAATACTGTGTGTGTGTGTGTGTGTAACTGTGCATGTCTGTAGCTGTGTGTGTATGTAGCTGTGTATACAAAGCCTGTCAATGTGTGTAGAGGAGGAGCTCTGTGTGTGTGTGTATAGCTCTGTGTACATATACCTATGTGTGTAGAAGTGCAAATGCAATAGGTCTCACATTTCGTAACCATAAAGCTATTTACTAGTAAACGACAAAGCCATTTGTTTATGTTTTACAAAAAAAAACATAGGTGAAAATTTTGACATTTACAATGCCAATGGCTCTAATTTTGTCAAAGGCAAAACCATTGCATTGTAAATGCTTGTTAATTCAAGATTTCAAGAAAGCCACTAAAATACAGCTTCAAGAATGTATAGAAACATAGGGGCAGATTTACAAAACCCCATGCACCTCCTTGCGCTGCCATTGCGTCACTTTTTTTATGCAAAAGCGGCGCCAACAATGCGGCCTACTTACAACATGACAAATCAAGGGAGATGTGTTACATTGTAAAGCCCTGCATCACATAATACCTGCGTCAAGTATAATGTATGCAGGGTGGGCGTTCTTACGCAGGAAGGCCTTGTAAAAGTAACGCAGTGATATCTACAAGATTTCACTGTGCCACTTTTAGGATGCCACTGCGTCAAAACCTTACGCCTGCTTGAAGCAGAACAGTAAGTATAGGCCTCAAAATACATTGCTGGAGTTGCGTCGTGCTTGCAACACAACTCCAGCAATGTGTGACTTTTGGCCCAACAGATGCGTCACAATTTCGGATGCATCTGTTAATCCTTGCGCTATGGAACACTGTATTGTAAATACAGCGCATCCATAGTGGCGCAAGGGCAATTTACTCTGGCGCAAGGAAACTGACGCATCTATGCAGATGTGTCAGTTCCTTGTAAATCTGCCCCATACTATTTTGAGAGATCACAAATGTTGCTATCACTCAGCAAAGGAGGAGAGAAACAGCATTGTTAGATGTTCAGTCTTCTAGTGAGGAAGTGTGAACAGAGTAGAGGCTTTTGACGTGGCTGTAATTGTCCACAAATTTAAACACACTGGACCATATTACACTACAAAAAAGAGTTCTGGAGATAGTAGTAGTGTCACACCAAACCAACAAAAGCCCTCTAGCTGTTTCCTAGTGTTGGACTTGGCCCTTTTTGCAGGGTCATCCCAGAACTTTTTGCCTACCTCCTGTATTTTGTCTGACCTGTTGTTGGTGGTTTTATGACTCTGGGCACTTTACCACCGCTGATCAGTGCTAAAGTGCATATGATCTCTGTGTAAATTGTTGTTATTGATTAGTGATTCCATGACTGGCTGTTTGATTTACTTATCAGACCCTAGTGCAGTGGACCATGTGTGCCTAGGGCCTGTACATCAAATGATGTGGGTGGGCTTGCAGCACTGATTGTGCCACCCACAGAATAAGCTTGTAAAATGTGGCTCAGGCCTGCAATTGCAGAGCCTGTGTGCAGTCTGGGACTGCCATGTTGATTTGGCAAGTGCACACACTTTGTCTGAAAACAAAGGAGCTAAGAGGGAATTTGGGTCATAGGTCGCCCTCCACTCAACAACTTTTCAAAAAAAGAACCTATACCCAAGGCACTCATTACATTTATAACTTAATGGTGTATCCTATGTCGCAAAACATTACAACTATCCTCCCCTCTTTCAATTAATGGGGTAGGAGATACATCCACATTGTGCCGTAATTAAAAAATTGCCCAGACCCTATTAATAAAATAACAGCTGTGAGACAACAAACAACACACACCAAAGTGTCACGTTCAGACAAAAAAGGAAAAAAGTGTGTGTGAGCGAGATGGCACCTCACGGGCGAACCACCAACGGGAACCTGGCAGGTACTCACCAGGATTGCCCTGCTCTCATCATTGGTGCCATCAAGCTAGAGAATATGTGTCCAAATCAACAAAACAAAAGTAGTGTTTGTGAAAACATGCAGTGTAAACAAACAACAATGACACAGATTGAAGTCAAAACAACATAAAAACCACAAGCAACACGGATCTCTAATTTTATTCTTTCTCCTTAGTGTTGGTTGTAGAATGTTAAAAAAGTGAGTGTGGTTACTACTTATCCAACCATACTCCACTTGCCGACATGTTTCATTGCCACTTAACTTTTTGGCAATTTCTTCAGGGCACTACGTATTTTTAGCCACTGCCTTGGACATACATCACTAGCCGAGCAGAGGACGGTGGAAGTAGGTTAATGGCCGGTTTTCTCACCAACAAACTAATGTGTTTTCTCTGCGTGATGAGCCTACCCCCTGCCCGCCGAAGCATTTGAGAGCCCTAAACTAAGTCTCTTTTTACTCCTGCTCGTCCATTTTGACTGAGCTTCAACACTACTGGCCATTTGCCACTAGGTTTACAGGGGTTCAGGATAGGGTGCGCCTTTTAGGGGGCCCATACCGTTCATCTCCCTGTTTTTGGTCCTGAGGAATACCGGGCATTGGCCCATTTGGTAGAAACATGTTGACCAACCCACAAACACATATATAGAGATACTTTAGTCGTAACTTTCCTACCAGTATCTCGCCACTGCTTTTTAACATTGTTCAGTTGCTCTAAAATAAAATGTCTGTTTTGAGTTAAACCAGGACAATTTTTAACACTTTTTTTGCACCTACAGTCACAACCCGCTCCACTGTAGTACAGGTGTTGAAGCACATCCTGGTGACGCTAGGTCACCAGGGTGGACCCCGATGATGAAGCATGTCACCACTAGGTTGGTGAGTGAGGGGTTTTAAATAAAAGGATACATTTTTCCTTCCTGCCAACACGCCCACCCTTCAGAAAACCTTCAATTTTTCGTTTGGTGGTACTCCTCTCTTTGTTTAAATAAGTCCTTACCAGGGGAATAGGAGTATTCTCCGTTCACTTTATGTGAACACCATCCCTTGCTCTCTCCTTGGTTTTCAATGACTAAAATATACGCCCTTACACTGTCGGTCACCTCCATCTCTACTGATCGCGCACGTGTGGCGTAGGGAGAACATCTCAATGTGGACATTTCCCAGGCTGATTGGCTCTATTGCTGCAACCAGACAAAGAAACTATCCCCCAACTACCGTCTCCGTCTTATACATTTCAAATATCTGCACAGCCTAGACCGCACCCCTGTTCAGCTACAAAAATCGGGACTCATACCTAGCGATAGGTGCTTGCGCAGCTCTGCCCCCACCGTGGATTTTACTCACCTTGCATGGTTATGCCGAAGGGTGTCGGATTTCTGGCTGGCTGGAGGTCTGTGCCACTATTTCTGAGATTATCTCCGTACTGGTTCAGCCCGACCCACTGTTGTGCCTGCTGCGCTTTGTCAAGTTTTGTCCGGATGCTTCTTGCCGATTGATGGATATGCTGCTCGTCCTTGCACGGCGTAGGGTGGCCATGTGTTTGGGTCGCAGACTGGCGCCTAAGTTCGCCCAGTGGCTTGAAGATGCTTCAAGATGCCAGACCCTATTATCTGAATTTTGGGACCTTATGCCTGCAAGATCTCGCCCACCTGACATATGGGGTTCCCTAGTGACATATCTTCATTCCTGACCACACCCGAGCCAGGTTGCCTCTCCCGCGCTCCCTGCAGGCACTCCGCCCGCGGCAGCCGCAGGTGCTGGTCAGTAACTGCCTGTCCCCCTCTGGCTCCCCAGCCAGGCCTGCTTCACCCCCTACAGTGTTGTCATCATCTCCTTTAGTTAGGTGCTGTTTATGGTGCTGTAGCTGTGTTGTACACGAAGGTACTTCAGCCTGATTGACTATTCACTATTTTCATTGTGCTCCGTAAAAGGTCTGATGTGCATGATGCTCTGATTTGATGCAAAAGTGTATTTTGATAATGCTGAATTTGTCAATGAAGGTTTTGAAAAATTAAAAAAAAGGTAGGAAATGCCCTGATGTGTGTGGCATGTCCTGATAATGTAATACTGCCAATTTCGTTTTTCACTATTGCAAGGCTATCTGTTCCCACAGGCCAGAATGGGTAGTTTGTTTATAACATCTTATAAATATAACTGACCCTGGGAACAAGATAGAAAGAAAATGTTTAGTATGCCGAAACTCAGAATGTTAAAGTGCATCTTTTAGTGAGGGTGATTTTTACATTCCGTGTTTGAAAATACCACTTTTAGAAAGTGGGTATTTTCTTGCCTAACCATCCAGTGTGCCTCTGCTAGGTTTGCGTATTGTATGTCTGGCTTTTGGATGACAGGGGCTAGAGAAGGGCTGTGGCTCTAGAAGTCTGATGAGTCAGGGCTGGGCTGAATGGACCTGGGTTGAACTTAGAGTAGGGGGAGGAGATTTCCTTTCACATGCCTGGGCCTGGTCTGCCTTCAACAATGCTGTCTCCACCTCCTGCCAGGAAGCTGCACCAGTGAGGACAGAACTGGTTTTGTCTCGGTACAGATGCTCTCTGCCTTCAGAGAACAAAGAATTTGTGTGTATAAAAAAGTGGGGCACAGACCCCAGACTTTTAGATCACTTCTGGGAAATCAAGAGGAAATCTTTGCCAAGGAGAGGAGCCAGAGAGGCTGAGGAGGAATACTGCCCTGTGCTGTTTGCTGTCTGGGGTTGACCTACAGTGGCTGCTTGCTGCCAAGGAAAGGAGAAAAAGGACTTTGCTGTTTTGCTTTGTCACCTGCTTGAAGAGAAGATCTCAAAGGGCTTGAAACTGAGCTTGCCTCCTGTTCTGAAGTCTCAGGAACACAGAGACTTCTCCCCTTCAGTTTCCCTGCATCTGGAACTGCTATTTCAGCTGCTACAGAAGGAAATAGCAACACCGACACCGGCGAGCGACTCCGCAATCTGTACCGAAGCCGTGGACGCCTGATGTCATGCCGCATCGACTCCAAAGCTGACTTCATCATTGCGGAACCGATTCTTGACATGGGTGATCCCCGAATCCATTGCCATCGCGCCATCGTAAGGAACTGAGGCTTCGGTGCCATAGTGACGTCACCTTCCCGATGCAGTAAGGAACAGTTGTTTTGCCTCCCCTGCGCTGCAGTAAGAAACTGAGGCTTCACCTCCCCATGGGTCGTAAGGAACCGACGCCGTGCGGCGCCATCGAAGCATCCCCTCCCCAATGCTGTGAACTGTCTTAGTTTTCATCGTTTCCAAGTTACTGTTCTTTGTGGGCCTGACTCCACGTACCTTGTGGTCGGTGCCGTACTTTGAGATTTTCACCTGTCACGACGTCGTAATAACTCCAGGTGGAGTTATTTGTTGCTACAAGCTTTATTTGAGTGAATAACCTATTTTTAAGGATATCTTGAGAACTTTATAGTGGATTTTGGTTTAGATAAAGATTACTTATTTTTGTAAACTGGTGTGGTGTCCATTTGTAGTGTTTTCACTGTATTACTGTATGTGTTCACAAATGCTTTACACACTGCCTCTGAGATAAGCAGGGGGCCAACACTACCAGTTGAGTTTGAAGAGGTGGACTTCCCTGAAAGTGAGGGAGAAACGGAAAAATATGTCTGGCTTCTGGCTTGTGAGCAGAGGCTGAGAGAGCTTGATGAGGAGCTTGAGAGGGCTGAGACGAAAAGAAATGTGTGTAGCTCAGAAAGTGAGCTTGGCTGGGCTGGAGGTGGAGTCCAGCTCGGGTGGTGGCAGCAAAAATGGGTTATCTAGTGCTGAGGGAGAAGTACACACACCCAGAGATGTGGCCCCTGACTTGAAGGAAGGGGTTGACATACACCTTGGGGTTCAGGTTTATGAGGTGGCTCCAGTGGTGTGCAGTATCCCTGAAGTGTATTGGGGAACTGGCACAGGGGATCATATTCCTAGTGGTGGGAGGGACACTCCACTGACTCTAGATGAGAGGTGCAGGAAGAGGGGTTCCCCCATGGTAGAAGTCCTGGTGTGTGAGTGTGGAGACCGCCCAGAAGAGTGTGGGTTGAGTGACGTAGACATTCAGATACTGTCATACCAATTTCAGGAGAGTGGTGTGGGGTACTTGTGTGAGGCAATGATGATGAGGCAAAGGGCAGCTTGGTTAACACCTGTGTGGGGCTGTGTGATTCAATTGGTGGAGAGAATATTTTAAGTCCCTGTTTTCCAGAGCTATGCCAACACCTGGTGGAGTATGAGTTCTCTGACCCAGGGAGCTCACACTGGAGAAAGACCTTTTGGTGGACTCCAGATGGTCTCAAGAGGCACTGGGGGTGATCCTGAAGGAGGTGTCTCAGGTTTTCCCCAACCCAGTGTGGTGGGGAATTGTTGTGGTAACCCAGATAGGTCCCAGAGTAGTGGGATGGGTGTAGGGTCCCATGTCCTGTCTCAGAGGAGAAAGAGTGGGAGTGGGATGTGTCCCGAGGTGCCCAAAACCCAGTCTCAAGGCCTGGTTCGTTCCATGAGGGAACACCAGGAGGGGGGCCTGGTCTGTACCAGGAGGCCATCCCCTGAGGGGGATCCCAAGGTGTCAGTTGAGCTGGGGAAGACGGCTGTAACCAGCATTCCACCAGCTCTGGTGTCTGGCAGCACCTCTCCAGTGGTGAGAGGGCATGAGTCCAGAGAGAGGGGTAAGAGGGGGACGCAGTACCCAGTGGAAGGACCAGTGGGTCAGGGGTTGCCGGCTCTGAGATCAGAGCACCCAAGGCCTGACCCTGGTAAGGCCACTCTGGCTTGGGGGGTCTTCATGCTCTGTCAGGTGGACAGGAGGCTGGATACATGCGTCAGGCAGATTCTTACACAACTCCAGAGGAGTGTGTTTCCCTTGGGGGTGCTTGTTGCACCCCCAGGAGTCCTGGGTTGCCAGGCAGAGGTCCAGCCTAAGGGTAGAGACCCTGGGTTGGAGGGCCAGGTTCCGGGTGTCCCCCCTGACCTGGAGGAAGGGGAGACTGGTAACAGTATCCCTACCGGTTTGTCTTCTGGGGGCACCGTTCGAGGTGGGAGGGTGCAGGGCCCCAGAAAGAGGGGTGGGGAGTGGGCAGCCTCACCTCTGACCTCTGCCCAGTCTAAGGGTACAGACCCTAAGCCGGGATCCCACCTCCTAAACTGGTGTGCAAATTGTGCAGGACACCTGCCACAGGTGCACTAATAATTCTGGAAGGGTGCAGAGCCGCCCCCGAGGAGGAGGACCGGGTATGGGAAAGCCCACCCCAGTTGGTGGGTCAGTGTCAGGATGTCATAGCTCACCTGACAGGAGGGAGAGTGGACCAAGGGTGCCAGGCGCCTGAGGCTACTGCCCCCCTCTTTCTGACGCCACAGAGGTTGGAGAACCATGAAAGGTCTGGGGCCTGGTTCTCATCACTGACATCTGTCAGTGGCCACTGTGGCTTGCTGTCCTGGTGGGCAGAGTTGCCCTGGGGGTGGACTTTGCTGTTTTACTTTGTCACCTGCTTGAAGAGAAGATCTCCAAGGGCTTGAAACTGAGCATGCCTCCTGTTCTGAAGTCTCAGGAACACAAAGACTTCACCCCTTCTGCTTCCCTGCATCTGGAACTGCTGTTTCAGCTGCTATAGAAGGAAATTGCAACACCGACGCCGGTGAGCGACACCGTAACCTGCACCGAAGCCCTGAGCGCTGCTCTGACTTGCATAGCACTTTTCGTAGCACTTTTCACCCTAAGTGGGATGGGTATACCCAGACGTGGGTCCCTTGCTCACTGTGCCACTGGATTCAAGCTAGCATTGCTGATGAAGGGTAATACCCAGAAACCGGTCCCTGGATACTTGTTTTCTGCTCCAGGGAGGACCTGGCTTGGCAGTTCGATCTGGATTGTTCCCATGTGGCACAGGGTCAAGACTGATTTGCATATGGCTGGGTGTAAGCTGGGGTGGCATGGTGAGCAAAAAAACGATGGATTTAACCCAAATCTCTTGACTGGGAGTGAATATATGATTTATTCAGCATTCCGTCCATCATTTTTTGCGTAGCACTTTTAACCCTAAGTGGGATGGGTATGCCCAGACGTGGGTCCCTTGCTCACTGTGCCACTGGATTCAAGCTAGCCTTGCTGATCAAGGGTAATACCCAGAAACCGGTTCCAGGATGCTTGTTTCCAGTCCAGGGAGGACTTGGCTTGGCAGTTCGGTCTGGACTGCTCCCATAAGGCACAGGGTCAGGACAGATTTACATATGACTGGGACTAAACTGGGGTGGCATGGTGAGCAAATGAACGATGGATTTAACCCAGATCTCTTGACTGGGGTGAATGTATGATTTATTCAGCATTCCACCTATCATTTGTTTGCGCACTTTTCACCCTAAGTGGGATGGGTATGCCCAGATGTGGGGAGAGGTCAGATCAGAGTCAATCAGGTGCTGATGCAATAACTGGTTCTGACAGTTGTTAAGAAATTGTTCTCTCATGATCAAATTATACAATCCTGTATAGTCATTAGCCTTACTGCCCAGTAACCAGCCTTCCAGAGCCTTGGTAGCACAATCTACAAAGTCAGTCCAGCCCTGAGTCTGTGTCTTCTGGGTATCTCTGAACAGCAACCTGTACTGCTCTGTGGTTAAGCCAAACCCATCTATCAGAGCACTCTTCATGACATAGTAGTCTTCAGCATCCTGTTCATTAACTGTCATGAGCTTGTATCTGCCTTTATCTGAAAAGGAGAGCCACAAGATTGCTGCCCACTGACTTTGGGGTACCTGCTGTACTTTGCAAGTCCTCTCCAAAGCAGTTATCCATTTGTGGATGTCATCCCCAACCTGGTAGGGAGGGACAATCTTGTTCAGGTTTCTATGATCATGAGACCTTTCCCTATCTCTAGGTACTGTGCTGCCACCAGTGGGCTCTAGCCCACACAATTGTCTCTCTCTCTCAAGAGCCAGGGTCTCTTTTGCAAGGGCAACTTCTTGCCTCCTGATTCTAAGCTTGGATTCCTTCATCCTAGCCTTATGCTCTCTTCTCTGATGGGAAGTCATTCTCCCTAGAGCTGAGGCATGGGACCCTACTGAGTCATCAGAGTGGTTGGACTCACTAGAGAGTGACCTTCCTCTCCTGTGCTCAGGGTTAGGCCTACTTGGGGGTCTGGATTGGATTCTTCCTCCTCCAGTCCCAAATAGTCCTAGGTTAACCGGGTTCAGTTCCCTGACTTCTACCTGGTTAGCATCCACATCATCATCAGACTCCCCTTGGTTCTCACCAGTGGGATCTTCTGTTGAGGGATGGCCCCCTCTGTACTACCTGTTTGATCGGGGGTGGATGCCTTTTCTACATCATACTTCTCTAAAATATCTACCAGGTGGTTAAAGGTTGGACTCTGTCCTTGTCTCAGCCTTCTGGCTGTACACAGGCTTCTCAATTCATGAAAATTGAATGTGTCATATTTAGAAGGTGCCCTGGGAGAGTCAGCTTCTGGCAGAGGCCCACTAAGCCCTACATCCGAGGACATTTTCTAGTGAGGTGTGGTGTGTGCACCTACCTACACTAAATGTTTTCCTACTAGAACCTCTCTAGGAGTTGTAGTCAGGGTGTGCTAGGCCCTTACCACCTACAACTGCTACGTTCAGTAGAACATATGTATTATAAGAACGTGATTTATATGTACCTACAGGTACCTTAATGTGATCTTTCAAATGATATCCTAAGATCAAAACAACAGCAAGCTCTAATCCCACCCGCTGCACACCAATGTGAGAAGTTAGCCTGGCATATGATGTCCACTATTCTAGTGGGCACCTTGCACCAGTCTAATCAACCCTTATTGATGGTGGTTGTAAAGTCAACGTTATAGACAAGCTATCCTAGTGGTATCATGGCCCAGCAGTCTTAGGCTAAGACTTCAGAGAGCATGTGAAGCAAGCTGTTTTACCAATTATAATCCCTTGAATACCAAATGAAAGGACACCACACCAGGTATATATCAAATATATATGTATTTATTCTAAACACAACCCCTCTGCACTCTTTATGAGGTCAGAGGTAAAAGTACATCAGAAGTTACTCAATTAGCATACCATAAGTTGCACAAATACAGTTATGCCCTAGGGGCCTCACAAACCATATACTAAAGGAGTGGTATAAGAACCATGTGAGAGTTAGACAGCAGGCCTAGGGCCTGTGGAATCGCTAGGGCTACACTAAACACCCAAAGGTTAGGAAGTAGGAGGCCCACGAGAGACGCGTGCAGTGTCTAAACACAGTCGCGAGTTACCATTGACTTATAAGTTACAAAGTTACTGTTTTAGGACACTTCCGGATGGGCTACGATAAAACCCCTTTAGACTAGGACACTTCGAGAGTCAAGAGCCATGGGAGCACCGGAGTACTCGTGTTACCTCACCCAGGGAAGCCGGGTGCATAGGTGCCTTTTGGTGTCGGGTTTCGTCGTCGTTTTCTATGGAGAGCTGCAAAGAAGTGCTGCAGGCGACCAGAGGAAAAGTGTCCTGGTAGATCCAAGGGTGGATCGATGATGTGAAGAACCTGAGAGCAGAGGGGACAGAGTCTGGGTCACTAGCCAGTGACCAGGAAGGAACCAGGAAGGAACCAGGCGATGTCGTGTGCTTGAAGGTGAAGGTGAGCTTGTCTCTTCAGCCACGAGGTTCAGGAGGCATCGACGATGACCAGGCACTGGATTCGAGCTGTCCCACAACGGATCTAGTTGACTGCGGTGTCGGTATCCGGATTGGACCCAACAAGCCTTGGCAACCGCAACCCACGCAGGATGTCAAGATTGGCTCTGTTGCAGACCAGCAAGGTCTGTGGCGCTTCTCCTTTGAAGGGAAGCTGGAGCAAGCCTGGAGCAACCAGGAAATCAGTTTAGTTCAAAAGAAAAGACTTCAGGGGGCTCACTAGCCAACGGGCAAGGAACCAGGAAGATGCGTTGAGCTGAAATTCAAGAGCAGACCCCACGCGGCACTTGTGGAGTGTGGAAGGCTGAGCTTCGGTGCAAATGGCGCTCGGGTCTGGGGCATTTCGTATCCCAATGCACAACTGCGAGGGTACCTCGGTAGTTGAGCTGTTAGCAAAATGCAGGATGTCCAGGGTGTCCGGTCCCACGTCGCTCGTGTCCGCCACGGGTCTCAGCTTTGCCTTGGATGTGGGTCGAAGTCAGAGAAGTCTGAAAGTCCAGTTCCTGTGTCGCTGAGTCTTCGGGTTCTGGCGGGTGCGTCGACAAAGCAGACCGGCAAGTTACTGGTGGTGCCTGTTTGCACAGGGTGGTCTTCTAGTCAGAATAGAATGTCGAAGGTCCAAGAGTTCTGTATCAAAGTTTCTTTCCAGGATAATCTAAAGTCCTGAGGACACAACTCCTATACTTATACTAAGCTAAGGGGCTGGATTACCTGCCAAGGTCCCTCCTATGGGTGGACCTGAGAAGGGTGTGGTTACACCCCTTTCCCGTTGTCCAGTTTCGCGCCAGAGCTGAGGCTGGAGTGCCCTAGCAACTGGTTTGAACCGGGCTATGCATGGAGCACCTTGTGTGCCCCAGGCAGTGTCTCAAAAAGCATCTGCTGATGCAGCCCTCCCTGATGAGTTCAGGCCTCAGCAAGGCCCAAAGGTACCGAAAGGGTTCGCCCTTCTGTGTACAAAGTCCTTAGACTTACAAATGAAGTTGGCAAGGAAACTGGAAATACAAAAACATAGTTTAATAAACCTTTAAAGGTGGTGATACAACCTCCACAACACTTCTACAGTATTGTACAGAGTAGCACACTGAATACAAGCACATGGCCCCTTTTATACACAGTGGAAGGGGTTCAGCTTACAGCTTAGACAGAGGTTGCAACCACGTAAGGACATTTCCAAATATATCAGTGGGTGGAGCTAACAGTATTTCTAGAACATGGGAGGGCTATGCTAATAAGGAACAACTGTTACTTCTGCTGAGCATGCGCTACACTCTCAAGAAGGACTAATAATAACTGTTGCTAGGTAGAATCCACAGTGTAACTGGCAGAGAGGTAGGACAATCAGAACATTGAGCACATGGCAATGTAGGGCATGAAAAATGGCGGACTCGAAATACAAAATGGAATCCCTATACTAGATATTTGGACTGATGCATTATGGCTTCAGCTAATGCTTAATAATACCGTTGTTTTATTTACAACAGACGACCCTTTCAGCGTTAGCTGAAGCCATTCCATTTCATAGGGTAGTCATCAAACTCATCTTGAATATCAATGCTCATAATGTTAGAAATCTCTTTAGTTAGACTCTTTTGATAAGCAGCTTCGGAAACAGCTTTCTTATTGGGTATACAAGAGGTAATGCAAAGGGAACATATCATAGGACCACATTGAATACACATACAGCAAGTAAAAAGAATTACTACTATTATACAAAGGCCAGTGAGGATCTTCCAACCCCATGTAGTAAATAAGGTCCAAAACCAACTAGAGAAGGTCCATGTACCATTATCTACATGTATGTCAGCAGCTATTTTATGCAGTTTATTTATGGCATTATAAACAGAAGGCGAGTTGTCTGGGATGAAGACACAACAGCTACTTCCAATAAGTCTACAAGCTCCTCCTTTTTCTGCTAATATGACATCTAACACCATTCTGTTTTGCAGGGCAACAATTCTAGTAATTTGCAACTCTTCAGTTACGTTTCCTAGTGCTGCAGCAGTTTGGTTGGTCACTGCCTCTACAACTCTAGTTAATCTTCTTATCTTTCTACTGTTTAGGGCAGCTCCAACAAAAAAGAATAACCCTAGGTTAAAATCTACATATTGCTGCAAACTAGTGTCGGTCTGGTCCACATCATCGATAGATAAAGTACGTTTGTATCTATTCACAGTGGCATTATTCAACAATTTCAAGTCTTTATGATAAGTGGCAGGTGCTAAAAACACTGGTGGTAATAAAAACGATACATAGCATACTCCTGACCAGCCAGCTGGTAATCGATAATATCCTCTATTACCGCATACAAAATATGTATTATGGGATGCTAAAAATGTGCTATTATTCAGACCATCTATATTTAAGACTTTAATACAATCACTAACACCTACAGGGATGTTCCCAACACTTTGTACGCATAAGTCCGCTTGTGCTTGTGCAACTGAGATCACAAATTTTTCACTTTCGACAGTGTCTCTAGTGTTCGTAAAAATGTAGGGAGTAGACTCATTGTCTGGTCGATATTCTTCCCACTCCCATATAGTTCCATTGGCTTGTGGATAGCCGTCTTTATTCTGGTGACATTCTTTGTTTAGTCTAAAAAGTAATCTTCCAACAGCAGGCTTTCTTGTGGCAAATAGAAGAGTATACCAGGCACGACAAGAACCATTATGAGAGAAAGGGAGAGGTATAAACGGTGTTCCCCCCTTCTTCTGGTGCGCTGGCATCATACCACATATCCAGCAATTTGTTTCATTTGTAGCAGTGTGGGTATGATGTAGCATCTGAATGAAGGTGTTATTTACAAAGGACAAGCGGTGTTTTGATTCCTGATAGGGGAGCGTATAAAAGAAATGCTCCTCTGGCACCGGTGTAGAAACCACATATAGATCACGGGCAGGAATTACATCCTCAACAAACCACGTGATAATGGCAACAACTGCCACACTAGCAATAAATCCGAAGGCGCAGATCACTTTCTTTCTCTCCATGTTGAACAAATGTCTCGCAAATCTTCCTGAAACTAAAAAAAAAAAGGCTGTCAGAACTCTTCCCCCAAGGCGGCTGTTGTTTTCTTCACCAACGGGCCAAGACGGGTGTCACTACTCTAATGCAAGGCTGATCCCCCCCCCCTTGCCTCATCGGCTCTCCGTTGCACCAACCAAGAGGCCGTTCTGACAGCAGTCTAAACAGCAGAAAACTTCTTCCTGGGTCGAAGGTTGTATCTTCTTACTCCAGAAGTCGGCGGGTCCAGGAAGAACTCCTCTTGCTCATCAGGTACCACAGCAGGGCCTTTCTCTGTAGTCAGGATTTCTCGATGGTCAGTCAACACGGCAGGCTCCACCAATCCGGGTTGCACTCTGCGACAATGAAGGGAGTGAATCCAGTTCTTCCGGTTGGTCACTCGGACGGCCGTTCTTGTTGCGAGCAGAATCTGCTCGGGACCGCACCATCGGGGCTCCAGGCCACTCGTCCTCTCGAACGCCTTGATGAGAACGAAGTCACCGGGTCGGAGACTATGACCCTCACCTGTGGACCGGTCAGGGAGTGCTTCTCGAACCTGTTGATGAATAGAAACCAAGTTATCAGTTAATTGTGCCAGATAGTCATTCATCAATACACAAGGTACATCATATACGGAACTTGGTTTGGGCACTCCCCAAATATTCATGGGACGACCAAACACCACCTCATACGGTGTAAGGCCGGTTCGGGAGTGTGGTACTGATCTTATTGACAACAATGCCAAAGGCAAAGCGTCAGGCCAAGTCAGAGAAGTGGAAGCCTGGATCTTTGCTAGTTTAAGCTTCAGTGTTCCATTGTAGCGTTCCACCAAGCCAGCCGACTGTGGATGGAACACTGCATGAAACTTCTTTTTTATCCCCAGACCTCTCAGAACGTACTTGATAACGTCTGCTATAAAATGAGGCCCGTTATCACTCCATAATAGTCTACAAACACCATACCTAGGGAAGAACTCCTTAAGTAGCACCTTTGCTGTAGTCATTGCAGTATTGTCCTTAGTAGGGTAGGCTTCAATCCATTTACTGAAAGCACACACCACTACCAAGACGTACTTTAGATTATTACAGCGTTCAAGTTGGATATAGTCCATTTGCAGGACTTCAAAAGGTGCAGTAGGTATTTCAAATCCTCCTGCTGGAGTCCGTGTTCCTTTCCCTGGGTTGTATTTAAGACAGATCATACAGGTCTGTACCACTCTCTTGGCCGTGCTAGCAATCTCTGGATGCTCCCAAACTTGCGCAAGCAATTTCACAATCGCTGAAGCTCCAACATGTGCTAGCCCATGTGCCATTTGAACCATAGGTTGGACAAAAGCTGTGGGCAACTTCCACCTATCCATTTGTTTGTTGCGCCAACAACCTTCATCATCCAGTTCTCCATTTTCAGACCATTGCTCTCGTTCTTTATCAGAAGCAACTCTCTGTATTTCCCTCACTTCTTTCCTAGCATCATGCCATCGTTCTGCTTGTGACTTCACAACATACATTGAAGTGGAGTCAGGTCTCATTGCAGTTTCTCGTGCTACTTGGTCAGCGAAAGCATTTCCTTGCCCTACTTTGTCAATAACTTTCTTATGTGCACTGCATTTCACTATAGCTATCTTCTTAGGAAATGTCAGGGCAGTCAAAAGATTGTGCACCAGTTCTCCATACATAATTTGTGTTCCGTGTGATGTCAGAAAACCTCTTTCCTTCCAGAGCAGGCCAAAGTCGTGCGCTACTCCGAAAGCATAGCGGCTATCTGTATAAATATTCACACACAATTCTGCACTAAGCTCACATGCTCGTGTCAATGCGATCAGCTCCGCTGCCTGGGCTGATTTCTGTGGAATGCGTGCTGTTTCCACGATAGTATACAAAGTAGTGATGGCATATGCTGCCGAAGTCGTACCATCCGGTAGCTTCAGGCAGGAGCCATCCACCCATAATTCTCCATCTACATCTGAGAAAGGCGTATCCTGGAGATCGATACGACCCTTTGTCTGTTCCTCAGTCACAAAAATACAATCATGTGCTTCTTGTGCCTCAGGCTGAGTCGTCAGGAATGGTAACAATGTTGCTGGATTTAACGTAGCACATCTCCTCAATGTGATATGGGGAGCCAGCAACGTTAGTTCATATCCGGTCAGACGGGCACTTGTTAAATGCTGCGTCTTTGTTTGATTCAAAAGGGCGTCAACAGCATGGGGAACCAACACTAACAGCTTGTGAGATAACACTATTCCCTCACTCTGACGTATTGACACAGCTGTCGCTGCGACCGAACGAAAACACCCCGGCAATGCCCGAGCGACAGGATCGAGCAATGCCGAGAAATATGCACACGGACGCTGCCTGTCCCCGTGCATCTGTACTAACACAGATGACGCACATCCATCTCTCTCATGTACATATAATGTGAAAAGTTTCGTGTAATCAGGAGTGCCTAACACTGGTGCTGAACAAAGGGCCCGACGTAACTGTTGGAAAGCGTTTTCACATTCATCTGTCCAAGGAAGGGGAATTGGAGTGTCTTTTGTCAATAGCGCTAACAGTGGTTTGACTATATGTGAAAACCCCAGTATCCACTGCCTACAAAAGGACGTAAGACCCAAAAATGCTCGAACATCTTTCTGTGTAGAAGGTGTTGGTGTGTCCAGGATGGCTTGGATACGATCTGATGTAAGTGCACGCCCCTCCTTAGACAAAAGGTGGCCTAGGTAGGTCACCTTAGGTCTACAGAATTGCAATTTCTTCATAGATACCTTATGATTGTGAGAAGCCAAAAAGGAAAGCAAGGACAACGTACAAGTCTCACATTGCTCAGGGGTGTCAGCAGCCAACAAAATGTCATCGACATATTGAATAAGCACTACCCCCTCAAGCAAGACAAAGGAATCCAACTGTCTTTTCAACGCCTGACTGTAGATACTAGGGCTCTCAGTATAGCCCTGTGGAATTCTACAAAATCTATACGATCGATTATTCAAAGTGAAGCCGAAAAGGTAACGGCTATCAGGGTGAATAGGGATCGAAAAGAAGGCGTTCTTCAGGTCGACAACCGAGAATGTTGTCGCTGTTGGTGGAACCAAGGTAAGGAGTGTCGTGATGTCAGAAACAACAGGGTATTGGGGCACCACTATCTTGTTCACCTCCCGCAAATCAATAATAAATCGATATACCCTAGTATCAGTGTCTTTCTTCAAGATTGGTAAAATAGGACTGTTACAAACATTGTATGGGACTTCTTCCACCACCCCCACTCGGATGAGATCCTGCACAATCTGTATGAGCGCCTCCTCACCCTCCTGTGAAATCCTATATTGAGGCAGGCGTGGTAACACAGCTCCCTCCTTCACACTAATGTGAACCGGAGGAATGACCATCTGTCCCACATCAGTGTCTGAAGTAGCCCACAACGTGTGAGGTAAAGAGGCTAATGCAGCACTTTCAGCGACCATACACACTCTCTCTTTTGCAGGGTAATTGTCATTTAAAATCACGCGTACTCCTTCAGGGGAGCAGCGGATTGTGGCTCTAAAATGTTTCAGCATGTCTAGACCCACAATGTTGTCAGGCGTGTTTGAGCAAAGCAAGAATGGACATGGTGCTGTAAATTTGTCGACATGAAATGCAAGGGGTTGGGATAATGGGCTAAGAGAAGGTGTTCCATCGAACCCTACAGATGTGATCGTTAAGCCAGACAGGGGAGCCCTCGGAACCAATTGTTTAGACAAAGCGCTACGAGTAGCCCCTGTATCAACCAAAAACTGATCAGTAGAACCCAAAACATGTGCTGTAACATAAGGACCCCTCTGATCTACTGGTACTTCAACTGATTCCTCCCCCCATCCTACGCAATCCTATGCATATTGGGAATCATGACTTTCGGGGTGCACATAGTCAGACATCTGATACTGATTTCGTCTATCAAAGGTATTAGACCCTCCTTGTTGTTGCTCCCTAGATTCGAATCTAGCCCTGTCATTTAGGTTACCTCGTGGGCCAGAAAACCCCCCACGATTTCTCCCAAAACCTCTACCCCGTCCCATAGCCCTGTGTTCTCGCGCTAAAGGACACTCATTGGCCCAGTGGCCTCGTTGCTTACAATATGCACATTGATCTTTAGCCAAGTCTGTGCGGTTATATGTAGGATCATAAAAACCCCGACCACCTCTATTATTTCCTCTCTGGGGTGGTCCATACACTTGTGCTAACATAACTTTGGTTTTCAAATCCTTAGATTTCTTATCTTCATTACTTTTTGCTTCTAATTCCTGACGCTCGTAATACTGAGCCATAGTCAGGAGGGATGCCGGAGTCGAAGTCGTCCAGGAGCTTTCACTCGCTTTCAACCGAGCTGCTACTCCCGGTAATACATTTGAAACATATTTGTCTACAAACAGATGTCGACCCGTGTCATCCGTCAGAGACTGACCACTAAAATCATGAAAAGTTTCTTCAAATCGCGTAAAGAAGTCAGAAACTGATTCATCTGTCTTTTGCTTGCAAGATGCTAACATAGTCCAGTCAATCTTTTTAGGGGGAATAATCGTCTTTAATTTAATCAAAATAGCAGCAGGGAGGTCTAGAATGAGCTGGGGTGGTTTCTGCGCAGGTTTCCTAGCTCTGTCCTCCTCCTCAATGTCTTCCCATTTAGCTTTAAACGTCACTAAATCATCAATTTTCCGTACTGATCTCCACATGTCAGGGGGTAATATAAGACCAAAGAATAAATCAACGTCAGCTAATGTCATAGTACAAGAATTCAAAGCCCCCTCAACTTCCTCATAAAAGGCAGCAGGATTTTTCCGTGGGTCAGGTAACGCTTTCTTTAAGGCCATAACATCCGCTCTATTCCAAGGAGTATATACCCAATTATAGATAAAATACCCTCGGGCATCAGCTGAATCTTTATCTGAACTAGTACCTGCTCCTTTAGGAGGAACATACAAAGGCGCTGCCTCTCGCATAGGTTTAACATGCACAATATCGACCTTATCTGAAGAAAAGATAGATGATTGTTTCCCGTCGCCACTCAAACCCGTCTCTTTGTCGTCCACCGTCTTTCGTCGTTTTTCTTCTCGTAACCGAGACGCCTCATCCCGCAATACGAATAACCGTCGAACTGCATCAGCTGCCTGGGAAGGAGAAAAGAGACCTTTACGCAATTCTTTCTTATCTTGTATTATGTCATCAGGTTCAAGAACAGGAGAATATTTTCGAAAAGCCCCGACTACTTCATCAGAAAAGGTTTCAAGAAAATAAATTATTTCCCTGTCCGGCCATTTTTCAAGAGACAACAATATTTCAGCAAGAGGAATTGTACCCTTAAGAATACGATAAGAAATTTGTCGGAGCTCCGCCATACGATCAGATGTTAGCTTAGACCGCGTGTCTACCTTATCTTTAAATGATCCAGAATCCTCATCTTCCCCTTTCGGAGCAGACGGGCCAGCATACGGAGGCGGAGAACGATCTAGTAATGAAAAATCATCATCAGAATTATTAAGGACAGGATAAAGAGGCCGACGAATGGGATATTGGCCAGATATCTGCAATCTACGTTCCTTTTCCCGTTTTTCTTCCGCATCTTTTTGTTCACGTTGTCTCATTTCTTGCGCCTTCTCACGCACATTCTTCCTTTGCTCTTTCTCAATCAGCGCATGTTCACGTTTCTCACGCTCACGTACTTCTTTCACCCACATTCGCACACTCTCAAACATATCTTGTCTCGCTCGGCGCTTACACAGGCACTGTTCCACATACTCAATTTTGCGCACATCAAACGAACCATACAAAGGCCATCTCAACTCAGGATCCTTCTTGGTATACTTCCTCCACAATGTGCTGTACATTATAGGGGAAAGACCAAACTTAATGTACATATCCCTATTCGGCGTCCCTTCTGGGGGAGCCAGCTGCGATTCTTCAAGACTTAACCGGTTTCCACAGCAGCACCACTTACGTAGTGCGCTAAAAGTAGACATGCTAGAAATAGTGCGAAATACGCAATATTATACAGAAAAATGGCACTTAATCGTTGCGCCGCTCACAACCATATGTTGGAGAAAAATCTCCACATTGCCTACCTATATGTGTTGCAACGCATATATACCCATATTCATAATCATAATATGATCGATCATCCAAACATCTCCATATCCATATCCATATCCATAAGCCACAGCGGGCGTATCCTAAAACTGCCTTGCTAATCACTGGCTACCATAAACACTCACAGTAATTACCATACATTGGTCCTTACCAAGCACGAGCGTCCAGATTCCACTTGCCAAGTTCCACAATTTGCTCAAACAGCTTATCCACAGCAAACCGACAGAAGAGGTCTCAGTCGAAGACCGGCGCCACCCAGATGGTCAGATCGGAAGGAAGGAAGAAATACCTCAGGATGCCAGGACTAAAGACGCCGCTGGCAGTGATCACTTCCCCGGCAGAGTTCCACTCCTTCGTCACGACCAGTCCTTCGAGCCTCCGAGTCGCCGATGAGCCCCACGTGACGGGCGCCAATTGATGAGTTCAGGCCTCAGCAAGGCCCAAAGGTACCGAAAGGGTTCGCCCTTCTGTGTACAAAGTCCTTAGACTTACAAATGAAGTTGGCAAGGAAACTGGAAATACAAAAACATAGTTTAATAAACCTTTAAAGGTGGTGATACAACCTCCACAACACTTCTACAGTATTGTACAGAGTAGCACACTGAATACAAGCACATGGCCCCTTTTATACACAGTGGAAGGGGTTCAGCTTACAGCTTAGACAGAGGTTGCAACCACGTAAGGACATTTCCAAATATATCAGTGGGTGGAGCTAACAGTATTTCTAGAACATGGGAGGGCTATGCTAATAAGGAACAACTGTTACTTCTGCTGAGCATGCGCTACACTCTCAAGAAGGACTAATAATAACTGTTGCTAGGTAGAATCCACAGTGTAACTGGCAGAGAGGTAGGACAATCAGAACATTGAGCACATGGCAATGTAGGGCATGAAAAATGGCGGACTCGAAATACAAAATGGAATCCCTATACTAGATATTTGGACTGATGCATTATGGCTTCAGCTAATGCTTAATAATACCGTTGTTTTATTTACAACATCCCTGTCCCAATACACATCTGCTTTGTCTGGGGAGGGACAGGAAACCTATTGTCCAGGCCTCCCCTGTCGGAGTTTCGTCCAGCAGCAGGAGGTCACACTTGTGTCTGTGGCAGCAGCATCCATTTTGTGATGCTGGGGCTCTGTTTAACTTTAACCGGGTAAAGCAGTAACATACATGTCTTTTCCCTCTAGAAGGGTGGAATGCTACCCCCGCCGCCAGAATTGGCGGGGGATAGTATTCCAAAGTGTTTGACACCTTACACGACATGTTTTGAAAAAGCCAAACCAAAGTTAGCATTAACCGCGAGGATTATAATG
Source organism: Lissotriton helveticus (assembly GCF_964261635.1). Taxonomy (NCBI): domain Eukaryota; kingdom Metazoa; phylum Chordata; class Amphibia; order Caudata; family Salamandridae; genus Lissotriton; species Lissotriton helveticus. The sequence continues at coordinate 323,461,688 of NC_136057.1, forward strand.
CACTTAAGAGTATATGGTATGGCCATATCATAGAACAGCTATAAGGAGATGATTCCGAAAGCTGCAGAGGGGCTCAGTCCATGCTAGGGCACCCTCTCACATAAAACCAAGCACTCTGCCTCCAGGATTGTCGAGGCCTATCATAGGAGTGACTGATAGGTGCATATGTGTCTACATATAAGGTAGATATAGGTATACTATATTTAAGTGAGGGGTGATTACACCACCTTACCCAAGCTGAGTGATCAGCCTGTGGTGTCAGTTTGGAGGGCCAGCCAGGGTTGGCATAATACATGCTGCATATCCCCTGGTAGGCCTTGGATGCACCTATGCCCTGGGTACCTATGGTACACTATACAGGGGGTCACAAAGGTGACCCAATACCCAATCTGGTATGTACCTAAAGTACATGGTATTAATTTAGAGAGAGAACAGCTGGGCTGTGGGTCTGATTAGCAGTACCACAGCCACACTAAAGTCGAAAAACCAGAAAATCACAGCAAAAAGTGGGGGTGACCATAGGAAGCAGACCCTACTCTCCTACATCCATTTTGAAAGCCCCTGTCTGTTCATGCAGAAGAAGGGGGTCGTGTTTTCGCAGACAGTGGACATGTATCAGGAGAGATGCAGGAGGGAGAAGACATAGCCAGTGGAGTGAGGACAAAGGAGACAAGGCTCCTATAGGCATTTGACTACGTCATTTTCATGGGAGGGGCTGCTGATTAGTTTTCCTGTAGCGCTACAACTTGGTGAGAAGTGGGATGTAGGGGACTGCAGTCTTTGTTGTTTAGAGTGAGACTGGTCTTTTAGATAAAACTACCCTTTTGTCTCCTTCCTAATCACTGTCTTTCTGGCTGTTCATGGCCCGATGCAGACAATTCACACATCTTTGTGCCTTTGTTGCAGATGCTCCAGACTGGAGTCTACCCCGCTGTGACGAGCATCACTCTACACAAAGGCTGTGTCTGCAGAACAGGGTAGAGAGGCAATTGTAGTCAGTCTAAGAAATAGTGTGGGTAACCATTTATGAGCCATGTGCTTTAAAGCACTAGTAATTATTACTTTAACTTCAGTCACCAGCCTGTTATGTTGTTTATGCTGCATATCATAGCATAGAGGTAAAATATAACCTGTTTGAAGGCTAAAATTAAATCTTTTTCGCAGCAGCGATTCAAATCTTGCTAAAAATAGCCTTGTGTGCCCTCTGCCTTAGTCAAATTCAGTATGCTGTTTGAGTAGGTCCTTTTCCTGGGAAGCCTGGCCTGTCACCTAATGATCACCTGGAATTACTGAGAAGAATCAGCCTTTTAAAGAGAAGAAGTGTCATGGTCCTAAAGCAAGGCCTATCATAGGATCGCAAATTGATTATTGTAACTACAAAGGATAATATTCAGAATCTCCTGTCTCTACTAGGAACAAGGAACAGCTACAACACAGTACATTATCCTAATCTTGCATATGCTTCATTGACTTGCTGTCAATGCCAAAGTGAAGGTTAGAGCTTGCAATCACTGACACAGCCAGTCACAGCTCGATGCTAGAGTGTCTTAGGAAAAGCACTCTGTTGCACAATCTAATCTGCAGCAATTGTACCAGCCTGTTCACGGCAGGAGCCATGCTGCTTGCTCTGCATGCAACTGTAGTACTGAATAGCAGTAGTGGTGAATAGTAATTTGCATGAGCCTAGGAACTTAATTAAAAATTGGCTGAACCTTTAACCTGGACCTTTAATTACACACTTGGATACACAATGAGGGATTGTTTAGCATTATGTAAGACCTGATAATGGATGGATAACATACTGTGGAACATTGAGTAGGACTTTGCATTTATATACACTTAGTACCCGTAGGGCCCTCATTATCGTTTGTGCGGAAAACTGTGGAGAATTTACCATAAGTGATGAATACTATTACCCAGGAGCGGCCGGTGCAGGTAAGAGCAGTGGGCCGGTAGGGCTGGGTTGGGGGGAATTCGACAGATGACCACAAGGGACACTTAAGTAAATAATTAATTTTCCCTTATCGTCGTCTGTTGAAAAAAGAAACACCCAGCCCCAGTGCCCCACCGCTCTTACCGCCATGGACCGAAGCTGCTATTACCTAATGGTGAAGTATGTACCATGTGTGGTAAATACATCCTATTCTGAATTTTCAACTTGAAAATGATAACATGTGGAATTGTTTTTTAGCACACTGAATTCTCCATAGTTGCTTATTTTCAGGGTCTTTTGCCCAGAAACATTTTGGCTGGTTTGACCAGACAGAATCCATCAGGGAAAAAACTGCAAGGATGTGGTAATTAGCACATAACTCATACATCTGATCACTTTGCAACCTCCTTTTGGCATAGGGATTGGAATTTGGACCTAAACTGGGGCGGAAGAGTGTTGCATTCGTTTTGTGGGAAATGTTTCCATTGGTGTATGATGGTCACCTACGTTAAGTTATTGTGTTATGGGATGCAGTGCTTAGCGGTGAAGTACATGAGGAAGTCTGAGCGATAGATGCATAATCTGCAGTTTGAAGTATGCTGGCAAGAATAGTCTGCACTGCAGGTCCCTTTGTGCTGGTTCTAATTACTATATATGAATCCAGCCCATTTTTTTGAACATTGATTGCTGAATTAGGTTTGCCCACTGCAATGTGATGGTGCTGGACAGGGATCATAGAAGAGAGATGATGTCAGAGCTCTGCCTGGACGGATTGCCCTATACATGATTGACTTACTGCCCTTTATATGACTGGTCACAATAGTGACAGGGGAAGTTAAGGATATATAGCTGGTCAGACCCTGCAGTGTCAGACTATGTTAGAGTCCTCTTGTGGCCAGCATTGCTTGGCAGATCTCTTTATAATATGGCTGTACCATCATAGTCTGCCTGTCCAGTTGTCGTAGAGTGGTTATCTGCAGCCAGGTACAGGATAATGACTTCTAGATGAGTTCCACCGCTGTTCTGTCTTATGTGCAATCTTTTGGAGCGTGATTCCCCTTGAGATTCGAGTCCAAACCTCATTAATAGTTTCAGGAAAGCTTGCACGACCTGGATCCACCCACACATCATTTAAAGGCTGATCACTCCTGGTGCAGATCCTGTTCTCTGCTTTTTAGAACCAAGAGGTTCCCATGGAGTATCACTCTGCTTTACAAAACCTCAAAATAAATAAATTAAATAAATAAATCAGGGCTAATATGGTACAGGTGTTTATCAGATGGCCTTACTTGGCTACAATTGCATGTGGAATCTCTGTTTGGCACAGCAGCATGTGTATATTTACTACAATACGTAGGTGTAATTTTCCACTTTTTTGCTGTTTACTATTTCCGAGTGGAGATTTATAACAAAGTGTAAACTTACGGGTGTCCACTCAATTAAATCATGGAGTAGAGCCTCCTATAACACAAGTTATGAGTGTAAACTTACAACCAGTAACTTTTCATATCTTGGTCGAGGTCCCAGACACTAAGGTCAAAATCTCAATATGGGAAAGTATAAGAACAATTAGTAAAGATTATTATTCTTTATAAAATGTTTTAAACTATTTTAATGTATAAAATAGAAGTAATTCATTTTAAATATTTATCCATAACCTAGAACTAATGAAACAAAATGTTACGGCACATTACCTCATCAAATTATTGAAAAAATAATACTTTTATTTTATAAGTAATATTTTTTTAAATAATAATTTTTAAAAAAAACACCCTCACTAGCATTTTTTGTTTTATTTATTATTTTGTGCATTTTGTTACGATGTCTTTAATTAATTGAAATGATTGTCAAACTAATTTAATTAATTTAATATTAGGTACCATAGGGTGCTGTTTTTTTTATCCCTGTCAATATTTTCAATGGGTGTGTGTTAGTGCTTGGCCATGATTGGTGATTCATATACTCCAAGGCTGGGCTGGAGTACATTTACACTTGTTTTGACACCTTTTTGCTGTAGTAACTTTAGAAGTGTAGTTTACAAATTACAAGGGTTTTACTCTTTTGGGGTGCGTGTGTTCGTATCAGCATCCATAACCATAACCCTCCATAAGCCCCTTCTTAAATTTCCCTAGGCCCCTTTGCATTTAGGAGTAGATACTCCCCATTTTCCCATGTCCTTGTCCTTACCATATTTAGTATTGAAACGTCCACCTATGTGTGGAGATGTCTTCACCACCATGGCGTAGATCGCCACACAGAAAAGGCAGAAAAAGTAGAAATGGAGGTCTCGGGCCATAACTTTGGATATTGCATATTGTAGTAAATAAACTGTACTACTATAGTACCACTTTACATACTATAAAATGCAGTTTGTGAATCAGACCCACTGTGTTCTTGTATGCAGCAGATCAACACTGGTAGGGAGTTCTAGAAATTGGCTGTTTGTACCGATAGAGAGGATCCACCCACGGTCTCTTTATTGTAAGGTGGTACGATGATACTGGGGGCTAATCTGAAGCACAGTTGTCGGTTTCATTTATTTAGTTGAAATAGTGTTCCCTTTCCATGGGAGGTTTCATAAACCAGGTATCCAGGGGAGTGCTTGCAGGATTGGTGTCCTATGCTCCTGTGGGGGAGGAGAAGAATGAGGAAATTTGCTGCAGTATTCTGGATTTTCTATTAGAATATTTAAAATTAATCCAGGGACACTCAGGAAAAATCCATTTTCATAGGCCAGCTTCGATATCACACGCGTGAGAGTGGCCTGTAGCTATCATTGATATGCAAGGTAGGGATGACCCAACTAAAGCTTTCGATAGTGTGAAAGGTGCTTCTACTGACTTTGTTGACATGTGGAATCAGAGATATGAGTCCATGATCACACCTAGGTTACTCACCTCTTTTGATATGGTTGATGAGGCATCAATTTCCCCTTGGACATATGTATGTCGGCTGAGATTTATGCCATTTCCCACAAGTCATGATTCAAGTATTTGTAGTGTTAATCTTCAGGTGGTTATTCATCATCCAAGTATATGTAGCGCTGAAGCAGTCATTAAGCCCTAATTTGTGTAGATTTCTGAGCTAACCATTTTAAGGATGAGAGTATGAGAGTATATCATTTGCGTAGTTGCAATATGAGAGATGGAAGGATTTGATCAGGTCTGGTAGGGGACTAATGTAGTCATTGAGTAGGAAAGAAGAGGTTATGGATCCTTGAGGGATCCCACAACGTTTGGTGTGAGGTGCAGATATGAAAGGTGATCTGAATACCAGGTGTTTCCTGTCATTGAGGTAATAAGCAAACCATTTTAGTATTTTGTTCCCATATACCTACATAATGAAGCCTCCGTAGGAGAATCTGGTGGTAAACTGAGCTAAATACTTTTAATAGATTCAGGAGTAGTATGGCAGCTCCTCCGTTCTTGGCCACTGTGAGTTTTTATATCATTCCACATAGATATCAGGGTAGAGTCCAGGTCTGAATTCAAAATGTTATCCTCAGTAAAGTTAGAAAGTTGTGTGGACTGCTCTTTCAAATAATTTACTCAGAAACATACAGGCACATCATTGGAAAATCAGTCTATGTTCAACTTCAAGATCATTTCAATGCTAACCATATCTGGTTTTAGACCACGGAGCACCTAGAGACTGCTCACTTACACACTGTGAGTGATGCCCTCTTGAACATAGATAAATATGACACTGTCTCCTTATATTGCTGGCCCTCTAAGTTGCCTTTAACACAGTCTACCATCTCAACCTCAAATGCACCCCGGAGTCTCGAATGGGATTCTTCAGCAATGTCCTTCACTTTTTCTCCTACATTTCCAAGCAACACCATTTTGTTTACAATGGCGCCTACAGTTCGTAAAAGATCCATTTCACCTGTGGAGTCCCCCAGGGTTCCATATTGCCCCTTGTTACCTTTAAACTTTAAACGCAGCCATGTGGTGCTCTACTCACTGATAACAGCACCAAAATTCACCAAGATGCCAATGATACATAGCTTTACTTGAGAGTCTCCTGTGCGTTATACATTCATTGCCTCAAACACTGCTTGTAAGTCATCCACACCTGAATACCCAGTGCCTATCTGAAGCTTAATCCAACCAAAACAGAATTCCTATTATTTGTCAAAGATAAGAATCAAGATAAAGCACAAATCTCGCTCAATGACATGAACCTTTCACCGAATGCAAAGTCACTTGGATTCACACTAGACACCAATCCTACCCACAAGGAACACATTGCCAAAAAAACAAAGTGGCCTCGTACCAGCACTCTCTACAAAGTAAGTCAAACGGTTTCTTCTGAACTTCTGCTCAAGCTCTTGTCCTCTCTTTTCTGGATGGTGGAAATGGCCCCCCAGACTCCACACTGCCAACCTGTAGGAGCATCCTACACACAAACAGTATGTCCCAACCAGTGCCTGATTAATTATTATCACATCACCCCAGTCCTGAATGAAACACGTTTAGCTCACACCATCTTCAAAACCAGCTGCATCATGTACATAGTTATCACAACAAACATCCCCACTTATAGCACACAAGCTCACCATTTCTGGCTGTTCTCGGCACTCCTGCAGCCAGAACACTATTAGATTGCAGACTAAAAAGTATAAAAAGAAAAAAGAAGCATGTTTTTCCCATCTATTCACCTAGGACCTGGAACAGCATCCCTATATGTGTGGAGTGGTGTGGCTCACTGGTTAGAGGCGGCAGACCCGGAAGCAGAGAACGGCCCGGGACCAGGGTTCAATTCCCGACGCGGCAGGGTCGTGGACCAGGGTCAGCGGACTCGATAATTCTTGCCTCGGTGCCTACTCTAACCAGGGATCACACTCGGCAACTCTGGGCATGAGCTTGCCTCATCTCTACAATGGCCCCCCACATTCGCCGGGGATGCCTGGTTTCACCTTGGAGATACCCAGTAGGGACCATCTCACAGGGATAGCCAGGATGGGTTCCCCAGCGGTCTACAGCGCCACGACACCTCAGGGCAGCAGTGTGCTTTACAAGACACATACATACATACATATCCTTCAGGATCACCCAAACACTGCTCTGACTTCTGAAAGAGTTGAATACTTACCTCTTTAACATACTCTACGTCATAATGAATGAACGGCCCACAGCCCAGCGTCTTCTCCTATTACTCATGGACTTAAAAAGAGTTGTGCAGAATGCTTATAGATACTTCTCTTGCATAGGTTACTCTTAGAATACCGTTAAAGATCTTTAGTCGTGATTGGGCTTAATGTGTTCCTGATGGTCTACTTGTGTTGATGTCATAGAATCCCTTTTTTGGAAAGGACATGGAAGGGGCTAGGGATGGTAGATTTGTGCCCATCTGAACAGAAATCCTATCAGGTTGCGGATGGTGTGTTGGGTGATTTGTCCTTAAGGTAGTTTTCTAGTTCCCCTATTTTTGATATGAATACTATAGCAATTTGTGTTGCAAAAAGCTTGAGATGGAGCTGACTGTGAACCCTGGTAACACAGTATTGTGGAATTACCCGGGATCTAATGCAGTTCCTTTGACAGACAGTCACTCTCTATGATGCGAGTGGAGTAGTGGTGTCTTTTAGTGGTCCTGATGGTTGCTTTGTAGTGACACAGTATAATCTTGTCATTTTCCTCCCTCAATTTGTCTCCATTTGCATTGTAGTATGTGGAGTTGTGTTTTCATCTCTTTGATCTTGTCATTGGCTCATGAAATCATTTTTAGGGTTAGCCCACGAAGAGGATTGTGTGGTATCTGGCAGTCCAGCTCTGTTGAAATCCTTTTGCAAGAGGAAGGCACATTCTTTGGACACCTATTGATTGGTGTTTTTTCAAGGTAAAGTGCTGACAGGTCCAGTTTTTTTCCATTTTTCCAAAGTTGCTCTAGAGCTGTTTTTGAAGGAGATTATATCATGGACACTCCAGATGACTGAGGTGTCATCAATCACTGATGCACTTTGAAGTGTCAAGAATATGACTTCCAGTGTACAACCAATGGTATCTGAGGGACCTCATATGAATTACTGAAGATTGATAGCCTCTAGGTAGGATTTAGTAACTGCAGTTGCTGTTAGATCCTCTTTGTCGAACCAGATGTTGAGGTGTTCTCAGATGTAGACATTGGGGTTATTTTGTAGAGTCTTGTCCCTGTGTCCAGTAGTGAGGCATTACATTTTTATTTGCTGGGAGATTGTTTGTAAACCAGGTGGAAAGAGTAAGTGAAGTTTTGGGTGGGATGAATCTTACCACTAGGTATTCTCAGTCTGTCATGCTGAAGTCATCAATGCAGGATATGTTTTATGATTTCTTAAGGATCTTTGCTAGGCCTCCTCCAGTCTTGTTGCTGAGCCAGGTTTCCTTGATGCAGGGGAGATCTGGGGATGCTTCTGAGAGACTATTTTATGTTATGTTATGTTATGTTATGTTGATTTGTGGCATGCACTATCATTCAAGATGGTATCCTGGAGCTCAGCAGGTAAGAGTCTTGTCAAATCCAGAGCCTAGTAACACCACTCTAGAAGCCAGGTCTTCAGCTTCTTGTGGAATTCAGGAAGTGAGGAGGAGGCAGTTATGTGTAGTGGCAGTTTGTTTAACACTCTAGGAGTGATGTAGGAGAATGCTCGACTGCCGGATCTTATGTTTCATATGCGTGGGATGTGGGCGAGTAGGAGTCTGGATGACCAGAGGTATCTGGAAGGTTTGTGAAATCTGATGTTGTTGAGGTATGCAAGGCTAGTGTTATGTAGTACCTTGAAAGTGTGGGCAAGGAGTTTGGATTGTGATCATTTGTGTATGTGGAGCCAGCGGAGCTGGTGTGATGTGAGAGCGGTGTGGGAGGTTGAGAGTGATTCTAGGTGTAGGGTTCTGAATGGTCTGTAGTCTTCTGGTGAGATTTTCTCGTAGCGATGTTGGCCACCAGTTGGAGTCCCACGCTGAAGTTCCTGAATATCATAATTTCGGTCTTGTCGGTGTTCAGCTTTAGACAGTTAGGGGCATATTTACCAGAATTATGGCACAGGAAAGCAAATTACCTTGCTGTGCAGCCCTGAGTTACAGGGAAAGGGCAGGAATGCACCATATGTTCCAATACAATGCATTCCTGTTCTTTCACCCTGCACTGGCACTGTTTCGACAGCCTAGCATCAATGCAGGCACCCTTGCACCATGTTGCATTACTGGGAGGAAAAAACGAAGAGAAATAAGCATATTTCTACTTTTTACACCTCACCTAGGGAGGCGTACCATTTCGCTGCATTCTAGTTCTTGTAAATATGGGATATTATAAAAAACCATGGGAGTTGCATGGGAACACCCCCCGCAAATCTCATTGAATTTCTCCATTGCGCAGTAAGGCAATGCAGCGATTTGCACTGCATTGCATTAATCCATGTTTGTGAAGTCATTCAAAGCTACGCAAAGTTGGTTGGTTGATAGCTTTATTTCGATATGCAGATATCTTAAAAGCATTACATACATATTTAAAACTGCAAATCCTCAATTTAAAATTACATTCGAAGATTGAAACAAGTACAAAATACCAATGCTACATACAAATAAATTAGTTTAAAAATGGATTAAATTGAAATAGACAGTCTTTTAGAGCGAATCAACCAAGCCCATCTTAAAAATTTGGAGACACCACAGACCATCGGGGGGGAGGTATTAGTTAATAAAATACGTAGCGCCACCAAATGCTGGCGTGTCCCTAATAGTCTAAAAAGAGGTTTCAGCCAACACCTCCTTGGTCGGGAATAGTCAGGGCATTCAAAAAGGATATGTGCCACAGTCTCAAGCCTTGTAGAACAGAGGGCACAAAATGGTGATAGCTGCACAGGCATTTTCCATCTGGAAAGGAGAACCCCTACGGGGAGAGTGCCCACTCTGAACTTAAAGTAAAGAGCCCTATCAGCCCTATCAGGTCCAGAAAGGGTTCATAGGCCACCACGTCCTTAGTTCTTAGAAACACTGCGGTGGAATTGCAGTGTCGGGGGTTTGCGATAGTTGAGAGGAGACCCATTCCCAATAAAGTTTTTTCAGGGTATCTTTGGGTGGGGCAGATTTTGTTGCCCAAGAAGCCCCCAAACCCAGTTCCCCCAGGAGATTTTTTATGTCCCTTAAACACTTAATCTTGTGCCAACCCCCCATTCCCATCACCTCGGACAGGCCATCAGCATAAGATTTCAGTTCTGGAACCCTCCACAAGCGGGCCCATAAAAGCAGTGGCCGAAGGCGAGCCTGGTCCCCGATAGATTTACAGCCCACGTCCAAGAGCACTGGAACTGTTGGGGTGCTCAGGGGGAGAGCCAACAGGTCTTTTAGGAATTTGCTCTCCGACTTGGATAAGACTTCCAAGTTACAGAGGCCCCATAGCTCCGCTCCGTATAACGCTGCAGTGATTCCTCTTGCTTTGTAGATATCAATTAGTGGAGCCACAGACTGTTTTGAGGAGGCGCGATACTCCCTTAGCAGCACCCCCCCCCCCACCCTTTTGTGGCTAAGGACCATCTTGTTGATGTGGGGGGACCAGTTCATGGCATCGCTCATGCGTATTCCCTAGTAATCGAACTCAGAGACTTTCTCGAGAGGGACAGTGTTCAAGACTGGGGCACGTCCTAATTTCCGTGGTGGGTGCATGATCAAATATTTAGTCTTGTCCACGTTAATCACCAAACCCCTTGCTGAACAAAATTCCTGGAATCGATTCAGAAGCTTCTGGAGACCCTGGGGAGTTTTGGCAATGAGAAGGGTATCGTCTGCAAACAACAGCGTAGGGATCCGTACGCCCCCCAGGGACGGTGCATCTGCTGGTTCTTGAAGCAGGTGCTCTACCACACCATTAACATACAGAGAGAATAGTGTGGGAGCTAGTGTGGGAGCTAGCACACATCCCTGTCGGACGCCCCTGCTGACCGGGATCCTATCAGTCTTTTCCCCACTCTGGCCCCAACGCACCTGGGCGTAGTTATCAGTGTGGAGTCTAATCAGAAGCTACAGAATATAGGGGGGCATACCAAGTCCATGCAGGACCCTCCAGAGTTCTTCCCTAGGAACCAGGTCAAAGGCAATCTTCAGGTCAATAAAGGCCAAGTAAAGACTGCCCTTGCCCAGCGCCACCACCTTCCAATGCAATAGCATCAGTCTGAAGACCTGTTTAATGGTCCCTGTGCCTGAGCGGAATCCCGCCTGAAATTCAGACAGGATACGATTTTCTTCCACCCAATGAAGGATCCTCCCCAGAATCACCTTTCCTGCCACCTTTTGTGTCGAGTCAATCAGACTTATAGGCCTGTAGTTCCCAGGGGTGTCCCGACATCCCTTTTTAAATATGGGGACAACCTCTGCCCCTTTCCAGGATTCAGGGACAGGTCCTCCCTCCAAGATGGCATTCAGGAGGGTGGTTACCAGTTTGCCCCATTCGTTCGGGTAGGCTCGAAGTAAGTCCCCTGGGAGCCCATCAGGGCCGGCTGCCTTCAGGGGTACCAGGGACTTAATGACATTCTCAACCTCTCGTGAAGTAAAGGGGTCGAGAACACTGTCCTCTGCCAAAAGTGCAAGGGAAAATGGCGCGTTAAGGGACCCCTCCACCGGTGAGTATAAGGACCTGAAGTGATTAAACCAGATCTGGGCCGGGATAGTACAGGTCCTCAATGTGTCATCGGGTCTGTTCCTAGATCCCACCAGATTCCAAAAGCCCCTGGCATCCTTTCCTTGACTAGCATGCAAAAGGTCCGCCCAATACTTTTCCTCCCACTCCTTTTTTGCTATTTTTAGGGTTTGGGTGTAAATCTTTCTGGCCGACCTGATCCTAGTTTGGACTTTGATTTAACTGCTTCCACCAGTGCTTTTTTGCTTGCCCCACATTTATGGGTATACCATACCTCTCTTTTCTTTGGGTGGGCCCGAGTGTTATCCCCTGTAAAGCTAGTCGGAGCAATAAACAAATTGCTTATAGCTATGGTCAGGTCGCAAAAAGTCCCAAACACATCCTCTGGCCCACCCTCGTGCGAATCCAGTTTACGTAGGGCTGTGGCCAGAAGAAGTGTTATAGCTTCAACCTTCTCCACGGATAGGGAGAGCTTTGCCCACTTCAGCCGCCTGCCGCAATTCGAGACAGATGGTTCCCCGAATTTGCCGATGTTACGTGGGCATGGGCCCCTTTTGCCCTCCATCCACCAGGGAGTCAAAGCGAGAGAAAGCAGGTTGTGGTCGCTCTCGGCGGACGTGATAATTACCATGTCCCTCACCGAGCTCCATAGGCACACGTCAAGTAAGATATAGTCGATTCTTGACGTGTGGTTGGGCCTGTTATAGGTGTGGGCACCCGCCTTATCGGAACTTGTCCTCCCATTCAGGGCCCTCAGATCAAATTCCATACAAAGAGTGTTAATCAGGAGTGCCACTTCAGTCCACCTCTTAATCGGGGTTAGCTCCAGAGCCGGGATCCCCCTCCTTTGGTCGTCCTCTCTCAAGTCCATGGTATCGTCTGAGCCGAGGGGCTCGAACGTACAGTTTAGATCTCCCGCGACCAGGGTACATGATTTAAATGGAGATGACCTTAACAGGCCCTCCAGGAGAGCAATAGTGGGCGACTGTCTGCCTCCCTTTGTGCCCCGGGCATAGATGTTATAAATGTTCAAAAAGACACGACCCCGGGCGTCTTTTAGGGTAATATTAAGGAGATCAGGACAATTGGTCTGGTACTCCTCGACTCTACAGTTTAGAGGAGTAGCCACCCAAATAAGGAGGCCACCCGAAGGTCGTCCCCTCCCAGATGCCGGATAGACAGCTGGGATGGAGTAGGAGGAATATCCCACCTTATGGGCGGGCTCCCTGCACCATGTCTCCTGGAAGATACAGATTGAATACTCTTCCACGAGGGTGTTCCAGTCCGGCAGTGCCAGCTTCCTGTCGATTCCAGCCACGTTCCAGCTGAAAATCCTTAGAACTGGATCCGTTACAGCTGGGACGCTGCCGGGCACGGCATCACTGCGGACAACTGCCCTGGCCGGAACGAGAGATCCACTGCCCTCTCCGTTTTTACCCTGCCCCCCACCGGATTTCCGTATGGGAGATGGGGCTAAATGGTTTGTTGTTGGGGAGGATGAGCTAGTCAACAGTACAGTAGAAGTAGGAGAGGCGACCCCACCCGCTTTGGAGTCCTCCAGAGCCGCTTCACAGGCTTCATTGAGTCAGTAGCCCGAAGAGCCCCACTTCCAATTTTGCCCGGCTGCCTGTGTGTTAAACTGTGGGGCCACCGGGAACTCTGGGCGGCCACTGTATCTATGATGTGTCTCAGGATCGGGTGGGCCGTAGTAGTTTGTGACAGGCCGCGGGTAGAAATAAGTTAAATCCACCACATCGATGCCTTGGCCCCCTGCTGGATGGTTATGATTACAGATTGTGTGTGCAACTCTGCTGTCTTGAAAGTTGACTACCACACAATCTCCTTCCTGACGTTTCTTGCTGTGACCTACCCAGCCCACCCTACGTACTCCAAGAATCAGCCCCTCCAGACCCCTGGGTAGTGGTTTATTGGATTTCAACCAGTGCAAGGTTTTATTCTTTAAGGCCTGGTGGGTTTCGAGCTGTGCATCCTTCAAAGGAGGGACATTAACAAGGACAGCAACATATGGGTGGCACTCTGGGGGGAGATGTACAGGTGGGCTCCTTGGGGTCACTTTCGGCAGTATGACAGCTGAGGGACCAGCTCCCTGGTGGTTCGTAGCGGGTTTAGCCTGGGGAGCAGGGCCAACTCCCCTGCCGTTAACCGCTACCTGAGCCATTCGTTTGGGCTTAGCCGAGACCCCTTCAACAGGCAACTTAGGAAGGCCGGATTTCCTGGTTGAGGCTTTAGATGTTTCAAGGGAGCTTGAGTGAACCTGGACAATATGAGTGGTAGTCCTAGAATTAGCTACAGTAGGAGTTGTAGGGGCAAGAGTTGGATCCTTACAGGCTACAGTGGTAGGTGCAGACATTAGTGGAGGTGGAATCTGCACTATATCACTGGGTGCCCGCTTACTCGTGTTCCCACCCAAGCTGTCCTTCCTTGCTCTTGACTGGAGTTTGATTAGAGATTTTAATGAAAAGAATTTGTCCAGTGTGGTCTGCTCAAACCTGTCTAATCTTTCCCCCAGACCCTTAACTTGGTCAATAAGCGGGACTAGTGTGAATTTAATCAGATCCTCAAATTGTTTAAAAGAAGCTGGGACATACGGTATGACCTGCGCAATCTCAGGTGTAGTGCCTAGGGGAGTACGCCCTTCGCCCATCTCTGGGATCACCACAACTGCACCGTTGTCTGATTTGGGGGCCAGGTCCTTAAGAGCACCCTTCCTTGGGCGCTTGTGCAGTGCGGTAAAAACACCCTTCCATAAACTCTCAGCCCTTTTACTTTTCCTTTTTCTTTTTTGGTAAGCTGCGGAGTCATGGGCCGGGGACGGGAAGGTCGGAGCCTGTGGAGAACCTGGGTGTAGCAATGGCAGCTCCTGATCGATGGAGGGGCGCGGCAAATCAGGGCTACGAGGACCCAAGGCCGCAGAACTGCCAGTATGGGATGGCGATTGTGCGACCAAGCTCTCCAGCCTATCGATACTTGCTCTAATAGCGGTCACCCGTGGCTGTTCAGCCAAGCCCAAGGGAAGGGGGGGGGAGGAACATGGGTAGGGGTGGGCGACTGTGCCTGCGCCATAGCCCCAAGCGAGGAGCGTCTGGCTGGTAAGAGTTCCTGTGAAAGACGTCGCTCCGTCATCACAATCTCTTTTTCTATTACAGCCGCTACTCTGGTGATGAATTTGTCCATGGTGCCAACCGTCATGCCCCCAGGACCCTCCCCACCACCTCCCCTTAGTATTTTCCCCAACCGTGTGGACATCGGGGTAGCTAGGCCTGCAGCCAGTGTTCGATTGCCTGCAGAAACTAAGGTATCCAATGACAGAGGGGTGGCCCAGCCCAGCCTCTTACAGCCCCTGACTGCCACAGACTGCCCGCCCTTTGCCCGGGCTTTGCTCGGCGTCCCGCTACGCGGTTCCGGCCCTTAATGAGGGGGCGTTGCGGGCGGGGGGCGTGTTGTCCAGGGTGCGCGGCGGCAATTTCCGGCGCTGCACAGGCTCCTGGACCGTGTAGTCCCTGGCGCTTGCTCCGCCTCCCTGGAGGTCCTCGTTGCTCGTTGCTTCCAGTGGCCGGTAGTGAAGAAGACTCTAGCTGCCCCTCGCTATCCACACGATGCGGCACCCGTGGAGTGGGTGCGGCGAGAGGTGGAGTCGGGATAGCGGTACCCCCTCAGGGGAGGGGATAGAGGGTCGGCTCCGGTCAGTCCCCACAGGTCCCCGCGCTGAAGGAGCCACAGGTATGTTCAGGTTTGGTGTCCCACCTGTTTGGCAGAGCCCGTGGCCTTTTGCACCTGGCCGGGCGGGGGGCGTGTTGTCCAGGGGGCGCGGCGGCAATTTCCGGCGCTGCACAGGCTCCTGGACAGGGTAGTCCCTGGCGCTTGCTCCGCCTCCCTGGGGGTCCTCGTTGCTCGTTGCTTCCAGTGGCCGGTAGTGAAGAAGACTCTAGCTGCCCCTCGCTATCCATACGATGCGGCACCCGCGGAGCGGGTGCGGTAAGAGGTGGAGTCGGGATAGCGGTACCCCCTCAGGGGAGGGGATAGAGGGTCGGCTCCGGTCAGTCCCCACAGGTCCCCGCGCTGAAGGAGCCACAGGTATGTTCAGGTTTGGTGTCCCACCTGTTTGGCAGAGCCCGCGGCCTTTTGCACCTGGCCGGGCGGGGGGCGTGTTGTCCAGGGGGCGCGGCGGCAATTTCCGGCGCTGCACAGGCTCCTGGACCGTGTAGTCCCTGGCGCTTGCTCCGCCTCCCTGGAGGTCCTCGTTGCTTCCAGTGGCCGGTAGTGAAGAAGACTCTAGCTGCCCCTCGCTATCCACACGATGCGGCACCCGCGGAGCGGGTGCGGCGAGAGGTGGAGTCGGGATAGCGGTACCCCCTCAGGGGAGGGGATAGAGGGTCGGCTCCGGTCAGTCCCCACAGGTCCCCGCGCTGAAGGAGCCACAGGTATGTTCAGGTTTGGTGTCCCACCTTTTTGGCAGAGCCCGCGGCCTTTTGCACCTGGCCTGGCGGGGGGGCGTGTTGTCCAGGGGGCGCGGCGGCAATTTCCGGCGCTGCACAGGCTCCTGGACCGTGTAGTCCCTGGCGCTTGCTCCGCCTCCCTGGAGGTCCTCGTTGCTCGTTGCTTCCAGTGGCCGGTAGTGAAGAAGACTCTAGCTGCCCCTCGCTATCCACACGATGCGGCACCCGCGGAGCGGGTGCGGCGAGAGGTGGAGTCGGGATAGCGGTACCCCCTCAGGGGAGGGGATAGAGGGTCGGCTCCGGTCAGTCCCCACAGGTCCCCGCGCTGAAGGAGCCACAGGTATGTTCAGGTTTGGTGTCCCACCTGTTTGGCAGAGCCCACTGCCTTTTGCACCTGGCCGGGCGGGGGGCGTGTTGTCCAGGGGGCGCGGCGGCAATTTCCGGCGCTGCACAGGCTCCTGGACCGTGTAGTCCCTGGCGCTTGCTCCACCTCCCTGGAGGTCCTCGTTGCTCGTTGCTTCCAGTGGCCGGTAGTGAAGAAGACTCTAGCTGCCCCTCGCTATCCACACGATGCGGCACCCGCGGAGCGGGTTCGGCGATAGGTGGTGTCGGGATAGCGGTACCCCCTCAGGGGAGGGGATAGAGGGTCGGCTCCGGTCAGTCCCCACAGGTCCCCGCGCTGAAGGAGCCACGGGTATGTTCAGGTTTGGTGTCCCCAAATGCAAAGTGGCTTTGCGTGGCTTCATAAATATGCCTGAGAGGTTTGCGTAGTGCCTGTACCACATTACGTGGTGCAATTATGACGCAAAACCCTCGTAAATATGACCCTTTGTCTTCATCTAGTGGCTGATTTTACTCATTCTGGCACTGAACTTGATCGAAGTCCTGGGAGTCTTGTCGATGAGGGAGAGAACAAGTTGCTTGTAGTCAGCATAGGAGAGGATGTTGATGTCGTGAGAGCAGGCTATGCTGGCTAGGGGACATCATGTATGCAGTGAAGAGGATTGGGCTCGGGGAGGAGCCTTGCATTAGTCCGTAAAATGAGATCGCCGGTGTTTGAGATGTATGGTGCCAGGCTGACTAACTGGGTCCTTAAACTCAAGAAGGAACGGATCCATCAGAGTGCCTGTTCTTGAATTCCAATGTCATGGAGGCGTTGCATGAGGATGGAGTGGCAGACCATGTCAAATGCTCCAGAGAGGTCTAGCAGGATGGGCTCCGCTGTGTCTCTTCTGTCCAGAGGCATGCGGATGTCATCTGTGGGATCAATGAGGGCAGTTTCCATACTGTGCTTGGGTGTAAAGCCAGACTGAGTAGTTTTGAGGAGTTGGAGGTAATTTGCGGTATTTGGTGAGGTGTCTGTTGATAATGTTCCCTAACACCTTGGCCAGGAATGGTAACAGGGAGATCGGTCTGTAGTTGAAGTGTCCGCAGAGGGTTTCTTGAGCAAAAGGAGGACAGTTGTCTGTTTTCAAGCATCTGGGAAGGTTGCGGAAGAGATGGAGGCATACAGAATGGGTGTGAGCATTAGAATGATGCATTGCGGAGGGTGCATGGGTCCAATGGAGCCCCTGAGTGGATGGGCTTCATGGCGGCAGCAGTTTCTTCTGGGGTGATGATGGGCCATGTAGTTAGCATTGGGTCTTTGGATAAAGTCGTGAGGCATTTGGCATGGTCTGATAGGTCTGGTTGTGAGCTGAAAGTGGGAGGGATGTTGTTTCTGAAGAATTGAGAGAGATTGTTGAAGAGACCCAGGGAGGGAGTGATCAAGTTGGAAGCCACCTCTGGTGAGGTGAAATCCTTCACAATAGCAAAGATGTATTTGCTTCTGTTGTTGCTGGCATTGATACAGTCCCCAAGAGCAGTGTGTTTGGTGGTCAGGATCATTTGGTGGTAGCGTCTCAGGGCGGATTTGAACGTGCTCCTGTCTGTATTGTCCTAGCTCATTCTCCGTTTGCGCTTAAGTTGTTTGCAGTGGCGTTTCATCAGTCTGAGGTCTTGGATCTTGCATTGAGCAAAAGGCAGTTAAGTTGCTGGATCTCCCTCTTCTTCTTGTGCTGCAAAGAGGAGGACGCTGATCCTGGGGAAGCGGGAAGGGCATAGGGGATAAAGGTGTAGATCAGGGAAAGGGCTGTGGTGTGGTTGTAAGGAGGGCTTGGGAGTTCTGAGTATGGGAAGTACTGGGTTGCGGCCGCAGGGCTTCTTTGGGTCCCAGAAGGTGTTCGGGGAAAAGGGAGCTGAAGGAAAGCAGTGGCCTGGGAACCTAATGGTCATGCACTCTTGCCTTCTTTTAGTCTTTAGTTTCCTTCTGACAAGTGACATCATGAAATTCCTCCCTTTGGGCTGTACTCTTCTGAGGGTGGTATGTTTTTAGGTAAGCAGCATGATTTATTAACTAGTGTTGATGTTTGTTGTAGTTTTAGATTGATTGGCTGCTTGGAGTCTCAGCACAGATATTCTGATTCCCGTACCTAGCAGTGTGTCGTGCTGTCCTGAGAGTAGCGTTAAATTGTTCTGAGGCAAGGTGTATCTGGGTATTGATGTTATTGACCTGTGGGGGTCGTCATCTCCTTGTGGAATTATTATTAATTATACCAAACTTTAGATGTAGCTGTGGGCATTGTCCAGGGTGGCTACTCGGTCTGCTGATAGAGAATCTGCTAGAGTTGTTCGCCCTCCCTTTATGTATGAAGATAGGTAATCCACATCCTGTTTATGGCTTCAGGGTATTATTATGAGCGATTGGATCTGGTCTTCGTGCGTGGCTTTGGGCTACAAACTGAAACTACTATCTCCACCTACTAGTTCGTCCAAGATCTGGTCATGTTCATCAAGCCCTTGTTCGATCTCCTGCATTCTCATACAGGGCGGCCTGCCAAAACGGATGTCCTCCAACCTGGCATTAAGCTGGCCCGCTTTTATCCAAGGGGGAGAAGATGTATGATGGCAAAAGCCATGACCCATGCCTAACTGCCTCTGACCACCACAGAGCAGACATACCACCAAATTTAGTGGGAAGACATTTTGCTTTTTTTAGGATACCTTGCTGACATCCATATCAAGGTTCATTGCTCCACCTGTCTATCCAGACCAAGAAATGTCTCTTGCACCTTCAAGAATATAGGGGCATATTACCAACAACTAGCGATAATTATCGCTATGTTGGTTTAGCGGCGATATTTTTATCGCCGAGCTGCGTCGATTTTTATCGCTTAGGAGCCTTGATATTATCAAGGGTTATCTCCTAAGCGATAAAAATCGGCCGAAATGCATGAATATCGCTGAAAAGTCAGCGATATTCATGCATTACCGAGCTAATGCTCTTAGCCATGTTATCCACCTACCATTGGATAACATGGCTAAGAACTGCTCAGGGGCAGGTGTTAGCTTTTGGAGATATTCGCGCTCCAAAAGTTGGTAATAGGAGATAGCGATGTTAGCGACTGTTTCCAGTCGCTAAAATCTTGGCACGCCCACTTTGCATGTCATTAGTGATAAATATCACTGACATGCAAAACGGGGCCCAAGATGGTCGCTATCTCCTACTAGCTGTCGCTAACTGGTGTTAGCGACAGCTAGGTAATAGGGAGATAATTTTATCTCCGCTTTCTTGGCTTTTAAAGCCAAAAAAGCGGAGATAAACCCCCTTGATAATATGCCCCATAGTTTCACAGTAGAACATTATTCTGAAGCAGAACAACTGAAAAACTACCTGTCAGGGCACACTGGACCTGCAATTTAGCCAGAAAAAAACATAAGTGAATAAGAAGAAAGTGTATGCAAGGGCACTGTCTGAACATGAACAGCTGAAAGCAAACTGGAGGAAAAGAGAAAACTTCTCCAGATAGTGATCCAAGTTCACTCTGAGAACCAAGAGAATACCCCAAATGTGAACAAGAAGCAACTTGCCAGTGAGATGAGGGAGTATCTAACTGACATCATAAATGTGTGCTCAGAGTTTGCACTTTTGAAGGAAGGCTTGCACATAGTGATACCATACTTCCTGGTGACATGCAGAGTACAGCTGGCTTTCACTTGGCTCCAAAGGATGTCAACAGAAAGGCACAGATTACAGCATATGTCTTCAAACTATGGGAAGGGACCCCAAGGGTCCAAATTATCTTGGGAAGCTCATCAGGCTCTGGCCAAGAGAAGCTTTTACTATACCAACAGGGACTACAGACAAACCTTGGGCATATTTACAAGATATTGAAGCAGTGTGGTGCTGAAAGCCATCTTACAGTGCCGAGCTGCATCATTAGGAAAGGGAAGGGATGCATCGTATTTACACCAATATGATGGCGCACAATAGGATGCTTAGCACCAACGCAGGCATGCTTGCACCATGGTGCAAGGGTGCCTGCATTGCAGGGATGATTGTTTTTGTGCAAGAAGGGACACCTACCTGCACAAGAACAATAGTTTATGGCATTTTCCTTCTTCTTTGTATGCTGCAACGAGGAGAAATAAAGGTATTTCCGCTCTTTGAGCCACTTTTATGCCTTACCTGGGTAGGCCTTATAATCCGACGCACTCCCAGGTTTACAAAACCTTGTAAATCTGGGAATGCATCAGAATCCATGGGTGTCGCGTAGGAACACCTGCAGCATGACCATTGGAACACCCCTTACATGCAAAGTAATGAGCTATTAGTAATGTCTTTTTGACTCATGTCCTGGCTGGAAGGAGGTATCAAGGTCAGGGTGAATGCTGGGGTTGAACCCTCAACATCCTCCTCCCAATGTCTGATAAAGGATCACACTGTGTATACTTTCACACTTGCATGTTGGCAATCATGTATTTGAGTACATTTTTAAAAGCGATAACTGAACATAATAGCAATGTCTGAATTGCTAAATCTGTTCAGAAATGAAGCGTTTTATACAATATATATGAGGAAACATGGTGGGGCCCCCAATGATTTGATTGAGTTTAAAAAAAAAACTTTTTTATTTACAAAATGGGTGTGCAGCATTCAAAGTTTTGATGACCACTGGAGTAGAGAGAAGGTGTGATTTTGTGGGGTGGACTCTCTGGTAAAATAGGAAGTAGCTTGATGGCTGATGTGTCAGTCAGGCTGCAGGCTAACGATAAGCATCCATAATGTCAGCAGGGCTGGGTCCAGTGGGAGAAGATCAGCATTGACGTCTGCATCGACATAGAGTCTGCGGCTCATCATAGTATCCACTTTCACCTCAGCAGATGTCGTCAGACCTAAGCTGGAGAATATACCAGCTACACACACCGTGTGATAAGAAACAGATGGCCTCCGTTCAAGGGCTCGGTATTTCAAGGGTAACTGAAGGTTATCATAAAGCTTCTATGCATTACTCCCAAGTGTCTGCAAGAGTGAAGAAAAGAGGCCTAAACTCAGAGTTAAAAGCAAAGACCCTGGGACTGTCTCCCTTCCAGGGAATGTCTCCCTTGCTGATTGGCCACTTGATTGTGGTCAATATCTCCTGTCAGGCCTCATGGACACTCTCTCTGGAATTAAAGAAAGTAGGACAATCATCAAAAGATGGTGTAGTGCTCACCACTCCCCCTGTGATGGACATATAAGCCAGTCCCAAACAGGGCTGGACTGGGAACGCGTGTAAAACACTGCAGCTGTGCTGCAAAACCAGCCTCCCAGTAACAAAAAAGTCCCCCCAGGGGTCCAAATCCAGCCCCTACCCTGGCGGCCCACTGGGGAAACGCCTGGTGCCTGCCTTGGCCAGTCAGGCCATGGTCCCAAAAGGAAGGTGACTCAAAGAAGTTCCCCGTCCAATACCAACCTATGACATCAGCAAGACTGAGAGACTGTGTCACACAAACTGCATCCTCACTCTTATGCATGTGATTTTTCTCTTACACATTTAGTCGGAGATGTGGTGATTGTCAAACCACAAGAAAGTGCCACAGTAGGCACCACAAGCTCTTTGGCTGCGCCACGCTGCGGCACTTTCAGAGCACAGGAATACGACATATTTACAATGATATGTCGCATTCCTGTGCTCTCCCCTGCGCTGGCGCATAAACTGCAGCCATGCGCCGGCACAGGTACATGTGTGCCCAGGGCCTGTAAATCAAATGCTACTAGCGGGCCTGCAGCACTGATTGTGACACCCATATTTGAATTGAATTTGAATTTTAATGATTTTCTAAAGCGCTCTGTTACCGGGGCGGTTTCCTGGCGCTAAGTCGCGGTAAGCTGGAGGGGACGAATGCGGGTGCTAGACTGCTGGGGGTCTGGGAAACAGGAAAGTTTTGAGGAGTTTACGGAATTCCACGTAGGAAGTGGAAGCTCTGAGGGCAAAAGGTAGGGAATTCCAGAAAGAGGGGGCTAGGACCGCAAATCTCGTCCCCCCAGACCTCTGCTTCCTAAAGCGAGGAACTGTCAGTAGAGCTTGGTTGGAGGAACGGAGCTCTCTGGCCGGGAGGTAAGTAGATATAATCTCACAGAGGAAGGCAGGGGCTGTCCCAGATCTGGCCTGGTAAGTCATGCAGCCCAGCTTGAAGAGGGCCCTCTCCTTCACCGGTAACCAATGCAATGATTGCAACAGGGGAGTGGAGTGGTGAAATTTAGGGAGTCCATAAATCAGGCGAGCAGCCTGATTCTGAATCTGCTGAAGTCGGTGGATCAGATAGTCTGGGGCGCCATTGTAGACCACATTCCCATAGTCAAGGCGCGATAGCACCATGGCCATGAGGATGAGCTTAAGGGCAGGAACGGAAAAAAAACGGGAAACCTTACGGATAGTGCGAAGGGAGAAGAAGCAGGAGGACACCACCGAGTGAACCTGAGTGTGAAGCGAAAGCTGGGAGTTGATAAAGATACCGAGGGTTTTGACCTTGGAGACCGGGGAGGGAGGGGAACCAAGAGAGTCGGGCCAGAAAGATGGGGACCATGGGCTGCAACCACCCCCAGTCAAAACCAACTCTGTTTTGTCGGGGTTTAACTTGAGGTGGTTGCAGTTCATCCAGTTTTGGATGAAGAGCATCACCCTCTGAAAGTTCCAGGCCGAAGAAGGGGAGTGAGAAAGGTTAAAAATAAGTTGGAGGTCATCGGCGTAATTGAACACCGAGACCTCCATCTGCTGTAAAGCAAAAATGAGGGGTGAGATGTATAAATTAAATAACAAGGGGGACAAAGAGGAACCCTGGGGAACGCCGCATGTCACTCTGCGAGGGGGGGCGGCAAAATCTGCCAGGTGGACTGCCTGCTCCCTGTCCGTTAGAAAGGAACGGAGCCAGGCATGGGCCGTGCCCCTGATGCCCGCCGCCTCGACACGGTTCAGAAGAATGTCGTGATCCACCGTGTCGAACGCGGCGGACAGATCTAAGAGGACCAAGGCCTGGGGGGTGCAGATGTCAGTGCCCTCCCTCAGTTTGTCCATCACTGACACTACCACCTTCTCGGTTGAGTGAAGTGGGCGGAAGCCTGCCTGACGGGAGGAGAGGCGGCCTGTAGACTCCACAAAGGAACTCAGAGTGCAGGTGACATGAGCCTCTGAGACCTTCGCCAGATAAGGGAGCAAGGAGATGGGGCGATAATTAGCAGGTAGGGAAGGATCAGCGCCTAGCTTTTTTAAAATTGGGATAATAACTGCAGATTTATGGGCGGTTGGGACAATGCCAGAAGTGAGGGAGTTATTGATTAAAGTGAGGGGGGGGGAATAACAACTGGAAAAGATCTCTTTAAGGGCGAATGCCGGTCCGATGTCATGCGGTGAGCCCGATTTGACCCGAGCCAGTAAGGGGAGAAGGGTGTCCCGTGTCAGAAGGGGGAATTGGGTAAGAAGTGAGGCAGCGGCCTGCGGGTCCACAGTGGACAGGATAGGAAGTGAAGGAGGGATATTCGCCTTGATGAGAGCCACCTTCTCTATATGAGGTGCCTTGCAAACCTGTCTCAGATCTTCCAGGCCCAAACCTTCCCTTTTATTACATGTAAGGTACCTCTAAGGTAAGCTTAAGGTAGGCCCATGGGCAGGGTGCAGTGTATTTAAAATGTAAGACATATATAGGGGTGTTTCACATGTCATGGTAGAGAAAAGCTGATAAATTCGTTTTTCACTATATCAAGGCCCATTTCTCCCACAGGTTAGCATTGGATCTGCCTTGTAACATCTTTTAAGTGAATCTGCCAATTGGGAGCTGTGAGAAAATTGAAGCTTGGTGTCTGGAATCACAATTTAAAAATACACCTTTTAGTGAAGTTGGTTTTTAAATTGCAGGTATGAAAATGCCACTCTCAGAAAGTTTGCATTTTCTTACTTTAACCATTCTGTTAACCATTCTGTGCCTCTGCCTATCTCTGAATACACGTGTGGGTCAGGATGACAGTTGGGCTGTTTGTGCATTCACTCTAGACAGTTACACGAAGGGAGCTGAGGTGTGCCTTGCATATCCTGATGGCCAATCACCAGGCTGACGGGCCTTCCTGAGCTAGAGAGGTGGGAGGAGTTGGTACTGACACCTGAATAGGGCTGTACCTGTCCTCACATAAAGAAGTCCCCACCCTCTGTAGTGTGTCTGGAACCAGGGCAGAGAAAGGCAGGGCCTTGACACCCTCGCAGGTGAGTAGTGTGCTCTACTAATGATTGATTGATTGATTGTGCACTACAAAGATTTTTCTTTGAAGTTTTCCTACTCCAAGGGCTGAAATGGGTATAAGTACTGTACCTGTGACACCATACACTCAGAACTCTGATGGATATTCTACCAAGAAGAAGAGCTGTGTTGCTGTCAGGAGGGACTGTCAATGTGCTGCTTGCTTTACTGTGCTGGCCTGCTGCTTGCTGCTTCTGTCCTGGAAGTGGAAGGGCTGGACTTTGCTTTCTACATCCTATTTTTCAAAGTTTCTCCAAGGGCTTGAGTTGAGCTTGCCTCCTGTTGGAAGTTTCAGGGCCATCAAATACTTTACCTGCAACATCTGGGTTTGTTCTGCTGAGAGCCCTACTCTGCTAAGTGGGGCCAACTCCAGTTCCTGGGCCTTTGGAACTGAGTTTGCTGTGCTCACCCAGAGGAAGCCAGCACATGACCCTTGAGTTTGACTTCGGAACCGGTGTTGCTTCTGACACTGTAATTAGAGAATGAGTGTGATCAATGAATCATTGATGACATCCCCAAGGCACTCCCTTGGGCGTTCCGGTGTTATAGATATCCGCACTTAGTCCGGTATTGAGTTATTCTATCAGGTACACTTGTAACCTCGTGTGTTCGTCTTAGTTAGGCCAGGTACCGCCGAGGGAATCATAAAATTAAGCCGGGTACCGCAGGAGAGCCAAGGCTCGTTTTCGGCTCGTTTTCGGACAAACGCCGATTGAGGCTACTCCACATCACAGGCTCTCCTGCGGTACCCGGCTTAATTTTATGATTCCCTCGGCGGTACCTGGCCTAACTAAAACGAACACATGAGGTTACAAGTGTACCTGATAGAATAACTCAATACCGGACTAAGTGCGGATATCTATAACACCGGAACGCCCAAGGGGGCGCCGGTAGGACCGCGCTGAAATCACCTATAACGGCCCAACTCAGAACATCAGCCTGACATAAAGCCAATACAGTCTTTGACCACCTCAAGACACTAGGTGACCTATTCCTACAGAAGCGTGGACGGAGGTCCATATTCCTGCCACTTCATTGGTGTTTAATCCAGACGATCTGTTGGATAACGGCCCAGCTACATTGCTGCTCAACCAACACCCCCTTCCCCCCCCCCCCTTTGTCCTGAAGAAGACCCGCAGCTGAGGTCCTCAATACCCCAAGAGCATCAGGGTCGAAACGTCGACGCTTACCAATTGACCTGCCTGTATCCCTCCTAGTGTCCATTCCCCCATACCCCTCAATTGACAACTATAGGGGACAGGCATATAAGACAGCGGAGGCTATCCCGCTTTGTTCTGTGTAAATAATACAACTGTTTATCAGCTTTGTCTCTTTTTCTCCAAATTTCCTTTTCACCTGAGCACCCCTTTCACTTCCTCACTGACTATACTCTTGATAGTCTATTGCGCCGTTTAGACAACTGTTTTATTTAACTGTAAATAAATAATTGAATTTTTGATATAACAAATATACAAAGTGTGGTTATACTTTGATTGCATTTGCAATTCCTGGGTTTCTCTAAATCATTTGTGTCAAACCTTTTGGGTTTGTTTACTACTGAATATATCTCTCCCATTGTTTTGATTGAATCAATGTATGCGAATTTAACCGCATAAGTGAAAAACAAATGAAATTCATTTAAGTGCTTACTTAAATCATAATCAAGGACCATCTTTCTTTATACACTTCTCTGGGGAAAGACACAACACTGAACCGTTTCCAAAATGACTTAGATGAAGGGTAGCGTCTGAGAAGGAGTCTGGCGTGACTTGGGCACATTAATAGTGAACCTCAATGATGACAAGAGGTTTGCAGTATTCTGGTGGTGGCTGAAGACTGCCAAGAGTGAGCCCACCTTCAACAGCCAGCCGTTGGGGTAGGGTAGGGTCTGAGAAGGAGTCTGGGATGACTTGGGCACATTAATAGTGAACAACAAGGATGACAAGAGGTTTGCAGTATTTTGGTGGCAGCTGACAACTGCAGGGGAGTTGTTGAGGTAGGGTAAGACTGGCATCCCTGAATTTCAGAGGTGTGCTGCCACCACTGCCATCACTTTTTGAACACCCGAGGGGCACTCGGGAAACCAAAGGCACAGCGAACTAAAAATGCCTTTCCTCCACTATGAACCACAGGTAGCACAGATGGATTGGGAGGATGGGAATATGGAAATAAGCATTCTGTGGGTCTAACACCACCATCCAATCTCCAGGATCGAGACCAGACCTGGGCCAGGTAAGTATTTTGAACTTCTCTTTCTGAAAGAATGCATTGAGGGGGAGCAGATCTAGAAAAGGCCAAAGACCTCTGTCCTCCATGGGCACCAGAAAGTAGCGGGATAGCAACCACGCCAAAGGGGCTTGCACTTTCAGCCACTTAATGGAGGGATAGTCCTCAGTCAGTTTCTAGGGTAATGGTGTGAGGTGCAGCAGGGAAGACAGGAAGGGTATGAATTACCCTCTTCGAACAGTTTGCAGTGCCCACCTATCCGATGTGATCTCCTGCCAACCTGAATAGAACTGGTGGATTCTGCCTTCCACCGGGTGGCTGTCCACTAAAAAGGATTATGGGTGAGGCTGTGGAGACAGGGTGGCAGGCTGAGCGCCAAACTGACCTTGGCTACAGGACAGTAGTCACCATGGTTTCTACTGTGAAACTGCTGGGTTCTCTGATGGTCAGGGGCAGGCTGATGGTAACAAATTCCTCATCGAAGCCACAAAAGGAACATTAAAATTGCTGCTGGAGCAGCAGGTTAGAAAGGCCCAGTGACTCCTTGAAGCACTAAAGAGCAGACATAGCCTAGTCCTATCAAGTGGCAGGTCCATCCGGGAGGACTGGACATTGCCCGAGAATCTGGTAGATCATAGCCACAGATGGCAACAAATGGCAAAACTGATGCCAGTAGCCAGTCCGACTGAGTTGTAGGTGTTGAAGCCACAACGAATTTTGAGCTTAACTATATGAAGACCATCCTGAACTGCCTCTGAAAGGATGGCATGAGTATAGGTTGTTTCCACTCGCTTTCATTCTCTGTCAGGGGGAGTAGGAAGAAAATTGTTGGGTGTGGTCCGGCTGGTGGAGGCCTGCATCACAAATCTGTAAGGAGAACTGTGCTGCAACAAAAAGGCAGGTTCACCTGGAGCAGGGCGATGGGGTCTGGTAATTTGTCGCTTAACAGCAAGGCCAGTACAAGGCTTAGTTCGAGCCCCTAGTAGGGTGTCTGCCAAGGCCTCATTAAAAGTTAGGAGAGGCTCAGAAGCAGTCTGGACAGGCTGCAGGACTTCCATCAGTACATTTGTTTTCACCTACAAGGTGGGAAAGTGGAGATCAAGGACTTTGGCTGTCTATGCATAACCATGCAAAGAAAAGAGATGATGGACGGAGTGCTGAAACTTTTCAGAGACTCACCCCCAGTCACAGATCTGGGCTGAATTCATCATTCTGCTTTAGCTCACTTCACCACCTCAGTTCACACCCAGCTATATGCAAATCAGTCTTGACCATGTTCCTTATGAGAACAATCCAGCCCGAACTGCCAAGCCAGGTCTTCCCTGGACCGGAAACGAGCCATCTGGGACAGGTTTAGGGGTAACACCCCTCATCAGCCAGGCTAGTTAGAATCCAGCGGCAAAGTGAGCAAGGGACACACGTCTGGGCATACCCTGCCTACTTACTGCAAACAAAGCAAACACAAGGAGATGATGGACAGAGCGCTGAAACTTTTCAGACACTCACCCCAGTCACAGACCTGGGTTGAATCCATCATCGTTCTTTAGCGCACTTCGCCACCCTGTTCAGATCCAGTCCATTCCAAAAATAGAATGTGTGCTTTGTGGTAAGGAGAGTGCAGAAACCTCAGTCAGATTCAACTGTGAGATCGATCGAAT
Organism: Lissotriton helveticus; assembly: GCF_964261635.1. Taxonomy (NCBI): domain Eukaryota; kingdom Metazoa; phylum Chordata; class Amphibia; order Caudata; family Salamandridae; genus Lissotriton; species Lissotriton helveticus. Next base: position 323,490,163 of record NC_136057.1, read on the forward strand.
TCAGAACGGCGTTGAGTCGGTATCAGAAAGGACAATCAAGACCACTCATTGGGCCGCAAAGTTGGTAGTGGGTATGAGTGCCTGAAGTAGTGCCAGTACTGAGCAGAAGCAGCTCAGAGGGTCCAGTTGGCACAGATGATGAATCAGCTAGTTGTAATCCAGGTGGAAGGCTTCCCTGCACCGTGGGTCCAAGGGCACGCCTGAGGAAGTAATTAAAGAACCAAAGAATACCTGAATTAAACATTTCGATCAGGCTCAGCATGACTGAAGACACTGGAATCTCAGGTTGTGCCAGAACCAGCTGCTGAATCAGCTCTGAAGTTAACCAGCATCGGGAGTTGGAACAGAATGATCCGTGCACTTTATCAGGGGAGTGGGAATTGCGTTAAAGAGCGGAACCCCGCTACGATTTCTTGTGCTTAACTGAAGATTTGGAGTGCCACAAGACTGGCCTTGAGAGTGTCGCCATTGACTCTGGGTACCAGAAATGAGCTTTGGACTTGTGTCTTATTGTGCTTGGCCACACAGAGTTTTGCCTTGATTTCTCTGATGGCCTTTGCTTTCATCAACACGCAGTCTCCGAAGGTCTTGTAGGCATGGCTTGACGCCAGACATAACAGGAAAACCTGGAGGGGATCTGTCACAGATATCTTTTTGCAACAGTCCTTACATGGCTTAAAACTCTCTGCTTAGGAGTGACAACCCTTGCACACTGTAGACATTTTGTGAGAAAAATCACAATAAGCTGTCTACGAGAGAAGCTCTGAATAAGCATAAAGACGCGCATAAAGGAACTGATGTCACGGTGTAGGACTGTCATCTTTTTAGACCCCACACCACTTCCAGAGTGTATTGCCATCAGTGTAGAGGCACAGAGCGCCACCTACCGGGGCACAGAGGTACTACTCAAAATGTTTCAGGATCCAGTCTGATGCCAGGGGAATATTCAAAAGGTGAGTAATCCGCAACTCTATCAGAATGTTGAATTTGGGGTCTGTAGCCAGGAGGGGAAATAAAAGTGCTTCTTTATGCACCTAAGCTTTAGATGAACATTTCATCAAACGGAAGGAATTAAAAATATAGAATTTTCTTCTTGGGGACGTACCCCACAAAGAGTAGGTCATCAACCCGGAGCTTTTGTGTACGGTCAAGGAAGACCAGCAACGCTCTTCTTCTTTAGAGAGGTGTGGAGGAGTTTAAAAGGTAGGCAAGGTTATTGATTAGCCTACTTGAAATGGAGTGACCACTTTTGGTAGCAAGGTGCGGTAGGCAAGGTTATTGATTAGCCTACTTGAAATGGAGTGACCACTTTTGGTAGCAAGGTGCGGTAGGCAAGGTTATTCATTAGCCTACTTGAAATGAAGTGACCACTTTTGGTAGCAAGGTGCGAAGTACCAGTTTGTCAGGATAGACTGAGAGGTAAGGCGGCTCGGATGACAAGGCCTGCAACTCACTCACTCTACAGGCAGATGTAATCGCTACACGAAAGGCTGCTTTGATTGTCAGAAGCCTAAAGAGACAATTATGGAGAGGCTCAAAAGGAGCACACATTAAAAAAGTCAAAACCAGATTAAGGTCCCAATGAGGCATAACAAATGATGAAGGAGGCAAGACCTTTTAATAACCTATGCACAATAGGGAACTTGAACAATGAGGGTTGGTCAGGCAGTCGCAAAATGGTAGAAAGAGCAGATAGATAGCCCTTAAGGATACCAAGAGCAGAGCCCTGCTGAGCAAGAGAAAGAATGAAGAGTAAGACTTTAAAAAGTGAGGCACTAAGGGGGTCAACGTCTTTCCCTGCACACCATGCCACAAATGTTTTCCAACAGCAGGTGTATACCGTCTTGGTGGAGGGACGCGTAGCTGCCAAGATTACATTACAGACTTCGGGAGGAAGGTTGAAGGCTGTCAACTGTAGCCTCTCAATCTCTATGCAAAAAGACTGTGGGCCCGATTCACAGAACTAACTTAAGACAAAATCCTAAACTTACTACTTTTGGTATTCACAGAAGTTAGGATTTTGTCTTAAGCCAGACTTAAGACAGACTTAAGTTAGTATTCTGTTTTAAGTCTGTCTTAAGTCTGTTTTAAGACAAAATCCTAACTTCTGTGAATACCAAAAGTAGTAAATTTAGGATTTTGTCTTAAGTTAGTTCTGTGAATCGGGCCCAAAGAGTGGCCAGGTTTGGGTGGCTGAACTCTCCCCTGCTGCTGCAACAAAAGATCCTCCTGAAGGGGCAGCCTGTTTGGAGGATCAATGTTCATGCTCAGTAGCTCGGGATACCAGACTTTCCATGCCCAGACCGCAGCCGCAAGGATAACTTGGGCCCAGTTATTCCAGATCTTCTTGAGAACTTTGGGCAGGAGTGGTATGGGTTGAAAGGTGTACAGGAGGCCTGTGCTCCACTTGAGACGAAAAGCACCTCAGAGCGAGCGCCGCCATGAAAACTCCAGCGCGCAAACTGCTTGCATTGCATATTCTCGATGGAGGCTAACAGATCTAACCAAAGCTCTCCCCACTGCTGAAAGAGACTTTGCACTACCTGTAAGCAGAGAAGTAATTGCATTTCCACTAGGCATCGATGGCTGAGCTTTTCTACTCTGCCGTTCAGAGAGCCATCCAGGTGTTGAACAACCAGGAATATGCCATGCTGTTCCATCCATGTCATGAAGGACAGGGCCTCTTGACAAATGATCCGCAACCGCATCCCGCCTTGTTTGTTGCAGTACCACATGGCAGTGGCGTTTCCCTTGAACACTTGTACCAGCCTTCCCTTGACGGAGGGTGGATAGGCCTTCAATGCCAGTCGGATCACAGCGAGCTCCAGCTGGTTGATGTGGAGTCCAGAATCGACCAGAGAGCAGAATCCTCTGATCTCCACTTCTCTCAGATGGCCACCTCATCCCAAGGAGTCTGCTTCTGACCCAATTGCGGTTTGTTAGCCACCACTGTAGATCTTTCACAGTTCCCTCCAAGATATAGACCATGTCAGAGAGATCTCCCTGCTGCAGTGCCAACCGGAAACTCAGGCCCCACTGCAGACCCTCCAGAGTCAGTCAGTTTCACCTAATCCAGGATAAAGGCTGAAACATCAGTATCGTAGTCTGAATATCCTGGACTCACCGATCTGGAGGATAAGCCCAAAACGGTACTGTGTCCAAAACATCTCTAATGAAAGGGAGTATCTGAGAGGGAGTCAGGTGTGACTTCGTCATGATGATAATGAACCCCAGCAAGTGAGGAAGGTTTGCCATAGTCTGGACGTGGGAGACAATAATCTTGGGCAGGCCCACCTTCAATAGCCAGTCATCGAGATAGGGAACTCTGCCACCCCTGATCTCTGCAGATGAGCTGCAAAGACCACCAACACTTTGGTGAACACCTGAGGGCCGCTGGTTAGGCCAAATGGAAGCACATTGAACTGAAAATGCTCGTGGCCTACCGTAAACTGCATATAGCGCCGGTGGGCAGGCAGGAGGGGGATGTGGAAGTAGGCGTTCTACAAGTCCAACGCTACCATCCAGTCTCCTGGGTCCAGGGCAGACAAGACCTGAGCCAACTTGAGCATTCTGAATTTGTTTTTCTTGAGGAAGTTGAGAGCCTACAGATCTAGAATAAGAGGCATGAAGGGAGGGATTGTCATGAAGGAGAGGGAGTAGCCCCTTCGAACGATTTGCAAATTCCACCTGTCCGATGTAATGGACTGCCATTGGGGTAGGTGGTGCTGAATCCTGCTGCCAACTGGATGCCCAGGGTGGTAAAGGGACAGATTAAGAGAGTTTGGAGGCTACAGCTGCCGGGGGGTGGCTGACAGACCAGACTGATGGCTACTCAACCTACGAGGTCTGTGGAAACCACACCCTCGGCCACGCAGAGGCTGGGGAGTGTGCGCAGCTTGGTGGCTGGGAAGGAATTGGTGCGGTTGGAAGCCCCTTCTGTAGCCATGAAAGGAGCAAAAACGGGACTGGGGGTGACGTGGGCCATCGAAAGGCCCAAGGACTTGGCCGTAGCCCAATTGTCCTACAGCGTTGAATTCGCTTTGTCTCCGAAGAGACGGGTACCATTGAAGGGCATGTCTGTAAGGGATGTTTGGACATCTCCCGAAAAGTCAGTTGTCCTCAACCAGGTATGGCACCTCAGAGCCACCGTGTATGAGACCGCTCTGCCCAGTGAGTCGGCCATGTTAAGTCCACAGCGGATAGTGAACTTGGCCATGCCTTTTCCATCGGCAACAGCCTGAGACAGTATGGCCCAGGCCTCCTCTGGGACCTGTGGCAGCACTTGCGCAACCATGTTCCACAGAGCGTGTGAATAACAGCCCAAAAGGCAATGCTAGGTTGGCAGGAGAAAACATCTTCACCAAAGAGTCCAGCCTCTTGAAATCTCTATCTGAGGAAGCGGTAGGAAATGCGACATGGCATGCTGAGGCTTGGACAACCAAGTTCTTAAGGTTAGGGTGTTGCATGAGGAAGTTTGGCCCCCCTGGAGCGGTGCATTGGCGGCAGCAATCGTCCAGGAGCCCCTGTGCTGGGTTTAAATCATGTCCCCAAAAGGAGGTCAGTGAGGCCATCATTGAAAGGGAGTAGTGGTTCGGATGTGGAGACTCCCGGACTCCCGGTTGCAACACCTCTGTCAAGATGCTAGTTTTGACTGCCACAGAGGGCAAATGAAGGTCATGGACCTTAGCCGGCTTCCGCGCCACCATTGTATACAAAGCTCCCTCCTCCCTAGTCACAGTAGGGGGAGAAAGAATGCCAGCATCTGAAGAGGTATCCAGTCCACTGGCTTTACCCCGTTCCTCACCAGTCCATGCTAGGGTCTCCCTCATATGGCTTGTATTCTCTAGGGTCCAGCGACCTCTCCCATTGTTCCCCGAGTCCTAACCCAAGGGAGTAGAGCTCATGCTCCAACCTAGGAGGCAAAGCTCCTGTTGGCCTGGCTGCTGCATTGGGTGATGCCCATCTTGCTCCATATTGGAGTTGGGGATCAAAATCGGGATGGCGCTGCCGATGGGCGGGGAAGGTCACGTTGATACAAGCACTGATCCTGATTTAGGAACGGATCCATGGGGCCTGACTGGAGCCGGAGCCGCCAGCGTGGAACCAGCGGGGCACCCTCCTATTCTGCTGGGCAAGAAGGCACCCAAAGAAGAGGTGCATGGCCTCATAAAATTCCTTTAGTTGGGCGGGGGTCGCTCAGGCTCCCGGAAATTTGGGGAGGCGTGGAGACGTCCCAGGTGCAGGCTCCAGCGCAAAGCTCAGCCTCAAATGTCATCTCGTTGACTGACAGATGAGAAGTCAAAGACCTCTTTGACCTCTTCTTCTTTTGCATCGACTTACACAATTGTCCGAGAACTTGGAGTGGGACGACAACCTCTGAATGCGCGAGCACTCTCGAGACCTTCCTCTCGACCGGGAACTCAAATGACGCAGCGTCGCATGCTGGGCTGCCATGAGCGATCACTACCGCAAGGCCTTTGGATTCATGGTGTGAAAATCAGAGCATGACATTGGGTAGTGATCGTGCTCCAGACATCACATGCAGACACGTCGCGGGTCTGTCACCCAAATTGGCCGATGACAGGCTCTGCAGGGCGTGAATCCTGCGTTCTTAGATGACATTCTACACATCAGAAGGACAAACCTGAAAAGTACTTGAGTGATTGAGAGGTAGCTCTACTCCGGATCAGCGCTGGCTGGCGCAGAACGAAAAGAACTGACTTCAGCACGCCTAGGTGGCGCCCATATAGGTGCCAAGGATGTCACTTCCGGTGCAGACAGCGCACACTGAGCCGAACAAGACCACCTACAGGGGTACAGGGGTACTGCTCCCAAAATATCTTCTGGATCCAGAAATTGAAAAGTGAGGAATCTGCGGCTAGAAGTCTCTATCAGATACTGATCTCCAGTCAAAATCTATACTGATTTACTTTTTTTAGCGATTGGCTGTGTTTTGGCTGGGTAAACTCGAGACTCCCAGAAAAGACAGTTTAGCAGCCAAATTGTTGAGTTTTTAGGATTAACAAACTATGATGAATCTGACTGAAGATTGTTGCATAATTTTCAACAGTCCATTTTTAGGTGGGACAGTAGACATTTTAAAACAAAGAAAGGAATTGTTTTGTTTGGCTTTAAAAAGGCTGCAAAGCAGCATTCTTCTTCAAAAAGCCTAATGTAGGTAAAATGAGCTGTGATGCGAGAAGTGCAATCGCTGGCTCTCAGCATTCGGCTTCAGAAATAGTTTTACTCCTGCATGTTAGGAGCCCATTAGCAGCCGATCTTTTAATTGGTATGGCAATCGTAGAAAATAATTGGTCTTCAGAGCAACCATTGAGTCATGCAGGGAGTGCATTGCCTAATGGCAGCATGGTTCAGTATGTCACCTTTCATTTTCCACACATCCCATTACAATTTGCTGGATGTGATCATCTGTGTCTAGAGAGAAATTGCTATATCAGGATTTTTAAATTGTAACTTATCATCCGAGGGGTATCCAGGTGTTAGAACAGGTGGGTGTTAGTTGAAGAGCCAAGTCTTCAGCTTCCTGTAAAATTCCAGAAGCAAGTAGGAGACCCTTATGTGTAGAGGGAAAAGGCTAGTCCTCCTGTTCTGCTTTTGCTGACGCAGGGGTTGTGCAAGAAAGAGTGAGGCAGCGCGTAGGTGTCTGGTGGAAGTGGAGGCAGCAGTTGAGTTAGACTGGTCTAATGTTGTGCAGTGCTTTGTATGCCTGTATGAGTAGTCTGAATTTGGAGCATTTGTGTATTGGCAGTCAGTGGAGATCTCTGCGGTGAGCAGTGATGTTGGTGTGCCGTGGGAGATCCAGACCAAGTCTAGCAGCAGCAATCTGGATGGTCAGAAAACAGTGGAGGAGGCAGTTGAGGATTTCGGCATAGAGTGCTTGCCATATTCAAGTCTGCTGGTGACTAGGGCTTGAGTGATGGTATGTCTGGTGCTTTTGGGAATCCATCTGATGATATTTTTGAGGATGCGTAGCATGTGGAAGCAGAAGGAAGTAAATGCGTTTACCTGTGTGGCCATATAGTGTGTCATCTAATGAGATACCCATTACATGAGTGGTTAAAGAGTGAAGGAGTTAGCGTGAGCTTTGATGGCCACCAGATATAATCCCAGGGGGAGTTCTAGTTCCTGAAGATCAGACCTTCTGTTTTGTCGGTGTTGAGCTTCAGGCAGTTGGCTCTCATCCATTCTGCTACGCACATCATGCATTCGGTGTAGTTGGATCTGGTCATGGGGGACATGTCTGACATAGAGAGGATGAGCTGGGCCTCGGAGGTGATCAAGATGATGTGAGACCTGATGACGTCAGCGAGTGGCGTCATGTAAGTGTTGAACAGGGTGGGGCTGAGGGATGACCCTTGAGGGACACGCTGTGTTCTCCTTGTGAGGAAGGAGCATATCCCTTCTAGGGCTGTACCCTGGATGCCTGTAGCATGCAATCTTTTGATGAGGCTGGAGTGTGACAAGGTGTTGAATGCTGCTGAAAGGTCCAGTAGTATGAGGGCGGAGGTTCCTTTTAGGTCTAGCAGGGTGTGGGTCTCATCCGTGGTGACAGTGAGTGCTGTCTCTGTGCTATGATTGCTAGGAAAGCCAGATTGGGAGTGGTCGAGAAGATTGTAGAGTTCCAGGTAGTTGGTGGTTGCTCGTTTTTCTATCACCATTGCTGGGTATGGTAGTAGGGAGATTGGACAGAAATTACTCAGTTTGTTGGGGTTTGCCGAGGATTTTTTAAGGAGGGCTGTGACTGCCGCGTGATTCCGCTTTTCGGGGGAAGTTGCAGACCAATGGAGAAGTAGATGATGTGAGTGAGAAATTTGCTGATCACAGGGCCTCCTAGGTCATAGATATGGTGTGGATATGGGTCTATGTAGGGGCTCTGGAGTGGACGGTCTTCATGATTGAGGTAGTGTCTTACTCGGTGAGTGATCTTCAGTTCGTTAGGTATTTGTCTGAATGGTAGGTGTGGTGTTTGCTGATGATGTCCTCCGGGTTCATTTGCTTTTCAAAGTTATTGTAAATCTTCTCAATTTTATTGTTGGAGTAGTGTGAAAGATCGTCACAGAGTTCCTTGGGATGAAGTGATGGAGTTGGTTGTGGCATCTGGGGTGGTGAATTAATTGATGATGGCAAATATCACTTTGCTTCTGTTGGAACTGACTTAAATCCAATACGTGAGGGTGTACTGCCTGAAGGTGGCCTTGTAGGTTGATCTGGCATTGTGGTTGGTTCTCTACTTCATTTACTGATGTCTCGAGTATCTTTTGCAATCTCAGAGTTCTTCTGTGTAACAGGAGGCCCGCTTGACGGTTATGTGATGTTTATGAGTTTTGATGGATGCAAGAGCGCCAGCACAATTGGAGATCCGTTGGTTGAAGCTGGTGATGTCCCCTGCTAGATTGTTGGTTGTGTTGGGTTGTTTTGTTTCACGAGTGTAGCATAAGTCTGTTTCTGTTATTCTGCTTCAGTTCTGGCAAGGTTGGTTGGTGATGATGGGAGCTTTGGCTTGTGGTGTGGAGATAGTGAAATGGATAATATAGTGGTCGGACCATATGAGTAGTGAGAAGGAGCTGATGCTGCTGCCGGAGGTGAAAAGTGTGTCTAAAATGTTCCCTGCATTGTATTCTGGGTCGGTGATGAGCTGGGAAAGTCCTATGTTGAAAAGACTCTCAAGGAGGTTGGACGAGCAGTGGTCGGAGGGGTCTTGCAAGTGGAAGTTCAAGTCACAGAGAAGTAGGAAGTTCTTGAATTTGATGGCAAAGGGGGCAATCAAGTCTAAGATGAGGTTGCTGATGGTTCCTCGCAGACTGGTGGTCCGAAAGCTCAGAGGCCCTTTAAGGTGGGGCTGTTGTTTGCTTGAAGGTTGAAGTGCATGTGTTCCATGAAAGGGGTGTCTGGCTCAGTGGTGGTTGTGCATTTGATGATGTCTTCATAGACAGGTTTCTGGAGGCCGTCCTGTTGTGCAATTTTGTATTCTGCTGAGAGCCACAGTGATGTCAGAAGAGGTCCAGTGTGCTGTTATTGAGGAGGACCCACATTTCAATAGTGCGTTTTTTGTGTGAGCGGGGATTTAGCAGCATGCGCGCGTATGCTGAAACTCATGTGGGGCTGTTGAGTCAGCTGAGGTTGTGACAGGGTGACGAGGGAGTCTGAGTAAGGGGACTTTGTGGCACTGGACTGCTGCAGGTACAGTGGCAGTGGGAGCAGGAGAAAGGTCCTACTATGCTGGCGAGGTAAAGTGTGACAGCAGCAGGTGGAGGGGCATCGAGGGTCGGGCACGTGGGTTGCTGAGGAGTAGCGGTAGTGGGTTATCTGACATGGGGTCGTGGCACTGGGCGTGGTCCAGGCACAGAAGGACTTGATTTGGTGCACCAGCGGCATCCACTGCGCAGTTGCGCAGCGGGCGCCATTAAGTAGGTCCTGGGAAAAGCCCAGGGGGGCAGTGGGCTGGGCTAAAGGGAGGTAGGAAGAAGATGTGGGAGGAAGGCACTGAAGAGCAGGTAAGGAGTGGGGGAGGCAGGAAGAGAACACGTGCGAGTGAGGGTTGGGGAGCTGGGGGAAAGATGGAGGCACGCCAGTATGGCACAAAGTAAAGGCAAAGAGTAAGAGAAAGAGGCACAAGCAATGGAAACATGTGAGAACAAGAGGCACATGCAATGCAAACAAGTAAGAGAAAGAGGCACAAAGCAAAGGCAAGGCGTGAGAGAAGGAGGTACAAGGCAAAGGCAGAGCGTGAAAGAAAGAGGCGCAAAACAAAGGCAAAGAGTGAGAGAAAGGGGCACAAAGTCAAGGCAAAAAGCAAAAGAAAGAGGTCTAAGCAATGGAAATGAGAGAGAGCAAGACACACAAGCAGTGGAAATGAGTGAGAGAAAGAGGTACAAAGCAAAGGCAGAGTAGGAGAGAAGGAGGCACATAGCAAAGGGTAAACATGAGAGAACGAGGCACAAAGCAAAGGCAAAGAGTGAGAGAAAGACGCACAAAGTAAAGGCAAAGAGTGAGAGAAAGAGGCTCAGAAGCGTGAAAGAAAGAGAAAGGAAGGCACAGAGAGTGGCGGTAGCAGAGAGAACGAGGCCGGGCCTCAAGGGTCCAAAAGGGCCTTAGAACGGTCAGAGGACCAGTCCCAGGGAAGTCTGGTCAAGGAAAATCTCCAGTGAGAAAACGTTTCTGAGGAGCACAGTAAATTACAAAATGTGACAGTGAGAGAATGCAGTACACTGACTCTGCGTTGTCATTAAAATTTACATTCACATCAGCCCCTAGCTTCGCATATATGCCGTGTATATAGCACTTGTGCACTTTATTTCACTTTTTTACCGTCATTGTGTTGTTTTGGAGCACCTTTAGACACAATGTGTCTATATATGTTTTTGTATATATTTTGATAAAAAAATTTCAATGTTGTCTACAATAAACAAAATTGGATAATGTCTCTATAACAAGTAATCCTAACAAAAAGTGAAGAAGATAGACTCAACACTTCCAGTAAAAGGTCAGATCCTGTTCTCCTTGTTTGTTGATGTACCACATTGCAATCATATTGGTCGTCAAGATGGATTAGTTACTTACCTGTAATCCTAGTTCTCTTCCAGGGGTTTCCTCATCAAAGTCATAAGCATTAGAATATTCCCGCCCATGTGCGGGACCCCGGAAACACTATATTATATGTGCCCCACATATATATATACACTCATATATAATATATATACATATATATACATATAAAAACATGCAATAGCAGCCAAATAAAGAATAGAGCTGAAATATGCTCCAAAGAATTTCCACCATACATGAGAAATAAGCATTAGAAACATGAGAAAACAACACAAGTTTTTTTTTAGAAACTGTTTTAATGCTCAGAAAGCAGTAGAAATTCTCATAACTCACTGGAAGCATAGAAAGCTCCCAGGCTGCATTGCAAACACACAGTCTAAAAAGACTGAAAAGCTAACCTGTAGCTGCATAGCAATAAACTGACACCGTGCCTTTAAGGCACCCATTACCCCCAGTATCCCATCATGCCTCAGGGGTAACAGTTAGGTCAGTTGTTCTTTTCGGAGACTGAAAATAAACCCAGTAACAGATAGGTTAACAATATCTCCTTATTAAAGAATGTCCTTTGCCCGGGGAGGCGGGAGGGTTGCTTATGACTTTGATGAGGATACCCCTGGAAGAGAACTAGGATTACAGGTAAGTAACTAATCCTTCTCTTCCAGGGGATCCTCATCAATAGTCATAAGCATTAGAATAGAATAGCGAGCCTCACCTCATCTCCCTGCGGGCAAAGGAGCAACAATACAGTAATAACCATATTAAGCCTAGTAACCACTAAGCTCGTACAGGCCGTAGGCTACCCAAATAGATTCCTCAAAGAGGCTTGTCCTACTTGAGTATCGGCCCTGGAATCAGATTCTAGGCAGTAATGCCTCGTAAATGTATGAACTGATTTCCATGTCGCAGCCTTGCATATCTCCGACATTGGAACGTCATGCAAGAAAGCTACCGTAGCGGCCTTCCCTCTAGTGGAATGCGCTTTGGGTGACTGCAACAAAGGCTTGCCTGCAAGCTGATAAGCCAATTTTATGCACAAGACAATCCATCTCGCGATAGACCTCTTGGCCGCTGGAAAACCTGTTCGCATAGAACCATAGTTCACAAACAGTTGATCCGTTTTCCTAATCCCTTTGGTCATTTCCAAATAGAAACTGAGTACTCTCTTAAGATCTAATGGGTGAAGTGACCGCTCGGCTGGGGTCGTAGGATTTGGAAAAAACGAAGGGAGGGAAATGGACTGATTTATATGAAAATCAGAAATGACTTTAGGCAAGAAAACTGGATGAGCCCTTAGGACTACCCTATTGTGATGAAAGACAGTATATGGTTCTTTCGCACAGAGAGCCTGAATCTCGCTTACTCTGCGAGCAGAGGTAATAGCCACCAAAAAGGCCGCCTTCCAAGAGAGATGTTGTAAAGAGGCCTTGTGGATGGGCTCAAAAGGCGGTGACATTAACCTGGATAGCACCAGGTTCAATTCCCATGGAGGAGAAGGATTTCGCACAGGGGATACACTTTTTTCAACCCCTGGAGGAAGTCCTTAACCACTGGAACCTGAAAGAAAGAAACTTGATCAGGTGATTTTCTGTATGCTACTATGGCTGACAAATGCACCCTAATAGAAGCGTATTTTAAACCAGCAGTCGCTAGGGAAAGGAGGTATGGCAAGATGACGTCCTCCTGACCTTTAGTCGGATCAAGACTATGATCCCTACACCATAAGAAAAACCTATCCACTTGAACGCATAGGACGCTCTCGTGGAAGGTCTCTTAGCCTCCTTTAAAATGTTCATGCATTCCGGAGGCAAGTTCAAATGTCCGTATTGCAGGACCTCAGGAGCCATGCTGTTAAGTTCAGTGATGGGAGGTTGGGATGCATTATCCTCCCGTTCATCTTGCTCAACAGGTCCGGCCTGCAAGGAAGTCGTCTGTGTGGACACACAGACAGATGTAGAAGGTCCGGGTACCACCACTGCCGCGGCCAGTCCGGAGCTATCAGGATCATTTCCATGTTCGACTTGCAGAGCTTGGAAATTACTCTCGGAATCAGAGCCAGGGGAGGAAACGCGTAAGCGAATGTCCCTGACCAATCCATCAGTAGAGCATTCCCCTGAGTCCCTGGACGGTGGAACCTGGACGCGAAGGCGTGGCATTTGGAGTTTTCGTCGTCTGCAAACAAATCTATGGTTGGACGACCCCAGCAACGAAAAAGTTCTTCTACTACTTCGTCGTTTAGCACCCAGTCTGGCTGATCTTCGAAGTGCCTGCTGAGTGCGTCTGCTTTTACGTTCAACTCGCCTGAGAGGTGCACTGCCACTACCGTGAGGCCTCGAGGGAGGAGCGAATGCCAGATTGCCTGAGCCTCTCGTGAGAGTGGGCGAGATCGTGTGCCCCCTTGTTTGTTCAAATAGAACATGGTGGTCGTATTGTCCTTCTGAACTAGGACTGAGTTGGACTCTATCGCTGGTAAAAAAAAGCTTTGAGAGCCAGGAAGACCGCTCTGAGTTCCAACATATTGATGTGGTATGTCTGCTCCTGCGCAGACCACTGGCCTTGAATTTGAAGCGGACCCATGTGCGCTCCCCAACAGCGTAGAGAGGCATCCGTCACTATCGACTGGGTTGGAAGAGGTTGGTGAAAACGAACCCCCACCAGCAAATTCTTTCTCCGTGTCCACCATTTGATAGCCTCCTTTGTCGCTTGGGAGAGCCTGATGTGATCCTCCCAAAGACCTGTCGCCTGATCCCACTGATCCTCCAAAGCCTGCTGTAGCGGACGCATTCTCAGCCTGGCGTTTGGGATGAGAAAGATGCAGGACGCCATGGAACCCAGCAGGGATGCTACTTGTCGAGCTGTTGGAAGCCGAGATCCTAGTAGGATTCCACATTTCTGGCTCATGGAAAAAAGTCTCTCCTCCGAAGGAAACGCTTTTCCCACTTTTGTGTCCAGAACGGAGCCTAGGTAGTGGATTGACTGTGTAGGCTGCTGGACTGATTTCTCCAGGTTCACATGGAGACCGAGCCTGTGTAAATGGAGTAGACACAGATGAAGATCGTGCTTTACCTGTACCGGAGATGGACCTTTTAGGAGCCAGTCGTCCAGGTATGGATATATGAAGAGCCCCATCTTGTGCAGAAAAGGCGCCACCACTGCCATGCATTTGGTGAAGACTCGTGGTGCGGACTTGAGACCGAAGGGTAGTACTTTGTATTGGTAGTGTTTGTTCCCCACGACAAACCTCAAGTACTTGCGATGTTGTCGAGCAATAGGGATGTGAAAGTGTGCATCTTGCAGGTCCACCGAACACATCCAATCTCCGACTTGAAGATGTGGACATATTTGGTGAAGCGCCAACATGCGGAACTTTTCTCTGATGATGACCTTGTTCAAGAGTCGTAGATCGAGTATAGGTCTGAACTTGTCCTCCTGATCTTTTTTGGGGACCAGAAAGTATCTGGAGTAAACTCCCTTTCCTCTTTGAGCGAGAGGGACCACCTCTATCGCTCTTTTTTGCAGTAGGATTTTCACTTCTCTCCGGAGCAAGCTCAGCTGGAGAGGGCAAGAGCCCTTCGGAGGAATGTTTTTCAGAGGCGCACGGAAACGTAGCCTGTATCCATTGCGCAGTATATTCAGCACCCACTGATCCTTTGTGATGCTGACCCACACTGCCAGGTGTTGCGAAGCACTTCCTCCCACTGGAGTGGGCAACGGCGCCAGAGGAAGCCACTGTTCAGGCTTTTCCTCCTCTCGTGGTGGTAGAGGATTGTTGATGACTTCCTCTACCTCTGCCGGGTTTACCTCGAAACTGAGACTTTCCTTGATTCTTATTTTGGGACCATTGAGGGGTTTGAACCCTCTGTTGAGCCCCTCTCCCCTGTTGGTCTTGAAGCGGCGCTTGAACTCTTTCTTCTTTTCCAAGCCCACCGCTTTCACTGTGTCCAGTTCCGTCTTCATTCGGGCCATTTCTTCGTCAGCGTGCTCCCCGAAGAGAGCGGAACCCGAAAAGGGGAGATTAAGGATGCGATGTTGAGCATCTGGCTTCAGGCCTGTAAGCCGCAACCATGCAGACCTCCTAGCACAAACTCCATGTGAATAGGAATGTGCCGCCAGGACAGCACCATCCGCAGCCGTGCTTATCATCTGATTGGCTACCAGACATCCTTCAGTCATAGTCTCTTCAAAATCCTGCTGATCTTCTTTTGGCAGCTTGGAGTTGAATCTTTCCATAGAGTCCCATAATGCTCTGTTGTACCGACCCAGAAGCGCAGCAGCACTAGAAACCTTAAGAGTGGAAGCAGCGGAGTTGCAAACCTTGCGACCCCAGGAATCCTGGGTCTTGCTGTCCTTGTCTAGTGGGATTGAAGAAGAGCCAGCAACTGCGTGGGTCTTCCTCGCCGCTGCCACAATTACCGAGTCTGCTGGAGGGTCAGATTTTACAAACACCGGGTCAGAAGAGGCCGGTTTGTATTTTTTCTGAATGCGGGCTGGCACCGCTCTGATAGCCGCCGAAGTCAGGAATACCTCATTGACAGGAACCATGATTCCCGGGACCAATGGCAGTAGAGGACGAGAGATCGCTTTTTTATGTAAAGTCTCAAAAATGACTGTCGTTGTAACCTGAGGGACAGACATTTCAATGTTCAAGTTTTGAGCTCCTCTTTGCAAGACGTCTAGATACGTGCCAATGTCATCCACTGGGGAGGATCTGGACGTAGGACTGTCCGTTAGAGTAGTGGAGTAGTCCCTCTTAGAAGACTTGGTAGAAGAGGTGGATGAAGTAGACGGAGTTCGTTGACGTCTACGGTGATCACTGCGCCCCCTCTCTTTAGATCTTTTTGAACGCTCCTCCCGTCTTGGAGAGCGAGATCTGACCCGGTCCTCGGAACGAGGTTCTCTTCTGGGAGAGCGGGACCTTCTTGGAGATCTGGTTGGGGTCCTCACAAGAGATTTGCGCCTGGGAGGGCTACGCTTGTCCATCTCCTCCACAAGATCCAGAAGAGGAGATCTGTGATGTGAGCTGGCATAGTCTTGCATACGCTTTGCAGCCCCACACTCTCTCCAATGGTCCAAAGATCTGTACCATCTAGGTGACAGTCTGACTTTATCCGCCCGAGGGTCTGTCCGACGCTCAGGAGACTTGCGTACGGGACTTCTGGACTTCGAAGATGCAGCTGAGGAGCTAGAGGACCTCGAAGTGGAATGACGGGAAGCTGACTCCGTCACCATAACCACGTCTGAACCCCTCGACGTGGAGCGATCTTCCCTCGTCGTCGTGCGCCTTCGGGGAGTCGGCGGATCAAACAATCTTGACTTAGATTGCCTCTGAGAGGATGTATGGTCTCTCGACGTCGAACGTCGATGAGCAGACGCCGACGGAGTTCCCTGTCTCGACGTCGAGCGGCGATTACCGGCCGTCGACGGAGCCCTCTCTCTCGACGTCGAACGACGGTGTCCAGTCGTCGACGGAGGTTTACTCGGAGTCGAACGACGATGTTCGGTCGTCGACGGAAGTCTCTCCCTCGACGTCGAATGACCAAGCTCAGTCGTCGACGGAGGTCCTTCTCTCGACGGCGAACGGTGATGCCCAGCCGTCGACGGAGTCCTCTGCCTCGACGTCGAGTGTCTGTGCGACGACGGCGGAGGGGTATTGGACACCGTCGACGCCGAGAGTTGACGAGACACCGACGGAGACTGTATTCTCGACGCCGATCGACTTCTTCCTGTCGACGGCGGAGGGGTCTTGGTCCTCGACGCCGAACGTCGTTTCTTTGACGACGGCGGAGGAGTCCCACTTCTCGACGCCAGTCGACGTCTGGATGACGACGGCGGAGGGGTGACCTCCCTCGACGCCGGTCGTCGCCTGGTTGACGACGGCGGAGGGGTCTTGGATCTCGACGCCGACCATCGCCCGGTTGACGACGGCGGAGTACCCTTCCTCGACGTCGGACGCCGCCCGGTTGACCCCGGCGGAGGGGATTTCGACGATGGAACTGGATCCTTCGACGTCGTACCTGGTCTTCTCTTCGACAGCGAGCCCGCCGTCGACGGTAGTTTAGACGACGAATGATCCACCGGTGGTTCTTTTCTCAGCGCCGAGCCCGACGCTGAAGGTAAAGGGTGTGAAGACTTCTTTCTGGAAGATGTATGAGTCTTCTTGGAGCCCTTCTTCACCGGAGATCTTCCTCTTGATGACCTATGAGCTAGGCCATAAATGCGAATCCTCTCCCTGTCCTTAAGAGTTCTTCCTGACAGGTGTTCACAATGAGGACAGTTGCCTGGATCATGATCTTCAGGCAGACACAGGATACAGACGTCGTGGTTGTCTGATTTGGCCTTCTTGTTGCCACCAGAAGGACACTTGTCAAATAGTGAAGGCATTCTCAGGAGAAAATGCTCACCAAACTGACTGAAAAAGACAGTATCTTACTTGACTAGCTGTTAAACGTCGAGTAAGAGCAAAAAATTGTAAAAGTGAAGAATTTTTCTGTCAAAAACCAGAAAAATAGTGGAGCTGTGTAACCAGGGTCCTTCTCTGAAGGAGCCGGAAAGAACAACTGACCTAACTGTCACCCCTGAGGCATGATGGGATACTGGGGGTCATGGGTGCCTTAAAGGCACGGTGTCAGTTTATTGCTATGCAGCTACAGGTTAGCTTTTCAGTCTTTTTAGACTGTGTGTTTGCAATGCAGCCTGGGAGCTTTCTATGCTTCCAGTGAGTTATGAGAATTTCTACTGCTTTCTGAGCATTAAAACAGTTTCTAAAACAAACCTTGTGTTGTTTTCTCATGTTTCTAATGCTTATTTCTCATGTATGGTGGAAATTCTTTGGAGCATATTTCAGCTCTATTCTTTATTTGGCTGCTATTGCATGTTTTTATATATATATATATATATATATATATATGTATATATATTATATATGAGTGTATATATATATGTGGGGCACATATAATATAGTGTTTCCGGGGTCCCGCACATGGGCGGGAATATTCTAATGCTTATGACTATTGATGAGGATCCCCTGGAAGAGAACTGGATGGACCAGCTTTAGATGAGGAGGAGGAAGGCCTTGAATGCCAGCCGAATCGCCAGCTGTTCAAACAGTTGATGTGATGAACCAGGCCCGGACTGGCCGTTGAGGGCACCGGGCAATCCCCCGGTGCGCCGCAAAGGTGGGGGCCGGTTTTGGACCCTGGGGGCCGTTTTTGCTACAGGACCGTTTTTGCAGCATAGCTGCAAAATCGGCCCTGTAACAAAATCGGCCGAAAACCGGCCCCGCCAAAGAGGTCGGTCGCACCCCCAGGGGGCCGGCCGAGCACTTTGCCAGGGCCGGTTTTGGTTCTCAGTCTGGCCCTGTGAAAAACCTCTTCTTCCAGAAACCAATGTCCTCTGACCTCCAGATCCCTCAGTTGGACTGCCAGCCCTAAGGCGGAATTATCCGTCATTTCCATAGCCACAGTCGGAGGGGGAGTGAAGGCCATCCTGCAGGTCAGGTTTGTCTCGCTCCCCCACCAAACAACTTCCGCGATAGCGCTTGGAGAGACTGTCAGGTCTCTCCCATACTTTAGCTGCTGGCAAAGGAGCAAGCTCTTTCTACATTTGGAGGACCCACAGGAAGAGACACCTTCCTGCACTTAAACAATCTTTACAGGCGATTTGGGGGCATATTATCAAGCAGAGGTGATAAAATTATCGCTGCTTTATCGGCAGGAAACTGCCGCTAAAGCGGCAATAATGGGCTTGATAATATGCCCTTGTGAATTCCCATAGCAGCCCAGGTTAACACCAGAACCTGGGCTGCAAGGGGAATTCACAAGAGGTTCTAAACTGTTCCAGTGTTGAATCAACTTTATCACCTAACAACTGTGCCCCATCAAAGCGCAGATCAATTAGATTGGCAGAAAAAAATTAGAAGTTCGGAGCCAGGCATGCCTCCTGACTGAAGATGGAAGTGCCCATCGCCGGGCTACAGAATCTGCTATATCAAGACCAGATTTGATGATGTGATAGGTGGTGTTATGGCCGTCATCAATAACTTTCTGAAAATTAGCTCTAATGCCCTCTGGTACATGAGACACCACCATTTGTGTCAGATCCCAAAAGGTATGGGTTTAGCATATGAGGAGGCAGTTAGCGTAGATGGATTTCAGGTCCATACTGCCCACTGAAAAAAAGGCCTTCTTCCCAAGGCTCCAGGTGTTTTGATTCTCGTGCAGAGGGAACTGTGGGGAAGTTCCCTTTGATTGATCAGCTGAGCAGGTGGCTCGAATAATCTTTCAGGCGAAGGATGGGTTGAAAGAAAGGGTGCGTCAGAGAGGGGTGACATCAGCATGCCACAAGGCTATTTATTGCCAGGGCAGAAGTTGGTTTCTCTCATGCTACCACGACTGAATCCAGGAGGGACTCACTGAAGAGAAGTAGTGTTTCTGCAGTTGATACAGATGGCAATAGAACCTTAGACATTCGCTGTCCGCAGATCCAGCACCTCAGCAGCCTTTCGCATTACTATATTGAATAACATAACTTCAGGCATTAGTGAACAAGTGGGAAAATCTACAGCCAACTCCAGGAAGGTGTCCAAGTCACTAACAGAGGACAGGCCTTGAAAGTCCTGCACCTGATCTCCATCGCCACCAATGTCCCCATATGGCCAAAGTTCCAGTGGGCTAGAGTCAGTTCATAAAATATCATGGAGCCTGCTCCTGTATTTCCTTCTCTTCCATAATTTGTTATGCATCCCTTTGTGATCTGGCTTATGGTGCAATATTGTAGACCAGCACCAGTGGCGTTGGTTCTGGCGCTGTAAGTGGAGCTAGCACCGGTACAAGTGAGGCCGACCGAGACGTCATAGGTTACTCTGTCATATAGAAAAGAGCCGGATCAAAGCAATGTGGAGCCAGCATAATATCAGATTGAGTGGCACCATGGGGGTCATAGACAAGAACATGTAAAAGCAGTACGGAGCAGAGGGACCCAAAGTAACTCCGGATGGCATCAAGCTTTTGCGAATATTGTATTCTTGGGATTTATATAGCGCATGGCTACCCAACAGACCTCCCAGCGCTCGTAAACCACGGCTCTTGATGTTGGTTGCCTGCTAGATGCTAGAAAAGATAAGTTTAGAGTTGCTTCCTTTAGCCAACTTCAGATCTGTCTAGCCTGATGTGGACAGGAAGCACGTTTCATAGTCTGGAGGCAAGAAAGGTGAAGGAGTTATGAGACACTGGATGAGCAGGGGGCATTTTTTATAAATGGCCCGATGAACCAAACAGAGAGATTTGAATTGTATACTCTTTTGGACTGGTAGCCAATGAAGCGCTATCAGTGACCACTGATATTCATCTGGGAACATTGAAAAGTATACGTGCAGCCGTATTCTACTTGGTTGGTTACGTATATTGGACTACTTAAGTACAGGTAATTACCATAATCCAAAAGTGAATGAATAAATCTTGAACCACCACTATAAGTGTAGGTGCTGGGAGCCAATTTAGAATTTTTCTTAGACTGCGAAGCATTCCTAAGCAGCATGCTGCTAACTTCTTAGCCTGGACTTCTATGGATAGCCTTTCATCTACCTAAAACTTGAGGTTCTTTGCTGCTGGGATGGAAATGGGGAGGGGCCCTAAGTAGTCAGCCAGATGAGTTTGCTCGCTGCGAGGCCTCCGGGTAGTTATGCGCTATATAAGTGCAATTTTCATTTCATTTCATTCATTTGCTCCAAAGGGCGGGCTTGTTTTCCACAACCAGGACCTCAGTTTTCTCTTTGTTCAATTTTAAACAGCTGCCTGAAATCCAATTGGTAACATGGTTAAGACATGCATTTAACTAATGGGAGGTGTACTTGATGTCGGTAGACAGTGAGATGACAAGTTGTGTGTCATCTGCATAAGAGACTAGTGCGAAGCTGTGGCTCAGTACTATTTCTGCCTGTGGACACACATAAATGTAAAAAAGGGTTGGACTTAACGATGATCCCTGGGGTACTCCTCACTTTAAAGCATAGGTTGCGGATTCTTCCTGGACTAGGAAACTTCTCTTGTCTATGAAGTTAGATTACCATTTCAGGGCTATTCCACCTATTCCAGCTCTTTTGACCTTTCGATAAGGACCGTATGCAATAAATGTCAAAGGACGCAGCACTTAGGTCGAGTAAGATCATTCCTGTGCAGCCCCCTGATCCAGGAGGGCCCTCAATTCCTCTTTTGCTGCTTAGAGAGCAATCTCTGTGCTGCTACCGTGTCTCAACCCTGTTAGAGTTGGGTGCAGGATGTCATGTGTTTCCAAGAAAGTGAAAAGATGTTTGTTCAACTTCTTTTCCAAGATCTTGCTTAACCTGGTGTAACGGGGTGGGAGCGGTAACCCCTGTCGATTGGTGGGTCGCTGATTGTGCCTCCCCTCCTTCCCCTCAGTCTGATTGGGACACCAGTCCGCTACTTTCTGACCCCGGAGACGAATTGAAGGAGGGCGCCTTTAACTGGGCCTTCAGCAGTGATGAAGCCACGCCCCCGCATGACGTCGGAGGACCCGGACTGGACAAATGCCCGGAAGCCCTCTATTCGGGGTGTGTCGACACCCAGGAGGAAGCGGAGCGAAGGACGGAAGACGAGAATCGGAGCGAGGAAGACGGCGTGCGCTGGAAAGGACGTGGGCAGGACGGAGGAGAGAGAGCGGAAGACTGTGGAGAGCCAGGAGGCCAACGACCCGGTGAACCGCCGTCCCACACTCCCGAGGGAGGAGTGTGGTTTTCACAGGTACGGCGGCGTTGGGCAGCCTGGGTCGGGAGTAAGGGGGCCCGTGTATAATACTGTACATATTCCTGCCTTTCGTTTTCCTTTCCCGCATCCCCCTACCCTCCTATCCCTCCCTTTCGTTCCTCACTCACTCCTAGAGCACAGAGCACCGGCAATACTTGTTTAGCACTGGTGTTCCCTCACAATCACTCGGTCCCCGTGGTGCAACCGGTATCAGACAGTAAAACTGACGGTATCCCTCTGTTGGTGTCTCTTTGCGGAGCTGACCCGGAGCAGTAAAAAGACACATCACCCGAAGTGCTGGCTCTAGAAGAAAAACCATACCATCCACTGAAAGAGGACGGCCTCGTCATCCTCGGCAAAAACGGACGCCATCACGGACCGGGCAGATTTTGCAAGAGAAAGGTTGACTTTCAGGACTCGTAAAACCTTTATCCGAATAAAACCCTCATTACGCAGAACAAGTCTCCAGCCTGTTCTTAATCCCCCGATAGAAAGACTCCAGCCTGTTCATACCCCCACGCTACACCTGGGTAGGATTGAGATAGTTCAGTAGTTCTCCATCAGCAGTGGGTCAGCAGTGGATTGTTTTAGGAGTTTCACCGCCGAATGTTTCCATATCCATGGGACCATGTTGCTGTCTAATGACTGATTATGGAGGTGTGCAAGTTCTTGAAAGATGGTGTTTCCTCCTTTTCTTAAAATGTCTGGGGGGGCTAGGTCAAGAGGCGACCCTCGTTTGACCGATTTTAGGGTATCTTTAGTAGTATCAGTATTCATTTGGGGGAATGTAGTTAATGTGACATTTGCTATTACTATATCTGTGCCAGAAATATTTTGAGTGACGTTTGTGGGGAGGGTTAAAAGGATGTTGTTCACTTTCATCAGGAAAAGGTTTGCTAGCATGTTACACCAGTCATCAGAGGGTGCCGGCCTGTTAAACAACTTGAAAAGTTCCTTTGAGGAATTTGGTGCATTTTCTATTTTGGTGTTAAAATACCTTACTTTTACTTCTCTAATGGCATATTGATATTTTCTCATTGCTTTTTTTGCATAATGCTTTACTTTGCCCTTGATATGACTTTCTCCATTCTCTTTCTGCTTTTTTGGCTTCCTTTATAGCTCTACAAGGGTGGGTGAAAACCAGGGGCGATGACCTTCCTGGCGGCCTGCTCCGGGGGGGCTTGATACGTGTTAAGGTGTCCAGAAAATCTGTGATCTAGTCCTCAAATTTGTTATCTTTCATCAATCCCTCCTTTACCTTTTGGAGTATATTCTACTAGGGAGATCTCCCATGTTGTGGTGTCAAATTTTTAGCAACAATGTTTCAGTCTGGTAGGTTGTTGTTGTTTTCATGACTGCTCTGAAATGTTGAACATAAAGGGAGCTACTTGGTGGTCTGACAAGTACATGGGGTTCTGAATGTCCGTTAAAAGGTCCCCTCTGTTGGTAAAAATGGGTTCCAACATATGACCTAGTTGGCGAGTGGGGTTCTTAACTATTAGGGCCATTTGGATGGCAGCCATATCCTGTATGAGATTTATGTTCTCATTGTTAGCCTTATCGAAATGTATGTTGAGATACCCCAGCACTGTAAAATTGGATATTTTTAGGCTGTTCTGCAGTCAATTATGGGAGTGGTGAGCTGAACTCACTTACCGGGCCAGGGGCACAATATTTTCAAATGCCTGAGAAGATGAATGAAGCCGAGTCCTCCAATGAAAATTGCATACACTCACTTCCAGGAAGCTTTAGAGGGGAAAACTGTCCTTTTATTATTTAAAAAATATATATATTATCTTCACCCCACCTCCTATGGAATAGGTCTGGAGTTGGTAACTAGGGGAGCAAATGTTCCAGTGCCGTGGGATCTGGGAGAAGGTGTTGCAGTGCCAAGGTTGATCGAAGTTGCTTCTGGGAAGGGTGCATGGAAGTCGCCAGAGAGAAGCGATGTCAACCAGCTCTCTATCCAAGGATAAAGGTCCTGTGGAAGCGGTGGGGTGCCGAGGTTACTGATATTTGGTGTGTTTTTTCCCCCCAGAAGAGGGCAAGGAAAGAGACCTTGAATGAGGTCTTGAATGCTCTGGCCTTAAAGAGTTTGGGCCTCATTTATGAAAAGTGACGCATCGCTGCGTGAAAACAGCGAAGAGTCACTTTTCACTGCGCCCTCCTTGTGACACCAATGATGCGTCATATTTACAGTATGATGCATCATTGCGCAAGGAGTTACAGATACGTCAGTATTTCTGACGTATCTGTATGGCGCAAAAGTGACGCATTGCTGGAGTGTGTCACAAAAGTGACGCAACTCCAGCAATGTATCCTGTAGGGCCTGCGTCAGTCTTACACCTGCTGTGAGGCAGGCGTAAGAAATTGACACATTTGTGTCCTAGAAGTGGCGCTTCTACGACCCTTTCTTTCGTCAATAAGCCCCCCTTGCATACATTATACCTGGCGCAGGTATAATGTGGCGCAGGGGTTGCAAAGTGACGCATCTACCCAGATGCGTCACTTTGTAAATATGGCGCAACAAGGCACATTTTTTACGCCACTGGTGCGTCACAAAAAGGGACGCACCAGCAGCGTAAAAGTGACGCACGGCCTCATAAATGAGGCCCTTTCATTCTCCACTCTTTTATGGCCTTCAGGTGTATATTACAGCGGGATTTCAGTGAGTTATTGTTAGATATCAGAGGCAGATATAGTCGGGGTCCGTAAAGGACATCTGCCCTTTGCAATCTCTACAGAGTATAAACTCCGATTTCTTAGGGGGAGAGATGGTATTGCACAAGAAATGTACTCCTATGATGCAAATCTCTCCGAGAACGTAGTTCCGGATCCACATTGAATGATTGAAAAAAGGTGAACTGACGTCACTGCACTGGGGGAAGCACTGTATGGCTTTGGTGACGTCACGTGACGCCACTTCTGGGGTCACTATGACTAGGCCTGAGAGACTTTTCTGCTGCCTGCTATTTACCGGCTGCAACAGGACGCCATAATTAAACTTCGGAAGGAACCCCTGGTGGAACGAGGGTCCCAGGGACACGCCGCACAGCCCGCATTGCCATCTCCACTCTGGTGAGGACTGCAACCCCCAGATTGCACCTCTACCAATCACAGCTGCCGCGAGTGTGGGGGAGGCGGGGTCATCGCGCTTATAACGCTGCCTCTCCCGTGGAAAGACGCCCGGACCAAGGGCTGGCCCGTCTGTGTCCGTCAGAGCCTGAAAGAGTCTGGGCTGGGCCATCCCTCTAATATCTGTATTTTTCGGATCACTGACATAATATAGAATGAAAAAATATAGACTTACCAAAATATAGTCACCAAAATATAGAATGCCAAAATATCGAATTCCTATCTACAAACAGGTAAGTACAAAAATATTGAATCCAAAATATAGTCTGTAAAAAATATAGTCAGTCAAAATATCGAATTTTTTTAAATGTCTTAAAAGTAATTTAAAATTAATGAAATAATAAATATAATTAACTAAAACATACTTAAAAATACTCAAATAACCTTAAAATTAAGATATAATTAATTTAAGTTATTAATAAAAAATGCACAATATTTTACCGTAGGATAGCAGGAGGGTAACATTTAATATTACCACTCCAGTGAGTGCAACAGTAGGGAAAGCGTTGGATAGCATAGGGGTAAAAAATACTATTCCCACTCCAGTGAGTGCAACAGTAGGGAAAGCGTTGGATAGCGTAGGGGTAAAAAACTACTATTCCCACTCCAGAGAGTGCAACAGTAGGGAAAGCTTTGGATAGCGTAGGGGTAAAAATTACTATTCCCACTCCAGAGAGTGCAACAGTAGGGAAAGCGTTGGATAGCGTAGGGGTAAAAAATGCTATTCCCACTCCAGTGAGTGCAACAGTAGGAAAAGCGTTGGATAGCATAAGGGTAAAAATTACTATTCCCACTCCAGAAAGTGCAACAGTAGGGAAAGCGTTGGATAGCGGGAGGGTAAAAAATACTATTCCCACTCCAGTGAGTGCAACAGTAGGGAAAGCGTTGGATAGCGTAGGGGTAAAAAATACTATTCCCACTCCAGAGAGTGTAACAGTAGGGAAAGCGTTGGATAGCGTAGGGGTAAAAATTACTATTCCCACTCCAGAGAGTGCAACAGTAGGGAAAGTGTTGGATAGCGTAGGGGTAAAAAATACTATTCCCACTCCAGTGAGTGCAACAGTAGGGAAAGCGTTGGATAGCATAAGGGTAAAAATTACTCTTCCCACTCCAGAGAGTGCAACAGTAGGGAAAGCGTTGGATAGCGGTAGGGTAAACATTCCTATTCCAACTCCAGAGCGTGCAACAGTAGGGAAAGCGTTGGATAGCGTAGGGGTAAAAATTACTATTCCCACTCCAGAGAGTGCAACAGTAGGGAAAGCGTTGGATATTGGAAGGGTAAAAATTACTATTTTCACTCCAGAGAGTACAACAGTAGGGAAAGCATTGGATAGCGTAGGGGTAAAAATTACTATTCCCACTCCAGAGAGTGCAACAGTAGGGAAAGCGTTGGATAGCGTAGGGGTAAAAAATACTATTCCCACTCCAGAGAGTGCAACAGTAGGGAAAGCGTTGGATAGCGGGAGTGTGAAAATTACTATTCCCACTCCAGATAGTGCAACAGTAGGGAAAGCTTTGGATAGCGTAGGGGTAAAAATTACTATTCCCACTCCAGAGAGTGCAACAGTAGGGAAAGCGTTGGATAGCGTAGGGGTAAAAAATACTATTCCCACTCCAGAGAGTGCAACAGTAGAGAAAACGTTGGATAGCGGGAGGGTGCAAATTACTATTCTCACTCCAGTGAGTAGGGAAAGTAATGATTTAATATATTATTAAATATCAATACCAATAAAACATTAATTGAAATTAATAACCAATTTAATATTATGTAATAATTAATTAGAAATACAACTACATATTAGTTATTAAAAATTAATAACCTATTCATAATTATTTAACAACTAATTAATTTTCAATAACAAAAACTAATTAATAATAAACATTAATACCAATTAAAAATTAACAGTAAATTAATTATCAATACACAAAAAGTATTTTTAATATGTAATTAATTACAATTACATTACTTCCCACCCTATTCCCCTATAAACCCACATCCCACTACAGAAAATACATTAATACAATTATCACAATTATCAAATATTTAATTAATACAAAATAATTACCAATTAATAAAAATTAATTGCCAATTAATAGAAATTAATTACCAATTAAAAATTAATTAACAATACATTTAAAATCAATACCAATAAATGAAAAAAATTATTTACTTAATTATTTATTTATGTGCTTATATAGCGCCTGAATAGACCCCCGAAGGGGTATCTCCGCGCTTTTGCCAACAGAAGGAGCAGGCACTATGCCAAGTCATTGCAGGGAATTGCTAGGGCATGAAAGAGTGATTAATTACTAGTGAAAAGGTGGGTTTTAAGGGTTTTTCGAAAGGATAGGTGGTTGGTGATGTGTTTTAATGTTAGAGGGAGGGAGTTCCAGAGAGCAGGTCCAGCGTGCGCCAAAGCACGACCTTCTTGTCGAGATTTTTTTATTTTAGGAACCTGTAGTAACTGGAGGTTACTGGAACGTAGGGAGCGACCTGGGACATAGGGTATGAAGGCCTTTGTGATGTATTTAGGGCCCTTTCCTATCAGACATTTATGAATAGTACACAAAATTTTAAACTTAGTGCGTTGCCGCACTGGCAGCCAGTGGAGTTCAGCCAATAACGGTCGGGAGGGAGTCCTAGATGGTACGTTAAGGACTAACCTCGCGGCCGTGTTTTGGACTACTTGCAGTTTGTTAAATTGGCCTTCATTGGTTGATAAAAGAAGGCCATTGCAGTAGTCCAGTCTACTGATAACTAGTGCCTGGACTAAGGTCTTTCTGTGGTTTTCCGGAAGATAGGGGAACACCCTTCTCAACAGTCCAATAGCCCCAAAGCATGTGCCGGCAACTTGGTTGACATGATCTTTAAATGTCAAGGTTTGATCGAATAGCACTCCCAAGTTTTTCACGGTCTGCTTTGGGGTGGGAGCAAGTTCTGGGGGCCACCACTCATCCGACCATAGTGTCACCGCATCTCCAAACAGTAATACCTCTGTTTTGGCCACATTACATTGTAGGTAGTTCTCAGCCATCCACTTTGACACTGCCCTCATGAAAATGATTTTTGCAGAGCAGGTGTAAAGGTTTTAAACGGGAACAGAAGTTGGGTGTCGTCGGCGTAGGACACCGGGGTAAACCCAAAGGACCTCACTAAGTAAGCCAGGGGGGCCACATACACATTAAATAATGTGGGGCTTAGGCATGAGCCCTGTGGCACACCCCTGGTGAGCTCCCTAGAGATGGATTTATGGGAGCCCATCCTGACTTCTTGAGAGCGGCAGGAGAGAAAGCTCTCCATCCAAGACAGGGCCACCCCTCCCAGTCCCACATCCCTCAGACGGCAGAGAAGCACTTCGTGAGACACCGTATCGAAGGCAGCGGATAGATCCAACAGCACCAGAATGATAGACCCCCCGCCATCCAGTGTCATCCTGATGTTATTGGTCACTGCTAGCAGGGCTGATTCGGTGCTGTGGTTAGGCCTGAACCCAGATTGTGATGGGTCCAGGGCTTCCGCTGCCTCGATATGATTTGATAAATGGGTGTTCACGTGCTTCTCTGTCATCTTACCGATGTACGGTAGGAGGGAGATGGCCCGGAGGTTAGAAAGGTCTGTCCAGGGGGAGGCCGCTTTTTTCCTGATTGGGTTTACCACCGCAATCTTCCATTCCCTTGGGACTTGTCCCTTAGCCAATGAGATATTCATGACTGCCTGGATAGAGGGTCCCAAGAGGGAGATCAAAGGGGCCACCATTTTTGCAGGGAGGTAATCATTGGGAGAACCGGTTTTCATGTGGTTGATGAGGGGTGGGAGATCTTGGTCACTGACTGGTGGGATGGTAAGTAGAAAGTTTATATTCTGTGTGGGTGGGTCTTTAGGGAGGGAGCTCGTGGTTCCTACATCCCTAGAGGCCAAAATGTTGTTGTAAATGAGATTAATTTTGTCCTCAAAGAACATAGAGATCTCATCACAAAGTATTTGTGATGCATCGTCAGGGCTCTCACTAGCTATAGGTTTTACAAAGTTCTGCAAGATTTTGAACAATTCCCGTGGACAGTTGCCTGCCTCTGCCAGTTGTAAGGAGAGATTGTTCTTCCTTGCTTGCTTTATTTTTTTGAAATAAATTGACTGGGCCTCTTGAAAGATTTTCCTTTCCTCTTTATTTTTAGATGTCCTCCATGCTTTTTCTAATCGTCTGCATTTCTGTTTTTCTTTCCTAAGGTCTAACGTATACCATTTTTCTTGTTTGGTTGGAGGATACTGCTTGTGGAGTTTTAGGGGGGCTAAAGTGTCAATGGCTAATTTGAGTGATTTATTAAATTTTTCCAATGCAGACTCTGCTGAGTCTGCATCTGTAAATGACGGTTGTTGCCAGTTTTCTCGCAGATTTTCCACCGATATTTTATGCCATTGGCGGCGGAAAATTGGCGGGGGCGGTGTTCTATGCATTCGCTTAGTCGGTCCAGGCAGATGGAACTCAATTAAAAAATGGTCAGACCAGTGGACTTCTTTAGCGGGAAAGCATCTTATTTTAGTGCAGTTAGTAAATATAGAGTCCAAGGTATGGCCACCTATATGTGTTGCACCATTATTTATTGCTTTTAACCCAAGATTAGACAGGTCAGCTGTTAATTGGGTTGTTTTCAGGATGTGCAGGATTATCCATATGTATATTAAAATCCCCAAGGAGGATAAAATCCTCCTTGGCTTTAATGTGTGGGGCTTATAGCTCTAGAAGGGACAGAGCAAATACTGGATTGGGGGCTGGTGGGCGGTAGACCAATGCACCTTTCCAGGAAATGTTTCCTCCCAGGTAGATCTTAAAGGTCATTATTTCCAATAAAGGACTACACCTTTGTTCTAGGATTGCAACCTTATATGTGTCTTTAAATATAATGGCTAAAACCTCCAGTTTTATTTGGCCGATCAGCATGTACGATCTTGTAGCCTGAAGGGACCCCTAATGTGATTGCTGTTATCGTATGGGGTTTCATCCACGTTTCAGTAAAAAAGCATATATCAGGCTGCTTAGTAAAAATAAGGTCCCAAATCTGTAGTTGGTGTTTGGGGAGCGACCATACATTTAAAAGGAAACATTTGAGTTCCATAGAGGATATTACTTTAGGAACATTGTCGTGGGTACTACTCCTTGCCACATCTGATTGAAAATGACATTGAAGGCACGAGAAACTGCCCTCGAGCTTTTTGCAAGATAACCGAGTATCACAGTTCCCCGTAGGTTGTAGCTGTCGGAGAGTTTCGGGGGAATATGTAATATATCTCGTACCTGCAGTGTCAGGGTTCATGATGGTTGGGCCCATAGCCCCTATGCCTCGTACTGGCGCAGACGGGCAGCTCTTTGGCTGGTCTTCGGCGTCGCTTCGGCGATGCTGCGCGCGATCGCTGCGCGCTTATAGGGGGCGATGGCTAAATAGGCCCTCAAGAAGCATTCACTAGAGCGCTAACCGCTCGGGAAGTGCCCCCGCAGGAAGTGACTGGCTCTCCCTGACCCGCCCTCCGCGCAACGGTACTGGCTACCGCGTCGGACCGGGGCGGGACAGGAGTAAAGACGAGCACAGGCTTCTCTGTTTGCTGTAAGTATTCCCTCCCCCTTGTAATCAGGGTAGGGGCGATGATGTTAATCACACAAAACAGCAGGAGTGGTAATATTACAGTACATGTAATTTAAAGTGAATGTGTGTCCTTTTTTAAAAATATGAGTACACAGGTTTAAAACATCGTTTTCAGATCAACAATGAGTTTTAAAATAATGCAGGCAAATCACAATTCTTACATGCATCAGAATTTAGTGCAGCGCGAGGCACGTTCGTGTTTCCTTCCGTGAGCTAAGCGGATTGGAGACTCTGCCACCGTCTCCCCTACAATTACATTACTTCCCACCCTATTCCCCTATAAACCTACAACCCGCTACAGAAAATAAATT
Organism: Lissotriton helveticus; assembly: GCF_964261635.1. Taxonomy (NCBI): domain Eukaryota; kingdom Metazoa; phylum Chordata; class Amphibia; order Caudata; family Salamandridae; genus Lissotriton; species Lissotriton helveticus. The sequence continues at coordinate 323,520,569 of NC_136057.1, forward strand.
TAGAAAATTAACATAATTAATAATTAATCAATTATTACAAATTAATTGGCAATTAATAAACATTAATTACCAATTAAAAAATAACAATAAATTCAAAATGAATACCAATAAATAAATACAAATATTTAATTAATTACAATTAAATTACTTCCCACCCTATTCCCCTATAAACCCACAACCCGCTACAGAACTAGAAAGCAAAATGTAATGAAAAATTAATAATTGCTAAAAATTAATTTTTAATTTAATATAATTAAATTACTTCCCACCCTATTCCCCTATAAACCCACAACGCGCTACATAATTAAATTACGCAAAAATTAAATAACATAAAATTCATTACTTAAAATACATTAAACATACATTACAAAAATTAATATACACTTTTCACACATATACTAACATACAAAACACTTTAAAAAAAATTGATATTATTAAAAAATCGATATATTTAATGCCTGTATTGTGTACTTCGATATTTTGACTTCTATATTTTGAAAATCGATATTACTTACCTTAAATTCGATATTTTAACCACTATATTGTGTCCATTCGATATTTTGTCCGTTCTATATTTTTACTTCGATATTATGTCCATTCTATATTTTGGAATCGATATTATGACTGTTTACCGTATTTATCACAGTCAGGTACCCAATCTGTAACGAGTAGAGCAAGATTCAAGTTAATTGTGACTCATTTTGCATTAACGAATAGTCACAAATCAGGGGTGGGCACCGGGGTGGCGGGGACTTTAGACGTGTTCCTTGTACGCGCTGATGCATGAAATTGCACTAACTGAACAGACGCGTTCCTTGTACGCGCAGATGCATGAAATTGCACTAACTGAACAGAGGCGATCCTTGGACCCGCAATCCCTATATGCACGTCAGCCTGACAATGGTACAGACATTGCTTCAAGTAATGGCTTGGAAACTTCCACTGTCTCTCGACCTATTGATAACGTTGCTGATTCACCGGGCCTCATCACTAATTCTAATCTGTCGGCCCAGCACATGAGTTTTAATACCGAGCAAGAGCCGGAGATACGGATCACTGGTGTTAGCACCAGAGGTCAGCAAGCAAAGAAAAACCAGGGTGTTAAGAAGGGACCTGACCAGGGAACTAGAAAGAAAAGATGTGTGGCCCAGAAACAAAACCAACGTGTAACACATAAATTAGTTTCCAGACTAATCTCCCCAGTTGTGAATAACAAAGCTTGTTCCTCTTTGTCATCACTCTCTAGTAACGTTAAGGCCAATAAAATTGGGAATGGTCATGCTGCTTGGTCAAATGAGGATGATTTTTGTAAACGCTTGGGATTATTGATTACTGACCTCCTTTCTCCCTTGGTACAGAAGTTGGGCAGTATTGGAGAAAGATTAATCTCACTTGAAAAGATCGTAGCCTCTCCTCAGTTAACTACCTCTGCTGTAGCTGATGTTAATGGCAAAGGTGTTGGGCTGATGCTCTTCAGGGGGAAAAGTGTTACAGATAAGGGTTTAGCTAGTACAACTTACTGCCCAAATCTTAAACATAGCCAGGCTTGTAGCCAAGACCCGAAGACTTAGATGCCACCTAACACAAGCACTGACCCTCGGGAAACATCCTTTACAACGCAACTTTTACCACGCAGTGCCTTTACGATGCAACTTTTACAACGCAAACCATTACAAGGCATTGCGCTGGGGGGCGCTCTAGGATAGGGAATACGTTTAATTTACTATCCAACACCTTCCCTAGTGTCCACGGGGACTGGAGTTGGAATAGTAAATTAAACTATTCACTATCCAACACCCCAAAGCGCTATGCGTTGTAAAGGTTTGTGTTGTAAAAACCGCGTTGTAAAGGGATGCATGGTAAAAGCATGCGTTGTAATGTCATACATCCCTGACCCTCTGACAAGTGCACATATTCAGTCTGATCAGGGCCAAAATTTCTCAATCACAGTTAGCAACACTAAAAAATTCTGTTCCGCCCAATATGAGGGGGAAACGGGATCAGGGTAGTATGAAAGCGGGCTTAGGTACTTTGGCACACAAGTGGATTAGGGCGTTTGAGGTTTTAAACCTCCCCCTGAAGCGACCCCGTACACAGTGGTCTTAGCAAACGTCCCTCCATTGCTTGAAAATTATTTCGAAAACTGGTCAACTTTACGAAATTAAGCTTGTCATTTTCTCAGCACTAGAACAGGGCTAAATAATGTTCTTTTTAGTGAATTTAAAATGGCACGAAGAGTCTCATGGATTGGTAAGTCAAACAAACGATTACTAGGAGATTGTGTTGTTTTAACATTTAGATCTCCAAATTTAGTGCGGCTCATTCTTGATAGAGCAGGAAGTGGGGAGACCAATGTAAACGGTATTAATATTCTCCCTTTGGGGTTTTTCTATCACCCTCTGACTGATAAACAGTGCTATCGCCAGCAGGCTTTATTTTTTGATAGCAGAACTTCTCATTATACAGTGCCAACCAGCAATCGCTTTGAAATATTTGAGTCCTTAGATGCAATTGACTGACTAATCAATCAAGAATTTAGCACATCTTATAATGAGTATTTGCCCTGCCTAGCCCAAGGGTCTATATGCAATATGCCTGAATCATCCACACCTGGTGATGATGTTAATCCCACTATTGTAAAGAGCTGGCTTAAAAATGACATCAAACCCAGATATGGAGACCCTCGGCAAGGGCTGTTAGATAGTGACTGTCACCAGTTATCGTTGCCCTGTGGCACATATTTAACCATAACAGAAGGAGTTACAAGCTTAAAAGTAATGCAGCCTGTAATGAAGCCTGATATTAACGGGTATAGAACCTTACACACCAAGGCAAGAGAAACTAAAGGTTACAGATTAAAGGGAGGCCTTTGTACATACATCGCAAATACCCTGAATTTGAGTAAGATTGAATCTAGGTTAGATAATGCTTTTTTATAAAATAATTAATATTAGAATAGATAGCAAGCGTTCGTTAATCCTGATTAATCTGTACAATAACATTGCCACGCGTGATGTTGAAGCTGTTTTTAATGAGTTAGTAACCGAAGTTCAATCTCTATGGCATAATAGTGCTCATGATACTAGGATTCTTTTTGGAGGAGATTTTAACTGTGGTGTATGTCCTATTGTTGATCCAAATGTGTGTGGACTCGATGTGGAGGAAGGGCCCAGTTGCACGCATCTTATTCATTCAAAAGTTGGGGAGCGGTTAAACCGGTTGTTATGCACCCTGGACTTAGGATTTCTAAATGAAATGGGTTTAAAACAAGTATCAATGGGCTATACTTTTAATGAGTGGGGTTTATATTCTACAATTGACTTTTTATTGTTGTCAAACCGCTATGCCTCTGAAGTTAGCTCATTTTACATCGGAGACATATCTCTGAGTGAGTGACCATTTCCCATTGTGTGCCACTTTTAAAGGTTGTCTAAAAAGTACAAAAAGAGTTAATCCTGTCCCCCATCTTTTGGAGTCAGTTGTACTGGACCGAATGAACGGTTATGCATTGAAATGTGCCATTGTTGATCCTGATCTTGTTCTAAAAACTGCGGAGACCAAGTGTAAAACTGAATTCAATATTCGTACGAGCGACTTAGCTGGATCAAGTAGCATTTTAGAGGCTTTTGAGTAATTATCTAGCACTGTGAGGGAGGCCCTTTTTGTTCATAAGTCCAGGAAAGCAATACCAACAGGTTGGTTTGACTCCCAGTGCACAAAAGCACACACAAATTTAAAACAGTTTCTCCACACTATCCCGAGAGATCAGGCGGCTATAAGGGTGGCAAGGAGAATGTATAATCGAGCTAGTAAGGAGAGAAGAGATAGCCTGAAAAAGGAAGCCTGGGAGTCCCTCCACTTGGATGCTATAATTAGGGATAGTAGTCCTTTCTGAAAGGCGGTCAAAGCACCTTTTTTTAAACCAGTCGGGGGCCCCTACATTGAGATCGCCATACCGGAGGAACAGTGGGTTGAGCACTTCACAGGGGTTTTTAGGGGGATAGATCAGCTTGATAATGAAGCGAATAACTGCTTATTAACTAATATATCACTAAATACTGACCTCAAATTCACCCTAGACGAGTTGGTGATGGCGATCTCCAACACCAGTGGAGGAAAGGCGACCGGACCAGATGGTGTCCCCAGTGATCTTTTTAAAATCGAATTTATCTCTATGGGGCTCAATTGTTACACAAGTAGTGAATGCCAGTTGCCATGCTTCATTTCTGGCAACCTGGACAATCAATTATAGTCCCCATCTTTAAAAAAGGAAACTGCCAAAATCCTAGATGCTACAGGCCCATTTCGTTACTTGACTCAATGACAAAAATTCTAGGTTGTGTAATTTTAGTAAGATTTAAAGCCTGGGCATCTGACAATAGGATCCTTTCTGATTTACAGTATGGCTTTCGTGAAGGAGTGAGCACTATTGAGCAGACTCTTAACCTTGCATTATTGGTGGGAAAATATGTCTGTGTAAAAAATGGTAATTTGTTTTTAGCTTTTGTAGACCTGACAGCCGTTTTTGATTCGGTAAGACACATCAAACTTTGGGAGATTTTAGAAAATATAGGCGTGGACTATTAAATTATCCACTTTTTAAGACGGTTTTATTGCAATGCTCAAACCGGGAAACATCCATCACAATGCAACTTTTACGACGCACTACCATTACAACGCAGGATTTACAATGCAAGTCATTACAACGACGTGCGCTGGAGGGCGCTGTAGGATAGGGAATAGTTTAATTTACTATCCAAAACCTTCCCTACTATACACGGGGACTGGAGTTGGAATAATAAATTAAACTATTCCACTATCCAGCGCCCCCCAACGCAAGTCATTACAATGACTTGCGTTGTAAATCCTGCGTTGTAAAGGCATGCGTAGTAAAAGCATGCGTTGTGATGACATACATCCCTCAAACCAGAGTCCGCTTTGATGTTAAGGGTGGGTCCACAACTCCAATCTCAATACGTAGAGAAGTCCGTCAAGGATGTGTCCTTGCACCATTTCTTTTTAACTTGTACATAAATGATCTTGAGGACGCATTACTTGAGCAAAACGTTGACTATCCTAAAATTAACGTTCATCCAATCCCTGCTCTTTTATATGCCGACGATGTGGTTTTACTGTACAGAACACAAATAGGTCTACAGAGAGTTTTGAATGGTTTTAATGATTTTATGCACAACTTAGGACTATCAGTGAACACGTCCAAGATATATGTTATGAGATGTGGTGTGGGGAGGAAAATATCTCGTAAAATGTTCATTGCGGACCAAAAGATTGAAACAACTAAAACCTTCTCATATGTGGGTGTTATGTTCCACCAAGATGACGTGCGGGCACAGGCAATAAGATGTAAAAAATTTAGTTTTATTAACACTATATCTGAACTTACCCAGATTTCGAAAAGATTAGGGAAAAGACCTCCTGTGGAGCTTTTACAAATTTACTCTCTACAAGTAGTGGAAAATAAATTCTTGCGATATCTATTGTCTGTACCCAGAAAAACATCTGCTTACATATGTCATGCCGAAATGGGTTTAACGTATCTGTCTGATATCATTAAACTTGAGCCAGTCTTGCTGTGGCATCATGTATAGACTAAAGAAGAACCCCCATTAAATAGGAGTATTTTAAAGGATATTTTAAAATTGGAAAAAGTTTTGAGGATCCCCTGGATGTATTATGTTTTTAATTTTATGCAGAATCTGGGTCATCCTGAGTATTTTACTGATCCCGAATCCCTGCAATCAGTAAGCAGGAAGGAATTAAAAAAAGAAGGTATTGCAATGTTGGAAATGACAAGGTTGATGACTGAAATCTTTAAGCCCACAGTATTAGAAAACCAAATGATCTTAAGTGTTTTTAAAATACAGCCCTACTTAGCCATAGTTCCAGTAGGGTTCGATAGGTTTTTATTAACAAGATTCAGACTCTGTATATTCCACAGACTTACCAGCTTTTCCAACACAAATAACTGGAGCTGCACTATGATAGCCTGTCCTTGTGATGTTTGCTCATGTCAATCCACCATTCATGTCATCTTTTTTTGTGGTTTTTACTCCAAAATTAGGAAAGTGTGGATTCGACCAATGTTAAAAACGATGGGGAATAGGACTTGCCGACCTGCGTATATTGCACTGCAAACCCGGGATAATGCGGATATGATCTGGAAATTTGCGATGTGGCTAAAAAGGGCGGTCGCCAATAAGAAGAGCTTAGTGTTTTAATAACATTGGATTTTAATTCTGCTATCCCCGACTAAATCTGTTTTTTTTTTTTAACTTTCATGTACGACTGATGTTAATGGAGTTATATTATTTAATATACTGTTATCTTGATTACACTGGTGTACGTACTGCTTTTATGATTACACAACTTTACAATTGAATAAAGCTTTATTTGAATTTGAATTGAATAGGCCTGGGGGGTGAACTCCACTCCGTTCGCGGAGTTTTCAGCACTCCGGGCTCCGCAGAGCTCGCGGAGTGCAAAAAACTCCACTGCCCGTAGTGCAGCTGAGTCTTTTCCCCGTCCGCGAATGTTAAGTTGGTGAGCACAAGCTGCCACTAGAATTCCTACCTAAACGGCAGTGAGATCGGTGCAAACTGCAGTACACACTGCACTCCCCCTCTTGCAGAACTCTGCTGAGTTTTTTTGTCAATTTGCGGACTTCCAGTTGCGAAACTCTGGGAACTAGGCCCAGGCCTGACTATGACGACTGCACCCCCTTCTAGCGGCGTGAGCACTTTGAAGTTATCCAGTGATGAATCTGCAAGTAGAAGTAAAACAACAGAAGAAAATTCCCCCATGGCCTAAATATTATTTAACTTACGACATTGTTCGAATACTTTATAAAGAGTCCTTCAAAACATAGCAAGTACACTTATTTTCTTTAAGAAAATAAGTGTACTTGCTACTTTAAGAAAATAAGTGTACTTGCTATGTTTTGAAGGACTCTTTATAAAGTATTCGAATAATGTCGTAAGTTAAATAATATTTAGGCCGTGGGGGAATTTTCTTCTGTTGTTTTGCTGCTTTCCTCTCTATTCCCTGGCTTTAAGTAAATAAGAGGGGGCCCAAGTCCATGTTGTTTCTGCAGGTAGAAGTACCCATCAGAATGGTTACTCTGTTCTAAGCATCAAGAGCTCTCAGGTGTTCAGGATAAACAACTTTGGTAACACCACATTTTAGTAAAAGTAGATGTGGTGGTGGTTCATTCTCTGTGCAGGCAGCTCAACTGTGGGACTCAATTCCATTGCATATAAAATAGAAAGAGGACCATCTTACACTTAGGAAAGGAAATAAGAAATATCTGCTTTTTTAAAATCTTGTTAGCGCAACTAGTGTGTCATTTTGGTAAATTATTGTACTTTAACCGTCAAGAGCTCATTTCAAAGGCAGATCATCTACTCTAGACATACTTCTTACATAGTAATTGCCCTGTTTCAGACATGACAAAATCAGCCATTTCTGGAGTGTTAATTGCAAGAACTTTGCATTCTGAGACTTGCTAGTTGGTGTTTTAACTTTATAAATAGAAACTTAAAAATCCCATTATTCAAAATGTTATAGCTCAAAATATCCAGCACATGGCCGAATGTGTCAATCATTGTACAATCCACATCAGCATTTATAAAAAAGCTTCAAATGTTTCACTGATGAGCAGTAGCAAGAGCTCAGCTATTACAGAACACCTTGTGCTCCCCACAGAGTGCCTCACAGAGGCATATCGCAATGTGCGCCTTTGAGGCACACTACACAGGGCTCCCCTTAAGCTCGTCACTGAGTGTTTACCAGGCGTGTAACATACAGTGCTCCCATAGGGTGCATGACTATTGCTCCCATGTTATAATTCACCCTATGCTTTCCTTTGCACTTCACTTGTGTTTCTTGCTCATTTTCACCCTGCTGTACATGTCTGTATTTAAGATTTGTGAACAATCTCACCAAAATATTAAGAGGACAAAAAAGGCACTTTTAAGGTGTCAGCTACAGACAGCTTTCACGGCCTGTTGGTGTGGCCTATTGTTTCCAACATACATAAAGTGGGCTTATGATTACTCCTTTGCTCATGATTGGAGTTTTTTCTCCTCGATTCAATGGCTTTCCTCCCTATTCTTGTGTTTGTTCCGCCGAAGAGCTTTTACTTCTCAAATTGTTCTGTTTGAATTGGTTATATCCTTAAAGTACAGATGTTGTTTACATTGAGAACTATGTGATTCTTTTACTTTAAACATTCCAAGAGAGTGCATGTTTTGTTGCTACCTCCTCTATGTTCTACCTCCCCTTTTCTTCACCGCCCCTTGCTCTCAAGGTGCTTTCCTCCCTACCAGTTCTTTTGTTGCTTCTCCTGCCCCTGCCCAACTCGCTTTTTTTTTTAATACCCCCCCTAATGCGCTCCTCTATTCCTCCATCCTCTGCTTGGTGTCTTGTTATCCTGTCACTCTCCCACATCATTTATAATTTTCTATTAATTTTTGGGCAAGCATACATCGTAAAATGTTTTTCTACTCATTCCAATGTGGCCACCCAGGAGTGTGTAGATGTATGCATGGCTCCCACTAAGAAATAGGCTTGTATTATTTTTAAAATAAAACAAAACCTCTTCCAATAATGGCTGTCATGCACGCATGCTTCTCCACAGTGGCAATCTTTGAACAGGTTTTCTGAAACATTACAAATGCATTCAAAGAAGTCCACCATGGATGTGCAGGCTTCCAAAGGGACATATTTTAATGCAATTTTTATATTTTACATTAACGAAATATCGAAAGGTGAGTGCATATAGGGAAGTATAGATTTACTATTCCTAAATCCACATCTACGGACCTTGAAGATATATGAACCACGCAGGTACATACTTGTAGAGTTAGGTATAGAAAATCTAGTCTCACCGGTCAAAATCTTACTTTTGATAATCAGTCCACGATATTGTGTCTCATTCATATTGTGGTTTCGATATTCAGGGGGAACGCCGTTTTGATGACAAGGCCGTGTGGCTTGTCAAAGGCTTGTTTTGTTCCTCTCCAGAGCAGAGACAGCACAAAAACACCAATATCAGCTGAATGGTTGGAATAGAGAACAATGATAGATTTCATGCACTAAATGTTTGGAATGACTGTGCCACCACAAACTACAAAACAATTATTGGCAGCACAGAGTAGTAATAGTAATTGTGAGTGCCTACCATCAGCAAATCATACTGGATGCACTACCAAGATAAGTTCTGACTGGTCCAAGGCAGCCAATCAGAACTGCTAAAACAATAATTCCCATTAGATGTTATCAAACAATCACAGCGGGTCTCTGTGGTTTGACCTCTATGGTTGGCTGGGAGCAGCTAGCCACAATGGTGCTGTCTCTAACAATCTATCCCATTGCTGATTACTGTCTGTGATGAGTTGACCTGACTGATTTTCATGCAGTGAATAGTGTAAGAATGCAAGATTCCGGCATGATTTTTCATTGTTCACAGGTGCAAAGCAGATCCAGGAAATAGCAGGTTTGAACAGCAATTCGCTTTCGTCGAAACAAATTTAAAACAATGCCCACCCCAAGGTAATTTTCACTGTTGGCCTGTGTACAGTTATGTCTATGATTACTGGTCACCATGAATTTAAGTGCATATATAGACTGTGTATGCACAATGTGTGCCTCAGTACACATATGTTGTTTGCTTAAGTGGGCAAAGACAAACCATCTGGCATTGTTAGTTAATGTTTAGGTTGTTTTCTTTTGAATACTTACATGAACCTTTCTCACTTTCTGCTAGCAGGTAGCAGAACGTATCTATGCCAGACCAATGATAACTCTCCCATTGAGTGTGAAATCTGGTCGATGCTCTAGTTGATTACATTTGTTAAATCCAAAACTCCACAGAGCAGGAAGAGGCTCCAACGCATATATTCCAAAGTCGGATGCTTAGCTACAGCCTAACAAACTGGCAAGGAAAACCTGACAATGCTGTGCTAAAGGTCAAGTGCCAATAGACCTGACTTAAGCTTGCATGTGCAGCTGACAATAATCCTTATTTCAAAGTGCTTGTCACATGGAACAACCAAAATAACAAAGCTGAAAAAAATCGCTTGGAATATATCTTGGGTGGATCAAAAGCATTCAATGAATGTGTTTTTCAGTCTATAATGGATAGTTTGGTCTAGCATATACGAGATATTGCAATTTTTAATTCAAGTAATTGCACTTCTACAGATTGCGCTCGGGCATTGCATACAAAATGGCATGTTAAGCTGCTAAGGATTTGTATATGATTAATTGCTGTCAGCTTGCCAGATAATATCGATAAAAGCTTTTTGATACTTGGAGCTTACTTCGTAAAGCATTATGGAGGCCTCTTTCCGGTGCGGGTTTCTCAATACGGAGAAATCAGCAAGAAGATGCTGTGAATGTGAGTGGTAGGTTTGGCTCCCTTGAGGTACTGGTTGGAGCACCACCCTATGACGCCCAGCTTCGCTGGCTAGTTCCTCCACGTGTACGGTTTAAACGTTGGTCACACTACAGACAAATTAGTAGAAAGTCTCCTGGAAGAAGAGGTTGCCTGTGTTCCAGATACAGGTGAGTCTGCTATGCTCACGGTGAACAGGCGTGTTGTTGTCCTGGAGGCCGAGGTTATTGTGCTACACCTGGTGTTTGAAAGCAGAGGGTAATGATGTGTGCCGGGGATGAGCAAGCTGGTTGTGCTTCTAACTAAAGCCTAAGTGTTATGTCCCTATGGTGCACATGTTGGTGGTGGTCCATGAAGCGTTGGTGTGGGTAGTGTTGGTTCCATGAGCTGAATAGGTTGGATAGTGTGTAGGCAGGAAAAAGTTGGTGTGATGTTGCTGGAATGAGTAAGCTGGTCCCTGAGAGGCACAGCGTTGTATCACATGGATGAATATGTTAGTTTTGTCGCAGGGAGGAACAGGCTAGTGTTGTGCTCTAGAAGGAAGAGGTTGGCTGTTCTCGTATGCAGATGTAGATCTGTTGTCCTGCTCATCAACAGGGTTGGATATGCTGTTGGGAGACACTGTTTAGCTTTCATTAACTTTGATGAATAGGGAACTTGCTTGTCGTGGACCGATACTGAATGAGTTGATTGTAGTGCATGATGCACTGGTTTGTGCTTTGTATGAATAAGTTAGTTGCTGCATATGCCTTGTATTACTACAAGGGTTGTGCTCCAAAGATCTATATGTGCTGAATAGGTTTGTTGTGGTTGTTGGAGGCACATGTGTTCTTGGAATGAATAGGTATTGTGCGGTGCTGGGAGAGACCCGTGAGATGTTCCTCGGCTGAATACGTTTGTTGAAGTTCTTGGAAGCACGTTTTAGTTTAGTCTCCCTGTTGTCATTGTGTTGCTTGAAATGAATGGCTGCCGACTAAGAGGTTGGGGCTTTGACAGGTGCTGCCTGCAGCTACGGATGAGTAGACCTTGTTGGCTGAGGCGTAGATAGCATGCGGGTGTCACTAGGAAGAAAGCGCTGGGTTAAGACTTGGAACAATAAGGTGTTTGTAGCTCTGGATAAAACTCAATAATAGCTGGGGGCTTCTCCTCTACTCCATAATCACGCTCCCAGAAGGAAGTCTTCCATTCACGCACTCTCAAACACAGCCATGGCCTGCCACCAACATGCAGCGAGTCTGCTACATCAATGGACCACATGCTTCTTGTGCCTTTGTGCGAATTTGTTACAACAAACAGTGGGGGGCGAACGGAAAGAGGGGGAAGGGGTTAGATTCACGCACCATAAGTCTCCGCAGCCTCTGTGTGAAGACAAAAGCTCTCTAAAAGAACTCCGCCAAGGAAAACAGAAAAATCATTTCAAGGACTGCCGCCCTCCTCAGGAGCTGGCTGCATTGAACTCAAAGAATACATTGCTACAGAACTAGAAACAATCAAAGCTTTTGAGACCATGAAAAATGATCCACAAAAGGAAGCCAAACAAATATAAAACTGTGAGAAAGCTCTTCAGGAGGAATGGCTTCATGATTGAGCAACAGAAAACTAGAGTTGGGTATAAGAAAAAAAAAGAAAATAAGACTAGTTTGGTGCATGAAAGAGGATACTGAAACAAAAAGACCTCTCCCAGGAGAGTAGGCATCAACACTTGAAGATTTAGCGGCATCCATGAACAACTCTGACTCAAGGGGTGGTCGACTCCGGAGCAGGAAGTCAGAGGTCCCAGAGCGCGGATGGAGCATGTCCGCCCTTGTGTTGGAATCTTTCCCCGTAATAATGGCGTTCACTATATTGCTGGATTGACCATCTGTGTGGGCAGGACAGAACTTCACTTGTCTTTTTCCAGACAAAATAATTCCACGAGTCTCAGAACACCAGTCACAAGTATTGCAATCACCAAAACAGAAAAGTATAGCTGATTTTAATCAAAAACACAGCAGCACGCCAGCGAGACATAAGACCTTCAGAAGGGGTGGATAGTGGACTGAGAATATTATGGCCCAACTTGTAAGAGACAGGTTGAGGTTTGTTGGGTAGTGTGAAAGGGCTGATAAAATAGATACTGTGGATATGTGTGATATGGAGTGGAAAAGCATGCAGCAAAACAAAGCCAGATATCCCATACATAAAAAAAGAACAAATAGAAACTGCTACTTCTTACTTCCACCTCCCCAAGGAAGCCCTATTAAAAATCCTCGTATTCTGGTAGAAACTTCATGTTTTGTAGGGGAGGGGAACAATCATCATAAAACAGCCATCCACATGTACCTTTGCTTCATGACCAGTCCTTCCCACAGTGTCCTCAAATAGTACATCAAAACAAAAGGTGGCCACCAATATAACATCATGCTTTGACCTCTAATTGAGTGGCTATCTTCTCCAAGAACCTGTGGTTAGACGCGACCAGTGAAGTGGTATCTGCAGTTGATGGCTCAGAAGGTGAGCAGATGTCGGCTTTCACAAACTGGGGCCAAAGAAAACTGCAGATGTTAAGGACACTAAAACCCAGAATCCAAGCGCTACATTCTCTCAGCTGAGGTGCCAGCTGTAATCAGCACCCATTAGTAGAAAATGCCATAATCCACCCGTTCCATCACTTAACTTTTTGTGTGCCACCATCCAGAACACCATTTCTGAAGCACTGACCATGGATCATACTTCTAATGACTGTACCACCAAATGTACGCTTCTTTTAAGTGTCAATGAAGGGAAATGCCTCTGGCAAGCACACTTTCTTCATGTGCAAGTGTCATTGGCCCAGCTGAGGGGCACTCCCTCATTCTATGACATGGGATATTTTGCATGACAAGACTATCACATTCGCTACACCGATTTTACCACAACATTGCAAGGTAAGTAGATGTGGAGTATGTATCTTGACAATGTAGTAGTAAACAATGTAGGGAATGTGGGGAGTACTTTTTAGGTAGGAATTGTTGACCTCAATGTTTTGACATACACCCCAGCAATGAGCATCTTGCACCAATGGGTCAAGCATGCATTCCAAGGAGATTTCCTCGACTATGTGATGGTATGTTTTGAGTTAATGGCCTGCACAAGTTGGAAGGCGCTTTGAATTGAATGCCACCACTTTGTTCCCTTGCCGTTGGGCTTCCTAGGTAAAACACGTAAAATCACTGCAATAGCTCATTTCAAACAGCTATCACCTTCCAACCAAGGATGATCTATAGTCAGTCTGGAATGGGGTTCACCAGTCCTATAGAGTCTAGTAGGGTTTGTTGCAGGTTTAACACTGGCCGATACATGTTTTTGGGTCTTGTCCATCAAGTCACTCATATAGTATTCATATCTCATAAAGTTTTTGGTTGAGGAATAAGCCACCATCTTGTGTCTTTACTGTGGGTTTCTTCTGTGCCCTTCACCACCACTGGCTCTCGGCTACCACACAATGTCATAAGAAGTGCAATGTGCAGAGTTAATGCTTTCATCTAGTTGGAAATGAGGTCATTCACTTTGACTGGCTCAAAAAGACAATCTTCCACAATAGAAATTCACAAAACGAAAAAGTAAGCAAAGAAGAAATGAGGTGTGAAAGGGAGAAAAAGAAACAAAAAGAAACATGTAGAAATAGACGGAGGCGCAAAACCAAAGGAGTTGAGATAGAGGACTTTGGAGACGTGGTGCCTAACCAACATTCACTTCACTCCACCTCATTTCAAATAAAAAAGAAAAGTCAGACCCAACTCTTCCCCTGCTCTCACAGAGCTTCCTCAGGAGGAAGTTGGGTTTTGGCAAAACTCTAACCTGCCCCCCTCCGGAGCACACCTCACTGTCACGTCACTGTACTCTGCACCCCAGGGTAGGGGTTGCAGGCAGCCCAGGGGGCAGTGCGGCCTCGGAAGGCAATAGTACACAGTTTTCAGCAGCTTTCACAAGGGACTGGTCATCAGTATTCATTGACGCAGGTCACCCAGAGCACTGTACGATATGTGAAATAACAGTTACTGTCTTGTCTGGAGACTGGTGAAGTAATGGAGTTGTTAGCTGCACGTCCATTTTGTTCTCTGCATAAACACAACGTGTGGGGAACAAGAGGGTAGGAGAGCAACAGACACTGGAGAGGTTCATGCTACTTGCTGGAAGGAGTGTAGTAGTTTGAGAGAAAAAGATGGTGGACCACGGGCTCTGGGGAGTCCCTCGTTTTCTACTTCATCTTCTGGGCTATTGACCGGGCGCACGGTTCCTTGGCAAGTCTCAGTAGCCCTTAGTAACTGGGTGCGTGGCCGCCACAGGGAATTTTGCATGAAGGAGCTTCTTCCCTGTGTAAGATGCCTTGGCACCTCTGCTGCAGACTGGATGTCTTCTAGAGTTCCCAACCACGGTACTTGCATCAAACTGCTGTCTCCAGGTCCTCGTGGGAGGCGATCTGGTGACTCTGTCGACTCTCCAAGTAGGATGCTAAATCTGCATCTCCTGCTTGCAGTGCCTTATCACGAGGCGTCAAGCCCTGTGGAGAAAAAAAAGAAAAACAATGGAAGACATGTACATCATGAGGACTGATAAAGGGAAGCAGGAGACTGTGAAAGAATAGAAAGTAAGAAGGTACGAGTATGAGAGGAATCCATAAACTGTAGGACAGAAAATCGGGTGGTGAGGGAAAGTGAAGAATTCAAGAAAAAGGACATAGGCAAAGAGCAAATAGGATAGGAGAGCTCGGGGTGTGATGGTTAATATAGTAATTGAAAGAGGGCTCGAAAATGGAAATAAATGGCAATGAAAACAGAAAGGAAGGTGCAGTTGAAGAACATAGGCAACAGAGAGAAAAGATAAAGAAAATGAAACGAAAGGAAGGAAGAGAAAAAGAGAAGAAACCATTAAGGGATATAGAAGACAAAAGTGAAAAGAGGAGGGATAACAGGAGAAGGACTGTGAAGTCAAGAGAAAGGACGAAAAAGAAACGAAATAAGGTTAAAAGAGAAAGAGGGGGACAGCAAGAGATGGACGAGAAACAGAAGGAGAGAAGATAGTACAAAAGAAAGTACATAAACAATAGAAATGATAGATAATGAGAAAGGAAGCAAAATGCATAAACCGAAGATGATGGTAGAAATGCAACAGATGACGGTGACGAGGGGTGTAGAGGGAGAAATACAATGGTTAACAAAGAATAGAATATAAGATAACAGAAACCGACTGAAGAGAAGCGTGGGAGAGAAAAATCAGTAGAGTAGTAGACAGAACAGAGAAAAAAACAGGGATAGATGAGGAAAACAGGAGAGAGAAACAAACAAAATCCAGAATAGAGAGAATTTTTTTCTTAGGGTGTAGTGGATTAAAAAAGTGATTAAGTAGAGTATTGGTAGACATGGAAATATAAATAAAAAGAACAAGTTACATACCTTCTGTAACACTCTTTCATGTGCATACTCTATCTACTTGCAGATTCCGCACAACACCCAGGCACCTGCCTGGACCTGGAGAATTGTACGCAGTGTTCCTGTGTGTTGTAGGTGGTGTTATGCAGCTCTGTACTGACTACGGGTGGGCATAGTTGCGAAGTAGCGCTACGCATAGCTATGCAAAGTGCACTTCGCACTACGCAAGCTACGCGTAGCACTACGAGTAGCACTACGCGAACTGCGTAGTAGCATGTTCGCACTGTGCAAGATGTCGTTTTCAATGATTGCACAGTGCGGACACGCATCCGGCACTGTGCAATCATTGAAAACGGCATCTTGCACAGTGCGAGCTGTGCTTTTTTGCCGCTCTAGTAGATTTTTACTCGAGCTGCAGCTTACTCAACACGGACAGGTAGTTTCTCATCGCGAGCGGTCACGAGCATGCGCGACCACTCGCAATGAGAAACCTGACCTCCCCACGTTGAGAATCTCGCCAGGAGGTTTATTTTCCATGCTCGCGGTCGGCAAATTGATGTTGCTGATCGCGAACAAGGAAAAAGTCTTGAGAGGATGTAATTTTCTTGCTCGCGGTCGCCAACTTGACGTTGAGGTCCGCGAGCAAGCAAAAAATAACCGCTGCACTATGCTACGCTACGCATGTTTGCACTGTGCTACGTGCAGTTCGCTTAGTGCGAAGTTGCGCAAACTTTGCAAGCGTAGCGTAGTGCTTCGCCCAGGGTTAGTACTGACCCGAAAATGACAGAGCAGAGCCATTTAGAAGCACGACCCCTGTGCGCTCACGTCACTTTCTTATTTCTTCCTTTTCTGCACCCTCAGATGCAGAGTGTAAAACTGATGTTGATGGTAGTGTGCTGGTCTCTATCTTGGGAATTTTTTATACGTTAAAGAGAATGCGCCACAGAACCGGGATGTGCAAGATCAGTTAGGAGTCTGTTATTAGGTAGAATATTCACTAAAGTTTTACTAAAGGTAGGTAACTTTTTCTTCTGAATGCTACTTCTAACCGCAGATTCCTCACTTTATGAAGAGCATCCAAAGGTGGAGAGTTGGTGGAGTGTACTCAAACTAAAATGTCCTGCAGAACTCAACAAACCTGCCAGTTAAGTCAGTGGTGCTTTGTTTTTCTTCCTTGCTCATTTCTTCTCTCTGCCTGCCGTTTCCCTCCTCCCGCTACCCAGCGCCTCGCCCTCCCCCCGGGGACCTACTTAAAGGAGGCCACAGCATGACCCCAATGAGCAAGCCATTGTGCCAGCTCCCCCGTGACAGTTCTCCTGTTCAGCTTGTCCGCAGTCTACCCTCTGCTGTCTGTCTACCTGTTGTCCTCTGTGCCTCCTCTGCTCATTTCTTGCTCTGTTTTACCTTTTCTTCCCTTCCTGGAAGTGGGACTGCGAACAGACTCAAAGCAAAAAGACCTGGAGGAAAGAAACGGGCAAAGTGCCCATCACAACAGACCTGACTGTCAAGACAGTAGTGTTTAGTAAACAGATGCAGAGAGGCCCACATAATAGCCTGATAGATGTCCGGTACAAGGACTCCGCGAGCTAATGCAGTGGTCAAAGTTTTACTCTGGTAGAAGTCCTGCGCTATGCATAGGTTCGTAGGGAGAACACATCAGGGAGGTTAAAACCAAAGTAAGGTCCAATTGCGGCATATCGGACGACCTGGGATAGAGCATGTGTTCAAAGCCTTTCAGGAAACATGTCACAATAGGTGACTTGAACAGTGAGGGTTGATTCGCCAACAGCAACAAAGCTGATATGATAGAAAGATACCCCTTAAGTGTGCCCACAGCAAGGCCTTGCCGAGCTAAGGACAAAATAAATAACAAAACTTCGATAGCGGATCAATATGTCAGTGCACCAGCCACAAACGTTCCCAAAAGCGGGCATATGCATCTTTGTCGATGGACCACTGACGTCACAGACAATGGGAGGGAAGCCGAATACCCTCAACTGTCACCGCTCAATCTCCATGCATGAAGGTGGGCAGTGTGCAGGTTCGGGTGCAGAACTCTGCCCTGTTGCTGTGACAGGAGATCCTCCCGAAGGGGCAGCCTGATCAGAGGACAGATGCTGATGCTCAGGAGTTTTGGATACCATACTCTTCTTGGCCAATCAAGAGTCAGCAGGATGACCGGAGTCCTGTCTGTGCTGATCTTCTTGAGAACTCAGGTGAGGAGAGGTATTGGTGGAAAAGCATATAGGAATCCTGTCATTCAGTCTATTCAGAATGCTTCTCTGAGCAAGAGCAGCTTTGGATTCTCCAGCCCGCGAAGAGCTGACATTGCGTGTTCTCAGCGGTGGTGAATAGATCTAGCCAATGTTATCACCAGTACTGCAACAGACCTTGAGCTACCTCTGGATGCAGATGCCATTACTGGTCTGTGAGGCATTGACGGCTGAATTTATATGCCCTGGCATTTAGAGATCCTGCCAGATGCTGCACGACCAGGAAAATGTCCTGACATTCCAGCCATGCTCAGAGGCACAGAGCCTCCTGGAACAGGATCCACAACTTCATTCCGCCATGTTTGTTGCAGTACCATATGGCAGTAGTGTTGTCTGTGAACACATGAGCCAGCCCTTTGATGGAGGGCAGGAAAGCTTTCATTGGCAAGTGAATTCGCCCTCAGCTCTAGAAGAGAAGATTGATTTAGGACCAAGCCTCCGCTGAAGAACAGAGGACTCTGATCTCCACCTCTCCCAGATGGCCGCCCCAGCCCAGAAGCGATGCTTCGGTCACAACTGTCAACTCTGGGTGGGGAAGGGATGGGGTTTGCCATTGACTCAATTACGGACCTGTAACCACCACTGCAGATCTTTTGCGGGCTTGACCGTGTCGAAGAGATTCCCCTGATGCTACACCCACTGGGAATTCAGATCACACAGGGGAGATCGCATATGCTAATGAACATACTTCATCAGCAGGATGCATGAGGCTACCAGACCCAGCAGTCTCATAGTCACTCTCATCGAAATCCAGTACTGATGTTAAAACATTGGGATTATAGCCTGAATGTCATGGACTTTTCAGAGGCTAGGCGCAGAATTGCACAATGTCCAGAATTACTCAAATGAAAGGGAGCATCTAAGAAGCAGTCAGGTGTGGCTTTGCATGTTGATCGTGAACACCAGCGAATGCAGGAGAGCCACCATAGTCTGGAAGTGGTCGGCAACTGCCTGGGGCGAGCCTGCCTTCAACAGACAATGACCGAGATACCTGAGCAGCACTAGTAAGCCCAAAGGGAAGCTCAGTGAATTGGAAATGCCCCTGTCCCACTGTGAACCTCAGGTACCACCGATGGGCATGCAGGACGCGTATATGGAAAGCATGACCTACTTATGGCGCAGACATCCTCTCAATAGCTCCTCTGATCAAAAGGGTATTCTGTCAGTTGTTGGGGAGACGGTGGAATGAGCAGCAGAGTGAAAAGGAAGCGTAGGGAATACCCCTTCTGAACACTTTGCAGAGCCCACCTGTCGATATTATGCCCGTGAACCTGGCAAGAAAGGTCAGATTCTTCCTCTCACTTGAATGCTGTGCTCCACTAAAGCACATTGAAGGGGTTTGACAGGTGAGGTTGTGGGGTGATGGGGGGCACAGTGGTCTGGCTGGCCCACTGACCTTGACTATAGTGGTGGTGGGCAACACACCCTCGACCACAAATCTCAGATCTGCTGGACACCGTGTTGAGGTTGGATTGGCTGACAGTACAGGGTGCCTCTACCGCCACCACAAAAGGAGCAATAGGGCTAATGCGGTTGGTAAGGTGAGGTGGATAAGCCTATGGATCATGCTGTGGCCCTGCTCTGATTGAACTGTTCTAGACTGGAATATGCTTTATCCCGACATAGGCGAGCTCCGTCAAAGGGAATGTCTACGAGGGACAACTGGACACTGCCTGAAAAATCTCCTGAACTTACCACATGTGGCGGTGAATGGATACACTAGTGCTAAAGACTCGCCCAACGGAATCAGTGATGTCCAACCCACAACAAATTTTGAACTTGGATGCCTCACGTCCATCCTGTACAGCTAGGGTGAGGACAGGTCAGAGATCTTCATGGTCAACTGCAAGGACTTGCACCACCGAATCCCAAAGGGTGTGGGAATAGCCCCAGGAGACAGCTGGCATTTACTGATTTAGGAGCCAAGCTGGTGGATGAGAAGACTCTCCAAACCTCTTCACCTGCTTTTACTTCTAATTGGGGGGACTAGTTGGAAATGTGTTTGGGTTGTCCCTGCTTGTAGATGTCTGTACTACCAAGCTTTCAGGGGAGGGGTGCTGAGATAAAATCACAGAGTCGCCTGGGGTAGTGCAGTGGCGTCTTGCGACCTAGTGGTTGACACAGGGGTCAGAGCAAGGATTGTCCCACATCTGCAACAAGGTAACTGTGCGAGCCTAAGTGGATGTTTATCCCGGCTGGAGGACTTCTGTCAGGACATTCATCTTGACTTCCAAGTTGGGGAGCTGGAGGTCAAGGATTTTGGCTGCCCTATGTATCACCATGGAGTAAGAAGGCATTAAGAGCACTAGCTTCTTGCAGGTCATCATACTAATTCTCTTTATGGTATGGGTGACCAATCTCATCAGCTGCATCATTGTCCCAATCAGGGCCAAACAGGGAATGCAGGTTATGTGTTCTCCCATATGGAGAAGGCAAGTCGAATGTAGGAAGTGATGTCTCGACAATGGCCAGCACAGCTGCAGTTGAGGTTGAACCAGAGAATACAAAAGGTACCTCATATTCTGGCATTGATAGAGTTGCATCGGCGTAGAGGTTCCAGAAACCGGTGTGGACCATGGCGCAGGAGGCAGTGTTGGAACTGAAGCCATAGGAGGTCTTATGATAGTCTCGAAGGGTTCAACTGGTGCCAAGGGTGAACTCACAAGCAGTATTCCAGATGGAAAAAGCTCTCTGCCTCGTGGGGCCTGAAGGCACACTAGAGGGAGTCAGTAAGGATCCAAAGAGTCAGAGCATGGCCTCGCAGGACTTTTCAAACTGTTTCAGAGTGGCGGACAGCCCTGGAAACTTGAATTGTGCTGGAACAAGTTGCGGAATAGATCAAGATAATGGTGCCATCCCCGGACCTTCTCATGAGAATGTGAGTGGTGGGAAGGGGCTGGGTCCTGCTTAGATTTTTTGTAATTCTTCTTCGACTTACCCGACGACTTTAATTTAAACAAAGACCGACCTCAGGAATGACTCCTGCAACTTCAGGCTCTGGAACAGGACCGAACTTTCCTTTCCTTTCCTTCGTCACAGTCCTTTGGTGCTTGGTGATGCAACGTTTTGCCGCCCAGTCTCGAAGGGCTTTTGAGTTCATCGATGTGCAATCACTGTAGACGTTAGAGTCGTGGTTCAACCCCAGGCACAACAGGCGGATCTGATGAGGATCTGTCACAGACATTTGTTTGTGATGGTCCTTACAGGGTTTAAAAACTGTTGTTTTGGAAGGTGACATTTCCCTTGCACACTGAAAAAGTTAGAATAGGTAAGGGTTTAAAAAAGAAGAGAGGTAGCTCAGGATGTGCATCTGTTGGCACAGAAAAAAGGCACAGGAGGGGTGCCTATATAGGCTCTGCATTTCACTTATGGGGGGCAATAGCATCAGTGCGGAGCCACACACTGCCACCTACCAGCGAGAAGAAGTACTGCTGAAAAGTTCCGGATCCAGTCTAATGCCTGGGGAATATTCAGAAGGGATGGAATCTACGGCTAGAAGTCTCCAGACATCCAGACATTCCAGCCATCACGTTTTGTAATTCTTGGATATGCACATGCGTGGGTCCCTTTGGATGCCTGCATCACAGGAAAAAAGATGCACCGCACTGTTGACACCAATGAGACTGAAACATGTTCTGGGTAATTTGTGTTTCTCCACACAGGGGATGTGACCTAGTAGTTTATGGTAGACAGGTCTTTTTCAGGCAGGGCCAAGAGTGTTTTGCAGATCACTGGTGGCTGTGTATGTGGTAGCACAGTGAGCAAAGAAAAAAAGCGGATAGAATGTTGGCCAAAGCAATTAGCAGTGACCGCATTTACTTTAGGCATTCCATCTATTACTCTTTAATCTTTGTTAGTAGCTGTAATAATCGCACAACTAGATCTGGAAATCCTGAAATTTGCCTGATTCAGTACTAGATGATACAGTCCTCAGTTCTTGCCCTGTTACTGTGTTTGTGAGTAAGAGCCTTACACTGCATAGCCCACATAACACCTGGGACAGTTGGCTCATACTTATCCATGTTACCTTGCTCTTCAAAGCTTTGAGCACTCATGGTACTCTACACACACCAGGCACTGCGCTGACTGTCTGGAAGCCCGCGTTATCCACATTATAAATTATTCTAATTTTATTTAATGAACGAGCCATATATTTTTAAGTCACATTTTTTTTCTTAGTTAAGTGAGTTGAACACTCACCACTGAAACATGCTTTGAGCAGCAAGTCACAAGTGAATGAATGTACCAGCATTTATAAAGCGCACGGCTACTCAACAGTGTCCCGGCGCTAACAGGTAACTCTCTACTACCATCCAAAAAACAGTTAATTGCAGAACAGCCAGATTTTTAATTGCTTCCTGAACACTGACAATTTCACAGTGGCTGTAAGGGTCAAAGAAAGTTGGTTCCAAGTTTGGGCTCCCAGGAACATGAAAGATCGTCCTCCAGTTCTGACCAGGCAGATCCTAGTCATGATAGCCAGATGGTTGAATGAAGACCTCCAAGTTCTAGAGGGGGTGTAGTCTAGTATACTCTTCAATGAAGACCTCCAAATTCTAGAGGGGGTGTAGTGTAGTATACTCTTCCTAATGTATCTGCCACCATTGCCATGTAGGGCTTTGTGTGTCAAGACTAGAGCCTTAAATGTGATCCTCTTTCTACTAACAACCAGTGCAGAGCTCTGAGATGCGGGGACATATGAGTCCTGGGGTTCAGATTAAGGACTAATCTTGCTGCTGTATTTTGAAACACCTGTAGGCAATTCAGAAGATACTCTGGTAAGCCTAAGTATAGTACATTTCCGTAATCCAACCTAGAAGTGATTAAGGCCTGAATCACTGTTTTCCTAGTGGCAGTAGACAAAAGAGGTAGGAATTTCCTCAAGGTTCAAAGTAGCCCAAAACTGGAGCCTACCACCGTTTGAATAGGATGTTTCATGGGTAAAAAGCTGTCAATATGGATGCCCAGATTTTTTCTGTATTTTGAGAAGTGGCTGGTGGAGGCGTATCTTGAGGCCACCAAGATATCCAGTCCTCAGAAGGGGGAGTGCCAAAAAAGATAATCCCCAAGTTATCGGGATTAAATTTAAGTTGATTAATGACCAACCAATTAAACACCTTAGAGAGGCAAATTCTGATATTTTCTCCCTCAAAGTCTGCACCTTTTTCACATGTAAAAAAAAAAGCTGGTTATCATCTGCATAGGATATTATTTTGGCCCCAGCCTCACAAGATTCAGCCAAATCTGTAAGTGCGGTCAAGTAAACAGCAGCAGTAAAGAGAAGAGTCCAAACTTCCTGACTTCTGTCTGCCAGAAAAGAGGTTAGCCACTTCAGGGCAGTACTACCAATTCTAATACTTTGGACCTGCTTTGGTAGTCTATCATGTGTGACCGAATTGAAGGACGCAGAGAGATCCAACATAAACAGGACAGCCTTCCTCCCTGATCCAACTTCTCTTTAATGTGCTCAGCGACCTCTAGCAGCACTGTTGCAATGCAGCAGCTGGTTCTAAAACCACATAGACTGGCGTGCAGCAAATTGTTATTTTTCAGGTAGTCTGAGATTACTGAATTTACATGTTTTTTTACCAACACCTTAGAGAAGGCAGGCAGTAGAGATATCGGCTGATAGTTGGCTAAGACTTTGTGGTCGGCTGAACGTTTTTTAAGTAGCGGAAGAATTTTAGCATGCTTCCATGCAGAAGGCATTAGTCCAGTGGTCAGCCAGGCGTTGAGAGCCTTATTGGCCACTGAATTATTTCCAGAGCCACCATGGCCAAAAGCTGAGCTGGGCAGGGATCAGCAGGGGTCCCGACTTTAGTCGCCTGATGGGTAGACAGCGACTCCTCTAAAGATATAGAAGGTAGGTGAAGAAGCATGGGGATTCCGCCTTTGATCATAATCGGGTCAGGTGATGTCATATCGCAGCTTTCGCCTAGGGACACAATATCGAAAAAGCTTTGTATAGCAACAATGTTGTCATTGTCATCAATTGATTGGTCCATTCCTCTGAAGGTTGATAATCTCTAAAAGTTGTCTCAGGATTGACAAAAGATTTGACAATTTTTAAAATCTCCTTTGCTTTATTTCCAGATTCCTCTATTTTCGCTCAAAAAATGTTTTTTCACCGCCTTAACTTTTACATAGTGCGCCTGCAAAGCCAGTTTATAATTACATTTGTCTTCCAAACTGTAATTTTTCCGCCATCTCCTTTCCAGACACTTACACGCTTTTTTACTTGTTTTTAATCTCATTAAACGAGGGGACCGAAAGCTTTGCTTTATTTGGGTGCTGGGCAGTAATAGGAGCTAGCTCACTTACGTTCTGCGAGATCCAAGCTTCTAGCTGGAAGTCATCGATCTCTGGATTACCGCGGGGAAGGTGGATAGGGGACTCAATGGCTTTGCCCAAGTCAGTCGGAGAGATTCTATAAAAAGCTCTATATGTTGTTGAAGGGGTTATGGAATGCATCTGCCTTTTTTGAAATGTGGGCCAAATAAAACTAACTGAAGAATGGTGCTACCAGGTTAGTGGTACACTGTCATCTACTTTAAGTGTGACATTTGAAAAAATTTGACCAGGGTATGGCCACTCCTATGCATTAGTAAAACAACAAATGGGATAAGGCTAAGAGCTGAGAGAGTCTATTTCAGAGAAACCACTTCTGTCGCCAAAGGCATATCCATGTGGAGATTTACGTCGCCCAAGACCAGAAAATGAGTGTATTTAAGAGTTCAGTGTGCCAGAGACGGGTTTAAGGAGTTCAAAGGTCTGACTCTAAGGAAAGCTCATTCAGCCTACCTTCGTTCCAAGATGGGTAAATTGAGTACCTTTACCTTGGTTAATAGTAGCACCTTTTACCGTGATTAGAAACAAAAGTAGTGCAGTATAAAGTAGTATATAAAAAGCAAGTTATTATTATTATTAATGATTTCATTATATCATCTGGGGTAGCAATACTCAACTGTTCTAGCCTACAAGGATCATAAAGGCACATTACCTTCAAGTCCTTCTTCATTAATGAGGCTCCGGCGTCTATAAGAAGTTGGCAGACTCGTCTGTGCCGTTGAAATGCCGCCTTGTGCAATGCTGTCTCGCCCCTAAACCAATGAGAGATATAGGTGAAGAAAAAGACTCAACTGTCCACAGGTGCAGGGGGATGGGAGGTACTGGTGTATATGTGGGTATATATATCTTTATCTATCTGTCTATCTATCTATATACATAAATATATATACATCTATAAATGTGCGCGCACACACACATATATATATTTATACGTATATATACATACATATGTGTAGATAGATAGATAGCTAGATAGATAAACACATATACGTTATGCTTGGCAAAGGGGAAAAATGTTTTCACAGAGGAGAAAGCACAAATGAAGTACAACTTCTTGTGCAAATGAAAAGGAAGTGTAATGAAGAAAATTAAAGTATCAGTAAACCAAAGTAAACATGAGAGTTGAGCAGTCCACACCAAGGGACTAAGTAAAGCCCTTAATCTATAAGAATATATTGTAAATGAAGTGAAATGAAAAGAGGTTTAAGAGGTATTTAAGCTATGAAAGTCAGTAGCTGTGACTGTTTCCCATGGAGTAACTGTAGGCTAGTTGGGTCAACGGTATAACAGTGAGTGTTAGCGTGACTCAATGAGCAACACACTTGCCAACTTTTGATACATTTTCACTGTGTGAGAAAGGGTTCAGGGCTTCGGATGAGGCAGAGCTTTGTGCCATGGATGGCATGAAGCAATTTAACTCACTGCCCCCCCCCCCATGCCAAGCCAATACAAACGCATACATCTTTTGAGGCTGCCGTTGATGTCCTAGGGAAGTTTCACTCACTGGAATGGGCTGAGCAGAGCCTACATATAATTAACTGGAAATCTGTCCTCTGCAGGGGTATCAAGCTAATTGCATTCACATTGTGTGATATCAGCTCCACACCAGGTGACAGTGTAAAGGGATTCGATGTTGTGTGACACACATGGGCACCGTATGAGTTGGAAGGTCTGGAGCAAAACCTAGAAGGCAACAATTTATTTAAAACTACAGAGCGCAAAGGGTCAGATAGCTGAGTAGCGTGAAAGACAGTGTGAGTAAAATGAGACAAAACAGGGGCTTGTGAGTACTATTGATTTGCATGGATGTTCGAAGGTGGTTCTGACACTAGGGACCGCCCGGATTTTTCGCTTTTTGAGGACCTAATTGTTGAGCTTTTACTGTGGGGGAGCCTCATAATCTGGGACTCCACCACAATGAACTCATAATGAAGGAGACTGCATGGGGATTTTACGGGGAATTATAAAATCAGAACCCACAATGGGGAGTTTGTTAGCACAAAAACCAGACATCACATACAAGAGAGCGTTCTCCAGGAGAGATGCTCTGGTCAGAAATAGTCCGGAGGTCATCACCACGCAAAACTGGTTAGCTGACGTAAAGGGTTTTATCAAGTGTCGGAGTTGCAGTGGGTGTAAGTTTGGCAAGAATTTGACCAGGGTTGAGTCGACCTTCAGGCACACTCCACTTACTATTAAACACAGATTGACATGCAGGACAGAATTTGCTGTCAATATGCTTGAGTGCAAATGTGGACTACGCTACATTGGGAGCACCAAGCTCCAGGTCCACTGCCGCATACTCCAACACCTCAGGGCTATAGTGAATAATGACCCAGCTTACCCTGTTTCGAGGCACTTTAAGGAGGTGCACAATAATAACCTAGAGCACCTGCAATATTCTGTCATTGATTGTGTTCCGCCACTTAAGCGGGGTGGCAACAGGGAAAGGCTCTTGAGACAGTTGGAGAGTAGATATATTTTACAATTCAACACCAAGGCACCTGCAGGTCAACACCACAGAGGATTTACATCACTTCCTATAACCCAGCACAGGTGGCTGACACGAACATCGCGCACCACACAGCTGAGATTACACGTACACATGACACTACCATTCATTGTTGCTTTCTCCTGCTGGTTTCTATTTGCATCAGTATTGTACATATTGTATATATATATTTTCAACAGTAACTGTCGATAGCTATGCGTGTACTTAGTTTCCTCACTGTATTGTATCCACATGGATATGCATTATGGTTTGCGTCATTTGAATTAGACCAGAGCTATGAGTCACCACTGAGTATTTATACCGATATTTTTTTGCCATTTGTGGACTGCTAGCCTAGTCACTACTAGCACATTTGTGAATATTGTGATAGGACATACGTATCTTCGTATTCCTGTCAGGCATCGCGCATCTTATGCTTTAAGTGGTCCACACATGGCCTCAATGCACTTGTTTAGTGTGGCATCAGAGTGGCTCACCAGCAATACTTTTGTTAGTATGGGTAGACAGCTCATAATTAGGTCGCTATTTCTTTTGTTTTAGTTCACCAACTAGGCATTCATGATCTGCTCTAATGCCTGTGAGGTAGGCAGCACATCTATTACATTCACTGTATATTCGCGCATTGAGCATCTTCAAGCCTACCTCACCATGTATATACACGCTCATAAGGCTCACGTAACCACTGTTACCCCTTCCCTCACAATCACTACTTTCAAATTCAGTGGCAAGCAGCATTCATGCAGTTAGTTTCTTTGGCTTGCAACGTTAGTAATGTGCTATTTTTTACTTTACATCATGCACTGAACTACACACACCAGGCGCCATCTGATACACCTAGATCAGTTTCTTTATAACTGGAAGTCGCACCTCTACGTGAATTGCATACTTCTATTATATACCACGCCATTTCACAGAGATTGCCTCAGCCGCCGACAGACTCACACTTGTGAACATATGTCGCATTTAACATTTTCATTGGCACAACATGCCGCCCTTATTCCTTTACCTCGCTTCTTTAATACGTTTAGCGAAGTCTATGTGGAGACAGGCATTCACTCGTGGTATCATGCTCTAACACAGGAAACTGGCAACATTCTTACTTATCTTTACACATGGGGGATAGTAGATTCCTAGGAGCCTCGTCGACCAGCATATCTTGCTTGTGGTCATCACTAGCTCTGAACCATGTGCCCAGGACTTATAGTCTCTTTACTATGTTTAGGTGCACTGTAGTAAAATGTGTGCAGTAAACCTGTGATGTCACACATGTTGCTTTAGCACACATTGCAAACCTGTTGAGTCACTTCAATGAACATAGAAAAAATACTGCCACTTTTAACACTGTATATATTGCACCCTTCCATCATTGCAAGCGCTATGTGATCAAGGCCGCATATCTGGCGGCCAAACGCGTCATTTGGACATTTGATGCACTAAACAAACATCATTAAGCAACAAGTCTTGCCTGCGGAGTCTGTTTCCCAGGACTGCGTCGCTACCTGTGAAGATTGCATCGCTGGGATCCTGATGTGATAAATATATATACACACACACTATTGTATTGTGTCTGTCTACAAGCCACATTCTACGCTGCTGGTTATGTCATGTCCTGCATTTAGCAGTTGGTTGCATCGTCTATTCTGTTGGAATTTGCACGTTTTCACTTCTTATCTAATTGAACGTGGCATTTGCGGGGGCTTCCACTCAGCCTAATACTGTTGTCTCAACAAAAGCATTGATCAGGTGATGGGTCTCTGCTCACTTCAGAGGTCACTGAAGCAAAGGATGAGACTTGGTGCATTATGGGAAATGAACAAATATGTATACATGTTTGCTCTTGAGCCACTCTTTGTCGATGCAGCTACAAGCAGGCTCTTTTTTTGGGATTTATAACACACATGTACATGGAGCTGTAGTTTCAGAATGATGGCCTCCTCCTCAAAAGTTACAACTACAAAAGGATGCGCAACTCTGGGGCCCACTGGACACATACATATATTATAAGATAGAAAGGGGTGAAATTCACATCAGGTGGACAGAAAGGATGTCTTTCTTTAGTCTACTGTCAGTAAAGTGCCCCGTTATACACTTACGTGCCACTCTCAGCCATCTCTAGTAAATCCTTTGGACCTGAAAGAGAGAGAGAGAGAATGTGTTTACTCAGAAAAACAGAATAGTCCAGGGTATTCATATTCTTGGCTGCAAGCAAAGGAGAATACTGCAAAGGCGGAAGGGTAAAATCAGCTGGGTTGATGTAATGCAAGATTTGAACAGTGCACAAATGTCTTGAGCACTACAGGTCGTAGTTCACTAAGAAAGGCTCTTTAAATGTTGACTATGGGACAGTTCTAGCAGGAATGGGACAGGGTGAAGCAGCTCTCAGACAGTACTGTGCTCTCAACCTTTGTCATAGGAGTTAAAAGATGCCCAAGGGAATCCCAGTTAATCTTAAAGAGGCTCTTTCAACTCTCTGATGTGGGCTCAGTTTAACTAACAAGACTCCTCCCAAATCCTAGGAGACCCTTCCCATCTGCTCCAGTTAAGTCAAGAGACATTCAGGGGGTCCTCCAAACACTATGCGGGGTGTCTGAACCCCTGCTGTATTTAGGTAGCGCTTAGCATCACTGAACAGCCTCCCTGCTATAAACGTCTTACATCACTGTCCTGAGAAGGTTGTATATAGCACCTCTGACACAATTCAGGAGGATCACTGGCGTAACTCACGCTGGAAATACTCAAATATTTTGTGTTCAGATAAAGGAATACTGATGGCGTATTTACTAGCACAGGAATTATGACAAATGTCATAACTCATACCAGTTTATCTTAATGTGCAATGTGTTCGATTTCTTTCCACCG
The DNA here is from genome assembly GCF_964261635.1 of Lissotriton helveticus. Lineage (NCBI taxonomy): Eukaryota > Metazoa > Chordata > Amphibia > Caudata > Salamandridae > Lissotriton > Lissotriton helveticus. Next base: position 323,550,365 of record NC_136057.1, read on the forward strand.
TGGAGCACTATTATTCACGCAGCATGCACATTTGTCTCCCGTGAACTCACTGTTTCTATCGAACACACAACAGTATGACAGGCACACGTGCACCTGTGAGAGGCACTGAGGCTATTCAAGCAGGCACACTCAAGTTCATTGCAAGAGGTGTTCCTGTTATTCAGCGCCAAGAAACCATTGCTGTGCAAGTGCCTTATTGAATCACATAAAACATTTTTTTCACAAATTCTCCTTTAGCTCTGCCTCTAAAGTCTTTGACTAGTAAATATTTGAAAAAATGTGCTGTAAAATGCACTGCTTGGTCCGATATTTACAAACTTTCGTGAGAGGCAGACGCACTCTGACTCCACCTGGGAAGGCTGGTCCTGATCTGTGCAACACAGGGTTCTTCTTAGCTCAAAAGGTTCCAACCCGACCCCTCATGCTCGTACCAACAAGTCCACGTATTGCCTGTCATAGCTTGTGTCTCAGTACAACTTGGACCTGTCACTCCATCTCGCAGTCAACCTTCCCTACTTCGTGTGGGAGCAGGGTGTGTGGTTCACATTTGTGCTCTCATCTTGTTTTTGTGCATGAACTTGAGGAGGGGGGAAGTAGTGTAGTGTCATTGAATTTGTCAAGTATGCGCATATCCGCCATTTTATACAGTAATCTAGTAACAGGGGTACGGTTCAGTTCAGCAGAGTAGTAGGCTTGTGGTCTTAAATTAAACTTTGCCTTGGAAAGCCCACAATGGGCTGTTGGCGTCTGCGGCTCAAAGCCACCCACGCTCCGAGTCACAGACCCGCGTCGCAAAGAATGCAAAGCGGGTTGACTGCACACAACTCTCAAAAGGCGCTATGCGCACCTGCACGCCCCCACAGACACCGCAACCGAGGGAAGGTGCCTCATTCGACGCTCCAGGCCTCAGTACCGTGCTGGAGCGGGCCTGCCTCATCCGCGGACCCTCCTCCCTCCCACGTCTCCCTGGTGCCCGCATTCAACCGTTTCAAATCCGCCCGGGAGAGACAAAGAGTCCCCCGGCGGGATGGGGCCAGGCCGGGCCTTGGGAAACCTGCCGGCTCGCCGCTGCGGGGATGGAGGCGGAGAGACACGAGGGGAGGGTAGAAAGGACAGGAAGAAATAATGCCAGAGAAATCCGGGCGCGGAAATGCGCGAGCGCGGAGTCCATCGAGGGGAACAGCGGGAGGGGAGGGCCGCACAATACAGAGGGACATGCTGCAGAGGTCGGCAGCCCACCACATGCCAAGGGCAGAGGGAAGGAAGGCTGCAGGCAGGAAGCGCCTGACCGCCAGCTGGGGCCCGGCTCTATCGATAATGCCTCTAATGGACTCATTCTGCCTGGTCCCGCAAGCCTCCCTGCCTTCCATCAAGTCCTTCCTCAGCTCAGCCCCAGTGAGATGCTCTTAAGAGGGGACGGTGGAAGGGGCGGGGGAGGATCGAATGAAAGGAGATGAAAAGGCCAAAGAGAGAAAAACGCAAGTGTTCAGGCAACAGAGGAGGAGAGAGGGAATAGGGAAAGAGCAGAAGGGCGTTTATTTATGATTGAAAATACATTGAAAGACAGGTAATGAAACTAAAGATTGGCTAAACTCGTAGATTAGGAGAGAAAGAACTCACTGAAAAAGAAAGAAGGGGTTTTGCAGGAAATAAAGGGTGAAGGATGCAGGGAATAAAGGGTGGAGGCGGGAAGAAATGTTTATTTTTAACTTACTTTCCAGTGCACAATGGGTTTTGCTCTGAAATGGTGTCTGGAGCGCTTTGCCCTGCTTTGCAATACTTTGCTTCAGGATAATCTTCCATGGGTGGTACATGACAGGTTCGGACTGGCCTATGGGGCAATCAGGCAGTGCCCGATGGACTGGTCTGATAGGTCACTGGGTGGGCATGTTTTCCCGCTGTTTTGGGCCAGTTTTATGGTTTGCAGGGCTGGTTTTTACTGTTGATTTCCGATATTAAAAGAAACTTTGCCTGCTGCAAGCCCAATTTATGCAGTCTTCCATATCTTGTAAAGCACCTATACAGCATGTCTTTATACGTTCAATATTGACCCAATTTGCAAACATAGGCCAATCATTTAGCTATTTAATTTACTAATTGGGACCACATTGTATTTTGGCCCCTGGCCTATTTTCTATCCCAGTCCGACCCCTGTATGTGGGCATTCCCATGTAACCACCCATCGTTTTTGACGCAAATTTCTATCTACTAACAATAGAAGAGAGGGTTTGGCTCCAAAAAATAAGGCCTCACTGATGTTGAAGCTAAATTAGAGAAACACTTTTATTTCTCCAAATTTTTCTGCACTGTATAGTACACATCCATAGTGGTAAACGTTTTAAAGTTTGCCTAGGCATACTAATTCTCTGTAAGGGTACCCTATAGGTACAAAACCTATGCTAGACATGGAAGTCAATCACAGAGGTGAAGAGGTGTGGTTTCAACCTAGAAATTTGCATATACACTTGCTACGCTAATGGCTTTTGCTCATTGGAAAGCTGCAGTTGCAACATACTACCAACAGAGGTTCTCTTAGAAGAGTACAATTCACATGGAAAACTTGTAGCACTCTACTACCAGCCAGCAGAGGTCCTCATGAGTGCAAAGGAGATGGAAAGCTGCAGTTGAGCTATATTAGCACCCAAGGCTTGCTTTAGTCCTAAGAACTAGCTGGTATGGGTAAAAAAGGAAAACGCTGGGTGGACACCAAGGGCTGGAAGCTCAATACTGCACAGAATGATAGCCACTAAATACACATCTTTGCGGGTCAAAAGCCTCAACTGGCAGTTGGGTAAGGGTTTAGACAAAGCCCCCGTCAAAAATGTTGACTTGCTCGTTCCATTGAAGCCTAGAGTGTCAAATTAGGGTCCAACTCAATCAATCAGATTTTTCTAAAGCGCACTACTCGCCCATTAGGGTCTCGAGGTGGGGGGGGAGGGGCAGGGACTGCAGCTCTGTTGGGGTCATTTGTAGTGTCACGTCTTGAGGTCTTTCCTGATTTGGTGTGCGGTGTCAGGCTTCACCGGAGGTGGAGTTCGTTCCATGTCTTGGCTGCAAGGTAGGAGAAGGACCTTCCACCCACTCTGTTCCTGTAGAGGATTGGGACGGTGTCTAGGGAGGGGTCGGCTGAGTGGAGGTTTCTCTTGGGTGCGTGGAAGGTGAGGTGGTTGTTGAGGTCCGATGTTGTGGAGGGCCTTGTATGAATGCGTGAGCAGCTTGAAAGTTATTCTTCTTTCGACTGGGAGCCAGTGGAGGTCGCAGAGGTGTTGGGTGATGTGGTTGGGCTTTGGGATATCGAGGATTAATCTGGCTGCGGCGTTCTGGACGGTCTGGAGTTTGCGGAGGACTTTTTTGTTGATTCCAGTGTAGAGGGCGTTGCCGTAGTCCAGTCTGCTGGTGATATGGGCGCGAGTGACCGTTTTCCTGGAGTCGGAGGGTGTCCATTTGAATGTTTTGCGTAGTATGCGGAGGGTGTTGAAGCATGCGGAGGAGACTGCGTTGATCTGGCGATTCATAGTGAACGATGAGTCCAATATGATGCAGAGGTTATGTGCGTGGTCTGTTGGGGTGGGTGGGCTTCTGAGGGATTATGGGGCCACCAGGTTTCGTCCCATGCGGAGGGGTGGAGCAGAGGATGAGGACTTCTATTTTCTCTGCGTTGAGTTTCAGGCAGCTGTTCTTCATCCAGGTTGCGACGGCTTTCATCTCCTCTTGGAAGTTGTGCCTGGTGATGTCAGGTTCCTTGGTGAGGGAGAGGATGAGTTGGGTAACATCGGCATAGGAGACGATGTTGAGTCCATGGTTTCGGGCGATGGTTGCGAGGGGGGCCATGTAGACGTTGAAGAGGATGGGTCTGAGGGAGGATCCTTTGGGTACTCAGCATCTAGTCTCTGTTGCTTCCGAAAGGAAGGGCGGTAGTCTTATTGTCTGTGTTCTGCCGGTAAGGAATGAGTGTATCCAGTCTAGGACCTTTCCTTGGATGCTGCCGTCATGGAGTCAAGGTGGCTAGTGTGCAGTGGGAAACGGCGTCGAAGGCTGCTGATTTGTCTAGGAGGATGAGGGCTGCCGTTTAGCCTTGGTCGAGGAGAACGCGGATGTCATCTGTGGCGGCGAAGAGGGCGGTCATGGTGCTGTGATTACTGCAGAATCCGGATTGGCAGGTGTCTAGGATGGTGTTGTTTTCGATGAAGTGAACTAGCTGTAGCTCTACACAGGAACGCAGACGCACTGAGGTGCCAATAGTCAGGCTACCCCGAGTATCCAGCTGCTCTCACACAGGATGGCAGTCAGTCGTCACCGGGTCCTCAGCCAGGGTCCAAAGTTGGAGCAATCACGGGGCAAGCACTCTCTGTCTGGTGCGGTCGCAGTCAGGACCTCACACAAGGGGGGGGGGGGAGTCACCTCTTTCGCACAGGTTGTCTCAGCAGGACAACATCCGGATGAGCAAGACGGCCCAGCATATTCGGTAGGCTGTATGGGTCGCAGGTGGTGAGTCCGCAAAGCCCAAGGATGGGTGACTTCACGGATATTAAGGGGATTAGCAAACATAGAGTGGGAGCTGCGTTAGAGTGCAGCCATCTTGATCGGCAGTTGGCCATGTCCAAATTATTGGAGATTTGAACACAGAGGGTTGATCAGTTAAACAAATTAATATCAATAAGGCTACAAGACATGATATAACTCAGTCCAATGCACAACCTTGCTGGTCCAAGAAATACCACTGCAGATAGCACTGGATAACCCTCGTTCCAGTGAGCACAAGTGACCAGTATGATGAAGGATGCCAGCAGACCTATCAGGCAGAGAACCTTCACAACTGGAACTTGAGTTTTGTTCGAATCATTGCAGTCATATTCCGAATGTTCAATAGATCCTCTTGGGAGGAGGAAAAGCCTGGACTGATGTTACCTCTTTTACTATGTTTATGGACATGAGCGGAGACGGCTACAGATGCGACTTGGGCAGATTGATAGATAAACCCAAGTGGAACAGCAGAGACACTATTGCAAGCCCACCTTCAGCAGCCAATCAGATATGGGAATGGAGATCCCCGACCTGTGCAGATGTGCCACAAACACCACCATCCCTTAGTGAAGACCCTGAGTGCTGATGTTAGTCTAAATAGGAGGACTGAGAACTGGTAGGGAGTGGACCCTGCCACGAGTTGGAGATAAGGTACTGCCGGTGGCCATCTTCTGATTCAATCGCCAAAAGCACCAAGCCAGGAACAGCTCTTAAACTTCTACTTGCAGACATAAAAGTTCAAGACCCTGAAATTACGTATTGTACACAGACCGCTGTCCTTATTGGGAACAAGGAAGTACAGCCAGTAACATACCTGCCAAATTTCCTGGTCTGGGATCAACTCCCAGACCAGGAACATTTGAAGTGAGAGGATGGACGGGAGCTCTCAAAAGGAAGGCCTTTCCCCTATTCTACACTTTGCTAGATCCAAACGACCATGGTAATGGCCTTCCAGGCCAATAGGTAGGATAACAATGTTCTCCCAACTGGCTGTACATGTTCCCTTGAGAGTAAACTAAAGCAGTTTCCAGTTGGTGTGGGTTAGGAGGAGGAGGAGGAGGAGGATTGCAAGACTGGTCTGCCGTTGGGCTTGCCCCAACATGTGAAATGCCAGAGGAATTTGTTAAGCAGTGGACAGGCTTGGAGGGCTGGCACAGAGGAAAGAGGAGCCCTTTGGACTAACCACAAAAACTTCCTGTAGTGTCTATGGAAATCCTGGCCTGCAGACGTTAGACTCAGAGAGTGGGCAGTCACTCTCCCTGGTATGAACATTTCTACAAGGCTGAGTCCGCCTTATTACCAAATGAGCAAAAGACATTACATGGCATGTTCATCAGGGTGGATTGTACACTGCCTGAAAGGTATCCGTAGCACATGAAGGCATTCCTCCTTAAGGCAACTGAAGAGCTAATGGCCACCGAGTACACTGTATCTAGCCCTGCTCCACGGATTTGCCTGGTGGCATCCTTCTCATCCCTGACCACCTCAGTGAAAATGGTCCTTTAATTGGCCTGGCAGACTACACACAATTCCTGTTTTTTGGGCTTCTAGTGTGGAGGTGCAGTAGGAAACACTCCAGGGTTCAGTTTGGAGCAGGAGGAGGGTTGGACCACAAAGGTGTTCAGTGATGGATGGGTGGATACAAAATCAGGCTCCACTGGTACCAGCTGATAACAAAAGAAAATTAGCCTGTTAACTGCTGGGGTGGAAATGAGCTAGTCCCAGGCTGTCTTGGTAGGCCAAATGAGAGCTTCATTAAAGGGTAAAGTGACCACCTTCCTCAAGACTGCTGTAAAGGAGGCCAACTCTAGGGGTGCTGACACCAATGGGCACGCCACCTCCACCTCCATTTCTGCAGAGATGTCCAAACCTTCTGGCATTTTGCAGTGCCAAGTAGTCTGCTGTGTCTGAATTCGCAGGAGCATGTTGTGCCCCTCACTGCTGTCAACATGTTAATGGAGGACGATCTGAACCATCTCTAGATGATAAGTAGTCCAAAAATGTCATCTATAGTCTGCTAATGTTCCTGTGTCGGCAGTCGCAAAGGTTGTGATTCATCCCTGTACGTGGCTACATTGTGCCTGCCACCCAGAGTGCATTTATATGGCTCTTGTTTGTGGCTGAGGATCTTGTGGAAGCACTGGAGACAGTAAAGGTATCAATATCAGAACATCCACCGAGCATCCCACAGACAAGGAAGTCTCACAATTGACTTCCTTTCTGTCGTGGGAGGCGGGAATGAGTCAAAGTAGCACGCAAGGAACCAGTGACTGAATGCATGTGCTTACTTGCATAGTACAAATACATTTCTAAGAATATTAGATATTTTATTCTTAGAGGAGGATGAGTGTTGGGGTATAAGTTACCTTGATTGGTAAAATATGAATACACATGGAAACATTAATGGTGATCCCATGTCCCATGATTAGCACCCAAGTGTAGCTAGTGGAGATGCACAAAGACAGTTCGCTGGTGTTAAAATGTGATGGTGAGTGGCCCAGAGCCACACTGGCCCAATGACCACTCAAGCCTCCAGATAGGAAATTATCCAGAGAGTGCGATTTTAACACCACCTACACTGATACCAGCTTACATCCACGCAGAAAAATAGTCCAGTATCAAAGGGATTGCACTGTACGAATTGGAGGGGCTATGAAAATATAAGTGTAGCATGTTCAAGTCTTCTAACTACCCTGAGATTAAAGGGACCAAGGTTCGGGCTGGCACCTACTTCTTCTAGAAATTGATCTGATGCATCAAGATCAATGCAAAATGGCCTTGGTTCTCTGACTTTTCTTATAATTTTCAGTTTTGCCAATCATGCATTGTATCCTTCAAGTTTTCACCCGAGGGCTACTTTCACAGTGTGAAACTGTCTTCTTACCAAATGTAAAATCAGATTAGAAACTCATCCTGGTATTCTGAGTTGAACACTGCAAGCTTCTGTGGCAAAACTCAGACTAGCAACCGATGTTTGTTCGTTTACACTTCATGGTTGCAACCCTTCTCTAGTCTACGGCCAAGGAAACTTGGCCCTTTCTACTAAAAACGTCAAACAAACGCACAGAACGTTTAATTCACTATTCCAAGAAGTTCTCTAAACTGAGTCACTCTGTACATTATGGCATCCAATGGATGCAAATGCTATAATGCCTGCAGTGTCTCTACAATTTTTGCAAAGACCAACCATAAAATACATTTAACAACACATGAATCACGATATACGTGTTTTAATATCTATCTGAGAATGCCAATGGAATTTCTTGTCCCCATGAACTCCCAATTCTGCCTTCAATATTATTCTGGTAATATCAAATTATACATCCAAAGCGTCTTCTCGGTCTTCTTAAAAAGTGTTCACCTCCCTGATCATCTTCAACATAACGACCAGCGTGTCTGTCAAGTGTGGGCTATACCGGCAGGGCTGCGGCGGGTCTCTTGGTTGCTTTAAATTCCACAATATTCTTACTCCTCTTCTTAGTTTCGCCCAGATATGATGAAGCACACGTTTTCTGGAAAAATGCCTGAGGTTGCTCCAATAAATTGTACTCAATTTTGCCGTGTTTTGGAAGGATACCAGAGCCCAACCCCAGGCACAACCTTTTAGGAACACAGAATCACTTGACCACAAGCAGAGCAGTGCTTGTCGCTGTCACAGAAAATAGTACACACAGATCCAACCCTTCAAAAGGTAATAATTCAAAATCTCTGTCAATGCTTTTCAGTCCAAGTTGATTGAGTTTTAGGGGCATTTTATTGGAAGGTATTTTTTTAATAGAAATTTTAGGAAAAACCTTTGTATGTGAATGCTTGCCCTAAGTTATCTGGGACCAGTGCATTGTGTGCCTTTCTTTGTTGGTGATACAGGCTTCATTTTGATTTGTTGAATTAACAGTCAGTCAGTCAAAAGCTTTTATTTGGCAGAAAGCAACAAAAAAATGTCAACATTGTTAAAAGCATACCAGTACGAGAGATTAAAAACACAGAATAAAATACATTTGTAAGTAAAATTCATGATGCAGTGATGCGGCAATATTATCACAGTCAGTGGGGCTCTTATTAAAACAGTTAGAAACATCCAACACTGGACCATTCATACAGATAAAACTCCAGTCTGAATTTAAAATTAAAGTTCATAATTTCTCAAGAGTTACTGCAATTCCAAGATCTTCTAATGGAAAAGGCTTGACAGACATAGCATAAGACAGCTGAGCAACAATGTTCCAGATCTAAAAGTTGGAGGTGATGCAGACATACATTAAATGATCTGGAGCCAAAGGTGCGCAACAGAGGGTGTAAAAATGGTGTCCTCGGGCGAGCATAAAAAAAACATAAAGTCACCAATGTTAGTTTAGAAGTGCTTTTGCCAAGGGCAGGGTGGTAGAGTGAAACCAAGTGCCCTGCTGGGGATGGCCTACCAGAAAGTGATAGGTGCTTAATCTAAAGCTCATTAAATAAAACCTATGTTCAGAGTTTGAAATCCACATTAAGATATGGTTCTGTTCCTTTTATTTGTTTTATGTCGAAATAATGGGAGACTGTGGATTGGAATTTAGCAAGTCTAGCTTAATTTCTATAATTAAGAAAGATGTAAAGAGAGATTTTACCATATTGTTTGAGCTACTAGTGATTTCGTTTGGAGAATAAAAAAGGTTTGACAGGCCAAGGTCAGGGAAAATCTTTTTGACATAATCTAACCAAGGGATAGCGGCCACATGGTCTTGTCTGAAGCAGTCTTCTATGATCATTAGTGTAAATGAAGTGTGAGGTGAGGACAAAGTCTTAAGCCAGAGTAGCCGCGAGCGGCCTGAACTGTGTCCTCCAAAAGAAGAGACCAGCTTCCAGATGGACGATAAAGCTGGCAGTGCCACTTGGTGTAGCTAACCTACACAAACATTTCTTTTCGATCATTTGAAGGCTACTGAGGGAGTATAGCTCCACATGCCGACCCAATAAGTCCCTAAGAGAGGGGTTTACTCTTGTAGACGGTGGTTAGTTCCTTAATGGGCTTGTGTCCTAGTGTCTTGGAGAACCTAAAAATTGCATCTTTGGCCCAGTCGAGTTGGTAGGCTCTCTGGGTCAAAAGATTTTCTCAAACCAAATCGGCCGTCAACAAATTTCAAGGAAGCTAAAACTGAACTTTTGAAATAGGGGTCCAATCTATATTATGAAGGAGTGAACAAGTCTTTTTTGGACCACATATTATTACACGTGACTTCTGGTGATTTATTTTCATGTTTAGCTCTCCCATAAAATCGCAAAAAATGTCAAGGAGCGACTGGAGGATATTGGCTGTACAAGCTTTTAGAACCGCATCATCAGCTTAGAGTATAAAAGAGACTACGAGATACTCAGCTTTAGTATGATCTTTTCCTTTGGTCACCAGCTCCGACTCAAGGTCATTTATACAAAAAATAAATTAAAAGAGAGCTAAAACACAACCCTGTCTTACGCGCCCTGGTTAGAATAAAAAGGAGGGGGTACAGTCACCATTTGTATCAAAACGATTCTGGGCCAATAAAGGTAGGGTCAATCTCTGTTTTACTCCAGCATAGCCCAAAGTTTGCCCCTATCCACCAGATCGAAAGTGCTTGAAAGATTCATGAAGGCCATATGGAGGGCCCCATGCCTGGCATGGTCATATTTTCCCAAGATTTAAAGGATATTCAAAGTTTGCTCAACAGTACTTACCCCCGGGTGGAAGCCATACTGTGCCTCAGAGAAAAACCTATTGTCCTCTGCCCAGTCTTCCAGTTTTTGGAGAACTACCCACTCTAGGATCTTAATGGAAGAGTCCAGGAGGGAGATAGGACTGTAACATGAAGGATCATTTCTATTTCCTTTTTTGAAGATTGGGACAATGTTAGACTCTATCCAGGAATTTGGAATGTCGCCTCTTACCACAACATGGAAAACATTTGTTAACAGAGGTGCCCAAAGTGATAGGGGTCTGTCTAAAAATGTCAATGGGCATCCCATTTGGCCCAGGTGCCTTTCCGGCAAAAGATTTTTGCTCCAGGGAATGCGCCAACTTTGATGGAGTTGCTTAAGGCAAGGGTTTTAGTAGGAGAGGGGGTAGGGATATCCGCAATGGGATGAAATGACAGAACTTTACAAAAGAAAATCTGAAAAATGTCAGACCCATTCCACAGCGGGAATGTGACATTATATTTTTTGGTTGATTGTCATCTCAGAGGTAGGGCCTATTAATAACTTCCCAGAAAGCCCTTGAGTCCTTAAGGGCAGAGGCTGCTTGCAGATCATCCGAAGCCTGTTTCCTTACCTCATGTTTTCGAGATTCAATAGTGGATTTATATAAGGACCTAAGGAGTCTAACCTTCACCATATTACATAGGGATGCTTTTAGGGCCTCTTTTAAATGTTTTAGTACTGGTGTGCAAGTTGAATTAAACGATTTCATGCGACCCCTGACCCTCCTGGTAGGTCGCTCCCCGTACGCACAGCTCCGCCTGTGTGCCTCTGCCGCCTGTGTGCCCAGTTTTTTTGCCTTCTGTTCCACTGTTTTCCCCCTCCTTGTGCCCCGTTTTTTGCCTTCTGTGCCACTGTTTTCCCCCTCTTTGTGCCCCGTTTTTGCCTTCTGTGCCACTGTTTCCCCCTCTTTGTGCCCCGTGTTTTGCCTTCTGTGCCACTGTTTTCCCCCTCCTTGTGCCCCGTTTGTTGCCTTCAGCGCCACTGTTTTCCCCCTCCTTGTGCCCCGTTTTTTGCCTTTTGTGCCACTGTTTTCCCTCTCTTTGTGCCCCGTTTTTTTGCCTTCTGTGCCACTGTTTGCCTCCTCTTGTGCCCTGTTTTTTGCCTTCTGTGCCACTGTTTTCCCCTCCTTGTGCCCCATTTTTGCCTTCTGTGCCACTGTTTTTCCCCTCCTGTGCCCCATTTTTGCCTTCTGGGCCACTCGTCTCCCCCGCCGCTGTGTCCCCTGTGGCCCGTCCCCTGACTGACCACTGCCCATACGCTGCTCTCGCCTCCCAGCTGCTCTTCCCTCCCACCTCCCCATATATGCCCGACCCTGCGCGGCCGCGCCGCAGGCGCTCCAAAGGCATGCCTAAGGCAAGCCCGTCTGCGCCTGGACCGCACCCAGCGCCAGGAACTCTGGACCCCGCACACACCACGACACCGGCCTCCGCTACGACTCCAGCACTCTCCACGCGCTCAACGCTGACGATCTCGCACCTGCTGCCTGGCCACCCCGAAACGCACCCAAGGACCCTTCTCCTGCCGGAAATGCAGCTTCACCAGCATCCGGCCCGCCAACTCACCAAACATGGAAACCAATTTCCTCAGATGTATCCTGCTCAACACCCGCTCCGCCCACAAACATGCTGTCGAACTCTGTACCTACTCGACACCAACGCCCCAGACGTCGCCTTCCTGACTGAGACCTGGCTGACCTCCTCCTCGGCACCTGACATTGCCATAGCCATCCCGGAAGGCTACAAGATCACCCGCAAGGACTGCACCAACGGAATAGGAGGAGGAATTGTCATCGTCCACAGAAACACTCTCAAAATCTCAACACACGCCGACGACACACTCAGCACCGCCGAACACCTGCACTTCCAAATCCACACCGACCCCAACACCACCCTCAGAGGCACGCTCATCTACAGACCCCCCGGACACCGACCGCAGTTCTGCGACTCCATCACCGACCTCGTCAGCACATACGCCCAGGCCTCCACGGACTACATCCTCCTCGGGGACCTGAACTTCCACCTCGAGAACAAAACGCCAACTCCTCCACCCTGATCGACAACCTCGGACTCAGACAACTCGTCACAGCACACACACACTCCGCCGTCCACAATCCTGACCCCATCTTCTCAGCAAGCACCCATGTCTTCTTCAACCGCACCACCGAACTCCACTGGACCGACCACTGCTGCATCCACTTCACCTTCCGGAAACCCACCACACACCACCGCACCCAGCAGATGCCTCGCCGCAGCTGGGGCAAGATCACCGAGGACCAGCTAACCGCCACCCTTGCCCAGAACTCACCCGCAGACCCAACCAACCCAGACACCGCAGCCCCGGGCCTCAGACAATGGATCAACGACTGCGCCAACACCCTCGCCCTGCTCAAGAAACCCCCGAACACCAACACCAGCAAGAGAGCCAGCTGGTTCACCGAAGACCTCCAGGCCTCCTAGCGAACCTGCCTAAAACTAGAAAAAAACTGGACCCGCGAAAGAACACCGGAAAGCTACACAGCCCACAGGAACGCCACCCGCTGACACCACCAACTCCTCAGATCTGCCAAAAGGACCGCCTTCATAGACCGCTTAGACAACAACAGCAAAGAGCTCTTCAGCATCGTGAAGGAACTCTCCAACCCCAGCTCCAACACCAATGACATCCCACCGTCACAAGACCTGTGTGACTCGCTGGCCACCTTCGTCCATCGCAAGATCACAGACATCCACGACACCTTCGACGCCGTCACCACCCCAGCAACAGCCCACACCCCGCTCCCACTACCACCACCCGCACCAACCGCCTGCGCGCCTGGACCAACATCAACGACAACGACACCATAAAGATCATGAACACCGTCCACTCCGGTTCCCCGGAAGACCCCTGCCCACACCACATCTACAACAAAGCCAGCAGCACCATTGCACCCCACCTCCGGAAAACCATTAACATCTCCTTCGAGACAGCGACCTTCCCGGAGAGCTGGAAGCACGCAGAGATCAACCCAGAGAAGAAACCCAAGGTGGACCCCAAGGACCTCAAGAACTTTCGACCCATCTCACTGCTCTCGTTCCCGGCGAAGGTCATCGAAAAGGCCATCAACAAACAACTGACCAACTTCCTCGAAGAGAACAACATCCTGGACCCATCCCAGTCAGGGTTCTGCAGCAACCACAGCACCAAAACTGCTCTCATCGCTGCCACCGACGACATCAGGAACATGCTCGACAACGGAGAAACCGCGGCCCTCATCCTCCTGGACCTGTCAGCTGCTATCGACACAGTCTGCCACCGCACACTAAGAGCACGCCTCCACGACGCCGGAATCCAAGAGAAGGCCCTGGTCTGGACCACCTCCTTCCTCTCCGGTAGAACCCAGAGCGTCCGCCTCTGCCCCTTCCGCTCCGAAGCCACCGAGATCATCTGCGGCGTACCCCAAGGCTCATCTCTCAGCCCAACGTTGTTCAATGTCTACATGGCAGCACTCGCCCACGTTGCCCGACTTAAACATCATCTCCTACGCCGACGACACCCAGCTGATCCTCTCGCTCACCAAGGAACCCCACACCGCCAAAACCAACCTCCACGAAGGAATGAAGGCCGTCGCCGACTGGATGAGGAACAGCCGACTGAAGCTGAACTAGGACAAGACGGAGGTCCTCATCCTCGGCTCCACCCCCTCGGTCTGGGCGGACTCCTGGTGGCCGACGGCACTAGGAGCACCCCCCACACCTACCAACCATGCACAAAACCTAGGAGTCATCCTCGACTCCACACTCTCCATGACAAAGCAGCTCAAAGCCGTCTCCTCCTGCTTCAACACCTTCCGCATGCTTCGCAGGATCTTCAAGTGGAACCCCACCGAAACTAGAAGGACCGTCACCCAGGCTGACGTCAGCAGCAGACTGGACTACGGCAACGCACTCTACGCAGGAGCCCCGGCCAAACTCCTGAAACGACTCCAACGCATCCATAACGCCTCCGCACGCCTGATCCTCGACATCCCCTGCCGCAGCCACATCACACCCCACCTGAAAGATCTGCACTGGCACCCCATCAACAAGAGGATAACCTTCAATCTCGTCACCCACGCACACAAGGCACTCCATGACACTGGACCAGCGTACCTCAACAGATGACTCAGCCTCTACACACCCGCCCGCCAGCTCCGCAGACCACGCCCTCGCCACCGTCCCCCCGCATCTGAAGAGTGACCGCCGGCAGCAGATCATTCTCCCACCTTGCTGCCAAGACGTGGAACACTCTCCCCATGCGCATACCGCAGACCTTTAACCTTCAGGAGACTCCTCAAGACCTGGCTCTTCGAACAGTAGCAGCACCTCTCCCCCCCCACATCCCCCAGCGCCTTGAGACTCTCACGGGTAGGTAGTGCGCTTTATAAATGCTATGATTGATTGATTGATTGATTGATTTCACAGGGCATCACAGACTTTGTCACACCCCCTTATTATCGCCAGCACCTTCATCTTCCTCAGAGACTTTTTTCACCTAGAGGACCGCATTGACCCAAACTCGACAGCCCTTCTAGAGAACCTCGGGTTCACCCTGCATGCTACTGAACCCACCCACACTGCAGGACACCTACTGGATCAGATCTTCTCCTCAATCAACATTACAGGAGATAGACCAGCAACTATGACCTAGACAGACCACGTCCTTGTCAGCTTCAGCATACCCACCCCACACAACCACAGACCTACCACCACTGGACCTCCTAGCTGGAAAAGCATTACAGAATAGGGGTGGGCTTCCGTTCTCTCCGCTCAGCAGCCTGAGCTCATCAACAACTTGCCAAAAGCCATCAAGAACCTCAACAGCTGGAGTACCTCATGCAGTGACACCCTGGATCCCCTCAAGCACAACCCACTGCAAGAGCTCAACAATGGGCCAGCTGGTCCTTAGAGGAATTCAAGATGACAAAATGCCACTTCAAACAACTGAAGTGCAAATGGAGAACAAGTCAAGACACTACAGGTAAAGACTTCTTCAATACTGCCCTAAGACGCTACCACAAGCAGATATGGAACAACAAGCGCACTGCTCTTGAAGATCACATCAACGCCGGAACTAATAGCAACAAGGATTTCTTCACCATCATCAAAGATTTCAGCACATCTCTTGCAGCTTACAGCAACATCACTCACTCACAAGACCTTTGCAATAAGCTCTCAGAATTTTTCTGTAACAAAATCAATTCCATACACAGCAACTTCGACTCTCAACCGGACCCCATCAGTGTTGAAACTCATCTTACCACCACGGCCCAAGAATGAACCCTCACCTCGTGGCCCACCTTCATCACCGTCGAAACCACTGCTACTATGAAGACCAAACACTTTGGTCCCCATCTGACCCTTGCCCCCACCACGCATTCACCAAGCACTAACACCCATCCTCAACACCTCCATCGACTCACATTACCATACGCCTAGAAATATGTCACTGTCATGCCCCTGGCACAGCCAAACTTCCAACTACAAACCCATCTCCCTTCTAACATACCTGGCAAAGAAACTTATCAACCAATGCCTCACTGACGACTTCAGCAACCATCAGCTACTCCACACCACACAGTCTGGATTCTGGCCAAACCACAGATCAGAAACAACACTCATTGCCACCACAGACAACATCTGCGTGATCCTTAACAGAGGAGGAACGGCAGCCCTCATTCTCGTGAACATCTCTGCATCATTTGACTTTCTCTCACACCTCATCCTCATCATGCGCCTGCACGAGATTGGTATCCAATCTGATGCTTCTAGGCCCTTCAACTCTCTCCACTTTGGAGATGTCATGGCCTCTAAGCATGGGCACAGCTCCCACCCCAAGAGACAACATCAAAAGCCTGGGGGTGTGGATAGATAAATCGCTGACCTTCGACATGCAGGCAACTAAAGTCTCTGCGACCTGTTTCGGCCTCTTAAGGATGGTAAAAAAAATCCTACCACTCCTCCCCTTTGAGGCAAGACAGATAATCATTCAGGGCTTAATTCAATCCCGCCTAGATTTTAACAATGCTCTGTACCTTGGGGCACCGGAATACACCTTTCAAAAAGTATAACGCACCCAGAATTGCGCTGCTCGCGCACCCTACTTGGTACCCCTCGGAGAACTTCAATAAAAACTGGCCTAAGAGCATTACATTGGCACCCCATTAGGGAGAGAGTCAAATTTAAATCTCTGTGCATTGCACATCAGGCGTACTGGAAACTGGGCCCAGAGATCAATCACTCGCTGGTATCGCCATACGAACCCTTCAAAGCTCTCCGATCCTCACATGCCTTTCTAGCTCAAATCCCAAGAATCTATAGAGCGAGGGCCGGAGGTCGATCCCTCGTATATAAGGCCCCGAAAATATGGAACACTCTACCACTTCATCTTAGAGCAGACTCAAACCTCCTGAGTTTCCGCAAGAAACTTAAAACTCTTTTATTCAATCAATAGTCGACTCACCCCTCCATTTTCTTTTTCTTTTTTGAGCACTGATTGTAATTTTAGCGCCTGGACGCCTCAGGGCAGCTGCTAGCGCTTTATGAATATGCTTTTCATTTCATTTCATTTCATCCAAGACCCGCCCTCCACTGCATCTACTCAACAGATAGAGCACAAGCTGCCAGCCGGGCTCCTTACTCCTCGGAATCAAGCAAACTCATCTGGGGAGTGCCTCAAGTTTCAGCACTCAGTCCCACCCTCTTCAGCCCTCTGGCCAACTTTCCTCATGCACATTCTCTCTCCTACGTCAATGAGACCCAACTCCTACTCTCCCTCTCAGGCAAGACGCCCAACACTAGAAATAATTTCACCGCTTGCATGACTGAAGTCGTTAACCGAATGAGAGCCAGCTGTCTCAAGATCAACACCGAAAAGACAGGTAGTGATCTTCGGCAAGATCATCTCATCAGGGAACTTCAACTGGTGACCGGCCAAACTTGGAACCAACGCCCAGCACCAAGGCCAGGAATTTCAGAACCATCATCGAAAGCAAACTGGACATTACTGCACACGTCAATGCAGTAACTGCATCCTGCTTTCACGCCCTGAAGATGCAGAGGAAGATCTTCAAATGCCTTCCAAGGAGCACTAAAAAAATATTTCACTCACACAGTACACCAGCAAGTTGGGTTATGGGAAGAGCTTCTACGCTAAGCAACTTATCAGAAGACTAAAAAAAAAACTGATCTCGGCAACCAGACTCACTCTCCACCCCCCCACAGAACTCACATCACACCACACTCAGGGAGCTCCATTGACTCCTGCTGCACACATGTGTTAATTTCAAACCTCCCCACACACACACTCAAGGTACCATACAACTTTAGCCCCACCAACTTGAACAGTCACATCTCCTACAACCAACCACCCAGACACCAATTCTCCGCAGGACTCCTACTCACACGCATACACAGAAGCGGGACCGAACGGCAGGAGTTCTCTTACGCCGGCCTAAAGTGTGGAACAACCCTCACTCCACATCCGAGCCTCCTCCTCTCCATGAATTCCTTGAGATGACGACTTGGCTTTTCAAATAACCAACCTACCTTAGGCAGGGCTAGACACGCCCACATGGTCACGACAACCTCACGGGCGCTTTACAAATACAATAACATAACATAACATAACATAACAGTAGTGCAGATGGGTTGGCAAGCGCGCAGTTTGGATGGGTTTGTGCTGCCTGACAGCAATTCGAATGGTGTGAAGGGAGCTCAGAGCACAGAAGGAGGCAGATGGCTACCAAGCAAAACCAGTCCCCCTGATGCCCTGAGCGAAGTGCCTTAACGATATCTATAGTGATCTCGTTTTATTCTTAGCCTACAAAATGTGCACCAAGTTTAAGACAATTTGGCAGCTTCTTATAGCCCTTTGATATATAGCCAGATTTAACTAATGTCCAATTTTGAGAAATAGAACATTGAACAAATTGTTAAATATCAACTTTTTGGATGAAAAATGTCCACCCAGGAAATGCAGAAACATTCACAAAATTTGGTCTCATGACTTTTATCTGGTGCCCTTTTTTATTCCATTTTGTGTTGCTTAGTGGCGAAATTATGAGAAACGCAACTATTTCGCTACTGTATTACACACAAAGAATCACTCAAGCTTAAACATTAGACATCTTAGGCGAACACATTTTCTAAGAAAAAAAACATGTGATCCGATAATATGCAACATGAATAACAGTTTTTTAATGTACTAAGCCCATTTAGCAATTCGGTAAGATGTTGCAGAATTGCCAGATGAGTTTAGAGAACCTTTAGGAATCGCAATTTGGAAGGGGTGTGTTTAGGGCACCCCAAATACAGATTTCTTATGGTATGAATTAATGTTTTGTGATCGAAATCCGGTAAAAAAACATTAATATTTTACAGACTGATGAAAGATAGTGCTAGCCCGTTTGCAAACTGGAAGGGGTCCGCAAGGGACCCCTTCCTCTTTATGAACGGACAAAAAAATATTCGTTTTTTTTTTAAACACCCCTGTTTTCCTTTAAGAAAAGTAGCTGCATAAAAAAACCATTGCTTTATTTTAAAGGAATCACAGACATCATGAACTGCTTATCCCAACAGTCCACCATCACTGTGATGGCAGCGTATCATAGTGGGTCACATTTTGAAACCTAGCTCATTGGTTGATCGAATTGCAACCCACTGCACTTCATATTTTGTGAACCGACCTATTAGAATATAGGGAGGTTTGCAAAATACCATAGGATTTCCGAAAAGTCAGTGCGCAATTTGCTACCACTTTTTGTGAATTCTATCTTAGTACATCTGGCCCCTTCACCCTTATGTGTCTTTTATATATTGACAGACCTTTCACCATCGTTTTGTCTTGAATTAGGCAAGGAGGCCTGCATTGCTCTGCAGCATCTTCACTCTTGACTTCTTATTGCATTAACTATGAACATTAAAATGGCCTAAACAAAGCAATGCATATGCAGTAAAGACACACTGAGAAGATAGAACATTCACTGGGAAGTTATGAAATCGTTCAAGAATTCCTGAAGACATCTGCAGACAACTGCATCCCACAAGGACCAGCACTCACCCCAGAGCTCCTACATGTATTCATAACTGATATTACAAAACAAATAAAGGACCTCAGAGATGTACAAAGGAAATATTCAGTACATGCCAATGTGATGCTAAAAGTTTTGGCACGTCCTCAAATATGAAACGTCAGTTGTTGAAAGTGTTGCCTCGTTTTTTCTTTCTTTAATTATAATTGTATTGCAGAAGCAGGAAGACAACTTGTGGCTATATGTACATGACGCAAAGACCTGTCATAGGGTTAGTACCCTAGAGATATTAAACAATAGATTCAAACATTTTCATAAGGCACACCATTGGAGGATTAGCAGCTTAGGCTAAATGCACCCAAGTCTAAGGTCATTCTTTAAGACACCAAGAGGACAAATGTCATACATTTATTATGCGCATGCCCTTTTAAGCCGATCAGGAAAAATATCTGACGTATAAGCGTAATGAAGCCGCAAGTCTTATTTTTGGACCGCGCTGCCCTCACAGTCTGTCCCTGAATATATGTGGAAAAGAATCTCTGCCCTTATATCATGAACTAGACTTCAGGCTCAGTTATTCTGCTTTTGCCAGTCGAGGTTTAAATGAGCTTTGTTGGCACTTGCCCCAAAACATCTGGATGCTCTATCTGTCTCTGCATCTGAAGGAATAAAAAAACTGAGGGGCGAAAGGCCTGAATCTCAGTCACTGGCAATTACTTGCGGCTGGATTCCAATGTATATTTTTTGCCAACTATACCACCACAAAGAGGAACCAGCCAGGTCCCTTCTGAATGGAAAACAAGCAAACTCAGGCATGTTTCGGTCTAGTTAGGCCTCATTAGTGAGCTACAGTTTGATTGCTGTGGCACAGTGAATACGGAGCCATGTGTGTGATACCCACTGCTCTTATGGCATTGCACTGAAGAAAACAAAAACGTGATGGGTAGAATGCTTGAATTAATCTCATCTATTGGAAATTACTCAGACCGCGGAGCTGAATGTCATTTCAGCTTATTTTTGCCCACCATGCCACCTCAAACAGAACCCAGCCATGTTATGACAGCATGGTCCTCCTCCAAAAAATGGCCCTGGTGAAATATAATTTATGCCTGCATAATTCATGAGATTTCATGAATTTTGCATTATCCTTATTACAAAATTCCCCAGATTAGATGATTTTTAATTTTTTTAATGTATTTATTTGTAGTTTTATAGAGCGCGAACGTGACCCGTTAGGGTATCAGATTCCTTTACAGGGATAACACGTTACGTACAGGTTGGGTACAGACAAAACACAAAGATGGGGATTAGGAGTTGACTACATTAGGACAAAAGCCAGAGTTATATACAATAATCAGTACAATACCATAATCGGCAGAGCAACATGTCAGCGATGAAAAGAGAAAAACTGCAATTGTATTAGAGGGGAGATATTATTGCAAAAGGCAGAAAGAACCAGCAGAACATAATGAGTGAGAGTTGGTACACGGGAAGGGCTAAGCAGTACAGGAAATTATGCACAGAAACAAAAGCTAAATACAAATGCGCAACAAAGGAGAGTTATTGGAGGAATTTGCTCATTAGGATGGTTTACGCTCCTTTTTGAAGATTGACAGAGAAGGTATTTTTCGATGAAGGATGGTAGCGAGTTCCAGATTCTTGGTGCAGCCCCAGAGAACGCTCTGTTATATGTTTTTTCTTTGCGGAAGCGGGGTGGCTGGAGCACACGGTCTCTGACCGTGAGTTTCGGAAACCCCCGGATACCAAGAGTTCGTGTTCAAGGCTTTGTGTGTGATACAGGCCAGCTTGAGCTGAATTCTGGCTTCAAGAGGAAGCCAGTTCAAGGCCTTCAGATATGGTGAAATGTGGTCACATTTTTTTGAGCCAGATAAGAGTCTAGCTGCTGCGTTGAGGCAAGCTTTTAAAGGGGCCGTAGATGTCTTTGGTAGGCCAGATAGGGTGGAGCAGCCTTATTCAATTCTGAAGATAACTAACACTTGTACTGCGGTTTTTAGGTCCGCAGTTCCAAGGAAGGGTTTTAGTTTTCTCAAGTAGCTCCGGTGGAACCTGGCAATTTTGGCCATCGAGTTGATGTGTTCACGCATATTCAGGTTGCTGTCCAAGGTTATACAGAGGGATTTAGCAGAATCCACTATGGTCGGTGTGCAGTTAAGTGCTGTGATCAAGTTAATCCATTCCAGGATGTCATTGGAGCTTTTAGAGGGGGGAACTCCGTTTTTTGGGCATTCAGTTTAAGCTTGTTGTTGGCAAGCCATTGACCAGTCAGTTTCAGGGCATCATTCAGATGGGTAATCTCCTCTAGAGAAGAGATTTTGATGTAGATCTGAGTATCATTGACGTACATGTGGAAGGAGATTTTGGCCGAGCGAAGAATTTCAGCTAATGGTTCAAGGTAGAGATTAAAGAGGGTAGGGGACAGAGTAGGACTTTGAGGGACACCAATTGATATCGGGAAAGGAGCAGATGAGTTGCTTTTGACTAAGAACCTCTGGGTGCGATTCTGGAGGAAGGAACCAAACCATTTGATGACTGTACCTCCTAGACCCATCCTGTGTTGGAGGCGTGATTGACTGTGTTGAATGCTGAGGAATGATCCAGACGGATCAAGAGACAGTTTTTGCCTTGGTCAAGGGCTTGGAGAGCATCATCTATGATGTGAAGAATAGTAGTTTCTGTGCTATGTCCAGGCTTGAACCTAGATTGTAATTCGTCAAGCAAGTTGAAATTAGCGATATGTTAGCGTAGTTGTAGCTGCACACGTTTCTCCAGCACTTTCACAAGAAGAGGAATATTGGAAATTGGTCTGAAGCTGTCTGGAATTGCCGGATTCAGAGTGTTTTTTTTAGGATGAGGATGACTGGCCCGGTTTTCAGGGATTATGCCACATTGTGTTATTACATGCTGTTTGTAGCAAACTTTTACTGCGAGCGCTGGGGCATTATGCGGGCAACCCTAACGTAGGTGAATAATGCATGAGCCAATAAAAAATTGTGCTCTTCGTGTAAAATGTTTACCATAAGATGCAACTTTGCATAAAAAATAGATACAGGGACTCATTTCCTGCTAAATATAGCAATGACTGATGGATGTACATTTCACGTAACGTGTAATTTTCCTGAAATTCTTTGTAAATATGCAATAACAAATTATATTCATTTCTCACACCCCTAAAATGAACAGTCCATCCTGAACAATCAGGCCAGTGGCTCTATGAATCGTAAAACAAGTGCCCCCCGAAAGATAGTACCGTGGTTAGGTCTAATTAATGAGGTATAGCTTGATTATTGTGGCACAATGAGCATGGGGCCTCAGTATATTCGTCAAATACATATTGTTATAGCTTTTGAAAAGGCCTATATTATAACTAACATCCTTTCTACAGTACTGACTTGTGTTCTGACTAGTACTGAAGCAATGTGGACCTCTGTGTAGCACTTTAAAATCATTAACATAAAACTCTTGGGGAGTAGTCCAGAATGAGAGGTAGCATTTTGCAGGTAACTCAATAAGAGGGATATTTAGAAAATATATCCCAGACCCTAAAATCTGCCAACAATAAGACATGGAATTAGGGAGAACGAATGAAAGCTGAAATCATAGGGAGCACGATCCAGAAAGTAAGTAGGTCTGTGCAAACTGCTGGAGAGGCCCATCAGGGACAGCATTTCCAGTTCTGCAATGAACCTCTGCAGCAAGGGGGAGAGTAGAGCAAGAGACTCTGAAAACGTTTCAAGGTTTATGAGGGTACATGAAAAGAGGCACAGCAATCCCAGTCTGTATACACTGTACTGAAAGGGCGTGGGCATTTGCAACAGATTCAAACTTGAAAAATAAATTAACTTATTATAAGAAAGCTTTAGGACTGGATGATATTCGAGGGTATTGGAGGAGCGACGTAATTGTAGGAATTGTCATCAGAAAGGGTACTGGGCACATGGAAAACCCCAGTTCACAGAGGATGGAGGGGATTAATCATGTCATTTGGAGTTTTCGTAGGAGGGACAGGGGAGCAGGTCATTAGAGGTGGTTTTAAACCACCAAGGAACACAATATGGATTATAACCAGAAGTTCTGAGAGAAGTTAGGCCTTTAAGTGGGTACATTTGTTCCTTCAAGAAGAGAACACAAGAAACCATAATCAGCAGCAAAGACTACAAAATCTTTCCCACCAGTTAGGGTCATGCGGTGATGATAATAAAAACAACTTCTTGAGAAAAATCACTGAAGACACAGGATAAACATTTTATTACCAGTACATGCACATAGCTTTCTGTACAGTGCCTTTGGGGTACTTAAATATAGTCCTCCCTTTGACCAGATGAAGGGGAAGATGGTGGAAGTCGAGGGAGATGTTTTTCCATAAATATGTTCTTGCAATGAGGCTGTCATCTGACTTTGGAAATAGCGGCTGTAAGAGAATAGAAGTCTCTTAGGTTAGAGGAGATGTAGAAATGGGGATGCGAGAGGAAAAGGGATCAAGTGGTGATTAGGACATCTTTACCATTACAGAGAAGCTTAAGGGGACCAAACTTCTTGCTGTTTTGCTCATGTGGGGCTTGAAGTATAAGGGTGAGTCGAATAGGATGCCATGTATTTGATTGATGTAACAATGAGCTTACGGGGGAACAGGATACAATCTGAGATGATGCCAAGTGTTAGAGGTAACCTTGGAACTGCCTGCCCCAGCAAAAATTCAGGTACGCTTAAACCTGGTGAGCTACTGGTAGCTCTCCGCCTACCTGTGAGTAGCTTTCCTATGTGCAGCCCAGCCTACTAAATTAAGAAGTTTTTGCTTGGTTGAGTTAGTATTTGGAAACCAAACAAAATGTGTATATGTTCTCCTAAGCTGATGTTTGAAGAAAAATGGTTGAATTTCTCAAATATATTTAAAGCTAATATATGAGTGATAAATCATGCAGCATTAGAGAGACTTGTTTCTAATATTCTTACTATCGTGTCTGGGACATTGTAGCTATGTCTGTCATGTATTACCCATGTTGAGGGATACCACATTGATAAAACCTACTTTTACATTACTGCTGGCAACTGCCTGATTCGTTTAGGTGACCACTGCTGGTAATCCTGCATATGGTAGCCACTAATGTAATTGTTTTTAGCGTGGTCATAATACAAAACTAATAATAACAGTAGCTCAGGATGATTTCCACTGATATGAAATAGCTCTTATTACAAAATAAGGTTGGAGATCCACCAGAGGGAAATCAACTATCCCTGTTCTTTAGAGAAATTGTCTTTTTAAATAAAGTTGCAAAGTAGGCACATTAAGGTCAGTCCATACTTTTTCTAGGTGCAGTCTGTATTAAAATTCCAATATAGAAAAATACATGCGTTAGGCAATTTGAAAGAACTTGTTCAACTGATTAATTTCACATTTCATTCTTTACTTGTAAGGGGCATTTTTATTCTCTCTACATCCTTATCCTCCCGGGTAGGAAGTGAGCTTGTTAATCTCTTATCTGATCATTAATAATAACAGAGGTCCCATGATGGAGAAGGAAAAAGTGCTTACTTTCAATTCCAGCTCACTGTCGAGTATATTTTCATTAAATTCATAAATAACCCACCTGTCTCCACTGAGACCAGATGCATTAATAATGGCATATTGATTCAATTCTTCCCTCCAATAGGACCTCCAAAATGTACTTATATTTCCAGAAACTTCACTACATTATGGGATGCTAAAGCAGTCTGATGGGTGTCATATTCCTCTTCTATGAGGCTTCTGCCCACTAACTACATTTCTTGCTTTTTAGGACTGTCTGACAATCTATTGTTACCATTTAAAAAAAGATATACATAGAGTGGGTTTTGGGCTCCATCCGGAGGAGTAATTCACTCTCATCCCATGCTTTTGGCTATTTAGTGTATCATTTCACCTACAAATAATCCCTTGCTTTGGAATGCAGGAAGGACTATTTAATATTTTAAAACTACACTCAGTCATCACACCATTTGTCAGTTTCATTCGGAATCCCCTATTTGCACTATGTACAGAAGCAATCCTGTTTTGCTACTCTTTCCCAAAATTGGCAAAACAAATAAGTATGGATTTAATGTGCTAAACAGCATTCATGCAGGTGACACATGCAAACAGCATTTGTGAATAACTGTATTTACATATTTTAGCACATTAAAGCCAGACCTATTGACATTGCCAATGGTTGTTTCTATATGTAACGGAAAATTATAAAGGACCATTTCAGCCACTGACTATTTTTTAAACCTATTTGGAATTATTTAAAAAAGAAAGAAAATCTTGGAATGTTGGTAGGCAATGTTTTAAAAATGCTCGGGGGAAAAAGTATTCTGGGATGCATCATGAAGGAGAAGATAAGCTCTGTGCTAGAATTATATTAATTAACTTTTCCTTTCCTGCTGTCCAGTCACCTGTATAACACTGGCCTCTTGGTAATGTTAGCACTCAGACAATACGCGATATTCTTATGAATGGAGGCAAAGAATACATTGGTTGTATACATCGAACTTCCCAGCATGCAGCAATGGATGTTCCAATACCAACTTTGTTTAAACCAGGAGATTCAACCTTTTCTACAATGAGAGCTATTTCCGATCGATGAAAATACTCCTGAGGTGCTAATGACGTTAAAAGCGTCTGCAGTGGTGACTAGATCAAAGACAATCACAACAGTGACCAAACTTTGTAGATAAAAAATATCGCATCCAGAATATTCATTAATACAAAATATAAAGCAAAAATACTTAAGTATAGATGTACCACATCAATGTACCTTGAAGTTTTATTTATATTTCTTCAGGAGAAAATAATGTGGAGTTATGTAAATAAAACTATGCTTACCAACATATACTTACATTTATAATAATGGGGTAGTCTAAGCGTATACATGCATAAAGAAACATTTAAACGAATACACATATGTACACTCCACTCATATGAAACAATTAAGGCACAACCTTTCTCCTCTGTCAGTCCAGCCTTTGCTCTTCTTGGCGACATGGTTGCTAACTGTGCTCTGACTGTCCCACACTCTAGCGACTCCAATATAGATATTGCTGTCACATGTTTTCTGGCCCAGTTTTCACACACATTGTATGACTGCAGAATTCGGCTTCAGATAAATATTCTGTGTGTGACTTTGCTAAACTGAGAGTAGACACAGGTGGTCATGTTACAGGTACTGCAGGGTGTCACAGTGTGGGTTTGTGTAAGCATGTAGCTATGCCAGTGGCTTGGTTAGTTGTGACGTCACAGATACGTAGAAGTAATGTACTGCCTTCTTTAATATGGCTAGATCAACAAGCTACTTCCAGGACACTGGTACCAGTAGTTCCCGAGCTACCTGTTGAAGACCCCGATGTAGAGCGGTGGGAACTCTTATTGGAATTAACTGAATGCAAGGTGAACTAAGTAGATGTTTGATCTCTCTAATCAAAAGAAAAACAAATACTGATGGTTCGAAATCTGAATGAATCATAACCATTGGAAATTACTCTTGGTAGAATCACCAATGTGTTATAGACAGAAATCAACCATATGCAAATCAGTCTAGGCCACGAAACAGACCTGCCCAACCTGCTAAGCCACCATCCCTTTGAACGGGAACCCAGTAACACCAGATAGTCTTTGGCCTCATTTGTGTCGTTGATTATGATCCCATTCAGCGGGGAGGTAACCCAACAGTTCGTGCTACGCTCTTCGTTTGGGGCAGTGCCTGGTTTGCATGTGGCTGATGTTCCTCTCGGATGGCGTAGACAAGCAAATACATGGATGAGTGGAATGCTACTGAAAGTAGTCAAGTGTTTCAGAATAATTCAAGCATTCCTTCCTTCACATTGTGTGTTACCTTCACTTCATCGACATAAGAACATTCAATGATGTTGTTTCTTAACTTCCAGTTAACAGTATAACGTAAAGAGACAGGACACCTGCTTTGGGCAATTGCATTGCCTAAATCACAATTCATAGAGGACTTACTCTACTTAATAAAAAAAATGCTACATTATATCAACAGGAACAATGTTACCGTATTAATTACCTCTATTTACTTGGTTTCTGAGGGATTCAGCCAATGGACTTCGAAGGTACAGCGAGGGTGGCAGAAGGAAATCAGACACAGGGGGAGCAGGGAGGATGAGACATGCAGGGGTGGGAGGGGGAGAGAGAAGACAAGAGGATAGGAGAGTGGAGAAGTGAAGAACAAGGTAGAGAGTATGTGGAGCATCTAATGTGTTAATGGGTTTGCTGAGAATCAGACGTAATGTGAGGACTGTGGTGTATTATATGGTATGGTTGTGCGACCTTACCATGTAATACACTCACCAAACCGTCTTCGGTCTAGTCAGGCTCGTTTGTAAAACCACTAGCTCAACTCTGCGTAGCTGTGGCTTCGAGCAGCAAGGTTTAAACAAAGGAACTAGTGTAAAGTATTTAAAAGCACCAAACAACAAAATAAGAAAGTCACACAACTCAAAATAAATCCAACACATTAATAAAAAGAGAATATATTTTAATGAATTTTTAGACTCCAAGATGAACCTAATCAACCGGAGAGTTTCGGAGACATAGATTTTCCAATGCATTTAAATCTCAGCATTTTAGTCAAAATCGCAAACAAGCATTGGTAGCCGTAAAGTTTGTAAACTTTCAAAGAGCTTGAAAGAGTTGTGTTCGGCTACTCCAGCCCAGACTGGGTGGCCCATTCTGACAGAAAGAAGGTCAGGGGAACCAATAAAGAGTATTTTGTACTCTTACCTGATCACCAAAACAATCTCAAGTCCAGTTCCACACTTTACATCAAGACTGCCATAGACTTCAACAGAGTAGTCCTAATGCTGGGTATGCAGGATGCTGACGCTGCTCAAAGATGCTCTGGGTGCTGAGCAGTCAACGGGGCCAACCTGGGGTTATTCCTTAGTCCATGGGTAAGGTGGGGCCATTTCAGCCGCAGGAATCGGAGTCCCTCAAAGTCCTCTTTTAGCCAGTAGTAGCCTAGCACGGGCTGGGTACCGATATCCAGTCACAGTCGGTCCAGCTGTATCTTTTGGTGAGGGCTGCTGTCTGTCTTTGGCAACCAATACACACTCTGATGACTCCCCTGAGTCGGCAGACACAGGTGAAACTTTTGAGTCTGGAGGTTTTCTTGGCTGCATGGTAGCAGTCAGTGGAGAATTCTTGCAAATGGCTTCAGCTTTTGTGGCTCTGGTGCTGGAACAGACAGTCAGCCAACTGACACTTGAGTAACTACTTCAGTCTGGGGCTCAGGAGCAACTTTGCGTTGCACCAGGCACCACAGGCAAAGTCCTTTCTTTGCTAGCTCAATGAGCTGCAGTTCAGCGGTTGGTGCAGTCTCTCTTGCCAGGTCCAGGGATCAGCAGAACAGTCCTGCTTCGGACCTCTCTCCAGTCCAGATGTGAACTGAGTTCAGGGGTGCCACATTTATGCACCGAAAATGTATGAGGTGATGATGTGACCACTAGCCAATGGGCTACAAGGATCCCACTCGTCCTATGATGACTTTCAGCTATATGTGGCATTTAGCAATCTCAGAGCGCACTATTCTGTCCACGCCCAAGATGTCTGATCCCTTCCTTGGATGTTAAGAACTTGGCAGCCCATCGTAGGGGTGTGGCTATCTGTGGGCTACATGCTCACGGAAAAAACAGTATGGCAGCTGGTTTCCCCTCTCTGTTCCCGTCACCAGCACATCTACCTGAACAAAGGGGCAGGCCTACACATATGTGATCACCATTTGCCCACCAAAGACAACTTCTCTTTTAAAGGTTGCTTTTTGGACCATCACCCTGTTTAGCTTCCCGCAAGGGGAAGTTAACAAGTCCCTCTGTGGCAGACCTCTATTTTTTCACATCTGAGAGTAGTTCACACTAATCCTCAGGAGGGCAGAAGGCTGTCTGGTTGGCAGCAACTGCAGAAGGCCATCAGATAAACTGGGTTACAGAGTGACAACTTTTTTTTCAAATTTCAAAGTATTTTATTAAGAATTTTACACATACATTTAAAACATCACTTCCCCTTCACGGGGTACCATCCCCAATTGGTTGTACCTGATTGGGGTACACAATATGGTTTACAAGATCGGATGACCCCCACAGTACTGTCCTACTATAGGTATGAGTGAAAAGATGGAAAAGAAAAAGTGCATATAGGAAAGGAAGAGAAGGGTGTGCGCCGAGGTAATTTGCTCGCACTTCTATCTTTGTGTGTGGAGAAGGCTTTTTTGGTAGATCTCTCTGTGATCCTGGTGCTCACGGGGGTTCATAGTGACCCAGGAACTCATCCAGTGTGGCCCACATACCCCTGGTCGCTGGCTTCCAGGGAGAGTTGTGGAGTGCAAAGCTTTCAGCACTTCTCAGGTATGTTACCCCTTGAATGATGCCCTCCCTGTATCCTTCCACTTGGAAACCACCATTTTTTTTTTTTGTAAAACTTGTGGAAACCACCATTTTAACTGCCGAGGTTAGCAAGAGGTCTAGAAGGTCCCGGTCTTGTTGGGAGTTCAGGTTCGTGCTTACAACCGCCAAAGTGAGGGTTGAGAAGTGTGGACTTAGTGTACATCCCAGTATTTTTTTAATAAACATAAATACCTCTTCCCAGAAGCTTTTTACTTTAGGACAGTGTAAGATAAGGTGAGCTAGGTCTCCTTTTTCATTCTCACAGTTCCAGCATAGGTTACTTTCTCTAAGATCTAGTGAAGCTAGTCGTGCGGGTGTCCAATATGCTTTGTGTAATAGCCATTGTCTTTCCTTAAAAGTGATATTGAATTTGAATGGGGCTCAAGTCGGGTTTAATGCCATAATTAATTTGATACCTTTAAGTATCCATTTTAGTATTACCATGCAGAAGTTAGCAGGACTGAGATGTCAGTCTGTATCTCTGTATTAGCCCATGCAGCTACTGGCTTTCCCACAGTAAAAACAATTTTAAAGTATTACTTTTAGGACATATCAAAGTATATGTCCCACTTAATAATATACAGCCCCCTGCCTTAGGTCTCGATAGGCCCTCTTAGGGGAGACATAAATATTGTTAAGGAAAGTAGGGTACTTTGTCATTGGTTTAAATAGCAAAGTCAAACTAGAAGTTTTAGAACTGCTCTACCAGGCTGCAGTGGAAGGCTGGGAGTCCTTTTGTACTTTGTCACATGCACAGTGCCACAATTAGTGCTGCAGCCCTGGGTGGACACTCTAACCTACATGCCCTGGGTACCCTTGGTACTATATACTAGAGACTTATAAGTAAGTCAGCTTATGCCAATTGGGGGTAACCAGTTCAACATACATTTTGCAAGGGTTTAGAACAATAGCCTGAGGTCTGGTTAGCAGGCCTCAGTGCACTCTTGGTTTTGAAAAACCAACAGCATCAGTCCAAATCTTTGGGGGTGATCATGCATAAAAAGCAAAAAAAGGCACTTTCTTACAATGGAGCTTGCTGAAAATCAGACATATGGTTCGAGTGTTTAGATATGTGAATGGAGGGGTGTAGGTAGAATCAGATACGTAAGTAGTAGGACAAAGGAAAAGTGTATGGAAGTCCCAAGGGTTTCTCTGTGATGGAATGCATAATAGGTCATGGCATAGCTTAGAAAAGTAAGACACAAACAGTTTGTAATGGTGGACACTTCCATTCAAAAGGCTGGATAGTTGTTATTTAGTGAGCCATATGTCAGTGTCATCATTTATGAGTAACACAGAAGTGAAATATGATTGAAGTCCAGAACTGAGAATGTAATTTAAAGCCTTGACCCCATTGGGAGCTACTGGGAAAGAAGGGCAGGAATACAACCATGAGACCAACTCACAACAACACTTACCATGCTCCAGGAGGTACCCAACAGTCTCAGCCTGCCCGGTTTTTGCAGCATGGTGAAGCAGTGAACTGTTCTCAGGTCCAAGGATGAGGAGGTTGGCTCCTTCCTTGCAGCTCTCAGTGACCTGCGGATGACAGCGGGAACAGAGGGAGAAGATAACTTCATGCTGTAATAAATGTGTGCAAGACGATAGAGCTTGGGCAGGTGAATTACCAGATGCGAGGAATAGCAGAGGGGCATGCTGCATATGAAGATTAAAATTCAGTGCTAGACCTGCATGGAGGATGCAACCCTACAGATTAGTGAATAAGAATCATTCTATGCCTGTGTCAGTGCTGATCCTCATCCTCCTCTAGATTAGGACTGAGATGCTTCGGAAGAGCAGTATGGAGGTGGAGAGCTGCAATATGGAGGTGGAGAGCTGCAATCTAGTGTAGGGTATGATTAAAAATAACCAGAGTCACTCGATGGGAGACTCATTTGTGAGCCAGATGGAGGTTAGGACTACGGTGCTTTGGTAGAGCAAATTGTGCACTTTTGGACAGCGATGAACTGAATGCTCTCAAAGAGAGCATCAAGGATGAGTGTGATGCAGGTTGGGATTGAGATATTTGGGGCGAGCCATAAAGAGGCACGGTGCACTGTCTGCTATATTTAGACCTACAGTAAACTGTCTGAGCTACGTAGAGGAATCACAGTGGTGGGGCTTCTGCGAGTGCATTGGAGGGCTGGAAATAGCATATAAAGCATGGGTGCAACAACTCAGGAACGAGGCAGACTGGTACAGCTATACGAGCCCTGCGGGACTGGAAGAGTGGGTAACACAAAAACCTTTAGATGCATGGGCATAGCGTTTAAGTAGTAACGTTGAGATTGATGGGAAATGACTACTATCTCATAAGATGTGCAAGAGAACTTCCTCTGTAACACAGCATTTAACCTGTTGTGTGCTTATGACGAGCTCTGCTCGTCATGAGGCACGGTTGAGCTGCACTCATGACGAGCTGAGCTTGTCACGGCCGTTGGAACGTTCACACGTGGGGATAATTTCCCCGCTGTGCTGAACGTTCCAAAACGGGTGTGGTCGTGACGAGCTCAGCTCGTAATGAGTGCAGCTCCACTGTGCCTCATGACGAGCTGAGCTCGTCACAAGCACAGCGGCGCCGCGTGCAGCCCCCAGCACAGTGGGGGGAATACACCCCGCAGCAGAGGGGTTAAAATAACCAACACAAGGGGCATAGTAATTTTACCATGTGGTATTACCACAATATTTTACGTTTTTACATCGGTAACGGAAAATGATCATGGATATCTATGTTTGCACACGATCCATCATTCCGCCACCTATTCTGTGCATGTATTTCTCCAAGATTTGCCTGATGAAGTGTGTGCAGGAAAGGGCCTCAGTAGGGTGGTACTCCAGAACCTGTCGTTATCTCAATTTGTATGTATACCCCTATTTCCAAACAAAACAGGATTATGGTACTTCTCATAATGAGGACCTCTCTGGCACAGCAGCTTATAATGCTCTTACCTTCATTAGATCTTCGGCTATTACTGCCTGGACAAGTGCTAGAAGAGAGAGAGAGCACAGAAGATGGGTTACATAGGTACATAAAGTCTCCTGTCCAGCACTGCTTGCATAGATAGACATACTTTCACTCACAGCTTTGGTGAGGCACATAGCAGCAAAGGAAGGTCTACATGACAGTGAACAGACCAGGAGGGAGGGAGGAGACAGGAGGCATGAGTTGTGTCTGCTGAACCTCATAACTAGAAGTCAGAATGTACTCTGGGTATAATACATGTTACACTTTAGAATCCTGTACTGTCATGCACTGGACTGTCAATCCACTTGTTAATTATCTCTTTCTTAAAGAAAAAAACACTACATGCAGCTGGTAGCAGACTCAGAGCTCTTTGTAATGAAGCGGAGAGTGACTGCATTTGATTTTTTTTTATAACTAAGTCACAACTGTCAGAGGGTCAGAAGTATTCTAATATCTCCTGCCATTCACCCACCTGTCCATTCAGATACCCAAGAGAACGTTGGAAACTATACACACACAAGGCACAGTAGCTCAACTATAAATTAGGGCAGATAAGTATTAGAAATCCCACAACTCTCTCAGTGTGCTTCCTCTGGAAATGTCATGATGCAGCATACATAGGGGAGTGCGTGGAATTTTATAAAATAGTTACTTATCCAGGGAAGGGGAAGAATCAGAAATCTAATTGTTCTAGAAAAAAATGCATTTGTCTCATTTGGTGGCAGTAAGTTGTCAATCTATTCACCATTCTCATGATAGCAGAACACTTTGAAAACAGCCTCTCTGATTATGCTTTGGTGCATTTTTTGTCAGGGGTTGGATTCTAGCAAGGTGCTGATTATGCCAACTTTATGATTACAACAGACTCCAAACATACGAGGGTTTCTATTTATGTCAAATATTCAGAGAGTCTGAGTATACAGATGGTCTGTATATGATTGGCTGGCTCTGTCTAGGCCAGCTTTCTGACCAGGGTATTTCTTTGAATGTGTCAGCACTTTAATTTTAAGGGTGGTTACAGTTCTGGATATGTTAACATACTGTTGCTCTATTTTCTACTGTATTTTCTTAGAAACTGTCTTTTGAATTGCTTTGAAAAATGTACCTTAAAGTATTCACTCAATTTCAATATTAGTAAATGTAAATGTATGAGTCTTGTAAAGCGCACTGCTGCCCTGAGGCGTCGTGGCGCTGTAGACCGCTGGGGAACCTGTCCTGGCTATCCCTGTGAGATGGTCCCTACTGGGTATCTCCAAGGTGAAACCAGGCATCCCCGGCGAATGTGGGGGGCCGTTGTAGAGATGAGGCAAGCTAATGCCCAGAGTTGCCGAGTGTGATCCCTGGTTAGAGTAGGCACCGAGGTGAGAATTATCGAGTCCGCTGACCCTGGTCCATGACCCTGCCGCGTCGGGAATTGAACCCTGGTCCCGGGCCGTTCTCTGCTTCCGGGTCTGTCGCCTCTAACCAGTGAGCCACACCACTACACGAGTGTAAATCATATTTGCAGGCCAGTGCCTAACTTGCCAACTGAGGGTCAATGAGATCTCTACTTGAGCCAAAATCGAGTAATACTGGGCAACTCACTGCATCTCACTGTGCCCAGTTCAGCTAGTAATGACTGGTTTTTAATAATTGCATATCGCAGTGCAGAGCTGCGGGAAAGGGCATGAATGTGCAGTACGTCAAGGATGCCTGCGATTATTTTTGTGCATGAAGGGATACCTTTCAGCACTAAAACAATCCCCTCAGGCATTTTCCTCTTTCTATGTTGCTGCAGAATGCAACACATAGAAGGGGGAAAATAGGGAAGAAATAAACATATTACTCCTCGTTATGCCTCACCTGGGGAGTTGTAGCAGTTTTGGTGCTTTTCCAGGTCTACCACTTTGGGAAAATCTGGGAATGTGTCCAAATCTATGATTTTTGCGTAGAAACACCCACGCAACACCAATGGAACACCTCCCTGGGGCAGCAAGGCAGCAATTTGCGCTGAGTTGTGTAACTCTGGAGTTATCAAGAGAATCAGGCCACGCAAGGTGGCCTTGCATGGCTTGATAAATCGCATTTCAAGGGTTGTGTCACTTTTGCACCCCGTTGTGTGATGAAAATGCGACGCAACCTTGATAAATATGGCCTTGTAAGGTCCTCTAAGTGAGTATGTTATTCGATTATCAATGTGAGATCAAAAAGGACTAGCCTATTTGTGAATTTACATAGACTCAAGACTGTAAGACAGGGTACAAACCCTTTTGTTTGTTCATGAAGCCCTCACCCACCAACCTGGTTGGTGGCATGCTTCATCATCGGGCCCACCCAGTGACACCGAGTGTGTCCCAGGTGTGCTTCGACACCTGAGTACAGCGGAGCAGGTATGTTTCTGAGTGTGCAGCGTAGTGAAGTGAAGGTGAAAATTTAAAAGCTATACAGGGGTCTCAGTACCCGAGGGAAAATTATATTTTAATAACTGGGTTACTGTTAGCATTAAAAAGGCTGTTGGATGTTATAAGAGTGTTAATTAGGGTCTCCTACATCCAGGTGTGGTCTACATGTTTCAGCCAGGCCTTTATGATTAAAACTAGCTTTCCTCAGGACCAAAGTGTGTAGGTGCAAATTACTTAATTGTAAGTGATTGTGTAATTTTGAAAAATGTGTAGCACTCGCTAAGGTGCTTTACATGTGTGAGGGGATTCCCTCTTAGAGCATTAGTTGGCTTGTTGCCAAATTTGGCCCATGGAGTAGTCCGGCAGAGGAGTGGACCGAAACTTTCGGTCAGTGTCTGCGTTGAACCTCTTATTGTCTCTGCGGCCTCCGGTAAGTTTCGGTCCACTCCTCTTTTCCATCAAAACATTTGTTTTAGTATCAATGGAGGGCAGCTGTAGCTCTAACATCTTGGCCGCCCTCCAAAGCACCACTGTGTATGAGGCACTCTCCTCCACTGGTGGCCTGTGCAGTGAGTCATGCTGTGTCTCAAGGGAGGTGTCAAGCCCACTGTCATTTTGTAAATCAAGCTACAAGGCATCAAAAGTTCACCTTCATCATCATAAACATCCTAGAGTGCACTCTACTCTGGCACATGATGACATTGACTCAAAAAAGATATTGAAGCCTCTGTTGATAGCTGCAAGGCACAGGGTTAGAGTCAGGCTGCATGACGAGTGGTTGCGCTTTAATAATTTCATGGTGCGTCAACATTCGAGGTCAGGCAGGTGTTGGTTTGGGATCTGACATAGGTGTTGGCACCGGATCATCTTCTGGAACCACCAACATCATGTTGGCAGCAACTGGCATGGATCATGTGACTGGTATGGAAGCCTACACCTGAGTCAGTATAGACCCAGCAGCGTATCCCAAGGGAACAGATGGCGCCATGGGAGGACCTGCCGAAGGTAACCAGATTATAGGGCCCTGCGGTTCCGAGGAGCCCGAAGAAAGCGCACTGGCCACCTACAGCATGACCTGTTTGAAGGCCTCAATCTGCTGCAGGGTTGATGATGGCCTGAGAAACTCATGACATGTGAGGATCAGCTTAGGTATCGATTCAGTGACTGGCAAACTTGATAGAGTGAGGCTTGCATCTTGACGCCAATATGCCTCCACTCTGGAGTCATTATGGGGTCACATCATGCTTCACTTTTTAATACTTGTGTTTGGCCCAGCGCTTACCAGAAACTTTGAGCGGGAAACAGAACTGTCGAACGAACAGCAAAGAGATCAGGGCCGAGTCTGGGCCCATGACTTGGAGCAGGACTTATGCAAGGAACACGACTACCCTCTCGTGCTCAGTGACGTACAGCTTCACCTTCTAGTCCTGAGTCGCCTTCCGATACATGAGAGAGCTTGACCTAGAGTTGTTTCCCGAGCCCAGGCACCAAAGGCGCACCTTGTGTGGATCCATGACTGACATCTGCTTCCTGCGGTCCCTGAACAGTTTGAATACTGTAAATTTCAGGGTGGACATCCTTCTCTAGCACACTGTATGCTGTTTGGGAGTCGATGAAAAACATGATAAACTCAGCAACTGAGCTCCGGATCCGTATCAGAAGTCGTGGAAAGAAAGGAACTGGAGTCTGCCTGCAGGGGTGGAGAGTATAAGCTGGTCTGCACCATCATTTGTGGGGTGGTGTGGAGTCACCATGGCCACCTGGCACCAGCCAGTGGTGTGCGGAAGCACTCCTATAAAAAAAAAGATTCTGGATCCAATCTGCCACCTACGGAATAAGGTAAACCATCTGATTTAAATGGAAAAGATAGCAAGACTTAAACCAAACTGTAGTTCCAGGGACCAGTAACGAGCCTACATGACACATGAGGGGTGTTTTGTGTCCTAGTGGATCCACACTTGAATCTTTACACATTTGAGTGTCACAAAGCTGTGTGACTGCATCCAGTCCATTTGTGTGAAGATGACTGAAGTTTGTTGAGAGCATAAGCTTGAATATTTCTAGATTTCTTCCACCTCCTAATGGATCAATCTGAAAAAACATGCTCTGGTAGAAAGCCCAGTGCTAGAGCATCGTTTTCCTTGATCAAATTCAGGCATCCCCACAAAGATCTTGACTTGAGCCAGTTGTTAAATAAACACTTAATTGGGGAACCAGAATTCTTTTACCAACATATTGAAAAATAAAATACAGGCATGGTATCGAAATAACCAAGAAAATCCAACGAAACAGTGATGCTGCCGATAGTGTTAGTATTCGCTGATCAACTTTGCCAACGTCCTCTGCTTGTTTCACTCAATGTTTTTCAGAAATGCAAAGCAATAGCTGACATAAGGGAAGCAGGTTGGTAAAGGGCACTGGAGTTCACTAAAACTGCCTGCATCAGCACTGGTTTTGTTAAAACGTATCCCATAGTATCATAATTCACACTAACAAAAAATAAATCCACCACCATTGTTTTCTGTGAAGGAATTCATTACATTAAAGTTCCATGTTTTTCATTACATTAAAGTTCCATGTTTTTAAGGATAATGTAAGCTTCCCAAAAACACTCTGAACTGCTATAGCAGTAACAGTGCACAATTAACTTACACGTGGAACAGCTACATCAATCACTTCCAATAGCAGTACAATATTTCCTAACACACAGGGCGATGGGCATATCTATATTTAGTGCAGCAGATGAAGTAAAGAGGGGCCCAGGGGTGTGCATGGTACACTCTACCATTTATTATGGAGAGAAGCACTCTAAACCCCTTGTGAGGTAGATGATATTGCAAGCAACTCAGGTCACATATACTTTTTTGAAGGCACTAGCATTGGAAGTACGCAGTGCCAGTGGTTATGTAGGTAGCGTCGGTGGTGAAAGTGGTTATCATCATTGGTGAACAAGCCCTATAGGTGCCACTTTTCTTTCTTTTTTTTACAACTTAAGGGCTGTCTCCTCCTGTGTTCATATTCACCCAGTGCATGGAAGTGGTATTGTCCATCAGCTCTGGAAACATCGTATTTTCTGTGTATGATAGAAGGGCTGCCAGCTCCAAGCTTACCTCTGAGAAATTGACATAGGATAATTTCTTACAAAATTTCACTTACGTTCAGCTCCTCCCATGTTACAGAATCTTTTCTGATATCACTTGACGCCGATATTCCGGACCAGCAGAATCTTGGCCCTTTAACACGTTATCAGCCTGCATTTACCACAGGAGACCTTTGCAAACATTCTGCCTCACTAGCAGATCTATTAGCCTCCACAAAGTTATAACCAATGATAACTCTATAAACCGTGCCTGAGGTACTAGTGGAATCCATGGTTCATAGGATGCTTGTCAACCTCAGAAACTAAATTGAATAGTCATGTATAGTATCAACACCAATTCCACATAATACCAAATAATCTATTTTATGGTGTAGATTTTCTTGGGCAGCAGAAATGCCTTCATCAGAGAAATACTCATCACTGATCCAATAAATGGAAGTCTGCTGGTTGGTGTGAATGTGGAGTGCAGGTCAAGGAAAAACTCAGTGTGCATATCAAAGCAAAACTATTTTGGGAGACTTGCATCAGGAGTTAGTTATCCAGGTTAAAGAACATCTGTGAATATGCAGATGAACCAACACTACCATTGGCAACAATTTTGTAAAATATTGTGGTGTTTACTTAAGAATGAGTGGGAAGACTCTGAACTGGAAATGCCTGCCAATCACAAAACACATATACTGTAAGGGTACTGGTAGAATTTGGACGTTTAAATATGCATCTTGTATATTCAGGGAAATTAGATTTGTCTCCTCTTAAGACTGCCAAATTGGCACCAGTAAGACCATTTTGAGATAATTTTGCAGTTTTCTGTTTTCATGTACCCATTGAGTGCATTGAGTTTTAAAATAGTCGTCTGTCTGGTATAAGAAAAGTAAAACCACACATTCCATTCTTCCTTTAGTACCTCTTCTTTAAGAGTGTCTGTAAAATGTTGGCTGTCGGTTTTCTAGGTTTTAGTGTTGTAGGGCAGTTTGATGAAAACTCCTCAATAGAAGACTGTAACACCTTTTCTTAATCTGGAGTAAATATTAAGTTCAAAGGGTCCGATTTAATTCTTAGGAGAAAGGGAATAGTGTTGCAGCAGCGACTGAATCCCCTCCCAGCTAAGACTATGGTGTGTCTGCCTGCCAGATTTTGATTCGGGCAGACCATACTTTGGCGAAACTGGAAACATCTCCATCTCTGCAGGTCAAAACTTCTCCGACGGCTCAATGGAGTAAAGCCCGGGGGAGATTTGGCTCTATGTCTGCTCGCCAAATTTAGATGGGTGGACATATAGTTGTTTTTCAATGCTCGTCACTGCCAGGAAAAACTTGGCGATAAAGGGCATTGAAAAGTGCTCAATACCCACTTCCCATGGCGAGGGGAGATTTTATTATTTTTATTTTCAAAAATAAAATCCCGCTTTGGGAAAAGAAATTGTAAGATTGCCAGATGGCTCCCACATGTTTGATGGAGCCATCTGGCATAGTTACAAATATACACGCCTTGACGGCGGCCCCTGTCAAATGCTTGAAATGTCCACTGGACTGGTGGACATTTAGAAATTTGGTGGTCAGCACCTCTGTCAAGCAAATGGAGTAATTTAGGACAGGCCGACCACCCAAATATAAATCGGCACTTTAGTTCGATCTCTTCCGTTCCAAGAAAACAATTCCATCACTATGCCTGTCATTGGTGTCATACTATAAGGGAATTATCAAATTAGCTTTCCCTAAACTGGCAAAGCAACTCTAGGAGTCCAGAGTTAGTGTCTTCTTTTGCCTGTCCTTCAAATGGTTTTCTGTGATCAATCAATCAATCAATCACTGCATTTCTAAAGCGTGCTACATACCCGTGAGGATCTCAATGGGATGGGGGGGGGGTTGTGGGGGGTCGCTACTGATCGAAGAGCCAGGTCTTGAGAAGCCTTCTGAAGGCCAGCAGGTCCTGAGTCTGTCGTAGGTTGGTAGGGAGAGTGTTCCAGGTCTTGGCGGCGAGGTAGGAGAAGGACCTGCCTCCGGCGGTGGTTTTCCGGATACGAGGAACGGTGACGAGGGCGAGGTTGGCTGAGCGGAGGCTTCGGGTGGGGGTGTGGAAGCTGAGTCGGCTGTTGAGGTATGTAGGTCCGGTGTTGTGTAGTGCTTTGTGTGCGTGGATGAGGAGTTTGAAGGTGATCCTCTTGTCGACGGGGAGCCAGTGCAGGCCTCTCAGGTGGGGTGTGATGTGGCTGCGTCATGGGACGTCGAGGATCAGTCGTGCCGAGGCGTTCTGGATTCGTTGTAGTAGTCTCAGGAGCTTGGTTGTTGTTCCTGAGTAGAGGGCGTTTCCGTAGTCGAGTCTGCTGGTGATGAGGGCCTGGGTGACGGTTTTTCTCGTGTCGGGGGGGGGGGGATCCATTTGAAGATCCTGCGGAGCATTCGGAGGGTGTTGAAGCAGGACGCGGAGACGGCGTTGACTTGCCTGGTCATGGAGAGGGTGGAGTCGAGGATGACCCCCAGGTTGCGTGCGTGGTCTGTGGGTTCCGGGGCTGTGCCTAGTGATGTGGGCCACCAAGAGTCGTCCCAGGATGATGGGGTGGGTCAGAGAATGAGGAATTCAGCTTCAGTCTGCTGTCCTTCATCCAGTCGGCTACGACCTTCATTCCTCTGTGGAGGTTGGCTTTGGCGGTGTGGCGGTCTTCGGTGAGGGATATGATCAGCTGGGTGTCGTCGGCGTAGGAGATAATGTTGAGGTTATGTTGTCGTGCGACGTGGGCGAGCGGTGCCATGTAGATATTGAACAGCGTCGGGCTGAGGGAGGATCCCTGTGGGACGCTGCAGATGATCTCGGTGGTTTTTGAGCGGAAGGGTGGGAGGCGGACGCTCTGGGCACCTCTGAAAGGATGGCCTATACAAGACTGGAGCCATTGACATGCATTGATGTGTCAGTATGTAGGCTACTAGGTCTTTCTGGACTCTTAAGAGATCTTTAAGCCTGCCTACACTCTTTGAAATATGAACGAGTTTATCGCAGAAAACAGTTCGCCAAGCAGAGGCACGTTCAAAATCGTGGACCAGATAGCTGTGAAGAGCAACACAACCTCATCTTCGCATCACGAATGGGGTAGCCATGGCATTTGAATTGCACAACTGAATTACTGGAGCTCAGACTTGATTAAAGGATGATTCCAGAATCATCAGCTACAGCATGCCTTTAAGTCTATGCCAGCCTGTCAGGCAAATGGCCCACTGTCTTTTCAAATAGCTGCCACAATGAATATTAGTAATTTGTCAAGTTATTGCCCACATTCCCAGGCTTTACGGCCTTGAAAAAAACAGAAGCAAAATCTTTCTTTGCCATAGCATCCGACCCTTTAAACTCACCGATTGCGCCCAGTCGTAACCAGGTGGGATACAATTTGCACCCCAATTAAATATTAGCACATCAAACCTTCTGGAATTTAACATGTGAAAAATGTCTGCTAAATAAAAGAATATGTGGATTTTGGTGCACTAAACACCAAAATCTGCAAATTATGTTCTCTTTTCAGGGAAGAACTCATAATAAGTGGATTTTATTGCACCCAATAAATTCCGAAACCAGGGATATTGGATTTCATCATGTGCAATAAATTCCCTATACCCCCTGGGGCACTAATCATCAGGCACCAAGTTGGCAATTCATTAGGTCTAGCTCTGGAATTAACTGCATACTTCATCATAGAGTATTTCTTTGGGTGATTAATGAGAAAGAAAGGTCACCAAAAAAAACCACTATTCCAAAGCACTGTTCTCGGATTGACAGACATTGAGGCATTTTTCCAGCAATATGATTCTTAAATGCTTCTGTGATAAGTAGAAAAGATATCCAATCCATGGGCTCTTTCAAATATCAGAGTCCTTATAATGAATGTTAACCTCCTGGGCATGTAATGGCTTCAACCATAAAGTGAAGAATGCCTCTTTCAGTACAAGAAAATGTTAAACATAATCATTTGATGGCGAGATATGTACAATTGCATTTAATACATTAAGTGCCCAGTCCACTTGCATTTTGCGCATCCTTAACAGTGCCAACAATCTTATCATCTTATTCAATAGAGATGTTACATAAATCAGCAAACAGGACACCCCAATCCTCAATCTCATAAGATCCTCCTCTGCACGTGAAGCCCACAGGAGGACTTGTTTCTCAAACGTTTCCACAACCTGCTCTGGCTCAACCTCGCTGGCCAGAGAAGAGGTTCTTCTCTTTATGTTTTTCAGGGGAATGTCTCATCAGCATTCACCCTCAAACATTTAAAAATATTTTTCTTACTCTTTGTGATACCTTTCTCAGCAAAGTACCTGGATATGAGACCCAGACTTGCAAATGTTATAAGATAATGCACACATAGAGGAACACTGGGTCACTGGAGCCATCAACCTCCTTTCCACAGAGTGACTGATTTTCGTTCTTCCACATACAAGCACTGTACTTTCGTTTCTCTTTCTGGTCTCCCATGGAATCACACTCAATAGTCTAGAATTTCCAACTCTGGCATGACTGTAGGACATTTTCTGCAGCTCTTGAATCCTTAAGCCCTAATGACTCAAAGAGGGGAAATAATTATTTTTTTTAAATACCAAACAAATGTAATTGGGACTATGGGATGTGGGTCAGGGTGTGCTCTGTAATCCTAACACCAGAGTGACATAAAG
Organism: Lissotriton helveticus; assembly: GCF_964261635.1. Taxonomy (NCBI): domain Eukaryota; kingdom Metazoa; phylum Chordata; class Amphibia; order Caudata; family Salamandridae; genus Lissotriton; species Lissotriton helveticus. The sequence continues at coordinate 323,593,188 of NC_136057.1, forward strand.
GGGACTCTTGTGGCTCATGGATGGATGCCATGTACTGAGAGTTGTCACATGTGGTCTGCATCACACAACACATGTACAATACCAAGGCAATAAGTGATGCCACCAGGTACTGTAACAGCATGTAAACAGTTTCCAAGTCTCTTCCATTGGGAAGGATAATGAAAGGAAAGAATATGCAGAGGGCAGTCCAAGTTCGTCCAAGCTAAATTCTGATCCGACTTGAAATATAAGTAGTACGGTAATGGTATTTACCCGGTGTGGTAAATACCCCACCACACTCTGCAAAGTTTATAATGACAGCCATAGGAGCTTGATTGAAACCACCATTACACCAGGTCTGGAAACCATGATGCATAAACAATGCCAATATTCCAAGAAGTGCCAGGTCTCCATCATGCTACTGATGCCCACAATATGCCAAAATTACCACCATTAATTATGTCAGAGTCAACATTATACTGGCGGCACCTTTACAAAACTAATGCTCACAATAAGCCGACAAGTATCTTCTTTATGCAGAGGCAAGAAATGTACCTTTTTATATCAAAAAGAATGATTAGAATTATTGCAGGACCAGGCCTATGAAACAAGTGTGAACCATTAGGATAATAATGCACACAAAATGCCATGCCATTAGTTGGGGTGGATAAGAGAGGTGTGGCGCAGCAGCCAGTGCGGCTGACTCCGGAGTGAGGGGTTCTCAGTTCAAACCCTGGCTCCGGTGGCAGCTCAGCACAGCTCACTTAATCTCCCTGACAGACCCCAGTGCCTTGAGACCCATAGGGGTGATTAGTTCGCGCTATACAAATGATTGATTGATTGAAATGGGTGAGATGCCACAGCAGAAGGAAATCTTGTTTGTTGAAGGTCAATCACATTCAAAGAGTTTTATAGTAATATTACACTTTCTTTAGGTTTTTTTAAGTGACTTGTTGTAGACATATGTGTGCTTTGCTTGTGGTGGTCTCTAATGCATTTTTTTTGCCAGGGTACATCTATGTTTGTTTTGGGAGGATATGAAATCTCTTCATTTATTTTAAAGATCGTGGCAAAGCTGACATTTATTATCAGCTAGAAGCCCCTTCTTTCTACTTCTCCCTAATGTGGGGGATGGGCAATATTTTACTGTCTTTGAACCTGGAACACATTCTTTGGCAGTCTAAGATCACCTTTACAACACTTGGCTGTCAAACACTGTTGGAAATTGGCGTCTGTACAAAAAGAAACACTACAATGCAATTGTATTTATTACCAAATACTCAGACATCAATGACTCCATGTTCCATTCTCGGGCTTATATTTGTCCACTCAGGTCCTCATTTCAAGTTCAGAACTAAGGCGCATATTACCAAGGCAGGCTAAATGAAATTATCGCCGCTTTTGCAGCCTTTTTCGGCCGCAAAGCAGCGATAACTTAATCGCCCTATTAGCAAGCTGTTGCTAACATCAGTTAGCGACAGCTTTTGGGCGATAGCGAGCGGTTTGGGGCCCGCTTTGCATGTCAGCGATTTTTATCACTAATGACATGCAATGTGGGCGTGCCCAACCTGTTAGCGACTGAAAGCAGTCGCTAACATTGCTATCGCCTATTATCAACACAGGCGTAGCGACAAAAAAATTTGCGCTGAGCGCGAATATCGCTGAAAACTAACGCCTGCTCAGACCAGTTCTTAGCCTTTATATCCAATGGGAGGTGGATATTCAGGCTAAGTCCCTATTAGCGATAATGCCTGAATATCGCTGGATTTCCAGCGATATTCAATCATTTCGCTGCTATCGCCGGATAGTTTATCGCTTTGGAGATAAGCGTTGCTAATAGCACGTTATCTCTGCGATAAAATCCGGCGATGCGTGGCGATAAAAAAATGTCGCTAAGCTTATTTAGCGATAAATATCGCTAGTTGTTGATAATATGCCCTAAATTCCACTCCCTGTGTAAACTGGAGTTTGCACGGGGATCAGAATTACGACTTGCGTAATTATTATCAAACTTTCATAGTTTATCCCGGACATCTTTTGACACATCAAACATTCTAAAAATTACTGGAGAAAAGGTTTGGCAAAAAGGCAAAAACAACGGAATTTAGCTTGTTAAACTGATTCTGCAAATGTGGCCTCTTGTAAAAGTTGAAAACGTGGACTGAGGGGTATTTACATTTACCACATCCGGTAATGAATATGCTACTTACCAGTATGCATCTGTTCTTGGCATGTAGGGCTGCTAACATTCACATCTTAGCATTAGATCGCCGCCTAGTGTTGGGTCCGGATGATCGCACATTGTTGTCCTGGAAGAGTCTTCGAAGTATCCTGAGATAGGTGGCTCCTCCCCTGGACTACAGTGCGCATGGGCATCGGCTCCATCCCCAGATTGTTTTTCGCCATTGTGGCAGAAGATGGAGTGAAAAGTGTAAAGGATGTCCATGCTAATGATTGAATACAATAGTATATCTGCAGCTGCGACAGGCACCGGGGAGGAGGGTGGGCGATATGAATGTTAGCAGCCCTACATGCCAAGAACAGATGCATACTGGTAAGTAGCATATTCAGTTCGAGGCATGTGGGCTGCTAAATTCACATCTTAGCATAGAATACATAGCAGTCCCTCCATCAGCGGCGGTTGCCCGTGCCAGCTGCAGAAACCTGAAAAAGTGTCTTGAGAACAGCCTGTCCTACAGCAGCTTGCTGCTTGGAATGCACATCAACACAGTAGTGTTTTGTAAAGGTATGTGGTGTAACCCACGTGGCTGCTCTGCAAATGTCCTCTAAAGGAATGTTCCCTAGGAAAGCCATGGATGCCCCCAATTTGCGTGTGGAGTGCGCCCTTGGGGGTATTGTTAAAGTGCGCTTGGCCTTTTGATAACAGATTTGGATGCACTTAACAATCCACCTGGCTATTCCTGCTTTGGAAATAGGGTTGCCTTTGTGTTGTGGTGAGAAGGCAACAAAAAGTTGTTTTGTTTTCCTAAAGTGTTGTGTCCTGTCTATGTAGTACATCAACGCCCTCCGTACGTCTAACGTATGGATCATTCTTTCCGCCACCGTTTGTGGGTTTTGGAAGAATGCCGGCAAGTCAATAGTTTGGTTGAGATGAAACTGTGACACCACCTTCGGAAGGAATTTGGGGTTAGTACGTAGCACTACCCTATTTGGATGAATCTGAATGAATGGCTCTTGGATTGTGAGCGCTTGTAGCTCACTAACACGCCTCAGTGACGTAATAGCAATTAGGAAAGCCACTTTCCACGTCAGGAACTGGAGTTCACACCAGTGCAGTGGCTCAAATGGTGGTCCCATCAGTCTGGTGAGGACCACATTGAGGTTCCACACCGGAGCTGGCGGTGTTCTTGGGGGAATGACTCGTTTCAGACCTTCAAGGAAATCTTTAATGGCAGGCACCCTGAAGACAGAGAGGTGCTGCCTATCCTGAAGATAAGCTGCGATGGCGGATAGATGTATCCGAATAGAAGTGAACGCTAGATTGCACTTGTATAGATGTAGCAGATAGCAAATGATGTTAGGGATAGATGCATCTAGCGGGTTGATGTAATTGGCTGTACAGTAAATGACAAAACGCTTCCATTTTGCAGCATAGCATGCTCTGGTAGTTGGCTTCCTTGCCTCCTTGATGATGTTCATGCATTCTGGAGGTAGGTTAAGGTATCCAAACTCTAGGACTTCAGGAGCCAGATCGCCAGGTTGAGCTGTTGCGGATCTGGATGCTGAATTTCTCCATGGTTCTGCGTCAAAAGTCTGGGCGTGAGGCGCAGTCTTTGATGCGGCACCACTGAGAGTTCGAGGAACGTGGTGTACCATGCTTGGCGCGCCCACGTTGGAGCAACCAGGATGAGAGTCATCGCGTGCTGCCTTAGCTTTCTTGCCACCAGCGGTATCAGAGGGGCTGGCGGAAAAGCGTACGCAAATTTGCCTGACCAGTTCATCCATATCGCATTCCCCTGCGACTGTGGGTGAGGGAACCTGGCGGCAAAGTGTTGGCATTTTGCGTTTTCTTTTGTTGCAAACAGGTCTATCTCCGGATGACCCCACTGCTGGAAGTACGGGTGGAGTACAGATGGGTGTAACTCCCACTCGTGCATTTGATGGCTGTATCTGCTGAGCAGATCCGCCATCTGATTGTCCTTGCCCGGGAGGTGTTCTGCCATGAGGAAGATGTTCCTCTGAATGGCCCACCGCCACATGCCCTGAGCCAGATGAGACAGCTGTGGCGAGTGGGTGCCCCCCTGCTTTTGAATGTAGTACATCGCGGTCATGTTGTCCGTCCGGACTAACACTACCTTGTTGCACAGATGTACAATGAAGGACTTGAGCGCCATGAAGATTGCCATCAGTTCCAGATAGTTGATGTGCATCTTTTGTTGCTGCGTCGTCTATAGTCCCTGCACTGTGTAAGTGAGCAGATGAGCTCCCCATCCCTGGAGAGATGCGTCCGTTGTCAGGATAATCTGTGGCACTGGCTCCTGGAACAGTCGGCCCTTGCAAAGGTTGTGTGGAGTCCACCAATGCAGAGAGTCGTATGCCCGACTGGTAACCAACACTAGGTCTGTTAATTGTCCTTGAGCCTGTGTCCACTGATTTGCTAAGCACTCCTGGAGCGGGCGCATATGTAACCGTGCGTGAGGGACTATGAAGATGCAGGAGGCCATCATGCCTATCAACTGCATGAACACTCTCGCTGGAAGTGAGTGTTGTGGTCTGAACTTCTGGATTAGAGACTGTATGCTGTCTATCCTGAGCTGGTTTGGTTGAGCCCTGGCCGTCAGGGTATTGATTGTCGCACCTAGAAATTGCCGGACATGTGCCGGCTGAAGATGCGACTTTGGGTAGTTCAACGAGAAACCTAGATCGTGAAGGAGGTGAATGGTAGTCGACATGTCCGCAGCGCACTGTTGTTCCGACTTGGCTTGAACGAGCCAGTCGTCCAGGTAGGGGTAGACATGGATGTTCTGCCTCCTGAGGTGCACTGCTACTGTCGCCAGACACTTGGTAAACACTCTTGGGGCTGTGGTCACTCCGAAGGGTAGGACCTTGAACTGATAATGCCTGCCTTGGATAGTGAACCTGAGGTATTTTCTGTGGGACGGGTATAGTGGTATGTGGAAGTAAGCATCCTTGAGGTCTAAGGTTGCTAAGAAGTCCCCTTGGTTTAACAAGGGAAGAATCTGTTGCAGTGTGAGCATATGGAAATGTTCTGACAGTATATACAGGTTGAGGGGACGTAGATCTAGAATGGGTCTGAGAGATCCGTCCTTCTTTGGAATAAGGAAGTACAGGGAATATACCCCTGTGCCTTCCTCCTCTACTGGCACTAGCTCGATTGCGCCTTTTTGCAGCATCACCACTACTTCCTGCTGCAATAAGTGCAAGTGCTCTGCGGACATAGGCCGTTGCCTTGGTGGAATGTTGGGTGGAGTGGATTTTAACTCTAGACAATAACCGTACTGTACAAGTTGTCGCACCCACCTGTCTGTGGTGATGTTTCTCCAGACTGGCAGGAACTGCTGTAGTCTCCCCCCGACAGGTGTCAAGTGGTCGGGGGGCAGTGACAGAGAGTCACTGTTTGCTTGGGGCAGAGGAGCGGGAGTTGTTGTTCCCTCTGCCGCGTCCTCTGGTGCTGTTTCCTCGGTAACCCCCCTTGTTCTGTTTGGGGTACGAGGATTGTGCTCCACCTCTAGAGAATTGTGACTGTTGACCCATCTGTCCTCTGGTGACTCCACGTGCACCTGAGCGACGAAAATTATTGCCCCGAAACTGTTGTGATTGTAGGGCCCCCATAGACTTAGCAGTTTCGGTGTCTTTTTTAATCTTTTCAAGGGTGGTGTCAACATCTGGACCAAACAGTCTATCAGGATTGACTGGCTGATTAAGTATTGTTGTTTGTATGTCAGGTTTAAACCCCGATATGCAGAGCCACGCCTGTCGTCTCAGCATGACGCTAGTGTTAATGGCCCTAGCTGCTGTGTCTGCGGCATCAAGTGCACACTTGATGGCTGCGTTGGAGATCAGTTTTCCCTCTTCTATAAGCAGTTTGGTGCCCTCTTGAAACTGCGAAGGCAGGTGTTCTAAAACCCGCTCTAGGGTGTCGTAATGCGCCCTATCATAGCGTGCCAAGAGCGCCTGTGTATTTGCAATACGCCAAAAGTTGGCAGCCTGTGCAGCTACTCTTTTGCCTCCTGCCTCTAGCACTTTGGACTCCTTATCCGGGGGAGGAGCTTCACCCGTTGTTTGGGAGTTGGCCCTTTTGCGGGCATTTGCGACCACCAGGGAGTCAAGCGGCAACTGTCCCCGAATGTATGCAGGGTCTGCAGGTGCTGGTCTGTACTTTTTTTCGATACGTGGATTGACCACTCTCGCTCTGGTAGGTTCTTTAAAGATGTCCGCAGCATGGTTGAGGACCCCTTTGAGCATAGGCAGTGTTTTTACTGTCCTCTCAGAGACTGAAAAAGTGTCAAATAGAAAGTCTTCTTCTACTGGGTCAGCATGCATGTCCACATCATGATTAGCAGCTGCCCTTTCAAGGAGTGCATGAAAACCTGCAGAATCTTCAGTTGGTGATGCACGTGCACTGAAAGGCTGTGGGTCAGGCTGTGGGTCTTGCCCCACATCCTGGGTGCCTTGGTCACCAATGTCATCATATGAATCCGGCTGTGAATCTGGTTCATTGATGGGGAAAGTGTACTGGTCATCTTCATTATATCCCTCTCCCTCAGATTGTTCTGGGGAAGGAGTAGGGCTCCTTCTTGGGGGAGGCTGGATAGGTTCCATGAGGCCTGAAGCGTCCTGAGGAAGCCTTTTCTTCTTGAGGAGGATGACATAGGAGTTCACTGGCTGTGAAATGATCCTCCTCTTGTAAAGGGTCAATTTGCCCGTGTCTGCGTCGATAAAACGCTCCGAATCCTCTTCTGAGTCGAGTACCCGACCTGAAAGTGCCCCTGCCGTTGAAGAATCCGACTTCTTTGGCGTCGATTTCGTTAAAAAGGCCTTCGGCGCCTCTTTTGGCGGCAGAAGGAAGAGAAGTTTACCCGCAGGCTTCACCGGGATGTCCATCGGCTTCTGTGGCGAAGGCATCGGAGCCGACGTAGCAGAGGCCTTCTCCCTGAGTCTCTGGAGTGAAGAGGCGATGGGGGACGTGTCACTTACAGTGGCCGTTGGCGCCGACGAGGAGGCCTTGACCTTGCCCTCGGATCCGACGTCCTGGTGGCCCTTCTGAGTCTTGGACGATGATGCCGCAGCCGCCGATCCAGAGTCCTTGGACCGATGCGCAGATGTACCAGCCTTCGATCCGTGTGACTTTGTCGGCTCCGTCTCCACCACGCGTCCGACTAACGGAGTCCCAGTCGGAAGCGGCGCGGTTTCGCTGGCTTTTGCGGGCTTTGACGGCGCCGCAGCGTTTGACCCGTGCCGACCACCCTTCTTAGAGGATCCCTCCTCTGTCGCTGATTTTGACACTGTGGAATCGACAGATTTCTTCGACTTCTGTGGACCGGAGGTCGACGGAGTCGATGAAGCAGCGGGTTTGGTCGTTTTTGGTGGTACGGCCGCCATCTTAGGTGTGCTCGAATCCATAAGTTTCGGTTTCGATTTTGGGTCGGCCATTTTAGGTGTAGTCGATACCGTTGGTTTCGGTTTCGATACAGCTTGCCCAGCAAGTTTGTCCGTGGCCGGGCCGGAAGGCGGGCCGTGGCTTGCGGTACGGGGTCTAGGGTAAGGCCGACAGGCGATCCCGTGACCCGATCTCAATCTTCGTAACCTTCGGGGCATAGCTCGTCCCCTGAGCTATCTTCCGCGGCCCCATAAACCTCTTCGACGTATTCAAGGCCTTGACCCCCGACTCCGTCGTCGTGTTCCGGATCTGCCTCGACCTCCGTCTCGGGCGGGGAGATTTGAAGATGATGGCTCTGGTCCTCGTCTTCTTGGTCGCCGAAGATGTTTTCTGGATCTGGGGCCGCTTGTCTGGCTTCAAGGCGCACCGCGCGCCGAATCTTGAGCGTTTTCTTGGACCTGAACCTTGCGCAGGCCCTGCAGTTGCCGTCGTCATGGTCTGGCGAAAGGCATTTGTTACAGACCGGGTGCAGGTCTATATGTGGGTATTTGGACCCACAGAGCGGACAGAGCTGAAACGGACTCCGCTCCATGTTGTAAAGTTGCAGTCGTGTCGCGATGAGAAGGCCCCGATGTCCGAAGAGTGTAAGCACTCCGCTGATTCCGACTCCAAGAGACGGAAGAACTCGAGACCGCACGCAAACAATACCGACGCTATGAAAAGAAGGCCTTTTGGCCTTAAAAAGTTAGTTTTTCTCGGTTCCGACAGAGAGACGTCGAGACCGCATCCGAACCCAATGGCGGAAAAAAACAATCTGGGGATGGAGCCGATGCCCATGCGCACTGTAGTCCAGGGGAGGAGCCACCTATCTCAGGATACTTCGAAGACTCTTCCAGGACAACAATGTGCGATCATCCGGACCCAACACTAGGCGGCGATCTAATGCTAAGATGTGAATTTAGCAGCCCACATGCCTCGAACATACTTGACGCTGGGGTGTTGGTATTCAGACATGCCAACCCTCCCGATTCAGGCGTGAGACTACCGATTTGAAAGCTAGTCTCCCGCCTCCCGATTCCTAGAAGCAAAAACCCGATTCTGCGGGGGTTTCAGCTGACTGGGCTTGGTATTGTGTAAAGTGCTAATTCTTCCAGCAAAGAGTAGTGGTGCAGAGGCTCTCGAAGGGGTGAAAAACCAACAACGCGTCATTAACAAGGGAATTGTCTTTTAAAGACCTGCGAAGTACTGGGGAGGGGGGGGGAGCGGTTTCAGCCCGGGCTGCCACAGGGGGGTGGGGGGTGCATGCACTGCCAACAACCTGCCAGGCCAGTGCCCAACACTTGCATCACCCTCTCTGCCTGCCATTATGCTCCATGCTTATGAATGGTAAGAAAAAAATGTGCATTTACGTTTCAAATGTCCGATCCTACAGCAAAGCCCATACATGCCAGTAACACGATTCAAAGCCCCATTCTCCAGATTCTTTTTTTTTAATCTCCCACTTTGCTCTCCTGAAATGTTGGCATGTATGGGTATTTCCCACATGCCGTAAACACCCAGCCCAACTTGTAATAAGGGCCACAATGCGTTCTGGGAGTTGTAATCCTGGTCCTCATCAACTGGATTTAAGGTATCAATTACAATAATTTACAGATGGAAAAACTGGAAGGGAACTTGGTGTTTCTTTGAGATTAAATAATCTGAAAGCCTAAGGGGTACATTTACATATTTACAAACTTAATAGATGAAGCAAAACACCATTTTTGCCCATGCCTTTATGTTTACTGCTAATATAGGATTCAATGATCGGATGTCCAGTTCCGAGATTTACTGCATCCATTAGGTGCAGAAAAATCCAAACACCGTTCCACATGCCAAAAGCAGGTGGAGTTTATTCCCGGGAAAATTCCCAGTAAGGGGAAGAGGTGGTCATTTAACATCCTGCATGTTATTCCCCATTGTCTGGCCATTAACTCGGAATAGCACTAATACTGCTCATAAACGAATATTTCAGGTGTAGCGATAGATATAAGCCAGTCAATACCGTTCCGCGTGTAATTGACCACTAAGGACCTGATTACATGTGGTCTGTGAAATGACCATCCCTCTGCACACACCTGTTCGCACGGAAATTGCAGTTATAAATGGCGCCATTTGTGATCGATGATTACTGGGTGAGATAGAGTAAGTTCGCGCCCTCTGTGAGATGTCAGCAGGTCAGACCTGCCAGGATGTAAAATGGGAGCAAGGCCCGCGGTAATGATCGCACCGGCGAGGGGCGCTCGTAATGAGCCTCGGGGGATAAAAGTAATGATGGCGTTGCACAATCTGAACACTCGAAAGCAAAGGGCTGCTTCGCTCGAGTTCTCCATCCAGGGAAAGTGCTCTTCTGAAGCACGCGGGTGGATTGTGATGTATTTTCTATTTTTTTCGCAGCCTGGGAGGGGCGAGGGGTACAGTAGAGAAGCATCTTACACTTCAGCATTCCTGCCGGAGCTGCTGCTGACGAGACCGCAGGCAGGAGGGAGGAAGGGCAAGATGGCGGGAAAGGCTGGTCTTTCCACTTAGGTATTCCCGGCGGAGGTCCTGCGGGCCTGAGGCTCATTTCTCTCCATTCAGGGAGAAAATGAGGTAATTAATTCCTATTAGGGCTCGTGTGCAATGAGATCATTGCTCAAATGAACATACGGTCTCCAAATAATCCTGCCCCTTTCAAGGCCCCCGAAGGAGGCGGCGCGAGGGAGCAAAACCAGAGAAGAACAAAAGAGTGAGAATGTGATGAGGGGGAGAGAGAGGGGTAAAACAGTGAAGGAACAAGGGAAGTGGGGGAGGGGAGTTTCCTGGAGGAAAAACGTTAACGGGAGATATAAAGTAAGAGGTAAAACTGGGAGAGGCCATACAGTTAGCCTCAGCGAGCTGGCACAAATGCCATTTTATTTATGTTTTGCATGCGTCTGCCACAAAGATAGCAAGGATTGACAAAACCAATAGGTGCAGACTTATTAGCGTTCCCATTGTTTTTGATGATGTTCAACAAAGAAAAGGAAAAGAAAATGTTATTGTAAAAAAGAAGCATGATGACCCGTGCGCGTAGAGATGCAAGTGTTCGTATGTGTCAACACAGTCCGAGGCCTTGACATGATGATGCATACATACTTTTTGTGATGTTCTGTGGCACAGGAGCCTGCTCTATATTTACAAAGCAGAACTAAGCCACTTTGTTTAGCTTAATGCTGCCTCGTAAATATTGTTCTATTTAACACAGTTTACTGCGTTAAAGGGACGTGCAATGGGTGTTGCTGGCAGGGCCGGACTGAGAACCAAAACCGGCCCTGGCAAAGTGCTCGGCCGCCCCCCTGGGGGTGCGAACGAGCTCTTTGCCGGGCCGGTTTCCAGCCGATTTTGTTACAGGGCCGATTTTGCAGCTAAACAAAAACGGCTCCAGGGCCCAAAACCGGCCCCCACCCTTGCTGCGCACTGGGGGATTGCCCGGTGCCCGCAACGGCCAGTCCGGGCCTGATTGCTGGGGGCGTTCCCAGCAACATCCATGGCTTTTTGACACTGCCCCAGATTTACAAGAAATCGTAAATCTGAGGCAGGGCCAAAACTTACATCTGGGAGGGAGGCACAACGAGGAGAAATAGCTTTTTTTATCCTCGTTTTCCCTTTTTCTACCTGTGCTGCATTCTGCATATCTAATAGATACAACGCATTGCCCTTTTCTTTTGCCCTAGGGCAGCGCTGCAGGAGGTGCAGAGCAATTTTGCCCATCCTTCACGTCACAAATACATCACATTTCCTAACAGATACATGACATGAACGTGCACTTAGCACATGTTCCCCAGGTGGTCTAAGAACATTAAAATGAATACTGCACATTTCGAAAGTGCATCCATTGCAGGATTAGTTTATCTTACTTATATTGTGTGATTTAACTGTATTGAATGAGATATTAATAAACCATCCTTATTTAGTAGACGTACTCATTATAAAACTAGTTCACATTACATAAGGTGTACCTTTATTCATTAAATAACATGTATTGGTTAGATAATTGAATAGCAAACAGCCTCACATTTGTAGGCTGTTATTACTCTAAAAACGAAAAAAGATTTATGCAATGGGTGCATTAATGTTTCAATTGCAATAAAATTTAGCTCTTAGACTTGCATGTATACATTTATACATTTAAAGGTGTACTGGGTGCCACATGTGATGCGATTTTAAGGTGTTTACAATGTGTATTTATTTGTGTTTAAATGTACACACACATATTAAATGTGCTCTCTTGCTAATACTTTAAGTTTAAATTATAGGCCTATATTTCACCTTGCAGCATAAAATACTGTTTTCCATTTTCTGCTATCATGACGTATCTAGCAGGTATTTACACACATTGTTAATTTGAGTTCAGATACAATACTGTACTAGTGATAGAGAAAAAGAACCTAAGAAGACCTTGACGAAAGAACATGGAGGGCCACAGTACTGTCTAAAAGGCCTATTTTGCAATGTTACCATCTAACCTGAGTGTGAGAAGACAATGTCGTTCACATGTCTGGTGTTGGATCATTGGTGAATGTTGCAGTCTGCAACATGAAAACAGAGAAAGACAATGGACCCCTGATGATAGGTACAGTGGGGTATTGCAATGAATCCAGAGAATTTGGTGTGTTATAACTTAGTGTTCACACCATTTGCGTTGAGACCTTTTTTCAGATTTCTTTCAGTACCTTTCCAGACCCTATATCTTACTTCCTTTTGGTCTGTGAGGTTCAGAGCTCTATGCTTCCACTCAATTCTCTCCTAAGTGTGGCTTAGGCTAACACTTTATTCCTGGACCCAAGAAGACTCTTGACCGAGTTTCTGAAATGCTGCACTTTCATACTTAACTTCACCTGCCTTGTTCTATATTTCCTTGATTTTTGGGATTCTTCAGATTCATAGAACCATCCTTTTAGCGTGGACTCTAATTTAGGAAACCTAGATTAATAATGTACAGACAAGAGAATCTGAGACTTTTCTCTCAACATCAAGTTCTTGTGTGACTCTTTTGCATAGCTGTGACTGAAGTGCTTGTTTCTCTAAATTTAGTCCACCCCAATTTCTTCTGGAGGTTGGGCTTTTCTGTTGTTATTCTGTACCTTTAAAGCACGGTGTTATGGGTAGTGTACCTTAACTTGATTGCTAACTTGTAATAAACTTTCTTAACTATAGTTACCGATGTCTGGTCCTCACTCAGTAGCCAAATGGGCTACACTGATTATTGTATTGGATTTGTGAAACACTAACTCTCCTCACCCCTCAGTACGGTTAAGGTCCATCAGAGGACAAATGGTAAGAGGGTAGGCCCAAAAAACTCGCTAAAGCGTCTCTAGCTCCTCCTATTTTAAGGTGCAGCAAAGCTTCACACTGCCAAACTAGTAATCTGTTATTCATTCGGAACACTGGGAGCTAAAATGGAGATGAATAACGATGTACATTTTCTAAAGCAAAGCTTCACAGCCCCCAGAGCTTTCTCCATCACCTGTGATATCTAGGCCGTCTTTATGATTTGCCATGCCACCTCAAGCTGATCTTGTACCACCTCAGGCAGAGTTGATCATAGTTCTTGAGAGGGCTGGACCACATCTCCACTTGACCTCAACAAGTCAGACTATTTTCAAAGGCTTTTGCATAGTATACAATAATTATTTCTATTTGAATAAGATCATCTTTCATTTTAATATGCCTACATGGAGCTGTATCACACTTATCTTTGCTCTCTCTACTCTTCTGAAGGCCTCAGACTGGTAAGCAATATCTCTTAAAGTAAGCCTATTTCCTACTGTGGGATTGAGAGGCTGCACACCTTAAACTCATCATGCAGCAGAGGAACACAAACACTTGATTAAAGACTCACAAAATTATATCAGACTCTATCTACCATTTTTCTACTGAGGTACATCAAAACAAAGAGCAGCATCTTACCTCGATCTTCTGAGGACACTGGAGACCTGGAAAAAACAGACGACAGGCTTAATACATAGCAAAAAGATAAGCAGGAGACCAGTGTGCACAAACATAACATGGGGTGTGAGGAAGTCTCACCATCCAGGATGCTGTTGAAGATCTCACTTTTGATTGCACTAGCCTAAAGACATCATTACAAAGGAATATTTGTAGCGCAGCCTGTGAGACATGAGATGTACAAGGTAGCCCTAGGCAGTGGTGAGGACATATAAGCACCTACTGCAAGACATGATGTATAAGGCGACTGTGGGCATTAGTATGGGTCCGCTGTGTGCAATATATATGTGGCAGTTGTGTGCATGATATAAGTGGTACCGCTAGAAGGTGTGCAAGGAACCTGATGGCATGGGCCAGTGGTGAAGAAACAAAGAGTGTGAAATATAAATTATGCACGGCCACTAGCCTGTCGCAGGGTATTGCATGAGGTGACTGGATCATGTGCCAGCAATGGTGGTGCGGATGGAGAACTGTCACCAGCAAATGTAAGGGGTGGTCCAGAATGTTTGCTATTGAGTGTGTGTTGACAAGTTTGCTGTGGGGGAGTTACGACACTGCTTACTGTGCATTAATCTTTTGCTAATTTGGAGGAATGCTAAAGATTGGGAAGGATGGGGAAAATCTTCACAGAGATTGTGGGCAAGTGGGTAAATTTGCACTGAGAGTATATAAGCATCACTGACTTCACTTCATAAATGGCTTCAGCTCAGTCGTTCATGCATGATAAGTAGATACAGTAAGAAGAGAGGTGAGTAGAGAGTGTGGGCCTCTCTTACGAGAGGTTGGAGTCTAACTCTGCATAGTAGTAGCTGCCATTATTCTTAGAGTTGGGGCCTCGTCCTATGATTATCTTCCCAAAAATTAGATTAATACCAGGCGAAACATAAGTTCAGACCCAGGAACAAGATCATTAAGTCTGGGTTTTGACAGCACAGCTGCCAAAAAAATCTCTGCTAATAATATACACACACACAGAGGAACAATCTTCTTTTGCCTAATGCTAATGGCTGTTTGGCTGTATCCTTCAAACTTCACTTCAGTGCTTTCATTGTACTTGATGAGGAACTATGACCCTTTCTTTCCACTCCTGTTGGCTCCCTCTTATGTGTCTCACTCTAAAGCAGGGTTCTCCAAAGTCGGCCCTGACTTTTAGCATATCCCCATTTAGATAAATGTAGCTATCTTTAAAATCTGTCATGGATCCGGCCCTTCAGGATCGACTTTGCAGAACCCTGCTTTAAAGTGCTAATGCTGCATGCGTTAGTACATTACCCGTCTACCAAAGCTGTGCTTTGCCAATGTTTGCTTTTGTATTGAGGCAAGCAGAGCTTAAAGACAGAAATAAATTGAATACACAAGTGCTTGCTCAAGCTCTAATAATCTCAATTCACAGTGCACTTTGACTCAATGGCAGTCGATTTTAGACAATCGTATTCATAATAAGATAACCACAACTGTTTTAAAAAAAATAAAATGCTAATGCATGTCCAATGTGCTATATTGTTAAGGTTTTAATTAATCACACAATAAACTTATTTCTCTACACAAGTGCTAGCTGGTTACATATGAAGACAAAATTATGTTTACATTTTTTAAAGTGCTGACTTCAAATGCAGAAACGGAAGCATCACCTGTGGAAGACAGTGTAGGTAGGGGTGCTGACTGTGAAGGATATTCTATAGAAATGCCTGCTGTGGAAATGGTATGTATATGCAGTGACTGTGTTGTATCTTGAGTCTTCCTGCTGCTCAGCTAGAATGTGTCTTATATGGAATGTTGGATGAATAGAATGTCCATACTTTATCTTCTTATGTGTTTGAGGTTTTCATATGTGTTGTTTGTAAGGGGGAAAGATGTGTTGTAAATTCATACTTAGCTTTATATGGCTTCTTGGTTTCTTTAGTCCTTTCTTTGTGTTTCTATCTTCTTACCTAGCTGTGTTCTATCTAGTGTAAGGATTCGAGCCCTGGCAGTTGGTCTGGTCAGCTGTGAGGCTTTGTGCTCTGCTGTCTTATCTTATTCCTTGTAACTTAATAAATCCAACTTAACTACTGAAAAAACAAAAAAAACAACAACAAAAAAAGGGAAGATTTAATGGCTAGATGCCCGGAAGAAAACTAATTTGAAGACTTTGTTGTTATGGAAACCGTTTTGAGCACAGTGGTTAAAAAAAAAAAGTTCGAAAAATGATAACTGGTTTCGGAGTCAAGCTGTAACAGGTATTGTTCAAAGGTCTCAGGAACAGAGGCTGGTCTGTGTACTCGGAGGATGCAGAATAAGGACATTGGTTGCAGTAACAAGACGTTGGAGCAAACGCGAGGGAAACATGATGATGCGGTCAAAAAGCCAGTGTTGGGGACACTTCGTTGGAGACACTTCTCGCAGAATTTGACCACATCAGAGTCTAGAGTCCCTATCCCTATAGTGTCGTGTATGATTGCAGTCAAGATGTTAGGACACTCTTTGGTTGGTGTTATGTATGAGGTGTCTGCAGTATGTTTTGTCACTCAGTATTAGTGAAATTTGGTGGTGGGTGTTTTGTCACCAGGAGCTGTTCTACAACAGGTGTTGTGTGTGAGTTGGTGTCAGGTTGTTAGACCACTCATTGGCTCGTGTATGAGGTGACGGTGCTGTATGTGGTCACTCCTTAGTTGCGTATGTGGGGGCTATGCTGTATATGGTCACCCCTGGGTTGTAATGTGTGGTTGAAGGTGATTAACTCACCAAGAGCTGTTCCACAACAAGTGTTGTGAGTGAGTTGTGTCAAGTTGTTAGGCAACTCATTGGCATGTTTATGCGGGGACTATGCTGTATATGGTCACCCCTTGGTTGTGTTGTTTGGTTGTAGGTGATTAACTCAACAAGAGCTGTTCCACAACTAGTGTTGTGTGTGAGTTGTGTCAAGTTGTTAGGCAACTCATTGGCTTGTGTTTGTGGAGGCTATGCTGTATATGGTCACCCCTTGATTGTGTTGTTTGGTTGTAGGTGAGTAACTCACCAAGAGCTGTTCCACAACAAGTGTTGTGTGTGAGCTGTGATTAGATATTAGGCAACTCATGGGCTCGTGTAAAAGGGTGCTATGCTGTATATGGCAACCCTGTGAATGAGTGTTTCCGACGCATGAATGAGTTATGTAAGTGCTCGTTCTTAGTCTGTGGTGTACACGTTGTTTCCTGATATTTATGGTGTTAAGCTGATTTCCTGTGTGTCTTTCTTGTTATACTGGTCTGGCCAACTGGTATGATTTATGACATATAGACGTAGGATTGTTGTTTATATTAGGAAGTAATGTGATGCTATCTTCAGACTGTAGTGCGCGAGATGAGTTGAATTTATTGTATGTATTGTTTTAAATTTATTGACTAAATGTACTTGAGTGTTCTGTTTTAAATTTCATCCATTTAATGCACAATGCAGTTGCTCCCCTAACGAAGGGAGATATGTTGTATCTTGAGTCTTCCTGCTGCTCAGCTAGAATGTGTCTTATATGGAATGTTGGATGAATAGAATGTTAGAGGTCTGTGAATGTCAGTTAGGTGAGGGCTGAGCAGCAGGACAGCTGCTCCTGATGGGGTTAACATTATATCTTAACAACTTAACTTAATAAAGTAACTTGAATAATCTATCTTGAAGTATTCTTCTTCATATTGATTACATCAGACTGCAACGGAGAAACTGTGTGTAGGAGAACCTTGAGGGTGGTATAAAGGACTGGGTGTGTGGGCACCGCAGAAGCACCAGCTGTGGGTGGTACTCTGCATGAGTGTTGGCTGTGAGTAATAATGTTTATTCTATTTTCTTTGTTTGTGGGTGACTATGTATAGACGCACATAATGTGGGTGTTAATATGTAGGAGATATGACTATGGGTGATAGTGCCATAAATGCGGATTGTGGGTTGCAGTGTCCAGGAGCACCCAATGTATGTGACACTGTGTAAGAGTGCAGACTGTGGGTGATAATGTGTATGAGTGCAAGCGGTGGCAAACGGTGTGTAGAAGCACTAAGGGGCATATTTACGAGGAAGTGACTGAGCGTATCGTTAGCCTCCTTGGCTTAACGCCTCACTCTCCCACTTCTGAAACATAGGGCTGCACCATATTTACAACAATATGGTGCAGCCCTGCATTTTCCCCATGCCCTGGCGCTAAATCTAGCTGCCTAGCGCTAACGCAGGCACCCTGGCACCATAGTGCAAGGTGTCTGCATTGTAGGCTAAGATAGTTTATGTGCAAGAAGGTGTCCCTTCCTGCACATAAACACCTTTAAATGGTGTTTTGTAACTGCTATGTGTGCTGCTTAATGCAGCACACATAGAAGTTGCAAAACGCGATTTGTTTTAAACATTATTAATGTGCAAGAAGGGACACCTTCCTGCACATAAACAATCTATGGTGTTTTGCTGGTTCCATGTGTGCTGCACAAAGGAGAGCACATCGAAACAGCAAATACGAGTAGAAATTAAACATTTCTCCTAGTTTCGCCAGGATAAGACCAGGTTTTCCCTAGTCTTAATTTTAGCGCTGCTCCATATTAACGCTACCCTTGTAAATATGGGGTAGCGTAAAAATCAATGGGTGCTAATATTATGCCAATGCAAGAATGACACCATTGAAGCTGAACTACATTGCATTACTTTGTATTGTAAAGCACTGTACTGTAATGTGGACTTCACTGTATTTCAATGCATAATACTGTTGCATTATATAATATTTTACATTGCACAGAATGGATCTGCATAACATTGATGCAATGTATAGTACTTTGTAACAAATTATTATATTGTATAGAACTGCTGTATAGTATTGAATTACATAGTATTGTTAGTGTTTTACAATGTATAGTATTGATATTTTGTACTGTATAGTAATGCTGAATTGCATAGTACTTCACAGCATAGCACAGCATTGTTGATTAGTACTGAAGTGACCAGCATTGTTGAATATACAGCTTTGCCTAGCACAATGCTGTTGCAAAGTACTACAGTGCATAGTATTGATGCGTTGTGTAATTTTGTATAATAATGCTGCATCGTGCTTCATTGCTGTGCTGATTAGTACATTGTTGCATGAACAGTACTGCCCAGCACTTACTAGCACAGCACAGCACTGTATAGGTAAGAGCAGCTCCAGCTAAAAGCAGCAGCAGGGAAGGTTTGTAGGAGGAGGCTCTATGGTGACAGGCAGTGTAGGCTGGTGGCGGTAGAGGCTCAGATCAAGCAGAGACTGGGTCTAGGGAGATGGGAGAGTTGAGCAGCATTCCTGCCCTGCACCACAACCTGCGACACAGCCTGTCCGAGCAACCGCACCTGACCCCTCCACATACAACTGACTAAAACTATAAGTATTAAACCAGTGATGTAACTGTAGAAGACTACTCTCAAGCAATTACAAGTCACCTCATTATCAGTCACTCCAGATAAGACAAACAAATGCAATACAAAAAACATTTTTTTACAAACGATTATTATTCAAAGATTAAATCCATTGAATTTCATGCAGCTTCAAAAGTGAATGCATACTTGGTCTGCGGACTGTGGATATACATATTGTTAGACATTGGGCCTCTAGTTGGCAGAGGTATACACCCTGTCCAAGTAGGGACCACCATCTTAGGTAAGTCAGATACACAATATAAATGATCATGTGCTCACCCTCTGGTAGCTTGGCACAGAGGAGTCAGGCTTAATTTAAGAGGCAATGTGTAAAGTTTTAATGCAACACTTTTATTACAGCAACACACCACAAAAAGACTCCACACCAGTATAGAAAGATAAAGAATATTTTTATGAGTAAAACAAGACCAAAATAACAAACATCCAATAAATAGAACTTGAGATATGAATTTTTAAAGAATAAGTTGCAATATATTGCTTTAGAGCAAATAGCTCTAAGGGGTTACTTGACGTCATGCCGGGCCGGGGTAAATCCAAAGTTCAGTCCGACCGCAATGGTGGCCGGCTACAATCCCACGCAGGGCCCACTGATAAAGCATCTTGGATCGGACAAGTATCGGCATTGAATACTGGATGCGTCGGTTTCTACCCAAGCAGTAGGCTATATGCGTTAGTGTCGAGCTTTGTAGTCGGGTCCGGCATCGCCGTTGAACCCCTTTGGTGCAGGCAATGCATCATCATCAAGCCTGGCACATGTCAAGTGCCAGCTCCTTCCTCTCATTCTGCCTTAGGATGACCCATCAACATGCAGATGGCTGCTCAGTCATATCTACTCTGCCTATGAGTTTGGATGTCTAAAGGTAATGCAGGAAGCCAGCTGTCACCCACCCCCGACGCATATTCCAGGGACAGGCAGAAGGCACCAAATGGTTTAAATAAGAAAATGCCAACTTTCTAAAAGTGGCATTTTCAGAACTGCAATTTTAAAACCAACTTTACCATAAATTGTATTTTTAAATTGTGAGTTCACAGACACTACATTTGATTTTCCTATCTTGTCCCAATGGGAAACTACACTTATAAAATGCTATAAGGCAGTCCCAACATTAACGTATATGAGAGATAGGCCCTGCAGTAATGAAAACCTAATTTAAGAGTATTTGCCTACCAAAAGTACATGTCCAACTTTTTAAAATACACTGCATCCTGCCCTTGGGCTGCCAAGGGCCTACCGTAAGGGTGACATATGTATTAAAATTGTAGGTATCAGCCTGGCAAGAGGGTTATCTTGCCAGGCCACCATGGCAGTTTAAACTGCACACACAGGCCCTGCAGTGGCAGGCCTGAGCCATGTTTAAAATGCTACATAAGTGGGGGGCACATTCAGTGCTGCAAGCCCACAAGCAGCATGTCATTTACAAGCCATTGGTACATGTAGTGCACTTTAATAGTGACTTATAGCTAAATTAAATATGCCAATTGTGGATAAGCCAACTTTACCATATTTAGAGTACAGAGCACATTCACTTTAGCACTGGTTAGCAGTGGCAAAGTGCCCTGAATCCTAAAGTCAGCGAAGCAAGTCAGAAGGCCAAACGTCAGAGGAAACCACACCAAGGATGCCAGGTCTAACATATATGTGGATTAAAGAATTGTAAGAATGCAGGTACTAAACAAGGGCTTGAAGGCATGACACCAAGCAGCCTCTCCATGTAGAGGATAGGTAAACAAGCACATGTTTTGGATGAACATTTAATTTTTCCCACCTGAAGCAAATAAATAGACTACTGTATGTATATATAGTACATCAAGGTAAGTGGCCATTCTGTTTTGTACAATATATACGTTTCTCTAGGGGACGCAGTACCATTTTATGATGGCCACCACTTTAATCAGACTATACCATTCCTGTTCTTATTTCTCAGCCACAAATCAAGCTGTGGATTGGGAGAGGGCTTCTCAGCCGGAGGAGCGGTAAGATAGGTTTTCAGCTTGCACCAGTATCTTTCAAGAATAAGCAAGCTACAGGGATGGAAGACATCTAGGGAAGGCGGCTTCCAACATAAACTCAACACAAGTAAAAGAAGAAACAAAGGCATTCTTCGACTTGGATCAAAAAGATTGTAAATGTATGGTCATGTCTGTTCGGTCTACCTTTTGAACAAAGTAATTTGTTTTTTCAGTATTTATGCAGCATTTGTTGAACAAAAAATGTAATAATAACTGGCAAGGATTATAGTGTATTTTATATGAAACTTCAAGTACATATTTATCACTCGAAGTGTGTTTCTTTTAGCAAGGGAAGCCTTCTTTTTAAGATGGTTTCTAAATTCACTAAATAGTCCTTGCCACCTGTTGAAAACAATACAACTCATGCATTGCAATAAAAAGCACTACGCAGAGCAATACACTTTAATGCCAATAAGATAATGGTGAGGAAGATATATTTCTCTATGCTGATTCATGTTGTGACTGACACTGTTTCAAAGCAAATTCTAAAGGGGACTGGTCCAAACCAAAAATGGCTGACGAGATCTGCCTAAAGTCTGCACTGTGTATTATTTCGAAACAAAAGGTCTTGGTTATGCCAGAAATAGACATGCCTAATTAGTATAAGACAAGCTCTGGGAGGTGCAGAAGTGTACGTAAGAAGAGCTGGCAATGGGCAGTACAGAATTAATAGGAGTAAGGATAATGTAGAATGCAGTAGGGTATGGGTGGTGAAGAAGTGGTTGGTTTGAGCATACCATATAGAGAGCAGATTGAAAGTGATGCAGAAGGCTTGTTGCAAAAAGAAGGTGTAAAAGCTCTTTGTGTTCAGTGGTGAAATAATTAATAATACAGGCTGCGAGTGGTGCAGAATTGCTGGTTTTGGTGATAGGTCTTGTTTACCGTGGACAGTGTGTTTACTCATTGTAAAACAAGAGTATATAGTACACGTTGAGGGCAGTACAGAGATGCTTGCAGTGGGGATGGTGTATTGTGCACACTGTGGGTGGTGAAGAGGTGGAGCGAGGATATAGTGGCTTGGTCAGAAGTACTAGTAGCAAGGATCGTGTATAGTGCAAGCTTAATGGGGTGCAGATGTGCTTGTGGTGAGGATGGTTTGCGGTTCATAAAGTGGGTGGTGCAGAAAAATTGCAGTGAAGATGGTATATAGTGCAGGCTGTGCGTGTTGCAGAAGTGCTTATCGTAAAGACATTGTACAATTCAGCTCTAGAAGGTGCACACGTGCTATTGGTGATGGTGGTGTAAATGGGTCTGTAGTGAGGATAATTTGCAGTGCAAGCTATGGGTGGTGCAGAAGGGCTTGTACTGGTATGTTTTTTTGCCACTGTCTGTAGTGATGGGGACACCCAAGCACTATCTAAGATGTGCTGATATTCCCCCCAAAAAACCAGACACTGGTTGTGACATAAAGGTAGCTTCTTTTGTGGGAACCAGCTTGATGATAACGGGGGAAGACCACTGTATAACTCTTAAGGACAATAGTGTATGCACCCAACGTACCCTTCTCGAACTGGATAGTGCACAGTTCAGCCAGGTGAAGGGAGCTTACCAGGTAGTCACCAACAAGATAATTTGCACTTCCAGATGTAGAGTCTTGTAGCAACCCTTTGCTGAGCTCTAGTCAAGGACAGAGAATACTTCTAGGTGCTGTACACATGTTTCCAGACTCTTTAAACTGGCTAGAGGCTTAAAAGCAGTCATGATAGTTGAAGAGCAGAGCAGGGCAGTAGAGCTTAAACGAGCTTTCAAGACTATTCCGCCTCAAGAGGAAATCGTCAGCACTCAACCTCACATTCTTGAAACAGAACAACCTCGGGGTCTCGTCAGCTCTGTGTGGAAGAAGCCTGGCAACTGGGCAGATGCCACCAATCAACCAGGCAGTGCATCTCTCACAGCTCAAAAATCTAAGCATCTTCTGGGGTCAGACTTTCTGTTCTGAAAATTGCTTCTGCGAAATGAGCCCTTTGCCTTTCTTTTTTTTAGAAAAGACTGTGGGGCCCACTGCCTACATACAAGATCCAAGGGTCGGCTCTGGCCGGAAACCTTGGGGCAGATTTATCATTCTTTCACGCAGTGCAACACAGCACGCCACCTTGCTGTGCTGCATGGAATGGAATGGGAAGGGCAGGAATGCACCGTATTTACCATGATGCACAGCATTCCATGTCCTTTCCTAGTGTCTAGTGCCTGGGTTGTAGGCTGGATTGTTTTTGTGCAGAAAGGGGCACCTTCCTGCACAAAAACAATTCTTTGAGGCATTGTCCTCTTTCTATGTGTGCTGCATAATGCAGCACAGTAGAAAGAGGAAAACATTAGGAGAAATAAAGATATTGCTCCTCGTTACTCCTCACCTGAGGAGGAATTGACACATTTCCAGGTCTCCCACTAATGATGAACCTGGGAATGCGTCAAAATCCATAGGTGGATGTGTGGGAACACCCACACTCTACTTATGGAATGCCTCCCTGCCGCAGAGTAATACAAAGGAGAGATTTGAGCTGCCAGGTGTTACTCTAGATTTATCAAGCCATGCGGGGCAACAGAATGTGGCCTTGCGTGGTTTCATAAATCTCACTTAGGCTTTGTTTCGCCCAAGCGGGTCCTTGCATGGCACAAGGGCAATGCAAAACCTTGATAACTCTGGCTCCAGGTGTATACCCTCAAGAAGGATCCTGAAGACAAAGGAAGGCGAGAGTGAGACAGGAAGATCTGTTGTTCTGTAGGCAGCATTCATCCTTCATCTTGTAAATGTAATTCTCACAAATACATAGATGAACGTGGAGAAACGATGTAGCGTTCTGGCCAGAGCTTCTGACTCTGGAACTGGAGAACCAGGATCGAGTCGTCGCATCAGCTCAATACTCTGTGATTGGGAGCAAATCACGTAATCTCCCTGTGCCTAAAAAAGCAGAATGTTACCTTGTGTAATGTAACCTGTGCTCGATCATGTAAGGTGCTACAAAACCTTTGGGTCGAGTTCGAGCTAAATAAAATTACAACAACAAAAAAGGAAAGATGTTCACTACCAGCGAAAAGTATCAGTCATCACTGGCACATCTCTATTGGCCAAAGATTTTCCCCTAAAAGAATTAAAGGGAAAGACAGAGAGAATTGATTATGGAAAAGAAAACATCGCTTTTTACATGTTCATTAAACTATACATTGTTATTATTACTTATCATCATGTATAATGTAAAACTGTGATAGAAGATGCTTAGCCCACAGGCCCGCATCCTGAAGGATGTCGGGGATCTAAAAGGTTAACGGATTCCTTTAGGCAGCCCAGCAGGGACTCTAAAAGGCTATTAGCTGTAATGGGCTCCAGAGAGGCACTTACAGTAAGTACACAGCAACATAATCATCATTGAGAACCTTAACCTGGTCCAGTTCTGAGAAACCAGACATGGCCAGCCAATGCATGAAAAACAAACGATGCATCTATGTGTATGCCCATGTATGTGTGTCTTGTGTGTTTTTGTTGAGCTCAGGCAACCAGGAAATTGCTTCAAAGTGTGCATAAAATGACATGTGGGTTGGCGGCAAGGGGTGTAATGGAGGAACAATCAGTAAGAGAGCAGATAGACCTGATTTTCTGACTGCAGCTACAAAATATATTCGCCTCTGCATATACTGTTTCTCAAGGGTACCCGTACCTGGCTTTTACTTCAAGGAGCACAAAAATTCCAAGCACCCTGAAGCTGTTTTACAATCTGTTAAGTATCCTATATTTAGGTACTCTCTTCTTCCAATGTCCTGAGGAGGCCCACAATTACGAGGGCCGAAACACGGCAAACATTTTCTTTCAGATGAGCCATCCAATAAATAAATAAATCCTTAAAACATACAAATCTGGAAACATACCTAAGAAATAGAGGAGAGGATTGTCCTCCATGTGATACCACTGAAAAGACTACCTCTTATGTGGACTGCCCATTAAATAAGGAGCACAGCCACATTGCTCAAATCACCTGGAAGACTGAAACAAGTTTCTAGTGGTTACATTTATTTTGTTGTATAGCAATTACTATCCTTTTCTTTTTATTTAGCTTTTTTGTGTTTACTTTGATGTTTTATGTTAGTCTTAAAGACAAACTCCAGGTACCAGTACCAAAGAGTGAAGATTGTTACACCACCAATGAGTGAAATAAACCTTGTATTTTTAAATCAGACATATATACACTAGTGACTAATTGAAGTATTCATTGTGTTAATAACTAATGTATGATACTTTCCGACAATATACCATATTTATGTATACTTGTATCATGCCCAGATATTGTGGGGTAATTATGTCAACCCCCTAGATATTGATATATGTAGCTACAAAGGGAGCATTATCTGTTGGCCACTGTGAAGGGGAATCACTTATGAAGTATGAAAATTGAGCGCCGGGACACCCCCTGGGGTAGCCGTGCGCTCTAAAAGTACGGCCTTAACATAACATAACAGCACCAGCAGTAGGCTATTGCAAGAAGCATTGACTGAGTACGGACTGTAGAATATCGGAAAAGAGCACCAACCTTGGGATCTCACGAAGGACCACTGGCTGTAGGATACTGCAAAGAGGCACCAACCGTGGGATTGCACAAAGGAGCATTGGCTGTAGGATTCTGCAAAGAGGCACCAACCGTGGGATCGCACAAAGGAGCACTGGCTGTAGGATACTTCAAAGAGGCACCAACCGTGGGATCTCACAAAGGACCACTGGCTGTAGGATACTGCAAAGAGGCACCAACCGTGGGATTGCACAAAGGAGCATTGGATGTAGGATTCTGCAAAGAGGCACCAACCGTGGGATCGCACAAAGGAGCACTGGCTGTAGGATCCTTCAAAGAGGCACCAACCGTGGGATCTCACAAAAGAGCACTGGCTGTAGGATACTGCAAAGACCACCAACAGTGGGATCGCACAAAGGACCACTGGATGTAGGATACTGCAAAGACCACCAACCTTGGGATCTCACAAAGGAGCACTGGCTGTAGGATACTGCAAAGAGGCACCAACCGTGGGATCTCACAAAGGAGCACTGGCTGTAGGATACTGCAGAGGCACCAACCGTGGGATCTCACAAAGGACCACTGGCTATAGGATACTGCAAAGAGGCACCAACCGTGGGATCGCACAAAGGAGCACTGGCTGTAGGATACTGCAAAGAGGAACCAACTATGGGATCGCACAAAGGAGCACTGTCTGTAGGATTCGGCAAGGAGGCACCAACCGTGGGATCTCACAAAGGAGCACTGGCTGCAGTATGCACTGTAGGTGCATCGACTGTAAATTAACAATGACCGTATAGTACGGTGTAGGAGCACCAAATTTGGGATATTGCAAAATGCACTGAGTCAATATTGCAAGATGCACTGTAATTTACAGTACAACATCACAGACGGGGGTATCTGCAAGGAGAAATTACTGTGGGATGCAGTACAGGCGATCATGCTGTAGTGTACAGAAAAGGATTAACTGTGGGTACAGCAAAGACGCACTGACAGGTGGTTACTGTAACAGTGAAAGATAAAGAAGCAGCACAGATTGTGGGGTTGAGTGAAGAAGCGCTGTCTGGGTGGTATAGAAGAGCACAGATTGTGGGCACGCACAGCCCGGGAACATGGTGTGTGAAGTTTAACAAAGGAGTAAGCCTTTGTGCGGTATTGTGATGAAGCACCAATCATGCAGTACAGTTAAGACAGGCTATGGGGAATCACAAATGAATTTTGAATTTTAAAATATTTATATAGCGCGCGTTTACCTGGCGGTTTCATGGCGCTGCGGGGACAAAACAGCCAGGGGGAACCAATTTAGTTAGGATGAGAAAGCCTGTGAAAACAAATGGGTTTTCAGTCTCCTGCGGAACTCCGTGTAAGATACAGAAGTTCGAATAGGGAGGGGCAGGGAGTTCCAAAAGGACGGGGCTAGGACAGAAAACTTGCGGCCTCCTGTCCTACATTTCTTGTAACGAGGTACAACTAGAAGAGAGAGGGAAGAAGAGCGCAGCTGTCTGCCCGGAATGTAATGATGGATGTTGGCTTTGATGAAGGCTGGGGCTGTCCCAGCGCGGGCCTGAAAAGTCAGGCATCCAAGTTTGAACAAGGCTCTTTCTTTTATCGGAAGCCAATGCAGGGAGCCGAGGGATGGGGTAATGTGCTCAAATCTGGTAGACTGAGAACCAAGCGGGCAGCTTGATTCTGCACCAGCTGAAGCCGGCGGAGGGCATAGCTGGGAATACCGTTGTACAGTACATTGCCATAGTCAAGGCGGGAAAGAACCATCGCCATGACTATGAGCTTGAGGGCAGAGGTAGAGAAAAAACGAGATATCTTGCGGATAGTCCGCAACATAAAAAAACAAGAAGACACCACCGTGCTAATATGTGAATGAAGGGTGAGATGTTGATTAAGCGTGATCCCCAAGGTTTTAACAGAAGAGGAAGGAGAAGGGGAGGGACCAAGTGAGGGGGGCCAAAAGCAGAGGACCAAGGATTGAGTTTGCCTCCAGTCAGGACAAGTTCGGTTTTATCAGGGTTGAGTTTCAGGTGGTTCGAACTCATCCAATCCCTGATAAAGACCATCACTGACTGGAAGCTATGAATGGAGTGAGAGGAGTTAGACAGAGTGAAAATGAGTTGGAGGTCATCAGCATAATTGAAAACTGTGACCTCCATCTGCTGTAAAGCAAAAATAAGTGGGAAAATATATAAATTAAAAAGAAGAGGGGAAAGAGACGAGCCCTGAGGGACACCACATTGTACTTTTTGAGCCGCTGAAGAAAAGTCTGCCAGGTGGACAGCTTGGGTGCGATCACTAAGAAATGAGGTCACCCACGTGAGGGCAGAGCCCCCGATGCCCGCCGCCTTGACACGGGAAAGAAGGATGGTATGATCAACCGTGTCAAAGGCGGCGGATAAATCGAGGAGAATCAGCGCTTGTGGAAGATTGGAATCGAGCCCCTCTCTCAGTGTGTCCATAACGGACACTACCACCTTTTCGGTGGAGTGAAGGGGACGAAAGCCCGCTTGAGAGGGAGCGAGGTACCCACTAGACTCGATGAAAGAACTAAGGGTAAGTGTAATGTGCCGCTCCAGCACTTTAGCCAAGTAGGGAAGGAGGGAGATGGGACGATAGTTGGCTGGCATGGTAGGGTCGGCGCCCGGCTTTTTTAAAATAGGAACAAACGTAGCTGCTTTGTGGGAGAAAGGGACTAAGCCTGTTTTAAGGGACACGTTGAGAAAAGTCAAGGGGGGAACGGAACAGGTCCGGAAGATGTCGCTCATGATGTAGGCCGGGCAGACATCTGCAGGAGAACCAGATTTAATGCTGGGGAGAATTGAGAAAAAAGTCTCCTCCGATAGCGGAGCTAATTGGTCAAGGTGATAAGAATTGTTAGGTGGGACAATGTCACAAAATGAAGTAGATGGAGGGGAAATGTTTGACTTGATGCCTTCGATTTTACTAATAAAAAAATTATTCAGGGAGTCACATAAATTTTGAGAAGGAGCCGGTTTGGCGGTAGTTCTGTCCGAGGAGGCCAGGTCAAAAACTGTGGCAAAAATTTCCCTCGATTTGTTCTCTGCCTGCAAGATCTTACCAGAAAAATAAGAAATTTTTGCCTTCAAGATGGCACTCTTGTATTCCGCCTGAATAAGGTGGTACCGGGTTTTCAAGGTCTCACTATAGGTGCGTCTCCAGGTGCGCTCTGCTTGGCGGGCCGCTAATTTTTTCTCCTTGAGCTCCTGATTGAACCACTTGTTCGCGTGGTGAGTACGTTTCACCTGGACGCGCTTGAGGGGGGCCACCTGATCACATGAGGTGGTTAGCCATTTATTTATAGCCTCCGCCTGAGATGGAATAAGAAGTTTATCAATAGCAGGGCTAGAGATGGAAAGAGAGGAGCACAAAGCTGGAATGTTAACTTTTCCCCAGTTACGCGCCCAGATATTTTTAGGGCGGGGAGGTCTGTAAGCCGAGTTCAGGTCTAGAGAAAAGGAGATCAGAAGGTGGTCAGACCACAGACAGGGGGTAACAATCGGGGCAGAAGTAGGAATGTTGAGAGACCAGATTTGGTCCAGAGTGTGGCCAAGAACATGTGTGGGAATGTGAACGTGAGAAATAAAATTTAAGCTGACAAGCAGCTCAGTGAATTCTTTGGATAGTGTGGTTTCCGCTGGGGCTGAGGGCCAAAAATTGAAGTCTCCCAGCACCAGGACCGCTGAATGGTTTACAATAAGTGTGGCCAATAGATCCTGAAGGGCCGGGAGAAAGTGAGGCATAGGTTGGGGTGGACGATACATCAGGACGCAAGTAATGGGGTTTTTAAGAGACACAGAGCGGGCAATCAAGAAGTCCACCTCAGAGATCGAGGGGGAGGGGAGAAGTTGGAACTGAATGTCAGTACGGACGAGCATGGCCACCCCTCCTCCTGCCCTACCAGGGGGTCGGTCCGCTTGCAGAGCATAATATGTGTTAGGCAGGGCGGCCAGGAGGCTGGGCAAGGACTCGGGGCGAAGCCAAGTTTCCGTAAGGAACATTAGGTCCGGTTTATGAGTGTCCAAAAAAATAAACATGTTTGACTGCCGAGCGGGTGTTTAACAAATAAGCTGAGATGGAGGGGATAGAGGTTACCAGGGGGGCCGGGGTAGAAGAGACAGTGGAGTTTGAAGTAGCCCTGGAGGGTGGGGAAGTGAATGATAACAGTTGGGGAGTGTTCAGGGGAAGTGAAGGTGAAGGTGAATCTCTCGCAATACCCATGTGACAGACGTGGCCCTGAATTACAGGATCTAGATCCCAGGAACTTTGGTAAGCGCAGAGTTGGTCAGCCGAATAGGAACGGAAATTGGCATAATGCCGTGCCCCTTGCCCCGTCTGGCCACGGACGGGCGCAGACGGGCTTACCTTAGGCGCACCTTCGGCGTGCTCAAGGCGCGCCCGCTGCGCCCGTCCGCTGCGCTTCCGGTAACACATGTGCGTTTTATAGGGAGCAGCCTCGGGCCGCTAGACCGCTGCCTGCGGTGCGCGCGCCCTTCCGGCTGCTCCTAAGATGACGCCTGCTCTTCAGCTGGCCGGCACAGGAAGCCGCACTGAGGGAGCTGCCCTCCACGCAATCGGCACTAGGAGCCCCGCGGGACCGGGGCAAGGAAGCCAAGACCGTAAGTAGTTCTGTGCAGATGCACCAGTACAATATTAAAAGACACAATCAAGTAAAGCTGACTGCTTTCAAACGAGTAATTAAACAGTGAAAAGAATTTTAAAATAACAAGCAGTAGTAATCAGTGCAGATAAAAGTTAGCCAATGCTGTTTAAAAGCGTAGCGCCCCCAATGAGCCCCAGGAACTGCCACCACCTGTAAAACTCACCAATGAGCATTTGCCTGTGGGTTGTAATAAGGCAGTACTGACCATGCACTCATGCGGAGTAAAGATAAGGAGGACGTACTGTGGGGTGCAGTGAATGTATACTGACTCTGGGATATAGAGAAGCAAAGTAAACTGTGGTGAACAATAAAGGATCACAGAATGTAGTTTTAAAACAATTTGTAACTAATGTGGACTATAAAAAAACGCTTTGTGAAATTTACCAAAGGAGTTCAGACTGTGTGACGTAGAACTGTGGCGTATGGAACAGGATGCACAACTGTTGGACATAATAAACTAGGGGTGATGGTGGGGTATAGTAACAATGTACTGATGCTCGAGTATAGCGAAGAAGCACCATCTTTGGAATATAGTGAATGAACGCAGACTGTGGGTTATAAAGAAAGAGGACACCAACTATATGCAATAGAGAAGGAGCATCAACTGTGTCATATAGTGAATGAGAACTGACTGTGGGTTATAAAGAAGAATATCATGATTATTCACTGACTGTGGGTAATAAAGAAGAATATCGCGAATAATCACTGACTGTGGGCTATAAAGAAGGGATACCAACTATAGGGTATAGAGAAGGAGCACCAACAGTATAATATTGTGAATAATCACTGACTGTGGGTTATAAAGAAGAATATCGCGAATAGTCACTGACTGTGGGTTATAAAGAAGAATATCGCGAATAGACACTGACTGTGGGTTATAAAGAAGGATATCGCGAATAGTCACTGACTGTGGGTTATAAGGAAGAATATCGCGAATAGTCACTGACTGTGGGTTATAAAGAAGGGATACCAACTATGGGGAACAGAGAAAGAGCACCAACTGTGTAATATAGTGAATGAGCACTGACTGTGGGTTATAAATAAATGGGCACCAACTACTGGGAATAGAAAATGGCACCAACTGTGTAATATCATGAATAAGCACTAACTGTGGATTAAAAAGCAAGGGTGTAAAAGAGGCCAAGATGGTGTAAAAAATCTGTTGAAGCGCTGCGCTCCCATCCCTTTATCCGGCCTGCATCCTGGACAAAGCATCTAACTCACAGCCATCACGCAGGCTGTTGTGATCCTGAGGTCACCCTGTATTCATCAGTACCCAGTGCTTTAAATGGGCCGGTACTAAACGGTACTGAGTACTGGCACTTTTAATTTTTTGCCTTGTGAGTACTGGAACTTCTCCAGGCCTGAGGAGAGTACCGGTACTCACTTGGGCCTGTCTGGTTATGGGAAAAATGGTCACATGGGCATGCACCTGTACCCTAGCTACCATGACCATTTTCCAGGGAGCAGCCTCTGCTTTAAATGTGCTCCTGGCATCACCCTCGACGCTGCAGGGTGCCAGAAATTAGGGGAATCCCTCTACAGGGACCTGTTCGCTATGGCTTCCCCTTCCTTCTTCGCCAACTGCACCCGTTAGCGCCCATGTTGTCAGAAAAGAGAGGACCACAAATTTCCAGTCAGGACCAAGGGAGGAATACTGAATTGGATGTCGAAGAGGCCATCATGTTCTCTGCAGGTGGCCGCCGCTCGGTAGCAGGACAAGGAGTAACGTCAGAAGCTTAAAGAAGGGAACAGGAATGGACTATAGACGCCATCTTTGCTAGACAGAAACTACTGGCTATGCTTCTTTTTACGTCTTCTTATTCTAGAACAGCCAAGAGCTTGGAAGAGAAAAACAGTTCTTGTAAAATTGTCAGGAATGTTTTATTGAATGACAGTTATCTGTTTGTTTTGTTAATCATTCTGAAACATTTTAGACAGCCCTCGAAGACGTTTTGACAGATTACTTCATTTAGTTGCAGATTTAGGTTTATATCTTAGCAGGGAAAACCTATCATGTTTCTCTGGTTTTCCCAAAATTTCTACTGACCAGTATCTAAGAATGCAGCAAAAACGGCCATGTGGCTCTAGTGCATGGGGCTGGCCTCTGTCTTTTTTTGTGGAATAAATTAGGGGGGGGGTGGTGGCTTCAATCCTTCTGGTGAGATCAGGAGACTTGCACCAATTTTCAATTTTTTTTTCTTCCTGGTTTCGTGAAATGAAGGGACTGCTCCTAATCCGCCTGGTGCAATAGGACGCTCACCTTACTTAGGAAGGCTAGCAGCCTGCCAAGATCAGTGTGTGATATGCAGGTCTCACATTCGAATCCTGGTGAAGATGTTTCAGCAGTTAATCCTTCCAAGGGCCATAGATTAGATATCAAGTTCAAATCAGTATTAAGAATTTTATATAATAATGTTCCATGTAAAGAGTTTAGGGAAAGTGGTACAAAATAACAGTTTTTTTTTTAGCGTATGGAAATGTCCTTTCTTTGTCACAGGCCACTGAGTAAGATAAAACAAGCATTTGCAATGCAATAGGTCTCGCATTTACGCTAGTCTAAGCTATTGGCATTGTAAATGACAATGCCTTTTATTTATATTTTTAAAACAAAAACAAAAGGCATTGTTATTTGCAATGTCAATAGCTCAAACTTGCGTAAATGCGACACCTATTGCATTGCAAATGCTTGTTATCTCCAGTACAGGACAGGACAGGGCACACACCCCTGCCACAAGGGGCGAGGTTCTTCAGTAGGCAACAACCCGCTATGTACCTCATGCACCAGAAAGAAAGCTATAAAGAGGGTCATTTCAGATCAAAGGTGGCGCCGGCCCAGTTTGTCTCCTGCAGTACCGTGGACAGGATGCTTTCCTATGAGTAACACAGAAGAAAACATCAGTGGGAAAAATCGTAAAGTACCCTCAACCCCACACAGAGGGGCAACCGCCCCTCGTACACAGATGTATAGGTCTGAGAGGTTCAGCACAAGCTTCCCTTAAAATAACGGGTACGGGGTATCACAAGGAAGCCAAAGGGATAGTTATGACCCGCTAAACATAACCTCCACTCCAGATAGGTACAGGTATGAGGTACTCCACAGACGCCATTCGCCTCAGAGAGAGAGGCTCTTATGAAGCACTCACAGCATGCCTGTTCCACAAAGGGGCAATACTTATGAGGTAGTCTGAAGAAGCTCCCCCATGGCCAGTCCATTATGAGGTATTCAACTTAAGCCAGAGCACCCGCCTTACAGGGCCAGTTATAAGGCACTTCACCGAACCACCCTGCCCACAGAAACCCCAGTCCTCGCATCCACACGGATAGTTATGAGGCACCTTCCAGACCCCCGGCACAAACAGGCGTAGTTACAGGTGTCCCACAGAAGCCCCAACCCACCGAGGGGTGTTTACGACATACCCCACAGCCATGAGCTGACACGTACCTCCGCTACTCTCCCGCGATGTGTCGGAGCTGCAGTGGTGCCAGTCCAATATTCGCATCCCCAGCTGCCTGTTGCCACCAGAGCCCTGGTACGGAAGGAATGAGCCTGCTAACTGGATGGAGGAGTGCCTTTCAACCCGCAACTCACTCAGGCGTAACAGCGGGCAGGAGTTGCCTCCAGCACTCCCTGGCAAACCCACCTCCCGGAGCCGGCCTGGAGCAGGGAAAGCCCACCCCTCCTTGGTGGAGGGATCAGCGGCGGAGAGAATTGGGCTCTCGCCAACCTGGTGCCAGGACTCAGACCGAGGACAGTACTTTCGGCTAACATCTCATGCACTCACCACACGAAAGGAGGTGCATTCTGCCAACCTGATGCCAGGATGTGCAGGTGATATCTGAAGTGCATGGCGACAGACTAGCGACGGATTACAGGACGACCAGGTGATATCGCAGCGGCACACAGGGATGCTGCGTCAAATTCCTGGAGTGCGAAGTAAAATAAATAAACAAACACAGCGCGGTGTCCCTGAAGCGGGCACCGTGCTCTGAATTATAGTAAAGATAAATTAATAGATAAACTGTGCGGTGTCCCGTGCTCAGCATGAACATACCAAAAAAGCAGACGCCATTGTAAACGAGCTGTCACAATTGTGCGAAGGGACGAAAAAGTGCTACCGACTGTAATTAAAGGAGACCGTGTCCCGCCGCAAGAAAACAATCCAGTTCGTATGGGCTGGCCGAGAAGGAGACAGGGCGGTAACTAAAAAGCCTTGTTTTCAATCGGAGGCCAGCGTTTACCATAAATGATGATGCCGGCCAATGGAAATGATGGGCGGGGCTTCAAGTCCCGTTCTGAAGTCTTCTCGACAACATAAGCTTCGCAGAGCGAGCGCGGGGACACACTGTTGCCTAGTGTAACCAGGCGCTCTACAAAAGGTGTTATTATTATTATTATTATTATGCGCGCTCCAACGCTAGGTCTGCAAGACCTAAAAAGGTGCTGTGGGCTAAGCAGAGAGCTGACTTGCTGAATCCCATGAAAAACTCAGGGAGTGTGGACTCTGCGTAGATTTAGGATAACCCCTCGGTTATCTGCTTTGCATGGCACAGCACGTACATAGCTACAATCTGCTGGCCCTTGACATTCTATAAAGAGGTGAAAAGGTACCTCATCCAGGTGGGTGTAAATCTTAAACGTATATTAGGAACAATATAGAGCACTGCCTTGAGGCCGAAACCAGTTAGAAAAAGTGAGAGGGACTGGGGACTCTGAACTCGGATTTGTATTTTCACAGTGGCGAGCGTGTTTTGTGTGTTTGTGGAATCCATGTGTGGCACAGTATTTATGCATCTCCAAAAACTATTTAAAAATCAATTTGATAGGGAAGTTCAGTGCACCCATCTGAAGTAAGCCGCTCTGGGTTTCCACTTTGCCCATGCCTTAAGTCTGCCCTGTTCTGTACACTGAAGTTTATGTGTGATTTTATTTGTGTTCTTTTCTTTGAGAAGATTCCAGACTGCTTCAAATGGTGAATTATCTGTTATTAATATACTTGTGAACTCTAAATTGAGAACTGTCAGTCTTATCAACTTGATGAGCAGTGGATTCTTGTGCAGGGGTATGCCATGTGGTGCAGTGGAGAGGTTAGAATACTTTGGATAAAGTGTAGGCGTTCTTTGGCACCACTCTCTTTAGAACAGCAGACCTAAGATGTCTGAGGGATGCCAAGAAGGGGCACGTAGTGCCCACTCCCAAAAACCTATTTAGCCGCACAATGTATCAATGTCATCTCCTGTATGGTGGGCATTTATGGTAACCTCTGGGCCTGATAATAAAAAGTTGCCAGGGGGGTTTTCTGTCTTTGACAAATACTTCTTTTGTAACATGCACATTTTTTAAAATCATTGTTTATTAAGCGTAAACTGCCTACTTATGTAAAATTCCTAAGGGACTGTCCACACCCATTTCCACCAATTCCGATTTCAAGTCTCTCGAGATATGTCTGAGTTGTCTCTAATTACTTCTTGGTCCACTGACACCATGGAGGCTCCCTCGCCCTTCTCTTTGGCTGCCATGCCACCCGCTACCACCTGAGGCCTGCTGGGCCAAAGTGCACTACACCCATGACTCCCGCCAGCCTATATGGCGTTGTACGGGAGACCTACTTACTGGCTGCTGGGGAAACGGCCACTACAACGCGGCTGTTTCCACGCACACCATAACCACGCATGCGTGGTTACAACGAGAAGCCTTTACCACACATACCTTTACTACAAAATACGTGGTAAAGGCATGTGTGCTAAAGTAAAAAAAACGGGGGGGCTGGGGGGTGGGTCTCCTCTCCACAAGAACAAAAGCGTGGGTTTAAAAAGAAAAAAAAACACACCTGTTTCTGAAAAAAAAGAAAAAGATGTGAAGGCGATCGGCGTCATAAGAGGAAACGGAAAAACACTTCCGCTTCCTCTTAATGACGTACAACGTCATCACGGAAAAACAAGGAGAGGAGAGGTAAGGAGGAATGAGCGGGTGGTGTAGCGGGGAGTTAAATAATAAAAGTACATTTTTAGGGTGAAAATCCTTTAACATGAAAATACCATTTACATGCATACTTTTACAACGAAAATGGTTGTAAAAGTATGCACGTAAAAAGGTATTTTTGTGGTAAAGGATATGTGTGGTGATTGTATTGGCGTTGTAACGCATGCGTGGTAAAGGCATGCATTACAACGGAATGCGTTGTAAAATCATACAACCTGGCTGCTGTGCTCCAGAGACTGATCCGCTCCTGCCGGTGCCTTTGCTGAGCAGCCTGTAACCAACATGCAAAGCCTCACACTGATCCTCGTGTAAAGTGCTTCGATACCGCCGGGCCTAGCCAGTTCTATATCAAACTCTTCAAATAAGTAAAGAAATAAAGCCTCAGTGTGACCCGACTGGGGCCCCAGCGGTGATGGGTGAAACCGGATAGGAGCTGAGGCGGTGAATGGGAGCGTAGAGGGAGGAGACTCCCGGCCCCTATCGTCCTGAGCGCTCTAGCCTGTTGCCGAGTAAATCCTGCTAAGGCATGGCACAAGACATCCTTGCCCTCACACATCTCCCCTGCATTGTGCCCGATCGCGACTCATTGGCGCAGCATTTCCCTCCCTAATACGTGTGACTTCTTGCCAATGGGGCCCGAAGGAGCGAGGGTGCAGTTGGCAGCCTGACTAGGCCCTAAAAAGTATTGAGGTGGGCCTGGAAGGAGACTAAGTGCCCAGGCTGCCTTGAAGGGGGAATCTGTCCTGCAATACCACCAGAGCGGGAGCGGAGGAGGCTGGCGGGGTCACGCTGGGGGCCGGGGCCGCTAGGACTGCTTGCCTTCCCCAGCCGGATGCACTGAAGCTTGCGACACGGCTGGAGGCCTGCCTGCAGCCTGAAAGTAGGCCCGTTCGAGAGACGGGAGCCACCAGGGGACCAGCAATCATCTACTCTGTGGCCTGCAGGGGACTCTGGAGAGGAGACCCCCTTGCTACTTCCTGCCTCCGCTTATAGATCCGCTCTGTGGCCTAAAGACACCACCAGTGTATCGCCGGCTACTCGGGATCACCTGTCCCACACGTGCGCCATAAAAGGCACCCTCACCTGCCCCTCCCAGACACAGAGGGACAATTATGATGACAGGGCTGCTCGGGGAGCGACATCCTGGGGACCGGAAGGGTGTCAGCAAGCAGGCCCCAGGAGGACGTGGTGGACTCAGAGGAATCTGCCCTGCACACTGTTGATCGCACACACAATGATTTACAACCATTTTCGTTGTAAAAGTATGCATGTAAATGGTATTTTCATGTTAAAGGATTTTCACCCTAAAAATGTACTTTTATTATTTAACTCCCCGCTACACCACCCGCTCATTCCTCCTTACCTCTCCTCTCCTTGTTTTTCCGTGATGACGTTGTACGTCATTAAGAGGAAGCGGAAGTGTTTTTCCGTTTCCTCTTATGACGCAGATCGCCTTCACATCTTTTTCTTTTTTTTTCAGAAACAGGTGTGTTTTTTTTTCTTTTTAAACCCACGCTTTTGTTCTTGTGGAGATGAGACCCACCCCCCAGCCCCCCTGTTTTTTTTTACTTTAGCACACATGCCTTTACCACGTATTTCGTAGTAAAGGTATGTGTGGTAAAGGCTTCTCGTTGTAACCACGCATGCGTGGTTATGGTGTGCGTGGAAACAGCCGCGTTGTAGTGGCCGTTTCCCCAGCAGCCAGTAAGTAGGTCTCCCGTACAACGCCATATAGGCTGGCGGGAGTCATGGGTGTAGTGCACTTTGGCCCAGCAGGCCTCAGGTGGTAGCGGGTGGCATGGCAGCCAAAGAGAAGGGCGAGGGAGCCTCCATGGTGTCAGTGGACCAAGAAGTAACTAGAGACAACTCAGACATATCTCGAGAGACTTGAAATCGGAATTGGTGGAAATGGGTGTGGACAGTCCCTTAGGAATTTTACATAAGTAGGCAGTTTACGCTTAATAAACAATGATTTTAAAAAATGTGCATCGACCAGCCACGCCCTCGCCGCCGTCCCCCGCATCCGAAGAGCCACCACAGGAGGAAGATCCTTCTCCTACCTGGCCGCCAAGACTTGGAACTCCCTTCCGACCCACCTCCGCCTGACCCAGGACCACCTCGCCTTCAGGAAGCAGCTCAAGACCTGGCTGTTCGAGCAGTAGCGGACCCCCTCCCCCCAGCGCCTTGAGACCCTCCGGGTGAGTAGTGCGCTATATAAATGCTCTGATTGATTGATTGATTGATTGATGCTGTCGCCACCCAAGAGTGCGTGGCTACTCGTGCTGCAGCGCCACTGCTACAACAGGCGCAAGCAAGCGTGCCCCAGCAGCTGGCACTCACACTGACCTAAGTGCACACTGGACCGTTCACATGAGGCGCACAGTAACACAGCCAAAGTACATGCAGATTAATCGTGATTCGTAATCGACTTGTTTGGAGCGGACTCTTGTCCATTCCCGAGGGGTCGACGTCTCTGGGCGTAGCTCTCATACCAGGGGTGGACCAGCTCTGTTGCACACGTGTAGCTACAACAAGGGACTTCTGTGAGAACATCAGCTACTCTAAGCTCTCACAGCCATTTGAAACATATGGAACGGTCATAGGCAGCCTCTGTTCTGGAACGCAACCAACAGCGCCAAAGCAATCATCCAGCCTGGAAAGGCCAGTAGAGGATTCAACCGAAACGGGCCCACCGGACTCGGAGACGTACTTGGGAGCTAAAATAGATGTTATCTTGTAGGCAGTAGAAAAGATTGGAACCACTCTTGAAGAAACCCGTTCATGCTGGAAAGTATAATTTACAAGATTACAGCAGACTTCACCTTACTACATGCAAATCATCGCAAATTGACTGACAGAGTATGTGACCTCAAACACACAATAGCTGAGCTCCAGCTGACAGCACGAGACTCAGCATCTCAACTGCAGAGTCTACTAGATCGTGTTCATGTACTGGAGCGCAGAGTGGAGGACGCTGAGGGACGATCCAGACGCAACAACCTATGCATTGTGGGTTTGCAGGGAGGTGTTGAGGTCCTCGATGCACAGGCATACACAGAGAACTGGATCCGCACCTTACTTCCAAATGCAGACGTCTCTCCCTTTTTAACTGTTGAGTGGGCCCACCGAATGTCAACCTGTCGCTCGCCTCTGAGAGTTAATCCTCACCCTTTCTTATTTCATCTACTACAGGGACCGAAACACCAATGGAGGAAGAGGTGTGGCACAGCGGCCAGGGCGGCTGACTCCTGAGCATGTGGTTCAGTGTTCGATTCCCGGCACTGGTGGCAGCTCAGCCCAGCACCATGTAACTCTGGGCAATAACTTGCTTAATCTCCCCGACGGCCCCCAGCAACTTGAGGCGATCAGGGGTGAGTAGTTTTGCTCTTTACAAATACCGGGTATTATTATTATCTTGCATGCAGCAAGTAAACTGCAGAATATCAAAATGGACAATGCATCTGTTATGATCTTCCCTGGCCACACCATGGCGGTGCAACACCAGATAAGGTCCTTCTTTGCTGTCAAGCAGCATTTCCGAGAGATAGACGTACGCTACTCGCTTCTGTTCCTGGCGCAACTCCATGTGACGAAAGAGGGCTCCATGCACTTTTTCAACTCTGCCGAAGAGGGGTGGAACTGGTTAGAGTCCACTGGCCTAACAGCGTCACCCCCTTCTCCCCGTGCAAGGGAAGGTCCAGGGGCTTTTGCGGGAGGTCGTCGATGCACGTGCCGGAGAATAGAGAGACCACCAATGCAGCCTGGTTCCGCTCCAAATGTGGAACAGATGACCCAGTACCGACGGCAGGTGCTGCAAACGCCATCCAAGATGCTTAACTATGACCAGAATCCGGCTCTGGGCATAACATACTGTTCTGTGATTTATTGTTGATTTGTACGGCTATTTACACTTTTTATATAACTTTAATACCGCTGCTATTCTGTTTGTGTATCACACTGCACATTGTGTACTATAGATTCTTATTTTGTTCTCAAGGTACCTAGTATGACTGATATTGTTCTACTTTGTAAAGCGCCAAGCTGCCCTGCTCCTTAATGCTGAGATAATTGTTAGAGAGAAAGGCCCCCCCTAATATACTTTTAGGTCCAAGATGAGGGGAAAAAGACCATGACAAACTAATATAATGCCTCTATACCGACCTATTTTCTTTTAGATTGACCTGAACAGGTTCTAACAAGCCAGTACCCCACATTGATTACAAGAAACTAATTTTCTTTTTTTATTTATCGCAGATTTACTTCAAGCATTAAAAACTTTTTTGTCTTATTATTTTCATATCTATTTTAAAAACAGGTCACTAAAACGTTATGCAAACGTACATTATATACAAAACTTGTGAGTCTTTGTCAAAAACACAATGATATCAAAATTATCCACAAATCATTGCTATGAATACAAAAATACAATGATGGCCTGCTAGCTGAGTATTATAAAGCATATGCTCCTATGCTGGCCCCCACTTACGTACTCTCTATGAAACATCTCTCACATCACATATCCTGCCTCAATCACTTCATGAGCCCTTACTTGTCTTGTTACCTAAACCCAACAGGGACCCAGAGTGCTAGGCTCCGGTGGGTGGCCCGTTGGTTGGCGAGAGAGCAGCTTTCTGACACTGCAACACAATCATAGGCTTAGACCCGCTCTGTGGTGCTCAGACTCAATCACTCATATGCACGTGAGAAGCCACTGGAATATCTACGAATGGAGGTTGCATACAAGTGCCACCGACGTAGCTTGTATCTTACCCGATCCCTCCCACTTTATGCGCCAGCGCTGCCATTGTTGGGCACGTCAAGAAGCAATGTGCACGTCATCAGCGGAGCTTTCTGCAGGGGGAGTGCCATTGGTCTGCATACACTGGGATACTTCTATCAGAATGCCGACCTAGTGCCATATGACACATTGGCAGAAAAAGAGGGCTGCCTCTGGGCCTGGTTTTGCTTCATACCTCATTATTCACAACACTGGGCGACAAATGGGGGGACATGACGAGGAACCAGCCCATGCACCTCACAATGCAATACATTCCCTTTATGGGAATGAGTAGACACCTCACGAGATGGTTCGCAGCCTCCCTCCGCCAACATACAGTAGTAACTCTCACACCCTTGAGGAGGCACTGGGAGGGAGACCTGGCCCATCCATACACAGATAAAGAATGGGCCTCCGTACCGGAAGGTCCGACTCACATCCCTTGTAATGTATGCTACGCCTCATCCAATACTATATAACCCAATGAGCCTATCTCACACCAGCGAAAATTAACAGATACTACAGAAGTACAGATGCACACTGCCCCCGATGTAATTTACAAGACACAGACCTACTCCACATGCTGTGGACATGTCCTCAACTTCACACATACTGGCGACATTATACTACTCAGCTGGCCGCCTGCACGGCCACACATCATTCGCAGGAATAAGAAACAAAGGGTAACATCTTGATTTCTTGATCTGGGTCTGGCAGCGGCTAGACGCTTTATCACCAGGCTATGGAAATCCCCCAGACCATCCCCACCACTGGCACGGCGGCAATCGCTACTGGTGTGGCCGCAAGCCGAAAGTATCACACTACATAAAGACACTCTGGAGCTGCGCGAAAAACCTATAGCCGGCAACTGAGACACAATACTACAGGACTTCTGAATGGATCAGCACTCAGACTCGGAGCACACCGACGTGGAGACGGAGGCTAGTGGGATAGAAAGTGACTTACTTTATTACTCGACACTACACAACCATGGTAATGGCGCTGTGTTAGCTCACACCAGTAGCAGATGATCGGCAGTGGAATTACTGGATTATATGTGCATTGATATGGATATTATTTTCATGGCTGAGGATTGTGGTGAGCCAAGGGGAAACCCAAGTTGGGCTGGGTTGTATCTTTGTTCCACATTGTTATTTACTTTCCTCTCCCTCCTTCAATAATGTGATGTAACACAGAATCAATGACCCAATGATGGGCCTTCGGCCGTAATCTCACCACAATCTGGGTCCCGCAGGCGGTGGTACTATTCTCGCTGGACGCCCAAATGCAGTCTCCCACTAATGCATTAACATATGTATTTCTCTTATTTGCCGTGAACGTTGACTACTTAACTATTTGTGCTGTTTTTCGGTTGGTTTCATGTACAACGTGTAATAACATTAATGAACCACAGACGATGTTACCAATCCTTGAGCTGTAACCTCCTTAAATGTAAACTTGTTTCCTCATCAATAAAACAGATTTAAACAAAAACA
Organism: Lissotriton helveticus; assembly: GCF_964261635.1. Lineage (NCBI taxonomy): Eukaryota > Metazoa > Chordata > Amphibia > Caudata > Salamandridae > Lissotriton > Lissotriton helveticus. Next base: position 323,635,604 of record NC_136057.1, read on the forward strand.
TTAAGAAGGGGCGTCAACTATGGGGTATAGACATGGAGCACCAGCTGTGTAATATCATGAATGGACACTGGCTGTGTGTTACAAAGAAAGGATACCAACTATGGACAATAGAGAAGGAGCACCAACTGTGTAATATCATGAATAATCACTGACTGTGGGTTATAAAGAAAGAACATCAGCTATGGGGAATAGAGAGAGCACCAACTGGGTAATATAGTGAATGAGCACTGAAAGCCCAATCTGAATCCAGCGATGCCTGAAAACCTGAAACCTAGCTTGCTGCTCCCCTTTTTTTACGAAATTGGCGGAAAGCATGTAAATATTCAACTCATTAATTTCATAGACGCCAATTTCTGCACCTTCGTCACAGTCAGGTTTTTGAGCCCAACACTCTACAGAGTCAGCTCTCTTACCAGCCACAGAAACACTCAGGACACCGGGCAGACACAGATCAGATAACAGCACTAATAATGCTGGACCTCAGTGCGGCATTCAACACCGTGTCCCATGACCTCCTCTTGGAGTGGTTGTGGAACTGCGGTGTTAGGGGTCTCACACTGAGGTGGCTGGCTTCCTGCCTTCAAAACCGCACCTTTCAAGTAGCTCAAAAACCTTTATCCTCTGAAACACTGCCCCTGACGCATGGGGTGCTGCAGGGCTCTACTTTGAACCCTACCTTATTCAATCTTTATATGCTCTCCCTGGCATAGATCGTCAAGCGACACAATGTAACCATTGTGTCTTATGCCGAGGATACACAACTGACTGTGACTCTGTCCCAGGAGGTGGATGGTGCGGCCACTCAATTCAGCTTAAGTATCCGGGGGAGGGGGGCGCAGGCGGGAGGGCAAGGGTCGTCAGGGGAATCTGATTTTGCTCCTAACAGGAAAGAGGCCACTTGATTGGGAGACGTGGGAGAAAATTCAGAGAGGGGGGGTTAGCACTGGTCTGTCTGAGATCTCAGCTTGTTGGTGGCCTCAGTATGAGAAGTGTCAAATCTACTGAAGATTTTGTTAACCTTGGCTTTGAAGGTGAAGGCTAGAGTATCACAAAAGTGTTGGCTATGTGTGGTCGTATTGTTTTTTTGGGGCAGAGGTAAGCTTAGTGACCACCTGAAAAAGTTCCTTATTGAAGTGGACGCATTTCCATCTGTATATAAAAATTACTTTTTTCTGTGATGAGGAGATTTTTGTATTTGGGTAACGCTAATTTGTGTTTTTCTTGGGCATCGTAGTGCTTTCACCAGCACCGCTGCTGCCTTCAGCAAGCTTGTTTCTCCAATCTCAGGGCTTCGGAGAAACAGGGAGCAAACGGTTCCTTCCTGTTAGAGTGCAAGGAATTGGGAGGAGCTCATTTAAGGAAGGTGGAATTAAGCCAGTCGGTGTAGTAGGTAGATGGTAGATGCTAGGTTGGCGTCAGGAGGGAAGGCAGGTTGATTCTGTGCCAAGAGCTGGGGTAGTGTGTCAATGTCTAACTTGTGCCAGGCTCTGTGAGCAGTAGACTCGACTGGCTTAGAATGGTCGTAAATTTTAAAAGGTATATGATGTTACAAAAGTATGGCTTGGTGGTCAGACCAACTGAGGGTGTGACCAGCTGAGTGTGTGGAATCCTTAATGAGTTGGCTGAGTCCTAGTGCTGAAGAAATTTCCAAGAGGGCTTGTGTGACTTTGTCATTATTGGCTTTCCAGGAAAGAATACTGTAGGTGTCGAATTGGAGACTGTCCTCAATTAGTGACTGAAAGTTATGCAAAAAGTTGGTTTTGGCGACTGGGGTGATATAGAAGTATGCCTTTAAAAGTTAGTTGCTTAAGGCAGCATAGTTTGAAATAAAATGCTTCACAGTCGGTGGAGGCAACAGAGGTACAGTTAGCAGTAAGGCCACTGCGGTATATCAGAGCAAGGTCTCTGTCCCTTTTTACATACAGGTCTACCAAGTCCAAACAGCGAGTAGCCAGCCACAACAGCCACCATGAACTTCGGGTTGGATGGCTCGTCACCCCAAGTTTCAGTAATAAATAACACGGATATGTTTCCTGAAGCACGAACAGGTCTGGCTGGCAATGCTGCAACACGTTTTCTATTAAAGAAAATTCATTCCAAGATGGCTGCCAAGCCATACCTGGTCATCGTGAAGCATACTTGTGCATCGTGATGTTTGTTTGAGCAAGTGCTTTGATGCACCATGCCCATTTTAAATTTACCATTCTAAAATGGAGGACACCGACAGCTAACAAAGCCATCTTATCATAAGAAGGAGCTTTCCCAAAGACTGCTTCAAGCATAAGTTATACATTGGAAACAATGGGTCTGCCATAAGACTGACATGACTCTATAACTGTGATCTAATGAAGCCCTGACTTCGAGACAAGCACAGCCGATCCCATAGAACTTACAAATCCTTCTAGAAAAGTATTCTTTTTGATAGAGTTCTAGCTCCTCCCCCTTCAGTTATGTACGCACCTTAGGTTCTCTTTTCTTTGCCTTCCTTTGAACTCTAACTGCGGAGTCAGGTAAAGTTAGGAAGTAGGCTTGCAAATGTTTGTTGTTTTATTGTTCTGTTGCTGCCTGTACAGATATGACTGGGCCAGTGCCTGTAGTGATTGTGTATTACTGGCATAAGAGTTTTCCAACTATTATACAATCAGAGGACGAAGAAGTAGTGACAAAGCCATTAGGTTTGTACTGATGAGTAAATTAGCATAATGTTCGCTTGAAAAATAAAGAATGCATGCATTTATTTGCTGGTACATTTAACAGAAAAAATGTAATTGTTTACAGTGCAAAAAGTTAATAAACGTACATAGTGTGAAAATGTAGACTACATTAGTTATCTATTCAAATTTGATGTCCAAACGTACAATTATGCTATTAGCAAGCTTAAGTGTAAAGTGTGTTGCTTGCTGGTCTTATTTACTTAGGTGTATTTAGGAGAAATTGAACCACAAGGCCTGATTTTGAGTTTGCGCGCAAGTACTCCGTAACAAACGGGAGGGATAACATGGTAGTCTTATTACAAGTGCATTGTACCTTAAGGCACTTGTAATATGAGGGCTAAGACGTCCATCAAACTCTAAATTAGGCCACACGTTTCCAGATTTCAAGACCATACTACACTGCATCTCCACACCAATTCTAAAGTAGTGAAATCATTAGGAAACTAATAGAAACAAAATTGTTAAACCTCATGAAAGCCATGTGTTACATGAAAAGTGATGTAGGAAGCTATAAAGAAGGTCTTTGGTGAAGTGTCCATATAAAAAAATATTTCAACAAAGCAAAAATTCTGCCAGGGGCGAGCACAAATTCCAACAAAATCACTACAAGGACGCTTGAAACTATGTTGACATTCAGTGACTCAACTTGAAAGGATGAAAAAAGTATTGGCAATGCCAACAGGTCTGGTCTAAGAATGAAAATGCCTCTTCAATTAGTGATGGGCTGAGGTACTCACATCATCATAGTGTACTCTGTCACTCATCCTTGCACTCTTGCATCCACATTCTACCCACTGACTCGTTTTTGATGTCACCGACTTACACAGGCACAATAAAACAAACACACCAACTCAAGAACATATGCACAGCAGGCAAATCCTTGCAATAACAAATTAAATATAACAGGTGGCTGTTTTTCAATAATGCTGTACGTAGAATATCGTTGTTTTAAAGCTGCAGCTAGGAGCCAGCCACGTTTAGAACCAACATGTTGGCCATCTGGGAACGGTAAACAATCATACACTATGAACAGTACCATTTGGAATGTGGCACGCTGCAGATAAAATGAGCGGCAAGCAAGCGGCTCATTAACACTGTCTGGGGAGCTGTAGTATGCTCTTAAAAATGAAAATTAAAAGAAAAGGAAGTAATGGAAAGACGGCCTATAAAAAGAGAAAAGGGGAAACTAAAGTACAGGCCCACCTGCCTAGGCACATTTTCAGGCAGATGTGAACATGTGATCAAACAAATGCTGTCACTCACAGGACAAGAAAGCCAATGGCTGAGGTGGGCTGACCCATTTATTGGCTTACGTTGTACAGTTTTTGATGGAAGCGTAAGCGTGGAGTGTAAATGGCATTCATCGCCACCAATGGCAGAAAAGACCTGACATACCAATGCGCCTCTATATATATGTATAGACATATAGTTCATTATTTTACACTGATTACGCAATCCTCGCAGACAACTGTTAGTCAGACCTTCTAGAGAAATTCTAGCAAGAATGCAGACCTTCCAGAAAACTTCTAGCAAGAATTATCAAAGTGCAAATCCTCCATATCTATGATTTCTCAATGTAGTGATTCTGTACCAAAATTGTTGAATACAAAGGGAATCTGAGAAATTTCATGCAACAAAATGCTTGTCTGCAGGCATCAACATTGTGCAATAAGAATCCACCCTTTAAGGTCTAACGTGTTTAATAATAAATAATTCTGATGGCTACTTCTAACCACACATTTCTCACCTTTAGAACATTCACAGGGACGAGGCTAGATTTGGAAATACTAAAATGAGACTAGATTTGGAAATCTTAAATCAATGGCTCCTGTGAGCTGACAGGTGGCAACAAATGAGTCAGTGATGCACTTACAACACTTCAGAAGTGACAGAGCAGATCACATATATTTTTATATTTTAAAAGATTTCTATAGCGTGAACATGACCCCGGGGAGTATCAGAGCGCTTTACATTTTGGCAATCACGAAAGGTACAGGAAGTAGTAACAGTAAACCAACAGATCAACATACAGTCATAACAGTCAAATATAAACAAGCATGTCCTAGAGTGCCTGGGGATCTAGGCAAGAAATGTCTTCATCAGTATCGCTTTAAGTTCCCTTTTGAAAGAAGCAGTCAAAGGATCTAGAGTCACCAGAGAGCTCAAGGTTTTGTGCGAGGTATATTGAGGTGTTGAAATGTAAAGCTTTGTGGGTCATGCATGCAATTTTTAGTTGTATCCTTGATTCATACTGTTTTCCAATTTAGGGATTTCAGCTTAGTTGTGATACGATTGTTTCGTTTAGAAACTGAAGAGTCTTGCAGCAGGGTTGAGAGAGGCCCTAAATGGAGCTGACTTAGATCTGGGAAGGCCGCAGAGGGTTTGCTTCCATAATCCAGCTTAGAGATCACTAGGGCTTACACCGCAGCCTTGAAGTCGTTGTGGGGTAGGAAAGGTTTTATTTTCCTTAAGATGCTCAATTGGAAGTTCACTCCAATTGTTTTGGCCTTCTCAAAATTCTCAGAAGTTTCTATCCCGTTTTACCTCAGGCAGCGAGGAAAACGGTAATGTGTGTACTGTCGCGGCTGAACTATGCCAATACCCTTTTTGCTGGCATACCGGGCTACCTGTTGAGGAAGTTACAGGTGGTTCTGAACGCGGCACTTTGGCTGGGAACAGTGCTCGTCTTCAGTTGCGATCCCTACTTTGGCTCCCAGTGGCGGAAAGAGTCAAATTTAAATCTCAGCCCTTCATGGCTGTGGTTCTCTTTACTTGCAGAGACGCTTTTCGTTCTATGCTCCTGCGCGCTCCCTTCGCTCCTCGTCTCTACGATTTGCTCAGATTCCCCGCTTCAAGCTTCAGAGGCTTGGGGGCAGATCCTTTGCAGTGAAGGCTGCTGCTGCCTGGAATGCTCTTCCGCTTGTCCTGTGTGTAATTCAGGATCCAGTGTTTTTTAAGAGGAAACTAAAAACACATCTCTTTGTCTGATTCATGTTCCATACCCTGCTAGGCACCGTGCCGGGATACTCATGAGTAGCTGTGCGCGTTACAAATTTATGTAACATAACATAACTCCTTTGGCGAAACCACTGATGTGCTTTCAACTCTTATCTAGCATTTTTCTCAATGAGGTTGTGGAATCAATGATGTATGGCATGCAGTTGAGACCTGTTAGTTGATTCATCCATTTTTCGATGGCTGGTAACTGTTTGGATTGGGCGATTAAGAGGAATTATTTTGTGAGAGGGGTCATTTCAGGTGATTAAGGATCAGCCAACTTTGTGTTTTCTGTAAAGCTGAGATGTCGTCTGGGGAGGAGACTTGCAGGTACAGTTGGGTGTCATCGGCATACACGTGATAGTGGATGGTTTCAGAATTTCTGTAAGAGATTCCATGAACAAGTTGAAGAGAGTGGGTGAAAGTGTGGACCCCTGTGGCACCCCCAGAGGGAGCAGTGAGGGATTAGACAGAGAATGGTTCACCTTGAATCTCTGGGTTCTATTATGGAGAAATGAGGGGAACCAGTTTAGAATGGGCCCTGAAAACCCCATCCTCTGTTTCAATAGGTCGATTAGGCTGTCATGTTTAACCGTATCAAAAGATGACGATAAGTCGAGGTGGAGCAAAAGGCATGAAGCACTCTGTTTCAGCATTCTTAGCGCATCATCTACAATGTGAGTGAGATCGGATTCAGTGCTATGACCCTGAAGGAAACCGGATTGGAATTGGTCTAGCAGGTGGAATGTTTCTATTTAGTTACATAGCTGGGTGTGGACACATTTCTCGAGGAGCTTTGCCAGAGTGGGAATGTTTGAAATTGGATGGAAATTGTAAAGGTCAGTGTGATCTGCAGTCAGTTTTTTTGGAATAGGGTGCCCTGCCCAGACTTTAGGCAATCCGGAATAGAGCCTTGAAGTAGTGAGTCATTGACTATCTTAGTCCAAAGTGGGAGTATGGATGATCTGATCTCACTGAAGAAGTTCGATGGCAAGGGGTCACTAAAGTGTTTAGAGGGTTTCAGTGCAGCAAGAGTTTTGAGAATAGTGCTTTTATCCAGTGTGTCGAATAGGCTCCAAGAAGAAGTGATTTGGGGGTGGGGGAGGGTAGGTGCAGGGCATGCCAAACCGAAGGGAGGGAGGGTGATAGGTGGTGTGGTGGGTAGGTTCTCCAAAGCTGACCGCAAATCCAATTCCATTTTTGCTGTCTTTTTACAAAAGAAGGCGGCAAATTCCTCACAGTTAGGCTGTGGACAGGGTCCTACTTAGGGAAAGTTAGGTTGACTATTTGACTGAAGCTTTATTAGTTCAAACAATTCTTTTGGTTGGTATTCGGCTTGCTCTAGTTGGTTTCTAGGAGCCATCAGTGCACAGTAAGATCAGTTCCATTCTTTCCACACCCTTCTATATGATCCAGAGCTCCATGACCATACTGTTGATGGTTCTACATTTCTGAATAGTGTGCCAAGGAAGAAGTATTCCCCCTAAATGAAAGAAATCAGATGTTAGTCACAAACCCTCACAATCGGAGTCTTTGGTGTCTGGGCTCTGGCCATGGCTCAAAGCAGTGTGAAAAGTATACCCTAATGAGGCAATCAGAGAGCAGGAAGCAAAGTTATAAGAGGCACTGCACAAGAAGAGGTCACTTTGGAGCAGCAGTCCTGGTCCTGCTTTAAATCCCAGTCCTTCTCAAAGTCACAAGGTAAGTCAAATTCCAAAGGCCATGTGGAGAAGTGTGGCTCACTGGTTAGAGGAGGCAGACCTGGAAGCAGAGGTCAGCCCGGGACCAGGGTTCAATTCCCGGCTCGGCGGGGTCTTGAGTCCTAAAATGTCCATGGACTCGACAATTCTCGCTCCGGTGCCTACTCGAGTCACGGGTTCACACTCTGCGACTCTGGGCAATAGCTTGCTTAATCTCCACAACGGCCCCTCGCGGCGGGATGCCTGGCTTTCACCTTGCGGATACCCTGCCGGGGTTATCTCACAGGGGAATACCAGGACGGGTTCCCTAAGCAAGCGCTTAGAGACCGCTTGGTGATTTGCGCTATATAAATTCCTGTACATTTACATTTACATTTACAACTTGCCACTCGAAGTCAGACGAGAAGTCATGCAACTGACATTATAAGGGCCCTTTTCACCTTGCAACCTGACTTCAAGCCAGTGCTGAGGATGGCCTTGGTATGCCTTTATTGACCATGCAACAGGTAGAGCCCTTCAAAGAGGCCAGGCTGCAAATTTTCAAGACGCTAATGACTACTTCCACAGTGCTTTCAGGCCCCATGGAGCTGCAGACAGGAACAGTGTACTTTCCCGACGCATCCCTCCTTTGAGCCAAATGCCCCCTGCCAGTCCTGGTGCAGGCTTCTACTCTGGGTCAGGGTTCACGTGAGCCAGTTCCATGTTGGCATCAATACCAATACCAATGGTGCTTATGCTGGACACAATCCAATACTGGTCTTCGACCCAGAGTTGATACCAGCTCACGCAAGGCCTTTGCTCCACTTTCAATTTAGTAATGTGCAACCAGCCAGATTAGAATGCGATCCTCAGCTTCTCCCACAGCGTTAATACCAGCAGAGGCTAGAAGCTATATTCAGTTCTGATTCATATGCAGTCCAGAAGATCCAATAAATTCCACACAAAAATGATGGTGAGGAGGTGGGGAACATGCTTCCCTTCGCACTCGACCGATGACCAAGGCAGGACTCTACTCAGACCTGCTTATTGCTTGTGGGTCAAATACATTTCCAGAAACTGTGCTGGAATACCCACCTGGTCCACCCAAAGAGGAAAGTGCTTCATTTGCAGTGATTGTGTATAGGTCAGCAGGAGTCCTTGATCTATGACTGTCCATTGTAAAGACCAAATCATACCTGCTGACATTCTTCAACTTTCGCCAGTCTTTCAGAACCTTTTTTGCCCTTCAATGACGCTCTTACAAATACCTTAACTGCTACATGGGCGAAGCCATGCTCGGTTCAACAGTCAGTCAACCGGTGGCTAGCTGACATATGCCAGCTTCTGGTGATTCAGCATTCCTCACCCAACTTCGGAAATCCTTGTGGTGCATATCAATGACTAAAGTTAACCTAGAAGCTTTTCCTTCTTTGCCACCAAGCAAGGAATCTAATTGCATTGACACATTCAGAAAGAAGTTATTCTCTTCAGCTAGCTGGCCTTATGATGTTTTAGATGTGGCCTGTCTCCTGAGACTTGGGAGTGTGACCAACTTTATTTCATGTGTTCTGTAACATGCAGCATTGCTCCCCGCTCCTTGACAAGATGACCTTCGGAAGCACTGCCATAAGACTTTGAATCAAGTTTGGATCAGAGACACCAAAAACAGAGGTCATGCGGGTCCCTAACCAATATCTGCAGCTCAGCTTGAGGTCTGTGGACTTTGTTGGGACCTATTCCTTAAGTCACTATTTTAAAAGACGTTTTGGAAATCCGCAGCGTACTAACATAAGTTCAGTAGGGCAGAAAAAAAAGGATCTGATGTCAGTGCCCAGGCGTGGTGCGCACATACGCTATGCGTTATCACTTTCAAAAGTGGGATGAGGCTGTCACAAAGCCTGATGTTGCCACCTGTCTGTGAGCATGAAAGAAGTTTCCGGATCCAGTCTAGCACCTGGGGGAATTCAAGAGGCTAGGACTCAGCAGTTAAAAGTATCCATCAGAAACAAAGGTACAAAAGAGAGGGAGGCTGTCAAACTGTGCTACCTGTCAGACTCCTATGGGGAGTTGCCTTTCTAGTGAACAACAGGGCAAGGCTTCAAAGGGACCCTCTGCTTCCTCTCCTCCACACCCCATAGCCTGACTCACTACAAAGGGTCACTGGGATGTCCTGCTGGAGCTATAGAAATAGTAATACACTACAATTCACAGATGATTAAGTTGAATACCAAGTAAGCTGTATGAGTTTTTGAAGGAAAACGTCTCCAAAAGACATTTAGAACAACTGTGAGACGGACCCGTGGCACCCTTGCTACACGCTAGGCACTGAGTGGTCTCAAGCTCGGTTAGACCCTAACTTTTACCCACCTCTTAATCCCTATTACCGGTCCCTGTCCAAAATTATTCTGAAATCCACCACCACTCAGGCTGAAAAGGCAGTTTAATGGACACAGCGCTAGAGAAAGACATAGCTCCTTCTGTTCTGATGTTTCATCCAATCATTCATTATAATGGGCAAGGACTCCACAAATAATATATATTTTCAGAATATTTACCTGTTAGCGCAAGCGTGAGCATAGCTTTAGCCTACTGCCTGCTTTTCTTTCCTTGCACTCGAATGGACTCTGGAACAGCCAGGGACAGGAGCTGCTCGGTATGCAGACCCACCTAGCAGACAGCTTTAAAGGGTCAAGAAGGGGTATGCGAGTGCCTCAGGCAACACAGCAGGCGTGCTAACAGTGATATTGAATATAATGAGCCTTGGTAGCAAAGGCACTTACAGTAAGTACATGGCTACAGAACCCATTAAAGTAACTGAAGGAGGCTTCCTTGAACCACCCCCGCTCGTGTAAGAGGCAAAGAAGGGAAGACCGCTCGATACTGGAACAGTTGCCAGAATAAATGTAAAAAACACTGCTTGCAGTGCGGTGTGCATTCAAGTGGCAGCCCGCCCAAACTTGTGAAATAGATTTCAAGGGCCTCATCAAGTCGTAGCGGGAGCAAACTCTGTAGGTTTTCAGCTGGTCAAAGAGAAGCATTATTTTATTCCAGAGTTGTCCAACATAGATCTAGGAGGGCCAGAACCACAGCAGACATTGGGGTGACCACTATCTATATAAATGAGTGCTATTTAGGTTCACTCTTCAAAAATCTTGAAAATCTAGCATGGATTCACTTTTCCCAAAGCTGCGGCAACCCCCCTGATTTATGCTTTTCTCAGCGTCTGTGCTGTCTATTTCAATCAGCTTTTGTGTACATGTAACACATTTTTTGGGAGGAGAGTGTTGTTGTTAATATATTTAATCAGAAGACATGGATTCCACGAATGAAACCATGTAGGGGACTGAAGAGATTTAGAAATAGCACATAAACAAACAAGATTCGCCTAGAGGCAAGGCCACCAAGGAATATCCAATCAGCCAAATTCCATGTCCGAGGCAAAACTTTAGAGTCTACCTAGCCTCTATTTAAGGCTTTAGTCTAGGGTTTTGATTATTGTTTGTCTGGCTAGAAGTGTTAATCAATTTTGTTATTGTTTATGCCACACCATCCCTGCCAGAAAGGCATTTAATGTCTTCTGTGAGAATAACTTTCTTGAGCTCCTAAAATACTTTGGTCTGTTTGGAGAAGTGTGCATAGCTGGTAAAAATGGATGACTTCCTTGATAATAAAGAGTAAATCAAGTACAGCTTGCTGCTCTGCTTCCTGGCCAGCATGTACGTGTGTTCACTAGCGGAGACTAGTTGCCACCAAGGTCACAATGATAAAAATGCATTTTGTTGATACCCAGGTGGGGGTCCGCTTGAAACTATTTCTTGGGGAACAACAAGTACAGGTTTGGTCCACAAAAACATAGAAAAATCATGAACTTGAGGTGTACTTATTAGGAACAAACATCAAGGCTGACTAGTGTTTTCTTAAACATACCTTTATTTTTCCGAAAGAACAAGAGAGGGCGCTCTGGATCCAGGAAGCCAAGGGATGAACACCGTGAGTTGACCGCTTCACATGGCCCAGCGCCGGATGAAGAAGGGGCACTGGGGATGACGGAACTGGATGAAACCCTGGTAGACACTCCTGATTTTTTTGATCCTTCAAAGATATCCCGAATCCGCTCCCTTGATCCCCCCTTGTCTTTCTAACCACAGATATTGGGACTGCTATCAAGTGAGGATCAGACTGTAACGCAGCCGTCTGCTGGTACAACCAGGGCTAACAAGAGACCTGGCTCTGGCCTCTGCTAGCTGCCGGGATGGATGAGCATCTGTTGTTTGGACTCAGGCATTGATCTCTGATGCTCTTTAATCTGATATGGTACTCTACAGTCCGCCTCGGCCTGATATTTCTTGCCTTATTCCTTACCTTCATGCTGTCAGGCACGATCTCCTGTTCAACGGGAGTCTACTTAACCACTGGCTCCCCCCCGATTAATATGCTGCTATTATGTTTTATTTAAGGGGGACAGATGCTTCAAGGGAAGTGTGGTGGGAGGGCAGTTGGGGGGGGATTCATTTTGACCTGCGGGGCTGGGGACCTTGTTATTCTCTTTCAGGTTTTTAACAGCAAGCTCTCCTAGGCTCATCAGTGAATCCTTTTGACAGTGCTTGCTCCACTCTGGTTGTCTCATATCCTCAGCAGGCTCGATAAACGCCCTCCTTACCCCACCATGTATGCCCCGACCTGACGATATTCTCTTGGAACACCAACGTCAACTAGACCAGATCAAGAGATCGGCGGTGTTGCTTTACATTAGGAGGGACAAACTTGGCAGTCGTCCTCTTACAGGAAACCCATTTATTGGGTATGCAGTGTTCTTCCCTTGGCCGATTTGGCTACAATAGTTTTTTATTCCGATTTTATGAGGGGCTCCCCAGGGGGAGCTATAATGTTACACAAATCTCTCTCATTGACGGTAACCAAAGTCCACGGGGACCTCCAGGGGAGATATGTGGGAACTGAAGGACGTATGGAAGCTAGGCATTGTTACCTTATTTCCTGCTATGTTGCCCCGCCGTTGCAGCAGCCCACCTTCTAGGTGCTGCGGTCTTTTATCCTAGACCACCCACGGGGACTACTGTGGTCAGGGGTGTAACACAGGCCCCTGCAGCCCCTGCGGTGCGGGGGTCCCTCACCCTCCAGGGGGCCCTGTCAGCACCGCACTTCTGCTGGGGAGCTCTAGATTGAGTCCGGAGGGGGCCCCTTCACGTACCCCTCAAGGTTCATTACGCCACTGACTGTGGTGTACGTCGACTTTAATGCGGTCCCTGACCCCGATTTGGACATCTCCACTGCCTTTGATCCAAGTTGTTGCACCCGCTCAGCTTATTTATCTTCCTGGACTGACTCAATGGGTTATTGTGACACATGGCGCTCCTGGCATCCAGCGGCATGGGCCCACACATATCAATCTGAGGCTCACAACATGGAGTCGCAGATCAACCTGCTGTGTTTGCCGGCTGCAGACCTCCTGTCTCTTCAGTTTGTGCACATTCTCTCACACAGCATCTCTGGTCATGCACCCTAGTTGATGGAATGGGGCACCCACTAAATCTCCGATCTGGAGATTTAGTGCTTGGCACCCGAAGGTTACCGGCTGTGTTGCATTCATAGAGGGGAAACTACAGACCTTCTTTCGACTCAATGAAGGTGCGGTGCACTCAGCGACCATGCCGTCGGCGTCAAGCAAGCCCTCTCTGAGGGGCCTCTTTAAGGGATATGTGCGGCGTTGCGAGTCTCGCCATCATGCACGGGTGACAGACTTCAAAAGTTGGATACTGCAATTGCATTGGCTATAAGAATAGAGTAGGATCACAGATTGTAGGGATGTGCACAAACACTAATTGTGGGCGAATGGCGTAGGAATACTGGTTGGGAATGCCCTTGAAGCACTGACTGAGTGCTCTGTAGGTGCACTGACAATGAGAATGGCATAAGAGCACCAACTATGAGAGCACTGTAGACGCATGGACTACGAGAATGGTGTAGGAGCACTGACTATGAGATGGGTGTAGGACCCCTGACGTTAGGGGTTTAATAGGCACACCGATGGTGAGACGGTGTTAGAGCACAATAGGACTCATCGAAGAGTACTGACCGTGAGAATGGTGTAGGAGCACTGAATGTAGAAATGCATACAAGCACTGACTGCAGGCATGACTGTGAGTATGGCATAAGAGCTCTTTCAGAGGGCAATGCTGTAGGTGCCGTGTTAATGGTGGGTGTTGTAGAAGCATTTGAAATGGGATGGTGTCGGAGCACTGACTATGAGAGATGGTACAATCAATCAGGCGTTTATTAAGCTCGACTGCTCACCTGTGAGGGTTTCAAGGCGTTTGGGGCAGCAGGCTTCAGTGCCTCAGGGGAGAGGGTGGGGGAGTCGTCGAGGAGCCAGGTTCTGAGGTTTCTTACGAAGGTGAGTGGTGCTGCTGTCTGTCTGAGGTGGAGCGGAAGGGCGTTCCAGCCCTTGGCTGCGAGGAAGGAAAAGGAGCTCCCTCCCGATCTGGTTTTTCTGTTGCGTGGGAACACGGCGTAGTGGAGCTGGGCTGACCGCAGGGCTCTTTGGGGTGTATGGAATTTGAGTCTGCTGTTCATGTATGCTGGTCCGGTGTCGTGGAGGGCCCTGGGTGCGTGGGTGAGCATCTTGAAGGTGATGGCTCACTGGTTAGAGGAGGCAGACCCTGAAGCAGAGGTCAGACCGGGACCAGGGTTCAATTCCCGACGCGGCAGGGTCCTGAGCTCAAAATGTCCACGGACTCGATAATTCTCACTTCGGTGCCTACTCAAATCAGGGGCTCACACTCTGCAACTCTGGGCAATAGCTTGCTCAATCTCCACTACGGCCCCCGCAGCGGGATGCCTGGTTTTCACCTTGGGGGTGCCCAGTAGGGGCTATCTCACAGGGAAAAACCAGGACGGGTTCCCAAAGCAAGCGCCTTGAGACCCTTTGGGGTGATTAGTGCGCTATATAAGAAGCCAACAATACATTACATTACATTACTCTTGCTTCGAAGGGGAGCCAGTGCAGTGTGCGAAGGTGCTGGGAGATGTGGCTGTGTTTTGTCAGGTTGAGGACCAGTCTTGCGGAGGCATTCTGGATGTTTTGTAGCTTGCGGATGATATTTGTGTTTATTCCGGCGTAGAGTACGTAGCCGTAGTCTAGTCTGCTGGTGTCCAAGGCGTGCGTGACGGTTTTCCTGTGTCCAGGGGGAATCCCATTTGAACGTCTTACGGAGGAGGCGGAGGGTGTGGAAACAGGAGGACGTGACTGAGTTGATCTGGCGGTCCATTTTGAGCTCGGAGTCCAGGATGATTCCCAGGTTGTGTGCGTACAGAAGCATCAACTGTTGGAATGGCGTTAACAAGATGATTACTCTGGTGCTTCTGGGCCACTGGATATGGAGATGATGTTTTAAGCACTCATAAAAGGACACTTGTTGCAGGACTGACTACAGGGACATGCTGTAGGAGCAGTGACTATGAGAACTAGTGCAGAACTCTGTGGCACGGGGTACAAATAAAGGACCATCAATGGAGGATAGTGTATGAGTACTAACTATGGGTAATGTTATACAGGACGGTCTACTAGAGCCTCCTGTAGAGATAATGTAGGAGCACTGATTAGGAGGAGTAGTTTAGGCACATGACTGAGGGGCACGCCCCAGAACTAATAACTGCTACATCACTGCTCATGATTTTTGCCACAGGTTGTATGACACTATACTGGGGTCATTACTATAGACCAGCAATAATATATCATCCTCAATATAATGACATACTGCTTGCTGTAATGGAAAGCAAATATAGATTTACTATTCCTAACTCCAGCTAAACCTACCTCTTGAGGTACGTATAAGAAGAATCAAGACGAGTAAATATACACTTATCTTTCAATATAATGGTAGGTCGAAGTAGTGGATGAAATATTTGACATGAGATATAACTCATGCGATAAAAACAGTTAACACCCTTTTCCACACACCATATACACAAAAATGTAGCTTCTTCCCTGACTTTCCCTCGCTTACTTATAATATAAATGTGCAGTGACATTAATTTTTTATAACCGAGGATTGTATCAAATGTTGCTTTCTGTAGGCCCCAGTTACTGTGACAACACGACACAAGCTACCTAATAGCCTCATATACTGAAACACATTCAAAATCTGAAGTAGAAATGTCCTTTTCAATTATTCGTAATCTATAAAACGTCCTTATCATACATATCTTCCCCTACTTGAACGCAAATTTCCTTCCTTCACAATTCAAACCGCCCCTTTGTTGCCCTCTCAGAGCTAAAACACTACCATTTAAAGCCTAAATTCCTATGCAGGTCCTGAAGGATTCACAATAGCCATCAAGCACTCATACACAGGGACCGGGAACCACTCTTCTCACACCATTATTTGAAACCAACACCTGGGCACAGTTAGCAAATTCTGCCAATCTGGCATGACAACCGCAGCCAGCGCCTTTTGACCCGACAGAAAATACTCCTAACTCTCCACCAAAGTGAACATGAGCTACAGCCCGGCCCTCAAACATCAGCACTTGTGCACTATCGTGAATGCATCAGTTCCATACCAACTACCAAAGTCAGTCTTATTTCAGCATCACTCACAGCAGAGCACTAAAGATCCAAGACACACAAGTGAGCTATGCCATTCATCCTTTATTCATTTTTATTTTTACGTAGCGCTTACATAATCAAGAATATTAAGAAATTAGAGCGCTTTACATGGAATAAATGGATGTAGCACGATAATTTACAGAGCAACAGAATAGATTGATGTAATAACAGACAGTACTCACAATTTACAATGATCCAGTGCAGGTAAAACAGGTACTTGCATATGACGTTTTGACAGTGCAGAAACAGGTGATGACTGATTTAAATAAAGGGGTACAAATTGACGCCTCTGAGGAACAGATGGGTTTCTGCAAGGTTCCATGTGTGAAGTCTTAAATGATAACAGCTGTCTGTGTCGAGAATTTTTAGGTGTATGAAAGTGTTTATGGGTTTTTAGGTCTGGCTTAACAGTTTAGCTGTCCGCAAGACTTATTTTACCAATTCTTTAAAATATAAATATAGTGGCTTTTGGCTCCTTCCAGTGGGAAGGTACTTTCTCACATCATTGTACTGGATGTTTGGTGTATAACCCCACGTCAAGTACTATTTAATATCTCAAATGTAATCTGAATTACGACACATTGATTTTTCTCTCACAGATGCAATGAAACCAATCTCTTTTTGCTTTGTTTTTCACTGCAGCATGCTTTTTAAATGTATTGCTTTTTAAATGTATTAGCAGGGACTCAAATGTCGCCCTCCTTCCCCCAGCTAGAAGTCCTGCAGTAAGAGTTACGATAAATGCATCCGCAATGATCTCTGGCCCTGGGGATGCCAAGCTCAGACCTGCCACATCACAGCAGGCAGCCCCAGGAAAATAAATAACTTTTTCAGTGCTTTGTAGCGCGAGAGTCGATAAATCCCCCACTGACCAAAATTACAGCTCGGAGCTCAATGGGGGCCTGTTGGCTCCGCTGCTGCTCCCGCGCAGGCCTGTGATTTGCGCCCAGGCATGTCAGGGCCGCATTGTTCCGGGCGCCTTTGGTTCGGGCAGGCGGACAATCCCGGACTCTACCGTCAATGGCCGGCTCCTCGCCGCCTGCTGTTCCCATACCCGCGGTGGGTCATTCACTCCGAGGCTCCCCTTTATTCCTTTATCCTCGGTCACACACACAAAAATACCTCGCGAAGCGCTACTGCGAGGTAATGTGCGCGCCGGGCCTGAGAAAGGGAACTCTGTCAGAGGGAGGGGGGGGCGGAAGACATGTCTCTGAGCCCCCTCCGACAAACCCGGCTTCCACCTACGAGTGCAGTGCTTTTAGGGCTTGAACTCCATTTTACAAGGGCTTCAATTCAACATGAATTGCCAGAGAATAAACCAAACGACGGATGATGTCACTTCCTCATCCGTCGTTTGGTTCATTGGCTCCCAGTGACACCAATGGGCTGATCCAATGTCTCATCCTGGTCCTTCAATAACGTCCTCTCAGCAGCAGCTGGCGAGCTAAAAGAAGGACAAGGGGAGGAACCAACGGAAAGTAAACAGGCATCGAAGAGCAATGTTTAATTTCTACCCTGCTTACTAGGCATTCCTGTGGCTGCCTTCATTTATTCTTGGGTTGGTGTAGCAAAGGCAGAGTGTTAAAGGGTAAGCGAGGGGTAGCAGCTGCTGTCCATGGTTAGAGGTGGTGAAATTCCGGTGCAGAAAACACAATTGTAGGAATTTCGCGCTTTTTTCCTGCTTACAGCGTGAAACTGATCCGCTAACACATGGACAGAAAAAAAGCTAAAAAACACATTTGCCTTTTGAAGCACTGTGAGGACCTGGGCATTGCATGCACCTTTATGCTTACTGTATTAAGGTGCATACATGAACCCTGACAGTGCGTTTCAAAGAAACTTCCTCAGCAGAGAAGTCTATGGGCAGTGCCTTCCTGCGGGGTCCTCCTGGCAGAAAGGGCAGCCCAGCCAAGTGTCACGCATCAGGCGTGACACTAGCGCATTTCAGTGTGGTAATCCGCATTACCGCACTGAAATGCATTGTCACGCATATCGGTGTCTGTCAGCTGTCGCTAAAATCGCTCTGATAAAACAGTGTCTGTGGCAGCGCGCCGCTCGTGGCTTCCCCATGCTGCTGCAGCAGGCGCTTGGGCTCGCAGTTGAGCTAAGTTTGCTGGCAGCACTCACTTAACTGCTTAATGTATCTTATGTTTCCAATTTACGCAGCGCGGCTCTCATTACCAGCATGACACCATTGGGAGGAGACATCACATCCTGTCGCAGCAGCGCGCGCGGGAAGTTTATAATTTTGCGAGCTAGAACGGGCGGCTCGACTGGGTAGTTTGCGGTGCATTTAATAGTCATGCCCCGGGTCGCTGCAAATAATCATGGCGCCGGTTGAAGCGCTCACAGCCCTGTTTTCTGCAGCTCATACCAGCTCGGGCTATCGCCTCTTATCACTCTAGTTAATAATACTTCTCCCCGGCTTCATACAAAATATAATTACAGCAGCCGAGCCGGGAGACGGAGAGAAGTCAGTGCAGTGGCCGCCATGACAGTCTGTTACTAGACTGCTTAGCCGGAAATCACAGGAGTCAGGACAGCTGAGCGGGCAACACCACTATCCCTGAAGGCGGGCTAGACCCCCGGGTGGCAAACTCGAATTGCCCGGCCCGATGTGACTCGAGGCCTGAGTCTGCTTGCAGCCAGCATTGCATTGCACCTCTGCAGACCGGAGTCGATAGAGCGCTGAAACCCCAAGCCGCCAGCAATGTGGGTGAGCGTCTTAACAGTTATGGGAGCCCGGTGCGTCTCCGCTCGTCGCCTGCATCTAATGAAAGTAAGTGCAAGATAATTAAACATCAACCTCTGAACACGGAAAACTATTTGTGCTCTTAATACTAGGGATGTCCCTGTGCTCATTTGTTTGACCCGATTTATAGCGGTCGAGCAGTCAGGAAAGTGATTAATAAAGCTTTTTATTTTCGGTTTGTCAGAAGAAATTAAACCAGAACACCTGCTAAAAATTGTTGGTAGTGGAGAGTCTGCACCTCGTATACATTCAGTACCCCAACGAACAATGATGTGGGCTTTGAAGTGAGGACACCCAATCTTGAAAACATCCTCATCTGCCTCCTTATCTTCCCCCACTGCAACCCCACTATAGCCGTCATTATGTTATTCTCTGTAATCAAGGTGAGCAGCAGGCACACTGTGCCGGTTTCAAATTTACAGAAACGTCTTTTTGTTTGTAGTGGCATGGCGCGCACTATCAAAGTTTTGGTTAATAGTTCTATCAGCTTAGAATAGCACTAGATGCTTCAGTTTCTGGTGCTTTCCATCAGTTTTACATCATTTTAGAGCGGCTTGTTGCTCAAATTGGTGTAATTTCTGTTATTAATATGTTTTCCAAGTCTTCATTGCTTGATTTTGCTTGCGCTCAAAAAGTGTCACTCATAGTCATTGGAATGTCACTCATAATTACACAGAAATTATGAAAATGTCACACTTGGCAATCTCAAACCTTGGCAGCTATGAAAGGGCCCAATCTCAACCTTCCGTGAGGGGACATTTTGTTTGAAGAGCACGGTCAGGAGTCGGCCATTGCTATTAATCTACTGAAGTTACCATCAATATAATTATGACGTCTGCCCCCGACATTGCCCAGTGGTACAATTCTTAGTTCCCGGCATTCCTCATTGCCAGGAATGAGGAATTCTTGTTTTGCAGGGTATTTTGCAGGAATTCGTCTTTTGTCCCCAATCTGGGGCAGGTGTATGCACACACAAAGTTTTGGGCATTTTTGCATCTGGGAAACATAGAATTTCGCCCTTCTCTAACTGTGACTGCCCCTAATTATTGTCCATAGGCTACGCTGGACAAGCATTTCCATAATTATGGATGCAACTGGCTTTTTTAGCACTTTTGCAAATGGCATTGCAAATTCCATGCAACTCTGATGAAATGCGCAAGTGGCAGCAGGGTATGAGTGTTGCATTTCCATACTATGCCTGGATTTCGGCAGCATCCTTTCATATCAACAGAATCAGAAACTGAGTAGATGTCATGGGGGTGTAATGACTGCAGCTTTAAAGCCCAGAAAATATTAATGACTGTGTTTGTGAAAAATGTAACCAGTGAGTGAAGTACTTGGCAGGTGGTAATCCCATGCCAATCCGATGGCACTATACATGCCTTCCTGTGTGCAGTAGTGCTTTAAGGCAGGCATTAAGGAACTGTGGCTGCATTGTCAATTTAGGAACCAGTTTTAATCCTAGTCCAATTGTATGATCCTGGGCTAATATCTTTAACTGACTGTGCCTCATTTCCCTCATCTGCCAAGGTGAGGAGCACGGAGAAGTGAAAATTGATACTGCGTGGAAGGGACATATCAATACTGTGAGTTTATATTTACAATGCCCCCAAGTTATATTCCCTATGCCCAATTTGCAGTTGAAGTTGGACAAACAGCATACGTCCCTTCGCCACTCCGCACAGTCTGACCAGATCGTCTTTAGATACCGCTAAATATGGGCTTTGATGTCAGTTCCGGGTCAACAGTGCATGCCCTGTGTCCTTATTTGTGAGGGGGGGGGGCGCATGGATGTGAGGGTGTTGACCCACAGATACAACAAGATGAGGTTGAGAGCCATTCAGCACATTGTCTATTGGGATCAAATTCCCAATTCCCTGGGCTACTTTTTTATGCTCCGCAAAACACCAGTGCTTTAAATGACAGGTACTGTCTGGTACTGAGTACTTGCACTTATTTAATGTGAAAGGGGGAGTACCTACACTTCTCAGCACTGCTGCAATACATTTAATGGGGAGAGTACCACCACTTCTCAGAGGCAAAGAGGTAATCTGAATAGTGAGTACCTACACTTCTATATTTACTATTTAAACCACTGCTAAACACCACGCATTGATGCTTGGAAAATCAGTAGGGCACAAGATGTATTCACTTATTATTTAGTTAAACACAGCCTCAGCTTACAGTCGATGATCAATGTTCATAATTCTATAGTAATAATGTTGTAAGCAGGCAGTCGTTTCGTAGGCTGGCATCAGAAGCGGTGTTGTAGAGATGTAAAAATCCTCATCACCAAAGCGCCCCTGAATTTTACCTGGGAGGTGGGCTGGAGCGGTGTGGCTGTATTTTTAAGTTGCAAATAACTTCCACCTACCTTGTCATTTGAATACCAATTGACACTTAGATGTTTGAGACCACTACCTGTAATACTTTTTATTTTTACTGGTTGTGGTCCTTAAAAGGGGCAATCGAGTGATGACATCACAACAGGTCTCAGCACCACACTAGACGTCATGAAACATCCGACTGTTTGTAAATGGTAAAGGGAAAAATGTTTTTCCTTTCACTTCATAGCCTTTTTACTGATCGCTTCTGTGAAAATACGGGAAAAAAAGTTTTTCCTGTGATTTTGCATTTCTGCTTAACGTGTGTTGGTGGTCGCAGGCGGTCGTATTGGCACTTGTATTTGGGGACATGGAATTATTTTTGATCTTCAGACTTTGACCCAGTGCAGAAATTCAGGAACTGGAGAAAGAAGGAGGAAGAGAAAGATAGGAAAACAGTGACATAGGGAGAAAACAAGAATGAAAAATAACCTGCAAGAGTGAGATAAAGAGACAGGAAACTTAGGGTGCTGGAAGAAAGAATCATGATGCAATCAAGACTAAGCAACCTTGGTATTTGGCAACCGCAGCATTCAACAATTGCAGTTTGGAAGATAAGAGGTTGTGGCATGAGTTTCTAATCTGTGGCGGAAATATATAAAAAGTATTCACCCTGGTGTAAGTGTCACGGTAGCGGTTTCAGGTGTCTGGCAAGGTACAAGTAGATAAGAAGGATTCTTCAGGCCCACTTTTCTGTGGCACTATGTGTGAATGAGCAAGTGTGTAAAACATTTGGATTCCACAAGGCAAAGATCTGGAATTGTTGTTCAATGACAAAAAGTGACTCAGGAGTCCTTTCTAGCTTGAGAAAGAGAGCTACCAGATCGTTGGCTGGGCCGGGAGCTTAGCCCCACCTTTACAACTACCCAACTCTCTCTTCTCACTGAGGACCAGGAAAAGCCTGATAGTTGTTGTAGGAAGGTATGGTTCTTCTGCATGGTTAACCCCACTTTTAGCCAGGTGTTGCTATGTTTTTCTGACTAGTCTGACTGGGATCCTGCTAATCAGGACCCCAGTCTCTGTGCGGCTTCCCTAAATTGGACATGCTGAGTACTTAGGTACACCCCAGCTTGTCTACTGATGTAACCTTGTAAGTCCCTAGTATATGGTACCAAGGTACCCAGGGCATAGGTACACCTGCCCCCCCATGTGCTGAAGCAAGTAATATGCCACCCATGGGAGACCACTCAAATTGAGGCTACAGGACTGTCATTTCAGCCTGTGTAAGCTGGTGCTAGCACCACCTACAACATATATAAGTTTCCTTATATCTAAGGTCCCTACACTTAAAACGTATAAGTCACCCTTTAGGCAGACCTTTCAATCCGGAAGGCAGGGTGCTCGGTTATAAGTGGGAGGGTACCCCTGCATGAGCAGGACACCCCCTACAACCTTCAGAGTCCATTCTCCCGGGTTGTAAGTGCATCAGCCATTACGATATGTAGAGTGGCCATGTGTCATTACGCGATGGCTATCTCTAAACTGGCTGTAACAAACCCTGTCATGTTTGCTATCAAACATGTTGGAATCACCCCAACATGTTGGAATCATACCTCCAACACCGTAAACGGTGTTAGAGGTATGATTCCATAGACTGCAAAGCTCCTCCGGGAGGCCCTCAGTGCTTCCGGTACCAGTCTTCTAGACCAGGACAGCAAACTATGGCTGCTGCCAATCAGAGACATGATTCTGCCCTCCTGCTGCTGAGCCAAGTTCGAGCAAGGGAAGGCAGTACAATAGGTTTCCTGTCACAGGGAGGTGTGGCCCTCTCCTAGACAGGACTAAGTGTATTGGGACAGGGTGGGGGCTCTTGCCAGCTCCACTAGACTGCTCTGAAGGGCACATTAGGAGCCCTCTTTGAAAACTCCAGTTGAAACCAGTTCAGGGAGCCGATGGCTCCCGCTCTGGCATGAAACTGGACAAAGGACATGGTAGTATCCTCCTCACTGTCTAGCCCCTCCTCTGGGAGGGTCAGCTGAATCGTCCCAACCCTTTCCTGGGGGTACTTAAGTCTGACCTGTGGGTGGGTCCCTAGATTCATCGTGGGGCAAGTTTCAGATCCAAAACCACTTCACTTCAACAGTCGGGCACCTTGTGCTTCAGTGGACTTCGCTTTGGGAACTGAGACTGCAACTGGGAAGACTCCTGCTGCTCCATGATCTCGCTGTCCTGCCAGACTTCTGCAACGCCTGTGCTCCATACAGGTTTTTCCCAAGGCTTGTGGATAGCCAAGACACCAGAAGGAATCTCCCTTGTAGTGAAGGAGTCACTCCCCTGAATCTGCAGGCACTGCAAAGAAGCTGACCGGTCTGCTGTTCCTGAGCTCCTATGGATTACAAAACGTTCAGCAACACAGGTGGTGGTTCTGCAACTCCCTCGAGGCCTGGTCTGTCTTCCTAGCAAGTTTGAAGCCAGTATCCTCTGTCAGAACCGCTCAAGCAGTACCCCTGTGCACTGCGTCACCTTGGCGTTGACAAGGCCGGTTGACTCTCTCCTGTATAGATCTTCGGGCTCAAAGAAGCTCCAGCCTCAAGCATGTCCTACAGCCAAGATATTCGCCTCCACTGCATCCCCTGCATAGTGGGCCTTCATCCTTTGGTGAGCTGCTCCGGGTCCTCTTGCGAATCCTGTGCCTCCGGGTCCTCTTGAGGGTATTCTTTGGCTCCAGTGGGCTCCCCTGCTTGCTCGGGGCCTGCTCTGACTTACCTGCTCGTGGTGAGTCCCTTGGACCATGCTGGTCCCGACACTGCCCCTCTTTCTAAGACTGTGTTGGTTGCCGCTGCCGAGGCTTGTTGGTGCCCCTGCTGGACACTGACCCCTTGGCTCTTAACATACGACATGGGACAGCTCATGAACAGCTCCTGGTCTTCCACAGCGGCAACTGGTCTGCACAGCTGCAACTTCAAGGGCACCATCAACTCTCCTGCATCTCCAGCATCGGTGGGCGTTCGTCTTCTGTGCCTCCTGGTCACTCCTGAGTGGCATAGACTCTGTCCCTTCTGCTTGCAGGTACCTCTCAACTTGAGTCCACCTTTAGGTTCCACCAGGCTCTTTCACCTTCTTTGACAGCAGCATCTCTTCTAAAGTCCTCCACTGTGGTCTACGGGGTTTCCGAACTCACTTCACACCTATGCAGCCAGCTTCTCTGGTGTTGGTATCTTAATTCCTGGGGTATCCACGGGTGGGGTGACTCTACAGCCTTCCATCGTCCTCGGGTATTCTTCAGGGTCTGCTGGGAAGGGTCCTACTTCTTTAAAATTGCTGCAGCGACTTACCCATTGACTTGCATTGAGTACGCAGTTGTGTTCCCACTCTACACACGACCTACGTGGGGTTCATAGATACTCACCATGGGTGGTTCCTTTAGTCCCCGACTATTCTACATCTTCTGGGTCCATTCTTGACTTAGGTCGTGGTTCGCATTCCACTATTTTAGTATATGGGTTAATCTCCCCCTGGAGATCACTGTGTATTTGTGCTACAAATGTGTTCTATTTCCAAGGTATTATGTGTATTGTGGTTATATCTCCGGTTAGGAGATATTGCAATGTGTTAGTGAGTGTTTATAACAAATACATATTTTTATAACTACACTGTGTGGGTCTTTTCACTAAACCTCTACCATAAGATTAACTACTGGTAAAGCAAGCTGCTTTACACTCCTTCTGGACTAAGCCTGAAGGCTGCTCTCCACAGCTATCACTTAGAGGGCTTTCTAAGGTTGTGTAAGACCACTACAATCACCATAAGGTATGTCTGGATTAGTGTAGGGTGCAACACTTACCTAAGTGAGCACCACTACTAAGCCAGCGTCCTACAGGTGTAATAAAAAAATTAAGACTAAAGACGGTTTTGCAAATTTTCTTTAAAGTATCAGATAACACTCTAGTTCATGTTCTCTTTTGCGAAGTACACGGAGGGTACATCTTTAGAGAACTGGCTGCCCATGTAAGAACTGTTAACACATCAAGTAGCTCAAAAATCACTGAGGGACTAGGCAGACCCATGTATTTCCTCATCGGATTTCCAAGGTGGGGAAGTTAAGTTATTCATTCTAAGGAATTGTAAACTCAGAGGGCCTAATTCACAAAATGCACTTTGTAGAAAGTTTAGTAGTATCACAAAACATACTAGAAGGTGATATTCATAAACAGCACTTTAGTAGTAGCTTTCTTTACCACATACTGTACTTTTGTGGTAACTTACACTTTTGAGTAACTTTGCTACTTTTCAGTATTCACGTAATGTACTTTAGTAGTAACTGACACTTTTGAGTACGTTCACTACTTTTCAGCATTCACAAACTGCACTGCTGTAGTAACTTACACTTTTGAGTAAATGTACTACTTTTGGGTACTCACAAACTGCACTTTTGTAGTAACTTACTGTTAGACCTGTCTTTTTACTTCTGTCCTCCTGTTTTTGACTGTGTGCTGAACTTTATCCTAGATGGTTTTAGGACTCTTGGCTCTTTACTACTGCTGACCAGTGCTAAAGTGCATGTGGTTTGTGTCTAAAATGCAATGGCATTTCGTTTCTCCATGATTGCTATATTTGATTTATTAATAAGTCCCTAGTACAGTGCAATACATGTCCCCAGTGCATGTAAATCTAATGCTACTAGTAGGCCTGCAGCACTGATTGTGCCACCCCAATGAGTAGTTCTTCAACCCAGTCTCAGGCCTGCCACTGCAGAGTCTGTGTGTACAGTTTTAAACTGAAATGTCAACTTAGCAAGTTCACCTACTTGCCAGGCCCAAACCTTCCCTTTAAGTACATGTAAGGCACCCCTAATGTAGGCCCAAGGTAGCCCCATGGGCAATGTGCAGTGTATTGAAAAGGTAGAGCATGTGCTTTTAAGGTTTACATGTCCTGGAATTGAAAAACTGCTACATTCGTTTTTTTGCTACAGCAGGGCCTATCTCTCCCATAGGTCAGCATTGGTGCTGCCTAAGTTTAACTTCCAATTAGGAGCAGATAGAAAATTGGAGTCTGGTGTTTCTGGACTAACAATTTAAAAACACTCTTTTAGCGAAGTTAGTTTTTAAACTGCAGATCTGAAAATCTGAAAATACCACTTTTAGAAAGGTCGAAACTGGAATGGCGTGGCGAACAAAAGAACAATGGATTTAACCCAGATCTGTGACTGGGGGGTTGGGTGGGGGGGCCATCACAAGGCTGATGGGTCTTACTGAGCAAGAGTGGTGGGAGGAGTTGACACTTGCACCTTAATAGGACTGTACCTGTCCTGACACACAAAGAGCTATATACACCCCCGTAGTGTGTGTGGAGCAAGGGCCAGGAAGGGCACTGCACAGATATTTTTCATAAGTCTCCCTACTTCAAAGGCTAAAATGGGTATAAGTACTGGACCTCTAACACCATATACTCAGAACACTTCTGGACTGTGGACATTCTGCCAGGAAGAGGAGCTGTTGTGCTGCCAGGAGGGATTGCCACTTCACTGCTTGCTTTGCTGTGTTGGCTTGCTGTTTGCTGCTTTTTGCCTTAGAGTGAGAGGACTAAGCTTTGCTCTCTGCATCCTGTTTTCTAAACTTTTCCAACGGCTTGACTGAGTTTGCCTCTTGTTGCTGAGGTCTCAGGGACATCAAAAACTTAATTCCACCTTCTTGCTACCAGCACCTGGGCTCCTCTATTGTGAGTCCCGACCTGAAAAGGGGTGCTAAATTCAGTCCTGGCCCCCTGGAGGTGAACTTAGTGCTGCAACTAAGAAACCAATGCATCGACTCCAAAGCGTCAATTTGGAGCTGGCGCATCCCTGCAAAATCATCATATTGCCACTGCCTGTACCGAAGCTGTGGACACTGCTGACCGAGCATGTGATGAAACAACCTCGACTTTCAACGCAGTCTCGGACACCACGGCACCGATGCCTGTGGTGCCCTGTCCCAACTCTGACGCATCCTCAGCTGTGTGTGGCCTTCAACCAACACATCGCCTTCAGTCCAGCGGTTCGACTTTGACGCCGATGAATCGACCCTCTGTGCTCTTGACATTGATGCATCCTCAACAATGCATCACCATCAGTAACCGAGGTCTCGCACCAGGAACCAACGCATCACCTCCTATGCGGAACGCATCGTTCCAGAGTGGAAAAGCGTCAACGACCTTGCACCGCCTTAAAGAATCGAAGCCTCACCTGCATCCATGACGCTTCACCTGGTCTATGCAATGCATCGTCTTTGGTTTCCGATGCATACATGATACTGTAATGGTGTCTACATGACTTCTGTATCTAGCCCGCGCTTCATCGCAATCTGACTGAACTTTTGGATGTGTCCTGGTAAAGTGTGACCAGATAGCCCCAGCTGGAGCTATAGTCTTCTAGCACTGCATTTAGATTTAACCTGTAAAATGCTTATCATCAGGGCTTTAAGTGGGATGAAAAAACTAGAGGGTCTCATAAAGGGGCGTGGTCAATGTAATTAAGAGCTTGGCTTAAAACACAAGCTAAAAATCTGTGTTTAGCACGGTGTGCCACCCTACATGTATTTTGCTGTTTCTGTCAGTGCATCCAGATATAAGATACAACAAGTAACATTATACCTACAACAAGTCAGGACTATTGGCTTTGTCAATGGTTTTTAGTTGCATAAGATAAGCCCTGGTGACACCAGACGACGTTGCTGCTCCTGCGTTTCAAAAAGAGAAGGGAAATCCAGAGAGAAAATGACTCTCTTTAAAGGATTTCGCTTCCCCTACAACGCTCATCCGGCATAACGTAATGCCGTAACTTCTCTACTACAAAGAAGTGAGCAGTGTGAGAAGCGCACATCGAAGTGCCTGCTGTCACTGCAGTCAGGAAAAAACCAGACCGCCTGAGCTAAGGCTCAAAACAGAGCCGATAGAGACCCGTTTCGAGGCCTCCTTTAAAAAAACTGCCGGTGCTCAGCACCGGTGAGACCCGGCCCACTTAAAACCCTGCTTATCATGAATTGCGTATGTTGGATTTTTGTTGTTATGGTCTTCCTTTTTTACTCAGATAAATATTGGCTATTTTTTTAAACTGGTGAGGAGTACTTTGTGGTGTTTTCACTGTGTTACTGTGTGTGTGTGTTTGTGTGTGTGCACAAATACTTTACATATTGCCTCTTTAGTTTAGCTTAACTGCTCTGTGCCAAGCTACCAGGTGGTGAGCACAGGTAAACTTTTAATGTGTACTACATTTACCCTAACTAGAGAGTAGGTTCCTACTTGGAAAGGGTGCCTACCTCTGCCAACTAGAGACCCCAGTTCTTACACTTATACTTTGCAGTAATTCCTATCTCCATTATTTTCTATAGGAAGGTGCTGCAGTACCAGCAGTTGGCCATGTGTAGTGCTGGACATAAGTGTAAATTACTACAAAAGTGTAAGTTACTACAAAAGTGCAGTTTGTGAATACCAAGAAGTAGTAAACCTACTGAGAAGTGTAATCTTGCTCAAAAGAGTAAGTTACAGTTGTAAATCAGGCAGAAGCCACCAAAGAAAATGTTAGGGCTTAATTTTTTTGTACGCAATGCTTAAACCAGATGCCGTTCCTTTTTTCAAGGGTTTTGTTTGCCTATTAATACAGAAAGGTACATTTAGTATTTCTATTACAACATACCCCTAAAATGCCATTTATTCGGTTAGTGGTAGGGAGATAGTCATGGTTAATATTTGGTACCACAACCCTTGCTACTGCTAGTCTCAGTGGTCACGCTGTCAGCGACAAGAACAGAAAGTCAACAGTGTCCACTCATTGACCACATCATGGCCCTTGGTAGCAAACAGGAGTATGTTGAAGACTGAGGGTGAGATAGGAAGCACTCAGGTGACGTCATCGGGTGGATGCCAAAGTGTACACGATGTCACTTCTGTTACCCCATGCGTACTGGAGAATCTACTTTCATGCATTAAGTGCCGCCACAAAGCCATCAGGTACCCAAACAATGCTATCCACCAAGGACAGCTTTAGATAGTCTCTGTAATGAAAATCAATTAAGTCTCTTCCTACACAAGGCAACAGAACACAGGGTACTCTGATAGCGCCAACCTACACGCTGTAGTGAAGCAATAGCCACACGGATGTTTGAGCCTACAAATGGCTGTTTGCAAGGACACCCCACACATAACCAACAGCACAGACAGGATTCCCTCTTCCAGATGTTCACAATAATTGTTTATTTCAAGCAAAGTCTGGATGTGGGAGCTGACTGCCACCCAGAGGAGCCACACTGTAATAGGTACAAAGTCATCAAAATGAGGCAAGAGCTTAAGAAAATGTGTGCAAGCCAGAGGCTGACATGCACACACCCTATATAAACAAGAGAGACACAGAATCACAGTACCTGAGCCTGCTAGCAAACTATGCCAACCACCTACTGGGACACGTAGATGCAAGCACTCAGGGACATTATATGGTGCAGAATGATGCATAAGAAATACATGGGCATATTATCAAGGCAGGCGAAATGAAATTATCGCCGCTTTTGCGGACTTTTTTGGCCGCCAAGCGGCGATAATTCTATCGCCCTATTAGCAAGCTGTCGCTAACATCAGTTAGCGACAACTTTTAGGTGATAGCGAGCGGTTTGGGGCCTGCTTTACATGTCAGCGATATTTATCGCTAATGGCATGCAAAGTGGGTGTACCCAACCAGTTAGCGACTGAAAGCAGTCGCTAACGTCGCTATCGCCTATTAGCAAGGCAGGCGTAGCGATAACAAAATTCACACTAAGCGTGAATATCGCTGAAAACTAACGCCTGCTCAGACCAGTTCTTAGCCTGTATATCCAATGGGAGGTGGATATTCAGGTTAAGACCCTATTAGCGATGATGCGTGAATATCGCTGGTTTTCTAGCGATATTCACGCATTTCGCCGGTTATTTTATCGCATTGGAGATAAACGTTGCTAATAGCACGTTATCTCTGCGATAAAATCCGGCGATGCTTGGCGATAAAAAAATGTCGCTAAGCTTCTTTAGCGATAAACATCGCTAGTTGTTGGTAATATGCCCCACAGTCCAGCTGAACAAATGATCACAGAAAGGAAACCTAGCTACAGGTAAACTAATGACCAATCACAGGTTATAAACTGAACGAGGGCAGCAAAAACAGACCAGGTGTTGGGTCTTCTAGGCAGGCTCTCTGGTAGCTTAGCGCGGGGACACGCCGTGATGGCGTTACTGTGCGCTCTATAAGCTCTTTATTATTATTATTATTATTATTATTATTATAACAGAGAGACCAGGTGCTTGTGGAAAACAGACCCACTTCTTCAGACCCTTGGGCAGATATAAGGCACCAAGAGGAACTTTCTCAAATAATTATTGACTCCGCAGTGTATTGTTTAGTCTGGGTAGTGCCACGGTGCTGGGGCAGTTTTTAGCGTGGAGGTGCTGGCCAGTGGCATCTGCTCAGTAAAATGTATGGGGTTTAAAAAAATCATAATGTTACTGAAAGCCGGAGTGAAACAATTGAGCGTAATGCCTTCTACCCAAGACCTTTTGTAAACAGAACAGGACTCATGGTTCATTTATAAGAACATATTTCACAATGTATGAGTAAAGTTTGAGTTGACCATTCATAGAGAGCACAAGCTAATCAAACTGGGAGGTTGGCAATAAAATACCAACAGAAACAACCAAAGCCCTGGAATTCAGCCAAGAAAATGCTTGAATAAAAGGTGAACTTGTGTTCCACAAAAGCAGGATCAGAATTCTTAGTGAGATTCTGAAAAGCAGACCACCAGGTAAGCCTTAATATTAGCAAGAACAGAGGGGCATATTACCAAGGGCAAGTATCGCCGCTTTCTCGGCGAATTGTGCCGAGAAAGCGGCGATACTGCTAGAGCCCTATTAACACGTGCATTTTACAGCCTGCCCCAAGCCCACTTTGCATGTCGGCGATAAACATCGCTAATGACATGCAAAGTGGGCGTTCCCACGTCCAACTACATGAAAAATGTGGTTGGAGGTGGCAACACCCTATTACCAAGGAAGGCGATGGGAGGAAAAGACCTGCGATAAACTCATTTATCGCAGGTCTCCCTATGACCAGGCGTTAGGCATTGATTACATGGGGGTGTGGATCATAAAGCTGAATCCACCCCCCCATATTATCAAGGCCCACATTAGCGCGTGAAAACAACGTTTGTTTTCATGCGCTAATGTGCCATATCGCCGACTATCGCCGGATTTCTATTCGCCTGCCTGATGCGCATTGATAATTGCGCGCTAACAAGGCGATGAAATCCGGCGATAGCCGGCGATACGGGAATGTGCGTTGTGCATTTTCCAACGCACTCCTCGGTAATAAACCCCAGAATTCTGAGAGGCCACACAATTTGCTACCCTCTCAGAACGAGGGCCTCTGGGTGAGTAAACAGCAAAAAAGAATACATTATTTAGCATAACAAATATAAAGATTGTCTTGGGTGGATGCGACGATCTCACAGCAACATGGTTACTTCTGCATAACTCCCTTAGAAAGTGTCACTTGTCAGCACAGGACTCGTGGTGAAAGCAGGGGACTGGCTCATCCTTGGTTCTCTGGTGGGACACAACCTCACAAGCCTTAGGGTTGAACATTCTTCCACATACCTTTGGGATGCCTGTGTCACCAGATCATCATAAGCCTCAGGGTGCACCTGGCCTCAAAGACAGGCTCATGCTTGGCACTCTTTGATCACACTACCACAAACTTTTGTGTGCAGTCACCACTGGTGTATTCTCACTCTTTGATGCACATGTGACTTCTATAAGCCAATAATTTTGCAGGTTTCTCCTTAAGCTCACTTTTATGAGTGTGCCTTCACATCATCAATATGTAACCACCACCATTCAGGTGGGACTCGTATCACATACAAAAATAATTTGTATGCAGCAAATAT
The DNA here is from genome assembly GCF_964261635.1 of Lissotriton helveticus. NCBI lineage: Eukaryota > Metazoa > Chordata > Amphibia > Caudata > Salamandridae > Lissotriton > Lissotriton helveticus. The sequence continues at coordinate 323,667,633 of NC_136057.1, forward strand.
GTAATGTTGGTAGGTTGGCAAGACTGCTGTTTGTGAATGTATGGACCTTTCGTGTTCATATTTTTAATGCTGTTGATATGTACAAAATAGTATGGTTGTTTTTATTACTTCTCTAGCGTGTGCAGGGAACCCCCCTTGATAGCTAGGAGGTCCATGTAATTGGAAAAGAAATAGCATAACTTAGAAAAACCCTATCCGAATATTTACCTGTTTTATTAAGATGACAAACTACCCAAAATGGCAAAATTGAATGGCCCTTTTATGGTAATTTGGCATGTTTATGTTCTTAGTGCAGATATTCCACATACATCAAAGAGGAAAAATGAATATCACTAACATAAGTATTCTGCAATAACATCCCAAATTACTTTATAATATATCATATCAAAGATTAGCATAATATGACACACACTAAAAGTACGGAAGGACAAAGATCAGAAAGTTAAAAGAAACACAGTGTCTAAGGCATTGTTAATCACATTCTTTAGCAATAATACCTGCCTATGATTTCATAAATGGTACCCATTCATGGACCTGCAGTTATATCAGTTAGAAATGGAGAAAATATATAGTCCCCAAAAATAAAATATGAGTTATTTTTGCCTTGTTTACGTCACTGCAAGCAAAACCCATATATTTTATAATTTGTTTTTATTTACATTATGCTTAAGCATTTGAAGGCAAGACACCACATTTTTACTTTAAAAAATAGACATATATTTTGGAATATTTTTAAACTTTAAAAAAAGGTATGCTGTAAATATGTTTACATCTATGAGTGTCACCAAACCTTTAACATACATAAGGCTTTTCAGACATGGCTATATGACGTATATTCAGCTGTTTAATCCCTTAACTACTGCCTCCCCCCACAGATTCCCCTGGAGGAAACCAAGAATATTGCCAAAATATAGCTACATTTTGAGTTTTGGAGGAAAAATAGGAAAAAAGTGCTTCCTAAAAAAGTGTCTGCTTTTCCCGAAAAAATGGCATCAACAAAAGGTTTGCATCTTTCCAGCTTTCAGGCGCACACAGAGCTGAATAAAAAAAAACAAATTTTTTAACAGTGTTGCCATTTTTCAAAGAGGTAGCCAATTGTTCCTCTTTTTGTGTGCTTTCAACCTACTACCAGTTTGTGGTGCAAACCAGTGTGAAACTAATGGATGATCCAGGAAAGCTATAGATTTCTAAAGAGTAGACAATATTCTGAATTCAGCAAGGGGTCTCATGGATACAGTGCATTTTTCCACTGAAACTGACCCTTTTTTGCAATGTGGGTAGCTGTGGTTTCTGGGCTCTAGTTCAGACAGGACCTAAGGAAACCTTGCAAACCTGTCCATTTTTTAAAAACAAGACACCTAGGGGAATCCAGGGTGTAGTGCCTTGCATGGTTTTTCTAAGGTTTTGCCCTTGCAAACCTCAAACGTTGACTAAAAGCAGACATTTTCCTCACATTACTGTGAGGATAACATGGAATTTGTGGGAGCTACACATTTCCTACCACCAAGCACTCCTCCAAGTCTCCTGATAACATTAGTACCTTACTTGGGTGGGTAGGGCTAGTGCCTGCGACAGGAAAGGGCCCAAAACACAACATGGACACCACATTTTTCCACTGAAAACTGGCCCAATTTTCCAATGTGGGCAACTTCGGATCTTTGGCCCTAAGTGATCCCGCACCTAAGGAAACGTAGCAAACCTGAACATTTTTTAAAACTAGACAGCTAGGGAAATCCAGGGTGAGGTGACTTGGGTGGCTCTCCTGAAGGTTTGTTACCCGGAATCCATTGCATAATCAAAGCTAGAAAAAAAACATAGTTTTCTCATATGTCTGTGATTTAAGGTTCTGAAATCTGTGTGGACCCACACACTTCTTACTACCTAGCATTTCTCCAAGTCTACCAATAAAAATTATTTTGCATTCTTTGGGTAGGCCTAGTACCCCACTTGTGTGGTAGGGCGAAGAGACTACTACACAAAAGGCCCTAAAGGGTTACATTGTGAGATCAGCGATAGGAGTAACTGCTGTATTTAGGGCCATGCTGGGGCTCTAACCATGGAAACCTAACCAACCACAGACATTTATGAAAAGTAGACATGCAGGGAATTCCATAATGGTGTGTCTTAGCTACAATCCCTGCAAACCTCAAACTTTGGCTAAAATCATGCATTTTCTGACATTCCTGTGATGAAACCTTCAGAATCAGAAGGAATTCACAAAATTCCTAGCACCCAGCATTCACCCCCTTGTCCCCATAAAAACGCGACCCCACTTGTGTGGCTGGGCCTAGTGCCCACAACAGGAAAGGTTCAAATCAAGGTCAATGGGCGTTTCCACTGTGGGATTTCCATTGACCCTGTTTTGATGCATTCCTTTCGTGGTCACTAGGCTCACAAGTGGGGCAGTGTTTTAATCGGGACCAGTAGGGGAACAAAGGGTGGTAGGAAGTTTGTGGATTCCTCCAGATTTTCCAGCACAGAAATGCAAGGAACATTCGTGATTTTAGGCAATGTTTGAGGTTTGCAGGGCATTGTGAGTAAGAAAACGTCATGGGATCCACGTGAAGAACACCACCCCAGACTCACCCCGGAGTGGATCTCTGTGTATTCTGGAAATATAAATCACATAAATTAAAGCAAAATACATGATTTTAGCAAAGTTTGAGGTATGCAGAGCATTATGGATAAGAAAACATCATGAGAACCACGTAAGGCATACCACCTTTGATGTCTAGTTTTCCAAAAATGTCTGAGTCTGGTAGTTTTCTCCAGGTGGTGGCTCCCCGAAGCCCAAAAGTGCAGGCAATCACCATGGCAAGAAGCAAGATATTGGAACTTAGCCCCGCTCTCCTGGCCTATATGTTAAAAAACACCCAAAATAATCAAATGTCCTCTCGCTTGCATGTGGGATGGGATGTTATAGTCCACAGGAAAGCAGAAAGACTGTTGTGGCTTTTAGAGGCAGGGACGGGTCTGATGTCCGGATGGGCCAACCCCCTCAATTATTTTATATAAAAAAAAGTCCTGTCATTTAGTGGTTTTCTGGCCCAGGGGCAAACTGGGGGTAAACTCCCTCTCTGCTCTCCAGGGAGGCAAAAGTACTGGTTTGTCTCCAAGTAGGGATTATAGTCTAATGTCAGAGTGTGACGCTTGGGTCCCTTTCTTTTGGTCCACATGCAAAATCACTGGTGATCAGTGGGCTTTCTACCCTCAGGGGACAGATTGGGGGCAACCTCCCAATTTTGGGACAAGCCTCTGATCTGCCTCCGGGCTAGGGGGCAGAATCACACTATTGCCCCATCTGGGGCAGGGGTATGGCTCGATACCAGGGTAGGGGCCGCCCCTTCCTTTTGTTTGTGTTGGTGTCATTTTGAATTCCTAAGTGTTTAGTGGGCTTTCTGCCCCTAACAGGGGCAAACTGGGGAAAATCCTCTGTCTACTCCAGGGGAGCCATGGGGCGGGGGCCTAGGAAGACTGGTTTGTCCCTTTTCGGGGGCGGGGGTTGTGGGCAATGCCAGAGTGCAATGCCTGTGCCCCTTTCTTTTGCCCGAAATGCAAAATGCCTGGTGCTTAGGGGGCTTTTTAAACCCACACAGAGCAGATTGGGGGCAACCTCCCCAACTGGGAGAAACTTTCTATCTTCCCCCAAGGTGAGGGTCTGGGGGGGCAGAAAGACACTATTGCCCCTTCTGGGTTGATGGTATGGCTCGATGCCAGGGTCAGCCGCCCCCTCTTTTTGTTTGATTGGCACCATTTTGAATTCCCTGGTGTCTAGTGGGCTTTGTGCTTCTTGTAGAGGTGAATTTGGGGGCAAACGACCTATCACCCCTGTGGAGAGCAGGAAGACTGGCCTGTTTCTTTAGAGGTGTGGGAATGTCAGAGCCCAAGTACCAAGCCCGTTTCTTTTGCCCAAAATGCAAAATAACTGACGTCTAGTGAGATTTCTAACCCATGGGGAGGCATATTTGGGGCAACCTCCCCATTTAGGAAAAACGTTCTGTCTGCCCCGAAGGGGTGGGGAGGGAGGCACAGAAAGACTGTCAACATATTTCTTTGTAGTGAGGGCATGCCCCCACCCCTATATTTGTTTTATAATAATCCCTAGTGTCTAGTGGGCTTTCTGCCTCAATCAGGGCTAATTACCCCCACCTGTCCCACAGAAGGGGCATAAAGACTGAATTTTGTATGGGGTGGTGGAAACACTAGCCCTTTCTCTCCTGAGGCGAACATCGTGCAGGGATTCACTGGGCAGAGATATCACTGGCTAGTGGCTGAACGTCTGCATGTGCAACTCAGCGACCAGAGTTCTAACCCACCCTTCCATTGAGTGACTGACCCTGGGCTAACCACTTTATCTCTGGGCACCCAGACCACATGTCCACTGACGGCCACCTTTTCAGTAGGGGTTGACAGTTGGCACATTTGAAGTCTACTTTGCCACATGACCAAATTATGTGAGGCTTGACACATTATCTTATCTCACTGTGCATTAGTACCATTTTCTGCAAAAAAATGGACTGCATACAGTTAGAGTGTTCGCAATATTAAAAAAAATATATATGTATTCATTGATCGGTTGTATACTTTTATAGATTCAGGCAGACCAGACTTGGAGCAAATGTTGAACATTAGAATCAAACACATTTTATATTGTTTATTTCGAGTAAGGGAATACAGTAGGGTTAATGACTATACTGCCATTTTGTATAGACGCAACTGATTTCTCATTCGTTAGAGAGGAGGCAATGCAACAGGTTTCAATATGTGTTTACGGTCCAAAACTCGAGATGTCTTTATAATAGAAAAGGGCTAAACATTTTTGTTCACCTGGGCACTCTCCTATTCGGTTGCTGGAGCAACAAAAAAGAGAAGTGGTCATTATGGCTGTGAGTTTTATTCTTGTATGAAGTGGGTCCAATGGATGGCCAGGCACATTTAGTTTTACACAAGTGTTCTTGTAATATTAACATTTTTACTACAAAGGGAAGCATCAATAGAAGGTCAAAACAAACTTCATCCTCTGTGGGTGTGCGGGAAACTCCCATTTAATGATTCTAGTTAAGCAATATATTTTTATAGGCACTTATTTTTTTTTAAATGCCTAGCTAGGGAATGGAAGGTGAGTAAAGCTCCTGCACAAGAAGTGAGTTTTTTGACTACATACAATTGTGGTTCCTAACAGGTTGCTGACTTTTCCACAGGTATTTAGAGATGGACCCTACATGCCTATTACAGATCAATGAAAGAAGGATCATATTTATAATATTGATACAGGGCTCTATGTTGTCATCAGAAAGGTGGGTCTTATGTGGCTTTCCCACAAAATGACCGAGAGGAACCCCACTTACTGAAGCATCAGGGTTGTGCTTCCCTGTTTTGTCTTTTCTGGGATTTCTCTGCACGTCTTCCCGGCTACTTCCCCATCTGGGGTCATTCGTTTTCGAGCTGGAGGATTCCACCGTTCCGTCATCCTGGAAGAAAACAAAACAAAGACTCAGGAGATGGCGATAAAGCACGTACCACCCGATGGAGAGCTAGGGCAAATCCAACATATCTAGCATGTTTTATCTCGCTCTTGTGTGATATGTCTGGATCAATAATAGAAAACAGAAAGCTAACAGAGACCTAAACACTGGTCAGATGGTAAGCTGTGCAAAGCACAGGACTTTAGTTCATATGTTTTAAGTCATGCCTTTAATCACACAGGACACATCCCTTGTAGTGGATTTCCCTTTACTCTGCTAGGGTCATGCTCCCTTCAGAGACTGCTTGACATCATAACCAACAAAGGCCTACTGAAGTGTGCATAACCTGGCAGCCATCACGCTTACAGTTATAAAATTGCAAATATTACTAAATTATGGTTGGCAAAACAATGAACAGCCCCTCTCAAAAGACCAAACTAGGATTATCACAGTAACAATTGTCTATCCAAAGGTTTCTCAGAGGGGGTGACCAACATGAAAACACTTGCATTGCAATCTCTAAGATTTCTTGTAATAAAATACCTGTCAACAGCCTGTAACACACTGCGATAGCAACCTACTACTGTTACAGGCCTATTTGCCATAAAAAATGTTTTGGTACACCCGTCAGGGTTGCCCTCTCTCACCCCTCTTATTTGCCTTGGCACTAGAGCCGCTCACGGCGTGGATCCGGCTAGACCTAATGATCCGAGGATTCCGCTGGTCAGTAGACTGGGAAGATCGGGTATCACTTTACGCTGATGATATTCTACTTTATCTTACAAATCCTCTTGCCTTATTGGACATCTTGGCTGTTTTTGGGAGATGCTCCGGTTTGCAAATTAACTGGGCCAAGTCCCATTTGTACCCTTTACGGGGGAATACCGGCCTGGCCCTCCAATTGCCCATTTCCAATTAGTACATAGGGGTTTAAATATTTAGGCATATTCATATCCTTGAATCCTGCACTCCGATAGAACAATAACCTCCTGCCCCGCCGCCATCGTTTGCAGAGAGACATCGCCAGCTGGAGAACTCCCCCATTGTCTCTACTTGGGAGGGCTGCTCTTTTCAAAATGATGTCCCTCCCCCACTTCCTCTATGTCCTACAAAATTCATTGGATGTAGTCCCCCAGACTTACTTCAAAGAAATTGAGCATCTGCAGAGGGAACTACTGTGGACTGGAACGCCGCGCATAGCTCTCAGTAAACTGACCCTGAAATGGTACGACGGAGGCATCGCCCTCCCTGATATCAGGAAATATTATTGGGCCGCCCACCTGGCCGCCATTAACCATCGCACTTATGGAACACCTGATGACCCAGGGTATCAAATGGACAGATGGCTACTCCCGGGTGGGAACTATAATAAAGCACAATACTCCAAACCTGCTCAACTGGCCCCACCGGACTCTCCATAATTGTCTGGCACTCCACCACTAGATCTCTGGGATGGGAGGGTAAATTGATATTGGCCACCCCCTTATGGGAATCAGAGAAGCTGGGACACTTGTGGCAGACAAAGGGATTCGACAAGTGGCATTTAATAGGCATCTCCCGCGTCCAGGACATGTGGAAAAAAGGCAACATAAAAACATTTGCTTCCCTGCAAGAACAACACGACCTGGCCGACTCAGAACACTTCCGTTACAGACAAATACGACATGCCCTGCGTTCAGCCTTCCCCACTGGCTCACCTCCTCCCGAGTCCTCCCCACTGAAGAGTAGGATACTGGATGGCCAACTCTCTGCGAAGTCCATCTCCTTGATTTACAATAAACTAATACATAACATGGAAGACCCTCTCACTCAGCTCCGGCAAAAATGGGTAGCGGATGGTATTGAACTAGATGACGAGGACTGGCAGGAAGCTGTATCATCAACCAGAGTTGTGGCTATCCCTGCGCTACTGCGACTAGTCCAGCTTAAAATTCTACATAGAATATACATGACAGGGCCTAGATTGGTGTTGATGGGAAGGGCACTAACGGGGGACTGTCGTAGGCGGTGTAGCCAACTGGGCATGTTCCTACATATCATCTAGGAATGCTCGCACATTCAGTCTTATTGGAGGGAGATTCATGAAGTGGTGGGGGTGGTCTTGGGGATCCGTCTGCTCCCAGAGGCGCGAATAAGTTTGATCAACATATGGTTGCACACTGATCTGAATGCACACCAAACACAATGGACCACACTAGGTTTTCTGGTAGATAAAAGGAATATAGGCCAGGCTTGGTGGGCGGCTGCTCCTCCTACGCTGAAAGACTGGAAGACCAACATGGACTGGTGCATGTTCTGTGAAAAGATTGTCTATGTGGCTCGAGGCTGCCCTGGGAAATGGTCCCGAGTTTGGGGACCCTGAAATCGTTACAGAGGTGACAAATGTACCCCACCATTGCAAATAGCCCGTGCTTGACCAAATTTGTATACATTTTTGTAATGTACCTTTCTTAATGTCTGAAGTCGATAATTGTTAATAAAAAAGATTCCATTTTAAAAAATAAACGTTTTCGTAATATATAAGCCAGGCCTACTGACTGTGTCATAACTTTTTATAATAATCATACCTTACCTACATCACAGGCATAACTTTTCGAAGTGAGCCAATCAGGCCAATTGCCTATATCATTGACTTCTCACAATAACCAATTCCGGAGTATTGTTTTGAGCATACGTTTTACCACACAGCAACCATCATGCATACATTAATAAAATAACAATTTATCCTTAATTTCCAATTGCCGTTGGCATGTGCTTTTCTCAATAAATATGCCAATTCTTCTGCTTTTATCGTAAAATGTTATAATCAGCAGATCAGGTTGATAGTCTTGATTATTGACTTGCTGCCATGACAACCTCAGTCTTGCTGTACTGATCATGAAAGTGAAAGACAAGTACTCAGTGGAAGCACACAATTTCTGTTCAATCAAATGCTGTACTCAAGACAACCAACATGTGGGCAGAGCGTAAGCCCTTCTCTTATTAGTACTTCTGAAAGCTCTTTTTCAGTGATCATATAAGGTCAAGCCAGCTCAAAAAAAGCAAGACAGAATTGGGTGCAGAATAACCTTGCACAATTAACCCACAATCACATTTTGAGAAGGAAAGAGAAGGAAGAAAGAGAAGTTGGACACATTGAGCTGAGGACATCCATTCCAAAGCATCTCTGAAGAATACTACCTGGATATAACATCAAATGGAACTGAGCATAAATGTAAGACCCACAGAAAATCTCAGACATAGGCATAAAATGTTTTGCACTGGTAAATGGGATCAACATTATAGAAGAATATCTGCTCCCAGTGAGGAGACCAACACACAGGTGGGTCTGCACGAGGATGTTGAGCCCCAAACTTGCAGACAGAGTTAGAAAGCGGGAAGGGGCCTGTCAGCAATGCGGCCTAATTCTTGTGTAAAATGAGCCCCATCCCTCACAAGGAGAAGTGAGGAACTGCTAGCAAGAGGATTCTAAGAGAGAATTAGTGATTTCACAGAGGCACAACACAAACAAAAGATCCATACTCTGCCGAGGAAATAACCACAGCATGCAGGAGGCACAGCAGAACATCTGACACTGTGACACCAGTGCATAGATCTGGAAATCTTTAAAAATGTATATGAAGCAAGAGAATAACACAGAATTGAACTGAAGTCAAATGAATTGAAATAAGTGATAAATGTTCAGGAGGTGTAACAAATTTGATAAATGGAAAGGGTAGGACAAAAAGTGAAGTTGCAAGCTTGGCAGAAGAGTGACAGGGAAACAGAGCAAGATATTGTATGGACCGATCACAGTATTGTCTAGACTCTACGTTGACAATTCTGTGACAGGAGAATACTAGAAAACATAGTTTTTTGTAGTTGTTTTGCATCATAGCATCCATTTCAGAAGATGAGTATAGGCCTCCTCCAGGCTTATGTTCGGTATTTTATAAACACTGAAGTCTTTTTGCCGCTGTTTATGTGCCAGCCATTTAGTATTTTTATCTTCACTGCTGAACTGTGAGCAGGTGATGCTTGTCCCCAGTCACAAAAACTACCACTCTAGGGACCATTTAGGCATCTAAGTGGCTGAATTACATCTCGGCGAACATGTTATTCCATCACAACAGTGACGGATATCCTGTCTTCCAAATATAAATCACATTATATCCTACGGGATTTATATTTCGGCGGATGATATATCCATCACCGTTGCGACAGAGTAACCTGTCCGCTGAGAACTAATCAGGCCCTTGGCCTCTTCTAGGAACACAAAAGAAGGTTTTAGTTGGCTGTCGTCAACATACTTGTATCCAAACTGGCAATTTACGTGTGGCATGGTGGACACATGGCTAGTCTCTATCTAAAGGTGCATGGTGGGCAATAAATAATAGACTGGAAAGAGGCCCGCGTCATGACCAGTTGCTGAGATTATTTCAAGCATTCCATCCATCGCTAATGGTTTTTCCACCTCGTACAGGTGAGGCATATGTAGAAGACATGTATTAAACATACAATATATATAGGACAATATACAATATATACAGGACAATGCACTGGAATATGGTGGTATGGGCAGCAAGATCCTGAGTCTCGAGCTAAACTCAGCCGGAGATGAGAGTGGTTGGTTTCTTTTTGGCAGTCTGGTACCCAGGATGGAAGCTGCTACTGAAAAAGGTCTGTCACCTTTGAGTTTGCACCTGGTGATGGGGTGAGGAGGAGATGTTTTTGTGCGGCTCATGGGTTGTATTTAGAGAAGTATGTTACAATTGTATCTTGCCAGTCTTTGGGCGCTGTGCCTTCGATGCCACTATAACTGTGGCAGAGGCTCTTGAATCCGAGTCTGCCTTTAACTGGGAGTCAGTATATACTTTTGAGGTAATGAGTAAAGATGGCCAGATATCAGTCTCACACCTGAGTTTTGCACCTTCTGGCACCTTCTGATTTACTAGGTATGCCAGTAGCCTCAGGCACAAAATATTCCAACAGTCTAGGCTTGAGTTGGCCAATGCCTCCAACACAAAGGAGGTTTTTTTCTGGTGGGCAAGGAAAGGTTTTTCATAGGCGTTTGGTGGAAGTTTTTTTTTTGCCACTGCTCTCACATGTGTGTTTAAACTGAGGTGAATGTCCCACAACACTCTCAAGTTTTGTACTTTTGCTCTGATGGGTAAATATTTGCAAACGGTTTTGCAGGCACAGGGTATCAACATTTTCGTGTTTTGGGTCCAGAACAATGATTTCTGTTTTTGAATCCTTTACATTGAGACTGTGCTCCCTCATCCATGGCTCTATGGGATAGGTGGGTCTGAGCAACCTGCATGACACAAAATGTACTGTATCAGCTGACAGGGGGTGGCAGGCAGGAGAAAGCACGAGACAGCCAACAGGGAGCCACAGTTTACTGAGACAAGAAAACCAGGCAGTGATGGCAATGGAGAATGGAAGGATTCAAATGTTATAAGAGAGAGAACTTTTTAAAAAGTTAAATGCAAAAACAACAGTTGATAAACAGAATGCAAAACAATGTCATACATTCACCCCGGTACAGAGATCTGGGCCTAATCCATCAGTTTTTTGCTCACCATGCCATTCCAGTTTGAACCCAGCCATATGCAAATCAGACTTGACCATGTGCCCCATAGGAACAGTCCAGCCCGAACTGCCAAGCCAGGTCCTCCCTGGACTGGAAACAAGCATCCAGTTTTGGGCTTTCAGCCCTCATATGCCAGAATAGCTTGATTCCAGTGGCATGGAGAACACGGGACTCACGTCTGAGCATACCTGTCCCACTCGGGGTGACAAATGAAAAAACAACAGTTGAGGGACAGAATGCAGAACAATGTCATACATTAACCCCAGCACAGAGATCTGGGCCTAATCCATCAGTTTTTTGCTCACCATGGCATTCCAGTTTGAACCTAGCCATATGCAAATCAGTCTTGACCCTGTGCCCTATGGGAACTGTCCAGCCCAAACTGCCAAGCCACGTCCTCCCTGGACTGGAAACAACCATCCCAGGACCAGTTTCGGGCTTTCAGACCTCATCAGCCAGGATAGCTTGATTCCAGTGGCATGGAGAGCACGGGACTCACGTTTGAGCATACCCGTCCCACTCGGGGTGACAAATGCAAAAACAAAAACTGGAGTCAAGCTATCCTGGCTGATGATGGCTGATAGCCAGAAACCGATCCTAGGATGCTTGATTCCGGTCCAGGGAAGACATGGCTTGGCAGTTCGGGCTGGACTGTTCCCATGAGGCACAGGGTCAAGACTGATTTGCATATGGCCATATCTGAACTGGGGTGGCGTGGTGAGCAAAATAACAATGGATTAAACGCAGATCTGTGACTGGGGTGAATGTTTTGCCAACGTGCAACATTCCGTCCATCACCTTGTGTGTTTTGCTGTTCTCCCTATGTGGGAAGGGAATGCCCAGACGTGGGTACCATGCTCACTATGCCACTGGAGTCAAGCTATCCTGGCTGATGATGGCTGATAGCCAGAAACCGGACCTAGGATGCTTGATTCTGGTACAGGGAAGACATGGCTTGGCAGTTCAGACTGGACTGTTCCCATGAGGCACAGGGTCAAGACTGATTTACATATGGCCATGTCTGAACTGGGGTGGCATGGTGAGCAAAATAACGATGGATTAAACCCAGATCTGTGACTGGAGTGAACGTTTTGCCAATGTGCAACATTCCGTCCATCACATTGTGTCTTTTGCTGGTCGCCTTATGTGGGAAGGGTATGTTCAGACGTTGGCCCCGTGCTCACTACGCCACTGGAGTCAAGCTATCCTGGCTGATGATGGCTGATAGCCAGAAACCTGTCCTGGGATGCTTGATTCCGATCCAGGGAAGACATGGCTTGGCAGTTCAGGCTGGACTGTTCCAATGAGGCAAAGGGTCAAAACTGATTTGAATATGACCAATGCTGAACTGGGGTGGCGTGGTGAGCAAAATAACGATGGATTAAACCCAGATCTGTAATTGGGGGTGAATGTTTTGCCAAGGTGCAACATTCTGTCCATCGCCTTGTGTGTTTTGCTGTTCGCACTATGTGGGAAGGGTATGCCCAGACGTGGGTCCCGTGCTCACTACGCCACTGGAGTCAAGCTATCCTGGCTGATAGTCAGAAACCGGTCCTAGGATGCTTGATTCCGGTCTAGGGAAGACCTGGCTTGGCAGTTCGGGCTGGACTGTTCCCATGAGGCACAGGGTCGACTGATTTGCATATGGCCATGTCTAAACTGGGGTGGCGTGGTGAGCAAAATAACAATGGATTAAACCCAGATCTGTGACTGGGGGTGAATGTTTTGCCAATGTGCAACATTCCGTCCATCACCTTGTGTGTTTTGCTTTTTAAAAAGTTAATCACCCATTATCTCTCTGATCAAAGAAGGGGGTTTCTCTATGTTTTTGTGAAATAATCCTCATCCAGTAGTTATACTAGTGGCATGCTTCATTATAGGGTTCCACCAAGTATATCTAATGTATCTTGGTGTGCTTGGATGATTAAGTTATAGTGAAACGATTGATTATCAAGGGATCTAATCTTTTACAGTTACCTGCAGGTATCCCTTCTTAGATTGAATTTTTTTTGCTCGTGGGACTCTTTGGTAAGGTTAAAAACAGCAACATTTGATGTAAATGGAGATATTATGAGCTCCCATGTCGGTATCTCGGTCTACATGTTTCAGCCATATCGTAGGTGTCACTTACGTTCAAATGGCTTTCTTCAGGGCCAGTCATTTTTCAAGATCTACTTTTCTTATTTCTTACAGTCGTGATTGCCTCATCACAAGATACTTTCCTGTTAGAGAGTATGTTTTTTAGTTGTATATCGCCCCTTAAAGTCTTAAAATGGGGAGACACTATTGGCACACTTTCGTCAAGGATTCTTGCCCGCGGAGGACCTGTACAGTGCCCTTTAAGCTCTGCATGTTGGAAGGAAGGATGCCTCAGGTTGACCTGAAAGTAACACTGTTACTCAAGGCCTCTTGAGATTTCTCAGTGTACCATAACTGCAGCACATGGAGGATCTCTCTCCCTGACTGGAGAGACATGGAGAGAGAATATGAAAAGATCATCTTCTTTAAAGAGCAGTTGTTCTCAGCAGCAGTAGAAGGCTCCTCTCTTTCCGCAGCAGATCCTCATGGCAGTATTTCAGGACAGTGGAGCCAAGCGCGGTGAGTGTAGGCAAGTGCCCCCTCACACTGCAGTCTTCCTTCTTTTGCTTACATGCCATCCTGGAGCCTATTCCTGACATCTACAGGGAGCAGCCACACTTTCCATCTCCTGCTTATTCATTTCACCACTGTTAGTGCACACAGCATCACAAAATTTAAGAGTTAACAGAGTACCTGACATTTTGGATGGATTCCATCAAAAGATATATACTGTCATACATGACAATGGACCTTTTTTGGAATATGTATAAACTTGGGGGGTCCAACAGCATGGAGTATATGGCACTCTACACACATACTTACTCTTCATGCTCAAGCAGAAGGAGCCTCACCCAGTCACAAAACAGTACATATACCCGAGAGGGCCAATAGGCCCCTTACCATACGAGGGGGCATATTCACAAGGGCATTGCACCACGGTGCGTCGTTTTTTCCGATGCACCGGTAGCGCAATGCCCTGCTCCATATTTACAAGGTGGCGCTAAGCCACTGTGCATAGCTTAGTGCCGCCTTGTAAATATGAACCTCCTCGCCACCGTTTTCTGCGGCAAAGGTGCCTGGAATGGGTGTCGCTGTGGGAGTACCCATGCAACACCCATTGCTTTTTGACACTGTCCCAGATTTACAAGGATCTGTAAATCTGAGGCAGCGCCAGAAACGAATGCCGTTGAAAAGGAGTCGTTGGAGTGGAGCAAGGAGGAGAAATACTTTTATTTCGCATCACTTTTTGCTCCATCTATCTGTGCTGCATTCTGCAGCACACATAGAAGGAGCATTCTGCAGCACACATAGAAAGAGCAAAACACCATTAATGATGATTGTTTTTGTGCGGGAAGGTGTCCCTTCCTGCACAAACACAATCATCCGTGCAATGCAGGCACCTTGCACTATGGATCAAAGGCGTTAAGCCACTTTGCATAGCTTAATGCCGCCTTGTAAATATGGGCTTCCTCGCCACAGTTTTCTGCGGCAAAGGAGCCTGCAATGGGTGTCGCTGTGGGAGTACCATGCAACACCCTTTTCTTTTTTACACAGCCCCTGTAAATCTGAAGCAGCGCCAAAAACGGATGCCGTTGAAAGGGAGGCGTCAAGAGTGGAGCAATGAAGAGGAATACTTTTATTTCACCTCGCTTTTTTCAGGAAGGTGTCCCTTCCTGCACAAACACAATCATCCATGCAATGCAGGCACCCTTGCACCATGGATCAAGGGTGCCTGTCCTGATGCTAGGCAGCTTATTTAGCGCTGGCGCAAAGGAAAACACAGGGGTGCGCCGTATTCTTGTCAATACGGCACATCCCTGCATTTATTTAAATGATAGCTAGCCGGGCTGATGAGGTGTTACCTCGAAACCGGGCCGGTCCTCGGATGCTTGTTTCCGTTCTGGGAAGGACATGGCTTTTGTAGTTCGGACTGGACTGTTCCCATGGGGCACAGGGTCAGCGCTGATTTGCATATCGCCATTGTCTAACCCAGGGTGGTGTGGAGTGGAAAAACGATGTTTTTGGGCCCAGATCTTTGGACTGGGGTGAATGTGTGACATTGATCCACATTCTGTCCATCATTGTTGTGTTTGCAGTTACCGCAATGAAGAGGAATACTTTTATTTCACCTCGCTTTTTTCAGGAAGGTGTCCCTTCCTGCACAAACACAATCATCCATGCAATGCAGGCACCCTTGCACCATGGATCAAGGGTGCCTGTCCTGATGCTAGGCAGCTTTTTTAGCGCTGGCGCAAAGGAAAACACAGGGGTGCGCCGTATTCTTGTCAATACGGCACATCCCTGCATTTATTTAAATGATACAGCGCGTTGCTAAATTGCGTGCAGCGCCACACTGAACCATTTAGTTCTAAATATGCCCCCAAGTCTGGAAAGATATGGCAGATGAGCTATTTCCTCCATTGCTACAGATCTGCAACCAATCACTGAAATCAGGCTTGGTCCCCCGGGATTAGAAAAAAGCCATAGTTACCCCATTCTAATGAAGCCCTCAGTGGACCCCTTGGCCCTCAGTGCCTATAGGCCAATATCCCTCCTGCCCTTCCCAGTAGAAATCCTAGAATGCTTTGTCATCATAAAAACTGTCCAAATATCTGTGAGACCAAAACCTACTGGAGGAGGAACAATTTGGATTCATACCAGGGAATTGAACGGAGTCTGCTCTGCAGCTAGCTAGGAAAAAACTCCTGATGAAGGTGGATAGTGGCCAGTCAGAGGTTCTGATACTTCTAGATTTATCAGCCGCTTTTGATACGGTTAACCACAAAATGCTGCTGATGAGACTGGCTATGATTGAAATCAGGGATATAGCACTAACCTGTCTGTGCACCGATTTGTAAGAGCGCTGTAAGAGCGCTGCCAAGCGGTTTCTCTGCCACCATACTGCTCTGACTTTAAAAACCATCAGCACTCAGCCAAATCTTCTTTAATATTTATAGAACACCAGTAATAAAACTCATCAAATCCCATAATGTAACATCAAATTTGTCAATTATGCCGATGATACACAATTGATCCTGTCTATTGAAAGCAACAGGCGAGATGCTTAAAACGTCTTCCACAACTGCATAAGTGACATTGTTAATTGACTGGACACAAACTCATTGAAATTTAATTTAAGATAAAACTGAGTTCTTGTGCCGCCCAGCGAATAAAATTCCCATGAAGCTCCCCCCTAATGTTTGGCCATTAACAAATGTTGAAGAGTTGAAACACTCAGAAACAGTTTGCAATCTGGGGGTCACCTTTGACAGCAAACTATCCACGGCGTGTCACGTAAAAAAGTTGTAGGCACCTGATTCGCACTACTCTGTGGACTAAGAAAACTCCTGCCTCTGCTATCCCCACATGCAAAACCTCTGATTGTACGCAGCTTAATACTAAGTAGGCTTGATTACTGCAATGCCTTACAGTTAGGAGTTCTGGACTGCCTGGTAAACAGGTTGTACCGATTCCAAAACTGGCTCTAGACAGACCAAGAAGATCGTCTGCATCAACCGCCATGAAGGAACTTCACTGACTAACTTTGAAACAGAGGCTACCCTTCGAGTCCTTGTGCATAATCTTCAAAGCACTTCATGGCAAAGGACCACTAGCTCTCCAAAAATCTTAACACAATATGCTCCGAAGAGATGTCTTCGTTCAGCAACCGCAAATCTAACCAGCACTGAAAAATTTCAAAAGACAAAACAGGGCAGGCGCGCCTTTATGATCAGAGCGGCTCCACTATGAAATAGCATACCTTACGCCCTGAGATCTCAATCTGACCTACCGTATTTTAGGAAAGCTTTGAAGACCTGGCCTTTTCCCCGCTTAATCACCTATCCCTGATCTGGCCCTTGCAATTCCAGTTTGCTATGTTCTGATAGGAGGGTCTTCGCGACAGAATATCTGTATGGTGACAGCGCGCTTTATAAAGGTAATAAATCAATAAATAAATAAATAGGCAGCCTGTTCAACCGCGAGCACAATTTAAAAACTATTGTGCCAGACAGCTATCAATCAGCTGTCATTGGGGCAATCATAAGGACAATAGTCACCCATGATTAAAGGTGATCCATTTTGGGTGAATCCCATCTCCAACAGAGCTGAGTACTGTCCTATCCAGCAAAAATCATGTAGAAGACCGGGCAGAGGAATCAAGTCTCCTGTGCAGGAAAATATAAAACATATTGTAGTAGTAAGAATGTTGAATTGAGGATCATGGCCTTTCAGGGATACTATATGAAACACTTTAAAACCTACACTGAGCATCAGATGATGCCACGGTTTTCACAACCACCAACCTGTGGCTTCTAAGCATTCACTAGAAGCACTAAAGAGGGATCATGAGGCCCTTAGCAATGGGCTAATAACCATGGTGACATTGTGTTTTTATTGTATTAATACGATTCATGCACAACTGTCTGTACGGCCTGCACATCAGCTCTACCACTCACCACAATTTGTGGCATCTTAGAGCAAAGCTGTTTTAAATGGTGAAAAAAGGGGGACTTTAATCTACCTCTAGACCCAGCTCTGGACAGGGACTCACGGTGCGCTTATCGCAGCAACAATTCCCATAAAGCCTTTACTAACCTCTGCTCACATTTCAATTTGCTGGACTCTAGGAGATTACAAAACCCCACAGGTAGGGAGTACCTTTTTTACTCACCACCTCACAATTCCTACACACATATTGATTACCTATTTATCACAATTAATGCCACCGCTAGAATCGTGGAGAAGTCAATAGAGCCCAGGGTGGTATCTGATCACTCCTGTATATCACTCTCTATTTCTAACGTAAAACCGTCCAGTCGTCAATCCATTTGGAGACTGAATGATGAGGTATTAGAAAAAGAACAACATAGGAAACTCATAGAAAATGCAATCCAGAGTTACCTGTTGCACAATAAAAGGAACGACACGTCTGACCTAAACCGCTAGGAGGCTCAGAAAATTACCATTAGGGGTGGAATCATTAAAATCAGATCAGCAGTAAATAAGGAATACAACAAACACAATTGTTTAGCCTGATCATCTAACTGACTCACCTTTCTGCCCCTGCCCGCCCACGCCAGGACACTCATGAGTATTAGTGCGCAATATAAATCTCCGATAAAGTCGCAGGAACACTGGCTGAAGCCATCATTGCAGTTCTACCTAAGAAAGGGAAAGACCCGACACTCTCCAAAAATTACAGACCAATTTCCCTCATTATCATAGATTGTAAGCTTTTTGCAATGATTATGGCTAACCGTCTACAAAAATTCTTGCCCAAACTTATTCACCCTTCACAGGTTGGTTTTTTAAAGAATAGACTATCCAGCGACAATACCAGGATCTTGGCCCATGTTTTAGAAAAGGCAAAACTTACTAAATCACCTACAGTAGCCATCACGCTCGATGCCGAAAAGGCTTTCGACAAAGTTGATTGGACATATTTAGAAGCGGCACTGAATACATTTTGGCTTGGCGAAAATTTCACGCGGATGGCAATGTATCTATATTTCAGCCCCTCGGCTAGGGTCCGTGCAGGAGACTCGATCTCACCATCCTTTCAGTTACAACAAGAGACTAGATAGGGTTGCCCCCTTTCTCCCTCACTATTTTTACTTGCCATTGAACCGTTCTTAGATCACATTATGAACAATGACCGTATCTCAGGGGTCCACTTTAACGACTATACGGTCAAAATTACCGCTTACGCCGATGACATTTTAGTGGTTTCTGAAGAGGCTGATAAGGCTATTTCTGCTCTCATGTCCTCAATTGAAAGCTTCTCTAGTGTATCTGGGTATAAGCTAAACAAAGATAAGACTGAAGTAAAACACCTAAATAACCTCGGTAACAAAGAGATTATGGGAGACTCCGGCCTGGCATTGCAACCAAAATGTTTTAAGTACCTGGGCCTTGACTTTGATAAAGACTTGATCTCTACCCTTCACACTAACGAAACTTTAGTCTTCAAAAAGATCTCCACATTACTGGAAGGGTGGTCCCCTAAATATCTTTCATGGTGGGGTAGAGCCGAAACTCTGAAAATGATGGTGACTCCTTTGGTGAATTATCTAGCTAGCATGCTACCGATGATTTATAAACTCTTCAATACATTCGTGTGGCAGGGGAAGAAACCCAGAATATCACTGAATAAGCTACAGCTATCCAAAACAAGCATTTGCAATGCAATAGGTCTCGCAGCATTCAAGTTTGAGTTATTGGCATTGTATATGACAATGTGTTGCATTCATTTTTTTGCAAACTCTGTATTGGCTGGTGGTGTTTGTGCCCGGTGAAAACGTGCACTGACGAATGGTGGTGTTTGTGCCCGGTTAAAGCGTGCACTAACAACTTATGGTGTCTGTGCCTGGTGAAAGTGTGCACTGACGGCTGGTGGTGTGTGCCTGGTGAAAGGGTGCACTGGGGGCTGGAGGTGTTTGTGCCCGGTGAAAGCATGCACTGATGGCTGGTGGGGTTTGTGCCCGGTGAAAGCGTGCACTGATGACTTATGGTGTTTGTGCCTGTTGAAAGTGTGCACTGATTGCCGGTCGTGTGTGTGCCTGATGAAAGCGTGTACTGATGGCTAGTGGTGTGTGTGTGCCTGTTGAAAGTGTGCACTGATGGCTGGTGGTGTGTGTGCATGATGGAAAAGCGTGCACTGACATGTTCAAAAGTAAAGTGCGCCATACTGCAATTGCTACAATAGTTAATTGTAGATGTGTTAACAATTGATGCGTGCACTGATGGCTGGTGGTGTGTGTGCCTGTAGAAAATGTGCAAATATATATTCCACGTGAAATATGCATATCCTATAAGGTACTAGCTCTGCACAAGGATTCCTAGGGGCGAGTAGAAATTGAATTCTAAATTTAAGTAAAGCTAGAGCAATTTATTTTTGATTAAACATAGGTATGCTTGTCCACGAGCATTGCAGGTTAGCCAGGAGCACTTTGCATGCTGGGCCTTGTAGTTTCTATTTACACAGAGTAACCAGAAACTGTAGGCTAGAGTGCTTGCTGTGCGCAACAGGTGTCTTGAAACACCTGACTAGATACAATATAACACGCCGGGAAAGAAGAGACGCAGTGGTGGTTTTCTGGTGTTACTACATCAAAAACACGTGACTCATGATTTCATTATCTTACTGGACCATGAAAACACCTATTGAATAGGAGTACAGTGATCATATGTAGCATGAAAACAGTAAAGGTAGTCTGCGGAGCATACTTCAGCAGGAGCAGGTTATGTTACTCTTGTGATTAAAAGTCTCTTAATCTATGCAGGACTGGCTTTCTTTTGTTTTTAGACAGTCGGCTGACAATAGTGAAATATTTACTAAGATGTATCGAAAAACAAGCATCTTTGGGACATTTCCCACGGTAAAGTGCCTGTGCACAGAAACGCGCCTGTGTCTTTATCCCTTTGGTCTCAGGCACTTAGGAAGCAGCCGGCTTACAACAAAAACACACTTGTCATTTTTGGGCGGGCTGATCTCTCACCTTATCCTTGGTTTTCAGGTACCTCTGGGCAGCCTGCTGCGTGAAGTCCCCCACCGTGAGCCCATCCTTGCAGGGCACCACGATCAGCATCCTCCCGAAGGCGGCTGTCACCTTCATAGCTCCGTCAGGAGGAGAGGAGCCCGGGGATCATTAGGGAGGTCTCGGAGGGACTCTAGAGGGGGCTGGAGGTGACAGTGGAGGGAAAGTGCACCGGGATGAAGAGGCTGAGTACCGTGCGGGGGAGGGGGTGGACGCTACAGGTGAGAATGAGCAGGACACACACATCTGTTGTAATCAGAGTCACTCATACTCACAAGAGGGACTGCACCGAGCGGTTGGTCTGCACATACTACGAGCCTGTTATAATGAATGCAGCTGGCGGCACTAGGCGCTATAGATACATAGACATCTGTTGTAGTGGTAATCAGAGTCACTCATACTCACAAGAGGGACTGCACCGAGCGGTTGGTCTGCAGGGCCTTGGACAGCAGCCGCACCAGGCTGCCCACTACCCCCAGGTTGAGGTTGAGCTGGGTCAGGGAGTGGGACTCGGCCAGGCCCCGGCAGACACGCCCGAAGTCCCGATCGGAGAGGTGGCAGCCCCGCAGCGAGAGCAGGTGCACCGAGTTCTCTCGCAGGCTGTCCACCACTTCCTTCACCTCGGCGCTGGACAGGCTCTCCCCGGAGATCTCGATGGAGCCGGGCAGCATCTTCAGGGGGTCCGGGCTCCTGCGGCGGAGATCCGGGTGCGGCCCGCGGGTCAGAGGCTAGGCTCCTGGGAAGCTAGATCAGTGGGTTATGCACCTGGGGCGGCAACCCGGGGTCAGGGGGTCCAGTTTTACGATGATGCTGGTCCAGTGGGGGAATGCACCCGAGGGGAAATCAAAGCGACATGCAGTTCAAATTCCAATATGAAAGGCTAGTGGGTTAATGCACCTGCCACTGGGAGGTCCAAGTGCAATGTGCAGGTCTTAGCTTTGAGTGCCCTGAGGGGGTTTAAAAGCATCGGTGCAAATCGAGAATGCCAGCTGCAGAAATGGTGCACCATTTGCGGGCCCAGGGCAAGCAGGGTAGTTCGGCAGGTTTGGAGCTTGCAGTAACAGCTCCCAGGCTTCCACTACAGTCAGATTGCACAGCTGTTCACCGCAGAGGTCTGAATGCAACCTGTAAATTAATGCCGGTCCTGGTAAGATAGCCGAGTGGGTTCTGCACCCGATGCGGCCCTCTGTTTGCGAACTACTGGTAGAAAATTCCAATTCAGATAGCTGAGCGGGTTGATGCACGGACTGCGCAGATCTGTGTAATATGCCGGTCCTAGGTTCGAATTCCAGTAAAACAGCTGAATGAGCGCAGGGCCTGCAGTGCACATCTGGGGGTCCCCTGCAGGTCACTGGTGGGAGTGCGTTCCTGGGCACTTACTCTGTCGAGGCGGGTGGGGGTGGTATTGTGGAAGGGGGTGACAAGGGGGTGGGTCCCAGAGGTCAGGGGAGGGCTCTATGCAGCGGCGGAAGGGGGTTGCTGAGGCAACAGGTGGGTGTTGTGCTATTGGGAATGGTGGATGCTGAGGCGGGGGGTGATTTGGGGTGTCAGGGCTGCGGCACTGGGGGGCTAGCGAGGACAGATGAATGGACAGAGGGTGCCCCAGTGGCTGAGTGGTTGCTATGGCAGCGGGTGGGTGCCAGCGGATGGTGGTTTCGGATGCTGGACTGCGGGGGGGGGGGGGGGGAAGGGGGGGGAGAAGCTGTAAGAAGATGCTGGGCTGCGGGGGGGGAGAAGCTGTAAGAGGATACAGGGGGGCCAGGGAAAGGTAATTTCTAGGACAAACGAGGTCCCTTGGGGGCAAGGTGGAAGCCGTGGGGGTGTTATGGTATGGGGAGGGTAAGTGCTGGGGCTCAAGGAAGGGGTGGGGGCTGGGGCAGCAAGGGGTGCTTTGCTGCAGCGGGAGGGGGGCTGCTGCTGGGGCAGCGGGTGCCCCGAAGGCTCCTGGGGGGGTTGATGCCAGGCTCTGCTCGCGCGGTCAGGGTGGCAGCGCCGCCATTAATCAGCGACAGCTTCCCTGGCAGTGATGGGCAACCAGGACGGGGGGGTGAGTGTGCGTGGAGGGGGCTCCCTCCTCTTATGCCGGCCAAGGCGATCCGTCCAGAGAGTGAGCGCTTTTGCGCCCGAGAGCCTATTCTGAGAGAGAACAGGTGCCTTTTAAAGTGCCAATGGACAGCTCCGCTTTTCGTGGGCGCTATACAAATCATTAACAAGCCGAGTATCGGCAACAACGTTGTGATTACATCTCTATTTCAAAAGAAGAAATAATTGTCTCATACAGCTTCCTTACTGAAGGAGTCTTCCAAATGCGTTTGGTGCGCTGGTAATAAAAACATCGGTAAACTGCCCCTGCGAGTGCTGTTCTCATAGCGGCTGAAGGAGTTTTAAAGTAGTTCTTTTTTGCCTGAAAGTGAAACTAGACGTTATCGAAACGAGCCCTAACAAACCTTACGTGGGGCGGGACTTCCGCCTTCGGAAGCCCGCGCACGCGCCCACGGATGGCCAGAGAAGCAGTGCTGGTGACGCGGGGCTCCCATGCCCGAGGGAGAGCCCCGCGGTGGCGGCTGAAGTCCGGAGTGGCGGTAAGTGGGCAGGGGGGGAGGGGCCACTCGGTGCACGTGTGTGTGTGTGTGTGTGTGCGCGCGTGTGTGTATGCGACGGCGGGTTCTCTGTATGTGTGGGTGGATGCGTGCGTGCATGGGCGCTCGTGTGTGTGTGTGTCGCTGTGTATGCGCATGCGTGTGTGGTGTTGGAGCTTCCCAGGAGACAGCAGCTGAGCGTGTTCGCGAGCGCGTGGCCCGCTCAACTCGCCTGCGCGCGGCCAGGTGCTGTCTCCTGGGAAGCCGACCCAGCGACAATAGATCTCTGGCGAGACATCGCTTACGCGCTGTTCAACGCCACGAGACCTAAAAAAAGGCGGTCTGGGTCTCCCTAACTTCAGGAATTATCAAACAGCATTTCTCTGCAAGCAAGGAGCCAATTGGTTGAATGTACACCCAAACTATACACCAATTTGGCTAGATATAGAGAAGTCACTCATCGATAAAATGCCTTTATCTGCCCTCCTCACCATGGATCTCTCCCATCTTCCTCATTCACGATATGTTCTCCTTAACACCAGAAGAGCCCTCCTACGAATAGACCTCCTTCATAAATTAAAAGTAAATAAGTCTAACATAGCCTCTTTATGGCAAAATACCTCTCTGAGAATTGAAGGTAACATGCTCTAATGGGAGCTCTGGTCTCAGAAAGGTATAAACTTAGTAAAAGACCTCCATGCAGGTCCCCACCTGTTACCTTTCTCAATCCTTAAGAGCCAACACAATTTAACCCCCATGGACTTTTACGACTTTCTAAAATTGAAATCTCTCCTCTCTGCACGTTCCATTAAACCCTATGACCCATCGCTAGCATCTCAATTATCACGAATATTGAAAGCGGGCCACACCGTCTCCAGAATATACAAACTCTTATTACCTAACCCTAGGAAGGCACATAAACGTAATGAGGCCCAATGGGAATCCAAACTCAACTCCGACAATATCTCGTTTGAATGGGATAAAATATATAGCACAGCCTTCTCGAATAAAATATCCCCTATTCTGTCTCAGACTAAGTATATGTTACTCAATAGTTCATACTGGACTCTTGAAAAACTTTTTAAACTCCGCCTAAAAGATAATCCGACATGCTGGAATGGTAACTCTGCTGTTGAAGACCTCGCTCATATGCTCTTCACCTGCCCCACCTTACAGCTTTATTGGGATAAAATGTATAATTGTATAGGACACATCCTCAACATTAACCCTCCAAGGGAATTTTCATATATTTTATTAGGCGTCCGACACCTGATGAACCTCTTGCTCACCTTAGCCTGTAAAGTCATATTATGCAAATGGAAGAATGCTAAGGATGTATCCTTTAGAATTTGGCAGGAGTTGCTGTCCTTCTTAAGGGGTGTGGACAACTCGGCACTCCATACCTCTCCATGGCGTAACTCTAACCGGAAATTCTGGAAATCCCATTCTCATTTGACCCTCCGTGATTCCATCCTATCGTGGTAATATATGTAACTTCGTATAACCTCATTGTATTGTACGTAACCACTCTGCTTATTTATATGGTCACTTGTAACATATATATATATTCGTTCACTGCTGTTTTCTCATCATGTGGCCTTCATGTAGACATTGGATGTAATCAATATGCACTTGAGCACGTCAACATGTATGCAATGAATAACTTGTATGTATTATTTGAGTCGGACCCATTACTATTGTCATTTCATTTCCTTTTTTTCGTTCTTATCTCCTTTATTTCATGTATGTATGTGTTTTTTCTTTGTATTAGTGTATTTTTCAATAAAAATGATTTGAATTAAAAAAAAATGGTGAAAAAATAGAGACTCCTGAATGTACAAGGCCTTTACTCCAAGAGGTTATGCATGCAATTGGCTATGGTTGTCTGTATTTAGACAGACTGGGCATACTGAAGAACACTAACCTGCACTGGTGGCACCCTAGTTAGTATGTATTTTGTGTCCATTTTCCTTAGCACGTGTCTTTTGCCTGTAGCTGAAGCTTACCATCATTAGGCAATTTCCATACCGGAGCATACAACCTTGAGTAAATGAATGGATGGGCCTGTCTTCTCTGGCAAACGGCTCAATGAAAAGATTCTGACCCGGTCTTTGCAGGCGATCTAGTACTCTGAAACATTCTGTAAGAACCCGCCATTGCCCATTACAGTTAACGTGTGCCTCTCTAATATGGTGATCATTCCCTGCCTATTTATATTAATTGCAGTTTTATATAGTGCATACTAGACCCATGGGTGTCAGAGTACTTTACAATATTAATTGGAACGTTACAAAAAAGGATACACAAGTATTTCTTGACAGATTCTGTTATATAGAATCAACTTGTAGGGGAGGCAACTTAGTAGTCATTTCAGGATCAGTAAGAGTTTCAAGTCCTTCTTGAATGTTTCGAATGAGGGATCTCTGATGTGTTCAAGTTACATATTCTGGGTGCACTTCCAGAGAAGGATTGAGATAAGTCTTTGTTTCTTTAAACTAGGGGGTGGAGGAGTATGGACTCAGCAGTATGCATAGATCCGCCTCCCCCAGAAAGGGTGCCAGCTCCTTCAGGGTGCCAGAGAGCAAGGCTTTGTGGGTAAAACAGGCCACTTTGAAAATGCTTCTAACTTCTATTGGGAGTGAGTTAGGGGTGATAAGCACCTGAGTTATTTTTTTTTAAACATATCACTGCTGAGACCCGTCTCACTGCAGTATTAAGGTTGGCCTTCATCAGCGCTAGGTTAGTGTTATACATCCCTGTGAGCAGCGCATTACCATTGTTGAATCTGGAGGCTGTACCAACACATGAAGAGAATGAAGGGTTTGATATTTCTGAGCAGGCTGAAGGGTGCTGTGAACTCTTTGTCATGGCATTTAAGTATGCTTCTAGTTTGAGATTCTTGTCATGACTGATCGATCCCTAGAGAATTAGTGTGTTCAATAATTTTGAGTTTGCAGTCTAGTAGTACATTTAGTGGGTCCAACCAGTGTTGACCAGGGTCAAGTTTTGAGGGGAGGGGGGATAAGGAGGAACTCTGTCTCCATCGGGTTTTGGATTCTGGTGCCTGAAGGCCAGGCTTGGATGTCCTTTAGGAACTGGTTTATGATGATACATCTGCGCATCATCTGCATTAATATGAAATGAAATGAGAGGAGTGGTTTAGGACTGTGGTTAGAGGTTCCAGGTGTAGGTTACAAGAGCTGGTGATAGGATGGATCTGCTGGAAGCGTGTTCAATTTCACCGGCTGAGATGGTTTTCCAAGTATGAGGATAAACAGCATATGACTGTTCCATTTATACCCGTTCCCTCGTGTGGTAGATGGCGTGACTATGTTTAATGCCATCGATAGTTGAGGAAGAGGAGTAGGCAAGAATCTCTCTTGTTCAGTAGATGTAGAATGACATCATGATGAGGGGAATAGCTATTTCTATGTGCTCTAAAGCCTAAACCAAGACGGTCTATTAGGTTGCAGTCTTCGATGTATTGTTGCAGTTGAGTTGCAGCATAGCTTTCCAGGATTTTCAAAATTAAGATTAGTAACTGGGCAAAAGCTGTTCAGATGTTGCGGGTCCGCTCTTAGTTGTTTTAGCAGTGGTGTGACCTGTCCCATATTCAGTTTCTAACTTCGCCTTGGGCCAGTGAGGAGTTAGTCAACTGCATCTTACAGAGGGTGAGGAGAGCGCTGATCTATTTTATTATGGTGCAGGGTGTCAGATCAGGAAAGTGCAATGTTGGTCGTGAGTTATTGTTTTAACCTCTTCCGTGGTTATGACGAGACCAGCTCGTCATGAGTCACAGTGGAGCTGTGCTCATGACGAGCTGGTCTCGTCATAACAGCTCCGTGCCGCCCATGCACGATTGATTCCCCGCCTGTGTGGGTGAATTAACCAGTGGGCGGAGTGGTGACGAGACTAGCTCGTCATGAGCTATGTTCATGTTTATGTTATGTATATGTTTATACAGATTTTTGTCATTCTATTACTGTAAAGCGCTCTGCTATCTCCGGGTCTTGACAGTGCTATAGAAAACTTCCTAAATAAATAAATGAGCACAGCTCCACTGTGACTCATGACGAGCTGGTCTCGTCACAAGCACTGCGGCGCCGCGTTCATCCCCACTGCCCCTCCGCACCGTGGGGTAATTACCCCTGCAGGAAAGGGGTTCATGACAACTCTCTCATTAATTTCCATTAAATTGTTCCAGAATGCATTGTTTTAAGGGCATTAAAGTCCATGGTTTTATGCCTTTTCTTTTCAGTGTCAAGTTTGGCCAGATTCATGATTGAGGGGTTTAGTCTCCATCGCTGTCAACTAATCTACGTTTCCTACCCCCTTTATTTAGTTCTTTGATGTACCTTTCATAAGAGTTTTTGGAGGGGGTTCTGTAGTCCATCTTTGGTTTTTAAAAATTATGGGCGATTGCCCATTGGTACAAAATGTAGGCCTCTGGATCGCACCTGTATCAAGAGGGAGGGGAGGGCGACTGCTGCCACCAAGAGCCAGGCTGCGCTGCGCACAGCCAGATAACCTCTACCCAGGGAGCATACCTAGCCTCAAACACAGGGGTAGGGTTAAGGTGTCTGCTCTATTTTTTTCAGAACCTCCCAGTGGCCATTAGGGATCCTTTTTAAGCAATTGGTTGGCTTCTGCATAGCATAAGAGAAGGCGGACCGTGTCTCTGAACAAAGGTTACTTGAGCACCCGAGTGATCTGGGAGTTCACAACCTGAAGCTTTATTATTTGTGTGCCCAGCTCTAGTTCCTGGCAAAGGATCCAAGTAGAAATCTCTCATGAATGACGTAAGGATAATGTCATTGACAATGGGGCTGTTCCGCAACCATGCACGGGGTGTGTCCCAACCCAAGCTGATACATATGGCTCCTTAATATTGGAAAACAGGATTTTAAGACGACCAGGACACTGTTGATGTCCTCGCCGAAGGATCCTTGGCAGATTCACGTCTACGCTAAGATCCTGTCAGTGGCACTTACACCTATGAATGATGTGTACAACTCCGGGAAGCTATACAGAGAGCTCCAGGGTCCCCGCTTTGCAATTTCAAATGCATATTTAATGATCACCCACCTAACATGACATTCTGATACGTGCAAATCTGCTCCAACCTGCTGTTTTAACCCAGCGCTTGTTTACTGGGTCAATTTGCGCAGCTAAAGGGAATGAGACAGCTGGGTAGGTTGATACATCTGGTTATTGGCATGGTGCAGAATTTCCGTGGCTGCCTGGAAGTCAACACTTGCCCTGGGTTGATGTCAATGTGGGTCAACGTGAGGGCCACGGGAACGCACTTCCCTGAAGAAGACAGTCGCGCTTGCCCACTTCTCAGAATCAGCCCAGACGTGGATTACGATATCATCAGAACATGAGTGGGCTTCGTACCCATGAGGAGTACTGCTGGGAGACCATGTGGCCTCATTGTATTGTAATTACATTTATATAGCGCTTACTACCCCTGAAGAGGCGTTGACGCGCTTTTTCGGCGGGTAGCACGCTATTCCAGGACCCAAAGAGGATTAGTGTTGAATTAGTATAGTGAAACATGCAAGTGCATCTTAAGTGGTGGACAGGTCAGTCAGCAACTTGGATTTCGAATTATAGCAGGAGGACAGAGGGGGAAAAAAAAGGTTTGTATTTATATAGCGCTTGTTACCCCCGATGGGGTGCTGAAACACGCCACTCAGGAAGCCCACAAAGGAACAGTGGTGAATTAACATGGTGAAACATGAAAGCAATTTCAGTGGAGACACCAGCCAGCCATTTGGAGTGAGATGGACAGCGGAGTGACAAAAAGGGGAAGAAAGGTTTGCATTCATACAGCACCCGTCACCCCTGATGGATGCCGAAGTGCCTTTCTGGCGTCCAATCACGCCCAATCCTATGCATTTTAAATGACATATTGTGAGTCTTCTACCTGTGTTTGGTACTCTTTTGTAACATGTACACATCACTTTTCTCTTGTAACACACTGTTTGCTACCTCTTATATTTTCTTTGCTTTAGATACCTGCACAAGTGCCACCATTGCCAACGTAACGTTTGTTCTTGTGTTTGAGTGTCTGCCATTCATTGCAGTGTTATCCTTCTACCTGTGTTTGGTACTCTTTTGTAACATGCACACGTCACTTTTCTCTTGTAACACACTGTTTGCTACCTCTTACATTTTGTTTGCTTTAGAAACTTGCTCAAGTGCCACCATTGCCTACGTAACGATTGTTCTTGTGTTTGAGTGTCTGCCATTCATTGCAGTGTTATCCTTCTACCTGTGTTTGGTACTCTTTTGTAACATGCACACGTCACTTTTCTCTTGTAACACACTGTTTGCTACCTCTTACATTTTGTTTGCTTTAGAAACTTGCTCAAGTGCCACCATTGCCTACGTAACGATTGTTCTTGTGTTTGAGTGTCTACCATTTATTGCAGTATTATACCGCTACTTGTACTTTGTATACCTTTGTAACCTGCACACATGTCACTTTTTCCTCCTATACTTGTACCGTTTGCTACCTCTTGTACTTTGTTTGCTCAAATTTGTCACCTTTGCCTCATGTAACTTAATGTTTGCTGTTGTAATTTGTTCACTTGTAATTTTCTCCTCATGTATCATTACTGTTCCTTTTGTGAAGCGCTCTGACACCTTCGGGTAAAGTCCGCGCTATATAAAAACGCATAAATAATAATAATGATAAAAAAGCCGATCTGATGCCAGTCTTCATGGGGGGTGGGGGCTATTAACAGAGACGAGCAGGGGGCACCTTCTGACGCCGGACGGCTGTGCGCGTATTTACTGCGTTTCCAGGCCACTCCTGCTGCAGATGTTCGCAGTTAAAATGCTCCGCAGCCGCGGCCCTGGAGCTGCGGGCATCTGCCGCCCCTCGAGCGGGCCGTGTTCGGGGGAGCTGGGGCCGGCTGTGATTGGTTTAGGGCGGGAACAGGCCAGGAATTATGGCGTGCTTTACTGTGCTGCTCCAGTGTTTTATGGCGCTCCCGCGGACGCGTTTGCGGGCAGGCATAAGGCTTGGAGGTCGATCCGAGCTCGGCACGTCCCATAAACCGCAGCTCAAGCACCAACGTACAGAAGTCCATATCCATCAAATGCGGGGCACGGCTGAGCTTAATAGGGCGAAACTCCTGTCCGCTAAATCAAGTCACGCCTGGGATGCCCGGAGCTCTGCTCGGGATGGACAGAAGGAGGAAGGCATAAATAGTGCAACAGTGCCACCCAGTGGCTGCCATTCAACATAGACGAGACACAGCTCAGTCGCACACGTCTAGAGACAAAGAAAGAAGTCGTGACGTAAGACAAATGGGACATCGTAGAAAGACAGAGCTAGGTCAGAGACGTCTAAAGAGATGGAGCGAGTCACAGTCGTCTAAAGACAAACTAAACATCAACGAGAGACTTAGCTCAGTCACAAAAGTCTAAATACAGCACTACGGCCGCCACCTTCCAGCTTGACAATACTCAGCTCCTATGGACATGCATTAGGATAGAGCCAGCCCTTACTCTGATAGCCAGGCACAGGGCTTGCTCTCTGCTACTGGGGAATAAAAGCATTGGCTATGCCAATAGGTCACCTAATGAATGTACAATCCAGGTAGAACTAAAAATCAATGTGCGCTCATCTGCTGCCAGAGAAAAACGACTTAAGTTATCTAGTAGACAAATTATTAGCATTGTAATGGCATTTGTGTACACTGGGCCCTGATAACACAAACGCTGACAGCTGGACGAATAAAACAAGCACTGGCATTGTCAATCGATCTGGCTCTAAGTAATATTGTATAGTAACATAAACTTGGTTAGTGCACTTGCTGCAGAGATCTGCAGACCAGTCACAAGTCTGCGTCTTCATAAAACAACAGAGAGGGTTCATGCTGTAAAGCACACCATAAAGCGCACGTCACTGATTTCTGCTTTATTCAGGTAGCTCATTGGGTTACGGTTTTCGTCGCAGAGGTCCTTGTGTTACACGAAGGTCATAATGTACAATCCTTGTACAGCGGCACAGTGAGTTATAAACCAGCTCCAAACAGCTGCACGCAAACTGCAAGAAACGCACGGTTGATTTCTTCAATCTTTACCTTTTTATTAGGCTTCTTAGGGTAGTGATGAATGCATACTAGTAAAGATAATCCCTAACCCTGTGTTTGGTGGACCCCCACCCACGTTTTAAATCCGGACTTTGCGTTTCTCCAGAACAAGTGCTCTTACCATGGAATTTCTACCAGTTTAGATGATTTTTCCAGGGGTACTACAATTATGCGGCCCAAAATGCACATTATTCCTTATTTTGCCATGTTTACACAGGTTAACACTGAATGAATAAAGGTTTCACATCATAAGTACCAGTTTAACACCAAAATAAAGTATTAAGCAACAGAAAGGGTAAGTAATACTTTTATTTGAGTTGTAAAAAAAATCATAAAAGGGTGGAACTTACCACCATACGATCAACATTTACATCTTTAAAAAAACAAATCGAATTCAAAAAAATATATATATATCATAAAATTACACAAGCTTTACAGAAAATGATCTAAGGGGGGAAGTAGGACTTAGAAAAATTGTGTAAATTGGATCACAGTGCACTTTTTTAACTCGAATTAAAATACTTATACTATACTAGTGAGTGGAGAAAATAGTGTCCATTGAGCAAAATGAAAGAGGGTCCAGGCCTGTTATCCTGAGTCCTCTTTAGTTTGTACCTTGTTTTCCAGCTCTTGAGCGGCGTGCTCCAGAAATTTTATGGTATTACAAGATAATTAGCCGCCCTGCAAGTTCTCACCTGAGCGTCTCTTAAGAGTGGTAGCAGGAGTATTTTCCTTAGTTCCTGGAGTGCCGGACATATACATATTAAGTGCAGTAGTGACTCTGCGCCATTGCCACAAAGGCGACAGTCGGATGTTGGCCACGACCGTAGCCATTAGGGGGTGAGATCTTTGCTAAAAAAGCAACCCAGCCTTAGCAGGCTTAATTTCCTTTTATAATAGTCCCTGAAGCAATCCTGCAAATATGGATGGGGTTTCAGATGGATATATGATGGCAGAACGATCCATGCATGGCTTTTACCAGCCACTGCGGCTTTGTCCATTAATAGTGACGCTTGTTTAATTGCTTTGTTGGTTAACTGTTTGAAAGCAGTGTAAGTCATGGGTAAAAGCCAGGATTCTTCCAATGCTAACGCTTGAAGCGCTTGCCTAAGGGACTTATATGTAGCTTTGGGGAGCCCTGCCTGTTTTTCAACTTCTAGCCAGCACAGATGAGCCAGGGAGTGATCTTCTGCGTCCCTCATTCGCCAGTAGTATTTGGCAAGGGCTCCTTGTCTTGCCGGTAGCTGATTTGTGAGACCATATTCCAAGCGTATTTGGGCTTGGGAAATATAACGCGGGATTGAAAAAAGGTTTTTAAACAGGCTGGATTGGGCGAGATTTAGGACTATGGAGTCCCGGGTTGCCAACATCTCAGAGCCGTATGTAATCGATGGCAGAAATTTAGCAGCTACAATCTTTAAAATGTGACCAGTGGAATTTCCGCATAAATGTTTTTGAACGGTTTTAAAGGCAAATTGGAGTTGTTTGACTTTTGATTTCCCCTGTTCCAAGTGCTGTTTGTACTTTAGCTTAAGGTCCAGTAAAATGCCCATGTATTTGTATTGGTCTACCTGAGTTAGTGTGGTGGAGTTTATCTTCCAGACAAATCTTTGTCTTTTCTTGCGAGAGCCGGAGAAGCATAGGATGTTTTTTTTTTTTAAGATTTATTGTTAGTTGTGCGTTCGAGAGATACGACGCGAGTTTGGAAATCATGCGTCGTAGGCCGAGAGGAGTTTGTGACAGGAGCACAATGTCATCTGCGTATTGTAGACTCATTATGGGTAAATTACCCAGTTTTGGTGGATCTCCCTGGGTAGAGCGTAAGTCACTTTCTAGGTCCGCAGTTTAAATGTTAAAGAGGCAGTGGGCCAATACGCAGCCTTGCTTTAAGCCTTTAAGTGTACGAAATTTCTTTGTCAGGTATCAGCCGGTTCCTTTTTTCACTTGGACCCATGTATGTGAGTAAAGCTCTATAATTGCTCCCATTAGCTTTGGTGGCGCGCCCCAGGCTTTCATTTTGGCCCAGAGTTTAGATCTAGGGACTTTGTCAAAGGCCGCTTTTAGGTCCAGAAAACAAGGTGTACAGCGAGTTCGAGCTATCAATTGCCTTTTTAGCTAGGAGGGTTATCGCGGATAAATTAGTAAGAGTGCCCATTCCTGGACGGAAGCCTGTTTGTGTCAAGGGGATTAGCCCTATACTGCTGACCCAAGCTTCCAATTCTACCAATAGATTTGACGCGTAGATCTTAGTCTCCACCTCTATTAAGGCTATTAGCCTATAGTTGATAGGGTCTAAGCGGGGCCCAGATTTGTGTATTGGGTGTAGAATGCTGCCCCTCCACGATTCGGGAATGTTCCCGGTCCTTAGACTATGGCAAAATAAGGGAAATAATTGGCTGGCCCAAAACATAGGGTCTTTCCTAAATAAGGCATTGGGAAGACCATTTGGTCCAGTCTCATTGATTCTATGATGTTAGAAACCTGCGTAGGTGTAATCAAGTCGGTTTCTCCTGTGTGCTTTATTATTAGTGGTTCACTGGTAACTTTAGGATCAAAGGGCTTTAAGTCTGCTGTTGTTCTCAGGCTTGACGGGGAAGTCTCTGGAAGAGACTCGACTTTGTTGTCTATGAGTGTATCGTGCGTGGAGTTATATAATGAATCGATGTGGATGCGCCAAAGCTGATCAGTCATGTCTGAATTAAATTGCCGATGTTTGCCATTGAGCAAAAAGTTTATTTTTGCCCAAAAATCTTTTGAGTTCTGCAACTTACTTGCATGAAGTATAGTGCACGCTAGTTTTTCCTTATGTGTTCGCTTTGCCTGATTGGTCTCTCTTTTTAGTTCTTTTTTTTAAGGCTTCAATTGTTTTCAAAGTTTGTTGTGAAAAATGAAGATCCTTTTTGCGTTCAGCCCTAAGAAATGCATTCAGTTTCCTTTTTAGTTGTCGCAGTTTTGGGGTGAACCATTTCCCTCCTCTGTTTCTTATAGTTTTCTGTCCTCTGTGGTTAGGTTGAAATTTCTTATTTATGTCCACTACAAAGGACTCCCAGATCTTTATTATGACCTTTGATGTGTCAGATGGTGAAAGCAGTGCATGGCATGACGCCATTAGGTTGGAGAGGTTTTCTTCATTCCAGTTTAGCCGTTGTAGGTTAAAGATTTGGGTGTTCAGGGATAGGGGCGGAGCTTGCTCAGACTTTTTTGGTAGAATAGTCAGGGTGAAGGTCTGTGGGAAATGATCACTTTTTCCACGTTCCTGAATGTGGAAGTCTCTAATATGAGGGAATAGGTCGGGGTCGGCCAGAGTATAATCTATAGTTGAACCTGAGTTCTTGGAGACCCTCGTTAGGGCGGCCGGTGTATCTAGGTGGCCCCTTCCATTTAAGGTGTACAAGTGGAGCGCTTCCAATTCTATGGCGCATTTCCTTCCCGTTGCACTTTGTCTACCTTGGTTGCCCTGCCGTGGATCAATGTGGGTGGGAAGAGTTCCCTCCTGGTGTTGAATTAGATTCATATTGAAATCTCCGGTTATAAGCATGTTTTCGCTTGGGTAGGTGGACTTTAGCATGTTGATTATGGTTACTAGTTGTTTTATCCTTTTTCCTTTTTGTTTTCCACCGGGGTGCATAATCAGGAGGCCCATGTTAGGGGAAATTTCGATTTTGATACATTGCATCCATGTAGAATCTAGGTCAATACAACTATGTGACCAAAGGAAGTCTGTCGATGTATAAATGGAAAGACCTCCTTTTGCCCAGCCGGCACGCCCTCCTTGTGTGCTGGTATGAAGAATTCTTTGTATCCCACGAGAGACGTGTTTTTGGTCTGCCATGTTTCCTGGAACAATAATATTTTAAATTGAGTAATGAACTCTATAAAGTCTTCTTCCTCCAGCTTCGCATTTAGTCCGTTAACATTCCATGAGCAGATCGTACAGCACTGCTCTTTCCCAGCCATTGGTCTGCTGTTAATTCATTCTCTGTTCCTATGAAATGTTGGTGCCTTTCGGGCATGTCTGCCTCCTGTTGGGCAAACGTGATTGTAATTTGCCTCAGTTGGTGACCTTCTTCTTCTACGCTGCTTCTTAAATCTGGGCCTTTGGCACTTTTTAGGAGACTTCGTTTTAGATTTTGTTTCCGCAGCGGGCTGGGATATCGAGCGGGCTCTCCATGTTGTTATCGTGGAATCAGAGCCTTGTTGGAGAGGGTTTGGTCTGAACTCTACTAATTCCAAGTCGCTTGATTTTAAATGTTGCAGGCCTGATAGTTCTTCTAAGAGTCTTAAAATGGCCCCTCTATTCAGGATGACATGGGTCCCTCTTGAGCACTATTGCTGAATTAGTTCGATTTTGTTGCTTAAGGTATGCCGCTTTTGGATTTTTGGTCGTCTGCTCTCTTCGATGATTAGGGGAGCCGTGCCTGCCCGGTCCGCCTCTGGCTCTAATATATGCAGATTGACTGTTTGTGCACTGCTTGTAGTTGCTTGTCCGTTGAGGTCTGGAGCTGATGGTGTTTTGGTTTCTCCACCCTGCGTGTCTCGTGAGGTTGTTCCCTTTATTTTTACGGGTTTATCTATATCGACTTGTCTTTTGTTTTCTAGTGCGTGAGTGGATAAGATGTTATCCTTTAATCTGTTTCTTTGCTTAGTATTTGTGTTGGTGGCTTGCTCTTGGGTTGGCGATTTGCTGTTTGGCTTTTCTCCGGGTGGATTGAAAATACTGAACACTTTTTTTGCGTTCTGGATTGAATTTGTGCAATCTGTGGCTCCTTTTGGAATAGTAGTTTCCTTGTCAGGGAGGTAAACTTTTGAAATAGGCCCTTGCTCTGAGGTTGTTCTAATTTGAGGTGGAGCACCCTCTAGCTGCTCCTTAATTTCGATGTTATTGGAATTGTTGTTAAATTTTTTGGGAAGCGTTGGTGGAGCACGTCGGCTATGTGATTTTGCTTTTCTAGCTTTCCTTAAACGCTTCCTTTCTCTCTTAGTAAGCGTGTGTACCTGTACAATGAGATTGGAGCTGGGTACAGCATTTAGAAGTGGTGCCTGAGTTAGGTGTGCTTCCTCACCGTGATCTGCTAGGTTATATTCGTCTAAGCTTGCTGGCGTCATGATGTCATTAGAGCTGGGGGAGTCTAGTTGGTCTTGGGATTCCAAACTTACTTCGCCACTACTGACCTCAGTCGGCCTGCCTAAACCTTCTATGGCGTACTGTTGGCCGGTTGCTTGACTTATGGTTGTGATTGTTTCCAAAGATGAATCCGTTGAGGATTTTGTGACAGCCCCCAATATCTGCGTCATCAGGCTGGGTACTGTAGCCAGTTTATCTGTTATGTCGGAACAGTGGCAAGTATAAAAGGTGGAGTCTTTGTTAAGTTGCACCTTTATGATCAAATTATTTAAGTCTTGTAAATTTGACTCGATTCCCTGAACATGGAAGGCCAGGAGGTTGAGCAGGTCGACTTGCGTGTCCAATTTGTCCGCATAGTAGGACATGGCAACACCTATGGTTTCCATTGTCTTTAATAGTTGCGGCCAAATGGAGGCCGTATGAGTGCTTTCTGTTGTTTCCCACTGAGTATGACTAAGTCTAGGTGAGGTGACGGGATGCTCGCAGGGTCTGATTGGTTGCGAAGCTCACACGGTTGCACACTCCTTGGCGATGGCCTTTTGACGGTGCTTTCCTCCTTTCCAGGACTTTGATCATATTGGACTGAGAACTGACGTATACTTTGTTCCAGTTCTACAGTCTCGCTTGCTGTTACATTTTCTTACTGTAGCTTCGATGACTGAAGGGGGCGCTCCTCGATTGTTATCAGGGTCGTTTTCTGAATGGATTGTGGACTTTGCTCTAGAAAAACCAAGTCGTTAATTGTGTCCGGTGCCCAGTGGACCAAGGCGCGTACCGGTGATGTATGGGGTATTTGTTGTAACTTGGGAGATGGATACCCCCTAAATTGGTCCGAGCCTTTGGCTAGTTGTCGGATATTTAGGTCTTCTGACCCGGGAGGGCCAAATTCCCCGCTCCCAAGGTTCCTTCTTATTTTTGTGTTGAAAGCATTGGGAGGTTCGCTGTGACACCTTGGGTGAAGTGGTGGTGATGATGACAATATGGCGCCTTTGCTCGTGCCCTCCTTGAAGGCGTTAAATTGAGTACTGTTAGATTTAGAGCTAACTTCATGTGGTGGGAGTTCCGATCCACTCCCAGTGGAAAGTCTTTGACAGACTTTAAGAAAGTCGGTAATCAAAGCCCATTTGCTTGCTTTGAGGAACGGAGTTTGAGCTCTGTGGGTCGGCGATGGCGTTACGCCGTGATCAGGTAGAACCTTGTTCTTAGCTGCGGGGCTACAAACTGAGCTGATGTTGTAGGGCCCCTTAACTCCCACATCTGAGCTCTGCAAGCCTGGTTTGTCATGTTGATGTGTCGAGCCCAAAGGGGTTTTTTCGTGATCTGTTGAACTGATACCTTGCTCTTCGAGATTGGCTTTTTGGGGCTTTTGCCTGCAGCGGGCCCTTCCTCTGCCTTATTGGTCGTACACAGAGGGTCCCCCTTGGCTTTTTTTATCTTCCCCTGTGATTTTTCCGCTGGGATTTCCTCGCCTCGTAGCTTCCCTGATCTCATGATCAAGATGCTTCCGGTTGGGCAATACGATTAATCCTTTGGTTGGTGGAGTTGCTTGAGCTGCGGATTCCGTCGGTGGGCCGGAACTGGCCTGCTTTTAACTTTATGCTAGTTGATTTTGCTGATTGAGTTTTGCAACTTGTGATGATGTGATGAAATGGTGGGCGGATAGCAGGCCGCGGGTTGGAAGGTGCCTGCTGACCCCTCGCGGGATATCTACGAGAGGGGTAGTTTGCCGACCCTTTGCGTTTGGGGGTTTGGGCGGCTCTGGGCACTTTTAATGCAGAGCGGGCGTACAAGCGCCGTTAGTCAGCTTGACCCCAGCTTGGACCCACCTTCCGGTTTGGGAGGGGCAACAAGCGGAGCGCACAGGGGGACCGCAGGCTGAGAAATCTAGTCACACAGCCTCCCTCGGTCTATTCCCCGGGCTCTTACTTTGCAGCTGCCTCTAACGGCAGCCGCGCTTGTGTCCTCCCCTCCTGCCTCCGCCTCTTACCTCTCCAAACGCCAAGTCGCCGCAGGAGTAATGCTCAAATCCGTCTGCTGCAAGGGGTGCAGAAGCCTTGGAACTGAGAACCGGACCCGAACCGCTTCTCGCTTCTCACTTCCAAGGGGATTCCGGTCCCCCCTGAGCTCGCGGTGCCGCAAGGCCGCTGTGCTGCGGAGGAAGAAGCGGCGAGATACCAGAAACACCAGCTTCTATCCCCCTTCGGCTTGCGGCTTCTCTTGCACCTTCTCTTGCCGTGGCTTCTCTTGCAGCTGCTACCGTGCTCCTCCGCTACCGGACTCCTCTGACTGTTGCGCTCACTACTGCTCACTACTGCTCTCTGCTGGACCTGAAGGGTAAGGCCATGGTCATTGCAACAGAAAGGGGACCAGATTACCTTTTCAAAGGTCCTTTCACTGCCCAGCTGCACTTGTTGCTGCATTTTTAGTACTTTTGAACTGTATGAGCTAGAAGCAAATTTTTTTGTTGTAAAACCTGCAGGATATGCAGCAGGTGCTGTATTATGAGGCAAATGTGGCAAATCCTCAATTATGAAGGGAAACGTCACTGCAGCAAACACTCATAAATCCAATGGCCCTAATGCTATGGGACTGCTACACCTGGAACCGTCATATTTAGCATTCCCTGCACATTGACTTACAACTTGTATGAGTCATTGCACCCGTACAATATCTGTGCAAGTAAAGCAATCTGACACCCTGCCTCGGGCTGAGTAGCGTTTAAAAATAAATGGGAGAAAACTGAGTACGTGCCATATAAATGTTTATTGTTGTAATTTCTCATGCAGACAGATGCATATGAAATTCTTACAGGGCAAGAGCTCCTCTAACAGAAAGGAGGTAGAAACGGAAAGCCCCTCCCTCCAAACCATGGGTTCTTCTTCTTAGCACCTGTGAAGTCATAACAAGCGGAGTGCCTTTGTTTCCCACCATCACACTGGCATTTAGGTGTGAGACTGCAGATAGTTCTGCACCAGCATGAACAACAAGCATTTGCAATGCAACAGGTCTCACATTTACG
This sequence comes from Lissotriton helveticus, assembly GCF_964261635.1. Lineage (NCBI taxonomy): Eukaryota > Metazoa > Chordata > Amphibia > Caudata > Salamandridae > Lissotriton > Lissotriton helveticus. Next base: position 323,707,121 of record NC_136057.1, read on the forward strand.
CAAGTTTGAGCTATTGGCATTGTAAATGATAATTCCTTTCATTTATATTTTGATTTTTGAAACATAAATAAAACGCATTGTCATTTACAATGTCAATAGCTTAAACTTGCGTAAATGCGAGACCTACTGCATTGCAAATGCTTGTTATTTGAACTCAGTGTGCTCCCATTTCCCATTTTAGATGTTTTGATAGCAATTCATAAAGGTATGTAAGAGTACATAAAAAGTACTACGTGTGTACTACTTTACATACTTCAAAATTACTCAGTAAATAGGCCCTATATGGGCAAGAGCTGCATTATCTATGTCTGAAGCTGTCAGAGAGGTGGAAAAGGCCTGTTGTCGGGGTAGACATTGGGCTACGGGGTCCAACAGGACAGACTGGCCAAAAGAAGTCCAGTGGTAGCAAAGCAAGGACAGACATGGCATAGAAACTAAAAGGAAGGTGACCAAAACTGAGAGATGGATAGCGTCAGGAGTGTTTTGTTAACACAACGTGTAAACAGTCATCGTTGCATTGCAGAATTCTTACACATTGGATTATTATGAAATGCTTAAAATAGTCCTGTATTGCCCAAGCTCTCTGAGGGTTATACTACGGAAATACTAGGATGTTATGAATTAATTTTGCTGTGGAACAGTGAGACTATGTAGGGTCCACTGCTAGAATAACATGAGTTGCGGCAAACCTGGATTGAAGTACATTGTCAGAGAGATATGCTGTCACTGCTTTAAATACACAGATGCTGCTGGTGTTCCCAGTTCTTCAAAATCAGCGGTGCTGCAGGTGAGAAGTGGGGTGCATGGTGGGGATGAGGGTAGGCCACACCATTAAAACCTCGGGGGCGGGATATGGGGTGCTGCAAGCTGTCCTGACTGGCATCATTAGTGCTCAGCCTGGGCCCAAGTATGGCAGTGCTATTCATAATGTAGCGCAGGACTGATGTACACTGATGCCACAGACCCGTTCTGCGATATAACTTTGTGTCGGCAGCGTCCATCTATCGGCCGTGGAACAAACTCAATTTGGAACACTTGGAAACACAACTAACATCCAGTATAAATCTGGAAACCATAAATTCTGTTCAGAATCTATATGAGTGGCTACAGGAAGCTTTTGACATCCTGATACCACTCAAAACCACACAACAGAACAAAAGGAAAAAAGCGACTATACTAATTTTCAACACTAATCCTTTATGGGTTCCGGAGTGGCGTGCTACTTGCCAGAAAAGCGCTTCAACACCCTTACACTGCACATTAATTTGGAACCTAAGCAGGGCTCGAGTCGGGGCACCACGCGGGTGGACGGCATCCCCCCACTTATTTTACCGGGTGGGCGCCGTCCCCCCTGCCAAACAGCTGGACTTCACTCTTTGGCCTCTCTGGGACGAGGAGCTCGGAGCTCACAGCACGCGGCTCACGCGCTGACTTCTCAGATGCAATCGCATCTAAGGGGTGAGCGAGGGGAGGCAATGAGCTCGATGGTGCAAGCCACCTTTCGTGACGTCACTTTCTTTCGTGACGTCACTTTCGGTGACAGCGTCCCCCCACTTCTTTTTTTAGGACTTGTGCCCTGAACCTAAGTATTACACACAGCCGAAGGGGGGGCTCCGGTTTTTGCTTACTATGACTAACTACTCTTACATCCTAGGATATCCTGGAAAGTGAAAGGTATGTAACTTCTAAAGGTACTTGTATATATTGAAACCTGTTATGTGTGTGTAGCCATGATAGTGGGATGCTGTGATGTCATGTGGAATGTAGAAGGTTTGTGAGGCAGAATAATCCTGGCAGCAGCTGATGAGGATGGATGGATGGAATTTTTTAATGAAGAATAAACTTACATGTGAAACCATCTACCTGTCTGTTGTATGTGTGTACAAAGGCCTACTTGTCACAATGGGAGTGAACAGGATAACAGAGAAACGCATGTATGGTGCTACTACTACAGATAACACTCCTGGACTAGATCGACCTTTTATAAATATCCACAATAAAAATAAATAGAGGAGAGGTTCACATGGGCGAGGAGAAGTGAAGCAATGAAAGAAGAGGCGTAGGAAGACAGACAAATACAGATTAGAGAGTGGTCTGTTCATGCTATGCACACCTATAGATGAAAATGCCAGAAAGTTTCCAAAATGCGCATATTGAGCAAGGATTCTGGTATTTTCCGCCTGCAAATCTCCGCAAGTATTACCTGGAGGAATTTGCACAAAGATATTAGTTCGAAGATAGGAATCGCTTGCAAATTTGCTGATCGGTAGAGCCAAAAACCCATTCTGAAGTGAAGATCTTGAAGCTTCCAGGGATAAGACTATGTCCATGCAGTAATGGTATTTCTCTCATGCAGTTTTGCCAGATGATCTTACCAGCCCAAACAGACTAAGCAGAGTATCAGGAGAGCGATGCATGCATTTTAACTGGATGTATGATATTACAACGCATGCTTTTACATCGCATGCCTTTACAACGCAAGTATTACAACGCAGTCCATTACAACGCATAGTGCTTTGGGGTGCTGGATAGTGAATAGTTTAATTTACTATTCCAACTCCAGTCCCCGTGGACACTAGGGAAGGTTATTGGATAGTAAATTAACCTATTCCCTATCCTAGAGCGCCCACCAGAGCAATGCGTTGTAATAGTTTGCGTTGTAATGGTTGCGTTGTAAAGGCTCTGCGATGTAAAAGTTGCGTTGTAAAGGTTGTTTACCATTTTAACTAGCAGCAGGCAAATCCTTTTTATTTAACTCTGAGCAAATTCCCTTTATAGGTCGAGCCTGTCCAGCGCTGCACGGTCAGGCATGCTGTATTCAGGTAGGAACTTGAAGTTCTGCCCACTCTCCGCTCATACTTTGTATTGGCTTGTGTCATTGTCCACTAGAAACTGTGGCTGTACATTAGTCGGTGGGCTTAGTATTCCTTCCTTAGTACCGCATTTTGTAACCTCCCATGGCGAAACCCCGTTACGTGTGTTGTTACTCAGTAGGCTTTAATTACAGCCTCCGAGCACTATTTTCTCAAATAGATTTGTCCTGCCTGCTGTTGGCAGGACACGCTCTCTCCTAGCTCTTTATTTTTATTTTCATAGCATGAACGCATTTGCAATGCAATAGGTCTCGCATTTGTGAGAGTTTAAGCTATTGACATTGTAAATGACAATGCCTTTTATTTATCTGTTTTAAAAACAACACATAATAGAAGACATTGCCATTTACAATGCCAATAGCTCAAACTCTCATAAATGAGAGAACTATTGCATTACAAATCCTTGTTTAATCTGTGGTATGAGGATGCAAATGTCAGAAAATTCCGCCTGTTCTTGCTGGTCTTACATCCGCCTTAAACGTATTAAACAACAAAAAAAGAAATGCAAGCAGAATGCCCTGCAGCACAAGATTTACTCATCCAGTGCATTGAAGAAAACGCACGGTACGAGGAATTCTTTTGCCATCCAGTAGTGGCAAAGGCTGCAACCTGTCATTGGTAATTACTTAAATGTATTATGCTGTCTGGCCTCTGTCACTGCAGCAAAGCCCGTGCATGGAGAGGGCCCTGCAGAAAGATGCTTCGCACACGCTTCCCGGCTGAGGAATTGGCTTTTATGAGCACTATCAGAAGCCAGACAGGGTTTAGTAACTTAATGTAACTATCATTCAGGTAAACATATGGGCTGCTTCTACACTAAAATGCGTTGTTTTTTTTTTACGTTTTCCCTGGTGGAGCAGCGGAGCACCCTTAATTCTGCTTCACAGGAGGAAAAAAAGGCAAAATGTGCATGTTTCAGGCTTCGGGCAAATATTTTCCCCGTCCCCTGATTTTAACATTATTACTTAAAGTGGCCCCATAAGAGACACGAAGCGCTGTTTACATTCTACAATACAAATACAATACAATCTTTAGGCCAAGTTTACAGCTCAACAATACAACACAACACAATCTTTAGGCACAGTTTAGATCAGGCTTTTCCAACGAGTAGTTTGTGAGGTAGTGGTAGATCTCCAGCTACTAATAAGTAGCTCTCCTATGTGCATCCCAGCCTACTAAATTAAAAGCTTTTTCTTGGTTGAAATAATATAAGCCAAAATCAAAAAGTGTGTATTCAAGACAAAAATGTGTGTATATTCATAAATAATGCATTGATGTTTGGAGAGACTTATTACTAATAGTAACTCGGTTCCAGTGGCATTGCTGCTATGGCTGTTATGTTTTACGCATGTAGAGGCATTCCACATTGACAAAGCATTTGTTATATTACTGCTGGGAACAGTGGCTGATACGGTCGCACTGCTGGTATTCTTACCTATGAGGGCCACTAAGGAAACTTGACGTGGTCAGCATTAAAACTCCAGAAAAGTTTGGAGACTCCAGGTTTAGATACACTCCCTCTCCCATGCCCTTTCCACACATCAGCCCGAGGAGGGACATACACATGAAAGTGCAGTAAAAGGGTCAATAATGAATAGTGGTCTCTTGAAAACTACTCTCTGCTCTGAGAACAGAAACATGAAATAACAACAATTGATGGATTCAGCTCTCATCAGCCAGGATAGCTTGACTGCAGTGGCATGGAGAGCACGGGACCACGTCTGGGCATACCCGTCCCACTCGGGGTGACAAATGAAAAAACCAAAAATTGTTGGACAGAATGCAGAAAAATTTCCTACCTTGTCCCCAATACAGAGATCTGGGCCTTAATCCATTGTTTTTTTGCTCATCATGCCATTCCAGTTTTGACCCAGCCATATGCAAATCATTCTTGACCCTGCGCCCAATGGGAACAGTCCAGTCCGAACTGCCAAGCCAGGTCCTTCCTTGACAGGAAACATGCATCCTAGGACCGGTTTCGGGCTTTCAGCCCTCATCAGCCAGGATAGCCTGACTCCAGTGGCATGGAGAGCACGGGACCCACGTCTGCGGATACCCGTCCCACTCGGGGTGACAAATGAAAAAACAACAATTGATGGACAGAATGCAGAACAACGTCATACATTCACCCCAGTACAGAGATCTGGGCCTTATTCCATCGTTTTTTGGGTCACCATGCCATTCCCGTTTGGACCCAGCTGTTTGCAAACCAGGCTTGACCCTGTGCCCCATGGGAACCGTCCAGACCGAACTGCCAGGCCAGGTCCTCCGAGAGCCGCAAACAAGTATCCTGGGACCGGTTTCAGGGTATGTCACCCTTCTTCAGTCAGACAAGCTTGAATCCAGTGGCACAGCAAGCAAGGGACCCACGTCTGGGCATACCCAACCCACTTTGGGCAAAAAGTGTTACAGCAAACAAATGATGGACGTAATGCTGACAATGCAAACATTCTCCCCCAAACACTTATTTCGTGGCAAAAAAGACAGACCTTCACGAATATTGCACATCTGGTAGAAAATGTATTGAAGTCCCCCTCACGGGGTCTAGTGGGGCTCCCCAAGGTGGTTTGACAGCCAGTGTTCGGAGGCCCTGAGAAAGTTAAAACAGATAGGGAACTGGTGGCTGCTTGTCGTGCAAGCTATAAGTTAGCGTTCAAAGGAAGAAAGGGGATGTTACAACGTGCTACATGGGAAGAACTCACAGAGGCGGCAGAATCGAAGGACTCTATCCGTTGCTGGAGAGTAATTAATAACCCCTGTTTCTCGGAACCAAATAAGCCGGGGCTAAGTAATAATAATTTGCCAAACCAATGGCAGGAGCATTTTCAGGGATTGTATAACCATCTTGCTAGTCAGGTTAAACAGCAAACCCGAATGAAGCAACTAGGTGGTAACCCTACTGTCTTTAAGTTGGATTAAGTAACCCTAGAAATAGAGGGTTTTACGAGGAACAAGGCACCGGGGCCAGACGGGATTCCACCTGACCTTTTTAGGTCTAACACTGAGGTCTGGGCCCCTCTTGTAACTAGGGTTCTGAACGCAGCAATAAATACAACTATGCCAGCATCCTGGTCTTCTGCTATTATCGTGTCGATCTTTGAGAAGGGCAACAGGGACAGTCCACATTGTTATCGGCCGATCTCTTTGATAGATGTCGCAGCGAAGGTCCTGGGGCGGGTGACTCTAAACAGGTTGATAGATTGGGTAGAGGAGACACAAATTATCACGGATGTGCAATATGGGTTTCGCCTGGGAAAATCTACCGTAGATCAGTGTCTTAACCTGTACCTTATCACCGCAAAATATACTATAGCAAAGGCTGGGGGGGGCTATACTTGGCCTTCATGGACCTCACCACGGTCTTTGATCGTGTAAATCGCAATAAGTTGTGGATTGTAATGAGGGACCTTGGGGTAGACATAGCAATAATAAATATCCTTCAGTCATTGCATTCCAACACAACAGCAGCTGTAAGATACACAAAGGAGGGGAAAGTCACAGAGTTTTTTAAGTGTTCTAGTGGGGTTAGACAAGGATGCATTTTAGCGCCATTCTTGTTTACTTTATATATTAACGGGCTTGATGCCACCTTGCGTAACATTGAGGCTGACATAACTAGAATAGGTGATAAAACAGTTCCGGTTCTGCTGTATGCAGACGATGAGGTGCTTCTGGCCCGTACCCCACATAGCTTGCAGCTTTTAATAGATGGCTTCGTAAAACTCATGGATCACTTGGATATGTCCTTTAACCTTGCAAAATCATATGTAATGGAGACAGGAAAGAAGCCTAGTAAAAAATATAATTACACCATAGGCTCATACACCTTAGGAAAAATCCGAGCCTTCGCCTATTTAGGTGTGCTTTTTGACAACCACCTAAACTTCAAACATCTAATAGAGGATAAGTGTCTAACTTTGAACAGGTCCATGGGTTCAATTGCAAATTATGCCCAGAGGCTGGGGTGTTGGACCCCAGGTGTGATTTTAAAACGATATAATTCCATCTGCTGTGCTAAAGTCTTGTATGGGAGTGAGGTGTGGGGATTTGTTAAGCCCACCAACTTGCAAAGGGAAGAGAATAAATACCTAAGGCGGATGCTGAAGGTCTCGAATAGCACACCAGCATACTGTATACATGAGGAACTGGGGGTTAGGTACATATCAGATAGTGTGGAGTGAAGCCCTTAGTATGTTGGTTGAAGATTTGGATCAATGCAAAGGTGGGCCTGACAAGGCTGGTAGTGCGGGATTGTTTCTCCCTGGAGTACGCGCGGAAAATCCCATGGTTGAAATACGTTAGGGATTCCTTTGTTAATCTGGGAGCGCGCAGATCTATTTGACAAACCAGAGACAATAAGGTTAAAAGACATAGGTGATATTAAAGTGCAGTACCTAAAGTTTGCTATGGCGCAGTGCAATACTGTCGAATTGGGGAAACACTCAGTGAGATATCATATCTTAGTTAAAACATCACAGGGCATAGAACCTTATCTAACATTAATGACAAGTGCCCATGACTGATTTTTGATAACCTGCTTTAGATTTAATTGCATCCACCATTTATTGGCAGTACCGGCAGGTTTTATTATAAATTTAGAAGCGAGAGGGCCCTGCGGCTGCGACAATAGGTCTCCGCAGGATATCCTTCATTTAGTTTTACTCTGCCCATATTATGCCCTCCCCAGGAAATTGTTTTTGAAGCACCTGTTAAGGAAAGCTAGATTTAGGCAGGCACGGGTAGCATTGTTGTTTTTATAATTGTCAACCAATGTTTTCACTCTCTATTGTTTGGTAAACTTTTTAAGAGCTGCTTTAAAGCTATGAATAACAAGGGGGATTTAGTATATCACTGAGTTTTATTTCCTGTTAACAAACAGTTAGTTAAGGAATCATGCTAATGATATTTTACTTTAGCTTATTTTACTCAAACGTACTCCTGTGAAACATTTTTAATGACTGTTATTTCTATGCTTTTATTGTTTGTGTATCAAATCGAATACGTTTTTTATAATAATACTATTTGAGTGACTTGGAGCTTTGTTTTCATTTGTTTGGCAGGGTGTAATTTTAAGAATTACAGGTAGTTTGATCCACCTCTTTTATTCAATCTAAGCCTCCAGCTCTATGGAGTAGTTAAAGAAATAATAGAATTCAAGACTTGCATGGAAGCTATCAAGGCCAACAAGATGCATATGGACAGATGAAAAAATATATTCTTACACTGTTGAGAGTCAGGGGGATAAGTAGCTCATGAATGTGAAGGGGATAGTATTCAGTTTGAAGGTGGACGTTATAATTAAACTTGCTATCCCCTTAGCTACAGAAAGCTGCAAGGGCACAGAGAGAGTGAGCATCTTTCAATGAGTTTGTAACAGCTTTGAGGGGGATATGTATGTCTTGTAATTTTGAGGAATGGCAGATGAAAGTATTAGGGCCCAGATAATTGTGAATGTGAGGGTTAAAAAGATACAGGAGCAGCTGTCAGTGTTAGGCGATCCTAAACTCCAGGATGCCATGGCAACTGCGGAGACTATAGAGTAATCAGAGTAGTGGATGACGTCAGTCAGTAGAGGCAGAAATTACAGCAAGTGCTCTCAACTGTGCTTCAGAGTGGTACAGATGGCTTCCACACCAAGAACAGTCATAAAAAAACTGTGTCATATTACAAACGTGGCATCCATTGCTGTGCCCTGCAATAAGTAAGGACTGTGCCAAATAACTATAAAAACAGTGACAGATTAGGTCATTTTGATAAGGCTTGTAGGGAGGCAAAGTAGGGAAGGAGAAATATCAAAATGAAATTTGCTTACGATTTTGATTGAGAAGAAAATCTGTGTTATAAAAATGTAGGTAGGTGCATATCTAGGGAGGGTAAAGGTTGCTTTGAATAATGTCAAGGAACCAATTTGATTTAACAGTGAGGGAACCTAATATGTGTCAGGTGACCATATTATGCAAGCACATCCCATTGATGGCTGGTTCGGGGTCTCAGTGGACCGTTGTTTTCAAAGAACTGTTCTAGTTTAAATTTGGGTGAATGTTAAGAAAGGAAGTGTTGGAGCATTCTCTTGCCGAGGCTGAAGCAGTGAAGCAGATTTTAAAGTGTAGTGATTGGATCAATGTTCTTGGTCAGAAGGGTCAGTGGATACTAGGCATGTTTAGAATCTTCGCAACAGGGAGCAAGTGTTGGTAGCAAAATAATATGTTGGTGATGAGTGGATTGTGAGACAATGTTAGGACGTCTTTTCTGATTAGACAAGAATGCTTAAAGGATTTGCTCATAGAATCAATTTAAAGAAAATCCCCAATCTGATACAACCAAAGGTAATGGGGTACCAACTAGTGTGAGTGTCGAATTGAAGGAAATGTTAGAGTAATTAGCAAAGGGGAGAAATATCGAGGTGGAGTCATCTGAATGAGTGCCGCCCAAAGTCCTAGCCAGGAAGGTGTATAGCTCGTTAAGAATCTGTGTCCATTTGAGAGCATTTTATTGCACTATTGCAATTAATACTCACCTACTACAGAACATGAGCTGGTAGTCACTCGGGAAGGTGCAGCAGTATTTTCCAAATTGAACCTGTGATCTGCATACCACCAAATTGTGTTGTCACCAGATTTCAAACCTCTCACTGCCTTTCTCATGCCACAAGGGTTGTTCCAGTTCAGAAAAATGCCTTTGCATTGGCCTAAGTGGCCTCTCTTTTCTAGAGAGTCATGTACCTCATTTTTAAAGATGTGGACATATTTGTCAAGTGTTTCCAAGGTGATGACTTGATGTTCTTAAAGGGCAAAAAAGATTCCCATCAAGAAAGTCCACAGGAGGTTGTTTAAGAATGGTTTGACATTGAAAGAAGAAACAAATAAGCAATCCCACAAGAAAGCAGGCTAAACTATCAAGTAATGGCATTGTTTCTAAGAAATCATAGGTAGGCACAATCCTAAGGGTTCCTGCCTCAGACAACATGGAGAAATTGCGATTTTTTGCAGGACCATGAGAATATGAAAGCAAATTTGAAATAACTTCACAGAAATGACAGAACCATTGAGGAAACAGGATAGGAAGAAAGGAGAAAGGTTTATCTGACAAATATCAAAAAGCTTTTAACCAGACCAAATTGAAGATTGCGCAGGCTCCCACATTAAAACTATTCTGCGTAACTTGGTTGTGACAATGGATGACAGTATGTATGTAGTGGGGCCTGTGTGTCGCAGGGGACAGACAAAAAGAAGAGGAAGAAAGTTGAGTGTCATGGACAGCAGGTGCACAGTGACTGAAAGAGTTGCTGTCATGTGTATGGGCTGCTGAACATTTTAATATCTATATCTGCGGGAACCAGTTTGTCCTCAGATCAGATCCCAAACTTCTTGTGGGAATTTTATCTCCTGATGGTGGTGGAATTTAACGGCACGCAATACAAGATTGTCGCCAAGGTTACAGAAGTACTGTTTGCAAGTGGAATACATGCTTAGCGAGAAAATATAACAGCGGATTGTTTATCAAGGCTTTCTTACTTTTCTAAAGTGCCTTGTGATGTGAAAAATAGTACGTTAAATGTGGTAGCCTCAATAACTGTTTGTTTTATGATGCTATTCTAGTTTAGAGTGCTGGCCATCAGATGGAAGTTGAAGGGATCTATTTTTTAGGCTGGGAAGTGTGTGCCACCAAGATCAATAAAAACAAGATTTTGGAAATTGTCCATGAGTGGCATGCTGAATGTCTTTCATGAAAAGGTTATAAAGAATGCTTTTGATGGTACGCTTATTGACAAAGCTGTGTTTAAGTGGGTGAAGGAGGGCTTAGATTATAGTAGCAGTGAAAGAATGTTAAAGACCTAGTCTGCCCTATTAACCCCTGTGATTTGGCTTACGCAAGCAAGCAAATAGTTTGCGTTTTGAAATTTTGGGACCTTTCCATCAGCTACCTTGTGACTCATGGTATGTTTTGGTTTTGGTGGATCACCATTCAAAGTTAAATTTGTTAGCCACATCACCACTGACAAAGCCACTGAGATTTTTATGGACGTTTTCATGAGATAAGTGTACTGTGAAACATTGGTAATGGTCAATTGTTTCCAGTTAGTTTCACATAAGATGACAGAGTTCCTGTGTGGGGTTAAGCACATTTCCACAGCCTTATATGAACCCCATTTCAATGGTTAGTAGAACGCTTTAACAGAGTCCTTAAAGAGAGTAGAGTTCTGGCCCAACAGATTAGATTGGAAGGGATTTCTTTTGAGAGAACCTCTGGCGGTATTGCATCAGTTTGTATTGTAGCATGGAATATCAAGTCTAAGAAAATCATGATATCGTACACAAAATGTCGAAGACCAAAATATAGAAAGATAAGTGCATAAAGTGGAAGTATAGTTTTACAATTCCGCATCTTCATCTATATATATATATATATATATATATATATATATATATATTCAGAGCTCCGCAGTCCCATGGAACCAAAGAAACAGCACTCACAGCAGACTAAACTTTACTAAAAGTTTATTGCGCAAATTACAATCCAACATATATATATATATTGTCACACCACATATATGTGGATTTAAAGCTAGAAAGTCTATACAAACGTACTTTTTGATACTTTGTTCTTCTATATCCTGTGTATGATAATAAGATCCCAAGATGTTCCCCTCTCTATATTGAGACAGTACACCATAACCGTTCACAGCAACACTAAGGTCAGACCCTCCATGTTACTCAAGGAAAGGGAAGGGATCACACATCTAAGCTTAGAACATGGTGGTTCAAAAAGAGGTCTGGGGAGAAAGGATATGATGAAGGATAATCATGATTGTCAAAGCATTTTTGATGTGCCTGATTTCAAGGAGATGCCAGTTAAAGTCATAAAGGTTAACCCCTTAAGTTTGGTGAGCCCGGATGAAGGCATGTGGAATGTTAGATGTGGCATGCGATGTGAACTTAGGGACTCAGATGCTCAAGATTCATTCCCAGAGAAAAATTGCCACTGAATGACAAGCTAGACTAGATTCCAGTGTGGTATAAATACAGAATGCTTGCAACAAATCCAGAGGGAGTAGTAACATAGGTGTGGGGGTGACGGTGACAGTTTACAATGGGGATTCATTGCCAGCCCAGTCACGCACCTGGGGAGAAGTAGGTATCAATCTATTATACTCAAGGATTGTATGTGAAGCTCTTTCCAATGCATATTGTATAGCTTTGTCTTACCATCTAGATTGATGAAAAACTCTCCTTCGATTCCCAGATTACTGCCCTCGCATTGAAATGTTTTGGAATGCTGCGATCCTAGGAGAAAATTCTCCATCTCTTTCCTGAATCTGCAGAAAAAACTGTAGTCCAGGCCCTGGTTATATCCAGGCTGGACTACTACAATGTTCTCTACTTGGATGTATCCCAGTCCTGTCTGAGTAGGCTTCAGCAGATCTAGAAAGCTGTGGATCGGGCAGTGCTCAGGCTACCCAAGCATGCCTCTAGTAGTACGGCGCTGAAAAACTGCACTGGCCACCGGTGAGGTAAAGAGTTACTTGTAAAGCTCTCTGCTACTGCTACAGGGCTCTTTTTTCTCAAGACTAATCTGATCTCCAGTCGATGGTGAAACACCTTAGGTTTGTCTAGGAACTTAAGATCAGCTGAAGCAAAGTGGACTGTTATCCCAAAATTTTAAAGGAGCCAGAGTAGGAGGTGGTTTCTTTAGCTATCTTGTGCCAAAAAAGTGGATCTTGTTTCCTGTTGTGATTCGGCAAGCTCCATCTGAAACTCTTTTCAGGAAAATAACTGAAAACCTGGTTCCTTGGATCTGGTTGAGTCCTATTCAGCAGGAAGGGAAACATCATTTTTCTGGAATCAGTAACCTAGTGCTAGTACACTTCACAAGAAGTAGCTATGTGCTTTATAAATCTCATTATTATTATTATCATTACAATAGTTTTATCCTTTATTTCTCTTCTTTGTTTTTTCCCCATTTGTTAAGGAACAAGTTGTGGTGTATTCTACCTTCTTCTCTTCATCTAGGAGCTTTCCTTTCCTCCCTCACTTTTCCTTCCTTTTTTTTTTTAGAATGTGTGTCCATGGCTGTTGCACATGTAGCTTTGTACTGCTTAGATTCTACATTTGGCCCTTATGAACATAAGCTTTGTGGTGGACAGAAGAAGATTATACTCACAATCTTAATACTGTGTAGTGTCTTTATGACAGTAAATACAAAACCTTATATATATTGCACAATCTTTTTTTTTCTTTCAGTGAATCTAATATAATACATCTAAACCTGGAATGCCTGATAATGTGAACAAAACAGATGCATACAGTGACTCTCAGTCATAATTTCACTACCCAAATTGTAACCCATCTATTTTAACAATGTCAACCCGAAGACACTGGTAGAGTCAGCACCGAAGCTCACCCTGAAGCCTGTTCCATCACCAAATCAGGCATGCCTGGTGGGGCAACTTCCGATGGAGCCTCCAGCACTTCTGGGTCGAGGATGAAAATCTCTTCTTGAGAAATCTCGGTCACGAAGTGCAAATGTTCCTGTCAATAGAAAGGGGGACAGTTTGTAAGGCATGAAGATTTTTGTAACGTCATCAATGGCAATAATTTTTTTCTGTGATGGTGGTGAGATCAGTAAAGATGATACTGAAGGAGCTAAGATAGATGTTTAAAGCTTGGCATTGCAAGGAATGGAGCTGGGATATATAGACATGGATTAGGGCATAGACACTGACTATTGGCTGCAGCATGGGTTTATCTGGAGGCATGCATGCAGACATGGATTTCTATTTAAATCTATCTGGACAATCTCAGACAGGAGGGAGCTGAATCAAGGCATGAACGGAGGCAAGTTGGATGCTTTGAAGAGGAAGCTAGGGTGTTTGTGGTTCTGAGTGCTGGGGTGGAAGGGCTTGTTTTCCATCCCATTTTCTTCTGACAAACCATACGAGGTGTGTCAGAAAAGAAAATCCTGTATACCTATGTCCATGCACTGTTCCCCAACAAAATCTGGAATACATCTAAATTTTGCATGAAACATGAACCCATTCCAGTAATTCTGATTGTGAGATGATTTCCCTCTTGACAGTAACTGTGCAGGGTTGGGTTCTGAAAAGACTTTGGGAGTGTACATGGACTACCAGTCTCAGCAGGGGTTTTCATGCTGCTTACTGAGTTGGATAGTAATGAGTCCAAAGCCCCAAAGGAGTAGTGGAACTAGTCAACTCGAAAGCCCTGGAGTGTTGCACACAGTGGGCATCAAGAGTGACATTTAGGACTGGGAGCTATTTTTCATCATCAAACTTGTACCCAGCGCAAAAGAGAGTGAAAGACAGAAAAGTGAGACAGCACGAGGAAGAGAAAGATAAGGAAAACAGCAACAAAGAGAAACAACAGGGATTAAAAAAGAATGAGATCAAGAATTAAGAAGATTAGGGTGTGGAAGAGAGAAGCATGAGATGTGATCAAGATGAGGAAGCCTTGGTATTCGACAACCACAGCATTCATCTGCATCAGTGGAGGTCATCTAAGAAAATATTTGGTGCCCTGCCTTTTTTCTTAAACATTAAGCACTACTGCGGTCTCTTGCACGTGCTCAATGTCTTAAGATGGTCCCACTGGCTCCAAAGAGTAGCCTGATCAAAGTGTGGTCATATCACCAATGTCTAACACCCCAAGCTTCAAGAGCCGTCAGCAGATGTGTGCGATTGCGGAGCTTTATGGTGATTCCTGAAGACCAGCTGTTGGATCTATCCGGCTACCTTTGAGACCTGGTACCTTTTCCTCCTATAAGGGACAGTCTACATACTGAAAACCTGCTTGATTATTTGTGCTGTAAGGCTAAAGGTCTACATTTAAAGCCCTTTGCTTGCATGTACCTCCATGAGGCAACACGCCAAATGGGTGTATTGTTTCCATTACTGTCTGCATACATCTATTTTAAGATGATTGCCTTTAGGAGCAACACATATTGCAGTTTAGAATTGCCTCAAGCAACACAACTCTGTTGCTTGCCCCCTCTGCTGAATCACTCACTTCAATCAGGTAAACTTTCCTCAAACTCTAAGCAGTGGTGGTCTGTGACTGTGACACATTACACAGAGCAAGTTAGGCATGGGTCAGCGCCTTGAGACCCTTTCGGGTGAGTAGTCATGCTTTACAAGACATCTGATTGATTGATTTGGATGTGCATAGCTGAAGACCACAAAGAGCAAGATAGACAGGCACTGTTCAGAGTTTGACAGGTACACATGACAAGAATGAAAGAGATTTGCATGGTATGACAGCTGCAGATTTCACAGGTGGCAGACAGAGCCACATGGGGTATGAGAGGGACACAATATACAGAGGGTAGGAGATAAACTTCGAACAAGGGATGAGCAGGTTGTTTTATTATTGTCTCCATGACAGATTCTTTTCTCACACAAAAGTACCTGGTGATGCCCTCAGTTAGCCAATCATCTTGCCTGGAACATACCTGAGATCTATCGATGCGGTAAAATCGGTCC
Organism: Lissotriton helveticus; assembly: GCF_964261635.1. NCBI lineage: Eukaryota > Metazoa > Chordata > Amphibia > Caudata > Salamandridae > Lissotriton > Lissotriton helveticus. The sequence goes on from NC_136057.1 coordinate 323,722,490, forward strand.
GCCGATGTCGCTGTGGAAGAAACAACACATAGGTAGGTTGAAAATATTTGACGTGTAGCATCCCACAGTATCAAACCCTGCAGTCAAGCACTGGATAGAACTGAAAGATCTGCCTGCCTATGAGAAGAGGCACATGTCTGACACCTATTTAACTCAAAGCTCTTCAAGATAATCTCCTTTGAGACCTTTTCTTTGGTTCCTGTTGGCCAGTGACTACTGAGCAATATCTTTGGAAGATACTGTCAGTTACAACTGGTGCTGTTCCAGGGCCAACCACATGGGTTTGAGCTCCAGCAGCTAATAAATTCATTAAAATAGTACAACATTCAAAGTAACTGAAACACCCATAGCCCAGGGTTGAACAATGTAAAAATAAATATTATGTATCCTACTAAGACACTACTGACAATGGGATTTCCAACAATGAAAAATACTATACATAAGGAGCCCGAATAGCTCATCAAAAGTGCCAACAATAAAAAATACCTAACATTGGAAATGCAAGCTTTGATATGCCAGACAACGGAAATGCCAATGTAGCCACAGACGGAAGATCTGTGTAACACTAGCCAACAATGCACTAGCCATTGAAGCTCAGCCTCAGTGCAAAAATATTAAAAGTGTTATGATGTAAATATGCAAGCTGGAGAAAGATTATGCCACTGTAACCAAACCCCTATGTAGCATACTGACCTTTGTTAGAAGCGCCTAGAGAAAAAGGATTTGCTCAGTGAACACTACACAAAATAATACACTCAATGTTTATAGAGCTGTTTTAGGTCCAGTTCCCAAAATGTCAAGTGTTGAGATAGGGAAACATTGGGTCTGGTACTGGATATCAACAATCAGGCAGTCGAGAGGGGACGCCAGTTTACATTCAAATTGGTCTCATAGTCAAAGTTCAACATGTGGAATTTTAGTTCGTGAACTGAACATCAGCTGCGCCATCTTGTCCATTCCTCAGACCCACGTATGAACATACACGATAGCCATTTTAGGTACCATGGTCTCCCTGTTCACGATCGATCATCAGCGCACTTCCCTGACCCTGCAAGCATCCCCCATGCACCCTGGCTGACCCCGCATTCACATGCGCAAGTCATGAACCCTCCTCTTTCGCATGACTCTGTCTCTGGGAATCACACCCCGCGCCTGACCAACACCTCCTTTCCGTCCATAAATACCCCTCTTTTGATAAACCCTCCCTCTACGCTCGATTATCCACACTGACCTCTCCTTTGATGACCCCTTCCTCTGAGCCCGATTGTCTGTACGGACCGCTGGTCATCCCTTGGCCTGAGGATACAGTTTATTGCCCACTACGGTATGCACTCGACCCTTTTTCAAAAAGACGCTACTATTGATCATGGCTTCCCCACCCGTTGAGATTCGATCAGGCGCACACATTCCAAAGGAATCGGCGGAACACTCAGCTGCGTGATAGCCTCCTCTTATTGTATGGGGGGTGAGGACCTCTACTGTAGCCACGTGTTGGAATGAGCCGGAACTGGGGGGGGGTACCGGGGATGTCATCTTTCGCTACTTCACAATGTCTTTATTGTAATAAAGAACGGTCACATGTCGTAAACCAGTGTATAAAAGGCTAGGTCTCAGAGAGGCTGTTAGAGAGCACCTCGAGACGATACCTTGTTGTCCGATCTGATGTGTTCTGCTCCGTCGGAATAAAACGTGTTTCCTGTCTTCCTGTCTCCAGCGCCTGCCTCTTTATTTGATAATCTTCATAAGGTATTAGAGGCGTTTAACGCCGGGCAAAATTACTTAAGAAACATCGACTAAATCGCCTGACCATTTTCCTGACTTTCCTCAATTGGCGTCCCAAGTGTGGGGCTCATCAGCGACACGTGGATCCAGTGGGAGAGGTCCCAACGACAGAGTGAACGACTGCAACGATCGGAAGAGCTCCTGTCCGATAGACCCTCGTCTGACAGCCGATCATCTGAACTTCACTGGTTCCGAGCAGACCTCTCCCGAGTGATCTACGGTCCTGACTGGGAACCATCAGGAGTGCCACGGTAGCAGCAGAGAGTAGAGGACGATCGGGCGCTGGAAGCGGAAGACAAGAAACTGTCCATGCGGTCCGGGTAAGGTCGTGACACACGACGAATTGCGAATTGATTGATTGTTTGATTGATTGAAATACTAGTATTTGCATTGTCGCTCTTTGAGATATTCGCTGCCTGCAAACGGGGAGGAATAGGAATATTCTATCTCCCTTTGCGGATAGTGAAGGGTAGGTTAACGCGGACTTTTGTCCCCCATTGTAATCTGTCGTACCTATTTTTCTCCCCATTGATTGTTTGTCCGAACATAGATTGTTTGGAGTATAGTTCTTTTGAGGTTCTCTGCTTGCAAATAACGTAGAATAGCCATATTCTGTCTAGTCTTTGCAAACAGAGAGAGATAGGTAGTGCGGACCTTTGTCCCCCGTTGTAATCTGTCATGCCTGTCTTCTCCCCACTGATTGGTAGTTGGAACAACCCGGACCGCTTATTAGAGATGAACCATCCAGCTCCATTGGAAGGCACCCCTAATAAGGACATGTTCATTAAACAAGGACTAGTCGCTATAGCTTATAGTAAGTTATGGCATAAGTATACAAAAAGGGACCCCGAAAGTCAGTGGCCACTGATAGGTTCCTTTGATGATCATAAAATAAAAGCATTAGAAGCAGCTGTTAGAATAAATAAAGTAACACCCACCATGCTCGATAGTATCGGCATGTGGCGCAAAGAAGCAGAGCAACGAAGGAAAAGAGAGGAAGTAAGAATAGGGAAAGAGTTGCGAAAGGCAGCCCACCTGGCAGCGAAGGAACTAGATGAAGAGATAAAAAGGAGAGAGGAAGTTAGACAAACGCAAGAATCGGGGTCGACGGGCCAATGCCCTGTTAGGACCCCCTCTACGCTCTACCCAGAGATGCCCTCCAAACAACGGGCAAACGACGAGTTACTGCTAGGTCCTCCGATCATCTACATGCCCCCTCCTTATGCCCCCTGCCAGCCACTGGCACAGCACCTACCAGTTCTGAGTACGGGCGAGGGCGACCCTAGCGCTAGTGCCCCGGCTCTTACGGCCTTCGCACCAGCCACATCGGTAACAACATCAGATAAACTCGAGACTAGCAAGCAGCTAACGGCAAGACCAAATAGGTTGAGCAAAGATGAGCGGGATGGGATTGATAAGATAGCAAAGACACTGGTAGAACGGAAAGAGAGCGAAGAATATGCGATGGATATGTACAATTCACATGCCGGTAGCCACAGACGGCATTTCATTTTACGGTTCAGCTTCCACACCCTGAACGTATATGAGGATAGGTATCAAACCAAGGGTCCTGCTAAGCTGACGGCTCTATATAGAAAGATCGATGTTGGAGATGGGACTGAGCATGATGTGACGGACCTCTTCATGCAAACGCTTGAGGTCTTCCGCCACCTCACTGAACAGAAACCAGAGGTCAAGATCACAGTCTCTGAAACGGCTGAATCCCTAATAGAAGTAGCCAACACTATGATGCCTATCAGAGAAGCCGCCCCCTATTGGGTTCCCCCAAGAGGTCAGGGAACAAACGACGATATCAACCACGCAGATGCAAAAGGAAGGGTTGTGTACAATTGGGTTTACCAACCATGGGATCGACAAGATATTTTAACCTTTAGGCAAACCTTGCCTGATTTAAGGAAGAACCCGACAGCATTTTACACCGAATTAGGCACAGCCTTGGGCTCAACGATAATGACTCTAGCAGACATTGATTTGTTTTTCGGGTTATGTTTGCCAGCTGACGTGTGGAAGCAAATCCGGAAAGCCGAACACACAGATCTGTTCGGACATACCTGGAATCAACTCAGTGAGCTAGATAGACGACGAGAGCCCGGAAGGAAACCGATAAAAGACATACTGGAACTTCCGGACAAAATAGTTCAGAAGCTAAAAAACTTGATCCCAGAGAAAAAGGTAGATTGGTCGATAGTCACGGCTTGCCGTCAGAAACCCCAAGAAGACGTATCAGAATACTTCTCCCGATTTGAAACAGTGTTCTCCGACTACAGTGGCCAAGACATGACCACCGCAACCGGGCAACACCTATTCGTGCAAAACTATGTAAAGGGTCTGTCACAAGAGGTTTCCCAAAAGTTACAAACGAGCGAGAGTAGTTGGGGGGCCTCCAAACCCGCCGCTATCCTCCAAATGGCTCAGTACTACGAACACCAAAAGAATGAGAATGATAGGGCAACCGAGAGAAAGAAGAAAGATTTGAAAGAAAGGGTAATGATAGCCCAGATACAAGGGGTGGCAGTCGGGAAAGAACTACACAGGGGGAGCTATCAATCAATCGCCCCTAGAAATCCACCCCCAAAGGACCGCACACCCACTCCCTACTTTGGACGTAGGGACATAGAAGATAATCAGTGTGCATTTTGCAGAGAATTCGGACATTGGTAAGTCTCAATGCCCGGCTCTTCTGGAACTAATTAAAAATAAAGAAACGAGGGACATGATGAATGGCCCCAGGGCTAGAGGACAGGGACGGGGATACACAAGCAACCCCAACAGCGACAGGCCAGGAAGACCGAATACATTTGACCGTCCCCGACAGAACCAGTACCAACTATCTGACAGTGAGAACACCCCCGACTTCGCATAGGACTGCCAGGGGCAAGGGAGGGATCCAGTCGAGCTCTGTGTTGACCAGCAAGGTCCTTACGTCACCGCTAAGGTCCTGGGTACCAAGTCTCCAGTCTTGGTAGACACTGGAGCGACACGTAGTGTATTATCAAAGCGACTGATTCCAAGGGCACCCTTGTCTGGCTCACACATTACATCGATAGGTTTCGATGGAACGCCCTCCACTAATCCCCTGTCCGTACCTATCTCCTTTGACCTAGGAAACAACCCCACGGACACAACATTTCTGCTCTCCTCCAACTCCCCTGACGCCATTATGGGTATTGATCTACTAAAACATTTCCGAGCTACTATTAGGTGTTCCCCAGATGGAGTCCGAGTCATCCTGTACGACAACCCGAGCATATCCAGATCCTGCCCCGCACGACATATGTACTCCATAACTGATGCTGACCTATCCTTGCTCGACACCCTACCCCTGTACCTGTGGGCCAGAAACGACTCGGATGTAGGACGAATGATGATCGATCCTGTGCACATAACTGTTCGACCAGACGCAATACTTCCGAAACTCCCACAGTATCGGATATCGCCCGAAGGCGAGAAGGCATTGGTAGCGATTATTCAGTCCCTGGTAGATGCAGGAGTGGTAGAGGAAGTGGTTAGTAATGTCTGCAACAGCCCTATCCTACCCATTGTTAAGAAGCAAGGTGAGGGAGATGAGAAAGCGTACCGCTTCATCATCGACCTGCGAGAAGTCAACAAAGTGGTGGTGCCACAGTACCCCGTAGTCTCAGACATCACCACCATTCTGACCCTCATCCCGTCCACTGCCACCACCTTCACCGTTATTGATCTCAAGAATGCATTTTTCTCTATCCCCATCCATCCAGACAGCCGTTATCTCTTCGGCTTCACCTTAAAAAACCGTTCGTATCGATTTTGTAGAGCTCCCCAGGGCTACACTGAAAGTCCCAGCATCTACAGCCAGGCCCTCAAAAGACAGCTGGACGCCGTCCAGCTACCAGATGGAGTGGTGTTGATCCAATATGTCGATGATATCCTTTTGGCGGCCGACACCACTCCTCTTGCAATCACAGCCACTATCCAACTCTTGCACTTTCTTGCGGAGAATGGCCACAAAGTCTCCAAAAAGAAACTGCAGTTTTGCCAACCTCAAGTGACATACCTAGGCCATCTCCTGTCCAAAGAAGGGAGGAAACTTACACCCGACCAAATCCAAACCATCCTAGACACCCCCATCCCAAAAACACAGAAGCAAGTCCGTTCATTGGTGGGCCTTACCTCCTTTTGCCGACAATGGTTACCTAATTTCAGTCTCATTATAAAGCCCCTGCTCTCCCTGTTGGCCAAAGATGTTCCCTTCCCACTCCCTTGGACCCCCGGATGCCAAGCGTCCTTTAAGGAGTTGCGGGATGCCCTTTGCTCGGCACCCGTCCTAGGAACACCAGATTACTCCAAGCCCTTCTCTCTCTTCACTCACGAAAGAGAGGGATGCGCATTGTCTGTTCTAACTCAGCCCATCGGCTCCAAACAACGCCCTTGTGCCTACTTCTCTGCCACTCTTGACCCAGTCGCCAGAGCTTTACCTGCCTGCCTTCGAGCAGTAGCCGCCGCTGCTGTCTCTATCCGTCAGAGTGAGGGAATTGTACTTTCAAACTCTCTCACGGTGTTGGTACCCCACGCAGTTGACACCCTCTTGAACCAGACCAAGACCCAACACCTGACTAGTGCACGACTGACAGGGTACGAATTGACTCTACTTGCACCCCACATCACTCTGAAGAGATGCACAACTTTGAATCCTGCTACACTGTTGCCCTTGCCTGAAAATGACCCCGATGTCCCCCCTATACACGACTGTGTGACCCTCACGGACGAACAGACCAGGAGTAGAATTGACCTCCGAGACATTGCTTTTACAGACCCTGATGGAGAGCTATGGGTAGACGGCTCTTGTATCAAACTCCCAGACGGCACCACTTCAGCTGCCTATGCGGTGACGACAGCCCTAACAGTAGTTGAAACAGCCCGCATCACGCAACGATCCGCACAGGCGGCAGAGCTAATTGCCCTCACACGAGCATGTATCATAGCAGCCGGAACCACGACAAACATTTACACGGACAGCCAGTATGCCTTCGGGGTGGTTCATCATTTTGGGCTCTTGTGGAGGGAAAGGGGATTCCTGACGTCCCACGGCACGCCCATCCTTCACGGAGATCTAGTCTCCGCCCTGATTGAAGCAGTTCTCCTCCCCAAACGATTAGCAGTGATCAAATGTCAGGCACACAAGAAGGTGACGGACTTAGTTGGACAGGGAAACGCACTGGTCGACATGACTGCCCGAACCACAGCTGAGAATAGGACGACGACACGCATATATGTGACCAGGTCACAAGCAGAAAAATGGACTGACGCTAGGGAAACGATTAGGGACATCCAGTCGGCCAGCACACCTCACGAACTGACTGAAGGGGCACGGGTGGGTCTGAGGGACGATGAAGGCTGCTGGCGGACAAAAGACACAAACAAATGGTTGCTGCCTGACTCATACTTGATTCCCATACTGACTATGGCGCACTCCCCTGCACACATAGGTTCTGCCCCCATGATTGAACTCATTTCCAAAGTCTGGCACAACAACAAAATCCCCGACTCAGCCAAGCGCCTGGTCCAGCAGTGCCTTATCTGCCTACAACACAACCCCGGGAAAGGAACTGTGGTACCCCGGGGAGGGTTTGGGATCCCCGATCACCCCTTTGAGATCCTCCAGATGGATTATATCCAGCTGGAGAGATGCCAAGGCTTGAAGTACGTATTAGTCATTGTATGTGCTTTCAGCAAATGGGTGGAAGCCTATCCAACCCGTGATAACACTGCCATGACTACTGCCAAAGTACTACTGAAAGAGTTTTTCCCTCGCTACGGCCTTTGTCGAATTTTATGGAGCGACAATGGCCCCCACTTCATAGCTGAAGTTATCCAACTAATCTTGAAGGGGCTGGGGGTAAAGCAAAGGTTCCATGCGGTCTTCCACCCCCAATCCGCTGGCCTAGTTGAGCGACACAATGCTACACTGAAACTGAAACTGTCAAAAATAGTGGCCACCACAGGACTCAAGTGGCCAGATGCCCTCCCACTGGCATTGCTATCGATGCGCTCCACTCCCACTAAGCACCACTTGACCCCCTACGAGGTTGTGTTTGGGCGACCAATGAACCTCTGGACTGCCCCCAAACCAACCTCCATTCACTACGTCCCCGACGTCCTGCTGTCAGATTATTTGTGCAAATTAACTAAAACGTTGTCTGTCATTCATCAACAGGTGCAGCAGGCCATCCCCGATGCTTCCAGGGGCCCCGGTCACGATATCCAACCGGGAGATTATGTTTTAGTCCGGAACTTTCAACGGGCAAAGAGTCTGGAACCCCGGTGGACGGGCCCCTGGCAAGTACTGATCACCACTCGGTCGGCTCTTCGAGTGGAGGGAAAAAGGCACTGGCTGCACGCCCACCATTGCAAGAAAGTCTCCTCGACCCTGGCCACGACAGAAAACGTCGACACCCAAGAAGAGCTCCTGAACAAAGACCGACCATCGTTGAACTGCTATCCTGATACCGAGGCACTTGAACTTGCAAAATTCTCTGATCCCACTGTGCCATCCGGGGAAGGGTATTTCCTGCGTCGAAAGGAGGGAGCTTCGGCTAAGTAGACCACGGACTAAGTTAAAATCTCAGAACGGTGACCTAAAACAACCAAGGGTTACCCGGAGAGAAGCTAAACAAAGTCTGTGGTTCTGCCCACTACCGAGCACCTTGAAGATGATGGAAGTGCCAGACAAGAAGATGATGGAAGCGCCAGATAAGAAGATGATGGACGCAACCGGAAATACCCACTACAGGAACCCAAAGACTGACAATTTGCACAAATCAAAGACAATCGCCTTCTTCATCCTCTTCCTCTTTTGCCTCCTCCTCATGACTTCCTTCTGGATCTTGGAGGACAGCACACCCGCTCATCAGATATTGTTGACCACTGCACAGCCAACCACCATGAAAGAGCATCACCTGATCTCCCTTTCGCCTCAGTTCCGAGAAAGGCGTAAGGAGTTCTGGAACAATTCCTTCGTGCAGCTATTGCACCAGCACAACCTTGCTGCAAATGCCACGAACTGCTGGATCTGCGGGTTGCTCCCGCATGCCACTGGACACTCCATCCCCTTCATCCCTTCTCCTTTCTCAGTTCACGGCTCCTGCCTCGCCTGGTTGATCCTCCTGCAGGAAAGCCACAAGGTCAACGCCGCTTCTGGTCAAACAGTGTCACACTTCTACTATGGATTCTGGCTGAACAAAACAGGAAGGACGTCTGCCCCCTTTTGTCCCGTGACCTCAGGTTCCGCCTTCCATATGAACATCCCTGCAAAGGAACGAGTCGAAATGCAAGTGCTCCACAATCCATCTAGACCCACCTTCTCCCACCTGCGGAAGCGAACGGCTGCCACTCTGACTGTGGCCTTGTCTGTCATCAATGTCACAGGTCTCGTGTGCCTCCAAGGCCAGGGAACACAGCTGGTGGGTCACAGTTCTTGCCGCATCAGCAGAACATTGGTCTCAGTGGATCCCCCTTCCTTTGTTGCCTCTCCGAATATGTACTTTGTTTGTGGCATCAAAGCTTACACTTGGCTCCCGAAAGGTTGGAGGGGTACGTGCTACGTCGCCTTCATTCTTCCCCCCACGTATGTGGCCCCAGCCTACCATCAACGGCAAAAGCGTGCCGGAGACATTGGACAAGCCGACTCCACCGGGGCACAGTTCCTGGATGCGGTGAAGGGACTTGTTCCTCTGTGGGGCCCAATGGCAAATAGCCGTGCTATCCGACACTTGACTCAGGCAGTAGAAACAACCATTAACATCACGGCTGGCATCCTCGCTAACAACACGGCTGAGCTTCAGGCAGTCCGCCTGGTGGCTCTTCAAAACCGCCTTGTCCTGGATGTGGTTCTGGCCGACCGTGGAGGAGCATGCCGCATCATCGGCTCCAGCTGTTGCACCTACGTGCCAGATAACTCGCCTTCAGTCTACAAAGCAATCGAACACCTCCACAGACTATCCTCAGAGGTTCACCAGGAGCAAGAAGGATGGTCGCTTGGAAGTTGGTTTTGGGACATTTTGAAGGACTGGGGATGGAGGTTGTTTACATTTATACTGATACCAGTCGTGATACTGTGTGGGTGTTGCTTAGGTATTCAATGTTTGCCACCTTTGTGTTCACTCATCTCTAATTGTATGTGCCCCAAGACTTTGGACTTTAGAACTGAGCACATGAGTCCCCTCTATGAGATAGAAATACGTGGTCTTATGGGGATAGATCCGAATTGACAAGCTGGCGAGACATGTTAAAAGGGAGGACTGTGGAATTTTAGTTCGTGAACTGAACATCATCTGCGCCATCTTATCTTGTCTATTCCTCAGACCCACGTATGAACATACACGATAGCCATTTTAGGTACCATGGTCTCCCTGTTCACGATCGATCATCAGCGCACTTCCCTGACCCTGCAAGCATCCCCCATGCACCCTGGCTGACCCCGCATTCACATGCGCAAGTCATGAACCCTCCTCTTTCGCATGACTCTGTCTCTGGGAATCACACCCCGAGCCTGACCAACACCTCCTTTCCGTCCATGAATACCCCTCTTTTGAAAAACCCTCCCTCTACGCTCGATTATCCACACTGACCTCTCCTTTGATGACCCCTTCCTCTGAGCCCGATTGTCTGTACGGACCGCTGGTCATCCCTTGGCCTGAGGATACAGTTTATTGCCCACTACGGTATGCACTCGACCCTTTTTCAAAAAGACGCTACTATTGATCATGGCTTCCCCACCCCTTGAGATTCGATCAGGCGCACACATTCCAAAGGAATCGCCGGAACACTCAGCTGCGTGATAGCCTCCTCTTATTGTATGGGGGGTGAGGACCTCTACTGTAGCCACGTGTTGGAATGAGCCGGAACTGGGGGGTGGGGGGGTACCGGGGATGTCATCTTTCGCTACTTCACAGTGTCTTTATTGTAATAAAGAACGGTCACATGTCGTAAACCAGTGTATAAAAGGCTAGGTCTCAGAGAGGCTGTTAGAGAGCACCTCGAGACGATACCTTGTTGTCCGATCTGATGTGTTCTGCTCCGTCGGAATAAAACGTGTTTCCTGTCTTCCTGTCTCCAGCGCCTGCCTCTTTATTTGATAATCTTCATAAGGTATTAGAGGCGTTTAACGCCGGGCAAAATTACTTAAGAAACATCGACTAAATCGCCTGACCATTTTCCTGACTTTCCTCAAACAACTACTAATTCTGGAGATGAGCTAGAATGCAGAGTTGGGGTTCAACCCTGAATTATTATGATGATATATCTGAAAATGTAAACACTGGCGACATAATTAAAACGTCTCCTAAATTGAGACCACTGGCCACAGCCAAAAGGATACTATCCAAAGGTCCTGGTCAACGAGTAACGCTCTCACCCACCCTAGGTCTTGAACTGGGCAGGTACAGGGTTCTACAAAGTAAGAATTGGCTGGGGTGATGATGCAGGCTCACAGCACTTTTATTTCTGAAATGCTTCTTTGAAGATCCTCGATCTTCTGGTAACACAGATGCCCTTTGGTTGGTTCTGGCCAAGTCATCTGCAGGAATCTTAAGGCTTCTGTATGGTTCCCTTCTTCAAGATGTTCTCCACCAAGGTGTCTGCCCACTGGGTCTTGTTCTTCAAAATTCTCCTCTTCAAAATTCTTCACAGATCCTTACTCATGGGAGCACACTTCAAGTTTGATGGGGGATCCTTTTACGTCAACACATGAGTATAAGTAGGAGCGTGCCAACAGCCACACAGTACTGGTTGCAACAGTAAATTCTGCAAATACTCTGCCACTTTCCTTGAGCAGGCACCACGATCACAGCCTATACAGGCGTCCTTTTAAAGAGCAAAGAGAACAATTGATGGCCAGAATGCTGAACGATGTCAAACATTCATCCCAGTACAGAGATCTTGGCCTAAATTCATATTTTGTTTTGGTCCCCATGCATTTCCAGTTTAAACCCAGCCATATGCAAATCAGTCTTGACTCTGTTGCCCATGGGGACAGTCCAGCCCGACCTACCAGGCAAGGTCCTCACTGGACTGGAAACAAGCATCCTGGGACCAGTTTCGGGGTATCAACCCGGTTGTATGTCATTACAACGCAGGCTTTTACCCCGCATGCCATTACAACGGGGGGATTACAACAAAAGTCGTTACAACGTCTTTCGCTGGAGGGCGCTGGGTAGTGGAATAGTTTAATTTTCTATTCCAACTCCAGCCCACGTTGACAGTAGGGATAGAAAATTAAACTATTCCCTATCCAACAGCACCCTCCAGCGAAAGTCATTGTAACAACTTTCCTTGTAATCCCCGCGTTGTAATGGTAGTGCGGGGTAATCCCCGCGTTGTAATGGCTGTTCTCCATCAACCCACATCATCCAGGCTAGCTTGACTCCAGTGACATGATGAGCACAGGACCTTATACAGAGTACAGTATATAGGTTTAGGGAAGTGTGAGAAATTAGGTTACTGGTTGACTGGGTGTGTGAGCCTTGGTCAAGCAGCAACTACAATCCTTGTCGGAGTAAGGCACAAGCAAACCCCAAACTAACCTGTGCTCAACCCCCTCTCAAGTTCGTGCCAAGAGCCCCGTTCACGGTGCACAGGGTGGCGAGGAACAGGGAGAGCGTCGCAGGATGCTGTTGGCAAAGTACGAGAAGCCGTCCGGTGTCGTGGGCGGGCGTTGCTGGAGCTAGCAGGTGGTGGTCCTCAGGGCTGGTCGATGCTGCATTGCAAAGAGTTAGGCTGGCGAAGCTTTGCGACGAATTGCGGTGCTACAGACAAGGTCTTGGAGCAAACGGGCCTCTTTGCGGTCGCATAGGGCCCAAAGGTTTGACTTTAGCACCCGCGAGCCACATCAAGGCAAGAGAGTAGCAGGCAGCAGGTCAGCACAACAGAGAAGCAGTTCCTTCAGCGCAGCAGCCCAGCAGAGTGGCAGTCCATGTAGCAGCGCATCAGTCTTCTTTCTGGTAGGGTATTTACAGATCCAGAAGCCAACTGAAGAGTAGGTGTCTGAGGTCCAGTATTTATACACAGTTGTGCCTTTGAAGTAGGAAGAAGCTCATGAGGAATGCCTATGAGGTGCACAGATGCCTTGCCTTCCTGGCCCTGTCTCCACACTAACTACAGGAGGTGTGCAGTCATTTGTGTGGAGACAGGACACAGCCTATTTAAGAGTAAGTGGGGCTGGGCCCTGCTCCTCTCACCCATCCTGCCAGCGATGGCTTATCCAGTCACACCTAAGCTCCACATTGTATGCGTGTCTGTCTAGGACGAATACACAAAGCCTAACTGTTAGCTACATTCAGTCCTGTGACCCAGATACAGCCTGCAGGCTCCAAAAGGCTAAGGCAAGAAAATGCCAACTTTCTAAAAGTGGCATTTCCAAAACAGTAATATAAATCCAACTTCACCATAAGTTAAGATTTTACATTCCAATTCTTTAGACATGAAACATGAACTGGTTGCCTATTCCCATTTGGAAATTACCCTTATAAAATGTAATAAGGTAACTCCAGTGTTATCCTATAGGAGAGGTAGGCCTTGGAGTAGTAAAAACACGAGTAGTAAAAAACGAATTCAAGAGTTTTTCACTACCAGGACATGTACAACTTAAAATTACATGTCCTAATTTTATTTGCGCAGCACCCTGACTTGTGGGCTACCTAGTGCCTACCTTAGGGGTGACTTACATATAATAAAAGGGGAGTTCAAGGCTTAGCAAGGGAATTTAAATGCCTAGTCGACATGGCAGTTTACAACTGCATTCAGGCTGCAATGGCACGCCTGGGACATATTTTAAGGTGCTATTTAAGTGGGTGGCACAATAAGCCGTCCGGTGTCGTGGGCGGGCGTTGCTGGAGCTAGCAGGTGGTGGTCCTCAGGGCTGATCGATGATGCATTGCAAAGAGCTAGGCTGGTGAAGCTTTGCGACGAATTGCGGTGCTACAGACAAGGTCTTGGAGCAAACGAGCCTCTTTGCGGTCGCATAGGGCCCAAAAGTTTGACTTTACCACCCGCGAGCCACATCAAGGTTCCAGAACCTGAGAGGCACCACCTGGAGGTCAGAAACTTGCTACCCCTAGGTCTAGGGCCTGGTTCAGGATGTAGGCGAGCCTTTTATGTCCCTAAGATTCAGAAATGGAGGACAGCATACTAGCCCTTGGAGTCACTCTGGGGTCCTGCGTTCAAGATGAAGTTGCAGGCCCAGTTCTCGACCCTCAGGCAAGAGAGTAGCAGGCAGCAGGTCATCAAAACAGAGAAGCAGTTCCTTCAGCACAGCAGCCCAGCAGAATGGCAGTCCGTGTAGCAGCGCGTCAGTCTTCTTTCTGGCAGGGTATTTATAGGTCCAGAAGCCTACTGAAGAGTAGGTGTCTGAGGTCCAGTATTTATACACAGTTGTGCCTTTGAAGTAGGAAGAAGCTTCTAGAGGAATGCCTATGAGGTGCACAGATGCCTTGCCTTCCTGGCCCTGTCTCCACACTAACTACAGGAGGTGTGCAGTCCTTTGTGTGGAGACAGGACACAGCCTATTTAAGAGTAAGCGGGGCTGGGTCCTGCTCCTCTCACCCATCCTGCCAGCGAGGGCTTATCCAGTCACACCTAAGCTCCACATTGTATGTGTGTCTGTCTAGGACGAATACACAAAGCCTAACTGTTAGCTACATTCAGTCCTGTGACCCAGATACAGCCTGCAGGCTCCAAAAGGCTAAGGCAAGAAAATGCCAACTTTCTAAAAGTGGCATTTCCAAAACAGTAATATAAATCCAACTTCACCATAAGTTAAGATTTTACATTCCAATTCTTTAGACATGAAACATGAACTGGTTGCCTATTCCCATTTGGAAATTACCCTTATAAAATGTAATAAGGTAACTCCAGTGTTATCCTATAGGAGAGGTAGGCCTTGGAGTAGTAAAAACACGAGTAGTAAAAAACGAATTCAAGAGTTTTTCACTACCAGGACATGTACAACTTAAAATTACATGTCCTAATTTTATTTGCGCAGCACCCTGACTTGTGGGCTACCTAGTGCCTACCTTAGGGGTGATTTACATATGATAAAAGGGGAGTTCAAGGCTTAGCAAGGGAATTTAAATGCCTAGTCGACATGGCAGTTTACAACTGCATTCAGGCTGCAATGGCACGCCTGGGACATATTTTAAGGTGCTATTTAAGTGGGTGGCACAATAAGCCGTCCGGTGTCATGGGCGGGCGTTGCTGGAGCTATCAGGTGGTGGTCCTCAGGGCTGATCGATGATGCATTGCAAAGAGCTAGGCTGGTGAAGCTTTGCGACGAATTGCGGTGCTACAGACAAGGTCTTGGAGCAAACGAGCCTCTTTGCGGTCGCATAGGGCCCAAAAGTTTGACTTTAGCACCCGCGAGCCACATCAAGGTTCCAGAACCTGAGAGGCACCACCTGGAGGTCAGAAACTTGCTACCCCTAGGTCTAGGGGCTGGTTCAGGATGTAGGCGAGCCTTTTATGTCCCTAAGATTCAGAAATGGAGGACAGCATACTAGCCCTTGGAGTCACTCTGGGGTCCTGCGTTCAAGATGAAGTTGCAGGCCCAGTTCTCGACCCTCAGGCAAGAGAGTAGCAGGCAGCAGGTCAGCACAACAGAGAAGCAGTTCCTTCAGCACAGCAGCCCAGCAGAATGGCAGTCCGTGTAGCAGCGCGTCAGTCTTCTTTGTGGCAGGGTATTTATAGGTCCAGAAGCCTACTGAAGAGTAGGTGTCTGAGGTCCAGTATTTATACACAGTTGTGCCTTTGAAGTAGGAAGAAGCTTCTAGAGGAATGCCTATGAGGTGCACAGATGCCTTGCCTTCCTGGCCCTGTCTCCACACTAACTACAGGAGGTGTGCAGTCCTTTGTGTGGAGACAGGACACAGCCTATTTAAGAGTAAGCAGGGCTGGGTCCTGCTCCTCTCACCCATCCTGCCAGCGATGGCCTATCCGGTCACACCTAAGCTCCACATTGTATGTGTGTCTGTCTAGGACGAATACACAAAGCCTAACTGTTAGCTACATTCAGTCCTGTGACCCAGATACAGACTGCAGGCACCAAAAGGCTAAGGCAAGAAAATGCCAACTTTCTAAAAAGTGGCATTTCCAAAACAGTAATATAAAATCCAACTTCACCATAAATTAGGATTTTACATTCCAATTCTTTAGACATGAAACATGAAGTGGTTGCCTATTCCCATTTGGAAATTACACTTATAAAATGTAATAAGGTAACTCCAGTGTTATCCTATAGGAGAGGTAGGCCTTGGAGTAGTAAAAACACGAGTAGTAAAAAACGAATTCAAGAGTTTTTC